>NC_064754.1:13621868-16021868 GCF_011397635.1 Epinephelus fuscoguttatus
ACTCTGCAGTTCGCCTCAGCTCAGTGGAGCATTTTAGTGTCTTTCAGCTAATTGTTTTGGTTTCGCAGGTTGGCTGGCTTTGGTTTAGTCTTCACATCAAATTTATTTTCAGCCCCAGCGGGCAGCTATTTTCAGCAAAAATGAATAAATAAATTAGGGCTGTCAAGCAGTTAGATTAATCGCATGCATCAACTTTTGCTGTGAAAGTATTTTAAGTATTTCAGTAAAAATACATTTTGGCGAATGTGTCGTAGTAAAGCTGCTGGATTTTGGACACAATTGTCCCCCCCACCCCCCGTCCTCTAGCAGTCCACTGCAATCCATTTTGCAAAAGAGTTAGTTAGTCGGTCACAGGTACACTTAGTTTGCGTCTGAACACCTGGTTTAGTGTGGCTCCAATGGTGGAAAAATTCCTTACTGCAGAAATTGCAGAAGACAATGCTCCTATCAACACTTCCATCTGGGCGTTTTTTAAATGTAAATGTTCCATTCACAGGACCAAGCAGCGTCGTCACGTCTGACTCCATCATGTGACAAAGCCACTGTGGCCTTCAATGATACACCAGGTCAAAGGGCACCACAGAACACAAATAATCAGCTTTAATTTTTTTTAACGCAATTTTTGTCTGTGATTAATTAATCGAAATGAATGTGTTATTTTGGCAGCTCTAAAATAAATGAATAAATACTCTGTTTTCTATAACTGCCCAGCAACAAACAAAAGAGAGGCAAAGTTTAGCAACTAGCTGATGAACACAGTGGAGCATGTAGCAGTTGAGGAGACAGATAGTCCCCTCAAGAGTTGGTAGAGACCAAAACAGAGCTAAAAGGAGAGTCAGTATTGGACTTGACTCCAAATTACTGATAATGTCAGAAGAAAATGTATGTTTCTGCAAACCATTACATTTGTACATTTGTTTTTATCATATAAAGTGGCATTGTATATGAGCTGACTCTGACTACATGAGGTGGAGGGGATGGTGTGTTACCTAGGAGAGACACCAGCCAAGCTGCAGACCACTGCTCAAGACCAACAAACAACATTGCTGCATTTCCAGTGGCATTTTAGCCATCAGCAGTAAGTGTTTTTAGCGACCCATTGCTGTGTTTCCTGCAGGTATAGTGGTGGTGCCTAAACCCAACCGCATGTTGCTCTGTATCTGCTGGACGTGTAAATGAGCAACTATTTTTCATTATTTTATTGCTGTATTTACAGTCAGTCAATCTATTTGTCATTTTTTTATTGATGTGCCTTGCCACGATTTTCATCATTATTTAAGTAAATCTGTAAGAAAGACACTGTCCACCCTGGCAGAATCTGACTGGTTTAACTGGTCATGGAGCTCCACAGAGTTATCAGTGTCCTCTCCAGGCTCCCATTGTTTTGTGAAAATTGTAGCTACGCATAATATTATAGCAAATTCATCTTTGCTGCCATCTGGCAGCTGCCTGGCTCTTTATATTCAGTGTGTCCACAACCTGCCTGGGACCCTGTGCACTCCAGTATCAGATCACGACATCACCCAAGTCCGTGTGCTGTCCACAACTGGAACCAATGAATTTAATTTTTCTGTGCGGCCTTCAGACTCATACTGGTTTGTCACCAGTTCTAAATCTCCCTCTGCCCAGGGCTTTATGTCTTTTGCTGACATCTTTAGAGCCCGAAAGTGGGGGTGAACACCAGAATGGGAAGTCCTTCTCTGTATGTAGGAAACGCACAGCTTCCTCTGTCCAGGCTCCTGACATTTTCTCACTGTGGGAAGCATGCTGTGCTCAGGACGTTGGTTCAGATTCACATTTACAGCAGCATTAAAAACAACTTAACCCAACAGCCTAATGCACTATGTCCTCTTCAGGTCCAAATAACAAAATAGTGGTAAAGTGGAGCTGATAGGAAGGAGTGAGAAGGCTCAGTGTTATGCATGCAAGCATACACAAAGTGCATGAGTCGCTCATTTAGGAAGTTCAAGAGTTGGGTTTGGTTTTCCACTTTCAGGGATCCTGGTGGTGTCTCCATCAGGGCACTGGACTGAGCTTCCAGGGGTCTTTGAAAGGTCTTCAGAGATCTATGAATGGTCTTCAGTGGCCCTCAAAGGGTCACATAGAGGTCCAGCAAAATTTTCCAGGCAACCCTAATTAAATTACTCAGTCATTTAATTCAGTAGAATTCAACATAGTAAAAAACGGACACCGTGATGACTGTTTGACGCCAAATTTAATATACTTTAATATTACTAGTGTTATAATTTGGTGTCTTTTTTTAATCAACAAAGCTTTAATGTCTCTCCTTGTGACAGTTAGCAAATGGGATATTTGTATTCTATTAATATAAGATGCTTAAAGAAGCCCATATTTAAATTATTCCTGGGCTTTTTTGAGAGCACAAAGATGTATATGTATTTATTTATGCATGACAATATACAACCACAGTTCTGGGTTAGATCTGGTAAATTGCCATTTGATTCCTGCTCTCTCCCTCCCTCACTGTCTGAGCTGAAGTGAAAGTGTAGACACGAGATCTGCAAATATTTGAGCCTGAAATATTATATTAATTCATGTTGGATGAAGATCTTACGTTGCATGTTTTTAATAAGTTGGATATGAGAGCTCATGAGTATAATCTGCTATAATAAAATAAAAAGAGTAAAGAATAGCCTTGGTCGTTTAGGTCGCAACTTGTGGCGAAACAAAAAGGAAACCGTCACGGGCTCTGTAACATGGTCACAGCGGTTAATTCAAGGTTTTACAGCTCCGGAGATGCAGCGGGCTTTTGTTCCTGAGGAAGACGAGGGAAGCGGTCAGGAGGTCGGTCACAGTGTCAGCTCGGGACCGGCCCTGGCATCTTACTGGTGCTCATTTTCATCAAATGATGGATTTTAAGTTTTCTCATTAACCTAAAGCTGAACTGCAACTTACCGTGATGTAACTACGCCTATGTGCTAGACAGTAAATATGTCACAGAGCTGGTTTACATCAACAGTGTTTTAATATTTCTTAAAGTTTTAAATAAATCACCAATGTATATTATTATTATTAGTATTATTATTGTTTGTATTATTAGTAATAGTAGTAGTATTTTTATTATACGTTTAAGGTATCATCTCGTATTTGGACGCATGAAGCTTGACTGTTATTTCGGGATGCGTCTGCAGTCAAACCTTTCCCAACTTTATTGTGGTCTCTCAGTTGTTTTGGATCTTTTTGAGAATAATTTAAGGGCTACAAAGGTCAGTTTAAATGTAAAATACTACACGTTACGTTGTCAACAAAAATCTCATGTAAATTAGTGTTTCTTTTACCTCTTGAATTTGAGGCAAATTATACAATAATTTACTGTAATCAAAGAAAAAAACCAATTTAATTACACATGTATAGAATAGGCTACATAACAATATGGCTTTATATGCAAACATATAACAAACCGCGAGGAAATGGCTGGGATCAAATAGCCTAAATGATTGTGACTTTTTCATTCTCATACCAGAAAAATGAAAACAGTATCGCCATTTTTCACATTTGTGACATTTTTATGTGATTATCAGTGAACATTTGAAATTCGAGCCAACTGTGAGTGGGACACACACACACACACACACACACAAATCTGCTTTTTGCAGCAATAAAATAAAAGTATTGATTTAAGTCCAGAAGACTGACATGCATTGCACAAGTGCAGGACTGGCTCGTGTCTGTTTCTGTGGCCTTCACGCTGTGACTATTTGACATCATGTCAGCTGGAAATATATGGACCAGTGGTTCCTTCATTAGCTCTGCTAGCACGGGCTAAACCAAAGAGGATACCAGGTCCCCCCAAAAAATGATAGAAAGAAACATTTAATAAGATTTACAATAAAAGAAGAAGAACAGATAGCACGCATGGATAACAGATATGATCTACTGCCTGATCAATACTGAGAACATGCGGAGTTGCAGGACGCACCAGCTGCAAATCAAAAGCATTGAGGAAATGTATTTCCAGACACCTCCTTTGAATCCTGGATTATGCAAATACACAATTTAAAGCATCTTAATATAGGCAACAACATACAAAATACAAAAACACATAAATAGCCCTGCTCATATTACTGACCGTGTTGTGATAGGCTACTGGCTCCCTTATGCGTAAACTTTAAATGCCAGAAAGAAGACCAGGACCATTTCACTTTATTCTTGACCTTGCAGGCTAATTGTTGTTGTGCATACGCGTGCGCGTGGCCCCTGCGTGTGTACGCGCGCGCGTTTGCGTGCGAGAGAGCCAGCAGGTCTACTTAGCAGGCCCATTGACATTAAAGAGAAGTAAACAGACCCTGCAGACGGGGCCAGAGGAGGGGGCGGGGGCTCGCCATTGGTTGACAAATGCTATGAAGTGAGTTTCTCCTCCCCGGTAGTAAAGATGACGTAGTAAATCAGAGACTCTCCCTCTCTCCTTCTCATACAGACAAGCTGGCTTTACCACAGCTCAGTAGGCTATCAACTAGACAGTAGTGACCCAGTGCCTGTCCAGACTGGTCCTGCCTTGCCAAACGGCTCTGAGGCTGACAGCTGCTCACTGGCGCACAGAGGAGGATGAGATGAGAGAGAAAGGAGGAATAAGCTGCGCACTGTGAGAGAGTTTCTGAAGGAAGAAGAGGAGGGATAGACGCTGCTGTGTCTTTATAACTAGAGGAAGAGGGAGAGGAACAATGTCTTAGAGGAGGAGGAGTTGTTTGGACTGAGCTGAGCGGCCTACTGGGCCACATAAGACAGGACTAGCCCGGGTCTAGCCTACTGTTGCACGGAGGACCGGCCGTCACGGTGGGAGCGGGCGGGCTGTTTCCGTCGGAAGCCGCTGGGTAGGTTATTGAAGATGCAAACATCTGCTCCGGACAACCGATAAGCAGCGAAGGCGAGCTCACTGCTGCAGCATCCGAGAAGGACCTGCGTGTGTGCGTGCGTGTTGGAAGGGCGTGCATGAGAGAGAGAGTGTGTGTACGCGCGCGCGTGAGTGCGTGTTTGTGTGTGCCACTATGAGTCTTGTGTCGGGCTTCCCTCACCACCCGGTCATGCACCACCACGACAGCCACCACTATTCCTTGCATGCAGCGGCCGGTCGGTGTCACGAGGACACCGGGGCTCCTCCGTACTTCACGAGCTGGCTGATAAGCCACGCGGATATGAGTCCAACCGAGTACAGCCTCGCACCCGGGTACAGCCCTGAGTACCATGGCAACAGCGGCGGCGGGTCCACCGGCGGCCTGGACCCGCACCATCACCATCACCACCACTACGGACCCGGCGGCTTGGTCCCGGGGGCCAGCGCCATCTCGGTGAACGGAGCCACGGTCGGTATGCACCACCACCACCACCACCACACACATCCACGGCCCGTGAAGCGGAGACCCACAGCCAACCGTAAGGAGAGGCGGCGGACCCAGAGCATCAACTCGGCCTTTGCGGAGCTGAGGGAGTGTATCCCAAATGTCCCGGCCGACACTAAGCTGTCCAAGATTAAGACGCTGCGGCTGGCCACCAGCTACATCTCCTACCTGATGGACATCCTGGACAAGGACGGACAGCACGGGGACACGCAGGCTTTCAAGGCCGAGCTGAAAAAAACGGAGGCTCGGGAGGAGAGGAGGAAGAGAGAGGCGGTAAGAGCACGTATGCACCGTGACACAGCCTGTGGACCTAAATAAGGGCACCAATTGTACTCAAGGTTTTTTAATAACATGAGAGTAATTAACTTCATCAGACATCAGCCTACCCGATCAACTAAATCTGACATACCCTCATATTTTCTGGGTTTAACCACAACCTATAGTCACTCCCATAGCAGGCAACAATTCACTGACAAATAATTTGTGAATTATGTTTCGGGTAAGTACACAACAGGCCTGCCTTGGCTCTATAATTACAGGCCTTCTCCAAATCTTGAATTTAGCATACATGCCGCATAAGCTACTGAGCAGCAGACACATTTCACAGACAGGCCAGTAATGGAAAAACAACAAAGAAGCAAACAGCTGAGAGCTCAGAGAACTAGGCAGCTAGTTTTAGAGATAAACACAGATAGTTTAATTAAACAAGTGGATTAAACCAGCAACTGCACCCACCTTTAAAAAAGAATTTAAAATGATATTATACCTATAACAATTTGGCTGGCGTGACGTGTGTTGACCTAAATTCACAGCCTCTGCAGGAAGAAGATTTTACATATTGTTGCTGTTCATAGAGTTAATTATTTCTGGTGCATCTCACGAAGATAAATGACTGAAGGTCACAGATGAACGTGCTGTAAATACTCTCTCTTCATTAGTCCTACTGGAAGTGGAAAAGGCAGCGTCCGAGAGGAAACACACCATTGGGTTAATGTATATTCATAACTGAATAACATAAATATTTGCTCATTCCCATTCACGCTCGCATTAGAGAAAAAAAGACCATAAAATAATACAATTTGGTGTGAGATCAACGTGCGTAATGGTAACATAGAATTTGCAAAATATAGGCCATTTGATAACAGCTCAGTTTTCACACATAATGCACTTTGTGTAATTTTATTTATTCAGATTCAGTACTAGTTTTGCTTTGCACATAGAAAAAGCGACGTGAATAAATTATTTTCTAAAAAAAATACAGTCCTGTTTAAATACAATACTTTGCGTAAAAGGCCGTGTGTCAGCTGGATTTATGGAGGACCCTGCGCGGCTGTTTTTTAAAGGTCGTGGGTCACCGGCCATCATTGCTTTTACAATTGTGACGTGCAAACGAGGTTATTTTTTAAAAGGATAATGTTGTGTTGACTCGACGGGGTAGTTATGTCAATGTTTGACTGGTTTAACCTGTGATAGGCGATCCCAGGGTTATAAATATTTCTGCACGATGACAGAAATGGCACAATAAATAAAGTTTACGCGGCTGGAGACACGGATATTTTTGCTGATTGGCCATAGCTTCATTTATTGAGAAGATGGAGACGGAAATCTATGTAAAGGTGAGATTAATCGTGCAGAAAGGACAAAGTGTAAATTATGAAACTGCTTTCCTTTTACGTGATTGTTTTATAATCATGCACAATAGCTGTATCCGCCATCTATGGAGACTCCATAGGACTATATTACACGGTATCACTGTTGCTAAACACCATTTAGATCTCCTATCCCATCCTAACATGACATTACATACAATGTTTTGTCATGTTTAAAACTGAGTGAGAAGGTCAGAGAGCTGGCATAAAAATCAGGAGTGAAAAAAAGGCACAGCAGCTCAGACTCTTCCTGTGCACACATATACACAAATGGAGTGTAATCTCAGCCCTATTTATTTGGGGGAGGAATTTAAACAGCCAATGAAGCATATGGGGTGACTGCTAAAGAGAGAGTAAACAGTAAAATATAAGTGTGTTTACCCCTTTTTTATACTAAACTCTTGGCTGGTTACCAAAGGAGAGGAAAAAAACTTCCCCATTTAAGCATATAAGCAAAAGCTTTTACACAATAATGGTTTAGTCCAAGTGATCAACAGTGGAGCCAGAAAATTGGTTGCCATCCTCAGACAGCTTGGAGCCAGGAGGGGCCAGGTTCAGCCATGTAGACCCACCACTATTATTCCTAGCAACACTTTTTTTGATGGTTTTGTCCTTTACAGCCGCACATATTATCCACATGATTTTGGTTTCCAGCTCTGCATATATATACGGCCCATATCCCATGGCTGCAGCTTTACAAGGCCAGGGTTTATTGTTTGAAACATGCAGGAGATTTAACCCCAGTCCAGCTTTGCTCTTTCAAACACAGTAGCCAGTGTAGAATTAATACTTCATTTATATTTGAGTTACATGGCTAGATGTAGGAATTTACAGTCTTTTTATTTACTATTATTGATTCTATGCTTTGACAAAACTCGCCGCCTGTTGTTTTGACACACATTAATCTCACAATAAATGGCTTCATCATAACATCCTACCCTATCCTACATCAAGTTGAGTCCTGCATGGAAATTACGTGCAGATATGAGCAATGCATGACCGTTTGGTCCACACAGAGCAGGTCAGAATAGACTAGAGGAGAATCGAACAGAATAATTATTTCCTGTCTGTTGCCTAGCGTGCTGCCTATAGGAAGTGTGCTGCATAATTGAAGCCAGAAAGCAATTTTTCCTCACATTTCAAACTGCAATCACTAATAGAAGGATGTGGTCCTCTTAATAACTCATGTCAACTCTGTCCTGAAACTCAAACACACACACACACACAGCCCTGCTACAGGGACACTACAGATAAATCACATATATGAGCAGAATTTTTTAATTTGTTTTAAAACTATAAATTCTTATTAAGATGAAACTTGTAGCAGAGGAGTGAGCGAGTGAGTGTAGCTTAAGTAAGCACTTAATGTTGCTCAGTCTGCTCTTACATTAATGATTGAGCGGTTAACCCATAAGTGAATTTAAAGTGTATTTAAGAGGATGACCTCTAAGCTTGCAAATAAGGGGGGACTTGAGGTAATAAACTCAGTCATTTCAGGGACCCTGAGTTTATATTACGCTCTGTGTGTGTGTGTGTGTGTGTGTGTGTGTGTGTGTGTGTGCAGGAGAGATTCAAGATTCTTTTGCAATTCATAAGATTTTTTTCTTCATCCACACTGTTGTATGTTTTGTGTCACTGATTACAGCTTAACTCAGGCAGCATCACTGTGGATGTTGTTGTACCACAGTGGGATAATCCAATGATTCAGTTTGTGCAAAATCAATAGAAGCAGGAACAGGACGCTGCTGGGTTTTAACCAAGACAGAGCGGTTTGATCAGTTTCTTGTTGTACGCTACACTTAAAATACATTTTTTAAAATTAAAAATATGGGCATGATCTTTAACTTTAAGCTTTAACTGCATTATCTTATCACAGTGTAGCGGCAAAGTGATGACAAATGTGAATTTAGATCATTTTCTGAAATTATTTCTGATAAATAGATTAGGAATAAATGTTTTATTTTATTTTATTTTATTTTATTTTACCAGGAACAAACCTCTCCTTTACAAGAATGTCCTGTCCTGTCAAAATTGCAGACCAACAACATGTAGAAGTTACAATTTAAAAAAACATCAGAGCCACAGCAGAACAAGAAACCAGGTCAACATATACTGGATCAGACAGAGGTGTTATATAACATTATGTGACATTATAAAATCATCAGTGTTTGGTGACAGGCCTGCATGTTACTGAATGAGTCACGGCACACCTTTTCATTTTATTCTAGTGTTTATTTGACTGTTTTTACTTCTATCTCTGTGGCATTGTGGTTCTGTAAGTGATACAGAGTAAACGTGCAGCATACAGAGAGCTGTAAATTTACATGCTAGTGCTTTCGGCAGCCTGACTAGAGACAGTGATATGTATCACGTTCGGTGACATGTAGCCTGCAGACTAACAGAGCCTGACTTCTGTCTTGACAAGTGACTGCTGGAAACAAGTGTCATGAGTGTGTGTTTGCAAGAAGCTCCAAAAATCCTTCAATTAGGTGTGTGTAAATAATAAAACACTGACAAAACCCCCATATTAAGTTAATACAAACATCACATGTAAAGATCTACTGGCTGTTAGCTTGCTTAAATATTTAGTGCAGTTTAAGTTGAAGTACTGAGACATTATTTATTATATTAAGTACGTTGTGTGTTCATTATATTAATTTATAATCTGAATGTGTAAACAAATGTGTAAAAAAAGTAGTTATGCCTTATGACAGTAGATGAACATTTATGTTTTCAAATGATTATGAAAAAGGTTTTTATAATGACATTATAATTTGCTAATTAATAACAGTGACGTGGAACAACAGCATAAAGTGGAGGCCCAGTATAAACTCAGTGTGCTATAATTTTAATAATAAAAATAATTCCTTATTCACACGTCCAGTCAGTATTTCATCCACATTCTTATTCTTGTTGTTGTCCCTTGTCTTGTTACGATTTTTAATGTGTTACCTTTTGTATAAACCATTGTTTTGTACTTTTGTTCTGAGCAAGGAACAGATCGCAGTGTCACGGCAGCTGCGGCCTGTAGCATACACCATACACCATATACCATTATACTATAGGAGTACCCAGTAGAAACAATGGGGATGAACATGTTTGGGTGTCTGCTGCATGGTTGTGTATATCATTACGCGCAGACTCCTCCTGTTAGCAGTAATTACAGACACGTCCTGCTGGCAACACTCGCATTTTATTGGACCTTATGGCTTTGGTAAAGCACCTGGACCCAAACAGTGTGTTTGCCAATCCGGACCACTTTTTTTTTTTTTTTTTTTTGGTTAGGCCCATTTCGTCCAAATTTGCTGTTTTTCTTCCACACGCAGAGAGTCACCGTGAACTCAAAGATTAACGCAGACTGATATTTTATACGCGTAGGCCTATTTCAGCACCAAGTATAAAAGTGTTGAGTCCTTTTTTTTTAATAAACTCTTGTCTGTCTTTGTTTCTCTTTAATGTGTTCATATAGATTGCTTGTTGCAGGACCACTTACAAGCTGAAATCGCTGCATGCTCAGAGGGGACACAATGTTAAAATCATTTACGCAACTTTAAGTAATACAAAGAAAATGCTGCGTTTTAACAGCGCAACTATCGCAGAATAAACTCTCATTGCAACAGAATATTCTCTGCAGAGTGATGAGTTATTGATGCAGGTGATCTGTCCCGTTTGATAAACGCTCATATCTCCAGAGATCACCGTGGCTCCTCACTCTGCACAATGAAAGAGGCCTGCTCACGCGCCGCTGCTTCAAAGTCGCAGTCAGATTTTAAATGCATGCTCTTGCGGATGTTGGCTGGTGGGTTACAACGTGTTTACCGGAGTGAACAGTGGTTCACCGCTTCACAATTGGTGTGGGCTCTGCTCGCTGGGAGCAACGCGACAGTGCCACATTTTTATGAAGTATGAAGAGAAAAATGATGAGTCTGGGCTGATGGTGCAAATCCTGCAGATCCCGTCCTTCAGCACAAATAAACGGACTGAGTCAGGATGACTATATTAAACATTGTTGGAAGATACTGCAGCAGGTTGGTGTCACTGTGTCATCAAACACGAGCCTCAGTGACGACACGAAGTCCATTCATGATTTGCACTGGGTGCTGAGGTTACACAGTGTCATTATGAATCTTTTTTTTTTAATATTAATATACAAATACTTATAATTTCTCTACTGGCCTATTTGCTGTTTTCCAACTCGGCCTATGGTCCTGCTACTGACCCTATTGTCTCGTTGTTTTCCGCTTTCTTGCACAGAACACACGTTAAATTCACTCAAATCAGCAAGTTCGATTAAAGGTGTAGATTTCTCCTTCAGTAGTTACAACATGTGCATTTATCCCCCCGTAAAAATATTAAAGCAGCATATACATTTTATTTTTGACAAAATTAAAGACATTTCAATTATAAATTGGTGCATAAAAATTCACCAGAATGCAGGAAACGGGGTGTTTGACGGTCAAGAAATTTTGCCCCAAACCCTTCATATGTGTCCTCCCCAAATATTGAAACGAAACCTACGCCCTTATCATAATTATTATTATTATTACGGACGTGTACAGTCAGGGTTTTTTGCGAGTATTTGTGCTTTTTTTAAAAAAATGGGGACGACATGTTTTGTTTTGTTTAAAAAAATGCATAGCCCACATCGCTCAATAAATACTAATATTATTATATTGCTCTTTTACCATATAACATATTAAAATATTTTTATTAGACTAATCATGGATTCAAAGCTTTTGCTAGATTAAAACTGATAACAATAAAAAGAATAATATAATACAATTACATACAACAATAAGAATAATTTGATCATGTGTTTAACATTAAAGGACAGTTGAACCTGTTTTTTTACAACGTCAAATCCTTAAGTAAATAAGGTCTAACTTAAATAAGGTCTATAAACGATAGGTTTTACTCAAGAAACGCTGTTTTATCCGAGCACCGGTGGTCAGGTGACCATATGAAATTGTGGAGCTTATAAATACATGTTATTCCTCTGTGTAAATGTAATTATGAACACCTATTCTTTCGCATACTTGTTTATCCAGCTTCGTTGTCCTTGTTCTCATAGCTGTTACGTCCTTTTATCTGTAGGCCTAAATACACTGAGAGCGATGCAAAACCCGAGTCATATCGCTTGTGTACTTGGCCAATAAAAATGATTGTGATTCTTCAGCATCGTAATAAGTCTCATAGAGAAATCACTGATGTGGAGCATTTATGAAATTGGGCCTGTCCCAAATAAAATATCATTACACTCAACACACACAAACATTGGTGTGGGTTTTGTTTTAAGGCTGGGAGTAAGGCAAGAAAAAACTTACTATCCTACATTCTGGTGATTTTTTTTATTATTATTCTATTTATTTAATTTTTGGCAACAGTTTGTGCATTTTCTGCGCCAGTTTATGGTGTTAATTGGTGTCTTAGATTTTGTCAAAATAAAGGTCTTCTGCTACTTTCAATTTCTTTATTGGTCTAAATATTGAGGCGGATGTGTCCCCTGCGTCCCCCTGAAGTCTACAGATATGGCGACATGAAATCCAATAAGTGCACTCATGTTGTGTTCTCAAAAAAAAAAAAAAAAAAAAAAGTAGGCTATCATGGTGTATAACCAGGGGCAAAACTGTGGGGGCATTGGGCTGGAGGGGCCTGTAGAGAGAGCAGGCCCTTGCATGAGATTAAGATCTTCAAAAATAAATAAAAACCAAAATAATTAGGCCTATAGTGTCCTCAAAAAGGTGAACCCATCTGTTGTGGGTCTCTTTTTTCTTTTTATTTATTTCTTTTTAAATATGCTTTATATAAAATCTAAAAACTATTCAATGGAATGATTCATTTCTTACCTTTGTTATTTTTGTCAGATATGCAGGGATGATTGCTGGGTAATATTTATGTTGATGTTGTCCAATTTGTTTCAAGACAATAGGCTACATATAACGAAAACGATTTCCGTGGTGCTGTTTAGCTCTGTTTTCTGTCGTATAACCCATATAAAGTTGATTTAAACACGCATCAACGTGCGTAAAATAACTAACACCAAATGTCTTGTGTGCGCAGGTGGAGATCCCAAAGACAACGTCATCATCCTCATCGTCATCCTCCTCGACAGCGGGCGATAAGAAGAGTAAAGGACGGACAGGATGGCCTCAACATGTCTGGGCCCTGGAACTCAAACAGTAGCGCCTCCTTCCCTCCATCCCTCACTCCCTCCGTCCTGACAGCACCCTGTCCCTCCTCCAGCTCCTCCGGGAGAGTGATGGGACAGTCATAGCGCGCTCTGATGAACTGTACCGGCGCTCATTATCATCATCATGACCTCTCTGGATCGATCGAGAACGGTGGACGCTTGTGTAGCTCCGTTCATGTTGGTGAGACACGAAGAAAGTTGGAGTTCCTCGTAGAGCATGATTTCAGATTTATAACTCCCCACACCTTTCATCAGCGACCCCTGATTCCCTCCTTAAATTGTACCCCGAGAAAAAAAAACCCTCATGAAAATTTTAACCAAAAGAAGGGGGTCGCCAAATGGAAATATCCCGCATGTTTTATCAATCATCATTCCCCTATAATTCAACATATTTGATGTCAGTGGAAACTTTAGGACAGGCTCATTTAAAATACAGTCTATAAGCTTGGATGTGCGTCACAGCAGCTGGGTTGGATAGGTTTGATAAAATCCATCGTACATTTGAATCAACAGGAAACACTGCAACCAGTCCAGTCTAATGAAATAGGTGCTGTTTGGTGGATGGGATGTATGCCGAATTAAAGAGTGGTCTATAAAAGCTCTCAGGTTCTGTTCTGCCAGATGTGTAGGGCCCTACGTTTCCACTGAGCGAATATACCACTGCTTAGATAATGAACGGAGACCGGCGGAGTCTCTCTTCCTGCAGAGGGGAAACAGGACCGGGATAGGCGGAACCATTTCTCCCCTTTCTATCCAAACACCTCCCATTAAAACCACCACCACCACACACACACACTCTCTCTCTCTCTCACACACACACATATATGCACGGGGTGTTGACGTGCTCTCTGCTTTATTTAACGGAATATATTTATGTGCAATGCGGCCGTGAGAAGGACCCGAGCAGCCACTGCGCTGACTCACACCGGACATTTTACTGAGCAGGCCTACCTTTGATTAAACGACAAGGTGTATGTGAAGTCTCTCTCTCTCTCTCTCTCTCTCTCTCTCTCTCTCTCTCTCTCTCTCTCTCTCTTTTCTCTCTCGCAATTTCTGGGTTGTAAATGTATTGACGTCACGGTGATGACGACGTGTCCGTGTTGTGGTGTGAAAAATGTGGTGGGAGACTAAAATAATGCTTTATGTGGGGTGTAAACAGTGTCATAAATTTAATAAACCACCACCTGGTGATGCAAAGTGGATGATTTCTTACTTTCAGTGGGTCAAAGTGGATTGTGTGTAAATTTAATACTGATGTCTGAGAATGAGTCAGAAGTAACAAGAGAAAGTTTCCACATGTAGCTCCAATGAGCATTTGGACTCAAGGAAAAAAAGACATCAGCCTAAAAGTGTGTGATGTGCAGCATTATTATGAACATGGCTCCCTATTTCAAAGCAAAAAAATGACCAAAAAATAATTTGAAATAGTTACTTTCATGTCACGACAAAAACGGAGCCAGGATTTAGTGTTAGAATTCTGGACAGGGACAAAAATTAGATCATATGTGTGGATTTTGTGAACTTGTGCATTTACCCCCACCCTCCCCCCAAAATATAAATAAAGAAATAAAAATAGAAAAACAAGAAAAATAAATTTCCATTATAAGTTGATGGAAAAAGGCACAAATTGGTGCAGAGAAATTTACCAAAATGCAGAAATTTAGTCTCTGATGCTCAAAATTTCCTGATGAGGACCCCCAAACCCCACTTCATATGTTTCCCCCTACAATTTGAAACAATACCTACGCCCCTAAAGAAGATTACAGCCTGTGTTGCATAGAAAATGTGTGCCAGATAATAAGATACAGATATTTAAAATTGTAGGACATAGTCTTAATTTATTTTTTAGGCTACCCTTTTTCTTAAAGGCATCTAAATTTTAGTTACAAGCACAAAAAAATTAGTGTGACTTCATGACATAAATACATATTTTCTAATGTAATTGTTTGTTCTCAACTTACAAAAAAAAATAAGGGTTTCGACTCTGTGTTTGCAGCTACAACTGCAGCCTACAAACATCTAACAGCCTCATTAAAAACTCAGATTTAGTTAGACAATATGGTTTAACAATAGTGTTAATCCTATTGTAATAAAGATCTGAAGAAGTGCAGTTCATGTGCCTTATTCACAGCTGAATTACAGATCAGGCCTTCAATAGGCTGTATCTTCAAGTTTGCAGTGCAGTGTGAGGCGTATTAAAATAGTGCAATTGTTAAGTTCAAGTCTTGATAAGCTGGAAAATATGTGAACACAAAATGGCATTCTTTTTTTTTTCTTTAAAAAAGGGGGAGCAGCGGCCCTGCCTTATGAGGTCAGATATTAAAATTATTACCCAACATCCAATGAACTCCCAGCAGATCTTGCAGACGGTTCCTGGTTCATCTTTTCACTTCCATGTTTCTCATGGTTGTGTGACATGTAGTTTTTCAATGCAGTGGATGATTACAACAGATATTTAGCATGTTTTCCCAATGGAGAAGCAGTTTAGAGATGACTGGGTTGAATTTGTGATTTGTTCAATCTCTTAGGCTCGATTGTAAAGCTTCTGTGCCATGGTGTGAGTATAGTGATCATAACCAAAGAATGATGGAAAAAGTACAAAAAAGTCTTCAAGTTGGAAGAAAAAACATCAAAAGGACCAGAAAGGGCCATAGTTTACACAACAGGGCCCAGTTTGAAGCCTGGGGTCCACCTTCAGGAAAATCTGAGAATTAGCATTTCCTGCATTCTGGTGACTTTTAATGTATGTAAACAACCACAAAACCTAAAATCAAATCAACTTGGGTCAGAACTTTTTTGAAAACGCAAACAGAAAGTTCAGGTACTAGTAAACAATGTGATAAAGCCTCCTAATCCCATGGTGCTGACTCTTTCTCACACTTCTCTCACATTTTTATCGTCCTGAGGGATTCATTTTACACAGTGTTAGGAACCTGGAATTGTTCGTCCATTAGCAATGCATGGATCGGCTCTGACGTCATCTGTACACATAAATTATCCACATGAATGACTTATTTTCTCCAATTTAGAGACCTGCACCCACATGGACATTTCACTCCCCCTCCACCAGTCCCGATAGGCTTTGTACTGTATTGATGTATGAGTGTTTTCTTTAACAACATGATGATTACAGAGGCTGCTTTCAGTAACTGTAACATTTCCATGCGTGCAGTGATGTCACTGCTGCAAATATCGTGGGACCAAACTAAAAACTGTAGCCTTAAACTTGACAGAGGAAACAGAGCTAAACTTATAGCTTGTGAAATAATCAGTGATGTCACCGTGCTGTTCCTCGAGGCGCACAGTGGGGATGCACTTCTAGTTTCTGCTGTGGTGATGGCTGCAAGTATTTAATAAACCCAATATCATAAGTGTGACGATATGGTATCATCCATCCATCCATCCATCCATCCATCCATCCATTTTCATCCATTTATACGGGGCCAGGTCAGGGGGGCAACAGGCTGAACAAGGTACTCCAGACGTCCCTCTCCCCATGCAAGGTTTTCCAGCTCCTCCTGGGGGATCCCGACATGTTTCCAGGCCAAACAAGATATATAATCCCTCCAGCATGTTCTGGGTCTGCCTACCAGTTGGATGTGCACCCAGGAGGCATCCTGATCAGATGCCCAAACCACCTCAACTGGCGCATTTCGACACAAAGGAGCAGCAGCTCTACTTTTAGCTCCCTCTGGAAGTCTGAGCTCCTCACCCTATCCCTATTCTGAGCCTAGCCACCCTACAGAGCAAACATATTTCAGCCACTTGTATCCGCAATGTCATTCTATCGATCTCTACCCAAAGCTCATGACCATAGGTGAGGGTCGGAACACAGATGGACCTGTTAATAGAGAGCTTTGCCTCCTGGCTCAGCTCCCTCTTCACCACAACAGTCCAACACAATGCCTGCATCACTGGTGACGCGCAGCAAACTGCCTGTGCATGTCCTGTCGTGATATGATAACATCTACAGTAGACACATCTTTCAAAATTCAGCTAATGAAGTGCTCTGAAACAAACAGGTTAATGTCCCTGTGGCCTCGCTCCTGGATCTGGCCATGCTAAGAAGCATCTACACCTGAAAGCATAGATCAGTTTGTGTGTCTGCATACTGTACGTCTCTGTGATGTCCATCTCTCTTCACATCAGGAAGAAGGAGAAAAACAGGTGCTAAGCTTCAGGAGACTTGATGTATTTAACTATTCGCAACAGATCCAAGATAGTGTATCATAAATTCAGCAGTGAATGACATTCAGCAATTATTGCTCTCGTTTTGTTAGCAGTGCCGGTCGTATTTGTGTAACTGTTACATATTACGTTGGACAGCAGGAGGATTTGTTGCTGTGTTTGCTGCCTGTGTTGACACACTTCTGTGATTTGTGACACAGATGAGGGAATATCGGAGCCAAACATTCTCATATTCCACGTGAATAATAACCAGGAGACTAATGTGAAAAGTTCTTCAAAGCAGACAGAAGGTAATAAATTGGATAAGTGATGTAAGTCTGTTTTGCTTCTGTCCAAATATCAATTGCACGAAAAATGTTGGCTTTGGACGTTTCAGCAAATCACTGATATGTTACATTTGCATGTTATTATGAAGTGCATACATTGAAACTTCACATTGAAACTTTGTGTTTCAATAATGCTGTGGTCAATGTGTGGTCAGGTTTAGGCACAAAAAACACTTATGGTTACAGAAGGTCATATTTTGGCTCAAAATACCTGGTTTTTGAGGGTACACTCCCAGCAGGAAAAGCATTGATGTCTTCGTAAAAAGCAAACTGCTTTACATGCCTTAAAAGCCACTGGAAACACAGCAACAGGTCACTACAAAACACCCACATTTGGTGCCTAAAAAGCTGTTGGAAACACAGCAGTGACTCATTAGATTTGTTTTTTATTTGTTGGTCTTAAACAGTGGTCTGCAGCTTGGCAGGTGTCTCGCCTGGGTGACACACCATCCACCATCCTCTCCTCTTCCTGATAACAAAGTCAGCTCATTTACTATGCCACTTTAGAAATGTTGATATGATATGAAATGTACAAATGTAACGTATTTGTTGTTTGCAGAAATGTACAATGCCAACATCATCTGGAGGCTGGGCTGCGTCGACGTTAATACATCACTGTCAAAGTCATATGACTTTGACAGTGATGTTTGCTGCTGCACCTGCTGTTTCAGACAATAGGCTGAGATTCTTGCAAGCAAACCCTGCAACATTCTTCCCAGCAAAGGCCTTATCATGTTTCTGTGGCAAACTCTCATGTGGAAAGTTGTGATTGGTTTCACTCACTTCTATAATTTTCGGCTGCATTTGATTCTGGTGCTGGCAGCATTTTTTGCTGTAAAGACCACAAAGGAAATACTGAGGATTTTTTTTGTTTTAAGTTAGGCTAGGTTTATTTTAGGGATGCACAATATTGGATTTTTTGCTACTATCCAATATGCCAATATGTAACAACTCATTTGAGCGATAACCAATATCGAAATATCCACTTTTGTCCCCAACTTATTTCAGTGATCATCTAGTCTCTTCTGTAGTGGAATTAACATCATATTATGCATGCATACTCTTATCGTGATGGCCCACCAGTAGATGGAGACATGAAATACAGTACTTTTAAATGTATGTAATATTCATTCATTGTGCAAAATAACAATGAGCTTGTCATGTAAACCTTATCCATACTGGAGAGGGAGATTTTCTTTATCACAGATAACCATTTTCCCCCAACATGGGACAGGTTCTGTTTGGTGCATTTTGACCAAAAATAAAATTGGCTCAGAATGTGAAAAGTTGGTTCCCAGCTGCAACAAAAAAAGCAGGTTTTCCTTGAAGACATCAAAAGGCATGTCATATTCTACAGCTTAGAAAGAGAGTCCTGCAGGAACAGTCCTCTTCATCTCCTTACAACTGATAGTTGGTCCGTGCTTTTTTTAAAAAATAAAAACAAACGTGTGATAACAGAATAAATCCCTGCGGGAAATCAATGCAATCCACTATATTGCTACTGTTTACTTCCATTGTGCAGTCACTAAAAATAATAATACATTAATTAATTCATTCATTTTCCATAACCAGTTATCCTAGGGATGTGGAGGGCCTGGAACCTATGCCAGCTGACACTGGGCGAGAGGTGGGGTACACCCTGGACAGGTCGCCAGACTATCACAGGGCTGACACATAGAGACAGACATTCACACTAACATTCACACCTACGGCCAGTTTAGAGTCAACACTTAACCTAACAGGCAATTTAAAGTCACCAATTAACCCGCCCTGCATGTTTCTGGGTTGAGGGAGGAAGCCGGAGTACCCTGAGGAAACCCACGCTGACACAGGGACAACATACAAACTCGGCATTGGTTGCACACAGATCGTTTGCTTTGGCGGCAACTTACAGAATTGTGTTAGATTAACACAAACTATTGATGTTCAATCAACACAAATACTTCATATTGATACAAAGTAAGTGAAATTTGATTCAATTAAGTAACTTAAACACTTTCATAATATTACTTAAATACAATTTGATCACTTACATTGTGCAGCACCCTCGGTTGACACATCCTTGCTAAATTGTACCAAGGTTTCAGAAGTCCTGAAAGGAACCATTTCAAGATTTCAAAAACTGATAACTACTGCAACACTCCAATACAAAAGCATTATCCCATCTTAAGACTCAGTAGCTACCTAATTTAATAATTCTATCATAAGAGCCACTTAAGCACATATTTATATTTAGTAAAAATGTCTGTGTTGATGTTGCATATCATATAGGTTCTGCTATTATTTAAGTTTTTAGTTTAATATTTTTACTAGTAGTAGACTATGCTAAGGTTATGTTTACATTTATTTTATTCATGTGTTAGAATATAGGCAAGTTTTTATGACATGCATGGTGCCATAAGGCAGTTTAGTGTGCATGACAAAAAGGAGACTGTTGACAACGACATGAAGTTTGTATTGGTTTGGATCGTAATAAGTTTTTGACCAGGTTATGCAGGGTATAAGTGTATGATAACGGGTAATACAAGGGAATATATAGAAATAGGATATCAAGTCATTAGTTGACCGTACGAGATAGAATTTCAGAAGGACTTGGCCTGTTGTTTTGGGGTTTTTTTGTATTCCCAATAAACGTTGTTCAACTTTTTCCCTGCCTCATGAGTACCGTGGATCTTCTGAAAAGGAACAGAAACACGAGTCAAAACCGAGACATCTCACAGACTTTGCGGCCGAGGAACTATGGAACTTTGGTGTGTTGAAACGGCCACTATATCTGTTAACTTAAAAACTTAATGTCAAAAACGATTGTTATCAATAGTTGTATGGCGTACACTGGTAACTAATATAGTGACAAACAGACACTGTGTATTTAGGCATGATTTATGGATTGAATATGAGTTTTAGAGCTGTATCGTTTAATGATTTGAAATGTTTCTCCACCCACACAAAATTAAAATTCTTTGGTTTGTGGTTGATAAATAATGCTAAACTTGTACCGGTCAAACCCAGTAACAAATAAACTCCACAACTGTAGTTTTGTCACATTGACAGCTAAACACTGACACACATTCAACCAGCCCTACAGAACAGTTATTGACATGCTCCCGCTCTTCACATCACCATGGTATCTGATGGAGCTGTCACTCAGTTATCCATTGATAAGGCCTTATCTCTCATCCCAGTCGGTATGTTGTTGGGAGACGGGGGGAGAAAGAGCTTGAGAGGATTTTTCTCGTCCTGACAAAGACTAACGTGAGATGTAATGGCCTGAGTCTGGCCTCAGGTGAAGACAGGAGAGCAGATAATTAGTGAGAGAGCTGGCGTCAGACAGAGTTGACCCCACAGTGACCGGGACACAAAGAGACACGCACACAAATACACACGCTTCAACCTCAGGAAGCTGTTTGTCTCTGAGTCAGCTATGGGGAGCAATGAAGCTAATGACTATGAATTTACAGTATGACAGTATGGATTCATATTTTACTGCACAGCTATAAATATCTTGTAAAATACCACCTCTACTGTTACTATTAGACACTGAGCAATTATCGTGTAACAAAGCTGAGCCAAAGCTGTTCCTGAAATAATAATATAGCAGCAAACCACTATTTGATATGTAAAGCTATGGTAGTGTTAAGGTATAATGAGCAGAATAAATGCAGTCGCCATAAGAAAATGTTGGAATTGTACTTTTCTGTAAACCACAAATACTTTGCATTTGTGGGTCCATGTGTATCATATCAGCATTTCTAAAATTACGTAGTTAATAAGCTGACTTTGTCATAGGGAGGAAGAGGGAATGGTGGACATCTGCCAAAATGCAGATCACTGTTTGAGACCAACAAACAACAAAACCAGTTGTGATTTAGCGAGTCATTGCTGTTTTTCCAGTGGCTTTTTGGGCACAAATCCTGGATGTTTTGTAGCGACCTGTTGCTATTTTTCCAGCAGGGATTGTTCCCCCAAAACAGGTACTTTAAGATAAAACATGATCTTTTCCTGGGTCCATGTCATTGGTCCTACAGCCCATTAGTCCAACGCTCCGCGGTGCTGAACGGCTCCCAGTGGGCGTATTTCTGCCTTGATGGTGCGCTGCGACCGGCTCTGGGTCAGCTGGGAAAGACTTGAGGCGAAGCAGGCTCACGGCTTATGTGTTTGACACAACCCTAACCAAGTGGTTTTTGTGCCTAAACCTAACCAGACCTTAACCACAGGGCATCATGATGATTTCACAACAACGGGGATGTCGGAACAATGGGCTGTCGGACCAGTGGGCAGTTCCCCTTTTCCTATCTATAATAGCGTTTTTTGTGCCTAAATATAACCACACATTAACCACAGCTATGTTGAAATGTGAATGTGATAATGAGGAAACATAAGGTAGCCAAGGTTCACAGAGACAGACACTGCCAAAGAATTTTCTGGCAACTGGGGCAACTAATCTCACTCCAAAGTTGTCAAAATCCGGTGCTTTGGCAGTGACTTGCGATTTCAGACACTTACGAAATAAAGCTGTCCCTTAACGCTGGCATGGTACGTGGCCGGTCGCTGTTATAGTTAAATGGCATTTGGCAGTGTCAGGGGGAAACGCAGCAGGACAAGAACAAAAGTTAAGGCGGTGGATGGGTCAAACAAACACCAACCTTCACCCGGGAAAACTGTGTTCATGTCCCATAAGATTATAAAGCCAAACCCTCCTCTTTTTTCCTAAACCTAACTATGCACTTTTGTTGCCGAAACCCAACCGTGTGCGTAAGTTGTTGAAAGAAAAAAAAAGGTCAATTTTCATTGTTGTACCGACTTAGTGCGTTTATTTTGAAAGAGACTGTATGTAAATGGTACATTTCCTGTGAAAACGGAAGTGTATTTTGAAGGAAGACAATGCATGTAACAGGCAGAACTTGACATGGCGTCCCAGAACGTCAACAACCAACACATCCAAGGTACCTTTGACATCGTATCTGGACGTGGAAAGCCCATGACCAAACTTCAATATGAAACGAGGTCGAAGTGAGAATGTGTTGATTGGGTTGGCAGAGAATGAAGTCATGCCACCTCTCTGTGGGTTGTAATCCAAGCTTCTCCGGTATTTTTTGTGGTTGATGGTCTGGCGTTGCGTGCACATGAATTCCTGTGAGTCCTGTGTGTGTATCCCTAGCTAATCGCAACCGCTTTGCACTATGGAAGAAACACTCATCACATATTCACGTGCTTGGTCATGGACTTTCCACGTCCACATACAATATGCAACGTACCCTGGGTGCATTGGTTGTTGATGTTCTGGGACGCCCTGTCAAGTTCTGCCTGTTACATGTATTGTCCTCTTTCAAAATACACTTCCGTTTTCACAGGAAATGCAACGTTAATACACAGTCTTTCAAAATAAACACACTACATTGGTACAACACAACGGATTGCCGTTTTTTTCCTTCAGCAACAAACTATATAACTATATTTTACCAGTTGTTCTTTTTTACACACTGTTGCTGTTGAGCATGTGCCAGCCTTGCGACCTAGCCATCCATTCACTTTTGCCTGCATCTTCTGATACCTGGCCTGGACTCACTATCAATGATGTATCCTGGGACATTCAGGTGTGTTGGGTATTTCAACATCAAACACTTTTGCCCAGGTGACCTAGCTGAGGCTGTGTCTTTACTGTATTGAGGAAATGATGCTGAGTGCTACAGTGTAGCCACAGCCCTTCAAAGCCTGAGGAAACAACCTCCACATGTATGTACCATGTTAAAGCCTCATCTGTAGCAGTGACAAACCAGGCCTTTATACTCACCTTCTTCTGCTCAAAGGCTTCCTCAACCAATTGACTCCAATGAGCTTGGGCAGCGGGATGAGGATCTGAAGCCCCACACTTGTCCTTGGTGCTGGGCTGCCTGGCAGTGATCATACTTCTCGGGTTTCAGCCCTCAGCTGGTGGGCTCACAGGTGGTCCTGAACCTTGAGTCTATGATGATGATGATGATGATGATGTGCAAATCAGAAACAAGTAATGGTGATCCTCAATAATGTGACATGCAGGTTCGGAGCATGCTAAATAGTGCAGTAAAACCATGGCTGAAAGCACAATAAAGATGGACCACCAACTAAACACAGCACAGACAATGATGTTTCCTAGATATGACACAGCACCCCCTTTGGGCCAATCAGTGATAATGATAGGATGTGACTTGTTGGCTGTGTAGTCATGGTAGACTATTGGTGACTGGTTGAGTCATGTAAGTAGCTGTCTGGGGCTGGTGTGTGAGTCTCTAAGCCTAAACTTCATCTTTCAGGGTAAATCTGAGTGTTGCTTACACACCAAAGCCATTACTCCCAGTCCAACATGTCCCTCCTCTCCAAGAGATTGTGAAAGTCATCATTGCCTCTCTTGAGATTGCAAATTGAATACGTCACCCTGTATTATGTTGAATTTGTGGAGAAAACATTTTTCTGGCATGCTTCTGTTGAACAAACTGAATAGAAGTCATTGTGGGCCACATTCAACAACAGCAAAATTATATCTAAACATGCTTTAACAAACTCTCAAACAACTCAAGCAGTATAATCCAAGTCATGAGCCCTTTCCAACACTGTGAATCATCTTTCACTTTCAGTCCCAGTCAGAACAATACTACACCACATTACATTTTACATACTACATTACAAAGAAGACATTTCTGAAATAAAGATTTTGACATGACTATCCTGTCCATTATGAGCAGTGCTGACATCACACCATGGCTTTCGGGGGAACCCTATTTTTCAGGGGGTGGGAGGGTACTGCAGACATGCATGCATGTACATGAATTTGCCCACCTATGTGCAAAAATTCCATCAATACATCTTAATTCCTACAGCAATATTTAGCCTGGGACAACAAAGAAATGGAAAAGGTGTTCACCATCCTACATTTTTTTTTTTTAACCGCTCTGTGTTGAGAAACACTACAAATGCCAATGCACAGTGAACAGGCAGTGGTTTGCGTTACTTCATTCAACATATCTTCATACATTGGTTCATATGATATCTAACATATTAGTGCCCAACAAATTAGCGACCCTACTGGTTGGGTTAAAGAAAAGACTTGGTTGGGAGTCATCACATTACCTATCTGACATAAAGTTATGTAGGCTGGGTTTAAGAAAGTAAAGTTACATACTTAATTTTAAGTTAGATTCTTAATGTAAAGTTACGTCGTAAGGTTAAGGAAAGTAAAGTTAAAGTGACACTTACCTTTCTGGAAATTTTACACTTTTCTTTGTTTAGGTTAAAATGCTGATGGCAAACTAAAATGTAAGTGAATTCCACCAGAGATACAAATTCATAATTATACCATTCTCATATGGTTCTAAGAAAACTCCAAGCGTCCCATCTGTCTTCCCCACGTGGAGGCCTCTGACTGACGTAATCGGCTCGGCTTTTGAGCGTTGGCGAAGACTGATGCAGCTTCATCCTGAGCTAGAAAGGGACGAGATGGACGCAGAGTTTCTGCTGGACAGGTATTTTTAGTTTGCCTCTAATGTACAGTACAGGCCAAAAGTTTGGACACACCTTCTCATTCAATGCGTTTTCTTTATTTTCATGACTATTTACATTGTAGATTCTCACTGAAGGCATCAAAACTATGAATGAACACATGTGGAGTTATGTACTTAACAAAAAAGGTGAAATAACTGAAAACATGTTTTATATTCTAGTTTCTTCAAAATAGCCACCCTTTGCTCTGATTACTGCTTTGCACACTCTTGGCATTCTCTCCATGAGCTTCAAGAGGTAGTCACCTGAAATGGTTTTCCAACAGTCTTGAAGGAGTTCCCAGAGGTGTTTAGCACTTGTTGGCCCCTTTGCCTTCACTCTGCGGTCCAGCTCACCCCAAACCATCTCGATTGGGTTCAGGTCCGGTGACTGTGGAGGCCAGGTCATCTGCCGCAGCACTCCATCACTCTCCTTCTTGGTCAAATAGCCCTTACACAGCCTGGAGGTGTGTTTGGGGTCATTGTCCTGTTGAAAAATAAATGATCGTCCAACTAAACGCAAACCGGATGGGATAGGATGGCATGTCGCTGCAGGATGCTGTGGTAGCCATGCTGGTTCAGTGTGCCTTCAATTTTGAATAAATCCCCAACAGTGTCACCAGCAAAACACCCCCACACCATCACACCTCCTCCTCCATGCTTCACAGTGGGAACCAGGCATGTGGAATCCATCCGTTCACCTTTTCTGCATCTCACAAAGACACGGCGGTTGGAACCAAAGATCTCAAATTTGGACTCATCAGACCAAAGCACAGATTTCCACTGGTCTAATGTCCATTCCTTGTGTTTCTTGGCCCAAACAAATCTCTTCTGCTTGTTGCCTCTCCTTAGCAGTGGTTTCCTAGCAGCTATTTGACCATGAAGTCCTGATTTGCGCAGTCTCCTCTTAACAGTTGTTCTAGAGATGGGTCTGCTGCTAGAACTCTGTGTAGCATTCATCTGGTCTCTGATCTGAGCTGCTGTTAACTTGCGATTTCTGAGGCTGGTGACTCGGATGAACTTATCCTCAGAAGCAGAGGTGACTCTTGATCTTCCTTTCCTGGGTCGGTCCTCGTGTGTGCCAGTTTTGTTGTAGCGCTTGATGGTTTTTGCGACTCCACTTGGGGACACATTTAAAGTTTTTGCAATTTTCTGGACTGACTGACCTTCATTTCTTAAAGTAATGATGGCCACTCGTTTTTCTTTAGTTAGCTGATTGGTTCTTGCCATAATATGAATTTTAACAGTTGTCCAATAGGGCTGTCGGCTGTGTATTAACCTGACTTCTGCACAACACAACTGATGGTCCCAACCCTATTGATAAAGCAAGAAATTCCACTAATTAACCCTGATAAGGCACACCTGTGAAATGGAAACCATTTCAGGTGACTACCTCTTGAAGCTCATGGAGAGAATGCCAAGAGTGTGCAAAGCAGTAATCAGAGCAAAGGGTGGCTATTTTGAAGAAACTAGAATATAAAACATGTTTTCAGTTATTTCACCTTTTTTTGTTAAGTACATAACTCCACGTGTTCATTCATAGTTTTGATGCCTTCAGTGAGAATCTACAATGTAAATAGTCATGAAAATAAAGAAAATGCATTGAATGAGAAGGTGTGTCCAAACTTTTGGCCTGTACTGTATGTAGCTATAACGTTATATAGTTACAACGTTATCTTCTCTTGGCGTGTTACACTCGCTCTCCTCTTCCGTGTATCAAACGTTACCTTGCCAACGCCTACGTCTATCATAGACGTAATGAGGATGTAATGGAGGAGGGGGGAGTAGGCCTTTGGAGGGAGGTGGGAGTTGTGGATGTTCAAATTTTTTCTAAGTGCTGTGTGAAATGCAAGAAAGGTAAGAGCTGCTTTAAGTGAGTTAGGTTTATAAAGTTAAGTTACATAGGTTAGTTTTTGGAAAAGAGTCATGGTTGGGAATCATTACGTTACGTACTTAACATAGTTACGTACTTAGTGCATTAAGTGAAGACATATTGATGTACCTTGAAATAATTCAAAGTTTACTTCGTTTAACGCGGGACATAAACACCAGTCTCCTGAAGGAAAGTCCTGTGTTTGTTTGACCAATACACCACCACAATCTGTCTCTTTACGCAGACTTTCGCTGTTTATAGTACTTCCATCTTTACTCCTATCAGCGCATTTGTCACATGATTACATGGGTTACAAATTCTGGTGCATTACTTTTTCTAGGTCTGGCTGTTGTCACAACTTTTTCGTATGTTTTCCTATAAAAAAAACAATCCAAAGTCATACATATCCCACATAATTTGAAAGGCTGCGATCACGTGTCCAGTGCACTCATGGCAGTAACAAGGAAGCAGTCTTGAGCACTTGTTAGGAGGCAGGTTGGGGTGGTGGATGGGTCACAAAAAACAGGACTTTCGCCCAGGAATTTCTCCTGGGGTCACGTGTTCGGATCTGTGTGAACTTTCAGTCAATTTAAGGTAGATCCTCACCAAGTTTCTTTTCCTGACCTCCATAACCTTACATTAATTATGTAACTGTATGTTAAGGACGTAACGTCATTCATGGGGCACAAATTCATAGGATATCACACAAACCGTTCTATGAGAACACATTGCATAGGCATAGATAAGAGCAGTGTGTGAGAACAGCCTGCTTTGTTAAACAAACCAGAGCGAGGCTGCATCCCACGGCCATTACACGCCCACAGGCTCAAATTTTAACAATATACGGCGTGTGAGTGCACCTCTACGCATCTATGGCCACAGCAGGACTAGACAGGAAACTGATATGCTTGAATAAACACACACATTGAAAAGTTCTTATTGGCCTATTATTTATTTTATTACCTAAATATACAAGAAAATAAGCATTTATACAGGAAAAAAAGCAGCAGTGACCCCAAAAATAACAGTTTTAGTGTTTCCCCTGAATTTCTTAAATGAGACTGTCTGGGGAGCTCATGTCTCAGAGAGCATATTTCAGACCCTAATTATAAGTAAAAAGAAAAAAGTATATCCCAATGGTTTTAATTCATAAATGTATTAAACATTTCAAATGTTTATAAAGACTTGATATAACAATACATTTCTGAGAACTCACAAACAACAGATCACACATTTAAGACAGTGAAACATTAAATGCTCAACAGGACATACCAGTATCTAGGTTTATAATTACAAACCTCCACAAACAACACTATCATTACACACACACACACACACACACACACACACACACACACACACACACACACACACACACACACACACACACACACTTATCTCCCTTCACGTCTCCTGTCTGTCTATCTGCCGGGCCTCTAAGTGCCGTCGACTGGCGAACATGATAGATGACTACGGCTGGAATAGAATTTTTCCCTGCGATAATACCAAAACATCTGGCAGCCATTACTTCATGCAGACCCCTCCCTTTCTCCCTCACCCCTCTTCCTCTTTCTTCCCCTCTCACCTCCCCACCATTTTGTGCTGCTGTGATTCCCCTCCACCAGGGGGCCTCATTTCTTACAAGTGACCTGGAAGGGTTTTTTTTAATCTTTGAAGGTTCCACTTTGCCCCCGAAAAGAAAGATAAGGATGATGCTTAAGATACTGACCCCCCTAAATGAAGACAGTAAGTGTGCATTACTGCAAAACAGAGGGTAACTGTGGCTGCAGATGATGCTTCCCAGATTACAACTCTTTGCAAGGCACTTTTGACACTTCAGAAGCCACTGTTTGTTTGGTGGCTACAGTAGTGCATTACCAGTGAACAGCAGTGGAGATAGGTGATGATGTAGCGGCTTTCATTGGGAGTGGAGGGAGCACATACAATTGCAAATGTGTGCGTTGGTGTTTTCAATGAGGGAAAAATCAGCACGTTGAGGGTCGAATGGAAAAAGATGAGAAGCAGAGGAGGAGAAGAAAAGAGAGGTGGAGAGGAGAGGAAAACGGAGAGGAGGGTGGGCCCTTGGCAGCCTTTGAAACAAACCCCCAGGTCACTTTATTCACCCTATAACTGCTATGACGCAACACTTTACACACGCACACACACACACACACACACATACAGGCATGCACTCACACCACATAGACAGATAGGGCTTTCCATCAAAAGAGACTATGACAAAATGTGTTTTTTCTTCTTCTAATCAGCCCTTGCCATAAGGGGGAAGTATTGGATTCATTAGCAGCCAAACCAAAGACAGCCAGCCCATTGTTCCCCTTTTATAGACGGTAGAAAAAAAAACAGAAAAGAGAAAAAAGAAAGAACCAGGAAATAGAGAAAAAACTTGATCTGGAGAATTTATAGCTTCTTACCATATGGAGCCTTCTTTCAATTAGGCCTGTGGAGAGCAATCAACAGCACAGCATGTCTTCAGCCCCACGGCCTGGGACACAACATGGGTCACGCTGCTTTTTTCCAGCTCGGTTCCAATGCAACAAACACAAAGTAATGGAGTCAATTTAGCCTTGGGGTTTTTTGCGTGTGTTTTGTTCATTTTCATTTTTAATTATGTTCTCAGCAGAGAACGAGTTACTTGGCTAGATTGTCAGTTTACAGGCACTGAAGGGGTGACAGTGGTGTCAGCCATGAGATGCAGGAAGCATTGGCTCTCCATCATAAAGAAGACGCCGCCATCTACATATGTGCATACATATCTAAAGTCTGAAGCTGATTTATGTACAACTCAAATACTTACGCTTGTTTGCTTGCACAGACAGTTTGCAGCCTTGTGTTCTGTCGTGTCAGCCATTTTAATTTTTTGAACTTTTATTCAAGGGCGTAACTTTGATTTAACATTCTCAGCCAAACTCTGAGGGCGGCCCACATAATAGCATATTAGCACTATTTCTGTGGTTTAAGAAATAGTGCAGTTTTGGGGACACAAATGGGACCAGTGGAAATTCGACCTCAGCTTTTTATTTATTAGGTTTTTTTTTTATCTTTGTCATGCCAAACTTTTAGCCCATCTCACACAGAATTATAAGACATCATTATTTATCAAACATAAAATAAATACGCATGTTACAGTTACAGCATTATATATTCTTTCAAGTGGCTTTTTTACTTCTCTCTCAGGCCTTCTCTGAATAATTGGCTGAAATTAAGAAATGGTTCATGTCTCTTAGTCAACTTTCCGTAAAAAGGACAGCAAAATATAAAATCAGCATCATTCACACAACACATTGAACAAATCTGCTTTTTCACACCTATGTACAGCTCACCTTTGGTGTCACTTCAGCAAACACCAAATATCCATATTTTATTTTGTAAATTATAGATATATGTAAACTATAGATCTATATCTATAGATATAATTATCTATAGATAATTATAGATACAAATTAAATTTTTGACAGTCCACTAGATACAGTTTGCCAAAATAAAAATGATTTAAGTGAGATGAACAGACTGAAAACTTTCTCTTTATCTAGATAAAAACAGATGTTGACAAAGTTTTCTTTAGGGACCTAATTTTCTCTGGCGTTCCTACATGTGAGGAACATCAAAGACATCTGATGTACAACTTTATGTGTCGCTTGGATGAGTAGGAGAACGACATCATAAAGGCTCAAAACAGCCCAACGATGAGCTGGTTTTAGTACTTTGGTACTTGGTGCTTTTTATTTCATATGTCTTGTATGTATTTTCTTTTATTGCTTTGGACCGTCTTGAGAGTCTGAAATAAAGTTTGAGTTGAACTAAAGTTAAATACATACAGCTTGTGATAAAATGTTAGATCTCAGCAGGGCGCATAAAGATCTTTGCCTCTTAGTTGAGCGTGATATAATTCTCTGTATCATATTCATATGCTATCCTGCTGTGAATGCGGTTTTTATTTAGTACATGTATCATCAGCTAATTCAGATTCTCTTAACAGACTAATGGTCTTCCTTTTATTATCAAAAATGTGTCACCAAACGCAGGGTTGTACATCAGTGTGGACACATTTTTAACCATAAATCTAATTTATATCTATCTAATTTAATAGATACTGAATTGCTCCTTAAGGTTGTGCCATCACTGTATGAATGTGGGTGTGAATGGGTGAATATGGCTCTGTCGCATAAAGCACTTTGGGTGATTGGAGTCCATTTACCATTTTATTTGTGTACATTTCTAGTTAAGTGCTGTTTCATTGCTGATGTCACCAGAGTCATCTTATAGCATCACTCACAAAGCAGCAATGATTCATAACCTATTCTCATTTTTAACGCAGTGTCTGTGACTTGTTGCTTCGTCCTGCAGTGTCGAGTTTTAGAGCCATATGTGTGAGCTTACATCACTGCAGTCACATGAGCACCAACATGTGTTAATGAGCCTGGCTTCCACTGGGAAGAATTCCATTCAATCATTTTGGGTCATGGACTGGAACTCAACAGAGCAGTTTAAAGGCTGCAACATTTTTTTGTTTTCTAGTTTTGTAGTTTTCATGCTCTGAATCAACTGCAGAGGTCAGTGAGGTCAGACAATTATATGATGACCTCCATCCAAATCATAAACAGGAAGGGTCACCCCGTCAATGCTCCTGCTATTATCAGTACGGCTCTCTAACCGTGTCGTGGTCGAAACAAAACCTCTGAAATGAAGTACATCTATAGTAAAGCTGTAGAGTCAGTCTCACAAATATTTACCAACCTGTATTTTTATAATAAAATGAAGTTCATCTAGCATTAACACTAATAAGTGTAGATAATTTCCCAAACATTTTTTAAACAGGAGGTGATTTTACAAACACAACAGTGTGATGACTTTGTGGGGCCATTACATTTCTGCTATAGGATGTTTTTCAGTCTAAGTCAGATAAATACAGTCTGAAAGGCTTTAAAATAAAACCTGTTGAAACCTGAAAGGGCAACCATATTTAAAGCTCAGGCGACACCCAGTCCTGAATGGAAATTCAAATTAAAGCCACAACCCTGTGCTTGTCAATACCTACACTGTAAGAAAATGTTTCCTTCTTTAGCAATATTTTGCATATAATGATATCTCAGTCTACTTCTATGGTTTTATATATATTAGACTTTCATGAAACATTTCATAAAATCATTCAGTCTATAACTGTTTTTCATTTGTACATGTTTTATTTGATTTTTGGCGTACAGATTTAACTATAAATTGTTTTTACTTTATAGAAATTTAGACATAATGACATTCAAAGTTGGAAAACAATAATTACATATTTTTGCAGGTTTATAACTTGGGCAAAATTTTGTCACTTCTTTTTTTTTTAACGTGGATCTGTACATAAACATATGTACAAGCTAAAAATATTACAAAGCAAAGCATTCCAAAAAAAGAATTTAAAAAATCAAAGCCATACTTAGGCAATAAAGAGTAGCACTGATAATCATCTCCAATCTGATGCTGGAAGCCGGTCATCTGGAATTTAGCTGCCCTTTTTATTCGCACATTTCCCTTCATGATCACTGGGAAAAAAAGGATTTAGGTCCTGGATCTTTAACAGGAGATCCAGGACCCCTTGGGTGTCCTTAAAGGTGCTGCAGAGAGCCGCCAAATTATTGTGTGATAACTTTTTTAGAAAAATGTCTTTTCAAAAATTTAAATACGTCTGAAAATACACACTAACATGGAGCTGACATATTTTTCTTTTTCTAAAAATGACTTTGTGAAAGCAGATTTTCTTCCCTCACGCACATGAAAAGCAAATACAGGTCAAGACAACCAGATATGGCCCTCTGCCTGACACCCTCCATCGACCCAGGTTAACATGTAGTTTAATACAGTATATGTAGCAGGGGGTCCCTCCTTGGTCTCTTTTTCAGCTAAGGCAACCTTGGCGTAAAAAGCACTGAAGACCCCTGATATGGGAAAATTGCCAAATTCAGAATGTTCTATCAATTTAAGTGAGTACCTTTTTCCATGTTTATTTGTATTGCTCAATATCACATACTATACCTACTTGCTGACCCAGCTGAGCTCTCTGAGAAGACAAATTAAAACCTGAACACATAAAAGTGAAAACAGCAAAAACATTCGGAGAGGTTGCTTTCATTTTATTCTGGCTTAATTCACCTTTTCTCTGGCGACACTCCTAAAACAATCTGCAGCCTTACTTCCTGCTGCTGATGGACTTTTAGACATTATCACACTTGAGTTACATCAGTCCACTCTTCACTGTCTCCCTCTGAGTGTTTTCTTATCTTAATCTGAAGATGCCTCTATGTTATGTTCATCCTCTGAGTCACAGACCATTTAGTACAGACCACTGGTTCTTCCTGCAGCTTCCAGGTGTTGTAACTAGTCTTTCATTGGGTGACTTCAATCCTAAATCCTGCAGCTTTGTGACTTCACTGTCTGAGCTTGTCATCAGTATCGACTTCAACATAACAGTATGTATGTGATGTCATGCTTACTACTGACTGCACTGATGCCTTCTTATCACCAGTGAGTTCTACAGCAACATGGCTGCATCATGTATCAGTGAGTTACTGAACTCACACAGGTCTGATCGGCCTCGGTTTGAAACACTCACAGAGCTTCCTGTCTTGGCTCGCAGGTTATGAATAGTCTCCCCCTGGGGGTCAGGTCAGTAAACTGAGTGTTTCAAATCTGAACATATGTTTATCGCTTGTAACTAACTGTGAAGCACTTTGTCATCCTGATTTTGGAAAGCGCTACATAAAAAAGGTTTGTTAATGTGTATACGACTGTATGTTTTCTCTTCAGTCTCATTTTCATGAAGCCAAGATTCTTGTTCCATTTTGTTGACCCATATGAGTCAGAGCTCTTTAGAAAGGGGATTTTGCATATCTCTTTTTATCTCTCCATAAAGAAAATGTTGTCACGTTTATATGAATTAAATGATATGTAAATGTGGCTATGAATGATGCACCTCTCTGTGAAAACCATCAGAATATAGACAGGAATAAAACTGAAAATGGAAGTGAAGTAAGAGTATGAAGAAAAAATCTCATTTTAAGAAAACGGCCTTTAAAGATATAAAATTTCAAACATTTTACACCAAAAATAAGATACTGGAGGTGAAAGGGGTAAAAGCTTTAACTAATAGATATCACCATGACACTTCCGCCATTGGCTAGTGACATTCAGACAAGTTTTCTGAATGATAAATATCATCTGCATCATTTCAATAAATTTCCAGGACAGAAATTTGAGCAAAAATTAACACCTAAATAAGTATTTTTGACATTTTCTTTCTCCTAGTCTGAAAGAAGAAATGTTGTCAAAGCAAAATAGACTCAAAATCTCAAACTGACCAGTACCTGAAAATGTTTTCATCTGTAGTGTCTCCCCTTAAAGTTAGTTTAACCTCTTTGTTCTTTATTTATATTCATGTTGATCTGTTCTTCTGTTATTCTTGCTTTGTGGTTTTATTCAATTCAGTGTAATAGTTTTAATGTGTTGAGTTTTGGTTGTTTGTGTGACGTGTGACACAAATGAAGTTATTGCTACTGAGGCCATGCAGAGACGATTAGAGCCCATCCAGCTGAGACGTGTTGACTGAGTGATTGTGTGTTTATGTGCTAATAGGAATGTCTGATGTCCCAGACTTCCCAAGTCAGCTAAATTACATTCATGTGTCATTGTTGTTGGTGAATCCAGCAGTCAGTGTGAAGTAATGAAACACTGCAGTGTTTAATTCACACACTGAGGGCTTCTTCCTTCTGTTTAAAGACATCATTTATATTATTTCATTGAACTATTTTTTAATTTTGAATCATAATTTTCTGCATCAAAGTTGCATTTGAGACAAGAGCAAGATTTTTATGTGTCATTTTGTTTGGAACGAGCTGGAAGGAAAGGTGATTTCAAGATTTGCTTTTCGCTTACAAATCAGACCCTTAATGGAGTCATGAAAGAGTCTATTCTGCATTTTAGGATTGTTTATTATTATTATTATTATTATTATTATTTGAATGTCAGTAGTCATGAATGCAGTGTTGTAGTACAAGATTAATCTCAGTACCAGTTTTTGAATGTCTTGATCTGGTCTTGAACTCGAAAGCAGTTTTATGTGGTCTTGTCTCCGTCTCGGACAAAGAGGACTCTGGATTTTAATTTACTCCAGTTCAGAACACAACCATGAAGATATCACTAAATTGCCTGCACAAAAAAGAGAATAAAGATGATGAAGTTGATTTCAGAGCGTGAATGGTTGTCTGTCTCTATGTGTCAGCCCTGCAATGGTCTGGTGACCTGTCCAGGGTGTACCCTGCCTCTCGCCCAATGTCAGCTGGGATAGGCTCCAGCTCCCCCCGCGACCCTCAAGAGGATGAAGCGGTTAGAAGATGGATGGATAGATGGAAGTTGATTTCAGCTCCTTAGTGTTTGTATTTGTTTGCTTGTAGAAAACAAAGAAAAATTCCCACACATAAAATTCACCTCTGCAATGCCTTTCTGATTATTTTATGAAGATATTTTTGATGCAACACTTACACACACACACACACACACACACACACACACACACACACACTGATGAAACACATGACTAATATCATCTAACATACGATCTATTATATATTAGAAATACTGATGCCAGGTATTTTGCATTCATGCAGTGTTGCATTCACGACCAGCTAAATCGAGACCAAGACAAGACCAAGACTGTGAGGGGTTGAGATCAAGTCAAGACCAGACCAGTACGAGTCACACACTGCAGGACACTCTCACAATAAAACGTGGGACATGCAAACCATAGGCCCTCCTCAACTTCCTCTTCATCTTCTGAAAGATCCACATGAAAAACACTGACAAAAAACACATGAAGATTCATGTTCATTTACCTCTTTCATCACCATACTGTATATTTGTGTGTGTGTGTGTGTGTGTGTGTGTGTGTGTGTGTGTGCCCGGCCTGTTGTCAGATCTGATGTTTACCAGACGCATACGCTACCGTAAGAGAGATTGAATTTGTCCCTGACGAAGCAGACAGGCGCACAAACACTCACCTCCCTCTCCTGCTGCTCAGGCCTCAAATAAAAATTCAGATAAATTTCTATCACTAATTACAGCAGCAGTGTTAACAGGAGCAGGGAAATCCAAATTAACATTTTCAAACAATGGTGGTATCACTAACATGTAGGCAGCGACACCTGACTTTAAAACATGGGACGTGTGTTGCCTTATGATGCTGACATTTCATATTATGGATTTCTAACAGGTGACAGGTTTAGAAGACTTCACTTTACATCGGGGATGCTGGGGACATGTCCTAAGTGGAAGATTTTGTCCTCTAATTTTTAAAAGCATAATTTCTCAAGCCCTGAAATATGCTCTAAAAAATAGATTGTTCCTGAATGTTGTGTTTTGCTGTTTTGCTTTACCTGTATCTCTATTAGGTGTGCAAAGTCACCCTATAATCCCCTTAATGCACCACGCTAACCTGAACCACCATAACTATCATAACCATCTTCCTGTTACATTGCCCTGTTTCAAAACCTTTATTTGACCAGATGAAAACCAGCTGAGATAAAAAAAAAAACTCCTTTTCAGTGGTGACCTGGCCAAGAAGGCTGCAAGGTTACATCGAGTACATGTCAATTATATACATGCATACAAAAACAATACATCATTAATGGCACAAAATTCCCAAAAAGTATAAAACAGAACTGCCATTCCCCGTGGTATTTAACATATGTCTTAAAAACATAGATATGAATGTGTATGTGGTTGTGACATTGATGTGATGACCTCATGCAAGTGTGTGTTGGTGCATGTGTACACATTTATATGCTGCTATCTGGATTATCTAAGCTTTGTTGTATAACACACAATAACAATAAAGGATCTATCTATCTATCTGTAAAAAGAAAAAGTTGAATGTACAGGTAATGTTCAATACATACAAATAAAAAGGCATCAAGACATAACAGAATTGTTATTCATTTTGGCAAGAGCACATTATGGTAAGGACGTCTGTTAACTTTTGTTTAAAGCTGGTTAGAGAGATTGAGTCCAGGAAGCAGGTCATTCCAAGACCAAGGAAGCCACAATAATATAGACTGGCACCTAAACAATTATTGGATCTAAGATTTTGTGTATTTTGTACAACTAAAAACTGAGAGTATCTGCCTAAAATATACCATGTCCTGCATCATTTGACCAGACTGTACAGTGTGATGTGACGAGTCCTGTAGCCCAAGTTTGATATGTCTCAAAGCAGCATGATAAAGAGGGTCAAGTTTGGCTAAAGTAGTGGGACAAGCAAATCTGTAAACTGTATCACCATAGCCTGAGACAGGAATGAAGTTGAACTTGAACAATCACTCATACGCTGCATAGGCTAAGTGAATAATTCAACTTAATTATTGGGAGAATATGTAGGTATATTCAGGAATTTTCACATATACTCTGTAAATAATCTGTCAATTGAAGATTAAAGCAAAACTGTTGAATTGTTAAATCTTAATTAAAAAATCTGTATAAACTTTCTGTGGGCAGACTATACAAATATAATGTCACTGACTTAAATCATTCCTCTATAGCAGGGGTGTCAAACTCATTTTAGTTCACGGGCCACATACAGTCCGATTTGATCGCAGGTGGGCCGGACCAGTAAAACCACTGCATACACCTTAAAATTTTTCCTTATTTGTTTGTTTAAAGAAGTAAATTTTAAAAACACTAATCAATTTACAGATGACACACAGTCTGTGATGTATCCAGAAGTATAAATGCAATTCCAACAATATTTCTCAGTTTTTCCACGTTCAGTCAGTCGACTACTCACTGTCATCACATGTGCATTTTTCTACACATTTCCACTCCTGTGTCGTAATCCTGACCTCACCACACCAAACTAAAGTGAAAGAAAAGAAGTGTATCGTGGACGGGGTGGAAAAGCCTCTGAAGCAGCATTTTACATAAAGTTAACTTGCTCCTTAAACCTGGCACCTCTTAGCCTTCACAGGTGTATCTCTATTAGGTGTGCAAAGTCACCCAGTGGGTCAGATTGGTTGTATTTAGTTTGTATAACATCCCAGTGTACAGCTGGTGGTGCATTGTGTTCAAATGTGTTTCCAATATTTTTGCCCTCCCCAAATATGTAATTGGGGTGGACAAATTTCATATAATTCAGTATCTATATAAAACACCACCACCCCAAACAACCTTAATACTATAGAGAGTCAATAAAAACTTAAAGGAAAATGTATAAGCTTTTTTGAAAAGTAAAATTAATGGCAGAGCTGTTGTATTTGGCTGCATTTGATTGTACTGGTGTATCTAATAAAGTGGCCAGTGAGTGGCCAGTCAACAACTGAAACATAACTTTGTACAGAGAGAAGTTGAAGGATGTTCAGTGTCAATGCGTTCAGCGTTTTCTTTGACCCGGCATTTACTCAAGCGACATGTGAGCACAGGTGATTGCCACTTTGGTTAGACTTCAAAATTCACTTGTCTTGTTTTGACATCACTCCATCAGAAGATTCTATATCTTAATTTAAATTACCTTTGGGAAAAAAAGCCTGACATGAATTCATTCCCACCTTACACTCACTCTTTTCTGTCCCTCCTTTATTCTCCTTTGATTTACTGCAGTGTGAGCAGGTCAGTCGCGCTGGCAATTTATTGGTCATTAGTTGCAATGTTGGCAGGTCTCACACCTCTTAATCCTGGGTGGCCCTCTGCCTGCCTCGGCCTCACTAACAGTCCAATCCAGGAGTTTGTCTGGGGGGAAAACCAACCCAATCTGCAGAAGAAATGTTGGCATTGTAGGTTTCTGCAAACCACGGATACGTTACATTTGCAGGTTATTATGTAGCGGATACACTGAGCATTGACATTTCAACAGTGCTGTGGTTAGCATGTGGGTAGGTTTAGGCAAAAAACACTTGGTTAAGGTTAAGAAAAGATTGTGTTGTGGCTTAATATAGCCAGTTTGAATGGCACAATCCATGCTGGAAAGGTTGCTACAGTACAACTACGGTTGGTGCCTGAGAAGCCGCTGAAAACACAGTCTCAAACAGTGGTCTTTAGCATGGCAGGCATCTCGCCTAAGTGACACAGCATTCACCATCACCTCCACCTAAATTATTTTGTTTAGAAAAAAGTCTCTAGTGGTACAAATTGTGTCCGAATTGCAACAACAGCTATTTTAACTGTTGTGTTGATTGAAAATACAGTCACAACATGTCAAGAGCAAAAATGCAATACATTAATTTCTCTTATGCTACTGTAAATACTCAAATAGAGCACCGTCAATATTATGGTGTATTTGTCATATGCAACCAGGAGAGTTGTAAGGGAAAGAAGGGGCATTATTTTCTGTGAGAGACTGCACACAAGAGGCCATCTGAAGAATGAATCGGTGACTGTTAAGTGCACGAGTGGCGACTTCAGAGACTAAAACCATTGGAGAAGGCTGACTTGTTGCAACGTTTGCATGAGGCACACTGCACATTACTTTTAAACTCGGTTTAACCGAAGTCTTTGATTCTTTCACTTATTTTTTTTTCTTAAAATCCAACTTTAATTGACATTTTATCACTGTTTTTGTGTAAAGGAAGACTGGCAATTAAGAATTTCATTGTACAGTGTAAGTCGCTGACTTCTTTTACTGTGCATATGACAACAAACTTCTTGAATCTTGAAAGACACAAACCCGAGAGTCAAGTTTATCACTGATCTCTTTTTAAATCACAATAGTGATGATGAATATTTAAATAAATATGTATAATACCCTGCCTAAAGGATGCTTGCACCAGGCACTGCAAGAATAAGGCAAGGAGAATCGTTAAAGACCCCAACGACCCAGATAACGGCCTTTTCTCCCTGCTGAGGTCGGGAAGAAGGTACCGAATACACAAGGCCAGCACGGAGCCCTCAGGCCACAAGGATCCTAAATGAAGACCCTGCCTTAGACTGCCCAATCTTATCTTCACTTTTAAAGTCTTTTTTATTGCACAAAGTGAAGGAACTGACAGGATTACATTTTACTGAGATTACTCTAATTTAATTTGTCAAATAAATTGATGAATTGAGTGAAATACAGTTGCATACTTTTATTTCTAGGGGCGCGACAGCTCCCATAATCTCTTTCTTTAAGTAGAAATACAAAATGCGCTCCAAGAACTTGCTGCTTCTTTCTGTACTGAGCTGGAGTGTTCATTATGGCCACACTGTAAATTTAAGTCTTGGACATGTTAAGGACTAAAACTGGTTCTTATTTATTATTTTCTTTATTTAAGGAAAGGAACAATGTGCATTAATCAGCATTTTAACAAATATAAATGCACCTGGATTAGCTGAAAGGCTAGTTTTCATCAGCAAAGGAGAGTGTAATTCAGAAAATAGTTTGCAGTGCTTTGTTTGATGTTTTTATCTCTTGTCTTAATTAAAATTAAATCTCAAGAGAGCATTTTGGTTGCATTAAAGTTCAATAAAACCAAATTAAAATTCAAATAGAGCAACATCACGTTAAGCATGGTATTTAAAAATGAAATGCGGATGTCATGTCAATAATACACATATAATATTGCATAAATAATCCAGTGCCTCTTGAATTATGTCTTTCTCTCCATTCTCCCTTTGTCTCCTTCCCCGAAAAATATCTGGTTGCTTTTTATCTATTAAGTGTAGTGCTCTTTTTGTAGACTTCGTACACTCATATTTTAAGTGTAATTCATTCAAAAAAATTAACTTTTTCCATATATATCATGATAATATCTTTATTTTAAACTCTTTTGGCCTCAATAATCATGTGATGAAAGTCTGATATCATGCCAGCCATATTACAGATAGCACTGAAATATTAGAAACATGTTTCTGGGGTTTAAGAGGAAAATTTTCACCAGTGGAAAGTCTTACTAATTGATAAATCTGACCAGTTACCCACATGAGACACTAAATATTTCTATCAATACACATTTTTATTTCGTAATGTTCTCAAACCAATTTTAATCCACTAACTGAGGGAATTAAATCAAACAACTAAGGTCAGTGATTTTAAATGAAGCAGATAATGACAAACACAATGAAAAATTCAGATGACGCAGTAGAAATAAAAAGACTACTGACTGTTTCCGGAGCCAGAGGGTGCTGATGGCAAAACTTCAGTCACCTTAAGTCTTTATCCTGGATTTGAGAACAGCAGAGAGTTCCTGTTTGCGGATCTCGGGCAGACAGATGAAATAAAACCAGGTATAAGCCTGTGTTGCACTGATGCACTCGCTAGAGGCAAACAACAACCACTCCTGGTGATTCACCCATTTTCTCTCTTTCACTTGAAATGGAAGGAGACGTAATCGTTCAACAACACCCCTGGGTCTCTGACACCCATCCAGCACACTTGATCTGGAAATGAGACTGTTGAGAAGAGATACAAATTATCCAACAACACAGGTAACTAACAACATCCCCCAGCACACACACACACACACACACACACACACACACAACTTGCTATAAATCCTGAGACCACCCGGGTCTGGACAGACCACCAGGCCGCCCAGTCCACCACTGCATGTTTTTGATCAGCAGGTCTGGGAACACACATAAAACCTGGTAAAAGGTGGACACACACACGTATACAGAGCCATAACACTGTCACACACACAGCTACACACAGACACACATGGACAATAATGGAGCCCTGGGTTTTATGTTTATAGTTATGTCTGGCTGTGAGTGCATGTGTGCGCGTGTGTGTGCGCCTAACACCATTAGGGCTGTGTGTGACATGATGAGAACTAATGGGCTGACTGATAGAGGCACACACAGTAGGGGAGTGGGTGTGTGGATGGGGATTAACATGAGGGACACCAGAAACACGGCCGGGGCTAATTAATTAGAGTCGAGCCAGTGCAGTCCACAAAACGATGTTGAGATATTTTTGTATTGAAGCTGCTGAAAGTGTCAATGATGTGGTGCAAGAATGAGAAATTGGATTTAAGTCTCTTTAAAAGAAATTCAGTTTGTGAAAAACAAAACAAGCTTCCTGTTTCAATAGAGGAACAGTGAGTGAGATTTAGGGGGATTTAGCGGCATCTAGTGGTGACGACTGCAGATTGCAACCAGCTGAAACTTCTCCTGGTTATGATTCCTTCAGTGTTCATTGTTCAGGAGGTTTTTTAGGTCTCTTCCTTTCTAAAACAACAGAAAATCAGTGTTTCTCCTACACTGTCTAACACATCGCAGACTGCCTGCTTGTCCAGCACCTGCTAATGTGTGCTCACCTCTTTTCTTGGATAACCTAATGTGTGCTTAGTGTGTTGTTTCTGATCCAGACATTCAGGAGATTTTTAGTGTGAGCTAAGTTATCCACAGAGGTCTCTTCCTCTCCAATTATCACACCCAATGATTACAAACAATAAAAACACTGAATAAAGTTGTTCACTTACAAATCGGTGATTTTCAGATGCTGTTTGGCATGTCTTAGATGGCACGCTAGCCCAGCACCTGCTAATCTGTGCTCACCTTTTCTCCCTGGTAATTTAAGATCCAGACACTCAGGAGGTTTTTATTAGGAGCTTTATTGAGGTCTCTTCCTCTCAAAAGCAAATGGACTCAGTGATTTCAAGCAGTAAAAACAATGAATGAAGCAGTTTCATGTTAAAAAAAATCAGTGTTTTTCTGATGCTCTTGTCCAGGAGGTACTGCTAACTACAAAGGAGAGTGCAAAAACATGAATAGCCCTACCTAAGGCCAGTACTTGGTTTGTCTACTCTGGGCTAGTGTAGAAACATGAGGGTGCAACATGGAGATCTCTGTAAACAAGGACATCCTTCCTAGGTAGATATAAATGGCTCATTCTGAGGTAACTAAAACAACGATTCTTATTTTCAGGTAAAAGAAATTATACTGATTACATTATATTCTATTTCTGCTAATATACCTCCCTAAATCCTACACACTGAACCTTTAAAGATTTTGGAGCATTGATAAATAACAAACATGTCTTCAGATCTCTGCAGTGAAGTAAAATGTGACCATCTGATTGTTCACTCATGTGCACCAGCTAAGTGCATTAGCAGCACACAGCTACAGCTGTTTATCTTTGAACTAAAAGCTGTGTATTTAGGAAAAAGTAAAGAAATGAATAAACTATGCCTCCACCAACCAGTCAAGTTGCAGTTTACATCCATGTCTGTACAGACTCACGTGAAGCCATGACAGAAGAGAATGCTTCAAATGTGGCTGTTGATGAAAAGAAGCTACAAATTTTAAAACATGGATGCTTCACACACATCTCCAACCTGACAGCACAGAAGATCTGTACAATCAGCACAGTTTCAAGGTGGACACCCAAGATTAGTGACACCAATTCAGCCAAACGTCTCCCTTTCTGTTCCTGAGTTATAACGTTGAATAATGGTCAGCAATGTGTTCTTAAAGAACATTATGATGTCACAGTGAAGCTGACCTTTGACCTTTTGGATATAAAATGTCATCACTCTATCCTATTAGACATTTGTGTGAAATTTAATCATAACTAGTGTATGAATCCTTGAGTTATGGCCAGAAACATATTTGTGAGGTCACAATGACCTTTGACCTGCTGTAGTTAGTGTGTGACTCCTCCTTTAAAGAACAGACTTTTCCAGTTGGCTACACTCACATCTGCACTGTAAAGCTGCAGTTAACTAACTGTTCACATGTCAAAGACCCCTGATGAGAAGTGTAGAGAACCACTGTTTGCTCCCAGGAGTCTCTTCAGTGACACAGTATGGATCACCTGTGGTTAAAATGGATGTGAAGCACTGCTGATAGTGGACACGATGAATTTACTAACAGAGCCAGTTCTGAGTCTAAAACCATGCTAGCACCCTCTGGAGGCCCTGAAGCTCACTACATGCACCTGGTCTAAAGCAACATCACCAACCATCAAGCGCTGCGATTCCTCTACTACAGTGGTTCTCACACTGTTGGGTGCCCCATATGGAAATGAAACAAAGCTGAACAAATATGATTTATGTAGGGAAAATAAATATGCTGATGCTATCATGCTCATGTTAGTTACTTCCCCAGTTATTAAATAATGATTGATAAAAAATTGTAGGCTGGTGGGGGCACAAAAGAGGGAGGACAAATTTGAGAACCACTGCCATAACAAAACACTAAATGGTAGCCTCTCACACAACAGACTTGGTGTAATACATTTTTTCTCTGGTTTGTATTGACAAAAGCCAGCGTATTGTAGGCTATTACTTCTGTTATTATGAATGATAAGGTGTTATATAAAAGTGATGTGGAAAAATAGGACATATACCATCAACTTGTCAAATAGTGACGTTATTTTATTAGTTATTTTTATTAGTTGTTTTTAGTTTTAAATCCTCCCTTTTACTTATTTATTATTATTGAATTAAATTTGATTTTGTTAACTGTGCAATGAATTTTAATCTGTCTACAAGGGCACAAGTTTAATTTAAATATTGTGGAGAAAACATAGAATTAATTATGTTTGGGGGTCCTCCGTCAGAAATGTTTTGACTGTCAAACACGTAATTTTAATGCACCAATTTAAACCCTTTCTGCATCAGTGTATGGTGTAAATGTCTTTAATTCTGTCACATTAGACTTCCTCTGCTACTCTGATGATTTTTTTTGCAGGGTGGACACATGCACATGATCTAAATATTGCGGGGGACGTGTCCACCAGTCCCACACCCCCATTTACGTCTATGTCTGTCAATTCTTGTGAAACTCAATAAAGATTTAAAAAAAATAAAAATAAAAAGAAAGTTGTGTAGTGAATACTTATTTTACTAATTTACTTACTAATTTTCCAGCATTGTTTTTTTTGGGGGGGGGGGGGGTTTGTTTTTTTTTTTTTTTACCACGTTTGTTATTTTCACACTAGCACTCCCATTTAAATAGTTTTCTCCAAACATAGTGTCAGATTTAAAACAAAAAATTTCCCTTATTGTCCATTTTTTATTTGCAATGTATCACACACGAACAATAAAACCTACAGACAGCATAAAGTGTTTTACGCTGGAGGCGGGAGGGGTGAGGGGGGAGACAGGTTTATCGTCCTGCACACTGTTGAAGGCTCCTAATCCGTTCTTAGAGGATAGAGGCTTAGTGAGACCTCAGGTTAGGTTGGCCACAAACATTGCCTCAGAGAGACACATCTAAACAACCGAGACCTGCTATTAATGTACACTTTGGATTTATTCCCTATTCCAGTTTACCTTCATGTGTGCGGATCTGTCTGCGGCTCTGACAGCTGTCTTCCGCTCAGAGCTCCTGGATTAATTGAAGGAGATAATCATTTCCACTGGGCTAATTTGGAGGCCATTTTAATAGCTGTTGTAGGCTAGAGGAAGCATTGTTGTCCGGGACTTGGGAGGCTGCCTTTTTTATCTGTTAATTAATTTATTTGAAGCACAGAGTTGTCAAGATGAAGGACCGACTGGCGCAGCTGAAGGAGGTAAGCCAATTTTTTTTGTTTAGGTATTTGTAGCATTTAGTGGGACACCTGTTGATAGCACAGGCCTACTGTCCTGCAATGTCAATTAAACTCGGCTCCTGTGCCCATATGTGTGGAGACATGTCGCTCAGTGTGGGACAGCTAACGTTTATAATAACATTTATGCCATTTTCATTAAACAATACTAGCTATATTTCACCAAATATGAAAGAAAAGAACTAATATAGTAGCCAAATACTTGACAAATATATTAAAATATGCTTTTTATTAAAAACAAATATGAATATAACTTAAATGTTTTAAAGGCTTTTATTCCTACAGCCATTAGTCTTCAGTAATATTCAGTAAAAGCTTGTTATTGTGCAAGGACAGGATTAATTTACTGTTTAGTTTTAGGCGTGCAGAGGGTAGTAGTAGCGCGTGCGAGATGGCCTAACTTTAACCTGCAGTTGGCCTGACGTCACAGGGGCGCGCACGCAAATTGCTGATGAACTGAACCAAGGTGTGAAACATGTGGCCCACGGGCCAGAACCGACCCGCCAAAGGGTCCAGTTAGGCCCTCTGGGTGACTTTGCAGACAGAGGGGAAGGTTGATCAGTCCATAGGGACTTGGGTTGGGAACCAGAGTGTTGCAAATGGTTGGTACTACACAGGAGTGGACAAGTATAGAAGCAGATGGATTTATAGTTAATTTAGCTTTTTAGATCCTGCTAAAATCACATATCTGCTGTCATAAAACCCTGTGGCAAGCTAATTTGCTTTCACATCACAAACAAAACGGACCCATCTTTTCAAGCACTCTTGGTTCGGTTGAGTGGTCTGCACCAGGGTTCAACTGAAAGCTTTCAAACAAAGGAACTAACTGAGCAAGCGTACCTGAGTTTGTTTTAACTGAACCACACAGGTTAGGTGTGACAGCACCCAAAACTTAGTTTGACACCCCTGCTTGTGAGAGCAGCTGTCCGTAGTGTGGATCATTTTGAATTAAACTAGAAATTCAAGGGGGACAGAATTAATTATGGAGAGGTGACAATGCTTCTTATCTTATCCCAAAGATATCAAATGTTTTTACTTGTGTTGTTGGTGTAGTTATGGGCTGCCTGTGTGTATTTCATCCTCAAGTTCAGTATTGACCCTCGTTTTAATTTGCATGTGTGTGTGTGTGTGTGTGTGTTTAACAGAAGAGTGATGGAGGCGATGACATTGAGATTCCTGTGGAGAACCAGAACTTTATGGATGATTTCTTTACTCAGGTACTCTGCTTGTGTCTGTCCGTCTGTCTATTTTTGACATTTCATCTCCCAGGAAATGCATTTCTGTCTTACTGATGTGTGTGTGTGTGTGTGTGTGTGTGTGTGTGTGTGTGTATCTGTGTGTCTTTCAGATCGAAGATATCCGCACCAGCATTGACAAGATTGACGAGAGCGTCACAGAAATCAAAAAACTCTACTCCACCATCTTGTCAGCCCCCACATCGGACCAGAGTAACAAACACATATACACACATATCTTCAAGTTACTTCCTGTTACTTCTTGCTGTGTGTAATCTCCCTCTGCTCTCACTCTTTCTTTCAGAAACACATGATGACCTTGAAGCCGTCACCAACGAGATCAAGAAGTCTGCCAACAATGCCAGAAACAAACTGAAGAGTTAGTATTTGTTCTTTCTACTTTCTTCTCAGTCCAGAAAATTCCACTTAACTCCATTATATTGAGCCAGCACAGGTTTTTGAGACAGATACCTGAAAACCTTTACATATGCACTGTTCTGTGTATTTTGAATATCTGTGTACAGCCTCTTTCACAACGATAGAATCACAGTATTATTTGTCCCGTCCTTTGTCTGTGTGTGTGCATCAGCTATCGAGCGCCAGCTTGAGTCAAACACAGATGAGAGGGCCTCAGCTGACCTCAGGATACGCAAATCACAGGTCAGACGATCTTAAATAACAATATTAAGTTTGCCTAACCCGGCGTCTACTGTACACTGAACTGCAGCTCAAACTTGAAGAGGTTTAAGTTTACACATTTCTTAAGCAGGTGGAAGTTTTTATCCCTCTTTCCTGTTGTTCAGCAAAGATCCACAAACTACTTTATTTCTGTTCTGTGAATATAAACTGTGCTCGAGCATTTCCCCTCTGTGGTTGTGTAACATTTAAGACATTAAAAAAGAATTACGGAAACGTTTTAAGGAATTACCTCAACTGTGGCTTACACACAAGAGCACATTGTTTACACTGATTGTTTCAGTGGAGAGTTTTAGTGTCCCACGATGGTTTAAATGCTGGGATACTGGATATTACTGTTGCAGAGGCTCATCAATAATAACTGTGTTGAGGAAACAATCAATATTTTGAAAATGCTTTGAAATGCCAGCACTTCATGTTTTTCCTCAACCTCCTCAAACCAAAAATAGAGGCACTGAAGGCTATTAGTGTGAGTTGAAAACTCACTAATATAGTTATTTAATGACATGCAGGGGAAGCCCAATCGCCAGGAAAAAATGTTGGCATTGTACATTTATGCAAACCTCTGATATGTTACATTTGCATGCTTTTTTGTAGCGGATATGTTGAAACTTCATGCTTATTTATGTTTCAACATCAGATGATTAGGTTTAGGTATAAAGGCTACGGCTAAGGAGGCTAAGGAAAAGATTGTGTACTGGCTTAAAAACCCTGGTTTTGGCAGCACGATCCTGGCAGGAAACACAGCAATAGTTTGCTAAAAAAAACAACTGGTTTTGTTGTTTGTTGGGCACTAACAGTAGTCTGCAGCTTGGTAGGCGTCTCACACACCTAACTGATGACTCAATGACAGTCAGCTCCTAAATTGTACTACTTTAGAAATGTAAACGTGATATTTAAATGTAATGTTTCAGTGGTTTGCAGAAATGTATAATTTTCTTCTGGCGACTGAGCTATACGCCTTGTGATATGTTATTGACGTGTTATGTGACCGCTATTACACATTTACATACTTTTTAAGTCAGTTAACAGGACATCTGCCTTCTCATTTCCTCCAGCATGCTATCCTGGCCAAGAAGTTCGTAGAGGTGATGACAAAATACAATGAGGCTCAAGTTGACTTCAGAGATAAAAGCAAAGGACGAATCGCCCGACAGCTGGAGATCAGTGAGTTACAGTCGATTATCACAATTAGGCAAACTAACAAAATAACATCACTCAGTGTTGATGAGGACACAGGTTTAGCGGAGGTACTCTAATCATTTTGGACTTGGCGCTCATGGCTCCATCGATTACTTTTACATTAAGATTACATTAATGCATACTGATTTTAAAGTTACTCTACCTGTCACAGTCACACAGTAAGACAAAAACATGAGTTTCAAAAATAAATTGCAAGACTGGCTGATATGGCAGAAGTAGGTATCACCCCTGTGCATGTGGTGCACATACTCTACAAATATCCCTAGTGGTAAAAAATAAAAATCCACAGGGTACATTTAACTACAGTCAGGCTGAATCTACTTTACACATACTGTTATTAGTGATTTCTGTAGCTTTAATTTTATTATATCAGGCATATTGTTTTATTTTTTTTATTATTTTGTCACTTGACACTTCAGTGTAAAGTGGCTCTACTTCTCACAAGTCAGGGCTTTAATACGTCAGTCTGTCCCTACCCTCTATATTTAACCACGCCTGTCAGCTGTAGGTATTTATGTATAACACTTACAACGGTCTTTTCTGCTCATCACAGCGGGGAAAGCAACGACTGATGAGGAGCTGGAGGAGATGCTGGAGGGAGGCAACGCAGCTGTCTTCACTGCCGGGGTATGACTGACACTGTGTGGATATACATGTCTTTGTAATACATGATTGTAAACTGAATATTACTGGTTTTTGGTCTGTTTATCAGCCAAAGCAAGACATTTGAATGTGTCACCCTTGACTTTTGGCAGCATAATTGATGATGGAAATAATTGTTAGGTGCAGCCCTAAATACAACCTGCAAATTAATGTAATCCTGTGCACTGTAATTGCAATAAATACTTCTATTGGGTCAGTCCCCTGCTAAACTCTCATAGATATGTCATTAGATGTCAGAGTTTGTGAGTAATTGTGTCATTGCAACAATAGTAACTTGTTCTCTGATGATCTTTTATTTATCCTTTAATATATTCTCATTCTTCAGCTGGTCTCATTTTATTGTTTCTGTTTCACCGCACATCCCCTCCATCCTCAGATCATGGACTCTAAGATCAACCAGCAGGCCCTGAATGAGATCGAGGCTCGTCACAAAGACATCGTGAGGCTGGAGAGCAGCATCAAAGAGCTCCATGACATGTTTGTTGATATCGCCATGCTGGTTGAGAATCAGGTACACACACGCACACACACACACACACACACACACATACAAACACAACGACAACAACTCATGATGGAGATTCAGATGTACAGTTTTGAAACTGCGAGAAGTTTGAAAAATCTAATTTGAACTAAGACTTCAAGATGACACTCTCCCTATAATAAAACTGGGGACTATTAATAGGGCTTCATTAGTGTTTATACGCAGGTATTGTAACTATACAGGTTTTCCAAATTTGAGATAAAGAGGGGGTTATGTTGTGTTTTTTTTTTTGTTTTTTTTCTAAAAGAAAACCTATTGTCCACTTTTTGGATGATATTTTGCTGACTTGATTTTTTGAATGAATTTGATAAGGTACAAGTATTGTAATTTTTAATAAAGCATACAGAAAAGGCCTGGGAAACACTGTTTGTCCTCCTGCTTCATACAGTAGTGTAATACAAGTTGTGGTGTTTGATATTTTAGGAAAACTGTTCAGCTCAAAATAGCTCTCATTTTTCCCTGACAGTCATTTTTTCCAGCCACAATCATTAATCGTGTAGAATACTGGTGTTGATATCAAAACCACTCAGTAGGAGCTTTAAGGCTTTGAGGAGTCTGGGTGGAACTCAGTTAAAAGTCAAGGCAACATTGACCTCATGTGGCCTGTTCATTTACTCCTTTTCCTGTTTTGTCTGTTAACTTCTGGTCACCATTGCTGACTGTAGTTAATACAGGTCAAAGGTCTTGGTTCTGGTTGCTAAACACAGCCTGTTATATTTCCACATTTATCAGGAGGTCATGTCTCTTTCCAGAAATCATGACCATGTAACTCAAGATTATCCCTGTGAGCAGTTTCATGTAGGAACTACTTTCTTTCTACCAAACCACACCTGCCAGCTGTATCACAGTGCAGAAGAAAGTGTGCATCTACTGATGGACGAATGGCTTGTGTTTGTGACAGACCTAGATGTAAACATTAACGGTGTTCTCCTTGGCTGAGATTTAGAGCTGCCAGTAGACCCAGAACAAAGTCTGTGAATGAGATTGAGTAACTGGGTCATGATCTCTGTAAAGAGACATTTCTGTTGAGATTTTAAAATGCATTTTTTGGCACTTTGAACACCACAAGCTGAGTGCCATCTAGTTCCATTATATTGGAAAGGAGGCAGACATCTCTATAGCTGATATCTCCAACACTCTGCAACTCTCACCAAAATGATCTAGACTGATATATAGCACTACAGGTGAGAGGAAAAATATGTCATTTTGTGTTTGGGGTAAGCTGTCCATTTAATGAGCTTCCTTTTAGCTCAGTTAACATTAGCTTACAGTGTGTTGCAGCAGCAGTTTGATGGGGTTTTTGTGAAACAAGCAGGTTATGAAGTTGTTAACATTTTTTACATTCTTCACAAATCACCAAGCCATGTGATTTTTAATTTGTAGGTTTGGAGGCTGACTTAGAAAGATGAATTAAAAACACTATCTTTCACCCAGTTTGGTCATATACATATTTTTTAGTGACAATAGAATTTGGAATAACCAACTTGTTACACGATAATAATCCAGTGTCATGGAAACTGGACTGTGCAGCGCAGTGGTTCTCAAACTCAGTTCAATAATGTACTCCTTTGGAATTTTTTTTTTAGTGAATTACCCCCTGACCAGCAGATTGTATTTGTTGCAGTTGATAATAAGAAAAAATTGGTTTATTCAACTTAAATGTACATTTTTATTGAACTTATTACAATATAATTCTAATAATTATAATTTAGGAATTGCGCATGACTGATATTTTTTTAATTAACTTTTTATTTTAAAACTCACATACTCCCTGCAGTACTCCAAAGTACCCCTAGGGGTACCCATAACCCCCATTTGAGAAACACTGGTGTAGAGTACCAGTGTTAACTGACCTGAATTTACTCTGACACTATGTGATTTCATTCATTCATTCATCTTCTAACTGCTTCAACCTCTTGAGGGTCCAGGGTACACCCTGGACAGGTCGCCAGACTATCGCAGGGCTGACACATAGAGACAGACAACCATTCACGCTCACATTCACACCTACGGACAATTTAGAGTTATCAATTAACCTAGTCCCCAATCTGCATGTCTTTGGACTGTGGGAGGAAGCCGGAGTGCCCGGAGAGAACACACGCTGACACGGGGAGAACATGCAAACTCCGCACAGAAGGGCTCCCACACCCGGGATCGAACCGGCAACCCTCTTGCTGTGAGGCGACAGTGCTACACTATGTGATTTGAATGTAGAAATATTCTATCAACAAACATTTTATCCTTCAGTCATCTTTTATGATATCATATTGTTATTAACTATAATAAAACACAAAGACCAACACAGTCTGACCAGTCACAATGACTTGTAACAGCTGATCCAGAGCTGTGCAGGAGAACTGATTTAATAATCAGTGGGTGTTTGTCACTGTTGTACATGAAAGTCTCTCATGTTCTTCCAGCTCAGTAATTCCTTCACGCTGCCCTTAGATTATAAAACTGCTCAGCTATTTGATAAAATGCAGGTAAAGGTGATCACAAGCAGCAGATGTCCACCTCCATCATCAGCATCCATCAACACATGTTATCTGTTTCATCCTGTGTTCTCCTCTCTCACATTATTCTATGTCGTCCCGCTCTCCTGTAGGGTGGCATGATCGACAGAATTGAGAGCAACATGGACCAGTCAGTGGGCTTTGTAGAGAGGGCTGTGGCTGACACCAAAAAGGCAGCCAAATTCCAGCAGGAGGCACGCAGGGTGAGTTGAGACTGATTGAGCAGTAACGTAGATGTAATACTATGTTGAAACATTTTTAGAGTCATAATACTAATGAAGCCAATTTCTGTGTAATGAAAATAATGCAAAAAGCTCTAGTAAGTCATTACACTAAATACACTTTCGAAATAATGACTGAAAATAATGAGTTACTATCCCAAAAGTAAGAAAAACATCACAAAAATATTATTTTGAGACACTAAGTCATAATTTTGAGATAAGTATGTCATTATTTTTGAAATACTAATTCATTCTTTTGGGTAACTTCTCATTAATTTGAAATATGAAGTCATTATTTTGACATATGTAAGTCATTATTGAAAATACTAAGTCATTGTTTTGCGAAGTTTTTCATAAGTTTGAGATATTTAGTCATTATTTTAACAAATGTAATTTTGTAAATACTAACTCATTATATGGGGACGTTGTTATTATTTTGAAATACTGTGTCATTATTTTGAGCCAAGTAACCAGTATTTGGAAAAGTTACTCATTATTTTGAGATATTAACTCATTATTATAAGAAAGTTTGTCATTATAATGACTAAAATGGGCTTCTATACATAGCTGATAGAGTTTACTGTAGTCTTTGTTTCCTCCTTTAAGTTATGTAGACTACTAATTCTGTAGTCCCAACCGTATTGAGACTACAGAATTACTCCTGCGTAGGTGGCCCCTTTTGCACTGTTCATTGATTTGGCTTTCTTAGTATTAATAACCCCACACTGGACAACTATTCATAAAGACACCCTTGTTTTCACCCATGTCACGCTCATGATTTTACTATTCACAAACATGCCTCTTGGCCATTGACCATGGTGTTTCTCTTTAGGAAAAACCAACCAACTTTGGTCAAGCCTCATTATTTTGGATTTGCCATTTGATGAATAAAGTATAAAATGAAATTACCCAGACAGTTAGTAACATTGTGCAAGACTGTGTTTCCATCAGACATGTTATATCTAATATTCTATGACTTTAAAAAACAAAAATTCTCTCTTGTATTAATAATCCTAATTGTAGCAAAACGAAAATACACAAATTAAAGAACTCAGTTTGTTGTATCTCTGAAATAAAGGGAGGAAGACCATCTGAACTGTGGAGCCACATTACTAACCACATTTTAGTTTACAGTCTGCCTTCTACTTCAGAGTAGACCAAACCATGTTTCAATCCAGTGGAAGGTCCTGAGCAACAAAAATGACCCAGTCAACAGACACATAATATTGATAACCTGGTCTTGAGCCATCTGGGTTTGGTCTTGAATCAAATCTGAACATGCTCAGTTTTGGATTTGTCTGGAGTGACTTTAACTTCAACGTTGTAGGAGAAGGTAATGTAACACTGTCCTCTTTTCTGTCTCTGTTTCCTTTTCCCTCCTGTTCTCCAGAAACAAATGATGATCTTCTGCTGCTGTGTGATTTTGGCCTTGATACTCGGTTCCTTTGTCTACAGCTTCTTCAAATAGAAAGCCTGAACGAGGCCCCCCACCAGCTGAGTCCACAGCGCCGGATGAGGCAGAGCAGAGCTGCTCTCAGATGGTCACAGATAGAGCCTGGGCTCAGTTTACTGTCATTTAAACCAATTCAAAACAGAAATAGAGGCTAGAAAACATTTTCATTTGTTCTCAGTTATTTCTGAATGTGGTATGACAACTTTCTTAATCTTCTCAGGGTGTCCCATATTTAAATTCACTTTCACTGCAGTGTCTAGATAATCAAAGTCATGTCCAAATGGAGCTCAGGCGTGAAAGGAGAACTTAATATGACTCTAAGGCGTTTGGACTGAGTGTAGCTGCTTCATAGAGATTTAGATCAGCATTCATGAGCTGCAGAATTCAGTGAGAGTCACATGATCATAGGTTTAAACAAAGTATCACTAAATCAAAATACAGGGTTCCCATGCTTATGACATTTCTGGAAAAAATATTAAATCAGAAAAACTGTTTTCCAGGCCTGGAAGTGGTCTGGAATTAACAGAATATTTTGATATACCGTATTTTGGCTAATGTTTAAAATATGTTCATGTAAATGCCAAAGCACGTCTAATGACAAACAAATTATGTTTCCTGTATACTAACTTAAAATCTAGTGCTGCGCTGTGTGACCATCAGAACATCACTACTATCATGTGATACACATAGACCAGACCAGCATCCCATCATTGCCTATGCCAGAGATCTGAGGCACCTGTGAATCTGAATATTCACCGTCACGAGTGTTGTGTTGTTCGCGAACAAATCGTTCAAAAGAACGAATCTATTGAGTGAACGTACTGAACTGAATCACTCCTGGAACTGATTCGTTCATTTATCAGTTCAGTTGGGCTCAGGAGCAAGCGTGCAGGCTGGGAGTGGAACTGCAGATTCGATCCGTGCGAATGATGAATCACTTGTGAGTCGCAAGGCAGCCAGGGTGCAGGGAGGGACTGCCTACCATGTAATGAATCACTCGGTGAATGAATCCCTCAAAGAACGACGTAACCCCGATCCCTGATTGATTCAAATCATTTCTTCTCAGCGATACAATTTCATAGGGACCATTTTCTCCAAGCTAACGGCTAATGTAGCCAGGAGTCAAGCCATATCAACACAGTCACACACCTCCCCATTGTTTTAACAAACTTAGTTTCCAGATATACAAACTTAAAACGTTAGGCTGGCCAGTAATGAGACTCACCAGTGCAGGACAGACGCAGCAGCAGCTCAGCCGTGTGTCAGTTCAGTCAGACTATGCAGTACACAGTCAGGGCTCCTCCTGCCAAGCACTGAACGATTATGTGAACGAATCTTTTGAATGAATCTTTTTAATGAACTGATTCTAGTGATTCAGTAACATCTAAAGAACTGCTTTGCCCATCACTAACTGACACTGTGATAATCTCTTAACGATCTCAATAAAATATAAGGTGTATTGTAGAGCTGCACTTAAAGCAGAATGGATATTATCTCATAAGATTCAAATACCTAAAAGACACTGAATATCAAAACAGTGAAAACTAATGAGATAAGAATGTTGTCATATCTAAGAAACAACTGAGAATGATTTATTTATGACTAAGGAAGGAAGAGCAGTGGCTGTTAACATTTGAATGAAGTGTAGCATGACTGAATGAATACCACACTGCCCATCATCATGGTGCAGATCAATGCAGTCAGTATCTGAAGTATTGAGACAGCTGTTGTTATTCTTTTGTACATTTCTCAGTTATTTGTGTTTTGATGATGAATACTCACGATGTTGGCTGCATCTAATGATACATGCGCCTGTTGTGACTCCATGTTGGGCCTTTATTTACATCATATTTTCAATTTAATGAGGGAAGAAAGTCACTTCACCCATTGGAGTTTTGACGTTGATTAAAACATGACTGATAGTAGATGCTGTATGATCTTAAAATAGAAGTAAGTTCTGAAGGTGTTAGATTAGTGATGGGAATAAACACAGCTCTGCTTTATTTTATTACACTGACACTGCCTTGGGGGTGTTTTACTGCTTCAGGTTTTTGTTGTTTGTGAGATTGCTTTAATTTTTAATATCTGTGTATGTGTGTTTTACCCCTTCTTCTTTTTTAATGATTGTATTTCCAAAGAGGCTGTTTTTGTTTCATGCCATGGTTTGACTCTAGTTGGTCTTTTCACATTTGCATCCTCCCTCTTTGCTCTCCACAAACGCAGTCAATAATACTGCAGGTGTGGGCTGACACTGACACTGCAGCACACTCTTGTGATGTCAGTCTACTTTTCAAAGCTCAGTAAGTATGTTCTATAAAGATATCTTTTTGTCATGTCACTATTTCCTGACAGTAGTACATGAGACAGATAATCTCCACTGAATGCTCCTAATGGCATATGCAAGACTCCACCACACTTGAACAAAAACAACCAATCAGAGCCAAGAGACGTCGGTTTCCAGTAAAGCAGTGTTTACTCGTTTTATCTCGTTTAGGTTTAGGAAAAAAGAACAGGGTTTGGCTTTATAATTTTACAGGATGCGAACACCACTCTCCCGGCTGAAAGTCCATGTTTGTTTGACCCATCCATCCTACTCGGACTTTCACCGCTTTCACCTTCCCTCTGGTCCCGCTGCGTTTCTCCCTGATGCCGTTGAGCACTGTCAAAGTATAACAGTGACTGGCTGCGAATCATGACGACGTTAAACGATGCCTTTTTTCATCAGTCTGACGCCTCAAGTCACTGCCCAAGCGTTGGATTTCGCTGACTTCGAAGTGAGACCGGGTTGGTTTACTTGTCTTTGCCACACTGTCTTCGGTAGTGCAGCATGTGCACAAGCAGTGATTAACACTGTGTTAGAGACTCCTCCTAAACTCTGATTGGTTGTTTTCATTCAGGTAAGGTGGATTCTTGCGAATGCTAATAGGAGCTTTTTTTTTTTTTTTTTTTTTTTTTCCACAGATTATCTGTGTCATGTACTACTCTCAGGATATAGTGACAGTTATTTATTATAAAAGTTACCTACTGTACCTTTAAACCAAATTTGGATTTTATCTTTTTTAATTTGAGACTAGATTTGATCATTGGTTCATACATGGGTCCGCAAAAGAAAGTGTCACATTTTAATGTTGGGTGCTGACATATTGTGTAGAATTATTTTTGGGAACAATACGAGAAGTGTTTTTTCTTGTACCCATCTAATTTTCAAGCTGCAACTGGAGCACCTGACAAAACATCCCTGTGGATGTCATACTGTGTGTCTCCTGCTTTCTTCAGTGGCTCATGCTGCTATCAAGTGCACCTCGGAAGCTCCCACTAACATCTACGTTTGAAAAAGACTTGAAATAATAACAAAGTGATGCCACACTCTCTTTTTTCTTGAGGAATCAAGCGGCAAACTAATAGTTTGTGTTCCCAAACTTAAATGGATAAAATATATGTCCCAACAACAAGACATCTGGGTCACCTGGGCTTTCCACTTGTCACCTGGGTTTTCCATTCTACCTGTGAATATGTTTCCTGACTCTAATAAAGGGTCAGCAGTTGTGGGTGTCCACATGACTGCGGGAGGACCTCACCTTCTTAACCATGTTTCCAGATGGCTAAATGTAAACCTTATAAAAACTGTAATAACATTTTATCTTAAAATAATAAAAGAATACTATTCCTAGGTGTCAAGTGTGGATTCAAGGGGGCAGGTTGGAAATTTGAAAAGACTAATAGTCAACAATGGTTCAGTCAGTACATCGGCCATTCTATTCACCTTTATGATTATTGCTAGGTTGTCTGACACTCTTGACAGTATGTAAGGTAGTGTGATTTAGTGTGTCCTCCTTTCCTGCTTACATTATTTACAGCCTGTCATTTTGTAGCTATTCATAATGGAAGTTATTCTATTGTTTTTCTTTTGTAGTTTGTCTACTTGTCGACAAAAATAAAATGAAACTGTTATTTATTTTTGCTTCTGAGTCATTATTTACCTTTTTCAGTACTGCACTGCGCATCACAGATTGGCGTGTTCCTCTCGCTCGCCGTATTCAAGCCGCACGTATTTGAGAGACAGGTCACTTCCGCCAATCACAAGAGCTCTGCAACATTTTCCAGCCAATCCACACAGGCTCGTCTGAAGTACACTTCCATTTATGGACCTGCGAGCACTTCCTCGTTGAGGTGAAGGCTACAAAACGTGTCCCTCCGATGCGAGCCTGTGGGAGTTAAAACACAGGACACAGAGGACGTCACACATCTCGGATTACTGAAGGCGTTAGTAAGCGGACGGACCTGTGTGAATATGGGGGTAAGTATTGTAAAACGCGTTATTTTTTTAAGTAATTCGTGTTATTTAGGAGTGATGAGTAGTTATATTGGGTAATGGGGCGGTAGCCAGTGCGTTGTATCATCGTGTGATTGGCTCCTTCGCTTGACTGACCGTTTGTTTGCCCAGCAATAAACGTTATTGAGAGATATTAACCAATGAAGTGTAAGGTCGTTTTCGAATTGTGCTGTGATTGGTTGCTTTCCAGTTCCTTCATATGTCCATTGGTTGCGCTTGTCCAATCACAGGTCACAAATATTTCTTGTGATTGACACCGCTGTAATCCAATGAACACCTCGCCGGCTTGTCTGTGATTGGTCCAATGTCTTGTTGTGGGCGGGTCATCGTGATGTTTTGTGATGGGATGGAAAATGGCGGCTGTTCGGAAACCGCATTAACTTTACCATACTAGTAACAAGAGCTGCAACAATTTACGCCCTTTTCGTGCATGAAAAATATCGGAATATTGCTATTTTACACGACTTCAGGTCATATTGAGTTTTTTAATCGATATAGACAGGACGACTCCCAAAACGCTAACATTTGCTGGACACGACTTGGTATCGTGAAGGCAAGGAACAAAGCTCGAGTATTTAGACAGTCTTAATTTTATGATAATGATATTTTTATGGAAATTTCCACTGCCGTTCAGTGTGTTACGTTAATGTAAGCTTCGCATATCCAGTCGACGTTGTTTCATCAAATGTGTTAAGTTAGTGTAGAAAAACGTTAGTTTGAAAACGTTGACGTGATTTGAGTTTTAGAGCTCTACAAACACAGCAACGTATTGGTATCTCAGTTAGCTAACGTTGGTCAGGAGTCTCTATTACTTTGTTTTTTTGTAACATAGCTAAGTTAACGCTCGCTGACCAGTAAAGCTACCGAGCGTTGTGAACACACGCCTTCCAGCTGTTTGTTTACTATCTAATGGAGCCAAGTGGCGCGGCGGTTCAGTTTAAGGTCGTTTTCTGATGGGTTCACGTTACCTTCGTACTCCGTTACCTTAGTTGAATACCGTTATCTGCATTTGGCTGGACAGAGCTCCAGTCATAATGGATGACTCCAAGCCAAGGTACAGCAAAAGGCTGGTAAGTTTAAAGGGAACCTGGCCACGCTGGTCCTCTCTTGTAGCAACACTGCCTCCATTCACCAATCGAAGATGGTGATGCAAGAAATTGGTTCTGTGTGTATTTGCTTTACTTGTTACCTGTAGATCAGTTATTGGAGTTATTGCAAGGTATAGAAGCAATGACAAAAGTTCAGCTCCTTGCCAAATGTCTTTGGTTTTTAAAAACATAGTGCAACTTAATTTTGAAGCTGCAATTTTATTTACATACAGAAGGACATACTGTAAAACGATTAATAGCCTGGGCTTTTATTAGCTTAAATCACTGCAATGGACAGGCCTACATTTGGGACAGGCGTCTATATGGTAAAGGCCTTTATTCCTTTCACACAAAACTGTTGCCCATCACATATCAGGAAATACAACCAAATTGTTTATTTAAAACAGTATGAATATTACTTGTACTCAGAGAAAGAGAGTTACGTCAGTTATGTCACCCAGCATACCAACACAACACCATTTTATTCTGCTAAAATAATACTCACAACTTGGATTTATTTTTATGAAAACCCTTTCAATTCTTTTGATTTGAGGACCCTCACACACTAAAAGAATATTAGTAACCTACGGGGTAATTGAGGAATGGACACATAATTTGAGGTCGCCAACAACCTGCTTTTATACATCTGAATAACTTCTATTTAAAAAAAAAAAAAAGTGAACTGCTGTACAACCAGACCAGGCATCTAATAATAGAGACAGGCGTATATTTGTCAAAATATCTAGCCACACCGGGCTAGAAAAAGGGACTGGGTGTTTAATTGAAGTTTTACAGTAGTTTAACAAATAGTATCATAATATCATGTTTGTATAAAAAAGAAAAAATAAGATAAGATTAGTATGATCAACCGTTACACGATTCACCAAGTAAAAAGGAAGAGAAGTGCAATGTGTTAATGATACATTTCCAGAGTCCAGCCCTGGCTGAAAATGGCTCTCTTCATATGTATAATTATTAATGTATTTTTGGCCTATACATTTCAAGAAGTTTGAGTGCAGAAATGTTAAACATATGTTTTGAGACATTGTTATCATTCTGTAGTTTGTCCACCAGAGATTAGAGAGAGTTTTGTTTCAACTGTAAAATGCCTTGTGGCTACATGTCAAAAATCTATCAAAAACTGTTAACATATAAACAAAGGTCTGTTATTTAAGCTCTTGCCAAACAAGTTTGCACAATGCTGCTTAAAGATTCAGTGTGTTTGATTTAGGAGCATCTATTTGCAGAAATTGTATATGATTTTCATTTCTTTGTTGTCATAAGTCTATTAACACCTGAAAATTAGGATTAGAAAATAGAAATAGCGATAGCTTAGAAATAGCCATTAATATTTACATTCAGATTGGGTTCTCTTCCACAGAGTCCTCCATGTTATTCTACAGTAGCCCAAAACTGACAAATCTAACACTTCCTCTAGATAGGGCTGTTCATGTTTTCGCCTCGGCCCCCGTAGTTCTCCTACTCGCTTGGCACACGGGAGAGGTTTCAGTTCTTCAACCTCAATGCTAGATGCCACTAAATCTAAATCCTAATCCTAAAAGCATTTAGCTTCCTGTAAGGCCTTAGATTAATTAATTAGTGTTACAATTAATTTACAAATTACTAAATGTTTTAGTCTGAAGTCTTGCCCCTTGGCTGCTCTAGAAAATGGATTGTAAAACATATTTATTCCCTAATGCACTTTCATGTGTGGCATTATTTAATCTTGATAGTTTGAAATTTGTATGGGTGAGACCTCATCTCTTTATGGAGCATTGCAATTGAAATAAATCCAAGCGGGCACTGAATTACATAAAGGCAAATATGAAACCACTGTATTAATACAACACTGTATATTAATCTATTGTGTGCATGAATGCAGACACCAGCGAAGAGGTGGGAGAGATTATGGAGCACAGGGGGGTTGGGGGCTCAGCCTGGGATTATCCCTGTGTCACCTGTCAGGACCTGGGTCCACCCTGGAGCAGTAGTCTCTCCATCAGTTGGAGCCAATGTTTGAAATCAGTGTTAAGATATTTTGTCTGTTTGAAGGGAATCACATTTCATAATACAAAAGAAGTCACCACTTGTAGCTGATGTTGCTTTCCATCCAGCTTTGTGTCCAGGTTTTGTCTCCACTGAAGCTATTTTCAGATGTGGCTTTTCTCAGCTTTGTTATAGCTGAACACATGCTCTTCAGTTTTTAATGGGGTTTTCCCCTGATGTTGTTTATTATGACATGAATATTAAGAAATGAATGCTGTTTAAATGTTTTGAGGTTCTCTTGGTGAGGAAGAAAGCCTAGTTTTGTATAAATTCCACCTTTAATCTCTCCATAGTTTGTAGATATGATCTGATGGATTCGGTTCCGCTCCTGGTTTTGTCTTTCTTCCTTCCACCGTTTGTCCTTTCTCTGTGATCTATGCCTCTTGTTGTATTTTCACCTATCCACCCTTCCTTCCATGTCCTTAGCGGGCCGGTACCCGGCGACGTTACCATGACGATGGCATCTCAGATGAGGAGATTGATGGAAGGAGGATGTTTGACCTGGAGGAGAAAGTCCACAGTCAGAGGTTCAGCTCTGACCAGGTCCTGCGCATGGAGGGAAAAGGTAGCCGAGTGCAGTCAGTGAGGTTCACATGGTGTGTTTGTATGTGAAGCTGGTTCTCAGGGTGGACAAGCTCAGTGAAAAAGGCTCATTTTAACACCAGACAGGAGTTGTGACAGAGCTCAACACAAATTGCTGCCTTGCAATAGCAAACATGAAGACTGTTTGACAGCGCTGCTTCCTTCCTGTCAATGGCTGACACACAGATCACCATGACAGAAGTTTTAAATATGCCACATGCCATCATATCTGATTGTCTGCAGTGACACTGTCTGTCGCGACCACCACTTTCAGCCAGGATTCAGGAATCTTGAAAAATAAAACAGCCAGCAGTGAATGATAGAAAAACAAAAATGAGTGGATGAAAAGAGTTTCTCGGTCACATTTTAATCGTTTGAGTTTTTGTATTTCTTAGACTTCACGTATGAGTTTGTCCAGAGAGGCGGCCTGAGAGACCCAATCGTTTTTGAGAAGCCTGAAGGACTGGGAATCAAGTAAGCTTCCTCGTAATTTTTGTCTGTCCTTTATTCTCCTCATTTACATCTACCTTACTACTTCTTTCTTTTTCATTTCGTCTTTAGTTAACTTGCTTGTTTGCTATTTTCTACTGGGGGGGAAAAAAAAAAAATAAAACACTGACATTACATCTTGTTCTGTAGGATGCCCGATCCTGATTTCAGTGTCAATGACGTCAAGATGTTTGTTGGTAAGACTTAAGAAATTAAGTTATCTTTCTTTGATAAATTAGTAGTGAGTTTAGTCTGGGCAGCAAAATGTCACTGAATAATACCAGCCTGCTATGACTAACCATTGCTAAATACCCCCCCACAGGAAGCAGACGTATGATAGATGTGATGGATGTGAGCACTCAGAAGGGGACAGAGATGTCCATGGCCCAGTGGACACGTTACTATGAGACTCCTCCGTCTCAGAGAGAGAAGCTGTATAATGTCATCAGCCTGGAGTTCAGCCACACCAAGCTGGAGAACCTGGTCAAGAGACCTGCCACAGTACGTACACACACTACTAAAGGCTCATATGTGTGTGTGTGTTATGCGAACGGAAGTACTTAAGCAACTGCAGGGAATCTGTCTCTGTCTGTGTACTCTCAAAGTAGTAGTATGTTGTCTGTTACCTCAGAGAAACTGTAAAATTCAGCTCATGCCTGTCTCATTTGTTTTGTTTTGTTCTGTCCGTCTCGTGTTTGCGTGTGTAGGTAGATCTAATAGACTGGGTGGACAACATGTGGCCTCGTCACCTGAAAGAGAGACAGAGAGACTCAACCAACTCTATCAATGACATGCAGTACCCCAAAGTACAGAAGTAAGTTCCCCATGTTATCTTTTCTCTTTAGTCAAATCTTGAGAGGGTGTGACTGGCAAAATTACTCGATACATTCAATACACGAATTTCTTCATTTTGAGATGATATAATGAATTGACCTTTATTGACCTGATGTTTGCGTGTCTCTGCAGGTACTGTCTGATGAGCGTTGAGGGCTGCTACACAGACTTTCACATTGACTTTGGAGGCACCTCGGTGTGGTACCACATACTCAGAGGGAGTAAGGTGAGGCCAGAGGTGGTTCAGTCTTCTGTTTTACAGCCTCTCAGTGTCAGGCTCATTTAACGGGTGGATTTTTAACCAAAAACATACATTCTTTTCTTTTATGCTGTCAGACAAATCATGTTGAATGATCTGAAGATGTCCAGATTAGAATGGGAGGGACAGTCTTCATTGATTTCAGTGCAGGGATCAGATTGTGATTTGAGTTGCATTGCTGTGTGTTTTCAGGTGTTCTGGCTGATCCCTCCCACCCCTCAGAACCTGGAGCTGTATGAGAACTGGGTGCTGTCGGGGAAACAGGGAGATGTTTTCCTGGGAGATCGAGTGTCTGACTGCCAGAGGATTGAACTGAAGCAGGGCTGCACCTTCATCATACCCTCAGGTACTTTTAAAACAGGGGCAGGCAGAAATCTGAAATAAGAAAAAAAGAAAGGTTGGATCTAAAATACACCCTCCTCCTGCAGCTCTCCTCTCTCTCTCCTAAGCCCCTCCCACCAGACAACGATAGGCATATACATGCCCTTCATACAGTAACCCAATGTTAGACAGAGAGACAGATCTAATGTGTATATCATCCTCAGGTTGGATCCATGCCGTCTACACCCCTGTGGACTCTATGGTGTTTGGAGGGAACTTCCTGCACAGCTTCAACATCCCTACACAACTTAACATCTGTAATATAGAAGACAGAACACGGGTAGGGGAAAATACTCTCTGCTGAAAGGTGTAAATGACAGGAAGTGATGGATTGTATGAAGTTAAAGTGCATCTTTCACCTCCACTGCAGGTTCCACTGAAGTTTCGTTACCCCTTCTACTACGAGATGTGCTGGTATGTGTTGGAGCGCTACGTCTTCAGCATGACGAAGACCTCCTACCTCACACCAGAGTTTCAGAAACACACGCTGGGCATTGGTATGTAAACAGGCAAACGTGGGGAAGATGTATGATGTCATTTATTTTTTGGTGTAGATATGCTGTAATTGGAACGTGCTCCTTATGTCAGGTCTGAAGAAGCCATCCAACTCAGATCCAGCCAGTGAGCAGGTGAAGGAGGAGGAAGGTGGTGGCAGTGATGAAGAGGCTTCAGAGCAGCAGTCTGACAAGCCTGCAGTTAAAGTTCATTTGACTCCTCTCGAGCTGGAAGGAATATGGAACCTGCTGGGTAAACTGGAGGCTCTACCTTCCAACAAGAAGTGTGTCCCAGCAGGCATACACAACGCCCCGGCACTCATTACACACATCAAGGTATGACTGGTCTCCGTGTGTATGTTTTTGTGAGTTACTGTGTTTGTCTTAATGATGTTTAATGCTCTCCTGCTGACACCATTTGTCCTTACCCTCTGCTGTCCTGCAGGCTCTACTGAAGGAACACGCCAATGACAATCCCAAACTGTCCTACACAGGAAAGCCCATCGTCAAGTGGCCAAAGAGGGTAAGTTTTCATATTAGTAATAGTGTATCTTGAAATATAAAGTCAGAGACAGCTGGACTTGCCAGGTCATTGGTATATGCCACATAAAAGTGGTTCACATTATCCGAAAGGAGTGAATCTGAAGATGAATTTGAGTTGCAGTTCAGCACTGTGTCAAGTTTTCCTGGTCACAAAACATCACAATCATTAAACATTGTGTTTTTGTTAGGTGCCTATTCAAACTTTGAAAGATTAGAGTACATAAGGGCTCACAACATTATGGTGGAAGTATGTGATGGCCATTCCCATGCTTAATTGTGTTTCATAGGTTGTTTCAGCAATTTTTGGGTTGACCCCATTTGTTACACAGATTTGGTGCTAAATCTAACCGGTTTTTACAGCTCAACAAAAGAGAAAAATGGTTAAAAATCCCTCCAAAATACCACATTAAGACACCAAGACCTCGAGGAACATCGTAGAAAAAGCCATGCCATGATTTAGTGTCCAAAACTTGTGACATTCAGAGACTTCAGTAAGAATAGCATTTTTGGTGATTAGATGGCGAGCATTTCTGTTCTGTAAACTGCTCGGAAACCCCATTATTGTCAGTATACCTATGAAAGCCATACATCTGCTCAGCGGCTGATGTCTTTAGTTTGTGGTTGCAAAGTTTCACGAGGCTGTGGTTATACTAGAGTTCACAATAGGTCATTTTATACAGTGAGGTCAAGCTACAGTAAAATGGCTATTATGGGGACTAACATCATCACACATGAATACAGATGAGCTCATTGAAGCCACAAGAGTCTCAGATATCCACTCATACCCACTTTATGCAATTCCAATACTTCTTAGGAACCCTAGTATGCAGAAATATTAAAAACAGTAGGTAAGAATAACATATACTGTATGCAGAAAACTGCAGGGGACTATTTTAAAGTGGGCATGTGTGTAAAGGCAAGGCTCGTGGGTACCAATAGAAACCATTTTTATCCAGATATCTAGATGAGACGTCAAGGGACCCCTGTGAAAATAACTATACCAGTTTTTACCTCAACAAAATTTAGCCTAACTTTTGAGCTTTATTTAACCCACTTGGTACCAGTTGAGTCATTGAGTCAAAAATATTCTCCATATTTGGACCCAGTGTTCACAACAAATGCTGGCTGTTGTTCTTGTGTTTATTCTATTTTTCTCTCACCACCTCAGCCATTGATCCATCTTTACTTTTCTGCTCCTCTCCACCAGCCCTCGTGGTACCAGCCTCCTCCTCCTCCACCACCTCCTCCTCGCCCTAAATTGACCTCCACTCCCATCGTTCCACGACCACAGAAACCAGCCTCTTCCATGTCTGTCCTGAGACGGCGCAGGGTCAGGTAACAAAGCAGAGATTGGCGTGAATGTTGTTTTAGTCACACTAACTAGTTTTCTGTTGCTTACATGAGACCTCTCTTAGTTCAGCTCAGCAAATACCAGCTGTCTGAAGCAGACAACGTTGAACTATTTTACGCCTTCAGAGATCATCCATGTGCTGTTACATTTTCTCCTTCTGCAGGTGTAAGCGCTGTGAAGCTTGCATGAGACCAGAGTGTGGAGACTGTAACTTCTGCAGAGACATGAAGAAGTTTGGCGGACCAGGGAAGCTCAAGCAGACGTGTGTGCTACGACAATGTCTCTCTGTAAGAAAGTGTTTTTTACTTATTTATTCATATATGCTGGAAATATCTGTTTTGTAACTTTCCCTCTGCCCCCTCCAGCCGGGCCTTCCTCTGTCTGCAGTATGTGAGATCTGCAAGGAGCCCAATCAGGAGGAAACTGGAGACCCCTCCCTCACTCTGATGGAGTGTTCCAACTGTGCACAGATAGTCCATCCTGCCTGCCTCACGGTACAGTGCACACACACATACTTAGGCTCTGTCTGAAATTAGTCCCTATTCACTATACAAAATGCGATATTTATTGGCCGCCATTTTATTTAAGTTTCTGAATTCTGAGTGTAACATTTATGCTCTACAAAGTTCCCTAAAACAAGTAAAATCAATGGGATGTACATTTTTTTTTATTACTGACATTCCCATACTTCTCTAGACACTTGACTGTCCCACTGTTATTTAAAGATGTGAACTAACCGCATACACTTGACTGCCATGCTGTCATTACAGACATGTGAACAAACCACAAAAACTTGCATCCCACTGTTATTACCGACATGTGAACTAACCTTAGATGCTCGCGTTCAGCTGTTATTACCAGGCCCTGAGGGAGTGTGCCGGTGTTTGAGGCCAATTTTCGTAGTGACCAAACAGTATAATTACATCGTCATGTGATGCCCTGTGGCCCAAAGGATTTGTTCCCATTGACTTGCATGGGGAGAGAGAGACATCTGTAAACTCATGGATTAACTCCTTTTGAACGTCACATGCCCCACAAAACGACTTATTTCATTATCACAATTTTATCAGTTTGGTCTGGTAACATTCACAGAGTCTAAAAGAGTTGATCATCTGGGTAATGTTATACATGGCAGTTAAATTTTTTTTTTGGCTTCATGTAATAAACATGGCCTCGTCTCCAATGCTGTGTCCAGTTCTCTGTATACATCCATGGTTGATAGACATGTGAACTAACCACAGATGGGGTTGGGTACTGAACGCTGTACTTAAAAGAGTACTGACCGAATAATCTTGGTACTACCAAGTACTGATTCACGTTTAATCAATCTGTGCTAAATTTCAGTACCCAAGAGCATACCTGGGTGAGAAGGCTGTGTTCAGACAAGGGGCAAAACTATCGTTGCAGCGCCAACAGTGTCGTATTTTACTTTAGAAATAGCCTAGTATCACTGCTGTTTGTGACTGTTTTTTTTTTTTTTTAAATTACTGGTTAATCCACATATGTGTCAGTTGTACCTAAACAGAGCGCGAAAGAGACGAGCAGACACATGCAAGCAAGCAGACAGATAGACGGAGCTTAGCTTTATGTGTGATTAGAAAAAAGAGCAGAGGAGCAGAGTCCTTACTGGTACTGATTCAAACACCAACCCTAATAGACCCTAAAATGTCCCGCTATTATTATGTGACTAAACCACAAACACTCCTCTGTCCCGCGGGTATTATTGGACGTGAACTAACCACAGACACTCGTCTATACCGCGGTTATTTTAGACGTGAACTACCCACAGGTTTCATACGATGTACTGGAAGTTTGACTTAAGAAATGTAAGTACTGGAATACCTTGAAAATCAGACATTTTCCAGATTGGTCCATGAAAAATGGTATTTAAATTGAATTTAGAGGAGAACAGAATGCGAAATTATTTTACGAAACTTACTATAAAAACGTTTAATCTTCCAAAGCCGCCTGGGCGGTAACGCTACATGAACTCCGAGCGCCAATCGGTCGGTAAACGCCAGTAAATAGTCGGTTCCAGGATGTTTCGCCAGCCCGCAAAACTGTTACACTGGAGCAGCGTCAGCCGTTACGGCGGGTTTTCAGCTGTAACTCCGCAGTAAAAATGTGGCCGTGTGTGTCTGACTGTGAATGGTGGAGCCGCTGAGTGGATCTGTGGAGTTTGTTAGTCGCAGCGATGGCTGTTAGCAGCTAGCTCCGCTTGTTAGCCGATGACCCGCAGTAGAACGGGCAACCGCAACCGCCGCACTTCACATCTGTATCCCGCAGGACTCCACTCAGCTCTGGACACTTCTCGAGATGATTTATGGATTAATTGTTGTTTGGCAGGCAGGTAGGAGGCTCGGTTATCTGGGAGTGTAGCTGTGATGTAAATAAATAGTCCGAAGTCAGTTTTTATCACAGACTGTGAGAGGACATGATTTTAAACCTCCAGGCTTATTGCAGATTAAGAAGAAGAATAGAGGCTGAAATAAAGTTTATTCTCTGCTTCTTAACAGTGAGATCGATAAGTCAGAGTTTGTGGTTAATCTTGGTACAAATAGTTGTCACAAATTAGTTATTAATGGTCTCAGAGTTTGTGATTTTAAGCTTTTCAAATGATCAGTAAGTGTGTGCTCAGTCATTCTTCAGACTTGTTAAAAACTCCCCTGGTGAAATGCTGGATTGTACATGTGTTGAAATCATGTGTAGCTGCAGTAAAAAGCTTATATCAATGAGGACGAATCACAAGCACTGTTTTTAAGAACAATAACAATAGTAATCAGGTATAAAAAGGGTTTTAGTCTTGTTTATCTTTTATTTATTTGTGTTTTTATTTTCTCTCTTCTTCCTTTATTTCATCCATTGTTCACTAACAATATGCCTGCATCTGCCTCTTCAGGTTCAGGGTGAAGGAGTGGTGAATAAAGACCTTCCCAGTTGCTGGGAGTGTCCAAAGTGTGTCCAAGGGATCACTGACCAAGAGGTACACAATGCCTTCTCATCAACAAACACACACACACACACACACACACACACACAGTCTCAGGGTTTCCTACTTCTTGTATGTTCGTATATTGAGCACACTGCTACACACAGACCTCTGAGTCTCTCTTGCACTCAGTCTATTAACCCGCCGTTCACACACACTTGGTTGCAGTGTGTCAAAGCTAACGGGTATTGTGTGTCTCCTGTCTGTTTGTTTTTCATTGTTTATCTATTTATTGTTTTGTTTTTTGGTTGCTTTATTTTCTGTTTTTCTTTTAAATTTAATTTAACTCCGTCAGTCATCAGGCAGCGATGAATCGTTGGCTGCCGGCCACCAGCAGCACATCCGTCCCCATGGCCCCCTGGTCCTCAGACTGGGCCCCGGGCCCTCTGCTACCATAGGGGGTCCTGTGGGCACCCAGCAGGATGGGGAGGTGGTCCGCTGTGGTTTCTTCCCTCCTCCTCCTCCTCCTCTTCCTTCCTGCTCTTCCTCCTCAGCGTCACTTCTATTGGTGGCGGCCCCTCTGCCTTCTCAGCCAATCAGCTCGAGACTGGTGAGAGGTGCCGTCTACTCTGAGTACATCCACCCGTCTGTCGAGTGCACCCCACCCCTTTTTTTCCATTTCACCTTTTCAAGAGAACAGACACAACTCTTGGTGTAAATTTCACCACTGAAACGATCTTGTTACAGACAGATGGATTTCCTATTAAAGAATTCTGTTTTGATAGTTTATACAAGAGTAGTGCCTCTTCTCTCAGACCGTTGGCTGTTTTCATTTCGGAGCTGCCCTCAGCTCAGATTGGTTTCTGTGCTTTTTTTCCTTCTCCATACTTTATAAATTATTTTTTTTCCTCATGGCTGATTATAACAGACAGTGCGTAGCTGGTTTACTCGAGTTAAGACAGTAAGCTTTTTGACAAAAGCATTTCTCCAGGTTTGGGTCGCACTCAGACCTCGAGTAGTTGATGTGCTGGAAAACAAAATGAAAGAAGTTAACTAATGACTGACAACATACAAGAGGTTTTCAGTATAGCTGCATGATATGCAAAAAAAATCTACATTGCAATTATTTTGACAGATATTGCGATAGTGATTTTATTCAAATGGTAATTTTTGCATTTCATTCTGACTGAAAAAATATATGTGATCGCTATGTGAATGTTGCTGGGGTCTGTAAGAAAACGAGCATGTTCCCATACGTCTGAAATGTGTTTTGTAGTTCAGGGCATCCCTGTAGCACCACAACGCTTCATTTATCATGGTATATGTTGTGACACATTTTCTCTTTATCAAAAAGTTGCAGCTCCTGTGATTTGGAAATTGCACTTGGCCATATTGCAATTTAAATAATATTTCGATTTACTGTGCATGTTTGCTCTTAAGATTTTAAATGTTATCAGCACACTGCTGGACACATCAGTCTCCTCTTCTTCAATGTCAAAAAGGACTGATGTTGTTCAGCCTTCGTCTTCACTCTTTCCTCTTGAATATCTGGGTGTACTGATATTGAGACTGTATGTCTTTTCTTTTCACTGTTTTGTTTCATCACAGCAGTAACTGACTGTTTGAATGACTTTTTTTGTCTGTTTTGTGAAAGAATCTTGTGAAATAGTTGTTGTTTTTTTTTGTTTTTGTTTTTTTTCCTTTCTTTTTTTGCTCTTCTGCATGAAAATTCACATTTCTGATGTTAAAAATCTGACGTACCTGTAAGCAAAATGCAGGTTGACCTAACTCACTCAAGTAACCATATTCCTACATAAAACCTATTTCTGCACCAATTAAAAATGATCTTGAGGTCTTAAAAAGCAAGTGTCTGACACCTGTAGACATCCTGCGCTGTTATTTCTAACTAAAAAGTACTGAGTACCGTGCGATACGTTATAATAATGACTATGACCATGAGGATGTACTCAGAGGTATTCTGATTTTTAAAGTACCACAAGTTGCACCAAAGGATGCTCTACATTACTTCATGTTGACTTCTTGCCTTCAGCTTGTTTTTGTGATGATCTATACAACCTTAATTATGCTTATGTAACTGCACTTTTGTAAGTGTGAGTAGCTGATGGCAACAGCTTTAGTTCTGGGTAAACTCTTCCTTTAATGAATCACAACATAAATTATTTTGCCATTTGTGTGTTGCTTTTAGTGGAGGTTTGTCCAGTGTTTCATGATGTTCCTTCAGAGGCTTTACCACATGAAAATATTGGCAAACACATTTTCCCCTTCAGATCATGAATGGATTAGACATGATCAGAATTAGTTATTGAACATTAGAAACATAATGGCACCTTCTGCCCAAAAGTATGATCGGCATTGGAAGACTTCATAATGCAAGGCCAAAACTATCAGCTAAGTCAGTTTCTTAAATCACTTCTGATATTGACATTATTTTCTTTTCCTGTCATCAGTCTAAAGGAGAAAAAGGTGAAGGCCTCCCAGTGGTGAGTATTTATTCTGGGGCCTCTACTGTGATTATTTTTCTTTTAATAGCCTCTCTAATTTAAGGTCTCCTTACAATTTCCTTTGTGTCTTTTTCCCCCATACCTTCCTCCTCTTCCTCCATATTTTCTTTTTCATTCTGTGTTTCCTTTCTTTTATGTTTTCTTTCTACCTTTCCTCCCATTCTTCCCTCTATCCCTGTGTGTCCAGAAACGGAAATCTTCCACCCTGCTGGATGCTCGTATGGCTAAGATTTACCGTCGACACAGACACAGCCGCGATGGAGACGACTCTGCCAGTGATGACGATGATGAAGGTTTGTCTATGTTTTAGAAAACCCTGACATCCAGATATCTTTTGTTGGGATTCTGATCACTTTCTTCTGACCTGTTCACCTCTCCCATCCATCCATCCATCTCCGCAGCCTCTCAGAGAAGAAAGATGGCGCTCCATGCCCGAGGGGGGGGCCACTCTTCCAGGAGGGGCTTTGGTGCCAACAGGAGAGGCCTGCTGAGAGGAGGCTCCTCCCACAGAGGGAGCAGAGGAGGAATCATGACTCCTGGCTCCTCCTCTGTCCTCAGGCTCAAGCGAGGGATTGGCATGAGGGAGGGTGGACGGAGGGGACGAGGGGTGAGGCTGAGGGGAGGCTCCAGGATGCAGCGAAGAGGAGACGAGTCAGAGGAGTCGGACGATGACGACGACGATGACGAAGAAGAGGAGGAGGAAGAGGAGGACAGTGAAGACGGAGACAAAGAGCGACTGCAACGTCGACGGAGGAGGAGGCGCAGGACAGATGATGATGAAGATGAGGATGAGGACAGTGAGGGGCAGGAGTTCGACCCTGAAGAGGAGGAGATGGACACGCTGGAAGATGAGGAGGAGGAGGAAGAGGACGTGGAGGAGGATGGCCGCTGGGATTCAGACCCAGAACCTCCAGTCCTCTTGGTGTCTGATTTGAATGATGACCTGCTGAGTGGCTCCTACCTAACTGTCACTCTGCAGCGCCCCCACAAGGCCAAGAGACACTCTGGTAAGACTTCAGGTTTCAACAGCGACATTTTAATCACTTTAGATTTGGTCGTAGTATATATTTCCATAACTGAACTGTAAAGTCAAAATTAATGTGTGAAACTCAAACATGTTGTCGTTGCTCAGGCTCCATAGTTCCAAAGCTTGAAGCAGCGATGGGTCTGAGGACGGCTGCAGTCGGTGCTGGGGGTCAGCAGGGCTTCATCCAGAGGAAGACTGCTCTGTCCAAACCTTCACGACTTAAGGGCGCTGACACCACAGGAGACAGCGTAACCCCAAGAGGACCTGGCAGGTAGGGCTCAACACAAAATCAATTTCAGTTTAATACATTGCTGCTGCTACTCATGATACAAAATTTTGTTTTTTGGGTATTTGAAATTTAGCCCCACAAGTTAGGGGTTCACTTTTTTTTTAACCATTTTTTTTAAATCAACTTTTTTATTGCCTAAATTTCTGTGATTTAAAATGAGAGGATTGAAATAACTTGCTGCTTTTATTGTGGTGCACGTAAGGTTACGTCTTATCTGTTTCAACAAAAACAAAGCCGAAGTGAGAAAGCAGAAATTGGTGGACAGTCTGAGAACGGACTTTCAGCTGCTTCAATTGCAACTGGAATTTAGCCAGCCCAGCACAAACTTCTGCCGGATCCACAAACCTTCTGTTGCTGCTGTTAACACAGTTTAGACAAAGCCCGCTGCCCACATATTTAGTTTGAGTTGCTACAGCCACTACTGAGTCCAACTCTGGAGCTTCCGTCTGCTCTCCTCCCACAAATATTCTCCCAGCAGCAGGGAGAGATGGTCGGTAGCAGTGGCGGTCAGTGCTGATATTCCTTGGGGAACTAATACACCCATGAGCCGAATAACATGGGAGTTGACCAGCTCCAACTTCGTTCACCAGACAAACAATAGCTGACTCTTAACCAAAGCTTTCTTTAAATCAAACTTGAGTGCTCTGTAGGCTTTACATGACTAGTAACTATTTGTCTTATGCGTGTCACGTCATTTACCCAAACACTATTCAATATTTTTATGTCATAGGCCACGTCTACGGGGTAACCATGGCGACAGGGGCAATAGAGATCACTCTGCGACTTCTTCAGAGGAAGAGGACACTGCTGCTCCTCCTGCGCCCTCCTCCCTGTCTCCTCCTTCCCTGCTGTCTCTGCCGTCCTTCAAGGACGTGGGCAACGAGAGAGGAGGGGAGAAGGAGGTGTGGGTGTCTGTGTTCAGGTACCTGCACAGAGCCGAGCTGCTGGCCTGTATGACCGTCTGTAAGGCGTGGTACAAGTGGTATGTCACACTCTTTTATTCTACAAACAAAACACTCAACAAACTCAACAACTCTGACATACGTTAAACCAATCATGCTTCACCGTCCTGTGTAGGAGCTGTGACAAGCGTCTGTGGAGTCACATAGACGTGAGTCGGTGCAGCCCGCTCAGTAACCAGGCCCTGGCTGGGATCATTAAACGCCAGCCCACATCTCTGGACCTGTCCTGGACTCCTTTGGCCAAGAGACAGCTCAACTGTCTGCTCACCAGGCTCCCAGGTACAAACACACACTAAGGCCCAATCCCATTTCATATTGAAACTGTCAAACTACTGGAGGATCATGCAGCCCTACCTCCCTACTCCTTCACGTAAATACGGAGGTGGAGGGAAAGGGCTAAGTGGTAGAGGCAAGAGGCGTATTTGGGATTGAGTCCTACATGAACACACACACACACACGTCCCTCTGTCCCTACATGTCTCATTCCCTCCTCTCTCTCTGTCTTTCTGTGTGTGTCTTCAGGTCTGAGGGAGTTGAGAGTGACTGGTCTGTCCTGGTCCTGTCTGTCAGCGCTGGTCTCTCCTACGCTGCCCTACCTGCGGCTGCTGGACCTGCGCTGGTGTGAAGGCCTGAAAGACGCACAGATTAAAGAGCTCATCACCCCGCCTGGTCAGTAGCAGCCAAAATGAGCAGCCCCTTGGCGAAATGGGCCTGTAGTGGTATTTCACTGCAGATGGTTATTGTGTGGATCATTGTGATGACAAATAAAATTACACACAGATAATATGGTGACAGTAGGATCTTCAACATGTCCAGAAAAGTTGATATAACTTAACTTACTTAGAGACTTCACCTGTTCTTGGCAGTGTATCTCAAGTGACCTTTTCTTCCATCTCTGTCTGTAGGTTCAGAGTCGTCTCGCAGCAGACTGAGGAACATGGTGACGCTGTGTCTGTCCGGTCTGGACATCAGTGAGTCCACTCTGAGGCTGCTGCAGCGCCACATGCCCCAGCTGGAGAGGCTGGATCTCGCTCACTGCAAGGAGATGTCAGACTCGTCCATCGCTTTACTGGCAGCAGCTGGGACTCACAGCCGCAACAGTCTCACTGAACTCACACTGGCAGGTTGGTGTTTGAGCACAGTCACACTCCCACTGGTCGAGCACATGACCTTTCATCTATCTGGTTCTTAGGAAGGAGTTAAAATGTTTATCATACTCGTGACACCACTTTTAAGAGCATGATGCCTCTTTTACCTCTTCAGCAATCGTTGGCAGAGCCGAGATAACTGACTGCTAAGAGCACTTTAACACACTAACTAACTAGCCTAACTTCTGTGTGACCAGGTTGCAGTGAGCTGACGGACGGCTGTCTCTCGTACCTGAAGCGTCTTTCCTCTCTGACGCTGCTGGACCTCAGAGGCTGTAAGGGCATCAGCAGACGCGCCTGCGACGCCTTCATCTCTGACCTGTCTCACGTCGCACTCTTCTGTATGATGGAGGAGAAGCTCATCCAGCGCCTGGATTAACACACACTGTTAAACGATCAGCTGTGAGAGAGGGGAGCTAAAAACTGTACATGCTCAACCTATTGTGTGTTGTTCTTCAAAACATGAGGAACTCTAAACCAGAAACATTAAACGTGACCAAACTGGCAGCTCCTAAAACCACAAGTTCTCCTGATACTACATTTAAATAAAGACCTCTTTCACATTGTAGGGAGGTTTATGTTTTTTCACTATGCATGACACTAGGCCAACAGTTCTCTCTCTTCCTGTCTTTGTGGCTAAACACAAACAAGCTTTTTATTCTAAAATTTCAGACTACTCCTTTATAAAGTCCCAAATTACAGACTGAATTGACTCCAAAGATTGTTGTAAGTTCTTGGAGGTTCACGTTCTCTTCATATCCTCTGTCATTGCCAGAATGACCATGCACAAAGTATACCCAGAAGAAGTCTGGCTAAATATGAAACTACCTTTACTGTGTACAGACTGACGCAGGATGACATCTCTTCATTATTTGGGAGAAAAAAAAGGGGAAAATAGACATTTTGGTTCACTACACTTGAACAAATATATTCTGTGTGTGTGTACAGTGAATCCCTTGTGTGTATATATGTTTATTTTTTTATGTTTCATCCATGTTAGGATCTGTCAGACAACTGACATTGTACATTTTTTTCTAACAGTGTTAAAAACTTAATAAAAAAGTGAATGGTTGAACTTTGTGTTTGTAGCATTTGTTCAGGAACTAAAGCATTACGTGTATTATACAAACATATAAAGTATTATACTTAAAAGGGACAGCTCTCCAAAATCAAACATATTTTTCCTCTTACCTGTAGTGCTGTTTATCAGTCAAGATTGTTTTGGTGTGAGTTGCAATGTTGGCAATATCAGCTGTAGAGATTTCTGCCTTCTCTTTGATATAATGTAACTAGATGGCACTCAGCTTGTGGTGCTCAATGTGCCAAAAGTACATTTTAAAAACTCCATGCTACTGACTCTTTTCAGAAATCACAACTAGGTTACTCAAGATAACCCACAGACCTTGTGAGCAGCTTCATGTATGAACTATTTTCTTTCTACCAAACTCAGGGTTCCTATGCAAGTATGGAAAAGTATGGAAATACATTTGATCAATTTCCAGGTATTAAAAAGCATGGAAAATGAAAAATAAAGTATGGAAAAATATTTATGTTCCCAGACTATTACCACTGTTCTAAAATACTGTTTTCTAAAATAGAAAATTAGGTATTTCCAAAAAATTTTTTAATCAATCCGGGTTGTGTTTTATGCCGGGCCAAGCACAGTTTGTGTGAGAGCAAACATCTCAGAAAACATACCGCCCCTTTTACCTGATTGACAAGTGGTATGTCCAGTCCGCTGCCCCATGACCCTCCTCCAGCCCCCCAGGTATCAAGTTTCACTCCAACATTGCACCTTCGACAAGAAGACGAGTTTCACGTGGTTCACAATGGGTAGATGCAAGTTTCTGGATGGATGGCTTGACAATACCACATATAAATACTGGTTGGCCAAGGATTCCCAATTCACACATAGAGCTAGATGCAAGCTTTGTGTGAAACCGTTTGACATCGTCAGCATGGGGGAGAAGGCGATTCTGAGCCACATGAAAGGAAAAAACAACGTCTCGTTACTGCATCGCTTGCACCCAGAGTCCCAACCTTTTTGCCTCAGCCCAGACATTGAACTTACCTGAGTTTTTATTTGCATGCCATTATGGTACTTGGCTACAGTCGCCTATTAAGAATAATTAAATATGATGTGAAATATGATACACTGATATATTTACTCAGATGTCGCATATTCTCTGAAAAAAAACGCAGAGAAGTCTGGACATTAGGGTATGGAAAAGTATGGAATTTTGAAATTCCAAATGTATAGGAACCCTGCAAACTACACATGCCAACTTAATCACTGCACAGAAGGAATTTTGCATCTCCTGCTACTTCACCTGGCACCACTGAGCTAGGTAATGTCCTCACCTGAGGAGGACATCATTCATGTTTATATGTCGCACTGTCACATGAGCCTCTCATTCATTAGTAGATGCACGCTTCCTTCTGCGCAGTAATACAGTCGGTGAGTGTAGCTCAGGAGAAAGAAAATAGTTCCTACAAAAGACTGCTCACAACAAGGCCTGTGGATTATCTTGAGTAACGAGGTCATGATTTCTGAAAAGAGACATTAGTGTTGAGTTTTTTAAAATGTATTTTTTGGGCACTTTCAGCACCACAAGCTGAGTGCCATCTAGTTCCATTATATTAAAGAGAAGGCAGACATCTCTACAGCTGATATCTCCAGCACACAATCTAGACTGATAAACAGCACTACAGGTAAGTGGAAAAATATTCGTATTTGATTTTAGGGTGAATTTTCCCTTAAATATAATCTCAAAAAAATATGGACTCCTGTGGTTATGAGCCTGTTCGGAGGCAACCAGCTGTGCTCACATGGGAGCATCAGGTGCTGTGAGCTCCTTCACTGCAGTTTGTGGACAGCAGAGGGCGCTGCTGCTCTAACACTGCAGACCGACTTCTGTGGCTATTCGAAGCACCTTTATACAACAGATTATACTGTGCAGCTTATTTGTCTCAACTGAAACCAGTTTAATGAGAATATGAGACAGACAACTGTTTTTCACATTCCTCCTCTCACAACACTTTTTCTTTCATTTCACACAAATCAAATTATATTATGTACACCATGAATCCATTTACTGTTGATGGTGGTGTAAACATATGGCACACCACATTTTGGATATGTCACTTTATCCAAGTATGGCAGTGTATAAAAGCATCTTTGTCTTGTTCACAGTAGGATGACATTTGTTATTCAAATACAGGTCTTAACAGCTCTGCACCTTTAAATCAGTACATGTTCTGTAATGGCTAAAATCAAACCTACGTAGCTGAAGGAAAAACAGTAACGCCTGCATACTTACTCCATGTCACAGCTTTTGATAATTATTTCCTCCTTACCCTGAAATCAAACCAACACCAACAGTGTCTGCATGTTCAGTGAGATTATGTACCTTTTGTAATTAGGTGAACTGACCCTTTATCGATAAACAGTTTACTTCCTATTTAAAGATCACTACAAAGACACAGATGATCCAATCTCAACTTTTATTACAAACCAAAAATTCATTTACATCTATGCAGAAACACCATCGCACAGTGTGTGTGAGTCATCTGTGTGTGTGTGTGTGTGTGTACAGTGTGTTGAAGTGCACATAGGAGAAGTTTCCCTTGTTGGCTTTCTCCCAGAAAGTCTGTTCTGGCAGAAATCTCTTCATATTAACCAAAACTGTAACCGAGAAATCTCTTTCTGGACGGAAACCTTCAGGGAAAACTCCTCCCAGCTGCTGTTGAAAGTGGTCCTGTGTGTGTTTGTGTCTAGTAGCTCTTGGTGGTCTCGTATGTTTCTGGGAACGGGAGGCTGACGTGTCCACTTCCAGCCACCAGAGGCAGGATCCCAGCGTTGGGAACGACGTTCCATGACAGTGTCAGCGTGATGTTCTTGTTAGCCCTGAAGAGGAGACAGACATGACAGTTAGTCAGCAAATCACATGACAGATGCTTGAACTTAAACCTCAGATTTTATAATGATGTTAGTCTCTGAGGAAAGATGCTATTGAGTTGCATTATGGGAAATCTAGGATCCAGGATTTTTGGAGTCCCATACAGGACATGTCAGCCTCTGCAGTTTTGATTATAGCTTTTTTTTGTATCAGTTTCCCATCTTTCCACTAACTTAAACTGCTGGATCAATCCTGTAAATTTGGCAGTTTTTAGGTCCATAAAGTGACTGACCAAATCCCCCACATATTGTTTTTTGGCAGAATGGGAAAGCCTCTTTGTTGTGTTGTCACATCCCTAAAGACAGTCAGATCTTGTCAGCCTTAACTCACCTATATTTTTGAGTGATACTGAACAACAACTAGTCTTTAATGAATCTGCAGCACAGTCTGCGTGGATGCCAGTTCGGGATTTTCACAATTTTTACAGGTGGAAAATTGACAACGTTGGTGATTAATATAATGATAAAGGATTTTAGTCATTCACAGATATTAACCTTTGTGTTTAAAAGTACAGATAAAAGAAGTGTTAACATTGGAGCTTATCAATACCATGATCTTTAATTATTTAGCCCCGGGGTCTGATCAATACCAGCAAGATTTACAGGGTTAAAGCTTCACACATCTAATGGAAAAGGGCATATGTTAAAAGCGCTGCCATTTTTATAAACTGGTCTGTGTAAGCTCTTGATCCACAAAGTAATTAACAACTATGATAAATGCTTTAAGTATATAGAACAATATTTCTCCCTCAAAATGTGGTTAGGCACAAGTATATAAAATGGCAGAAAATGGAAATATTCAAGTAAAGGTACCTCAGAATTGTTTTTATTCATGTGCCAAAAGAATGAACCAAAAGGATTTTGGTAACCTTTGACAAATCAACTAGCACCTCTATCAGGTCCAATTTCTACTCATAAGTAAAAAAATTCCAAACCCCAGATGCGTGTGTGTGTCTGTGTCTAACCTGAGTCCGTTCCCGTCATCGAAGAAGAAGTATTTGGACTTCATGTCTCTGAGGTTCAGTTTGGTGTTTTCACCTCGAAGGACGATCTTGTCCCACAGCACCACCTGGTTCAGAGACTGACACACACACACACACACATACACAATGTCAATCAACAATAAAACTGTATATGAGACAGCGTTCGCTCATTTTCATCTTATACAAAACAACTTCACAACACTAACTGATCACTAACAGAATCTTATTTCGTTATGCAATATCACTGATCACATGCTGATCTGAAGAACGTGCTGAATAAACCCCACAGAGACAAACAAACCTGAGCTTGTGCTTGCGTGTGTGTGTGTGTGTGTGTGTGTGTGTGTGTGTGTGTGTTCACTATGACTTACATTGCTCTTTGTGGTGTACTCAGCTGACAGATAGAGAAACAGCTGTTTTACGTTCCAGTCGAAAATTGGCTGCAAATGTAGGACAAGTTAAGGAACAACGTACCACAGGAACCAGAGGTGTCTCTCATCACACACAAGGCACAAGAGCAACTCTGCAACCACGTGTTTCATGATGAGACGTCACTAAACAAGACTCAAGATTAGAACCTGGTGAACGATTGCTTAACTGCCCGACACGCAACACTGGCTGTAACTAAAATAAGCTTTCTTTCTTCTTATTACATGCTCTGTGCACAACAGTACATGTAGGATTATGAAGGATATCAGCTGCGAGGTCAAAGGTGATGAAACCCAGATCACTGCGCTCTCTGGGTCCTGTGAAGTCATCAACGTTCTTCCTGTTTAACAGAGAGAGAGAGAAGCAACATTAAAGAAGAGAAATGATGGAGGAAAGAGGAGGAGATCTGAGGGAAAACCTGCCTCCAACCTGAAGAATAAGTTTAAACAGAAGGAAGACTGATGGTATAGAGCTGATTGTTAATACATTATTTAAAAAAACTCCTTTGAAAGCTGCATGAAAACACATCTGACTGAGAGTGAAGGACTTTGGAGGTGTTAATGACATTCAATCTAACTGGTGTCACTCACTATATATTGAATAACCTTTGACTAAAATAAATGTTAAACATCTACAAGTGTTTCATAAACACTTTGCAATGCAGTTATTGAGGTTTTGACCTTGAATTACTTGCAACAAATTATTTACACGCATGTAAATGCTCTCTCAACATGAAGTGCATTTTTGTTATTTTAACAGCAACATCCCCGGGGTATTATTTTCATTTTTGTTTAAAGTTGCATTAAATTAACCACAATCGACAGCATTTCATATTAAGATTATTCCATTGTAACTTGTATTTACTGCAAAAGTCAAAAATCTAATGTTATTTTTACATTACTGTTCCCTGATCTGTTTTCAATCCAGAAAGATTTTTTCTAAACTTTTCTGATTGCAGATATTTTGATCATTTTATTTAGTTTAATAGCTTGGTACAGCAGGGTTGTCGGAAAATGTCTGATACAGGTGTGAATGTTACCGGACATTTACTAACAATATCAATTAATTCATAATTTCACCAACTAAGTTTTGGTTAGGGCTGGACAATATATATATCGATATTATATCAATATTGTGATATGAAACTAGATATCATAAATACTGTCTTTTCCTAGTCTTTAAGCTGCGTTACAGTGAAGTGATGTAATTCACTGAAATAAACAGACTGTTCTGGCTGTTCTATTATTTGCCTTCACCCACTTAGTCATTACATCTACATTACTGAGGATTGCTCATCAACAATCACACTGTAGGGAAAGATTGAAGAGCGTGTATTTGATGGAAAGCATAACGGTCAAACTCAAACTAAGGAATTATGCTTTCGATATTAAGTGGACACCAGTCATACTACAGTTGCAGAGGCTGATTAAGGACACAACTTCTCTCTCTCTCTCTCTCTCTTTTTTTTTTTTTTTTTTTTTACCCCTTCCTGTCTCTGCCCTCCAGAGTTTCTCAACTAGCATAAAAGTGTCTTGTTAAATATCTGGGTGGCTGTATATAAGAATTAGGTTATTTGGGTACCTGTGTCTGTGTTGCCTCTGTAAACACAATATGAGCAAGATAGATCGTTGCAAAGCTTACATTATGTGATGCACCATGTCTGTTTGCTCTCTGATATATAAGATTACATTTCTCAAGTGCAAAAAAAAAAAATTCTTTTGTTAGAGCGCCAACAGTCAACTCTATATCTATCTCTCAAATATATTGTGTTATCTAATTTTCTCTATATTTCCCAGCTTTAACTTTTATTAAATGAACTTTTTATCTCAATTTTAACTTTTCACATGTCTCTGGATTTAATGTCTTCACACAAACTGTCACACAACAAGTTTACCTCAGGGCAATATGGTGTAAAATGAACAATTCAGTGATCTAATTCGAGATTAATAATGTTATGTGACCAAGTATTCAGTGACAACTCTCAGTGCTTGAAAGTTGTGCATGTTTACTGGATCTCTGTATCTGTGCTATGTCATGAATTCATCAGTAGGTGTGAGATGAACAATGAAGCTGTTCATAACTGCTGCATTAACGTACATGCACTTCTTGTCTGACTTTAGGCTGCATTCATAGTTACAGACTGATACAACCTGAAAAAACACGTATTCATTCAGCCCCACAGCCACAGAGTTTCAAGCACAGTAGATATGAAACCGTGCAGTTAAACCAAACACCAGCAGGCCCTGCAGGCTGAGTCTGCATAAGAGGAACGTCAGCATCCAAAAACACCGACTGTTAGGACCGGTGGTCTTTGAACTGCTCACTTCCGTGTGCATTACAGCATCAGTTATACATGCTTATATAGCTATAATACAGTACAGCACAGTGGGAAAGCAGGTTAAGTCAACAGCTGTTACACATGATGCTCGATAACGAAATCTTACAGCATGACTTTGGAGACGTGTATGTCCACAGGAACTCTTCTGTCTTTGAATGCTGTCGTGACGAAACAGCCGAAAGTTAAGGCCGCCATGACGCTCAGGGAGAAGGCGAATAACGAGTTAGCTCTCGACAAAACCGTATTCATGTTTAAAGAGCAGCTACAACCACAGGAATGATGAGAATAACAGTAAATCAGTAAGAAACGAAACGGCCGCTAGCTGCGGTGTACAAACCGGAAATGTCGTTTCATACACTAAACGAACGTGTACTTCCTGTTATGCTTTTCAAAATAAAACGAATTCGCTTGTTTGTTTGTTTTTTTTGTTTTGTTTTGTTTGTCGTCGAAAGTCACGTTAGATAAAAGCAATTGTTTTGTATACGAAAATGCATTCTTTCAAAAAAATATATATATATTAGTTGTCTTCATTGACGCAGGCTAATATTTGCAACAGACTGGCAGAAAAATATGCAACATGTTACTCAAACACTCATTTTAGACAATCAGCTTGAAAGAGTGTGCCGTAATTAAAAAAAAAATATGTAACTCATTGTAGTAGTGGAAGTGTCCTTAAAGATTATTTTTACTCTCCGGTATAAAATACGAGCGACGAGTAAGCGGAAGAGGTACCTCCTTTTTTCAATAACTTTATTAACAGCGGACTCGAGAACAACAAGGGGTTTGTGATGGACCTATTCACAGATACACAGTCACTACAGTCCTAACTGTGGATTGGTAATTTATTGGTACACCGAGAAAACTTCCTAATTTAAAAAAAATGTAAACATATGTTTAAAACATATTTATTTAGGTATAGTATTACCCTACATCATACATGTTTGTATGTCATTTATATCTACAATATATCAGTCAGTCAGTTGTTAGACTCACATTAAAATGAAGCTGAAACCTATTTTATTTCTCTTACCTCTTTAGGGTCAACTTCCTGTTTGATGCTGTTTGTCAGTACTGAGATAAACCTTCTGTTCTGTGTTATAGCCTGTTATCAGCGTATGGAGTTTTATTGCATGGTTATTGCAGTTCAGTACAATGTACTCTTACATCAAGAGTTGGTGCCATTTGACTAATTCAAATAGGCTCTTGACACGAATGTCAATATCAACATAATTGCCAGTCTTAAATTAAACTGGCTCAGACCTCACATATAATAATAGCGTAAAAGTATAATATAGAAATAAAAATGCCAGGATCACCTGGCTGCATCACACACACACACACACACACACACACACACACACACACACACATACACATACACATCACAACATTATAGATCATACAGATAGAGTCTGACACAACACTTTTTGTACCAATACTTTAAAATAAATAGCCTAGATAGGTAATGATAATATTATGTTGGGCTTTATGAAACATGTGCGTATATTTCCTCACAGTTTTTTTACATTTGTCATTTCACTGGTTTTTGCCTTTTGTTACTATTTGATACTATATAATAGTTTACTTCTCAAAATCTCAAAATACAAAGACCTCTGCTTTTAAAATTAAACTGGATTTTGCAATTGATTTTACACTGAATGCACTGCAACATTTAAGTTCTGTGAATTAACCTCATATGTTTTAATGTGTACATGGAATTCAGACTGAGGCTGCCAAAGTTTGACCTACATTCAGTTAGTATCTCTGTTCTATATATACAGAAGCTGCTGCTTAAGTTACACTGCTTGTTGCATGTGTGTGGTAGAGGGGGCACTACCTACCTACCAAGCCTTGTTTTGTATACAGGACTAATGTTGGTTATTTGGTGTATCTGGTCCAGTCAGTGAGAGTGCACATTGAAATTGAAATACCGTACACAAATGTGCATGCAGTACTAAAATGTATCAGGATTCGCAAAACAGTCACATTGTTGCTACGCTAGGAGCCTGGCAGGAATAGTGAATTACATGTATATGTTACTAATATCTCATTTTTACACCAATACACCACAAAGACATAAAGTTAGAGTAATGTTATGCAGTCATGAAAGATAGCAGAAAAACCCTCAAAATTCAGAAACCAGTCCAAAAACATAGGCCTGTCCTGGAAAATATGTTTCACTTTACAAGCTTACTCAGCATCCATTTTTTAAAGTATTCAGAGAATGGGCAGGTTAAATTTCATTTGGTATTTTATTCCACTCCTCAGCCCCTGTGCAGAGGAACGTGCTTGTATGCTCGTTAGATTGGGTTGTTTCCAATCAGAAACACTAGCCTTTGTATTCAGGCCACACAAACATACTGTTAAAACCTGGTTAAATAATTTGGAATAATTACAGACCATAATAAGGTTTAGATGTTGAATTCTACCTTAAACAAGGCGCCACTTCAACTCCTTAAAATGGTTTTGGGCTAATATGCATAGACTTAGATTGACCCCTCATTATTTTGTTCTGAGCTTTCTGAAGCTTGTCTTTTGTTCTTTCAGTTACACCACTGTACCAGGTTATGCAGGTGTAATCATACTGGCATCGAACTAACAGTGCAGCTATTGTCCTCATGGTTTCCTTTTCTTGCCAGATACTTTGTCTTTGAATGGGCCTCCCGATGACAGAAGGGGGCATAGATTCACTGGTCACACACTGCTCCAGTTCACATCCAATATTTATGTTTTACTGTATCTTTGTAAGGGAGGATGTAGTTTCTTCCCTCCTGCGCACAACAGTGCACTTTCATGTAGGCCTACATATCACGCAAGACGAGACTTCTCCTGCACTGAAGCCTCGGGCTCCTCGTATAACTATTGGCAGCTCACCTGGGCGAAAACATCTGTTTATTCTATTCATTTATCAGTTCAATCACAGGTCCATTTGTCCATCTGCTGTTCTTGGACTTCTAAGACCCCTGTGGCCATGCATCTGTTATGCTATATTAACTCTACATCATTACATAACCGACCTCTGCCTCCTTCTTTGGGTAAAAATATATCCATTGTACTGTTTATGTTTTTAATACACAGAGAAAATCATCCACTGTAAAGCCTGTAACATTATGTAATTTGCACTAATGTATGTATTTGACTGGGCACTATCACTGTACAGTGTCTTAACTGTTAAGAGCCTACTCAGCCTTTTAGCGTTTTTTTTCATTGGTAGTAGTCGTTACACTGTGGCTTGTCCTGAGTCTTTTAAGCAAAGCTAGCTGTGGATTCCAAATCCACAAAGGAAAAGTCTTGGAGGGAAATACTGGATTTAACAGTTCATAGACAGATTTGTTCACTTTTGCTGCAAGGTACCAAAGATTCATAAATACCTTACTGCAGAGTGGCCACCATATGGTAAAACATATTAATGATTAAACCTATTAGTGATGTTGATAAGCTAATTTAGACTTAATAAGGGTGTGTTATCTTCATTATAAGATTCAAATACACTCATCGGCCACTTTATTAAGTACACCTGTTTTACTGTTTGTTAACACAAATAGCTAATCAGCTAATCACATGGCAGCAATTCAGTGCATTTAGGCATGTAGACATGGTGAAGATGACCTGCTGAAGTTCAAACCGAGAATGAGAATGGGGAAGAAATGTGATTTAACTGACTTTGAATGTGGCATGGTTGTTGGTCCCAGACTGGCTGGTCTGAGTATTTCAGAAACTTTCACACGCAACCATCTCTAGAGTTTACAGAGGATGGTCCGAATAAGAGTAACATCCAGTGAGCGGCAGTTCTCTGGGTGAAAATGCCTTGTTGATGCCAGAGGTCAGAGGAGAATGGCCAGACTGGTTCAAGATGATAGAAAGGCAACAGTAACTCAAATAACCACTGGTTACAACCAAGGTCTGCAGAAGACCACCTCTGAACCAACACGTCCAACCTTGAAGCAGATGGGCTACAGCAGCAGAAGACCACACCAGGTGCCACTCCTGTCAGCTAACAACAGGAAACTGAGGCTACAGTTCACACAGGCTCACCAAAACTGGACAATAGAAGATTGGAAAAACGTTGCCTGGTCTGATGAGTCTGGATTTCTGCTGCAACCTTCAGCTGGTAGGGTCAGAGTTTGGTGTAAACAACATGAAAGCATGGATCCATCCGGCCTTGTATCAGTGGTTCAGGCTGGTGGTGGTGGTGTAATGGTGTGGGGGATATTTTCTTGGCACACTTTGGGTCCCTTAGTACCAACTGAGCATGGTTTAAACACCACAGCCTACCTGAGTATTGTTGCTGACCGTGTCCATCCCTTTATGACCACAGTGTACCCATCTTCTGATGGCTACTTCCAGCAGGATAACGCACCATGTCACAAAGCTCAAATCATCTCAAACTGGTTTCTTGAACATGACAGTGAGTTCACTGTACTCCAATGGCCTCCACAGTCACCAGATCTCAGTCCAATAGAGCACTTTTGGGATGTGGTGGAACGGGAGATTCTCATCATGGATGTGCAGCCGACAAATCTGCAGCAACTGCGTGTATACATGGAATATGTAGGTACATATATAAACTGTAATCTGATCAGAAGCCAGATTTGATGTGATTCACTGAGATGATCCTATAGAGGAACATGTAGAGTTAAGGATCAGAGTCCATGTGCGGTTTTATCTGCCAGGCTGTCAGATACAGCTTAGCATTCACTACGCCAGAGCATGCACGCGCACACACATGGCTTAATAGTGTGTGTGTGTGTGTGTGTGTGTGTGTGTGTGTGTGTGCAGGTCGTCCACTTCAAGGTTAAAAATAGTTTCCCTCGTCCACACGTGGGCGCGCATGTGAGATGGTCATGTGCGCCGAGCACAACAAAAACAAAGCCGTCCAGCCAATCACATCCCTCCACCCGCTCCCAGCCCTGCCTCACCCCGCTCCTCTGTGGCTCGCGCTCCTCTGCTGCAGTCAGTGTTATTTGAGCTGTGAGCGCGTGAGGTCTGGCCGTGGCAGCATGCCAGAGGTACCGACCAGAGCTCCGGAGATGTCCCGGAAAAGAGGCGCCGAGCCCGGACCGCTGCCCGAGCACGTCCCGGAGAGGAAGAAGGCTTGCTGGGGCATCTTGACCAGCCAAGGTCGGTACTCTTCTGCTCTGTGGTTCAAGGCGCAGGTTGTTTACGCTGCTGGGTGGAGGTGGAGGGTTTCTGCAGACGGTGGTCAGACCCGGAAAATACAGGCTGGTAAAGAATTAAAAGTAACAACATAAATATGTTTTAACATTGTAGGTTTGCGGGTCATGTTTGACATTTGATGCTGGGGCCTGACACTAATGTTCCCATTATTGACAACTCCTGACAGCCTGACTCCATCTGTGGAGTAACGACAGGTGGAAGACAAAAAAAAAAAAAAAATAGGAATGGGAACAAGGAAGATTCTGGAAATAAAAAAGTGAGCTCTTCTGGGGACAGTGCATATTACAGAAAATTGCTATAAACATGCCAGAATTAACCAAAAGGCTAGTTTTCATCTGTAGTCCCTGACAAGATACTAAACAAAAAACAAGAAAAAGGAAAGATACAACACAATTAAGTCAAGTCAGATTTATTAATAGGGCACACTTAAAAACGATAAATGGTGACCAAAATGCTTCACAAAGAAAAAAAAAACTAAGAAGGATCAAATACAAACAATCATAAATAGGATAATTAAGTAATAATTAAGTTAAATTAATGAGAGCATACAATATTTTGACAACATCAAAACACAAACATCAAAAATTATTGCACAAGTGGACAAGTGGAAATTTGTGGTTAAACTAAAATAAAATTGACCTGTTGCATCAGAAAATATTGAGGTTAATGGTAAAGCAGCTACATGACAACATTAAAGCAGGCTGGCAGCTGGCAAAAAGCTTAAAATACATGAAGCAACTGGACAGTATTAAGTAGCATTAAACAATATTAGTAGAAGCATGCAGGCAGTAGGCTAGCCAACACGAAGCAAGCAACAGGAAAACATCTAGCAGCGTTAAGGAAATGTTAGCAGATGCAAAGATAGAGATGAAAGTTAAAGTTAAAGATTGAGATTGAGTTAAAGATACACCAAAAATTGAGCTACAATAAAAAGTAGTTAAACTCCTTCATTAACTATTCAGGATGGTCACTACCGCGGCAGCAAAATGGAATCACTGTTATAACCTGTGTCCTACCCTTGAATTATCACTGTCTTTTTGTATCTACATGAGCTTGAATTAGAAAAAAAGTAAAATAAATTCTGCACTATATCTGCAGCACTATCACTTGACATAGGAGAGTATCATGTTTGATTGAGACTGTACTTAGTGTTGTTCAGATTATATGACAGAGTTGGAAAGCCTCCTGGAAGGTCAGATTATAGTGCACGCATCATCTCCTCACATGACATAAGATAATATCAACATACGTCTTATCCAACAGTCATTAGCACATATCTGTATGACCAAAAATACTGAAGAAAATAAGAAATCATTAATTTAATTTAATGATAAGCATATCATTTTGTCAGAGATGCTACTGACTATTTTACAAAAAAAAACCTGAAAAAAAAAAACCACATGACAAAGATGGTTTTGTCTTTTACAACAGCATATATAGCAAATGGCTCTGTTTTAAATTAATGAGAGTTATTATTTGAACACAGGCATATGTCCAAGTTGGCAGTCACTCATAATCGCCCATTCTCCACTGAACACATTGGTGGAGGACCCACTCTCACTCCCTATGGGCCCCCCTATTTCATGGGCCCCAGTGCAACCGCACTGCCTGCACTGACTATATTTACGCCCCTGGTGTCCAGCCACACTCTCTGCAGCCAGTGTTCAGGAGTGCTAGAGGGGCTCTGAACTGCCTGCAGTATCATTACTGTCAAAGTTTCCTGCAGTTTAATGTTTAATGAAATTTGATATACGGAACAGCACCAGACAATGTTAATCTAGATTTAAAGCTACTTTTCTTGACATCCTGAGATTTGTGTGCAAGCTAGTAACAGAGTGAGCAAAATGACATTACTGCCTGTTATGACTGAATGCTTCCTGACACAACAATGTTTTAGCCATTTAAAACAAATGCCTGTTTTGCCTTAAAACGTAATAATAAGGTCATGATATATTATTATAACAACATGCAGGCATTTTCAGTATGATTCAGGACGGTTCAGTTCTTCAATAAGGTAGTAGCTGATGTCGTAGAGATGGATGCGGCAGTAGCTCAGTCAATATGGGTTGGGAACCGGCGGGTTGTGTTCAAGTCCCCGTCCAGACCAAAATATGGAGCGTGGACTGGTAGCTGGAGAGGTGCCAGTTCACCTCCTGGGCACTGCTGAGGTGCCCCTGAGCAAGGCACCGAATCCCCCAACCGCTCGGAGCGCCTGTCATGGGCAGCCCACTCTGACATCTCTCCACTTAGTGCATGTATAGGTCCAGTTTGTGCATGTGTGTGTTTGGACCTGTGTGTAATTGACAACAGAGTGAAAATTTGAATTTCCCCTCGGGGATTAATAAAGTAAATGAAAAATAAATAAATAAATAAATAAACAGTGACAGAATTACATGTGACTTTTGGGCAATATCAAGCCAATCCATCACTCTGCTGTACTAAACAGCTCATGACTTCTCCTCCATCACTGCTGTGAAGGCTTACACAGGGTGTCTGCAGGTCTTTAAAGAGTCCTAAAATATCTTAAATTCAGTTTATAAATATTAGGCCTTAAAAGTCATTAAATAGTCTTAAACTTGAATTTGTGAGGGCTTCATTGCCACAAAATGTAATCCAATTTCATTTAGCTATCTTTCTTTTTTTCTAGCCAAAATAATTAAAGCTGTCCTTCATGAAAATCCATATTTCTGATGTTACAAATATTCAAACCTACTACTGAACCAAACTGTGTCTTTTTTTTTTTACCTTATACTTACCTGCCTTTAAAATGTAGATTAACATAACTCACTCTAATAACCATATTCCTACATAGAACCTACCTCTGCACAGGACCACACATATACTACTTACTTTTATCTGCAAGAAAAATATAATTTGTCCAAAAAATTACTCTTAAATTTGGTATAAAATATCTAAAAAGGTCTTTACATTACATTTAAGTGTCTGATGCTCATAGACACCCTGTTACAGCTGCATGTCCTGGCCATGCTGAAATCATTTATAAGAAGTGAGAGGTGCAGGGTGGGTACGGGACAGAGCCTGGCTGTGTTTGTTATTCAGTTGCATGCTGCAGTGCTGCTCATTTGTTCTGATGCACATTCAGTATCTGCAGGGAGCAAATATTCCTGTTATAAACCCCCTGCAAATTCATCTATTCCAGACTGAACTGGATCTGAGCTAATGAAATGTCTGTTTTTGAATACATATAAATGAGGATGACATTTGGACAGGTAGCTACTGTGTGAGGTAAAGAGGGAGGTCATCTGTGTTGTTGCTGCTTATGACCTTTCCAAAATGGCTGCTGTTGTGCACCACCAGGAGGAGGTCAGAGACCATCTAAATATGGCTGCTGCCTCTGTGACAGCCTCAGCAGATTAGATGAGAATAAGAGGCCTTTCACACATGTTTTTCATGGCAGCTTACAGCAGATTGAGTCGTGGGTTAGCTGGTTTAAACAGATACAGGTTAGTTCTGCCTCTGACTGAAGCAGACAGTCAGTTACACAGCTACTTGTTCAGTTAGCTTGTAAGCTAGGTTATTATTAGTATTTGCAGTGTGCTGTCAGTGTTCAGTGCAGCCAGTAAGGTGATCTGTCAGTGTGAAAGACTCTACATAAGGACAAGCAGAAGTGTGGAGGTCCATTCGCTTCCACTTCATTCAAAATGACTGATATCGACTGGTGGCAGGCCGCGCCGTGGGGAGACGGAGATATGGGTATGTTGTAGCTAAGACTGTCTGTGTTAATATGGTGTATACTTTACTGATGCCACAGCTGTTTAAATAAAGCTCACTAGCACTAAATGTAACCACAAGGAGCAACACTTAAGCCCTGATTATTTGATTAAAATAAATAATTCAAACTACATGTAGAATTTTGTGTAATGTTAGCATATCCTATTTATTAATCTTTATGTAATTTAGATGGCTATCAAGCAACAGCCAGGGACTGTGTGGTCCATGGTTGGTAGTCTCTTACACAGACGCCAATGACATCCAGGGCGCCCTCTGCAGTCCACCTCTAATGTGAATGAAAATCACTCACCCATCACAATATTTTATGCAACAAAAAGGTGGAGTGAGAAATATATTTGCTAAATGAGACAGGAGAAGTTGGATATATATTTAATTTGATGCTTGCTCTGTAGCAGTTTATTTTTTTGGTAAAATTCAGCTCAACCCGGTGCCTCTGACTTTGTATAAATCATGTTAGTATTCCTCCTGATAATCCATAAGTGCTATTTAAAACTCCAGCAATAGGTGAAAAGGTGATTTCTTGGTGCACCCTGAAAAATGGTACCAGTTTTTGAAGGATGACACATGCCCCAAAAATAATTTTTAAAGCCCCTGTAGACTGTTTATTTGATGATAGTGTCTTCAAAATGAATGCGACAGCAGGTTTTAAGATATGCTGAGTATTGTGAAAAGACATATTGTGATTTATTACTTGTTTTCAATAGTAAATTATGTCCCCAAAGAAAACTTTTCAGCATCTGTTTTATCTGTCTGTTCATCTCACTTAAGTCATTTTTATTGCAGCAAAGTGTATCCAGTGGACTGAACATGCAATTGATTTTATTATTGTAGTAGGCTGCTAAAATACTAGATTGTATTTGCAATATAAATAATTAATCTAATAAAAAATTGATACTTGGCGTCCGAGTATCAAGACAATATTGCCACACACAATATCCTGGTATTGAGCTGTATCAATTTTTTTCCCTGCGCCTAGTTCTGATAAAAAAAATCAGTGGAAGATCCCCACCATATTTTGCTGTCTATCACAGTGTCTAGATAGATAGATAGATAGATAGATAGATAGAGCTTCATTGTCATTGTGCAAGACAACAAAATTATAGAGCCCTCCTAGTGCATGGTGCAATTAAACAATTAAAAAGGGCAGATAAATATTATTAGCACTATTTAATTGTACCACAGCCCAGGTTAAGATGGCAAGAAGCAGATAGGCTACATACAACCACTGGGAGACACCGAAGTCAGATATTTGTACCAGAGTGCTGTCTGGGGCAGTGGAGATTAAGCATGATAAATATAGTGTGTCTGTTAAGAGATAGATTTTGCTACACTTGTAACAAAATTGTTTATTCTGTTTCCTTATCTGCGTGTATGTGTGTGTATGTGTGTCCAGGGTCATGGGCAGATCGCTCCCCTCTCCATGAAGCAGCTTCTCAGGGTCGACTGCTCGCCCTGCGCACTCTGTTGGCCCAGGTAACATCCTTACACACACCCACACACTTAGCGTCTGGTTTATTCAGTTGTAGTACAGAAACTGTTGCTGACTTCTGTCATCTCAGTTTAAATCATGCAAACTCCACATCGATAAATCAAAACAATAGTGTTGCTTTAGCTGCTGCTTCTTCTCTGGCCCCTCTCATCACACACATAACCCACTCTTCCCTCACCACTGGTATTGTCCCCTCACCCCTTAAAACAGCTGCTGTCACTCCCACACTCAAAAAACCTGGTGCTGACCCCAACAACCTCAATAACCTCCGTCCTATCTCTAATCTTCCTTTTCTTTCCAAAATCCTTGAAAAAACTGTTGCCAATCAACTTCACTCTCATCTGCTCCACAACGATCTATACGAACAATTTCAATCTGGTTTCCGTCCCCTTCACTCCACTGAAACAGCCCTCCTAAAAATAACCAATGATCTCCTCCTTGCTGCTGATTCTGGTCTTTTATCCATACTCATCCTGCTTGATCTGAGTGCGGCCTTTGACACCATCTCCCACACCATCCTCCTGGACAGACTTTGCACTATTGGCATCACCCACCCCCCCCTCACCTGGTTTAAATCATACCTCTCTGGCCGCACTCAGTTCATTCAGCTCAAATCATTCACTTCCCACCCCCTCCCAGTCACCACAGGTGTGCCCCAGGGCTCAGTCCTGGGGCCCCTGCTCTTCATCATTTACATCCTCCCACTTGGTCACATCCTCCATAAGCACAATATACAGTTACACTGCTACGGATGACACCCAGCTCTACATCTCCTCCAAACCGGACTCCATCCTCCCACCTTCCTCCCTCACCAACTGTCTCCTTGAAATAAAGTCCTGGTTCACATTCAATTTCCTCAAATTAAACAGTGACAAAACAGAAATGTTAATAATTGGCTCTAAATCCACTCTCAATAAATCCAATAACTTCACCATTCCATTCGACCACTCCTCCATCTCCCTTCCTCAGGTAAAGAGTCTGGGTGTCATCCTCGACAGCACACTCTCCTTCACAGCACACATTAACAACATAACCCGGTCTGCCTACTTCCACCTTCGAAACATCAACCGCCTCCGCCCCTCTCTCACCCCTCACACCACCGCCATTCTGGTTCACAGTTTAGTCACCTCCAGACTTGACTATTGTAATTCCCTTCTGTTTGGCCTCCCCCAGAAAACCCTCCATAAACTTCAACTGGTACAGAATTCAGCAGCTCGCATCATTTCAAGAACACCATCCACTCACCACATCACACCCATCCTGCAGCAGCTCCACTGGCTCCCCATCACATACCGCATTCAATACAAAATCCTACTCCATACATACAGAGCCATCCACAGTCTTGCCCCTCCATACCTCTCTGACCTCATTAATATCTCTGTACCTACCCGTACCCTCCGATCCTCTTCCTCCATCCATCTCTCTGTCCCCTCTGCTCGCCTCGTCACCATGGGGGGCCGAGCATTCAGCCGCTCGGCTCCTCAGTTTTGGAACTCCCTCCCCCCTGACCTCCGCAACACGGACTCCTTACCCCTCTTTAAAACCAGACTGAAAACCCACCTGTTCAAACTCTCATACTCCGTCTGATCCTTGCACTGTCCATTGTATTTTATTGTTTGTTTTTATCCCTGTTTTTATGCACTTCTGTACTTTTGTAAGGTGACCTTGAGTGCCATGAAAGGCGCCCTTAAATAAAATGTATTATTATTATTATTATTATTATTGAATATTCTCCATGTTGACAAAAACAGCACAAGTGATGTTAATGACATAGTGCATAGAGACAATTCAGGGACACACATTTGGGCTGCATCCTCGATGATGAATGCGATTTGGATATGACGACTGATGGGACCAAGTTGGACCAGTCTGTTCCAGTCTGAAGCAGTGTCAGTTGTCATAGTCAGGTGGTCATAGTCTGCAGATAAAATGGTATAGTGTGTGTTATGTTAAGAGTCTAATGTGAAGTCTTAAGATCCAGTTGCTGCCAGTTGTTCTTATATGTTTTTAAAGATGTTGACTATATAACACTTATAATTGACATCGGCATCCAATGATGTCATTCATTTCACCCCAGGGAGACACAGCAGTAAATCAAACTTTTCCCCTTAAGTTAGCTTTGTTTTACAAAATTCACTCAGCTCTATTTCCCTCTGTAGGCTATACAGTCCTTTAAGCGTCTCCATCCAGGATCTCACCTAACTCTGAGCTTTTTCTTCCTTTTTTTGGCCTGTTCAGTGCAAATTGGCGACCAAATTTGTTTTGATAAAAGAACACAGTTGGTATTCTTGTGGGATTTGCATGGTTGCCTACCTCCAGAGCTCCAGCAATTACTGACCACTGCTTCAGTGTGTCTTTTGGTGTATTTACTCAGTCGTAATGTCCCAACTCCTTCCTGACTGTCAAAGACTAAATAATGTGACTAAGTTGGTTGAAATTCTCTTTATGTTGGGTTTTCCCTTTGTAGATTTCAGCTTGTCTTCAGCTTTGTCCCAAGTTTTCTGTAATCGATCCACAGTTCTGCATTAAAGCTATGCTTCGTCCATCCCCTTTTCAGGCCAGGCGTTGTTGTCTCCTAACTGTGCTGTCGTTGTATTGGTATGTTGGTGTCTGTAGTCTGTTCTGTCTGGTTGCTGTGGTCTGGTGTGAAATAAATGCACAAAAAAAAATATATATCACACATATTGACAAAGCTGTGATGATGACATCCCTTCCAAACAAGAATAAATGAAGAAATGACCCTGGGTGTGTTCTGCTAAAGTGTGAAAATGCCATTTCTGTCTGCCTTAAACATTCTGTGTCACTTGATGTTGGTCTGTGTATGCACTGACATACTTGGCAAGCTTCATGCTTCATGATCATTCAAGCTATTCATACTTCCGGCACAAAGATGACAGTGCATTTTAACTCACATCCCTCAACAAGATTCCCTTTTTAATCAATTCATTTTTCTTTCTTTTTTTTAATTTTTTTATTTACTGCCTTAAAGAGAGTGAACATAAACTGCATCAGTATCAAGCAACACCATATGAAGACCTTTTAAAACATGAAGAGGAAAAGAAAATAGAAAAGAAATTAGAAATAGACTAACAACTGGGGACTAAAAACTACACAGGAATGTTTTTCTGATGCATAATTAAACCAGCAATCACCAGAAGAAGTCCTGAATACATCAAATTATCGTGCCTCACATACGATATTGCCACATTGCCAATTGAATTTGACAGATAAACCACTAGATGTGACTTAATAACTTCCTTTACAGGTTATTTTTCTCCAACGGTGTTGAGTACATTGTAGAAAACTATATCTAAGATGCTTTTCTCGGTTGTGAAGAAAGACAAGCCTGTTTTAAATGAGTTTTAATGCAACAGCTGATGCAGCAATGATAAAAAGTACAGCTGGTGTGTGCAATAAACTGCACGTGAGGAGCCACCAGTTTCTACTGCTCAGGAAAATGTATTATTATGATCCAAAAAAATGTGTTTTAGTAAAATAATCTATGAAGAAAAGTTGTGCAATGATTATGTTTGCTCACTGCTAATGGAGTACATAAAGAGCCAGTATTACACAGAGTTTGACAGAGAGAATCATGCCCTGAAGACAGAAGTCTGGGATTCTGGGAAATGAGCCAACACTCCAGTCACTATAATTTACTCCGAATTCATGCAAATCAGACACAAGTCAAACAGACGGACTGATTCAAACAAGGCAGTGTGCTTCCTAAACACCTCCAGTCATAATGCTGTGTACTTTGATTTTTTTTAGGGATATCACGCCAACATTGTCACCATCGATCATGTGACCCCTCTCCATGAAGCCTGCCTGTCAGGACACGTAGCCTGTGTCAGAGCATTAATAAACGCCAGAGCTAATGTGAGTATTCTTCCTCTTATCACCACCATTATTATATGTTCACAATGTGTCTGCCCTAAAACACAGTATAACTGTCATCCAACAGCTGCTGACCTTCATTTATCCACCAGTGTGTGTCCGCATGTGTGTTTGCAGATATAGTGACTGTTCTGTATTGTGTGTGTCCAGGTGAATGCCACGACCATCGATGGTGTCACTCCTCTGTACAACTGTTGCACCTCTGGGAGTGTCGGCTGTCTGGAGCTGCTGCTGCAGAATGGAGCGCACACACACACCACACACACACACTTCCCCTCGGCTCTTCACGAAGCCTGCAAGAGAGGTAACAAAACAGGAACCTTGTATGCAGTGTATTATTGACAGTAAGAGCTCACTGTGTAGAGGGTTATATGTATTCATAGTTGGAGTTCTCTGTGTGTCCAGGCGTCACCCCATCACCAGAATTTTGTTGAATTTGGCTGACTGACTCATCTCATTTGTGCATGGTGGCATTTTCAAAATGAAAATGATCAGCTAAAGGTTGCTACGACATTTATAGGTCAGGTTCACAGACAAATAAAATAATGGACGTAGTCACCATGATGTCACCTCATTCAAGTAACGGGAGCACTAAACTGATAGTTAGCCACTCAGCCGACGAAAGTCTCTAAAACTCTTGCTCTATGGGCTCCACGATGTGGAAGATCCGGGTAATTTCATAACGTGGAAATAGAGCTTTTTTTTTTTTTTTGGCTTCATGTGCATGAGCAGCTGTCATAGGAATAAACACGGTTCCGCCTCTGGCGCTGTATCCAGCTCTCTTTATACATCCATGTTATTATCCCTTGAGTTTGGCATTTTGGCCGTCGCCATCTTGGATTTTTGGAGCCAGAAGTTACCACATTTGGACGAGAGAGCAGCGCTAACCCTAACCCTAGCTCAGTTAGCACTGTGCATTTACAGCTATGGTTAATTTTAATAATTTTAATGCTAATACTGATTTTTATTAGTGAAAGGCTCAAAAACAGTAAACAAAATGTATTTGACGGTAAAACTGAATGTCTGACTCCTTTATAGGGTCTTTTAGTACAACCAAACCCTTAACAAGACTTTTTTAGGCAGCCAAAACTTTATGATTAACTTTAAGGAACTGAAAACATACTGAAATAGCAACAGCTAGCTACGCCTATACTCTGTGAATCTGGGGTTACACCAAGGTGACATAGCCAGCTTTGTCACCGTGGTAAGGACAGCATCCGACTGTGACTCAAAGCAGCCACTGCCTTAATTATGCATAACTTTAAGTCTTAATAACATTTAAAGTGGTGAGTTTCATAAAAAAGCACTCCCCTACAGTTGCTATGAATGTGGAATTTAGCTACAGAGACTAAAACTGTTTTTGTACCAGGCTGTTAACATGTTTATTTCTGCTGTAAAGTTGGACATTTTAACTATGGGGATTGACTCGCTCTTGGAGCCAGCCTCAAGTGGCCATTGGAGGAACTGTAGTTTTCATCACTTTTGTGGTGGCTTCATTTTTCAGCCCCAGAGGTTGCCGCTTGATCAAGTTGTAATGTTTAACTACAGTAGTAGGGTCACGTCCTGGTTAGTGCTTCATAACAGAGAGCACAGTGGTACTACTTTAGAACTTAACTCAATAACTTTAACTCAGTAACTCAATTCAAACATTTTACTTCATCAGAACGTTTGTGAATGTTTCATCATTGTGTGTGTGTGTGTGCAGGTAATAGTCAGTGTGTCGAGTCCCTGCTGTCTCATGGAGCAGATCCAGACTATGAGGTGTCCCACTTGGGCTCTCCTCTCTACATGAGCTGTTTAAACCAGCACACAGCCTGCTCCAAGATTCTGCTACACAGAGGTGAGTCTTATTTACTACAATTTCCTTTTAATTAAACTTGTAGCACACCTGTATCTGTGTTACCTCTTGTACTGGAGCAGGCGTACCACAGTTTTCTATGATTGTTTTGTGGGCGGGGGTATTTCTGGTCCAGAAAATGAACAGCTTTAGCCAGTGTGCTCAAAGCTTTGCGAAATTAATCCTGCAGAGTGAGCAGTGATCTTCAGTCTGCAGTACTAGAAACCCTTTCACTTTAAAGGGAATGTTTTGGTGTAAGTATTGCCTAATGCAACTGTTGTTTATTTATCTCTCTTCATCACCTTACTGTGGCCATTATACCCCTCTGAGGTTGTCTGTTGAAGGATTAATAGAGGTTTTGAAGGAGTGAATGTTATGAAATGTTAAACAAGAAAAATGCTAAAAAGTTAGATGACAAAAACATTTCTTAATCAACCTGTGAGGCCTCAGGATGTTTTGGGACCCTCAGGTTGTGATCCACCACTGTAGGCTGTTCCTATGCGAAGATGTTATGTTTGCTTATATTCATCTAAACTCCAATCTGGAAATCCATCGGTAAAAAAAAAAAAAAATTCTTTCTACAATGTAGATTGCAGAATCTGTCTTGAGAGATTATCTAAACTCTAATAAAGGGTCAAATTCTACTTCAAATCCTCGTTCACCTCTATTCTACCTGCACTATGACAAAATTTAACATGTAACACCTTCTCTCCTCTCCTTTGTCCTTGTCTCCTCCAGGAGCAAATGTTAATGTAGGCAGAGGAGGTGACAGCCCTCTGCATGCTGCTGTCAGACAGGACAATGCTGATCAGGTGTCAGTGTTACTGGACTACGGAGCAGATGTCAACGTCAGAGACAGTAACAATCAGCGGCCTGTGGAGGTAGCGCCTGCTGGTGGAAAAACACAACAGCTGCTGCTGACATTTGAAGGTACTGCAGTGACTCTCAGCACTGATGCGTGGACCCACTTGAAATTCAAGCTGAGCTGTATCACAACAGTTACAGGAAATCACCCTGTCTCTATCTCTCTCTAGTTTCTCCGAGGAGTCTCCGCCAGCTGTGTCGTCTCCAGATCAGGAATCTGATTGGTCGATCCAGACTGACGCTGCTGCCTCTCCTTCCTCTTCCCTCGCTGCTCACTCAGTATCTGGAGTACACATAGGATGATGATGCACACATGCAGAATGGCAGGGAAAAGCAGCTACAATTCAGATGCCATTTCTTTGACATTTTAAATTTGGATGTGCCAAGTCCCTTGTTAACCACATTTTAAAATAACATATCACAATGTTTTAAACTGTATGGTTGAGTTTTGCTTCTACAGTGTCATCACATCAAAAAATACCTAAGATTTACTCTGCTGCACACTGTGCTCTGCTACATAGTGTTGCCTTTGTGTTGCCGTAATTGAGACAATCTCTGTTCATTTCAAATGTCTACTTACTAGGACTTAAAGGAACAGAGTGAAAGATTTAGGGGGATTTAGTGCCACCTGGTGGTGTGGATTGCAGATTGCAAGCTGCTGAAACTTCTCCCGGTTAGAATTCCTTCAGTGTTCATTGTTCAGGAGGTTTTTAGTGTGACCCATATTATCCGCATAGGTCTCCTCCTCTCCAAAACAAATTGACACAGAGATTTATACCACTAAGAACACTCAATAGAGCTGTTTCGTGTGTTTCTCACATGATGTTTGGCACGTCAGAGACCAGCCGCTAGCCCAGCCCCTGCTAATGTGTGCTCACCTTTTTTCTCTGATAACTTAATGTGTGCTAACCTTTTATCTGATCCAGACATTCAGGAGGTTTTTATTGTGGGCTGAATTATCTGCAGAACAGATGATTTAAACCTTTTTTGTCTAACTTAAGATCCAGATGTTGAGGAGGGGTTTACTGGGAGCTGAATTATCTGTAGAGGTCTCTTCCTCTCCAAAACAAATGCACCCGGTGATTTATCATAGTAAAAACACACAAAAAAAGGGCAGTTTAACACTGAAAAATTCCTGATGCTGCTTGTCATGGAGGGGCTGTTAACTACAGTAGCCAATGCAAAAATGCAAATGGCCCTATCTAAAGCTGGGATACTGTAGAAACATGGCGGTGCAACATGTTGGACTCCATGGATGAGGCTCATTTTAAGGTAACGAAAACACATCAATTCTTATTTTCAGGTGATTATATGCTAAAAAAAATTCATATTGTATTTTATTTTTGCCAATATATCCCCCTCAATCCTACACACTGGACCTTTAAATTTTCCCTGACAGATTATTGTCTGACTGATAATGACACCTGATCAACTGTGAATTAATTTTAGCTCTTTATGTTGGTAACGCACAATACATCATTTTGTACATATTGGAATTTATTTTCCTTCGGCAAGTGCTGGACTTCACGTGTCTATGTATATGTAAATACCAATAAATGATCCATGATGTGACCTCATTGAGCTGTGTATTAGTCTCACCGATCACCGCAGTGAGCACACAAGGGTTACAGTATCAGTTTGCCAAAACAGTATAAGGGGCCAGGAGACTGTTGAGCTGAATGCATCTCTGTCTCTGTCATTACACTGTTTGCATATTGAGTCAACATTATCAAAAGGTCATTTCTCAAGGGTTTCATTGTGTGAGTAATCACTTGTGGTTGGCTGCAGACTTCAACACATTTAGAAAGCGGTCTAGGAAGATTCTCAGTCCAAGTCACAGAGTCTGAGAAGTACAACTTATTTGTGCTGCTGTTTTGCTTGGCAGTGTATTTCCTGACATCTTTTGTCTAAGGAATGGTGACGTGAGGTCTGAGGGTGTTCTTAAAATTACCTGTACACACCTATGATCCAACTCCCCAGCCAACATTTGTTTGAATGGCTCATGTGGGTAGTAAATGGGCTGACAAATGGGTCCCCAATGGGACTGTCTGCGGATTCCATATTGGCCCCATGCCAGTTGCCCACATGGGTGTGTTTACCCAAGTTGGCCCCACATGAGTTATGCTAGTGGTACCTGGGTACCAAGAAGATATAGGTCCAAATGGGCATCTTATCTGGGGCCCACTTGGATAACGCACCCATGTGGGCAATTGGCATGGGGCCAATATGGTCAGTCCATTGGGTACCCATTTTTCAGCCCACTGACTACCCACATTGGACCCACATACAAATGTTGGCTGGGTCTGTCCATGCAGTCTTCAGATGTGTTTAAACTGACAACCATTTTCAAAGAGACAACACTCTTACAATAATCTTATTGTTCTTCAGCTTTGATTTCATTTCTGTAATATCATTCCCCCCATATATATTAATTTGTGTCCATTCCAATTATCACTTGCTGCTTCTCCCTCACTATATGAGACCTTAGAGTTTTTATTTCTGCATCTGTATATGACGTGGCGTTGAGTAAGGAGCCACAGCCCTTTAAATAATTGATCCACGCGTCACCCAACATATGAGGTTTGAAAAACCAGACAGACCTCTTGTCTCTGTCACCCCACACCCACTAAACCTGCTTGATACGCATGAGTCCACGAGTCAGCCTGAGCTATGTGAGACACATTTTGAGTACTTAAAATTTGGATGTTAGAAATGTGGTGACAACATTACAGACTAATTAATACATCAGGCAACATTATTGCTTGTGTGAGGTGAGCTATTTAAAGGTAAAGGCGTGAGCCTCTCTCAGCTGGGCAGAACTACACTGTGGGGGGCTGCTACACTGGAGCAGTGTCAGCAGTAGCAGGTCACAGAGACCAACTGTCAAGAAGGAGACAGGGATAAGACCCGGAAAGGATCCGTTTCCATCAGCCTGTTGGATTACAAAATATCATTTAAGCTTGAAAGCCACAGTCGCGCCACCGCCTGTCGAGTTAGTACAAGCCTTGCGGTTCAAACTTGCAACATCAGCAGCGAAGTAGTTGTTAGCCGCCGCCGCCTGCCTCTCCTGCCAGCCGGTTAGCCCCCTTGCTAGGAGCAGTAGCAGCTAATCTAGTTTAGCTAGCTAGCTGTCGGCAGCCTGGCTACCGGGGAAGAGTTTCTAAGATGAGGCTGAAAGTAGGGTTTCTGCTACGGAGTTTGCTCGTCATTGGGACTTTTCTTGGGTTGGTGTTGCTCTGGTCTTCTCTGTCACCGAAGCCCAACGACGACAACCCCTTTGGAAAACGGGTGAGTTGACAACAGCAGTCGAGTTAACCTGAAGTGTCTAAGAGGGAACTAACAGTTATCAGTGTTAGCATAACTCCAACCCAACACGCCGAGGTGTGTAACACACGTAGCTATGTAAAATGAGTTACAAGTGTGTGGGTGATGAGTAATGGAGGCAGCGGGGTCGTAGGAGCAGATTGCGTGTCTTTAATATTAAAAATATCACTCTTAATATAGCGACATGAGAGCACGCTTTCATTCAGGTGTTTGCTAGCTCTAATACATTGGTTGTCATGGAGATTTGTTCCTAGCTAGCTACTAACGCTAGCTGCCTCTTTACTTAATGTGGTGAATTCACATATTTTGATGTACAGTTGCATCCTTGTAACATCACCTGTATTCACACGTTACTGTCTTCGTTAAGCTACCTTCCTAAATCTCAACACGGTCATTCCAGGATACATGTCCGCATATGTCACCACACTGGTGTCGTGTGCCCAAGGCGGAACTTAAAGTTGACATTACTGCAGGTATGCCTGTCCCAAAAGTCCTGCTTTCTAGTTTAGAAACTGTCCATAACATAGTTTTACTTTGGTATTATCATACAGCAAGTATGTGACGTGATATAACTTTCTACAAGATCAATTAGACCGTCAAATTATGTTTGAGCTTTTGTTTTTGGCACAGTAAATGCGTCACACTTGATCTACTTCAAGACATGAACTGCAACAGGATTAGGAATTATCGGTATGCAACCGTGGACACAACCAGTTGGGTTATGTTGAGGTACTTTGGATAGCATATCAATGTCTAAATCATCTTGTGCTACCAGCATAGGTAGGATATTCAAATCACATTATAGTTAAATAATTCTAACATACAGTGAGTTGCACAGTTTAATAGTCTTTAAGGTCCAGTGTGTAAGATTTAGGTAGATATATTGGCAGAAATGGAATATAAGAAGTATGTTTTCTTAAGTGTTACTTGAAATAGGAATTATTATGCTCTTATTACCATAGAAAGCTGTTTATATTGACAGGGAGCAGGTTCTTGTCAACGGAGATCTCCATGTTGCGCCGCCATGTTTCTACAGTATCCCAGAACAGACAGTTTTTTTGTGTTTTTACTGCGATAAATCACCGGGTGCATTTGTTTTGGAGAGGAAGAGACCTCTGTGGATAATTAGGCTCACAGTAAAAACCTTGAATGGCCAGATCTTAAGTTGTTAGACAAAAAAGGTGAACATACATAAGCAGGTGCTGGTCTATCAGTCCGTCTGAGATGAGCCAAACAGCGTTGGAAAAACATTTTGTAACACCAAGCTGCTTTATCCAGTGTTTTTACCAGTTAAAATAATTGGGTCCGCTTGTTTTGGAGAGAAAGAGACCTCTGCAGATAATTCCACTCACATTAAAAACCTCTATATAGGGCCATTTGCATTTTTGCATCTGCTTCTCTAGTTGGCAGCCCCTCTGTGACAAGCAGCATTGTTAAAACATTGATTTTGTACTGTGAAACAGCTTTAACCAGTGTTTTTACAGGTTTCACCAGTTATTTTGGAGAGGAACTGACCTCTGCAGATAAAATGGCTTCCAATAAAAACGTCCTGAACAATGAACATTGAAGGAATTCTAACTGGGTGAAGTTTCAGCTGCTTGCAATCCGCAATCCGTACCACCAGATACATAATATGCTGTCAAAAGTCACACTCGTCCCATTCATAACCCTGCACTGCTGTCTGTCCCTTTTACACAGACATTGATTTAGTGCTGTTACTGCCTCCTTTGCCAGCTTAAAGTCAAGACAACTCTGATTGTACCTTTTATATAGAACGGCGAGGTGGCATAAGGACATGAAATTCCCGCCTTGAAGAGGCAGTGTAAAAGAGGTTATAGATCCATTTAGAGTAAAAGTGTGTCAACAAGCTGCCCCTGTCTTCTTTACATATGTTCTCAAATTAACATAATTTACAAAAATATCATTTATCAAGTGTTTCAATTACTTGTTAAGTGCATAATGTGTGCTGATTTTTTCATACCCAGCATTATTTTAATTCATTTGTTCTCTTTGTAATTTGTTGGCCTTCTGGATCTACACCTTGTATTATCAGGTTGAACTCTTGGTATTTGTGAAATTTCATCAGCTCTGACGGCAGTTTGATTTGTGTGGGTGTAATTGAAAATGTTCACATCAGCACAAAGAACATAAAAGAAAATCCATGAAGAGAGTACAATAGTATACTCAGTTCTTTCAGGCTGCTTCCTTCTAATGTCATGATGTGGAGTCTTTAGGGCAGGGAACTTGTTATCTGTTACACGCTACCGCCTGTAATTGGCCTTGGATAAACACAGCAGAGTGATGAGTTAAGTTGCGTGGCTGGTTAATGTTTGATCACAGCATCATGATAAATATTAATCCCTCTGAAAGTGACTTGAACATGACTCTGTGTATTGAATACACAGGTAAATTGTTTTTGAAACTTGGAAGTTTGTCCTCACCAAGATCTGCAACAGCACTTCTGTCTGTCCACTCATGTCCCTCTTAGTGCTGCTTTATGAATCAATTTAAGATTTCATTACATTAGCTGTGGTTGGTGAACATTTTCGGTATATTTCAATTCAATCAATTGGTGCTTTTCCATGTTTCAGTTTCATTGTAATCAAGGGGGTCAAATGTGACTCAGCTACCTGTAAAAGCACAACTGTAGATCAGTGGAATAGTGGAAAAACCATTGCCAGAAATGTGCGTCACGTCACCTATGTGCTTGTGCGCGTCGTGTGTGTGCATGCATAAAGACAAACAAAATGGAGCCCCACTTGTAAATGCATTGGTTTGAAAATTCCAAAAAATCTGGAAAAATTAGTTTTAAAAGCTCATAATGACAAACCCACAGAGAATTAAATAGCTTGCATTCACCCATCTCTGTTAGTGATTACTTTTGACAGGCTCTTACCAACTCCAATTAATCTTCCCAAATGAAACATGTACCTGCTGTGTTGTATCCTACTCACTGTCACTCGACCTAAAGTTAGTCCAAAGCCATATTAAATCATGTATTTGTTTATTATTTTTCATTTGTTTGTCCCAGCATGCTCGACGACTGTATTAATGTGCATCTGTGTAATGTCTAACACCCTCTGTCATATCCCTCAATGCAGGATGAAGGTGTGCTGCCCAAAGGAGACTTAGCAGACCAGTTTAAGCCTGTGGTGCCCTGGCCTCATGTGGAAGGGGTGGAGGTCGACCTCAGCTCCATCAGACTCAAACATGGTGAGTCACAGCTCCATTTTCAACAGCCCATAAACAAACCCGGCTCCTGAAAAGACTCAGGCTTTTACTGAGCAAGTGCAGGCATAAAGGTGACCTCTGCTATTTTCCATGTACTAATACACAAGTTTTCTTTGTGTGACTTTTACGAGCAAGAAGTATTTGCAAGGTAGTTATGCTGCTGCACACTTTATCAAAAACAGATTATCGAAGAGTAAATGCAGGGTAGTGAACACAGAACCCAGAGCAGGTCTGGAAACGGTTGAATTTACTAAACAGACGACAAGGGGGTTACAATATTTTGTTACAGTAATACATGCATGGTCTCACAGAGGATTAGGATAATGGAAGTTAGTATGAGGACAGATCTTTACAACTCTGATTATTACATAATACATTTTCAAAAGTTAGGATATTTCACCACATTTGATCAAATTAATTCTCAGAGTCTTCTTGCTGACACGTAACCATGGTAACCAGTTTCACCTTCAGTTCTACCAGTAATTTAAAAATGATTTCAAAACTACTTCTCATTATGCCGAGCACAGTAAAATCTTATACTTAAACTTAAATTGAAGCGTTAATACATCACAAAGCTGCCTTGGTGGCTGTCCGTTATGAATATTGTCGACTACCGCATTGCATTTTGGGATTTTATGCAGGCATAGTGTCAAGTGTTTGCATGCTGTAATATTTTGGTGTCAACAGTATGCAATTCATGTTTGTTTCATACTAAGGTTTCAGAACATACTGAAAACTCTCACATATGGGATTAGTGTAATAATTAACATGTTAACAGACACACCTTTGGACTTTTGCGTTCATGGGGCTAGTCCCGCTGTTGTAGTCCAGCCAAAAAATTTGTGTAAATACATTTTAAAATGAAGAACAGTACGCTTAGACACTCAAACAGCAGAAGGGACCTGCTTTCCCTGGACCTATAGATTCTAGGTGGTATCAAGCGTGTTGCGCAGTAGCACATTACAGTACTAACATTAATTTTTCCAGTAATGAGTAGTGTAACTAATTACTAATAGAATTTCAGTAATAATATAACAATTAGTCCAAAACCAAACAATTCGTTACATCGTTACTTTGTTAGCACATTACTACTGACTTGAAATACAACAGTCATGCCAGCGAACTCATTGTGGTAATTGTCGCGCTGCGCAGGCACATCACAAAGCTAGTTGGAAAAGCTTACCTTAGCAGCTGGAAATATTCTAATCACTTTGATTTTGCCAGGAAGAAAGACAACAAGAACCCTGTTGCTGCAGGTGGTTGAACTAAAACTCTTTCCACTACAAAACACACGTCCTCAAACCTCTGAGGTCTGAAACACCTCATTTACTATAACTGACAGCACAGCAACGAGAAGCTCCGGGAAATACATCCCACCAAAGGGGAGCCCTCCTCAGCTGCAGAGGTCGGCTGTAGCCCTTCACTGGCTAAACATCTCAAACTGGATTTTACTCAGTGTCAGCTGCAGGCTACAGTGATAAAGCTTGTGACTGAATATGTGGTGGATGAAATGTTGCTTCACGAGTGACTCTCCATCCTTCAGTCAGAGCATTGGGAAAATACCGTCACAGGCAACAGAAATACCCCATTTCAAAAAGAAGCTATCTAGCCTTAGCTACAATTAACGGTGATTACCCTGACATTCACACAGAGGCTGACATCTGAATTTGGGGAAATACGCAATTACCAATTTTATGGGGTGTAACGGAAAAGTAGTATAAAAAGTAGTGTAATGAATTACTGCTGACAGGGAGTGTTAAGTTAAGTAATATTATTACTATTGAAGAGTGATGAGTAGTAGTAATATATATTACATTTTTAGATATTTATATATTATATATTAGTTTTTTTGGATACAGCTTTATTAGAATTTGTATTTTTGATATTGTGTCATCTTTGGTCTCTGGTTGTCACCTCCAGGAGGGGCCAACAACCCCCAGAACCCTGACCAGCAGCTCAACCAGAAGCAGGTGATCCAGCAGCAGTATGTGACATTCAAACCCCACACACAAGCCTACACCAGCCCCGTCCTGAAGAAAGGTATCCTGGGTAACTTTGAGCCCAAGGAACCTGAGCCTCATGGGGTCCCCAACGGTCCTGGAGAGGTCGCCAAGCCTTTTGTCCTGGGTCCGGAGTACAAAGACTCCATCCAGGCGTCCATCAAGGAGTTTGGCTTCAACATGGTGGCAAGTGACATGATATCACTGGACAGATCCATCAGTGATCTTCGCCACGAAGAGTGAGTACTGCTGTTTATACTGACTACAGGTTCTGCCACCTCTGTTACTCACTGTATTGTTTAACTGTAATCAGCCTTATATCACTGTTAGGGCAAGCTAATCTTGATATTGAACGTGTGTATTAACTGAGCACTACACTTGACAGCATTCAGTGTGTCTTGAAGGAACAGTTTAATCTTCTCTTCCAGATCCCACAGGCCAAAGTCTTTACAAACAAATGAAAGCAAACACAATGGTAGGATAATTTCTGTCGCTCTGGGCTGTCTGCATGTTTAGTTTAAGTAGGTGAACACCTCAAAGCAAGCTGGCCCAGATTTGTAAAATACGGTCTTTGAGAAATGACAGTGATTCTGTCAAGTGAAGAAGAATTACGTACTTTATGGTTTTCCACATGTTAATGTAATAAACCAGCTCACACACCTGGGCCTGGTATTTTAAGGCATTTAATCTAGATCAGAATTATCTGACTTTTGTAATCCCTTTTTTGCTCTCTCAGATAAAATTGATCTTGTGCGTTTGTCTTGGTTTTTTAAAGAATTTTCAGATTGGATCTTTTTGATCCAGATACCACAAGATCTGGATTACAGAATCTAGAGTTCCAGTCTTCGGGTATTCGTCCATTTGTTGGTTAAAGTATTCATTAACACAGACGTAAACCTACAATTTTGCCTGGGGTAGCAAAAACAGGGATTACAAAACCCGGATGGTTCTGATCTGGATTAAATGTTTTAAAATACTGGATTGACTTGCCTTTAAAGTAAACACACACACATGCAAGCACATGCACGCACACACACACACACACAACAAGGCAGTAAGGCATTACTCATACACACCCCACTAAACAAGCAGCCTTTAACCATTCTGACAGATGAAGATTACACACTGTGTGTTGAGCCAGTCCTTTACATTACCACATCACGGATGCACCATGTTTGCCATTATGTCAGTCCCACCCAGTGGTTTCAGATGCTCTAACATAAGCCATTCCTCAGCTGTATATTTTACTGTTGCCTTCAATGTAACATCCAGCAACAAACAGAGAAAATACAGTCACATGATAACACATCAGAAACCTCCTCAGTTACGCACTGTTTTCATTGGATTGTTGTTGCTTTAGATTCATGGATCAACATACTCCACACCCTATACAGACAGTGGCAACAGCAGTGGACATGCTGTATTTAGACAATGAAAAGCCAAGAATCCACAAGTGAACACAACAAGAAACTGCAGTACAGATTAATGGTCAGATACTCCTTCATTGTATTTGACATAGAGGAGGAGACGTCTGCCGAAGGGTGTGTCCATATGTGTGGCACCTTAAAAACTCGTGTGAGCTGCACTGCCATTGGTGTGTTTTATCTTATCACAAACAATGTGGAGAAGTGAATGTTTAAAAAGTTCCTTGACAGCAATTTTAAATGAACGATTACACTGAAATAAAATAGTGATATATTTAAAACTATGTACAATTTCTAGTTCCTCATCTGGTGAGCAAATACTGTAACTTTAGTTTTACTGTTATCTACACTGAATGTCCATTATCTACAAAAATAACACATTTTATCAGTTGCCTTTTGAAGTCCTTCTTTTGTTGATAGTATCGTGTATATGTTAATACCATGAGTTATAATATAACTTAGTATCTTGATGTCCCCATGTGGCCAGTTAGCATCTATTTTGTACCAGAAATTCCTCTCGATCTTTGATAAATTGTGCAAATAATTGCCGGGATAGGTTTTCACCTGGTCTGACCCCAGTCAAGATAACAATAAAAATTAGATTTGGCAAAAACACAGGACTTAATATGGCTGTTTAGGTTCTCAATGACATTAAACAGTCTACCATTAATAAATGCTTTCTGCAGTTTTAACAAGCGTGCATGCCTCCATACTTTATCAAATGCTGTGCTGTAGTCAGTGAAGGAGCAAAGCAAAACAGTTCCACAGCATGTTTAAGTACAAATTAGTACGGTATTGTAGGGTTGACTATTGATACTTTCACAAAATGTTTACACAGTGAGATTTTTGATGAATAATAATCAGTAATGTGGATATAATGTCATTGAGTGAGGTGAAGCTGCACTGGAGAGGTAGTAGCAACATTCCTAGTAGGGAACCTATGACATGAATGTAACTGATCTGCATTTGGCACCCTGTCCCACCCCTCCAGGTGTAAATACTGGCATTATGATGACAGACTGATGACCTCCAGTGTGATCATAGTCTTCCACAATGAAGGCTGGTCCACGCTGATGAGAACCGTCCACAGTGTCATCAAGAGGACTCCCAGGAGGTACCTGGCTGAGATAGTCATGATAGATGACTTCAGCAACAAAGGTGAGCTTTCATCATTTTCCTCACATGAACTATAAGGGTTGGAGAAAAATGTAATCTTAGTTGCACTGTGATTATCTCTTGGACAATCCAGCATCAATGCACAAAAATAAGTAACAAGACTAAAGAGACCTCCCTTAGCTCCAGTGTCCGGATTCCAATAGCTGACTGTCACCATGGTGAAGTCACATTTTGTAGCAAGGTTGTGATTGTTACAGGGTGCACTGCAAGCACAAGATATTTTTCATTCTGTGCACCAAGAGGGAAGGACATTGATTTTTAAAGGAACTGTACATCCTGACCATTACCGCATTAATATAATAGCGAACCACTATTTGCTATCTAAAGATATAGTTGGAGTAATAGCATCCTGAGCAGAGAATGAAATCATAATCTCTCTCACTGTGTTGTAATCTGAGGTTCTCTGTCTTATGTTGTGTTAGACAATCCAGCAGTGCCTACATGTTAGTGCCTATGAGTCCCTGTGAGTGTATCCCACTGGCAAAATAATCACTGCCACTTCACACTGTGCTCATACAACAGTACGCTGATGTTGTATAATTATTTCCTCTTACGCAAGCGCAGAACATACGTGCTGGTTGACTGTTGGTTGAAGTCTTTGCTGTGTCTCCACTCTCCATGCGCAACTTTCTGACAGACACATAGGCGAAATGATTGTTTTCTCAACGCAAGAAACTAGGAATAATCATACTTCTTAGAACGACATTTTGAGTGACTTTTTTTTAGCTCCTATTTCAGTATTAGGTATTCTCCCAGCACAAGAGGAACCTTAGTGACATAACTGTACATTAATTGGTTGAACACTTGAACCATTGTAGCACCAGCCATTTTTAGAATTCATAGTCTCTATGAACCTCCATTTTCTCACACTGATGTAACAGAAAAGAATTCAACACATCTAATCACAGAGTTCAGAGTAGAGCTTGCTACTGTTTAATTGATGGAGACTGGACTGTCATGGATATATGAAATGTAATGTAACTCTGCAACAGTGACAAGATGGTGGGAAGAGCAAAGATACATTGATTCTGTGCAAAGATGAAAGCTGACCTCAATTTATTAAATCCTCAAATAATGTCAGGTGTCAAACAAGTACCTCTGTTAGTGGTTTACACACAGACATGTTATTGTGTAAAATGTAATATTGAAAATCAGTTCCGTGTGTGTGTGTTTAGCCCATCTGAAGGAGCGTTTGGAGGACTACATCAAGCAGTGGAACGGTCTCGTGAAACTCTTCAGAAATGACAAGAGGGAAGGACTGATCCAGGCCAGGAGTATAGGAGCCAAGAAGGCCACTAAAGGACAGGTATGATATGATCTTACTGCTACTGCTGCTGTTGATGCTGCTGCTGCTGCTGCTGCTGCTGCTCCTGCCACAACTACTGTGTGAAAAATATGTTAGTTTATAAAACTGCAGATAGAGTCTCTAACTCTGGGCTCTCAACTTTATACTAGCTGTAAAACACTACTCAACAGTTAGTAATATTGATCAGACTGAGACTGTGACATTCTCAGTACATACTAAGTGTTTGTGTGTTTGTTTTTTAGGTGCTTATCTACCTGGATGCTCATTGTGAGGTTGGAATCAACTGGTATGCTCCACTGGTTGCTCCGATTTCAAAAGACAGGTAACACACACACACTCACACCTGTTCAGAGTGTTTTAGCATCTTGGGAGGTGACAGATGATTCAAGGCTTTGGTCAGTGAAGACATCTGAAAGAAAGCTTTGTGTTTTGATGCATGATTAATTAAACTGGTGTGGTAAATTCATTCATGTAGTTAAATTTGTCATTTTATTAGGCTGTGTGTAATCTGCCCACAGGCACTATCTGTGGCCAATGACTTGAATGTGTTAAATGCCTGAAGGAAGGGATGTCCCAAACCTGTCTCATAGATCGGACTGGGGACAATCAAGACGTTTTTTTAACTGATCAGGGACTGCGTATATTGAGCTATACAAAGGACTCCTGATTGGGGGATAAAAACTTGATCAGGTCATCACTACCTGAAGGGGTGAAAACCCTTTTTGATTGTATGTTTTTATTTGTTACACACAACCCCATTCATTGTGGAAGTGACCAATACGAGAACGAAAATACTCGCAACAGTCAATATTTCTATGCAAGGTCATTGTACTCAACCTTTTAAACCTTTTGGGTAAATAATTAAATATTTGCTTTGAACACTTTCACTCCAGAGTACACCTGAGGGGTCAAGGTTACTCTCTCCAAACATGAGTTCTTTGTGTGCTGCTGTGAGAGGTAGAATGATTGATCTTACAAGTTTCACCAGTTAAACAAACAAACAGCAGTGAGGGTGGAATACGATGAGGCCGCAGTGGTAGTTTGTACGCTGCGTGGGTGGATGCTGACGCTCCATATGTTTTCCTACTTTTTTGATCTTTGCCAGTGACATGCAAGATTACTCAGATATTCAGATCTGTGTTCTTACCTTTATTCTAAACTAAAGCAGCCTGTTCATGAACAAAATTATTACTATTTTGCATTTCTCCTCTGTCCTGATCCAGTGATGGAGATAGATTAATAGTATATTACAGATGTCTACATCTCCATCCATTGCTCCAGATGTTTTACTCAGAGAAAGTTTCTGAGGTTGTGTCCATTCTTATCACAACATTAAATCTGCTTTTTTCTTAAAACATCTCACTAAGACAGGAGAACGAGTTGTTTGAAGACAAATTTGGGGTGGGTGATTTTGGGCATTCCTGTTCATGCAGTCAAACCTGCCACAGTTTACTACAACACTGTTGCTGCAGAATTCTGTGCCATGCATACAGCGGTTGAATGTAACTATCAGAGGGAAATATTGTTCTTTTATGGCACTACATTTATCTAACAGGTTTAGTTACTTTTCCAAATGTGTTAATTTTAGTTTTTGTGATAAACTGAAGGATGAAGTGTTCTTTTATGTGTTGAGAAAATTCCCCTGCTTCTTAAGCCAAATGAACTCTTTAAAAACCCTCCTGAATCAGGGGAGAAATGAATCATCATAAAGCTGAAAACAGCTGTTTTTCTGACATCATGAAAAGATTCATGGTTCTCACAGGACTGCCGTCTACAAAAAATGTTGCTCTTATAGAATATGATGCATTGCTGTAAATTATACTACCCAACGAAGGGGTTAAATAAGCACAACTTTAAACATCTCCAGTGGTAAAACTCAACACACACATTAATGCAGCAGTAATAGTAATCCAAAACCATCAGATATAATACTGCACAGTGACTATTTTTAGGACTTTAAGTACATTTTACTGATGAAGTTAACATGCTTAAGGTTTTTAATCAAGACTTTTACTTTGATTATTTTCACAGTACGGTGTTAGTATTTTTAACTAAATAAAGGATCTGAATACTTTATTCACCACTGCATACACACAGAGTATTTATGTCCTGGGCAATATATCGATGTTATATTTATATCATGATATGACACTAGATATCGTCTTAGATTTTGGTTACAGTAATATCTTAAGTGTTGTCTTTTCCTGGTTTTAAAGGCTGCATTACAGTAAAGTGATGTCATTTTCTGAACTTACCAGATTGTTCTAGCAGTTCTATTATTTGTCTTTATATCCACATGACTGATGATTATTTATCAAAAGCTAATTGTGTAAATATTTTGTGAAAGCACCAATAGTCAACCCTACGATATCATCGCAAAATCAATATCAAGGTATTCATCACAGCCCAATACAGACAAAGGTTTGTGTGTGTCTTTGTATGTGTGCGTGTAGGACAGTATGTACAGTACCACTGATAGACTATATAGACGGTAATGAGTACACTATGGAGCCCCAGCAGGGTGGAGATGAGGACGGCCTGGCTAGAGGAGCATGGGATTGGAGCCTGCTCTGGAAGAGAGTACCGCTTAGCCAGAGAGAGAAGGCCAAGAGAAAACATACCACCCAGCCCTACCGGTACACACACCACAGCAGCCAGCATGCTAACACTCATCCCTGTTCTGTTTGTGTCTCCATCTCCCATCCCTTCACCCCACCTGTCCTTTCCTCCACTGTGTCTTGCTCTGTCTTGGTCTTTGACACCCCACCCGATGTCTTCGTGTTTTTACCGGCACTGCTGTCCGCACTTGCCTGTTTTTATTTCCTTTCGTGTGCACCCTCCCCCCCCTCCATGTATCTTGTATGCATGGCCCCAACCCCACTCTGTCAGAACGGTGTGTACGGTGCCTCTGATCGATTCTATCCACGGCCAGAAGTACACCATCGAGCCCCAGGGCGGAGGAGACGAGGATGGCTTTGCTAGAGGAGCCTGGGATTGGAGCATGCTCTGGAAGAGAGTTCCTCTGGGAGACAAAGAAAAACAAAGCAGAAAAACTCGCACTGAGCCATATAGGTACAGAAAACCAATGCCTCCTGACTAATCTGGACAGTGTCAACACAGAAGACCAACATATCCCAGCTAACCAGGACAGAAGCTTATGATATGTCTGACATTAAGACTATCACTACCTCGACTTACTTGTGAAGAAATTCTAATTCTAATCTAACGGGTATAAATACAGACTCATCTCAGTAATACTACCTAAATTAACCTTAAAAACAGGAATATTGAAGGGGAACTGCAGTATTTTTCAACCTGGACCCTATTTTCCCATGTTCTTGTGCCTGAGGGGGCTTTTACGTCAGGGACCTGGGCCCGGATCTGAGTACACTTGACCTTAAAGTACAGTTTGTATGAACGCTGTGTACAGCAACCACCATGGTATGCTGATTTATGCCCGAGTTTGCTTGAATAGGTGGTCTCGAGTGTGGTTCGTGTACTCTGCACATAGCTGTCAGGTGTGAACACAAACTGTACCAAACACAAAAGTGTACTGCTATTTAAGGCAACAACAAGGAGTTTTTAACCGGAAACAGTAAACGGAACAATATGTTTGTGAGATTTGGACACAAAACAGACAGAAACAAGTGAAGGGTATCAACATTTAATTTAAATACTGTTAGACACTCAGAATAACAATCTGAGCCTGTCGGTGACAAAAAAAGCATGTTTAACAGACGTAAACTGACAGAGCACAGTTGCCTGTAGTGATTACATTGTAGCCTGTTTTGCAGCTGCCAAATGCAGCGGTCTCTTGGTCTCTACTGGACCAATTTCCAAAGTTGTTGGTCCCATGAGTCACTAAGGGTGTTTTCAGACCGAGAGTTTGCTTGCTTTGGTCCGAATCAGGGACCTAAGTTACATAATTGCCTAGAGTTGGTATGTGTTCTCACGGCAGCATTCACAAGCAGACCAGATTAAATGCCTTGCACGAGAAAGCTGCTCTTGATTGGTCAGAATTTCCATGCGGGAAAATCCAGTAAGTAAACAAAACATTGAAGATGACTACACTTTCAAGATGAACATGACACTTTCTAATGTCACAGTGGAGGGACAACTACGCAGGTTGATTTTAGCGCTGGTCATCGTGGACCGTGCTGTCATTGTTCATTTTAGTCAAACCATACAGTTTGAAAACGAGGCGTGGCTCCAACTAGAAAACAATGTTTTGATGCATTGGATGTGCTGAATGTGCATATTAAGGCAGTACAGGAGGAGGTGCACGTTAATAATCCTCCAGGACTGTAAAATGCTCATGTTTAACCCAAACAATGGGTAATGTGACTACAGCTGGTTCGGATTGCGGTTGGAACACGTTCTTACCACAAACAAACCGCACCAGAGTTCTTTTGTAACCTGACCAAGACCACCTCTTCAAGAAAGTCTTGGTCCAGTTGTAATGAGTGCGATTGTTGTGTTCACATCTGCCCAAACAAACTGCGCTTAGGGGGGAAACGAACTTGAATTCGATTGAGCCGAACCAAACAGGGCAGGTGTGAAAGCACCCTTAGACACAAAAACATGGGAAAATAGGGTCCAGGCTGAAAAACACTGAAGTTTCCCTTTGAGAACAGATAACATGTATCATCAGCTGATATTTAATACCAGTTCTGCAGATATTTACATTTGGAAAACTTTAAATACATCAGATATTTTACTGAGTCTAACTCTTACTGCGTATCATAACTAACCAACTAAACCAAAACCATCTAACTCCTCTGATGGGGAGGTACTGTCCTGTCAACTGACCACCTGTGTGCTTCAGTGTTTCTACTGTTGGGAGTTCATTGGTGTGTTGTTGGCCCAGTTTGTTAAATATATTGGAATTTACTCTTGTTCGTCTCCTACTCTTAGTCTGACTCTCTGATGGTTTTTGCTGTAACTTGTTAATGGTTAACTTAGCAAAGTATGTCCTGTTTTTTGGGGAGTCTGTGAATCTACCTTTTCTTTTTAGCCCACTTGAACTACATGGCCTTTAAAGGATTATGTCTTTGTAGGGAAGAGGGAGTAACGAATCTGTGTTGGGACATGTTGTCGTGTCTTTGTCCGGGAGCTTCTGGTGTGAATTGGGTTCGGACCGGGGCACCATCACCCCCACCTTTCCTAATTGCTTTTTCATTTCATCCTGCCATGCTGTCACACTTTTTTCTCCACTTTTGCTTTCACTAATTTCTTTGCTTCTCTGTCAGTCTGATGTTACGTTCTGTGTTCTCATTGTTGTTATTAATACAGTGACTGACTGACGGGGCTTTATTGCACCTGCCAATATTTACACAGAGTTAACAGTTTGTGATTTTCAGACCAACTTCAAAAGAATAGATGATGTGATTATTTTGACAGAGTAAGTTAAGTGTGAAGAGTAATGTTGTTTGAGCTTGTGTCTGTTTCTGGACATGCGTGTCTGTCTTCATACCCGTAGGTCTCCAGCCATGGCAGGTGGTCTCTTTGCTATAGAGAGAGACTTCTTCTTTGAGCTGGGTCTGTATGATCCTGGACTGCAGATATGGGGAGGAGAGAATTTTGAAATATCATACAAGGTACACATGGAATGGACTGGTTTATACACACTGAGGCTAAATAGCAACACACACGTCACTTAAAATGGTTCACAATAAAATTCACCTTTTTATATTTTTCTAAATTCCTGTATGTTTATGTAGATCTGGCAGTGTGGTGGCCAGCTGCTCTTTGTACCCTGTTCTCGTGTGGGCCATATCTACAGACTACAGGGATGGCAAGGCAACCCTCCACCTGCACATGTTGGGTCATCACCTACCCTGAAGGTACAGTGGCTCACACTTTGAAACACAAGGAGCCAGATGCATAAAACTCTGTGTAGATTCACAACCAAAATGTATTTAAATCAGATTTATAAAGCTATGTGTAAGCATGGTTCTGTTTTACACATCATTGTGGAAACTAGTTCAGTGCCCATTTGGAACGAAGTGATTGCTCGACCTGTAGTATTGCTGCTCACAGCTTTCTTGACTCCTCAGACAGTTTCACACTTGACACTGCACTTCTTTAGGTCCTGCGCAGTAGCCCCAAACAGCTAAAGATGTATTGTGATGTTTAGATGAAAATATTGAAATATTTAAAAATATTGACTTATGTTACTATTGTAACTTGCCGTACCAAGAAATAAAGAGGCCCCAAAAACACCTTAAAAATATGCAACTTAATGGTATACAACTTACCTGTTTTGTACTTTTACTTGTACTTCAGAGGAAAATGTTGTACTACCACATTCACCTGACAAAGATATGTTACTGGTTATGTTGCAGATTCAGATTTTACTCACAAAATACAACAGTTAAAATATGTTTCATTATTATTCATTAAACTATCCAGCATTATATTACAGTTCAAAGCACCACCTTAAACAGACATTAATACATTAGTACATTGAGCTGATGATGCCTTTCTGTCATGCTTTCACTTTCAGTAAAAATTTGAATGCAGGTATCCATAGTTTTACTCTTAATGATTAATAGTTTTAATTCAGAAAATGATAATGTTTTGAGAACTTGTCCTGCCCTTAGGAAGACCAGTATTTCCAGTTAGAGAAAGTGTGGAAAGTAAAGCAAGATGGTGTTTACCTGGGGCTCCAAATCCCTAACATTGGTGAAATACACTTAGCAGAGGAATTCATTTCCAAGTTGGCATGATAGCTGTTGTTTTGACATAATTATTGCGGTTATAAAGTAAAGCATGGCTTTAATTATTGGAGGTATTTTGCTGGCAGTAATGCTATTGGTGTTGGGAGGTCAAGTAACAGCTAATCGCAATCAGAAACATGAACATGACGTGCTTGACTCTCTGTATATTCAAAGTTGATTAATATTGAACATGTTACGTGTCCAAACTGTACCAGATGTGACTGCACATCTTTGGGTCCCCAGCAATACACCCGCCAAATGTGAAGTAGATGAACAGTTGTTGAGTTACACAAAGACAGACAGAGGGACAGAGATTCCTTCCTTTACAGTGAGATGGGTATACGTGCACAAGCGTCATTTCCAGTACCACATTTGGCTCCAAATTGGATGCAGACATGCCCTGAATTACCTGTTTGCATGCCACATACTAACTGTACCTGCTCGACTTCTTGTTTAACAGTCATTAAATGTTTAAAAGCTAATTAGTGGTTTAGTTTACAGCACTCATATTGTAATACTGACTGATCCAGGCAGCTTCACAGTACAGGACAAATTGTAAAAGTCATAACAGGAAAATAAAATGATGCCTTCAATCTGAAATTGGTCAGAAAATGAATTAATTAACATTAGTTTCTAAATATTTTTTATTTGGAAATCCAAACAAGTACAAAAATACAGTAAGTATATACTTAACACAGTAAGTACTTGGAATGATATTTCCATTTTTCCTTTTCTCCCACTCCAAACGAACAACCCACCCACCCTAACCTGGAGAGCACCCAACTACAGAAGCACAAGAAAAGAGAGTATATGTATACAGACAAGCCAATAAGTACATGTGCCCACACACAGTACATACACATACATAAACATACACAGATACATGAGAGGCCACGATTAGCCACGCACACCGCCACCATGTTCATGCTTATTCACTAGTGTCCGGTCATACAAGCTTGAACCAGTGCAAGAGTAATATAAGTACACTATATTGTACACGGTGTTTATTCCTAAGGGACATTATACACAATTGGAATGTAAGGCGAGCCCTGACAAAGATATAAAGTGACTTTCAATAGAGGAGGGAGGGAGAAGGAAAATAAATAAATAAAATAAAAAGTGGGGGGGTGTAAGAAAGAAATCACAACAGAGGACATAGGAAGGAGAAGAGAATAAATAAATAAATAAATAAATAAATACACTTTACCAGTTTACTATTAGTGAAACTGTGCTTAGACCTACTGTACTCTATATCATTAAATATCTTGAATTGGGAAATTTTATTACAGGGCATCAGGCAAAGTTTTGAGTTTACTTAAATGTGTCAAAACTGGGTTCCAGATGGAGAAGAATTTGTCACTAGATCCCCTAAGTGAATATTTAATCTTCTCTAACTGTATGAAGAGAGTGGGTGTTTTGATTTCCAGTGTAATAAAATTCTCCTGCGAGCGAGCAACGTCGTGAAGGCAATAATATTTTTGTGGCTTTTCCTAAATACGGAGTATTGGCCGACTGTGATTCCAAATATAGCTGCTGCATTGGGTTGGAAATCAGTATTAAGTGCTTCAGATAGAAATTTGAAAATTATAGACCAGTAAGTTGTCAGAGCAGGGCATGACCAGAACATATGAGTCAAGTTGGCTGGAGTGTTCTGGCACCTGTCACAACTTGCATCTGAATCAGGGTACAACTTAGCTAATCTTGCTTTGGAGAAGTGAGCTCGATGTAGAACTTTGAACTGTATTATACTTAGTCTTGCACAAGAAGTACTATTGTTTACTCTTTGTTGCTGCAACTTTTTTACCTGTATTAGACTATGGTGATCTCTTGTACATGCATGCCTCTGCTCAATGTCTCCATATGGTTGACTCAGCCTACCATGCGTCCCTAAGGTTCATTACAAATTGTAAAGCACTGACTCATCACTGTGAGTTGTACTCTCGGGTAGGATGGCCCCCCCTGGCAACCTGTAGGCTCCTACATTGGTACACCTTTATATATAAGGCAATTCTTGGTCTGCTTCCATATTACCTGTGTGTTTTCATCACGCAAAAAAACACCGGGCAGTATTCACTGCGTTCTCAGGACCTCTTTATGCTCTCTGTCCCAAATGCTCGGACTGAAATTGGGAAAAGGGCTTTTGGGTATTCTGCACCCTCAGCCTGGAATTTGTTGCAGAATGATTTAAAACTGAAGGAGCTCGTGTCGTTAAATGTTTTTAAATCTAAAATGAAGGACTTGGAAGCAGTTTCTATGGGATGTCGATGTTTTTAGCTTGACTGTTTGTACAAATTACTCCCAGAAACACTTGTCTTGACTTATTGGTAGTTTTTCTTTATGCAAATTTTAGTGCTTGTGAATTGTACTTGTTCTCCCTGTATGTCTCTGTCTGCAACTTTGTGTTTTTGCTGCTGACCGTCTTGGCCAGGTCTCCCTTGAAAAAGAGATTCTTAATCTCAACGGGACTAACCTGGCTAAATAAAGGTTAAATAAAAATAAATAAAATAAAAATAAATTTGTAAAGCATAGTTCCATTAACATTAGTTTCTAAATGTGACTTTGATTCATGTGTTACAGATCTTTGTGTAGACTGCCATAAAATCAGAGGCTGTTAAACTGATTATCAACCCAAACAAATAATTATTATTTGTGTCATATGAAGCATAATACTGTGTGTGTATGTGTGCAGAACTATGTTCGTGTGGTGGAGGTATGGTGGGATGAATATAAGGACTACTTCTACGCCAGTCGTCCAGAAACTCTCACTCTAGCCTACGGAGACATCAGTGAGCTGAAACACTTCAGGTACAACACACATACAACAACATATGCACACTTTGTATTTATAACTGAATCTTTACACTTTCATGCTTTTGTTTTACTTGATCAGACCTTTCCACATCTCTGCTCCTGTACACTGTCTGAGTTTAAGGCTGCTCCAGACAAACGTTGACAGTTGAGAGATGACACAAAAAGAAAAGTCCACTAACAGCCAATTTAGAGCAAACTTTAGAGGGCTGGAGCATACTGATCGATTTGCAGCCTTAAACTGTGCAAACAGTCTAACGTTTTAACACCACTGTTTCTTCATCACAGTCAAAACGGACAAAGACAAAATGTGAACACATACAGGCTGAGTTTCACCTGCAAGGATTAATTTTGAAATGAAATCACTGGTTAACTTAAATCATGTTGCACCAAACTTTAAAACGAGCTTACAATTAAGAAAGATTCAGTTTAAACCTCTTCAAATGTCTTATTAGTTTTTACTCATTCTGTTGCTACGAACATTGAAACTCTAATTTAAAATGTGATGCAGTATTAACTTTAAACTTACATTTGAGGAGGTTTAACTTTTGAAATGGCTGCCTTTTTTAAATGGATAGAGCAAAATAATCAGGTTCCTTGATGAAAGTTAAGGGTCAAATTCAGCCCAACTGAGTTTTATCATGCTGAATATGTCGTTTTCTGTTAAAACTGTTTGCCAGTTGCTGCCAGAGAGTCTCTTTTTTCCTGTGCTCCTGTCTTGTATTATTTGGCCATATTACTTTATTAATTCGACCAACAAGTTTTTCTCAAAGGACGAGAAATCCGAGCCTCTCAGCTGAGCCATCATGAGTTACGACAGGCTAACAGACCAGCTTTTTAACTAGCTAGCAAACAATTCTACGTGTTGAGCAATGGATTCAGAGCAGCCAAAAGTTAATGGTATCCACCCCTCTTTTACAGCCTATTTATTAGGTTCCTGCAGTATGCAAAAAGTTATGTATTTATTTATTTCAATTTGAGTAAGCAATCATCTGCATATTGATTAAATTCTATTTAATTTTGGTTTACATCAATAAACTAAATGGAGATAGAGTTTAATTGTGCAACACAACTTTGCTTAGTTTTAAACCTGGATTTACTCATTTTAAACCTAGTTTTACTAAACTCCAATTGGAACTAATCTTAGATTTAATTAATCCTTGTTGGTGCAACCAGCTACACAGTCAACCCAGAACAGATGTACAGGTCTCCTTGCATACTTGGTTGAACAGGATTTCAAATCTATTGGATAATGGATAAAAAGGCAGGAGTTGCCACACTCACTGTCCGAGTGCCACGACCCATGCACCATGTATGCATTATATCCATTATTCATTTATTTATGCATTTAAAAGGAGGTCTTTTGCTCTAAAATTCAACATCTGAAATAAGCTGAAAGGTCATGAAGTTCCTCTATCTTTTTTAGAACTGGTTATGAAATGAAAACATTATGTAGCGGCTCATAGTGAAACTGTAAGTTAACAAGTTATTAATAGCTTGTTTGCTGTTTGTTGTCAGGGAGGAACATCGATGTAAGAGCTTCAAGTGGTTCATGGAGGAAATAGCATATGACATTCCGCTGCATTACCCTCTGCCCCCTAAAAATGTAGAATGGGGAGAGGTAGGTACACACACACACACACACGCACACACTGTTTCTGTCATGGTTGTTAATATATGAGTAATATACTGTGCCATAACATTATGTGTGTGTGTGTATCATTTCCATGTGTGTGTAGATCCGAGGCTTTGAGACAAGTTACTGTATTGACAGTATGGGACACACCAATGGAGGCAATGTGGAAATAGGACCGTGCCACAGGATGGGTGGCAACCAGGTAATCAACACACACACCCACACTGTGCCTCATGTGGTGTGTTGCTTTAGTTGCCTGCAGAGACCTGCAGATGGAGATGGTCTTGATCTGGTTTGGTCTGGTTTTTGATGAGCTTGAGAGGCCGTTTACACATACGCGGGGATTTTGATAAACGGAGACATCTTCCTTCGTTTGTGCCCTTCGTTTACACGCAAACGGAGATTTCTCCTCTGAAAACGAGTCTTTCTAAAAACTCCAGAGTGGAGATTTTGGAAAACTCTGGTTGCGCGTTTGCATGTAAACTGAGATAAACGGAGATAAACGGAGTTATAGGCAGCCCACGTCACAGTATGCGCCGAAACTTGCGCCTGTGTAAAAAGTGAGACCTATGTTGCTATGGTGACAATGGATACATGGAAGGCTTGAGCTTCTCGTTACACTGCCACCTACAGGTTTGGTGTGCTCTTGTGTATATATACACGGGTAAGTGTAAACGAAGATCTTTTTGAAAACGGAGACGGTGAAATGTCCGTTTATGAAAATAGCCGGCAACGTGTAAACGGCATCTAATATGCAACAGCCTGTTGGACTCCATGTCACTCAGTGACGTAATTCTGTCTTAACTCGCCATGCTCTATCAGGTGTTTTGTAATTTTGGCAATTTTCCTTCTTGATTTTAACTCTCAGAACTAATTCTTGTACATTAGTAGTTGTTGTTTGGGGTTACATGATGTGTTATTTAGCTTGGTGTAAATTCTCTATCTTTCTGTGTGTGTGTGTGTGTGTGTGTGTGTGTGTGTGTGTGTGTGTGTGTGTGTGTGTAGTTGTTCCGTATCAATGAAGCCAACCAGCTGATGCAGTACGACCAGTGCCTGACCAGAGGGAGTGATAACTCAGCTGTCATCATCACACACTGTGATCAGAACCAGCACACTGAGTGGAAGTACTTCAAGGTGACACACATACACACAACTGATAAAAACAAAAGATTCACTCCTCAGTGCTCGTATTTGACGTTGCTCTACTCACCACTGTGTGCAAAGAGGAAAGGATGAGAGCACACTGATGAGTCTGAGACAGAAAGTAGAAAGTGCTGGAATATTTCAGAAAGACAACAGTTTTTATATATTTTTCACAGAGGGATTCATTGTCACCAGTGACAATCATCATGTCACCGGTGGAAGGAAGATTAGGAGGCCTTAAACAAAGACTTATTTTACAGCTTGAAAGATGGTCTTTTCATAAAACTGGGCTGTCAATGAAGTAGAAGGACACAAATATTTTTTAAATAGGTGCCGCATGACCAGAGAAAACTGGGCTGTGGCATTTGCTTTTGCTCAAGGGGTAGAAAACCTGCAACTAGCAGTAGGCACTAAAGCTAAACAGTGCAGGCAATACAGTAACAGAATCTTGGTTTATATTTTATCAGTGCTGCTTAGTTTTACAGTTTGATCTGAGTTTGGTCTGAGTTTAAGAGAAAGAGAGGCAGGTCACTTTATTGATCTGCTTCTATACTCTGTGTTGGTGGCGGGCACACGAAAATGTTAAAGTACAGTCTGTGGTTTGAGCAACAGCCCTAAAACAATCTGATTTCAGCTGAGATGAGCAGGGAGATCTGGGTGTTGGTAAGATGGAGAGAAGTTTACCACAGTTAATTGTCATATACTACCCACATTGTTATGATACAGAGCTGATTGAAAAATCAGCAAAGTATCCCTTTAATTTAAAAGAAGGCTTTTAAAAAATTCTACCGTAGCCTGCACACACTCAACCAGTCATTGATGGTGTCACAGTATTCTTAATATGATCTGTACTTAGGGTTTGGTTTGTACAGTTGGAAAAAAACTGCCATCTGATCAGCCACCACTAGATGGTAGCTCAAGCAGGATTTTTAGCCTGTGTGTAGTTAAAGGAAATATTTCATCCACAAACGACTATTTATGTATCAATTACTCATCGCATGTTACTTTGAATCTGTGAAGAAAACTTTGTTTAATACTCATGTTTCCATGGTGAAAGAAGAATCCAAAAAAGATGATTTTGAGATGATGAGACGAGGACTGTGACAACAGCAAAAATATATGAAAACATACAAAGTAAAACTCTGCATATGCTCATAGACAAGAGGCTCAGACTTGTGACAGTGTGAGAAGTAAACATCAATGGCCTTCTCTTTAGCTGAGCTGTAACATTAGCTAGCTACAAGGTGCTATTTGAGCTAGCAGTAGATGTGCACTTCCTTCTGCATGGTGATTAGGCTTGCGGCTGTGGCTCGGTTGAAAGAAAACGGGGGTAACTGAACTGTCTAAGTCCACCACTACTATAACTCACGGTGTGTGTGTCAGTCAGTGAACCACCTGCATGTTCAGCGACAAAGCACAGTAGACAACTGCCTCAAAAGTCCTTAGTCACATGATTATTGCCCTTTTGAAGGCATGTTTATATGTAGCTGCTGTGGAATACTGCAACAAGCCTCAGAGCTCCACTTTGAGTCAGAACATCACGATCACATTGCCTTAAAGTAGATCAGCTCAAATGTTCCCAAGTTGAGTAACTCTGAACAGATCCACGTTGGACCACAAACTCTAATTGGATAAAGTTCAATTCCAGGAATCCATTTTGGAGGAGTGGCTTCTGAATTCCTGTAACAACACTCATAGTGATGTTCATCTGTCCTCTCCTAACAGGGAAATGTCTGGACCGCTCCGACCTGCTCCACAAGGTCTTCATATCAGACTGTGACACCAGTAAAACCACTCAGAAGTGGGAGATGAACAACATAGTGGCTGTCTGAAGACTGAGCAGCACGCACAAAGAAAACCACTGGGAGCTCGGAGAGGAACAAGTTGACTGTATGAGGACACGCACACACCAAGAAACACATCCATACTATGAGTTTACAGATACATCAAGCTGATACTGTCCTTTTAAAGAAATAATGTTTTGATATGAGCCACTCAGTGTCAGTTTAAAGATACTGAATATCACCAGCTTCAACCCAAAACCGTTGGTTGGTGCTGTTGGTTCACACAGTCATGCATTATACAGACACATAGACACTCCAGATGGTAGAAGAAGAACTGGTTTGTGTGGAGCCTGAAGTTGCTGGTCCTCCGAATCACCTCAACACTGAACCGAAGACATGTTGGGCGCCATCTCTGTCTTTCATTGTGGTTTTGTTTACACTGTGTCTCTCTGTTGGTTCTTTTTGGGCTCTCAGGTCTTTTCTAAACCACTACATTGATTTCTGAAATTAATCACATCAGCACTGACTATTGAACAGTCGCACTCTTATTAGACCTTTTCAGTCAAACTGATTAGCTCACCTACCAAAGAGTCCTTTAAGTTGGTGAAGGATTCAATGAAACATCAGCGCGTTTAGCCAGGTGACATGTCTGTATATACGCTAGCTGGTGTAATGCTTGCTGTCATATACAAGTAAGATAAAGGGGATAGTTTGGGTTTATTGAAGTGGGGCTGTGTGAGGTACTTTTCCAGAGTCAATGTATCACGTACAGTAGTTGGCAGTCAGCGTGCTCCCTGTTTGGAGAACCAGATAGGACTTGCACCCCAGACGAACAGCAATGAATTTCTGCGGATGAAAATGTTGAAATAAAAAAAATATATATATAAAATAAAAAAAGGCCTACCTATAAACATCGAAATCATTCTAAGAGGATGCTATATTTACAGTATTTTAACCACTTCACCTTGCTGTCAGACAGCCCGTTCCTTTGGCGCTACATTTTCTCAACCAAATTACTTCCATCTTCCAGTGCAAAAGTGCGAAACTGTACTATGCACTGTATAACGCTGCAGGTCAGCTGTTCAGATCAGAGAGTGCTGTTGCGTGATCCGACTGAAACAACTTTTCAAAGATGGTGTGAACTTGTTTTTCAGAGCTGTTCAAACAAACAATTGAAAACAGCTGTGGCTAGTTGCACTGAATATAGACGTTAACACTCCACCTGCAAGACTGAGACACCTCAGCGTTTGCAGTAACATTTTTCTCGATCATTATGCAAAACCACCACTAAATGAGCAAGAGACATTTTGTGAGGAGCACTGCTGTACTGAACTATCGGGTAAGATTACGCTAAATACCTACAAATAAATTTAAACTTGCTAAACAGCCAGTAAAGGGTGAAGCACTGGAATCCTCTGAGTCACAAAGATCCTGAGGTTGTCGTATAACCATGTCCAGACAGCAGTAGCTCTTCAGATCAGTAAGCATGCATTTTACAGTTCACAGTGAGCTTCTGCTTTCTGCTTCTGCTCTTTATGGGCCTCCCGTTCCCACTGAAGTTTCTCCTCACTCTCTTTATCGGCCCATTCAGTCTCCCTCCGCAGACGTTCTTCCTTTTGTATACTCTGGTTCGTAAAGTTACAATTTTGTCTCCACAGTGAGGGTATTTCATCGTTGCTGCCATAATCACTCCATTTTTTTTATGTTCTTATATTTGTTGTCTCCTTATAAACCACTGAAAGCCTGACTGAAACAGTGTTGCATAGTGCTTTTGCGTAAGAATATTAAAGTTATATGGTTGGGAAAATGTAGTGCTAAATGAAAGGGCTGTCTGAAAGCAAGGTAAAGCAGTGAAAAGAATCTTAATATAGTGTCTGCTTTAGCTGATGCTGACATTTGTAGGTATGCCTTTATTTAAGTGGTTAAAATAAGACTTGCTTCTGGTGTGCCAGTGCCATCTGGTCCTACAAACGGAGCGTGCCAACCGCCATCTACTCTGTGTAATACACTGACTATCGATAAGTATCTCATGCAGCCACACTTCAAAAATCCGAACTATCACTTTAAGATGGCATTTAGGCTGGAGTCGTGCGATAAAATAGGATGTCAAAAACTAAGCATTTATTGGATCTGTCAAAGAAAGAACACTCAGGTGAGCCAAATCTTTGTCACAGAGGAATCACGTCAAAGTGGTTGACTCGGTCACGGTGTCACGGCGACAAACATGAGCGTGAAAGTTGTGGCTTGTTTTATCTATGTAAACAATCAACATGTAGAGATGACAAACTGTTTCTGCTCGGCCATGTTCGGTCATCTGCTTCCTAAAGGGCCAACACGCCAATTTCGTCATGCCAGTCAAACTACATGAACTTTTCTCCGGAGCCAAACCTGACAAAGGTGGAGAGGCCGTCCAGAGAGAGATGTACCTAACGCTCCTATAGGCACATGCTGAATAGGCTCTAACTGACACTGACGTATTCTAATATTGAACTGTATGTGTTTGTTCTTCACATTTGCACTCCACTCTCTGTGAAAGGCGCTTTTAGTGTCCCTGATAAAGGGACACTGTTAGGTTGAAGATAATACAGTAATCTAACAGGCTTAAAGGGACAGTTCACCCCAAAAATTAATTATACATATTTTTCCTCTTAAGCTGGGCATACCCATATGATTTGACCCGGTTTTAGAGATGTTTAATTCCAGCTCCCGGTGTATGAGTATATCATCTGAGACGTAAAGCCAAAGCTCATGATTTATGGAAAGACACATTGCTGTTGAGTTTGTCAAATGTATTTTGTCGGCGCTTTGAGCACCACAAATCGAGTGCCAACTAGTTCCATTATATTTGAGAGAAGGCAGAAATCTCTACAGCCGATATCTCCAACACTCTGCAACTCACACCTAAACAATCTAGATTGATGAATAGCACTACAGGTAAGAGAACAAATATGTATTTTTGATTTCAGGGTGAACTGTCCCTTTAATTTGACTAATGAATTAGCAGAATTTAATTCACCACACTGTTATTAAAAGCTTGACCAGGACAAAAAGAAACTTATGAAGATGAAAATATACATAAAGCTTCATACAGCGTTAGATTCTCTAAACCATCTCTAAGTGCATTCCTAGTGCCATGACTGAAACTATCCCATCTAGAAGATGCTTCAAATGCACAGTAGCATGAATATAAGTGGCTTGTTTTTCTGTTGTTCAATTTGATTGGTTATCTTTTACTTCTGTTAAATTCTATAGGCTAGAATTCATTCTCATCACTTCCTACAGACACTGAGATGCTTTAGAGGAACTTGAATATGTTACGGTGAGCTCACAGTTGGGAGAAGTTTTCCCAGAGGGCTTTCTGCCAGAAGGAGATTTATTGGTTAATGTTTAAAAAAGAAAAGTTGTGTTTTGGGTTAAAATGAAAAGATTGCTGTCAGAAAATGGGATCTCTGGTAGAAAGCCTACAAGGAAAACTTGTCCCATGCGTGGTGAGCACATCTTTAAGAACAGACTGAGGACTTGTGAACTGCCTGCCTTACTGACAGTCTTGAAGAGTAATTCAGTAGCTGACCAGTTGTCTGTGACTTTAGTAACTGCCTGTCTGAAAATGAAAAAACAAACAAACACTGGGTTGTCGGGCTGGGGAGTGAAACCAGTGAGAAATACACAACGTGTGGTGGGGGAAACGGCGAATGAAGAAAATGTGGGTGCTTTTTTGGTATGTTAAAGGGGAAGAGGGTCTGGTGTATGGATGATCATGTATGCAATGTTTTGTACAATGTAAATAGACTTTCTTTGTAAAGACGATCACGATGCATTTTCTGAAGGGCCTTGAATGATGTTGTAAATATCTAACTTATAGCAGAAATTTAATAATATGGGCTGAGCGGTGGGTGACGGAGAAAATAAAAGACCTGATTTTTACTACTACCACTGTGTGCTCTCCTTGTTATTGTGATTGCAGGGAAATAAACTGCACCTTGACATGGTGCTGGGGCAAGGCTGGACACAGATGGGACGTGCGACAATTTTGGACGAAAAAAACTGACTCAGTGTGCAAAGGCCTTTAAAGTGCTTGTTTACGCCACAGATTGTTGTTATGAGTGTCTGACAACATTACAAATATGACTCTTTGGAGAAGTAAATTTTTTTTTCTCGTGCCTTTCACTTGTTTCGGCCTGTTTTGTGTCCAAGTCTCACAAACTGATATAATAATTCACTGTAAATAATGTGTCCAAGGACCATCGGAAATGTAAAAATTCAATGATAATTTCTGTTTGTACGTTTTCTGGTTATCATAAGTATAATTTTGGTGTTTTTTGAAAGAAAACATACCCTCCAATCACGTTTTCTTTAAAAAAAAAAAAAAAAAATCAGTAGTAAAAGAAAAACAAAATGCAACCATTTAAATGTGTATGCTTCTCCCCTAAGCTAAAATAAAAAATATAAGTCCCCTCCAAGCTTAAAAATTATTTGACATGCTTCCCCAGTTTTTTGCACCACCCTCTCCATCCTCAAAAGTAATGAACAGTCCCTAAGAAATTAAAGTCCAAGAAATTTTAGTCCTCCATTGACCCTCAGTTGTAAGTGTATGTGATCCCTGAAGTAATAATTAATAAAAGCAGAAGAGAAGGGATTTTTTCATCACTTTTTTTTTCAGAAAACAAAATAAAATAAAAATTCTTGTCACAGATTGCAAACATTTACATCATATATGTCTCTGTGAACTCAGAGCTGTGTAAATGACACCTGTCTTCACACAGCAGTCGTGCGCGTTCTCCATTGGTTGTGACGACAGCAAAACAGATGACGCAACCCGGAAATCAGGGTTCTTATGTTGTGTTGGGATTTACCGCCGTCAGCGTAACGTTAATGAAACGCAGAGAGGCGTCTGTTATTATTTCAATAATAACTTATTGAGTTAAACCGTGACTGTCGGAGCTCGTAAACACGCAGCGAGGAAATGAAACGGTGTATTGTAGTTTTGTTGCAGTTTCTGTTGGTGGGACAAATCAAGAGCTGGGATGACGGTAGGTTTTGCTTCCTACGACCTCTCTGCTTCACTACAGTTTGAACTAATTTTCATCAATAATAATAACAATAATAATAATTATATTTAAAGGCAGCCGCCCTGTTTAGGAAATGTAGGCTACGTTAGCGAAACTTCACAGACAGACTTATTTACCATGCAGCAGCAACTAAACAGAAAACACCACAACTTCCGCTGCTAACAGCTTCCGACTTGCTCATTGAATTTTTTAAGAAACATGATAAAAACAAACAAAAACAGGCTACACAGGTACACACCCTGCTAAGGAAATCCACAGGCCACATAGATGCTAAAACTATTATTATTTAAGTTAGTCTCAATGTAAAGGCATATAAGTATCTGTGCTCATATAAGGGTCAGCTGCCATTTCCTGCTCGTTTAACTCATGTGTTTACCTGCCTGTGTCCATATTTTCTCATCAAGTACATTATGATAAGTGGTTAGAGTAAACATGTTATCATTATCAATAATAATAATAACAGCATACTGCCACTTTTAAGGCCCAGTAATTATTTTAAAGACCTGCAGGCACCCTGTAAAAGTCATTAAATAGTCTAAAATTTAAAATTTTGTGAGGTCTTAATTGCTATGAACATTTTATCTAGTTGCATATATCCATCTTTTAATTTCTTTCTGTCAAAATGTGTCACACTTTGCTGAGTGAAAGTCCACATAGCTCGTGTTACAAACCTTTAAACCTGCCATCCATTCATTTTCATCCCCTTATCTGGGGCTGGGTCACGGGTGCAAAGCAACCCAGACATCTCTCTCCCCAGCAACGCCTTCCAGCTCCTCCTGGAGCCTCATCCTCCAGATGTGATATGTAATCCATCCAGCGTGTTCTGGGTCTGTCCCGGTGCCTCCTACCAGTGGGACGTGCCTGGAACACCTCTAATGGGAGGCACCCAGGAGGCATCCTGATTAGATGCCCGAACCACCTCAACTGACCTCTTTCGATATGAAGGAGCAGCGGCTCTACTCAGAGCTCCCTCCAGATGTTTAACCTACCACTGACTCTAATAATGTCCTTTCACTTTATGCTGGTGCCTACCTGTTGGCAAAATTTACTGGATAACGAAAATACTACTTACCTGTATACTTACCTGCAATGCTTGGATGAGAAAAAGATGATTTCTCTAAATGTATGGCTTAAATTAGTTATAAAAATTATCTTGAAAAGGTCTTAAAAGCATTTAATTTAAGTGTTTGATACCTGCAGACATCCTTCAACAAATCCATCTTTTACTGTTCACTGCAATGATTCTGTGTGTTGACATGTGTACTTGTGATAGCCTACATGTGGATAACATCATGCAGCTGTGAGTCAGAGCTTTACAGAGCAAGGATTTATTACAGGACTGTTGTGTGTGTACTTTGGTCAAACTACCAATAAATACAAAAAACATAGCTCCATTCTCAGGAAAACCTGTTGCTTCCTAGCTGCCTATTTACATTAGCTAGAGCAAAAAGAAGCCATGACTGTGATACATGGCATTATGTTCCAGAGCAGGAGCTTTTATATATTTGTAAATTGACCTTTTCTCCTCTCCTCACTGCAGGCAGCGTGCTGCTGCGGGACATCCAGGTGTTGACTCTGTACAAGGGCCGCTACACCACAGCGAGGCGCTCCAGCCCCGTGCCTCAGCTCCAGTGTGTTGGCGGCTCCGCAGGCTGCCATGCCTTCGTTCCAGAGGTGGTCCAGTGCCAGAACAAAGGCTGGGATGGAGTGGATGTGCAGGTGAGGAGGGAGGCTCTGGTAGATAGCTGGGACGGAGAGGTGATGTGTGTAGAGTGTAACATTTGCTGAGAAGTAGGGCTGAAACTATTGATTCATCTGATGATTGTTTTCACGCTAAATCATTTGGTACAAAATGTTACGAACTTATAATGACCATCGCACTTCCCAAAGTCCCATTAGATGTATTCATATGGCTAATTTTATATAAATGAAGAAGAAAATAAATAGGTTTGGATGTAATTGTGTGAAGAACTCTCATCCTTGATGTGTTTGAATATGAGAATAAGGTTTTAAATAATATGGTCGTTCCCTCTCAGTGGGAGTGTAAGACTGACATGGACAACGCCTACCGGTTTGGTCGCATTGAGGTGAGCTGTGAGGGCTACAACCACCCTACTGATGCCCACATACTGAAGGGCTCCTGTGGGCTGGAGTACACACTGGAACTGACCGCAGAGGGCAGGAGGTCAACACAAGACAGCTGGGGCTCCCACGGCGGATTCAAGGAATTTGGAGGTAAGATGATGGAGAAGTGACATTTATGAGGCTTCACCTTCATACAAGGACCACATATCTAAAAACATTGTTTTTCCATTTGTCCGTCCCAGGTTTTGGGGGCATTGCCTCCAGTATTTTCAGCGGTCTCTTTGGAAACCAGCATCAGCGTCACCAGCAGAGCCATCAGAGCCATCAGAGCCAGCAGAGTCATCAGAGCTCTTACCCCTCAGGCAGCGGGGACTCTGGAGGCTTGCTGGTGGTCGCTGTGCTTCTGCTCTTGGCTTACGGAGTCTACAAGCTGTTCCTCAGCGGTAACATGCCACAGTGGGGGCAGGATGGCAGACAGGCTGGTTACCAGGGAGATAATCGCCAAGGCTACGCTGCAGGACCACCACCCCCAGGATTCAAACCTGACTTCACAGGTAGCTGATGCAGAATGATAAAGTGTGGACAGAGTAACATTAGACGGCCTTCTTCAAAGAAATACATACCCTTTGTTAGAGATGATGTGCAGGATTGTTCTTTCTCTCATATAAATCACCTGGATGAGCTCTGTAATACGAGATGAGATTACAACCACCCTGCTGAAATTGTGAATCTGTTGTTTTGTCTTAAGGCAACCCTGGTGCCAACCCAGGCTATGGTTTCCACAGTGACTACACTCAGGGACAGCAGTACCCAGGAGGCCAAGCTCCTCGTGGCACAGGAGGAAACTTCTGGACCGGTATGGGAACAGGAGGGATGCTGGGTTACCTGTTTGGCCGAGGAGGTCAGAGGTCAGTAGAATACATCACTGGTATTGGAAAAGCAGGAGTTCCTCCACGTCCACTGCATTCAGAGCCTTCAGGTTTGTGTATCGTCTGTTTGTTTTGCAGAAACCAGCCGTACAACTATAACTCCTCAGCTTATACTGACAACAGGCGTCCTGCTGCTGGAGGCTCCACCTCTTCTTCTGGGACACGCACTGCTTCAGGTAGGACTGCATGTTCGCTAACGGAGCAGATACAGACACTTGTGTGAGATCAGACAGTCAGTTTCACCACCCCTGATACTGGGAAGTTAATCACTGTACAATTTGGGATAACAAGTACACCCAAATATTCATAAAGTTTAAAAATTGTCCCCTCGAATAATGTATCAATTGACTCATTTTATGGTCTTATAATGTGCACAAAATTGGCTCCTATCGTCATTAATTTCTCAGCGTCACGATACCAGCGAAATTCCATGGGGGGACGCTTTTTGTTTTTGATAAGTCGATGTGATTACCTTCTTCTACATGTTAATGTTTCTCCGTGCTGGTAGGCTTTCTCCTATTTCCTTTGGCATATAACAGCAGATTACGATATTTAATTTATTTTAATATTTAAATTTATATATCTTAAGTACTAGTGTTAAACAACTCAGCATAATGCACATTTTATTTTTATTTTAATGCACATTTTACTTCTACTTTATTTTATTTTATTGCTTTATATTTACACACTTTTATTTCATACTCTTATTCTTACTTATTATAATTCTCTATTCTTTACATCGGAGCGACTGTAACAGATCATAATTTCCCCTCTGGGATCAATAAAGTATTTCTGATTCTGATTCTGATTAGAACACTTGTAGCCACATATGCTGCCCCATCAGGTTCAAAAGATTTGCATCATACCTACGGAACTGGATGAAAACAAACACCGTCACATTTTTAGATTTTTGGCATCGACTTGGATATTCCTGTTAGTTTCCAGCGCAACAGTGAGCCTCGAGCATTTAAAGAGAACGCACTGATGTTCCAAATCTGCGTTCAAAGGAGAGAGAATTACCAGTTGTTGGGGTTGCAGCTGGACTGTATACTAGTTTGTGTGATTTTCAGTGATCAGTGATTGTCAAAGTGGGGTCTGTGGCACTGTTTTGTGAAAAGTTTTTAGATTCATCAAGTTAACATGATATAAAAACATTTATTATTAATTTTTACAAAAGACTTCATAGTTCAACAAACAGTATTTTAATTATAAATCTAAAATAGTTTACTGTCTAATCAAAGTACAGATTACAGAAGAGTAAAAAATAGGCTCCATCAAATTATTCCAAGGGACGTATATGAGGCGATCCCTCCATGGTGTGCTCTTTGTCTTGTAAGGGGTCAACCAGGACATAACAGCATCATGTCATCATGACATCTGATTGGTTATTCACTCAAAACATAGACTACCTCACTGGTAATAATACCACCCACATCACTCAGTCACATTATTATCTCCCAGTGTTTCAAACCAAGGACCAAGAATTATGAGATAATGCCTCCAATAAAGTTTTCTTTAGTGAATGCTGAATGTCTCAACAGTTCAGTAGCACTGAGAGACACCCTATCGTTCAGCTGGCTGACTACCATTTCTGTTTTTCAGGTTTTGGAGGAACCAAGAGAAGATAGAAGCTGTGAAACATGATGGACGGCACTGAGATGAATATAAGACGAGCTCCGTGTTGGCTGGAAGGTCAGACATGACAAAAGCAGCATGAAAAGACCCTCTCTCTATGCAGGGATGAACTTAATGTCAAACAACAGTGGCAAGTGCTTCTGCGTTCCTCTGGAGAGGTCGCTCTGATGTCAGCTGCTGACAGGAAGCAGCTTTTTTTCTGTGAAAGTGTGATTTGAGCTTTAGTGCTGTGAAGAAAATGGTTTTACCTTTATGAGTTTTAACATGATCTTGCACTTTGATTTCCTTTTTAGCATTTTGAAGGCAAGATAACATTTCAGTGGGGGTAACAGTTATAAAATATACGTATTTTATTCATGTAGCCTTGTTAAGGAAATAGCTGTTTTCTCTCTCTAAGCGTCTGTTGACTTTCTTTGTGTGAATGCATCTATATGGACATGAATAACCTGTTTATGAGGCACGTTTATGATCATATTCAGAATATGGTGTTAACATTAGCACAGAGAAATCAAGTTATTCATATTCCCTGTATACATAATCTTCTTTCACAGTACTCCAGCCAGCATATTTGGGTTTTTCATGAATGTAATATGGTGGCACACATGACAGAAATTATTTGAACTGGTGAATCAGTAAAGGATCAACAATAAGGATTGCCCAGTTGCCCATGGCAAGTAAAATGCCACATGGGGCTAGTAAATCTAGTAACTCATTTGCCTGATTGGGCAAGTGGAAAAAAAGAAACGTTTCTGGAGAAGATGAACGCTGCTTCCTTCTCATCTCTGTTGAGAGTTGCACGTGGCACAGCGGTCCCAGTTAATCTTTTGTTATTTGATAACTGTTTATAAATAAAACAATTTATATAGGGGCACATACAGTTTGACTTTGGGTAGGTAGATTTCTGGAAAACAAACAAAAAAGACATTAAACCCTGCTCAGTAAAGGCTCATGGAACAACACCTGTATTGTACATTCATCATATCTAATAGCCCTCATATCTTTGCTTTCCATGTAATTTAATAAACCAAAAGCATTTTGAACCTGAACCTGAAACTTTGAAGTGTTTTATTAAGAGCACATTTTATTCTGAGGATATGATGTCTGATATTTTGGTGACTATCTAATAAGAGAGACCAAAAAATGAAAATTGTCTGTTTGAACCCGCTCCTTTTTGCTCTGCTTTCCCAAAGTGAAAACACAAACTGCAGGCTTTTTGTCATGGATGACATGTTGACTTGTCACAGTGGTAAAAGCACAGGTGTAAATAATTAAATTAATTACAGCTGAATTCCATTGAGCTCCATTGATTTCTTGGTCCTGGTATCGTGCATGCTGACTCAGTGTAACTCTCAGTGGAGCACTAGGATAGAATAGAGCCATCGTTAGTGTCATCAGTAACACCTGTGCTGTGAGAAAGGCCTGTGTGACTGTATGAGAGGAGCAGCTCCTCTGTTAACTGTGTTCAATGAAGCAGCAACAGTGCCCTCTGTTGTCCACAAACTAAAGTGAAACAGCTGCACCTTTTATGGTGTACATGACTTAGAAAGACAAATATAATTCCAACTGTGAATAATCAAAGAGCAGTTATATTCTATACATTTCATATAATTTCTAATTTTCCAGATTTAACAGTGAAATCTTTATAAGAAAGCAGAGATTCAAGTACAGAGTATGAAAAATTATAAATGCAGAAAGAAAATCCTTCAATTAACAAATGAAACACAAAATATATGCATAAACACTGAGGTAAATACATGTACAAATAGTTACAAATGCAGTGAATGAATAAATAGCCTAAGTAGATGTTGGTAATAATTTGAAACATAAATAAATACATATCTACATGTGTTTGCATCTCTGTATTTAAAGTAGTGCTGTATTTCTCATTAACTACCAGTCATTTAAATTTGAATGGTTATGATGTAGATGTGATGGTGGCTTAGATTAATTTTGTTTCTTTTTAAATGCATAATAACATCCAATTAAATTTATTAGCATAAAAAAAAGTTAGCACTGGTATATTAGAGATCAGAGCAGAAAAGTATATTGTTTTAGCTTTGTTGTACAAAAACCGCTAACATCACACTGTAACACACTGAATAAAATGGCGAAGCGTCCTCTACTTCCCTCTGTCCTCCTTCGGCTGCGCTACTCTTGGGATGGTTTTATCTTTCAGAGGTATCTTTAACTTGGCCAGACTTCTGGGGCTGCTTCCTCCACACTGACACGCACACAGACAAGATCAAGATGTCAGATGAAGAGGATTCATCAAAACAGCAAAGAAAAGCTTCCTGGTACTCACCTTCACCGCAGAGAGCTGCTGCTCCACCTCTCCTCCTGCAGCTGGGACGCAGTAGAAGACGGAGGCAGGGAAGATTTGCTGTGGAGTGGTGGAGGACAGAGACCCCCTGACGACGTCTGCTTCAGAACAAGACTCATGTTAGTCTTAATATCACCTCATATAGAGAGATATTCCATCAGTTTTCTGCTTTGTGTGTGGAGCAGTGTTTAGATTGATATTAGAAAAGAGGTGAGTGTCTGACCGTTGCTCCTGTCACCACGTTGTCTCCGTCCTGTTCTGTGTTTCCTCTTCTTGCTCAGCTTGATGAGATACTTCTGAACTGAACTGTCCAGAACTCCCTGAGACTAAAGGAGAAAGACAAATAAATACGATGATTAAAACATGATATTTAGCACAAAATATGGAAACAACACACGTTGTTTTGAAGCTCTCACAAACCTTTATATCAGACAAGGTCATGTGTGTGACTGTAGGCTGTGCAGGCGGGAAAAACTTCACTGTGTCATAAATGTTTTTGGTCCTGGGGGCTGTTTGGAGCAAACAAGACAGGAACACACCAATGATTTAATTCTGAGGAATCAATTATCACAGTTTTAATAACACTAAAGAATACAGAGATATCAGGAGTATGGCTCAGGAACCAGTATTTGAGCTTTAAATTTCTATCTTTCTCTCATTCAATTCAAAATCTTGAAGCAAACTGAATTCTTAGACAGACTGGAGCAATGGCCACATATACTGTATTTTCTGAGGACCAAATGGTAAATGTATAAGGGAGTTCATAGGAGTTCATACTGAGTCAGTATTTGCCCTTTATCAAATAAAGAAGAATCCTCTTTAACTGCAGCTTTGACTGTGATGTAGAGACTCAACCTGGCCTGAACTCACAGCTAAGTCGCTAGGAGAAAATGTTGGCATTGTACATTTCTGGAAACCATGGATACATTACATCATACATTTCATATCAGCGGTTCTAAATGAAGAAAGGTGGACGAAAGTAGATTTTAGAGTTAAGCTACCTCTTAAAGGAACAGTTCAACATTTTGGGAAAAGCACTTATTAGGGGCCAGGCAGGTAGTCCTGCCAGGACCCTCTTGTTTTCCTGCATATTCTTTCTTCTTTTTCCGAGGAAATCATACTTCCCATGCGCGAAAAATCACCAAATTTTGCACAAAGGTCCAGTCCTATGCCAGATTTGCTCAGCTGCAAACACAAGTCAATAGTCCTGATGCTGGTGCTACAGCAAGCCTCTAAAGTTCAAAACTTTGAAAATTCACAACAAATTGACCATATGTGCTACAGTTTCGCATTTTTCACCAAAATGTAGTTCCAATACTGAAGAAACATTTGTACATTTAAACCAAAAATTTTGCTCAATTCATCACTGTCAAAACTGTAAAACTTGTCCTCCTCACAATTTTTGCTCTGAAATTGCTGACACAGATGTCCTCACAGATTTTTGAGTTATCAAAAATTGAGCCTGCAGTGCATCAAGATGTTTGACTGTAAACAGTACTATAAATATATACTTGCAAATTAAATAAATTTTCAGTGTTCATGAAAAAAATTGACAAAATTTTGGAGTCATGGTAGATGATGTTTGGCAAATATCAGAATTTTATATCAAAAACTGAATTTTTGACATTTTTGACAATTTTTGAATTCTGTCCCCATGTGAACAACTGGAGTCAGTGCAAGAATGGCATTTTCAAACATCAGTTTTTCACTTATGGAGTAAATCCAGTCATTGTTAAAAACAAATTAACCACTCCTCCATGCTGTCTAGATGCAAGATGTGTATTTTCAGATTTTTGTCTTGATAACTGAATTCATGACAGCAGTTTGAAATCTGCCTTGACAGTTGCTATCATCCTGGTGTTTGACTTAGTCAATTTGTGAAGTCACAGATGAGTTGTCACGTGCTAATTAGCTCAGTCAGATAGAAGGTGCTCCTTGGTGTCAGAGGTTGTGAGTTTAAGCCTAAATTGATACAAAATGTACATTGTAATGGCAACTTTCTTGTTGTCTTCCTATTCTGCCTCTTGTTGCTCAGAATTGCCTAAAATTGCCTAAAACTGCCTGAAATTGCCTGGCCACAACCATTGCTGCACATCAGCTATAATTTATATTCTTTCTGTAAGTACGTGAAGAAGATCGACACAAGGTGATTAGCCTAGATTAGCATTAGCACTGAAGCGAAGGGAAACATTACAAAATGGACAAATATGCCTACAAACACCTGTAAAGCTCAGTAATTAGCATGTTTAATCACAAACAGAATGTGCTGTTGCTATTTCTTGGCGAACAACAGCGAGGCCCCTGCAAGTCTTCTTATCTGAATCAGTAAAAGCCAGTCGATGGAGGAAAATTTCGGTATTGTACGTTTCTGCAAACCACAAATATGTTACTTATTTATTATTATTATTATTATTAAACACACAAAAACATTTGTAATCTGTAAAGCCCAGCTGTTAAAATCACACACACAAACACACACACACCCCCTCCCCTGTTAAACTCACTCAGTGGAATGGTTTCACTGGTTTCACTCTGCGGTACTGGACTGGGCGCTCTGTTCAGATCCAGTTGCTCATATATTTGGCTCTCCTCTGTCATCATATCTGAACAATCGATAATCTCATAAACAGATTCCTCCTTTGAGACAGAGGAGTTTCCTTCAAACTCATCCAGAGTGAACTGGAGGTCAGCACTGGGCTCTTCTGTGTCAGGGGGGTCAGGTGTGGAGCTCTGGTCTCTGTTCAGGAACTGGAACCTCTCATCACCTGTCAGCAGCTCCTCCACCAGCTTCACTGGACTGCCCACTTCGAAGGAGGCGAAAGGACTGTGAAAATGTGAGAGGAAAAAAGGAATAAATATCAATATAAACACACTTACATGTTTGTATTGTTTGCTGGCTGCTGATAAATTCAACTTGAGGCACACCAAGAAAAATTTTACATGCTTAATATGAATGTTTTTAATCCTGACAGGTAAAAATAAAAAGAGTATCACATTTCCCCCCAAATGTGCCCAACCCCACACCCTGCATCCCTCACTGTCATTTGGCACCTTTTCCTGTGATATTTTGCAGGTAAAGTAAGTAGTATTTTTGAGAATAACTCCTCCACACTCATATCAGTCCGTTAACTATGAAGCTACCTCCAACAGTCAGTTAGCTTAGCTTAGCTTAGCTTAGCACAAAGACTGGAAACAGGGGGAAACAGCTAGCCTGGCTCTGTCTACAATTAACACCAGCATCTCTAAAGCTCACTAATCAACATGTTTCTTATTTGTTTAATCCATACAAAAACTGAAGAGTAATACTGACAGTCAGGCTCACTGTTTTCCTCTGTATACAGTGTTTATGCTAAGCTAAGCTAAGCTAACTGATGGCTGGCTGTAGCCTCATATTTATCCTACAGACATGGGAGTGATATCAATCTTCCAGTGATGAAATAAAAGTACATATACTTAAGTGCTATGCTGGAGCTCAAATTCAAGGTACTGGTACTTTTCTATTATTGTCTTTTCATGCCATTTTCTACTTTCCACATTTCCACTTTTCATATTTTTGTCACTGCACTATGACAGTCTGGACGGCTGTCATTCATAGTTACGTCACACAATAAGATTTGACATAAGATTATATATAAATAAAATTTTCTGCTTAACTGAAAATGATAGAAAATATGATTGAGTATCTTGAGGGTATATACGCAGACCTACGTGTAAAAAAATAAGTATATGTGTAGTCTTGATTTATAACAGATTTTTTTTTCTTTTCCTTTATTTCTCATGCAGATGTCTAATTTACATTTGTATATAAAGTATAAGTAATGAAATGGACAGATTTTCTCTTTACTGAATTGTGCTGACTGTACCAAAATAAAGTACAGTTGTTTCATTACATGGGAACAAATTTTTGGTTTTGATGGATGAGTTTGGTTTTGATGGGCGTGTGACAAGTTCTGAGATGGTTTTTGCAAACAATGTGCAGTTTTGTTGTTTTCTCTTCTGTTAAGAGGTGTGTGTGATCTGCTTGAAAAAAATAACTGTGAATGTAAAATGTGACAAAGCAATCGAGGAAGAAAGACAAAGTGAAAGAAAGTTTCCTCCTGCATTCCAGGGTCATATGACTGTGCTTGTGTGTGTGTGTGTGTGTGTGTGTGTGTGTGTGTGTGTGCTTGCATATTTTAAAGTGAGATTATGATCAAGGGGAAAACCAGGGACTTCCCCAGTACCAGTACATAAAAAAAACAGAGGTGGAGAGAGCAGATGGGGACAGAGAGGAGGGAGGAGGAGGAGGAGGAGGAGGAGCATGGGGGAGAGAAAGAATAAGGGGGTAAAGAGGAGAAGACAACAGGGAGGGGAGAGATAAAGAACACAGGAGAAATGAAAGACAGCAGAGCAGTAGACCAAATAAGTAACTACTGATCTGACTAACTGAGAAAATGTTTCCTGATGACAGGTGAAACCTCGCCCACTTTCCTGTTAATTGTGATAGTCTGTGATAAGGCGGAAGTTAAAACAAGGAAACTCAAAAATAAAGAATGATGCTTGAGAATTGCGTAGGCTACCTCTCAGGGGAATGCCATAATGTATTTTGCAGTTTAAATAATCAACATTAAAAAGGAACAATGATTAAAAATCATACGTCATGTGCTTTTAACTCTGCTACATGTTTCCAGCTTGAGCAGGCAAATGTTGTATTCCAGTAATTTAATACTGCACCTACATAAAGTTGGGGCACGTGCAAGAGACAAACTTAACAGGTATAAACATAGCAAATGTAATTATTTTTGTTAAAAATAACTCAACTTGTACTAAATGTATGTACAGCTGTGAGTGACCTGAGTGTGTTCACCTGTAAGATGTTGCATGTCCTCCTTTAATCCTCCTCTCCATCAGGTCCACGTGTCTCTGTGTCTCTGTTGGAGCTAAATGGTCCACAGCATCTTCATCCGGCCCTTCCTCCTCATCATTCATCCATCCTTCCTTCCCATGCCTCCTTTCATCCTTGATAATAAGGATGAGGGAGGAAAGAATGAAATACAACTAAAAATTGTTTTCACGGCATCACAATTGGTTTGTGGTCTATGTGAGGGAAAGCTTCTTCAAAATAGGGTGATAAAAAGAATATTTCCGTTATTAATTTCATCTTGTAAATCTGGATAGACACTAGTGAACACATGCCTTGTTTCTTTAAAATTTGGAAAAAGAAGACTGCATTTGCATCTCCACATTGAAGACTAGACTTAAGACTTTCCTTTTTGATTAAGCCTGTAGTAAGGGCTGGCTCAGGCTTGTTTTGGACCAGCCCCTAGTTAGGCTGACACAGGCCTCGTCTGCCGGGGGACCTTCTATAATACACCAAGCACCTTCTCTCCTTCTCTCTTTCTCCTTATTTTCTGAAAAGTTGGTTATTCTCCATTTGCTAACATTTAAGTCCTATTTCTGCATATCGCTAACTCGGCTTCTTCTCCAGAGCCTTTGATCTCCACTGTCTCGCAGGTTTACTCGTATCGCAGCTACACTTGGATCATGGGTCATGGTTACGCTGCTGCTATGGTCCTGCCTGATGCCTCCTACTGCTGCTACTACTGTTATTATTAGTCATATTTCTGCTATTATCATACACATATGATTATTGAAGTATAGGGTCCATCTTTCTCAAAGTTAGAAATTCACACGCACACCGAGCACTGCCAACGGGAGCAAATTAGGTTCAGTATCTTGCCTAACTGGAGCACCCCAGGGATCAAACAGCTGATCTTCTGATTAGTGGTTGACCAGCTTCACCTCTTGAACCAAAGCCAGACATTGCAGAGAGATGTCCTTGTTACCTAACAAAATAAAAGTGTTAAAATGATAGTAATGTGTTTTTTAGAAGTGTTAAGTGAAACTTACCTGTGTTAATTCACTGTCCTCCATTTCCATCTCTGTCGCTTTGGTTCTTTTTCTCTCTTCTCTTCCCTCTTTCAATCTACCAATCATCTTCTTGGCAAGATTTTTCACTTTCCCTCTGGTGTTGGTCTTTTGGTTTGTTTGCTTTGGTTCTCCATGCATAAGTGTCCCATCAACTTCCTGTGCGTCCTCTGAGCTCTTCAGTCCCAGCTCAAACGGATCCAACTTTGTCCCTTCCACCTTTGTCCCCTCCCATCCAGATGGGAGTTTAGAAATCACATCAGAGTCTCGTCCCCATGTCCCAGATATCTGGATTTCTTTGCTGTTTTCTGTCCATTTGAGTGTCTCCACATTTGTATCTGTCCCTGTAGGGCTGATCTGAGAAGGAACCTCTTGTGGACCAGATTGGACCTGTCCATTTGCTTTGTTCTGGTGATTTCCTGGGTGCTGAGACTTACGATCAAGAGTTTGGTTCTCAGCTGTGACTACTGATCTTGGTCTGTCTCTACAAGGAGGCATGAGACAGAATTTGGGGACAGACCCCAATACTGTTTGTCCAAGTTGTGATGGTTTTTCTGTCATGGTTGTAGTGCTCAACTCGCCACCTCTGGAATCTCTGTGTACCTTACCTCTGTCCTCTCCGTCTCCTTCTTTTTTATCCCTTTCCTCCTCCACCAAGTCTCTCCACTCTTCATCCTCTTGCTTTCTTCTCTCCTTTTCCTCTTCTATGACAGACTTCATGGCACTGAAGAGATGTGGAGGTTTGATGGGTGGTTTTGGGGGATGTTTTTGAGGTGGTTTTGGTGGAGGCTGTAGTGGAATTATTGATTCTTTTTTTGCTGAAACTGTAGACGTACAGTTTCTGTTGGTTGCTGCCATGTCAGGTTCTACATCTGAGGTAAGGTCTGAGCATCCCGAAGCTAGCAGGGATGAATTTTCTGTCATGGTTGGAAAGGTCAGTCCAATATTTCTGACATCTTCTTCCGTTCCTATGTCTGTAAATACTACCAACATCTGTCGCGGAGGCTTTCCCACATCCAAATGACATTCTTTGCCAGATGTTTGTTTATTCACCTCAGTCTTCTGACTTCTTTCAGTTAGATCTTGCTCCTGTCTGTTCCTCTGTTCTTTACTCCATTCTGCCTGTCCTCTCACTCTCCCCTCTCCTTCTTCTGTCTCAGCCCTCTTTAATGTATTGGGTCTTGGAGGTTTTATAGGTGATTTAGTAAGAGGTCTTAGAGGAAGCTGTGGTGGGTGTTTTGCTTCCACTTTTGGTAAAATTCCAGATGCAGTGCAGTTGTGCATGTCAGGTACTTCCAACGGGGAAAGACCCCTGTGTGGACTGTTACCTTTGACTCCATCCAATACTGGAGATGTCTGGCATGCCAGTGAGTTCAAAGTTTTATTCTTTTTCTCACATGCAGGTGACCTCTTGGGAAGTGGGAGAGGAGCTGACAACATGGATGGAGAACGAAGTGCTTTTCTGCTTTCCACTTCAGGGATGAGTGCAGAGGCAGAACCCTGAAGTCTCTCAGCAGTACGAATGACTAGACCTGGATCTGACAGGACAATGCATTTCACTGCTTGGTCCTTTTCAGACAGTTCTCCATTGTTGATTTGCCCTTCAGGTTGAGGGTTGATTTTTGGACTGTCACTTTCCTTTTTTTCTTTGTGATAATCTGTTTCTTCCGAGTCTGATCTCAGTCGAGAACCATCATAGTTGAGCTCCATATTTACATAAATTCCATAACTGTCTAGAAGACTTGTTGAGTGAGTGGATGTGTCCATTGGTATTCTCAGTTTGACTGGATGCTGTGTCTGCAGGTGACTTTTCTAGAGTATCAGAGACAGAAAGAAGGACCATGACTCATTATCCATATAACACATCAGAAACAAAACCATCACATAATGTAGCACCAACATTAATGAACTGGAAACTTTTCTTTAACACCTTTCTGATCTGCAATTTATGTACTGTATGATACAGTCTTGTATGTTCAGTTAGGGGGTGCTATAATAATTGGATAAAGTGGAAAAAGCAATTAAAGCAACAAGGTTACGACCATAAAGTAAGAAGGTGTTGTGGGGCATTTTGCAACCTGCACCCACCTTCCCAAGATGAAGAGAACTTAAGGCTATGGCTGAAGGCACTAAACCAACACGGTCTCACTCCCAACTTGTCAAATACTGACCTTTGGTCGTAGCTCATTGGCGTCAGACACAGATGCACAGAGGCAACCTTCAGTGGAGTTATGAGCCGCTCTAGGTGGCAGCATTTGTTGTTTTATTATAATGTAATGTGCTAGTATGTGTAGCATACACACTCACAGTAAGACTGTGTAACGGTAAAAACACTTAAGAGTAAAGCTGTTTTACCGTAAAACAAACTTACAGTAAGGCTGATTTACCGTAAAACATCATAACAGTTAAGGTACTGTAGACTGGTAATTACAGTAACTTGCTGGTTACTGTAAAAATACAATAAAATGTCTAATAGTGCATGGAATTACAGCTAAGATTTCACTAGTATAGCCAACAAGCAATTGAACACATAGCTAGCTAGCTTACCTGAATCTGACAGCCACCTGATGTGACTTAATGTAACTTTGTAGGCGACCCATTTCTCAGTTAGGTTGTTTATTTGTTCTAGTCATAGACTTAACATAAAGATGGACGACATGACAGCTCCCAGAAAGTGAAGCCAAAACATTACGATCACCACTTGTTGTCTGGCTGCAATTTAGACCATAACCCGCGCCTCCTCCATGCTAGCAGATGAGACATGGGCCAAACTAAAAACTCCCAAGTACAAGTCAAAAATAATTTTTTTTCCCCAAAGATGGTATCTGTCATGCACGGTAGCTCATATCACGTTGATGTGTGTTCAAGTGCTCGTTTTTCTTCCAAGTTTGGTTTTGAAAGCAGGTGCGAGATGGCTACTGTGCAGACTCTGGCTCCAAATTATGTCAGCAGTGCAAGATGGCAGCGGTTGTATCCGGGGTATTTTGGCTTCATTTTTGTTCAGTGGGGGTAAATGGAGATGCATTGTCCATCTTTATATACAGTCTATGGTTCTAACTAGCTAACAATTGAATAAATAAAGCTGGTGAAACTGAATCTGATATCGAAGTCTTCAGACTAGCTAACTAGCTAGCTACCAGAGGTTGACGTGACAGTTTAGCAGAAGTGGGATGGTAGTAAGGTGGAACCAGCAGAGTTTGGTGATTACCAGTGACCCTCTTTCACATCACACTGCAAAAATACTTATTAGCGAGGAGCTTTCAGTAAGAGTTTGAATGCAGGACTTTGTGAAAGAGAATTTTTACATGTGGTGTTGCTGCTTTTATCAAAGTATAGGGTCTGAATGCTTCTCTCCTTCTAAATTTGATCTACTCAGTGGACTGCAGTTACTAACCCATATATTTTCCTGATAGTCTAAAACATTCTTATACCCCTACAAAGCAAAACTAATGATTCATTACAGTTTAACTCTCTGTATCAACAATTTTTTGCTATATATTCATAAAACTGGTGCAGCCTCTTACCTCTTTTGTCTCTTAATTCGACAGGTTTCCTCCTTTGTGCGTGTTCCTTGGTCGCGCCCTCTTTGTCCCTCTGCCACCTGTGTTTGAGTCAACTTTGATTTTATGCTGCCTCAGGTTTTCCAGCCCTTTTATTTTCATACCTCCTCTTCCTGTCTCATGTTTTCCTCATGCTTTGTGGTCAGACCTCAGTGCCATTGACTAACAAAACCAGTTCTGCCTCATGCACTTTTTGACTCTGCCTTTTATGTTTTTAGATTCTCATCGTTATTTTGGTTTTATCCCTCAGACAGATACATTTTTATCTTTGTGTGTAGTAGTAGTAGTAGTAGTAGTAGCCTAGCGGTACGTCATTCATTTGTTATTAATTTTGAGATACTAAATCATTATTGTGACACAACAAGTAATTATTCTGAGATACTAAATTATTATTTTGAGATACCCAGCATTATTTTTGAGATAGATAATTCATTATTTTGATAAAGTTTCTCATTATTTTGAGACACTAACTGATTTCTCATTTTGATACACAGGATTATTTTTAAATCACACTGGTGGAAATGGGTTTCCATACTTGGACTCCACAGTACAAAGGGATTTTAAAGGTCCAGTGTGTAGGATTTGGGGGGATATCTTGGCAGAAATGTTATTTAATATAATAAGTTTTATTTTTTGTATAACCACCTGAAAATAAGAATCGTTGTGTTTTCATTGAGCTATTTATATCTACAAAGAGAGTGGGTCCTTGTCTACAGAGATCGTCATGTTGCACTGCCATGTGTCTACAGTAGCCCAGATGAGACAAACCAAACACTGGCTCCAGATAAGGCCATTCACATTTTCGCATCAGTAATTGTAGTTAGTTAAAGTCGGAAAAACACTGATTTTTAATGCTTAACTGCTTTATTCTGTGTTTTTTTTTATCATTAATGTTTTATCGAATGTTTTTTTTCTAATATAAACAGTGTCACAGAGTGTTAATAAATCAAATATATGTACACAAGAGGAAAAAAACAATTACCATAAAATAATAATATAATGATGCATAAGTAATTCTTAAGAAACAACAAAAAAAGAGAAAAAATATCCCTACATAAATATGCACCACAATCCCCTCTGATATACAAGCAGCAGATTCTCTCAGACACTCAAGAAAGGTATGATTCACTTAAAGATACATCCACACCAGCAATGTACTCCAAGTAGCCTCTCTACTTTGCCACATATTTCTCTGTCCTGCCCTTAGAACGGAAAGAGATTTGTTCATATGGTGCAACGTTTGCCAACTCTGTTAACCATTCCTTAAAAGAAGGCTCGCTTGGTTTCTCCCAGTTTCTCATTATAATTTGCTCTGTGTAATATTAACTATACACTCAAGAACCTTTATCTAATAGTTATGAATCATGGGACATTCCCAGAGTAGGTGAGAAAGCATCCCTTTAGAACTGCAGCACTTCCAACAGTCAGCATTGTTCCCAAGCTTGAGCTTAAACAGTCTAGAAGTGGTTCAATAAAAATGATTAAATATTTTAAATTGGATTTAATTTAATATTGATGTTGCTTGGAATATTCTCACATATATGATCCCATTCTTTTTCTGCAACATCAATGTTCAGATCTGCTTTCCACGTTAACATAGGAGCATCAGATACAGATATTCATTCATTTTCTATAAAAGCTTATCCTGTTGGAGGTCGCGAAGGGGCTAGAGCCTGTCCCAGCTGACATCGGGCAAGAGGCAGGGTACACCCTGGACAGGTCACCAGACTATCACAGGGCTGACACACAGAGACAGACAACCATTCACACTCACATTCACACCTATGGGCAATTTAGAGTCACCAATTAACATGCATGTCTTTGGACTGAGGGAGGAAGCCAGAGTACCTGGAGAAAACCCACGCTGACACAGGGAGAACATGCAGACTCCGCACCAGGAACCCTCTTGCTGTGAGGCACCAATGCTAACCACTGCACCAATCATTCTTAATAAACAAATACCTCATGACCCAGCCCCATTATTTTTATAATCTGACAAAGATTTGACTTTTGAGGCGGGATTCCTTTCCCCACAACAAGGACTAGCAGGTGTCTGATTTGCACATACTTCCAGAAATTGTTTTTATCGGTTAAAATCACCAGGTCCATTTGTCATAGTCATAGTCATATTTATTAACTCTTCACCACAATTGTGATATGGAGTACAAACAAGACAAAATACAAAATAAATGATGAACAGTCAGAATGAGTCATCACAGATCAAAGTAAACAAAAAGAAAACCAAGCCTGCACTCAAGCACAGCCATACATTATTTCATTTAAAAAGTGGCAAAACATTATTCAAGAACATTATTGTTCTGAAGAGAGAGCGGATAATTCACCTTTTGGAAAAACCTCCTGAACAATAAACACTGACGGAATTCTAACCAGGAGACGAATTAGCAGGTGGCAATCTTTCATCATCACTGCCATATGCCACTAAATCCCCCCAAATCTTTCACACTGGATCTTTAACTTAGTTGGTGGAGTTTTACAAATGACCAGTAGAGGGCAGCTAAAAGGCTTTGCTGCGTATAGGCTGCCGTAAATTCTATTGAAAGAACAAGAACAAGTAGCCAATCCGAATCCTCCATTTTCAATCACGTGATTTTAAAACCCGGAACAACAACAACAGCTTGGACTTTTGATCCCAGACTCTCAGGGAACTTTTAAAAACATTCCCAGAGCTCCAGTTTTAGTTTATGATATGTTTTCTATGAAGCAGTAATGAAGTCGGCTCTGCTTCATGTCTCGGTGCCTTTCGTGCTCTGTGTCGCCTTGGCGAACACCCGTCTGTTTGACGAAGTGAAGGTGGACCTGTCCTTTGACCACTATGCAGAGAAGGTGGTTGATTATCTTCCCGGCTTCCTGGCGATGCCCTGCAACTGTCTAATTAACCTGGGTTATATCTGCACGGGACTGTACTGGCTGTTTTGGCGCGGAGGCGTCCAGGAAACGCACGAGAGCAGGTACATGAGACAGGTGTTCGCCTTCATGGCTGTCTTCTACGGTCCCGTGCAGTGGACGCGCCTGTCGATGCTAAGTCGCGCGCCCGCCGTGCTCGACCAGTGGTTGACCTTACCGATCTTCGCCTGGGTTCCGGTGTGGATCAGCTTCGCAGAGCTCGGGCCGGCGAAGTGGCGCGCGACGCACGCGGCAGCGCTCGAGCTGCTCTCCATCCTCAGCTACGGGCTGGCGCTGGTGCACGAGCGCGGCTTCGAGGCGGCGCTGGGCTGTCACGTCGCCCTGGCGATGTACAAGGGAGTTCGCGTGCAGCTGGCGCACGGGGATGGTCGCACGCGGCGATATCTGCTGCTGGCGGTGCTGTCATGTTCGGGGTTCGTGGTGCTGAAGCTGCTGGATCACTGGCTCGCTCGGTACCGGCCCTTCCAGCGGTTCACCGGACACTTCTGGTCCAAAGTGTGTGACGTGCTGCAGTTTCACTTCAGCTTCTGTTTCCTGACCGCACTGACACACAGAGCTCAGGAGAAGACTGCAGCACAGCAGGACTGAGACAGCAGAGAAGAAGAGCCATGATGAACTTGTAGAAGAGGAAGAGTCCAGAGACAATTCGCTTAAATCTCAGAGTGCTTTTGTACTATCAGGCCTGAAAGATGTTGTATAAGTTTTGTGAGAAACCCAGAAAAGCAAACCACCAATACCTTATATTTCTACATTATTTTGTTACAGATATGTTTAAACTTTAAACCTTAAAACCTCCGGTCTGAAATACCATCCTCTAACCCAGGAGTGCAGAGACGGAAGATGGCCGTTCCCTGTGCTAAATCAACATGGCGGCTGCTGTCGGTTCTGGGCCTGGAGGGAGGAGGCTGAACGAGCATCCTGCTGATGATGGAGCAAGACTGAGGAAGAAAGCTGGAGGCCAGGGTCAGATGGGCAGTGACTTGGCCGCCACTGCCGACCCACCAACTGGAGGGTGTTGTGGTTAAGGGTCGAAACACTCAAGGAAGGTTGGGTCCCACCTGACGACATCTGATCCTGGTCGAAAGCTGCGTGTAACGGGTGTATTTTGCAACTATTTTTGCAACTTAAAACTTTAAATTTCTTAACACGGCTGCAGTGAAGTTGTGGTGAGGTGTAGGCACAATAAACAGTTGGTTATGGTTAGGAAAACATCATGTTTTGGCTGAAAACACCACATCTGGTGGCACAAAAGCAACTGGAAACGCTGTGATGTGTTAAGGGTCGCCAAAAAACAGCTGGTGTCGTTGTGTGTTGGACTCAAGCAGTGGCCTGCAGCTTGGCAGCCATCTGTACTGTAGGTGACATGCCATCCACCATTCCCTCCACCTCCCAATAACAAAGTCAGCTCATGTATTATGTAACTTTAGAAAGTATGATACACAAAAACCTGCAAATGTTTTGTGGTTTGCAGAAACATACAATGCCAACATTTTCCTCTGGCGACTGGGCTTTAGTGGGATATTACACCACCAATACTTAATGTCCTGCATTCTGGTCAAGTTTTATGCACAGATTTGTACCTTTGCTGCATCAATGTTTAATGTAAATGTCTTTGATTTTGTCAAAGTTAAAGTCCTCTGATGCTTCCATGTTTTTTCAAGAGGACAAATGCATGTTCTTAATATCAAGGGGGGCGTGTCCCCTGCATCCCCCCCGAAATTTACACCCATGCAAGCCACAGGGGCATTTATACCTTTAACAGTAAACTGTGATTTAAAATGTTTGATACTTAAATGATTCTTAAATGATCTTGTAATCATAAATGTAACTTGTTGCTTAGAAAAAGTATGGACCAACGTCATCTCCTGCCTCTGATGCATAAACTGACTGACTGATGCATAAAAAGCGACATTTGCGAATGTGGCTGATGTCACGTACTAAATGCTGACATGTTTCTGTGAATCTCACATGACAGAGCACAGAGGTGGAGCGTGTTCATGTGTTTCTCAGGTGTAGACACTCATTTCACATGTGAAGTTTCCCAAATAAGTTTTTCAGACATTTCACACGTGATAAATTTACATTAAATTAATGTGTCTTTCAGATATTGCACAAATAAAATGCCAAAAATCACATTAATGTACAGTGCTGTTTCATATGTGATCAAGTGATGAATGGGCACACATGTTTTTTTGGTCATTTCACATGTGAAAACATTAATGTGGTGGTTTGTTTTTTGCAAGTGTAAAGTTGAGAAATTTTAAGCCAGCAAAAATAGATAGTAGATAAAGGATTTAATATTTTTCTTGGCAGTGTGGTGAGGGGTTTGAAACTGCTTTTTGAGCTTCAGTATGGGCAATAGAATTTAACGCTTGACTGAAAGGATAAAGTATATATATATTTAGAAAATAAAAACGAAAATATACATTGTAAGTTAAAGTTTCTGATACACCAATTTGATCCTAATGCCATTGGAATTTGGATTTAGGCATTTCAATGTTTTCCTCAAAATTCGCTGTATTAAGAATGTATAGCAAGATACATCCTTGTCTCAAAAACTCATAGAGTGAAAAGATGCTGAAATAGAAAACCTCTTGTCTTTATAATCTGAATCCACACTGACAAGTTGTGATAAAACTTTAACTGAAACATTTCAACATGTTCAACTGAATGTACATTTTTTATTTCAACATGTTAAAGAAAAAAGAAATGACTTGGTATTATGAACTGTAAAAGAAGAGGCCGTTATTTCCTTGAAATCCAAAAATCTTACCAGTGATAACGTTCTGACCTCAGATAACTGAGCCATTCGAGATGCGTCACTGTTAGGTTGTTGAAATTTCTGGGGAATAACTGTGGAACCCCGTCACATCTTTACACGTCATGTTTAGTGATAGAAGTCAGGACAGGCTCTGATGATGTTTTCCTATTGGTCCACAGCAGGGCCAGGCCTGCCTCCCGGAAGTCCTGATGGGAGCAGTAAATAAGAGGGTTCAGACCACAGTCCAGGTATGACATCACTGACGACAGTGTTCTTAACCAATCAGGTGCCGGTGACAGGTCCATCCTGCCCAGCAGGATCAGCTGATGGAGAGGTCAACGAGAAGAAAGAAACAGAGACAGTCTATGAGTGGACGTGTGTGTGTTCGCTCTGTGGTGTCTGTGTACACGCAGATACAGATGTTGTTTCATGTAGTGAGTGAGTGCATGTGTCACCTCAGACACAACGAAGGGAGTGTAGCAGAGCATGTAGGAGGCCACCAGCAGAGGAGTGACTGCAGACAGATCTTCATCATCACTGAGACAAAGAGGAAACAAGATGGAGAGAGGAGCAAATAACAGGCTATTTGTTTACAAGTTCTCTTCCATGCAGTCGGCCATGTTCTACAGTAGCTCAGAATGGACAAACCAAACACTCAGTATGTTTATATGCACAGTGAAGTTGAGTTACCTGTTGCAGCTCGCATGGCAGCCAGTGGCACTCAGTAGAGAGCAGAAGAAAATAATGAGGAAGGGGAAGAAGATGCAGATGGAGAAAGCACAGAGAATGTAGACCAACATATCTGAGTAGCTGTTCTCCCAGAAGACGGCACACAGCATCTCTGCAGGGTCGTACCTGGAGGAGAGATGATGGAGGTGAACAGAGCAGAAACAACATGGAGCTCTAACTGAAAGCATCAAGTAAAGTACATACTTTATCCAGCTGTAGACAACAGGAACGCTGCCAAACACAATTCCTGTAACCCAAGAAGCCAAGCAGGCTGTTGCTATGACAACAAAAAGAGCACGTCCTGTGGAGGGGATGCCAATCAGACGTTGCAAACAGAGGACAGCTGTAAAGGCAAAGAGAAACCCTCAAACTCACTGCAACAGAGGACTTACGAGACTGTTGCCTACTATAAAGGTACTAAAACAGTACTGTAACTATGCCTGCTATGAATACATAACTCATTTTAAGTCTTAAATAAACTCATTTCAAATATCCCCTGTAATAACACAAGTTACAATATTCATCTCTCTGTCAGTGTGTTTAGCCGTACCTATGCTCCCTATGGAGGAGGTGATGAAGGCAAACTTGAGCAGGCTGACGACCTCACACCACGGTGACCTCTGACCTCCTGTCAGCATGGCAAACAGGGAGCCGGAGATGATGAGGAGGGAGCACCCTTCACAACACAATGATTAATTATCAGACATGACGACTTCCTGTGCTGAGATTACATGTCAACCACTGTGGCAAATGTGTTTTAATACTAGAATGAAAACTAGAATTATGAGTTGAGTTGAGAGATAGTAGGATACACCAAGAACGTAAATTAAAAATATGATTATAGCTGTTGCACAGCGGTGAGTAGGGTCCAGGCATTTTGAGGAGGAAGACATTTGTTTGTTTCATATGTATCAGCATTTCTACAGTGACCTGGTATATGTGCTGACTTTGTCATCTGGAGGAGGAAGGGATGTTGGATGGTACGACACCTAGTGAGACACCTGCCAAGCTGCAGACCATTCTCTTTGAGCGAGTCATTGCAGCGTCTCCAGTGGCTTTTATCCACCAAACATGGTGTTTTTTAGAGACGTTATGAAGCGTTTCCAGCAGGGATTGTGCCATCAAAGCCAAAACATGATCTTTTCCTTACCATTACGAAGCGTTTTTTACTCCTAAACCTAACAATGTTCATCATAGTGCTGTTGAAACATGAAGAAAGATAAAGCTGCAGTCTATTCCCTACATAATAATTCACAAATGTAACTTATCTGAGGTTTGCAGAAAAGTGCAATACCAACATTTATTGAAAGGCAGATGTCAAAATAGTTTGTTTTTTTAAACTTCTAGACAAAATCCAGATGTCTGTATTATATTTTATTGTACCATAAGTGAGAAACTGATGTTTAAAGATGCTCTTATTTCCAAAAAGTAAAGTTTACACGAGGATAGAATTCAAAATATTGTCAAAATTTCAGTTTTTCTGATACAATCCTGAAATTTACCACATTACTACCATGGCATGAAAATGTTGTTATTTATTTCAGGAACATTGGAGATATATTCAGTGAGAATTTGCTGTTGGTGTTTACAAGGCTGTTTCCACTTAAACATTTTGATGCACTGTGGGCTCAATTTTTGATACTTCAAAAATCTGGTGGATCACCAGCGGACAGCCTGAAGATGATGTGTAGTGAGTTTGGTGTCAATTGAGACAAAATGTAGAGGGAGATTGGTAAAACAGAGTAGTGGACTTCATAATACCTGCCAGCTTGAAGCATCTGAACATTTTGCCACAGTTAGGGCTACATTTGGATGGAAGTTTCAAAATCGTTGCACATATGACAGATTTGTTATGGAGTTTCAGAGGTTTAAATTTAAGATGGTTGTTGCACCGCCATCAGGAATATATTAGCCCAGAATTTTATTTGTGGAACTTTGGCGTAGGACTGGACTTACAGGCAAAGTTTGATTTATTTTCATGCAGAAGAAGAAGAAGAACTAGCATTGCTAGCATTGCTAGCATTGCATCAGTGTAAACTGTACCTAGGTCTGACAAGGTGAGACTCATGAAAGGAAGCCAGTAACGACAGCAGAACTGACCCCTCTGCTGAAAATGAAGGACAGAGGGAGAGAAGTGAACATATGTTGAGTTCACACAAAACTGAAAGACTCATTTCAGCCATGGTGAATTATAATCTTACCGACACAACTACTGTAACATGAAAAACATTTCACACCCGTAGAATAAATAACCACAACCCCTTACCATGACTTTGACCAGCAAAACAAGACAGTTTCCTACAACTCCCATGACCATCTCCATTCCCAACACAGCCACCAGCAGCCACTTCTCTGCCTCTGGCCACTGACGTTCAAGAAACACAGTCCTATTAAACCACTCACTCACTGGAATAAAGGAAGACAGAGCAGAGTTTTTTATAAAGCAAAGCAGTGACTGAGGTTAAATAGCAACTATTGTAATTAGTTACCTTTTGCACATTAAAAGATGTCCTTTCTACCTGATAGAGAAAAGACTACACTTACTTTTATGGTGAGCCGTCAGTCCGCAGCCTTCAACAGTGGTGTCTTGGTGTATATGAAGAGCTCTGTGTCATCAAAATAGGTCTCAATTAAAATTCACATGCTCCATTTAACTCAACTAGAGTGGCTCTGACGCATCTTGTGTGTGTACCTGTAATTCAGCTTCTACTACTACTGACTACTATCATTATCCTGTTAGTGATAATAACAACAGTGAGGAAAATGGACTGCTATTAGGAATCAGATGTAAATAATGCCTCAAACAATAAGGCTTTAGTAAAATGTGGCAGGAACATGGAGTTTTTTTTCTCTTGTATGGGAAAAGTGAATAAATAATCATGAAACAGAGAGAGTTTAAAATTTACACATATTAAGATTCTTTGGGGTCTGCAGAATGCTGAATAGTTTGTATGTATTTTTGCATTTCATTCATACATTTTTTGTGAATGTGAAATTTTGATAAGATAATAAAAGGATTAATAACTGCAGACATCATAAAAAACAAACAACACAACTGTGCATTGTGATTGTGGTGGTGAAATATTAACAGAAATATATCAATGCATATTTAGCAAAACAAAACAAAAAATGACAGGTGAGGACAGCACCAAAACAAGTGTATGGCTTCAATGTCAAGTCCACAGAAAGAGCAATTAATATCAATGTAATTTCTTATTCTTTGCATATAGTTTTTGCCAGCATTGATGGGGAAGTTTGTTTGTGTTTAAGTATCTTAAAAATAAGGTCTAAAAAAATTCCAGCGTAATTTTAAGACGAACCTTTCCAGTAATGGATCAAAAACAAAAAGATAAAACAAAAAACACAAGGAATCTATTTTGTAACAAAAATAAACGAGAAGAAAAGGTTTCATATATATAAAATTTTAAAAAGAGGTTTTGAGGCATTTAAAATGCCTATAGCCCTGATGGCTCTCTGATTTGTCAGTCCTCAGTAGTATTAGAATGATTTGCATTTAAACCAATAACTATTAAAAAAAAATAGATTAATAAAATATAAAAAAATGATCTCTGTTCGGATATTACATGGTGAAAAATATATATTTTTCCTGTAAAATAATCTTAGTCGCGCGTCACATCCAGAAGAGCCAGTCTCCGTGACTTCATCACGTCGGTTAACTTCCTGTACACGCAGGGTCCGTTCCGCAAATCGTCCGCTGTTCTGGTTGAGAAGGCCAAATAGCGACACTTTGGTGAGTCTAAAATCGTTTTTATTAACAAAATCTTATGTCTTACAAATTCGCGTTGCGACACATCAAACAATTAGTTTATAATTATTTATATTTGATCTTGAAAGGAGTAAAAATTTCCTTTAATTCACCTCACGCGACCTTTGCACAAAAGTCCTTGACAGTATGTGATTTAACTTGGCTACTAATCAATGCTTTATTAGTTTGTCGATAAGCCTTCACTTTTCACAGACTAATATAAAGTCAGTTACCTTTTATTGTGCACATAAGAGTCGTGGTATGCTGCGAACTGGAGTGGTCATAAGGATATTCAGTGTGTGCTTTGTAAGCTAATTTTAGCTAACGCTAGCTAAACAATGTCATGCCTCCGAAGTATGTTAGCATGAAGTGCCGGTGTTACATCAGGGTTAGCTTAGGTCAGTAATTCATGGTTAACGTTTACGTTAAGAGTTCACATCAAAGTTAGTTTGTTTTGGCTCAGTATATGACTTTGTAATGCAAAGTGACATGAGACTAACGTTAGCAGGTGAGACACAGTGACGTTACATCAAGTGCAGAACAGGTGAGTCAGAGATTGTTGTGTTTGCGGTGCACAGCGGCTTTAACCTCCAAACCTAGCATTACAGTAACATTAAAAGTTTGCAATAAGGGTCATATTATAATTTTAAAACGTTGCACTGTCACCGTTTAGCATTCACCAGAATTAACCTTGCACTGTTTACATCATGGCCGACAAGTGAAAGTAGCGAGGGACTGTTTACTTGAAGCCATTTTATTTATTTATTTTTTTTTTGCTTCAAGTAATAGATAACCGATCATGTTTAGATACTGTCGCTATTTCTGAACTGTTCCTCAATGGCATCGTTTCTGGTTTCAGCTGCAAGACGTGATGGCTGCATCATTGCGTTTACTTTACTCCGTGTCAAGGCCAGGTAAGGTTTCTCATTTACAGTGACAGAAACATACAGTTGCACTTGCAGAAATACTAGTTATTTGACTGTAACTGTCTTGATAGTAGTTAAACAATTATTAAAACATATAGGTAGTTTGGACTTGGCACAATAAATGTAAAATCTCAAACAACTTGGGTGTGTCAATAGTCAGAGCCATGACAGATTAAAAAACAGGTTCCTAATAATAATATGCTCTTAACTTCACATCAGGTTCCTCTGTTGCATGATCAGTGGGATGTATCTTAATCATAATGTGCTTTTTAATTTCCTTTTAGGCACTTTTTCGGCCAGCCAGAATCTAGTGAGGTCCTTCAGTGTGTCTGCACAAAGGGAAGGATTCAGTAAGTACCAGTACAGCAAACCAACACAGCTCAGGTGCTTACCTATGAAATCCTGACATGGATATATAATACTGAGTTTGCTGTAATGTGACGTAATAAAAAGCAATAGATACTTTGTGTTGTTGTGAAACTCAGACATTCAAAACTCATTGCATTTGCCGAGAAGCTTTGTATCCATGAGCTGCACTGTGAGGAAATGAAACCTGGAAAATGAGCAATAATCAAACATCGTCACAGTGGGTTCAGAAACATCCTTTTTTAGCAAAGTCTTGGAAGGCAGATGTATGCGTAGGTCATAAAAGGCACACAGGACTGTGCACGATCACACCAGAGAGTGAAATGCTGAATTAGGTGGTTATGGAAGCTTTGTGACATCTAGTGGTGACTGTTTAACTTCACTTCACAAAGCAGGTTGTTGAGAAGATATTTGCATTAAGTGGAACCCTTCTTAACTTCTGGCGGACTTTTGACTTTTGACCAAATTATACTCAATGCAACTGCATAGCAGCTGGGGTCTGAATGACATAAATGTTATCATGTGCTCATGCCCACAAGGGAACACATCAGGAAAGTGTCATTCATATTATCCACTCACAGCAGCCTGCTGTGGATGTAAAGCACCTTTAGGAGTGTCCTTAAAAAAGATGTATGAGTGACAAAGAGGAATGACTTAAAAAGACTGATTAAAGTGATTTCATCTTGTATGATATACACGCATAGATATTAACATTTCACACACATATGGTCATCGTTAAAATTCAATCACAGTACACACACACCCCTCTCAACACCAGCTCTCTCACCTACATGTGTTTGTGTGCGCAGAGTATGTGAACGCCCAGGAGGTCGCTACAGACATGAAGTCCATCACAGATCGAGCTGCTCAGACGCTGCTGTGGACAGAGCTCTTCAGAGGTCAGCTGAATGTCACATATATGAATAACAGTCCATATTACAGATGTGAGATTATTAAATTAATCTCACCTTCCTTTTCTTTATACTAGTAGTCATACCAAAAAAAAAAATGTGACTGCGTAGAGAAAAGGATCTGCATTGATGTCTGTTTTTCATGCAATATTGCCCTGCTTGGCGCCATTTGAACCAATCAACATGTGACCACAGAGATATGGCTTTATTTATTGTCTTTTCTTACTTGGTTTCTTTTGGAATAATTTCAGGATTATCACAATGTATTTTGTACTTGCATGTTCATGTTTACAGTGCTTCATGTGGACATTAGGGCAATGTGTACAGAGTAAATAGTGCCAGATAGAGTTCCACCACAGGAGGTGGTTTGGCTGCTGTTTTTCCATAATCAAAGTTCTTTGTCCATGTATCAGTGTCAGTTTGTGGAATGTTTTTTTCTCATTCATACATGAATGCATGTGTTGTGACGTCAGGTCTGGGCATGACAATGAGCTACCTGCTTAGAGAACCCGCCACTATCAACTACCCATTTGAGAAGGGACCTCTGTCGCCTCGCTTCAGAGGAGAACACGCACTGCGCAGGTGAGGGTAACAGCTGCTGTCTGAAAGCACCTTAAAACTTACATTTGGAATATACTGTGTAATGTGTGGCTTAGCATATCAGTTGATAGTGTCCAAAGCAGCACTTTATCAAATCTTAACAAAGTCTTTGTAATGATGTTACACCAGGTATCCTTCAGGAGAGGAGCGCTGCATCGCCTGCAAGCTGTGTGAAGCTATCTGCCCTGCGCAGGTACACACACACACAGACACACACACACACACACTCACCAGAGGTGTCATTTTTAAATGAACAAGACAAAGCTCATTTGGCTATTTGTTAGTTTTAAAGCCTTACTGTGAATAACACATGAAATGTATGATTTTATGATTTTATGTCAGCTGGGAATAAATATAGGCACTTATATTCAACCTTAATAGCAGATAACAGTTTAGAGAAAAGCTCTGTCAGTCAGTCTAATTATCTTCAACGCTGTTTGTATCCAGGCCATCACCATCGAAGCAGAGACTCGTGCTGACGGCAGCAGGAGGACGACTCGCTACGACATTGACATGACCAAATGCATTTACTGTGGCTTCTGTCAGGAGGCGTGTCCTGTGGACGCCATCGTAGAGGTATGTTTATGGTCCTGGTAATTTATGACACATGGGGTGCCTGCAGGTCCTCGGCATGTTTAGAGTTACAGTAAATTCAGTTTTGTGTGACACATATCGCACGATTGTAAGTTCTTTAAACAGTCCCCTTATTTCCATCTAACTGTGTTTCAACATAGTCATACAATGCTGCAACACCTGAGAGGAAAACTAATTAAAGAAAAGAATATGTAAAAGTTGGAATGAAGTAAGACCTTGACTAAAAATATGTTTTCAGATCCATCAGTTATTCAGTCTAGGGTTGGTGATATTGAAGTTCCCCTACTGACAATATTGCTGTAAGAAAAGCTATTATGAAATTAAAAGCAAAAGAGAGAGATGGACATGCATGTCGATCTCTTTGGACTAGAGATGCATGTGTTGCAGTACCTGTAAGTGGCCACAAAGTGAGCAAGCACTGTTTTACACAAGGGCATGCTGAGGTCAATAAATCAGATCAGTCAATTGGTGAGATAACAGTGATTTTGAATGTGACGTTCCTCAATCCCACTCTTATCTCTGATCCCTCGCCTCTCTTACACTCCTCTCTCCATCCACTCTCTGTCCTTCTGTCTTCAGGGTCCCAATTTCGAGTTTTCCACTGAAACCCACGAAGAGCTGCTCTACAACAAGGAGAAGCTCCTCAACAACGGAGACAAGTGGGAGGCAGAGATAGCTGCTAATATACAAGCTGATTATCTGTATCGATAGACCCCCATCCACACACACTCCCACACACATACACAGTGTACAGTTAACACACACCAGAATAACCTCTGTGACACACACACACACATACGTCCATACTGTACATACTGTAAGAAGACTCGGCTGTGGATGTGCTTCAGGGTTGGATTTGGGACTTGCAGATGCATCTTTTATTCAAACCAAACATCAACACATTTCCTCTGGTGTCAGTGTCATCCCTCTTTGATCTGATAAATATACCTTGATATGTCGCTGATTTTTACCATGTCATTGTTTTGATTACATATTTATTGTAGATTGATGAATACTGCACTGGTTGTCTGTGTGATGATGAGTGTACAACAATGCAGCTGCCTCAGCGTGGTCCAGTCACCGGTCATGCAGTGGCAGCGTCGGTGCTGTACACTGATGGCAGATTGCAGATGTCCCACACAAGCTTACATGGATTATTTTATTATCTTGGATGTCAGTGCAGAGTTTTATGGTCTTTGTGCTGTTTCCACCCTGACTCAAGAAATAAAATTCTGGGATTAAAAAGTGTGTCGAGTGTAGTTCCATCTTGACTTTGGGAAAAGAAATGACAACAGTAAACCACATCTCAAGGTCGCCAAGCTGAGCAGATCCATCCATCCATTGACTTAACTGTTCAAGACAAACAAAAGCAGGTATGTTTTAACAAGAGTTCAGGACATTTCCAGCAGTGTTTGTAGCAACAAAAGCAGGTTTTCCTAACCCTAACCAAGAGGTTTTTGTGTCTAAACCCTACCACACGTTAACCACAGCGCTGTCACAACAAAAAACTGAAAAGTGAAATGTTAAGTTTAAACATACCTGCTACATATGAAACATACAATGTAATATATCCGTGACTTGCAGAAACGCCAATGCCAACATTTATTCTGACGATTGGGTTGCTTCTCTGACAGCAAAAACAGTACAACATGTCTAGTGGAGTGGGTGCTGGACCAAAGAAACATCTGGCAAAGTAAAAAAATAAGTCTGCGCACCAAGCAGCGAGAGATTTAATGCAGAATGACGCTTGGAGCCACATGGCTCTTCCTCAGACTTCTGAAACATGACAAAGTCAGGATATAAAAGTGTACTTGCTGGTATTCTCCCCTTAAATATTTTTCAAAAGTACAGAGCATCACCTGAATCATCCTGAGGGCTTACCAAACATAGAGTATCAGATCAAACTTTATGCAGCAGCAGCCAGGACTACAGCATCATAACACCAATTCAATAGAATACAAATCATTCAAAACAAGGCAATAAAAATTGCATAAAGACTCCCATTTCACATCAGCACCCATTAAATCCAGTGTGTCCAGACTCAAAACGGCCAGGCAAGTTTATTTATACAGCATGTTTAGGGGCTCTGTTGGTTTGCCTTGATGATCTACTGATGTGGTGCCGCTGTGAATGAGATAACTCCTGCTGTCTCTTGTTTTTGTATTATTCTGTGGATGTTGCAAGCTATGTGATGAAGAGTAGTCATTACTGTGGTAACAACTAATGGGGATCCTGAATAAAGAATAAAGCACTTACATAAAACATCGTAAGCATCAAGACAAGGTGCAAAAGAATCATATTATAAAAAGACATTTAAAACAATTCATTAGAAGAGGAATTCATTTTGAAGAGGAATCAGTTTTGCAGTCATGAATAATTCGGTGCTTCCAATTTTATGGTACTAATTATGTATTGCAGTTTGTGTCTTGTCTGTATTTTTATTGTTTGCACCTTGCACTGTTACTTGCGTTCTTGTTGCTGAGGTTTTTGTATCTTAAGACCCAGCCAGGGATGGGTATTGCAGATTATCTTAGGCTATAAATGCTGTTGTGAGTGGCATTAATGTATGCTACATACTTGTCCCTATACAAATAAACATCAAATAAATAAAGAAGTAGAGAATAGCAAAAAAACTTGAAATATATTTAGGTGGTATAAAATACAAGAATGAAAGTTAGAGGTATAAAGCCAGGTATATGATACAATAATACAAGACAGGTATGAACCATTCAAAGAGAGAAGCATCATATTTCAACATCCATAACACACAACCATAACCATCAAAATGTCACTAACAGTAGCCCCATGATCGCATCTCATTTCAACCTATTAGTTATATTTATATTCCATACACCACATATATCAAATACATCATATTTTCTATTCATTTTTCTCGTAATATTTTCATTAAAACTTTATGTCTATTTAGTTGTCCTTGACCCAGCATGCCTGCACAGGTCTGTTTATGTTGATTATTTCCCTCTGTTTTATTTCAATTTAGTATTTATAGTGAAAATTAATATTAAAACAGTTCAGGGTTCAGCAACACAGCCCTGGTCCCATGGGTGCTCTCCTCTCTCCTCTCTCCTCCCACCCTGAGCATCCTCCTCCAGGCTCGTGAACTAGCGGGCGAACCGGAAACTGTAAAGCACAAACCGTTTGTCAGAGAAGATGAGGATACACTCAGGGGGTGAGGTTAGCTGAGGAGAGACAGTGGAGGAGAAAAGGTGAGGCTTTATTTGTTCATCTGTCGCTGTTAGTGTTCATCGATAACACTCCGGGTTTAAACAGTTTAACTTCCGGCTGCTCGCTGCTAACCTGTGTGAGCTTGTTAGCTTGGAGATGCTAATCCGCAGCTGTGTGAATTAGCTCCGTGTACATGAACCTGGCTGTTTTGACACACGAGGACGTTACTGTGACTGTAGACTGTGAACATGAAGTTAAATGTGAACAGCGTTGTTAATTGATGCGCAAACATACCGTTAAGACTTCTTTACAAACTTAACTGTTCTCGTGTAGTGCTGTGCTGCACTGCCACTTTATTAGGTACACCTGTTCAACTGCCTGTTAGTGCAAATAGCGAATCAGCCAATCACATGGCAGCAACTCAGTACATTTAGGCATGTAGACATGGTCAAGATGACCTGCTGAAGTTCAAACTGAGCATCAGAATTGGAAAGAAAGGTGACTTAAATGACTTTAAACATGGCATGTTATGGTTGTTGGCGCCAGATGGGCTGGTCTGTCAGAAACTGCTGATCTACTGGGATTTTCACACACAACCATCTCTAGGGTTTGCAGAGGATGGTCTGAAAAAGAGGAAATATCCAGTGAGCAGCAGCTGAGCAGCCTTGTTGATGCCAGAGGTCAGAGGAGAATGGCCAGACTGGTTGAAGATGATAGAAAGGCAACAGTAACTCAAATAACCACTGGTTACAACCAAGGTCTGCAGAAGACCATCTCTGAACCAACAACACGTCCAACTTTGAAGCAGATGGGCTAGAGCAGCAGAAGACCACACCAGGTGCCACTCCTGGTAGCTAACAACAGGAAACTGAGGCTACAGTTCACACAGGCTCACCAAAACAAAAAGGCCAGGTCAATAAAACCAGTAAAAAGTAGAGCCAGTGGTTCGTTTTGGTCCATAGATGAGGACCCGCTCCCTGAGTAGCCATTAAAGGCTCATTCTAATGTAATGAAAACACAGCAGTTATTATTTTTAGGTGATTATACATGAGAGAAAACATATTCTATTTCTGCCAGTATATCCCCCTAAATCCTGCATGCTGGACCCTTAAATACTTTAAAATCAGAATTACTGTCTGTGTCTCTTTAATTCACTGCACCCAAAATATAGATAGGAATTTTACAGTATGACAGAGAGATTCAGACTATTTTTTACTATCTTCTGCATTCAGCTGTCGGTCTGCTTGGTCAGTACTCAACTACAACATCTTAAAGGCCCAGTGTGCAGGATTTAGTGGCATCTAGAGGTCAAGTTGCAGAACTGTGTGCCAAGTGGTAGAACTAAAGTGACTGATTTGTGTGTATCCCACTGGCTAGCTCATCACTGCTGCTTTACTCTGCACTCATACAGCAGTTACCGCTGAAATCAGGTTGCTGTCTTGTAGAAGCGAAAATCGGTGCCTGGAAGTGGGCCAGATGGCTCCCGACCTCGTCTTCTACTTTTGCTGCAGATCGTCCTCTGAGTTGATTTAGTATCTTAGGTTCAGTTGGCTGACACTTAAAGAAACACTGGAGTCAAACAGAATCTGGTGCAATCGAGTTTAATGTGTCCACAAGCATCAACACATACAACTCATTGAGTCAGGCTCCGGAGCAAGACTGAAGTTTCACTTTCTGCGCTGCTCCCTTTTATGCTGGTGAAGATTCGAGAGAATCTCCACCTTTTTCCTTTAGTCCATCCTACCTGCGCTCGAATCTATTGGTGGTAGGTCTTTTTCTTTTTAGCCCTTTTCCATCTGGTCCAAATCTATTGGTGGCAGGCCCCTTGGGCCCTTGTCCAAACATGACCTCTGGGCCTGGAAATCCCCAACAAATTCTCCCACCATTAGATTCGAGCCTGGTTTCACTTTATTTTTTAAACGTATATGAAACGTGGGGACTTTCTCTATACAGTCCCCTGTGCTTTCATGCAGTGTGAGCTTTTGAGTGTGTGTCATGTAATACAAACGTTAGAGTGTGTGTGTGTGTTATTATTAAACAGTACATGGTGTGGTATATGTGTGCTCTTTCAATATGTGAATACATAACCTTGTGTTATGAATACATAGACTTGTATAACAGTGTTTTATCACACACAGATGCATGACAAACAGTTTTATAGGACCTTATACATAAAACATGGTTATATGACCTTTAGTCTTAATCAACTTATGCAGTATAACGCCTTTACCTGATTAAAGATTAAATCTTACACTACACTTCACAGAATCGTAGCACTCACCCTCCATTTTCCCCCTGGTTACTGTTACCTCTGTCAGCACTGCTGCTGTTGTTTAGTGCTGCTTGTAGAGTTGGCACTGTTAGCTGCTAGCTGCCAGCTCAACCACCTCCACACTGAGAACCATGTGCAGAAAACTCATACTCTCTGGCCTTCAGATAGAGCCCCGTTAAGGGGGTATTGTCGCAGCCCTGCTATAGTCACTTCTAGCCACAGTATTATTGTCACTATTGTTATTGTGTGTGTTTCTGCTCTGACCCGACTGTCTTTATTCAATGATTTCAGATGTGAAACAAACTGGTGGGAAGACAGTCATTTGGAGGACGGTAACTTTGATCAACAAGGTGGTGAAATGAGTTCTTCAGAAAAGGTGAGCTCAAATAGAAATAACCATTATCCAGTATTTTGTCATGACAGTGGCCACCGTAGATTAAAGTCGAATCAACAAGGCTCTTCTCAGCTGCTGTCACATGATATATTCAGCATGGTGTAAATTCCCCAGCATCAGCTCCATAAATACATTGGAGTAATGTCTCACTCTCCATGGTGCCAGGCTTTATTCTGTGGTAGTCACCATGGCTTGCACAAGCAAATCAAGTCTAGGTGAGAAAACAAATGTGTCGTGGATTTACCTGGACTATAATAATGTAAGTGATAAATTCAACATAATGTCTGTTTCCATGGGGTAAACTCCATCAGTTCAACAACACTCAAGCTATAATCAATTCTCAAAGTGCTTTTACTTTGCTGTTTATTTTATTACTTTTAAGCTACCGTCAGTGAAAGTGGAGGCTTGAAATTTCACATTAAATGCCTACCAAGAAAGCAACTTAAAGGCTGTTTTGTTGAGTGTAATTGACACCAGCTCAACACAGACTGAAAAAACAGCAAGGTGTAAACAATCATTATAACTTATTGATTGAAATGACAATAGGGTGAGGTGAAATAGAAGTCCTGTTTGTAAAGTTGTGTATCAAATATTGGCCTGGTTCTCTCTGCAGTGTTACTGACCTGACTCAGTATATTGTTTAGTAGGCAACAGTGTTACATGTGAAGTTCCACAGCATGGCTAGCTAATGGGTGGCAGTATTTTATCTTGTCCTCCACTCTGACCTTTATTTCTCTCTGTTTCTCTCAGCTGAAAGAGGCAGACACAGACATTAGCAGACCTCATCAGTGTCAGACGTGTGGGAAATCTTACAGTCGGATCTGTAGTCTCAAAAGACATGAACTCACTCACACTGCAGAGAAACTGTACCACTGTGAACAATGCAACAGCAGCTTCAGTGAGCTAAAGACATACAAGCTCCACCTGCAGACCCACACTGAGGAAACACCATACTGCTGCAGCCTGTGTGGGAGACATTTCAGCGACCAGAGCTCATACAGAAAACACTTGAGCAACCACACTGGACCATACCAGTGTGACCGATGTGAAAAGACCTTCAGTCAGTGGGGTAATTTCACAGTACACCTGCGTGTCCACACTGGAGAGAAACCACACCACTGTGACTTATGTGGGAAAAGCTTCCGTTGTTTAAGTACATACAGGAACCATGTGCGCACCCACACTGGGGAGAAACCTTATTGTTGTGACTACTGTGGGAAGAGATTCACTCAGTTCAGCACTTATAACCAGCACCTGCGTATCCACACTGGAGAGAAGCCGTATCAGTGTGAGCAGTGTGGGAAGAGTTTCAGTCGCTCGAGCAATTACAAGCAGCACCAGCGCGTCCACACTGGAGAGAAATCGAACTGGTGTGATCAGTGTGGGAAAAGTTTCAATCGGCTAGGAAGCTACGTCCGACACCTTCGTGTGCACACTGGGGAGAAACCATACTGGTGTGAGCAGTGTGGTAAAGGCTTCAGTCAGCCAGGGAGTTACAACCAGCACCTACGGATCCACACAGGAGAAAAACCGTACTGGTGTCCACACTGTAAGAAATTCTTTACGTGGTCTCTGTCCTTGAAGAGACATCGCTGTGTTGAAATAGATGGAGAGAGCTCAGATTGTGTATAGGAAAGAAAAGACTCACATCCTGTTAGATCTCAGAGTGAGTGTCTAAGTACAATTGTGCGTTTAGCTACTGTTACAAATAAGAAACTATGTAATCCTATGATATTGACGATAACATTGGAGTTCATCAGTCAGTATAGAGTCGTCATTTTAGGAGAAGGTGTTGTAATCACGGCAATGATGATAACTGCATCACCCAGCCCATACTCATCCCCAGCAGGGGTGTGAAAAAACAAGCTCACAATGGGATATTATATCAGTTCTTTGGGCAGTGTTACAGCATTTGCTGATATTGCAATGTCTACCATGATGCCATTTCAATTAAATTAAGGGACCTGCGATCAATACAAGGCGATATCATTGTCTTTTTCTTGGCTGTTTACCATAATCTGCCTGGTATTAGGCTGCTAGCACTCCCTTAATACTAAGAAAGATGTGTACTTGGACATAAATGGTGAAACAAACACGCCATGGGAATTTTGAAGTAAAGGTAAATCTCAAAAATGATACGTATCGACAATAATGGATCATTGATGATTAAATTGATACATCAATCCAGATTAATGTATTGTTGCACATCTCATTCCCAGGTCATCAAAAATTGATGCTTGGTCACATCCCTTGGCGCCTGATAGCGATGCACAGGGCATCCTTTAGCGCAGTGGTTCCCAACTGGTCCAGCCACGAGTTCCAGATTTCTCCCTAGTCATTAGTTCAAGGTTCACACAGCTCAATATATTCAGCGTCACACTCGGGTTTGGTTTGCCATGTCATTGAGCTAATTTGCTGTCTCTGTCAAGTAGCTGTCTGTTAGTTACTCACTCTACAGCAGGAAACAGCAGTTCAAAATAAAAACCCTGTGCCAGAAATTCACTGTACTTAAAACTAAGTGTTTTTTTACAAACTTGATATGTTTGTGAGTCACTTGCGGCCCATTTAGAATGGGACCGCAACCCACTTCTGAACTGTGAGCCACCAGTCGGGAACCACTGCTTTAGAGTGTGTATGTGACACACAGCTGAAACAAATTGTAACACGTGGTCAATGCTGTGTAACTGCTGCGGTTAGGTTTAGGCAACAGAAGTACTTGGTTAGGTTCAGAGGGAAAAAAATCATGTTTTAGGTCATGTGAGGGATGTCAGTGTGCAACGAACGAACATAAATATTGTAATTTGACTTTTGGTTTTACACGGGACACAAACTTCTGTTTCCTGGGTAAAGGTCCAGTATTGTTTGACCTACTGACCTCTCACCCTATGCACACTTTCTCACTCTTTATACCATGTCATTTGCTCTCAGTGTCAAATACTGCCACAGACGGCTTTAAATTGGAGTTAGTTGAAAGCCCGATGAGTCCTATTACGATGCTAGAGCAGTGGTTCCCAACTGGTCCAGCCACGGCGTCAAGATTTCTCCTTTTATTTTGAAGTGCTGTCTCCTGCCGTAGAGTGAGTGACTAATGGACAGCTACTTAACCGAGACAGCAAACTAATGACAAAGGAGAAATCTGGACCCGTTTACTGTCTCGGTTAAGTAGCTGTCCATTAGTCACTCACTCTACGGCAGGAGACAGCACTTCAAAATAAAAGCTTATGATGGAAATTCACTGTACTTAAATATAAGGTGTGTTTTTTACAAACTCGCAGTCCATGCAGAATGGACCAGTGACCCACTTTTGGACCACGACCCACCAGTTGGTATCAACTGTGCCAGAGGGTATCTTTGGTGTCGATATCACACATTGAGGGGGGTGATGAAGCGTCTGTATTTGATGACCTGCAAATGACAACAGACTAGTCATCACTTTTAGCAGATATAATGAACTAATTTTAAAAATTAGCTAATTTTGCCCTGACTGCAGGGGTACGTTGGTTTTTCACTGTGTTAAAAAAATCTTGGCAAGTTTGGAGCAAAAAAAGAGGAAGAGTCTTACTATGAGAATAAAGTTGTAGTACAAGAAAAAAAACGTGCTTTATATATGTTCTGTACAAGAGTCTCACAGGTGACTTAACCCACAGGTTAGTGCCCTGTGGGTTTAGATGCAGAGGGCTGCTTGCATGGCTGAGTCTTACTGGGAATCTCCTTTGGAAGTGACACGTTAGCGGTGTGTAAGCGTTCTGTCATCCAGTCCAGCCTGACTCCATCTTCCATAAACACTGTCTGTCAGCAGCAGCTCCTGAGAAGCTGAATGAACAGAGCTAACCTGCCTCACTGAGCTGACAGCAGAAACCGTTTTGGTTCACTCTCAGCTGATCTCATAAAGTTGTTTTCAGCTGCAGCAGGCAGATGTTTTGAAAGAAAAATATATGATTTACCCTCTGTACACTCCCTGCTCAGCAGCAAACAGCAGACAGACAGAGTTAGAGTCTAGAGCATAGTGGGGCATTTAGCAGCTAAAGAGACATAATTTCCACTCATGAAGTGGACACAAACACTCCAAATAATGCTAATGTTGCTCTTTAACAGCTGGATGTATAAATGAGTAACAACTATCTGTGAACAGGTTAACCATATGCCTGTTTCTGTCGCCCCCTGGTGGCTGAACTTGTCCAAACCACTGCATGTGTCATCTGTTAAGTCTGTTTTTGAGAGTACTCTGTGTGTATGCAGGTGTTTAAGTATAAATCTTTGAAAACACATTTTCCTTTCTCTCTGATGATGGTACAATAACTACAACACCTCTACTGTGAGTATTACTATCTAGCACATGCATCGATGTAACCAAATAGGAATATATATTTGAATATGAATATATATTCTGCTGTCAACAGATGTGAACAGCGTTAATATTTTTGTGTAAGCAAATGCAGGGCAACAAACAGGAGTGTGGGGAGTTATTGGTTCAACATTCAGACATTCGATGAATCATCTATTAAACCTTGAATGACTGCAAAGTTTCTCTTAAAGCTTTTAATTTTAAATTGCATCTGTAACAAAAGAATTTACCAATTTGGGATCATTAAGCACATCTCTCTATCTGCTGGTGGCAGGAGCCGACGAGGAAGGGTGGGGACGGATCAGCAAATGTGTGTGTGTGTGTCCCTTTGTGATGATCCAGAGGTTTTTGCGGGACCATGACTAAGTGTGAGACCCTGCAAGTGAAAACAGCAGCACCTCAGAGTGCACACATTACACTGTCAGACAAAGAGGAAGAACGTATTTTATTTATAGTTTCGTTACCTTTCACACAACCAGACAGGAACAAGACCTTCATTTGTAATACTGCAGTATCACGATATACAGATTACCTGCCATGCAAAGCAGAGTTTGCATATGCAAATCTTTTACTGCGTCCAAAAATGCCTCCAGCCCAGTCACTAATGTGCATAAGTGCTGTGTGTCGGTTGAAAACATCATTTTCTGAATGCTCTCACGCTCTCGTGTTCTTGTGTAACTCTATCACAGTATTTTTAAATAGTACCTGCTCCTGCCATTGTGACTCACCTATTTACCTGAGGTACTTATAGAGTTAAAGTGCAACCATAAAGTTGATGTAAGGCAGTTTTTCCCATGGCTGTTACAGTGAAACTTCTCAGCCTTGAGAAACTGTAAAATGTATGCAAACAAAGGCTCTGAGATAAGTGAGCAAATACTGAGTGTCTTACTGGAAGCTGTTTGTCTTTGTTGGAGCCTCTGTCAACCAATCACAGATTTGTAGGGAGTGTCACCAGCTCACCTTTTCTCCGCTTAAAGGGCCGTGTGGGTAACCTGTGAGGGTGTGACGTGTACTCCAGGGTCTGCTTCATGTATGTGAAGGGAAGCAGCTCTCTCGGGGTGTCATGGTGAAGATGGCGGGTGGCAAAGAGTGATGATAGTCAGAAGAATTAAGTGTCTGGATAAGCTCAGGGCTACTGTTAGACCTCATGAAAAGGTCAGGTTTGTTGTTTTGTCATGAAGACTGCAGTAAGACCATTGTTGGACATCCTTCTTTCTGCAGAGTGGTCCAGACCGCTAGAAACTAGTTATTGGCGATAAAGAGCTAAGCTAAATTCATGTTAATAAACCAGCATGTTCCCAGCTACGGTTCGGAGCTGGCAAACTGTCACTGAGAGGGAGGTAACAGCAGGATTAAAAATGGTCATGTTTGATAAGAATCTTCGTACATAGCTAGCTACCACGCCTTTTTGGAAACGTTACCCCCACAGATGTATAAAGAGAACTAGATACAGAGTTGGAGGCAGGGCTGTGCTCATTCCTATGAAAGTTGCTCAGTGGTGCATGAAGCAAAAAAAAAAAAACATTTGACTTCTCTGGTGTAAATTTGCCTGGATCTACTGCATCATTGGGACCACATTAGAGACTTACCCAGCCAAGTGGCAAACTTTCACTCTTCTTCACTTTTGAAATCACACTGAATGGATCAAATTGCGATAGTGAAATGAATCATTTCTCGTGGGTTATGACACCAAAAATGGCAAGCACCAAAACATATTCAACAGTTTCTACAATCAGGCGTCCACCTCACCATCTGCATCACCAATTTCCTGTCTCCAAAATGTTCATAAGCATGGGTCAAAGTTTCTCCCAACAGGTCTTTATATAGATGATGACCTTTGCATGGGAAGTGGCATATGCCTCTTTCGGGCCTCTCATTGTTATAAATGAGACGCCTGGTCACTGTGTTTGTCTTACATCATTGCCAAAGCAAACCTTTGGGAAAATGGTGAAAACTTTTTCTTTTTTTGGCCTGTTATTGAGCATTGATACTATTTTTGCCCAAAGCACAAGCAGTATTTAAATGCAACACTTTATACAGTCATGCCACAGTAGGGAAGAGGAGCACCACTTGGTCTCACAGTCTTTTAGTGTACATTTAGTTCTATGTGAGCATTAAAGACACCTCAAGCTGTAATTTGTTTACTTGACAGTATTATTGATAATGATGTGTATATTCTCTGATGGCAGACGTGGTATATGCTAACTGAGAAGCGCTAGATAATTTATCAGTGTTCTGTACGACATCTATTGCACGTCTGTCCGTCCTGGAAGAGGGATCCCTCCTCAGTTGCTCTTCCTGAGGTTTCTACTGTTTTTTTCCCCGTTAAAGGTTTTTTTCTGGGGAGTTTTTCTTTATCCGCTGTGAGGGTCCTAAGGACAGAGGGATGTCGTATGCTGTAAAGCTCTGTGAGGCAAATTGTGATTTGTGATATTGGGCTTTATAAATACAATTGATTGATTGATACGTACAATCACTACCACAAATTGTCTTAGCACCTACTGAGAACTGACAAGTGTCCTGATCACATGTGTTGACCACTTGTTTATATATATAAATGATATGGACGGATCATGATTGCATCACTTTTTACCAGCATTTCAAAGTGAGTCAAAGCTATATTACTGTCAGTTAAAAATAAAATGGAAAATATATATATGTCAATAACCTGTGTCTCAGTAAGTTAACAACTAGCTAACTCTCCCATTACTGAAATTGGCCCCTCGCTAATTCCCGCCCCTAGACACAGACTGGCCAATCATAGCGTAGCGTACCAGGGTCCAACAACAACACAGCTGTGCTCCATTGACTCTAAGGCAATCGTTTCAGATTTCCTTCATTTTCAGGCTGGTTTTGTGGATTTGGAGCTAAATGTTTTGTCTGGGGTACGTCGTGTATTTATGATACTCGTTACGAGGTTGGAAAAAGATATACGTTTCTTCCCTGTTCCAAAACCAAAATCAAACCCTGAAAAGTGTAGGGTTAGCCAGCTAGCTACTGATGATATAGCCTACTGAATGTATACACATGCTGCTTTTGCTGTTTAATGATTATAACAGTGAAAACAAGACCGACCCTGCTGTACAGGAACCAGTGAAGGGAAGCAGGGAATCTTTACTGATATTCAACCAATTAAGCCAGCCAAACGGAACACAACACACACTGCTCATATTCTCAAAAGGAAACCTATAACATTCCCAGGGTCCCACAGGGAAAGCTTTTTTTCTGGTGATTTGGTTCTCTAACTGCAGGGAGTGTGTTTATTTTATTTTATTTTTTTTGAAGGAACTGGACTTTGGAGCAATGGGTGTTTGTTTTTTGTGTAACAGGCTTTCGGTCCAGTGGGCTTTGGAATTTTGGGCCGTTGGAACAGTGGCCAGTCCCTGAAATACACACCAGTCAACAGGGACACTGCCCAGTAATCATGGAATGCAGCCACATGATAATTAATGAGCAGAACAAACCCCTACTCTGCTGCATAACCAATATTTGTATATTTACAATACATTAATTTACTGAATGATGATATTCAATGTCTCTACGAAGTGTTTTCATGTCATTTGGCTCATCGTTTTAGTGTCACAGCCCATAACGTTACCATTATCAACCTTGTTTCCATCTAAACCCCGCCCCCCCCAGGGAAATCCACCCTCCTATCAACGCACCCAAAGGTTAATTACATGGAATATTTGTTTAGTGTGTGCAGTACTTTTTGACAGTTTAACTGCTCATGATAAAGTTGGCAGAATAGGAGTTTCCATGTAGAGGGGCTGGGTTTGGCTGAGAGAAGAGAAGAGGGTATTTCCTTTGCTTCAGTGCTTTTTTCCTGCATTTATGTTCTGCCTTTGTCTCAACTTTGTTTCACAAGCCCACATTTAACACACCCAACCCCCTGGCAGGTGTATTTTCATAATACAGTAAAATCTGATTAAAGCTGTGCCAATCTTACCAAAGCCCTAACAGTAAATACAGTAAGCCATCATGTGCCATATTGTCTGGCTATTTTATTTGCCCAACAGCAGATGGCAGTTTATCAAAGTATCAATGTTTTCATAAACAGCATGTGTGGAAACTAATGTCAACAGACTAAAAGGTGGAGCTGGTTTTCACATACAGACTGAAGAACACCTGGAAAAATATGTAGGCTGTCTGAAAAAACCTTCAGGTCCAGGAAAGTAAGAAACGTTTTGGTGTTGGAAGTGTTCAAATTTCCATTCTTCATTCTTCAATATGGTCCAGTGCCCCCAGAGGCTTAGCATCATCAGACCAGTGGCTGATGGGCAAGGGCGCAGTGCTATTTGTACAAGTACTAGAGTACACCTATGATGCACACATGCAGACACACACAGTTAAATTGTGGCTTGTTTCGTTGGTTATGTTACCACTGTGTAAGTAAGATAAGATAAGATAAGATAAGATAAGATAAGATAAGATAAGATAAGATAGTACTTTATTGATCCAAAACTTGTGTGTTACAGCAGCAAGTAATCAACCAGTATGTGGACATTAGAATATAGAAATATATACAAAAATGAGTAGTACTAAAATTTACAATATACAAGAAATATACAGGAATAAAATAAAATAGAAAATATCAAATTGCAGGAGTAAAAAGATCAAACTACATACACAACACTACAGTCAGAAGTGGTGGCAAGTTTATATACATTAATTAAAACCATGCTGCCTTTTACTTTTTAAATTAAAAGTTAGCCAGCTACAGAAAGAGAAAACAATAATTTCATTTATTGTGCTGCTCAGAGGCTACCAGTGTGTCGTTCAAGGAACAACTTTGTTAAGTGACCTCTAGCTCACCTGGTAGAGTGTGCACCCCTGTAGGCTGAGTCCTCTGCAGCGGCACAGGCTCTAATCCAGCCCACGGCCCTTTAGTGCAATGCAAAATTCGAAATCTGTCACTGATGTCCTTTCCTTCTTTTATAGTTTCCTTGCCTAAAAGACGGAGCACTCCTCATCTTGAGAAAAGGCGATTGCTAACAAGTGGCTAAATTTGACAACAGAGCGTCATCAGGCCAAATGTGGCTTTACAGCCTCGCTGTGGTGGCAACATTGAAGACATGTGACCGTGGTGTAGTTTGTTTATAGCCTAATGTTAGCTTTTTACTTATGGCGATTGCATTTACGCTTAAAATATAACAGTGGTGTTCATCTGTGAAGATTATCCTGCTGAACAAAACGTATAAATATCATAAACTTTTGTTTGCCTCACAGCTATTCTCTGCAGTAATCTAAAATGCAGTGGGAAAATCCCATCAGCTTTTTAACGAGGGAACCAAGGCGATGCTAACTTCCGTGCCGTACAAATAAATGCCTCCCTGCAGCACTCTCTGATTATTTTGGACAGCAGCGTGTGGTTATCATTCTGCACATTCATCTGTTAGGTCTGGTTTCTCACCGAGATAAGAGTTTATCTGGGTGACGGTTATCACAATGTTATTTTGTGTGTGAATACACTGCTTTTAAATTATTCTTGACCTTGCATCATAGAAAATGATGTTCATGCTTTGGTCTCTGCAGTTAAACAAGAAACACACTTGATGTCAGTACAGAAAGCACAGTTCAGGACTAAGAATCTATATGAATGGTTAGTCCGTCCATCATGCTTTATAGTTTAAAATATCAAAATCATGTGCATGACAGCATTTGAAGAACCATCTTCTGCAGACACCATCAAGCATTCTTTACTTTATAGAGCAGCATGTATTTGGGTCAACTGCAAATGTTCTCCATCACTGAAGGAAAACCAGATACTTCCTGTCACACTTTAAACTCGGAGTGAATGGGTAGATAACAGATGCTGTACTGTGTTCATCCAGGCATTCGAGCGATCTGGTCAACCACAGGCTGACTTACATGACTCAAGCACACCAGAGACATCACAAGAGTCATAATCGACCCACGACAACGTACTTTCAGTTCCATAGAAACCGACCACAGAGAACAGTCTTCTGTCAACTTTCTCACACATCATGCAGACCATATGTTTTGACCTTTAATGCCTATGGTTCCATCTGTGGAAAATTCTAAGTGGAGCTTTAAGACGGCTGTGAGAACACTAACTACACAAATATGAACGTTACATAGAGCTGCCTGCTTTGCACATTTTTTTCATATTCATTTTGTATTTTTTAACACATCTTGTGCAGATAAATGTTGTACAGGAAATCGTTCTTCTTTCTGAGACCTGTTTTTCTTATCAACTGCAGAGTGGGTGCAATGTTCAGGAAGTCAAGCAGCATGTCTTTATCTCTAAATACAACATCTCTATCTCTAAAAACAACATATGCAAAGACCATGGTTCTAATTATCTGTCATGCAAATCAAAGGGCAATCCCCAAGAAGCACTCCATCTCAGGTTTCGTATGGTTACATAGATGTATAGAGCTGCAAAGTGTGATGTTCATTCTTCCTGTTATTTACAAACATTTTCACATAACCAGTCATTTTATCAACTGACACAACTGTCAGTGAGAAGTTTGACTGAGTAAATCTTCTTTAAAACCAAATTTAATGCATGCTGGGAGGTAATGAGCAGACAATGCTTTCTGCATTTCTGTGTGTGTGTGTGTGTGTGTGTGTGTGTGTGTGTGTGTGCGCGCGCGCGCGCGCGTGCATGTATGCATAGGAGTAGATTTTGTAGGGACAGTGTTAATAACATGTCTGTTCCCTCCCCCCTTAATAAAAGCATTAAAATAGCAAAGGAGACATTTTGATTGATGACATCGGTACATAAAAATTCACCAGAATGCAGAAAATTAAGTGTTTGATGCTCAAAATTTTTCTGCCCCCCCCCCAATCTACGCCCTTGTGTGTGATTGTGTATGCGCTGCAGTGGCTGTTTGGACTCGTGGTAGTTGCTGCAAGTTTAAACGCGTCCCGCTTTTATGAATATTTTACTTATTAAATATTTTTGCAAGGTCCTGGGTCAGGTACAGACTTGTCTGTGACATGACAGCACTCATTTTGTGCAGGAGTTTGGATTAAGCTCCAGATGTGAGACATTTATCATGAAAGGTTAAATCCCAAGTGGACGGCGGTCAATAACTCTGCGATGGAAGTACGGGTGATAATTACTTTCATTTTTATAGGTAAGTTGCCTAACTATATAAGTGATACACTTGCACATTATTATGCTTTACCTGACTGAAGTTATCCTTCGAGGCTTTTCTGATTTCTACTCATAAGAGCTTGCGTTTTTACGCACGAACACAATGTTCTAAAGATACAAATCGAGACATTAATACAGGCTTAAAAAAAACCCCAATATTAACAATAATGGTGGGGGAAAAAAACTACATTTGAGCAGCAACATGGTGCCTAAAGCTAAAAAAAAAACCCAAAAAACTAAGAGCTGCTTTTTGTTTCATGTTTAGTTTTGACGCCAGAGACAGAAAGCCGACCTGTCTCAGACCATCTGAGAGGTCTGGATGGTTTTTACCTTAAAATACCCGTTTTTGTTGGCACAATCCCAGATGGAAACGCAGTGGCAGATCTCTTGAAAACATCCACATTCGGTGTCTAAAAAGCCGCTGGAAACACATCAATGACTCACTAAAAACAACCCGTTTTGTTGTTTGTTGGCTTCAAACAATGGTCTGTAGCTTGGCGTGTTGCCTATACCATCCACCATCCCCTCCACCTCCCGATGACAAAGTCAGCTCATACAGTACTAATTTACTTTACAAATGTTGATATGATATGTATGATGTACAAATATAATGTTTTCTTTGTTTGCAGAAACATACAATGCCAATGTTTTATTCTGGCTTCAAAAACATTAAGTTTCACATTTTTTTTAACAGAAAAAACACCTCATTCAGTGGTAGACATTCTCTACTTTCAACTTTTCTGTGTTTAGTATTTTAAACTGAATTAATTAATTTTGCTAGTTTAAAAAAAAGAAAGCAAAATCACTGCTCGACTTGTGGATAGAAGTTTGGTAAAAACGGACACAAGAGGGTCAGTCAGCATAAGCATTAAGGCATGTGTATTATTGTTGTTTTTGTAATTATGTCTGAGATGAAGGACTGCGATGGACTTTTAAATAATAAATTATAAACTTATAGCTGTCACAGTGAACCAGGAGACTTGTTTTTCACCACCTGCATTCATCTTTTTGATGTTTCACCAGTGTGGTGTTTGTCCTTGGTGTTTTCTTTTCATTGGAGACTATTTTTACCTTTGTGTGAGCAGTGGCGTCAATAATATTTATAATTTTCAACAGAAATGATCTATATCATCATTGACTTGGGTCAGAGAGAGGGCAGGTATGAAGAAAAAGTTAGAAAAATAATTCACAGATGTTTGCAGTTATATACTGATTAGCTCTATTTGAACCACTGTGTGCACAGTGACTGCGTTTACATGCACACTAATATTCTGAAAACGACAATATTCTGAATTTGATGCTGGTTATGTAAACAGCATATTCCATATGAATTTTACGAATTAGGCCATGGGGTTGCTGGGCTCAGCCTCAGAGATAGGGTAAGGAGCTCAGACAAGAGCTGCTGCCCCTTTGCATCAAAAGGGGTCAGTTGAGGTGGTTCAGATGCCTCCTGGGCGCCTCCTGTTAGGCGAATTGGCCCTGGATAAGTAGATGAAAATGGATGGAAGCCGAATTAAAGGAACTGGCCACTTTAGAATGAAAATATGGACAGTACTGGCAACTAGCACAAGACTCGAGAACTAGCACCACCACTACCCATCAGCTAGTCTCGTGCGAGTTGCCATGTAAACACAGCACGCCTGCAGGGCAGGCTAACTGACCACGGTGAAAAATGATGCTGTAAAAGTGGAGTAAATTACATCTTTTCAATTCAATTTTGCATGCCGCGGCTTCAGAGCACTTGGATTACAACGGACGAGCCGTTCTGACGTTTTTTAAATGCATTAGCAGAGTTTTATTACATTTTCAAAATGTGGGTTCCATGCACTTCAAGTGTAGCTGTTATTCCAGCTAGCTGTTATCCTCCGATACCCCGAATGAGTTTTGTGGATTAAAAAACTACACTGGACTTCTTGTCGGCATGAGGGTCAATAAGTACTGTCTGTATTTTCATTCTAAAGTGGCCATTTCCTTTAGGCATTTTCCAATTAAGACATCTTGGATATACCAGTATTATTCAGGTTTGAGGAGCATTAGTTGAGCATGTATACATAACATTTGGATGATGGGTCTTAACTGGGGTTTTTACAGCAGTTTGGGACACACGGCCTCTTGCCTGTTTTCTCAGGTCTGTGCGTAGTCTTGCGTGACCAGCCTCCCGTATTTCTGAATGGGACGTTCGTCTTTCGTTTTGTAATAGAAATGGGCGGGGAAATCCAGACCACATGATGACGTTGCCATAGGTACGGCACGTGTGTTACATGTAACAGAGACGTTGCCGCTCTGCAATATAGCTGCATCGAATGAAATCATATCCATTTTAATCTCTTCTTGCGATGCACTGAACACTTCCTTTTCTGTTATACTACGGACAACAATTCAGGGAACAGCAATTCCGGTGTAGGCGGGTGTAAGGCAAAGCTAACCAGCTGTTGGACGAGGAAGTACGGAAGTACATGGATTTGGATCCAATCACATAACTGCTGCTGGGAGCCAGGGCTAGTTCTAGTACAACTTTCCTATGGGAATGTCCAGATGACAGAGTCAGCCAGCGTGCTGACGTCATCGGCGTCTATGTAAGAGACTAGTCTGTGTGTTGTCATTGATACAGTGTACACAAACCAACTCACCAACAGTTTGCAAGGCTGTGGAGTAGAGATACATGCTATAAAGAAAATTTCTGGCCACAAGGAGAAACACACCTACTCTAAAACATTTTGAAAGACTTCAGTAACAACAGGTTTTTCAAAATGTGCAAACATCACATGAAAGCACAAAAGAGAGAGCATGCTCACACGGTCCAACAAGTTAAACCAGTAGGACACTTTCGAAAAAATGACATGTTGGAGCACGTTTATCAGAGTATGCACGGCTGCATGTAAACAGTCATATTAGTGGAATACTTACTTTCATTAGACATGTAAACAGCTTAGTAGGATAGTAGGATAACAACTGACCAGGTAAATTCCACCTCGATCAAGTGTGTCTGTTCCACGTTTTTCTCCTCACTGACTTGGTCAATCCATGTGAAATTTGGCACAGTGGTAGAGGGTCATGGGAGGATGCGAATAAAGCAATATTACATCAATCTCATGCCCCATATGTGGTAGAGACATGAAACTTTGCACAGAGATGCCTCTCCTCATGAGGAACAAATTTGCCTCAAGAGCCCATAACTTCTAGCCTGAGTGTCAGACTGAAGCTCCCATAACCTTTAGTCTGACATCGCCTCCATTGAAGCCAATTTACAAGGGGGAGGGAATTTGATTTTTCCCTAACCAATCAGTAGAGATCAACGATTCACCCAGAATCTGATGTCATTAGTATCCATGCCTCGGGGGTGCCGAAAACAAGCGAGCATTGCCCATTTAAAATGTCTCCGTCGTCGTGCATGCCCAGCTGCATCGCCGTTAATCCAGTTTAGCAGCTTCCTTAATTTGGTCCTCCATTAACGTGAGTAGTGGCGAAATACCTCGATAGCATCGTTAATGTGGTCTGTAGGATCTGTAGCAGTCGCCATTCGCATGGCGCTGATTGGCTAATCGCTAGACCCGCCCCCACCCCTGGCATTCATTGGTCCTTCCATCGTTTGGACGAGATAAATCGCAAATTCATTGCAGTATGCCAGACTAGAGATGCAAGCCTACGCAGTTGAGTGGGCGGGGTCTATGGTCTGGAACCAGGCTACATAACTTCTGGTTATATAGATTTTCCGCCATTTTGAATTTTTTGAAAAACACTTAAAATTGATCTCTTCCTAGGAAGTTTGACCAATCTGCATGAAACTGGGTGAACATAATCTAGGGACCAATATCTAAAGTTCCCTCTTGGCAAAAGTTGGAAAACTTACTCAAACTGAGCTTCTATAAGGCAATGAATATTGCGGAGGGCGTGGCTCATCACATAAAGGTGTATAACATCTCAAGGGTTTCACCCATCACCATGCAACTCTGTAGGCATATGACCACACATAATCTGAGGGGACCCCTCCATTATTGACCCCATCAAACAAAATGGTGGCGCTAGAGAGCTAATTTCTTATCAAGGCCTAACCGCCATATCGATTTTTACTAAACTTAGTAGATATGTAGAACAGGACGCCTCAAGGTGACTGGAGAAATTTAACTCTAATTGGCAACTGGGTGGTGCTATAACAACCGAAAAATGGCTAAAACGCGACCGATCACTGTGGCTGCAATCATACTATCAAATTCTCTTCTGTCTGAATACATTGCTCTTCTTAATGGGTTCAGTTGACTATTTAATCTGCAATTTCCTATGACCTGTATCCCAAAAACACATCATGTGAAACTGTACGTGGGCAACTGTGCACTCAATGGGTATGGACTAGTCCTAAATATTTAAACTAAGAGTAGAACGCCAGACAGGAGAATAATCACATATTAAAACTTGTCACTTTAAAAATATTAATAAAAATAAGTGTAAGAGATCCGCTGGATAGCTAGTTACCCTCACAGCCACTTAATTTATTTTCATATGTATGTCACTGTTTGTTCTATTTTTGCAGACATCCAAAAGCTAGACTCAACATTAAGTGATTTCTTCTTTGGTCAGTCTCCTTCCTCTTCCTCTTCCTCTTCCTCATTCATGCTTCCTTTGATAGATTATTCGCCTCTCCCAGCTCACATGTACATCTCATTCATCACATCACTTTGTCCACAGTCTCTCCCTGAGGGGTTTTCCAAAGTTTTTCTTTCCCACTTTCCGATAACTCATCACATGCTGAGTCAGTCCATAGTTACCCAAAAATACAACGCAATACCTCAGTGCTGCTGTCCTAGGGGTTTGTCAAAATTAATGTGAAAGTTACCAATGTTACAGTTTTTTATTTTGGAACGTAGCTCGACAGGAGGAACTGAACCAAAAAGCAAGATATTCAATCGATGGTAACTGCCATATGACATCCTGTGGAACAGGAAAGACATATTACACAAAATGGCAACTCTGTCACCTTTTTTATGCACCCTGGCTTCACTTAGAAAAACTGAGCTGGGAAAGACAAGTTTCCAGATGACACTCACTCCTGGTGTGTTGTTTGTATGAGAAAATAAAACAGACAAAAAACAAAGACATGAAAAACTTTAATACTAGGCAATACAGCATTTTAACAGTGTGACAGAAATATGTAGAAATGAACAGATCTTCAGTATAAATCAAAAATAGTTTGCGCCGCAGCAATCATTTAATTGTAGCGAGCTGATAAAACAGCACAGGGTCTTTCCAGCCAACTGTTTACAGTGTTATTACTGGATGATAGAGAGAGGAACTAACACCAATGTTGGAGAGGTGCTGACCCCAATAAATCGCTGTGTGAACAAAAATAGCCACTCAGTCGTAGCCAGGATGCAAACATTTTTTTAATGATTTACCAACATGTCACCATGACAGTCTGACAGTTTATACTGAGCTATAAATGTGGAACAGGACACAGGTGTGCTCTCTCCCATGCAGAAGAGTGTCCTCCATTAACCTACGTGGAGGAGCAGCAAATAGCCACCTGATTTATATGCCTCTTAAAAGTCATGCTGGGTTCAGTCAATGTGAACCCACAGTGGTATCTGATGATTACAGGACTGCAACAGGAACAGTGCTCAAAAATACATAACTGCGACTAAAAGAATAAAAAAATCTGACTAGTTCACTCATTCATTCTCCATAACTGCTTATCCTGTTGAGGGTCATGGGGGGTTGGAGCCTATCCCAGCTAACATTGGGTGAGAGGTGGTGTACACCCTGGACAGGTCACCAGACTGTCACAGGGCTGACACATTAACATGCTCACATTAACACCTACGGCCAGTTTAGACCAACCAGTTAATCTGGCCTGCATGTCTTTGGATGGTGGGAGGAAGCCGGTTTGAACCAGGAACCATCTTGCTGTGAGGCCACAGTGCTAACCACTGCTAACCACTGCACTCCCGTACCGCCCAGTTCACAGTTGAACATGCAGTAACACATAGTATGATGGTAGAAACAATGACACTGACACAGAGCAGATGCGGAGCAGCATGATCATTCATATGTTGTTGTGTTTTTGGCCACCTGGCTCGTTTGCTACAATTTTTATCTTGTCCAGAAAGGTTTAACTTGTTTGCTGTTTTTAAAAGTATCTAAGATGCATTAATTGTAAATGTTTAGTTTGTAACAATCAGTATCAGAAGGAGATGGTTCCCCGATGATCTCTGTGGAAATGACAAATTATTAGTGTTTTCTAAGGCTGTAATAGATATAGTGAACTTGCTCGGTCAGTGGATTCACATTGTACATCTGTACTGACTGCATCTCTCCATTTTATTTTTTTTTTACAGCAATTAACCCATCTCTTACTGAGGATGTGAAGAAGTACCTGACAGGCACTGAAGGGGGATCCATTACTTTACCTGACCCTGTGATGGTGCGGGGGTTTGTTACATTTGGAAGAATAATCTTAGCTATGGTGGAAAATAAGAATATTGAAGTATATGAGGAACTTTACAAAGACAGACTTCTTTGGGAGAGTGACACTGGACTCTTTACAATCACTGGCCTGCAGAGGAACGACTCAGGGATTTATAATATTGACTCTAAAAAAGGAAACGTTTTCACTGCATCATATAAACTCACAGTGTATGGTAAGTTACATTTCCTTTGCCAGTAAACCAACCAGTGTGTTGGTGGCAACATTTCAGCATCCTAGGCCCATTTGTGACCTCAGCAGTTACTCCATGATCTAGGCCCAATCTTAATACACTGTTTCGTTTCCAAATCAGCTGATAGATCACATGCAGGGATGTGCGCTCTTTCTGCCTGTCTCTCTGTCCTCTCCCTCTTTGATGGCATATGACATCTGAAATTTTAAAAATTCCAGCAGCGAAGTTGCTGCAGTTGTTACCGCTCCTCTAGTATCAGTGCAGACTGGCAGGGTAGAAGCACGGGTTGCTAATGATGACCTACACGACACTCTACGAGTATCATTTATGAACAGAAAGTAGAAGCGTAGTTTAGGACTTCTAAATATCATATTGTCTAGTTTTTAATCTCTGTAACTTTATTCTCCAGAGTCTGTACCAACTCCTGCTGTGAGCACACTGAGTGTGAGCGCTGATGGCTGCACCTTGCTGTGTTTTGTGAAGAAAGCTGAGGAAGCGACACTGTCGTGGTACAAAGACGAGGAAATACTGAACCAGACCGGCTCCGTTCTCTCTTTGCCTCTGACTGTGCACAGCCAGGATTTCAGCTTCTCTTACAGATGTGTAGCAACCAATCCTGCTGAAAACAAGACTCGTCCAGTCGACATTACAACACTCTGCAGTGACCAAAACAACACAGACAACAGGGGCAACATGAACACAAGACATTGTAAGACTAATGCTAACACTAATTTAAACAAAATATAAAATATCGTAATTTAAAAGCTCGTAACTTTTTTTCATGATGTTAAGTGTGTTTATTAATTTTGGGTGTTTTGTTTGACAGATGTGATTGGAATTGTAATTCCCATCATGTTGGCTGTAATTATATTTGTCATCACGTGGAAGTGTCTCGACAAAAACAAGAGGACAATCAGACAAACACAAGGCAGGTATTTGTTTTTTGTTTGTTCAGGTTTTTTTTTTATCTCACTGCTTGTTTCTTTTCCACATTATACTGTGGTTATGAATGTAAATTGAGCTGAGAGATAAATTGTGTTCGCATGACATCACTGGGTTGAACAAAGGCCACTGAAAAACTTAAAGGGATAGTTTGGATTTTTTGTATCGGGGAGTGTTTCACCCCACCCTTGGTGGCCCTATGGGATGAACACAACTCCACCACTGACCATAAAATAACCACATAAGACATCTTTAAAACACTAAAATCCATTTGATTTTTTAACAAATAAAACAAGCAAACAAATAAGACAACAAAAATCTCAGGCCACGAGGCCCAGGCCCGTCTGGTCTTCCTCTGCAAAAGTTTTTCTCTATTATCCTCTCTAGGTATCCTCTGGTCTCCACAGTAAACGACATTTCATCGTCACTGTCATAATCACTTATTTTTTTATCGTCTTGTATTTATTGTCTCTTCCACAAACCACTTAAAGTCTGACGCAAACAGCTGATCTGCGGTATGATACACTGAGCGGCAGAGCTGTACTTCTGCACAGGAATATGGATGTTATGCGGTAAAGCGGTGAAAATATCCTCAATATAACCTCAGTCAGACTGATATTTATTTTTTGGGGTAGGACTTTATTTAGGTGGCTAAAATAGCTTCTGTTGCTTTTCTGTGCCGGCACTCCTGCCTTCTTCTCCAATTTGGCATTGTGCTGACACCATCTACTGAAGGTAGAACTATGACTATGGAAAAGTACCTTATACAACCCTGCTTCAAAAAACACTGAACTATCTCTTTAAGTTCCCTGAGCTTGGTTTTTCAGGTGCTTTCCATGTACAAAGAGCAACTGATCAGTTGTCAAATTACCTATAATACCTAATATATTTACCTTTGGCTTTTTTCTTGTGAAATGCTGGATAATTTTACCTCTGGACCTCTTCATTCAAGCAAAACCAGAAGAATCACTTTCTGTTTGATCAGGGCCTGCTTCTAGCATTAGATCAGGACTCAAAACACACCCCAAATACACATTAAACATGGCTTCAAAGAGACAATTTCAAACCCAAGTACACAAATCAGCTTCACTATAACTCGCAGCATTCACAGACAAAGCACTGTATCTGGACACGTTTTCCCCACAAATACAACATGTCAAACTCTTCTCATATAAATTCAGGGATAACACAGTATTTAACAAAGGTAACAGTACATAATTTGGCTCCATTACAACTCACAAGATTTACTGACAAAACAACTGTCTTATACTAAACACATTTTCCAGACAAATACAACATGCTAACGTTATTAGCGCCATACAGCTTTACAGATTCTCATGAGGAAGGAAGTGTACTCAGCACATTTGTTAGACCTCAGGTATACACAGAGTACATTTTTGGTGAGTACTGACTGTAAACATAACTTTTCTTTGTTTACAAACAGCCTCCACAAGACACTTTTGAGTGACCTCTCCTATATTTTAGTGCAACTTTTTAATCTTAAATTTGTGAGTAGAATTAATGATAAAGGGTTTAAAAAGTCACCTCTAGCAGTTTGATAAATGCAGACCCTGGTTATGTTAGTAAACAGGATGCAAACAGCAGTCACCGTATTTCACATTGCCTATAAATATAAATGTAAGTATAGCAGGTTATATCCAACATTGAACAAACAACCAATGCATCACTTTACTTCTGAAGAGAGTTTCAAAGTAAAAGCAGCTGCAGCGTGAGAAAATGACTCAGAGCTCAGAGACTGGTTGCACAAAACACTTTAGATTAAGAAAGTCCATGTTAAGACTTTCTTAGAATAACATCAGTTGCACAAAGCATGTGTTTTCCTTCAGGTTTCCTTAAAATGTTCATGTAAGTACTTAAGGTTTTCTTCGCATCTTAGTCTCATACTTAAGGAACCCCTTAAAGTTAGTTACACCATTGAATAAAAGACTTTAGGTATCACAAGCAAACAAATCGTTGTCATGGAAACTGTAGTATTTTAACACTGTAAAATCTCTTTAAATGCAGTAAATAACTTTACATTTTTACTTAACTAAGGGCACCTTCCAAGGGATTCAGTGCAACACCCTTGAGTAAGTCCCTCAGCTTAGGAAAAATTAAGTCTAAGAAATTTAAGGTGCTTTTTGCAACTGGCTCCAGAATCATACAGGAAGTCAGACAAATATTTACTACATGGAAAATACTGCAGATCAAGTGAAAAATATATTCATTTTGAAATTTTTTTAATCCACAAACTTTGATTAAAGCCGCCACAAGGAACTTTTAACTGGATATGCAAAAGTCTCTCGTTTCTGCTGATGTCTGTGCGTGACCTACAACAGCAAATGAGACCATCGGTGTGAAGATAAGCTATTTCTATATAGTGTATATCCATACCTTTAGGAAACTGTCTCCGGGTCCACCCCAGGTCGCTTCCAGGACGAAACGATTTACGGCACTCGCTATTCCTCCTCCTTGACCCGACGTCCGCGGGGAGTTAAAATAGTAGCAATCATTGGGTAAAAGTTCTGTGAAAGCACTGGACTCACCAACAGTCAGCCACGTCTCAGTCACACAGAGAAAATCCAATCCTCGGGAAGTCAGGAAATCCTTCAGGATAAACGTTTTGTTCGCTAGCGATCTAGCATTTACCAGCCCAATCCTGGCAGGAGCAGGCGGGTTCATGGTGTTAGCTGTTCGGGGAGCCACACACAGAGGCCGCAGGTTGCGCAGGTTCACCCCGCGCCTGCGGGAACGAGGAGAGCGGGGGCTGCGGGGCTGGAACACCTCATCTGGGCCGACAACAGGTACCAGCCAGGCATCGACAGGGTCCAGCGAGTGCCGAGAAATAAAGAGGCGAGGCACTGCTCCATACTCAGTCCAAGAAGCCGTGGAAGTGCTCGCCAAGCAGGCCTTCAGCCTTACCAGCCGACCGCTGTGTTTACCCCTGCAGCGGTGGCGCTTACGCTGGAGAGGTGGAGCTGGGGCGCCGCAGAGGTGAGCTGGGATCCCTGATAGGAGCGGGGGCAAAGTTTTCCCATCTTGTTGTTTCATTCATCCCCAAAACAAACACATGCGCGAGCCAGGTAAGCGTCTTTATGACAATACGCGCTAGAACTCATGGGAAATGTAGGCTTCATTCCAGCAAAACACTACCGCTTTTGTCCACAGGGTCGCCAAAATCAACTCAAAATGAAAGTTCCTTGTAGGGGCTTTAAGTAACCAATAATTGTAGTTTAGTTCATGTTCTGGTCTTTTATAAGGTTATGTTCTGTGGTTGTCAGAGCATTTATTCTTTAATTTGTACTTTTAGTAAATGAATATACATAGAAATGTCCTGTTAGGATTAGGTCCAATCCAAACTTCCCATTCCTTGAAATAGAAAATTTAAGTCAAACATCCTCACTTCATCCAACCTCAAATACTTACATACATTGTTAATACATGAGGCAGAAACAAGACATTTATACAAGATTAAACATAAATTTTCCTTTAATATGTTAGAAGTCGGAACTTTTTAACATCCATCTGTACCGATTTTACTTAAAAAGGCATCATGTGCCAGTAAACCCTGCGGTGCCAAGGCAGATGTCACACTGAAGTGAAAGAGGCAGCTGCCTTTCGTTCTAACTGTGCAAATATCTGTCTGAATGTCTCACTGATTAGAGACACGATCTGGTCAGTGCTAGTGCTCAGCGGGACATGACCTCAGCTTTAGAGGATGTTTGCTTAAACCGAAGACAGAGCTTCTTGTTTCACTTCACAACACATTTATCACAGTGGACTTTCCCCAAATTCCAGTGATGTTCTGTAAAGCTCTCTGTAACCATGACGACTGTGGGAGTCTAAGCTTTAGTTAAAGGCTTTATGTTTGGCTTGATTACAAACACATTTTAAAAGCTTTGAATACACAAAGTACACACACACACACACACACACACACACACACACACACACACACACACACACACACACACACAGACATTGGTGTCACATGCTATCAGGTTTGATTATATTTGCTTCAGGATGTTATATGATCACTAGCATCGCTTTCCAGGTGCTTTCCAGGTGCTTTACAGGTAGAATCACAATGGAGACATGAACATCAGTCACTGTGGTGGTGCAGGAAGGAGTCCTAAAGCACAGAAACCAGTTAGGGTTTTAGCACTTTGGTTTCCTTTACAAAGTTCAAAGAATTTGGTTAGATGTCTGAAATAAGGTCTGTGGTTAACACAAGCGAAAGAGATGGGTGCTAACAAGGGGTCCTTGTGTTAACAAGCTGAGTCTGTCAGTGGCCAAAAGAACCACTTTTAGTGGACGTAAATATGACAAGGCGCACCTGCCCCGAGTGGTTCCTCTGTTGCCTGTTTTGCCACTGCCGTCTGCAGCCCTTTCTCACAGTACTGGACCAACTTCAAAAACTCCTGTTCACACAAGTCACTTGGACTCAAAATGTTTTTGTACCTGTGAAGCACTTTGTCAGCCTCGATTTCAAATGTGCTGCTGTATAAATTACATTTCACTTCATTGCAACTTAACATTTAACTTCAGCTTTGTCTCTTTGCAGATTCAGTGAGCAGCGAACCAGACCTATACTATGCTGACATTGATATTTCTGAAGACAGACGCAGTCAGGTTGGTCTGCAAACACACCCACAGGTAATGTGTGATGGAAATTGTGTCCCCTGTTTCCAGGCAATGCTGTTGTCAGCAGTGTTTGCATAGTTACCCTCCCACAAAGTAAATCTATCATGTCTGCTAGAGTCACTGAGGGTTTAGACGTGGTGCCTACATCTGTTACCTAACATGTCTATCATCATGTAGTTCACTGTAAACATGCAAATATCTAAGTATCTGCCAACTACAAACATTAAAAACTGCTGGTCTAAGTTAATGCACCCAAAAGTCAGCTCAGTTAACCAGGACAAACAATTTACCTGCTAACTGGCCAGCAGCATCATACAATGAAGCAAAAGGTAAATATTAACTTGCATCAGACCAGATCAGATAGATTTATCAGTAGAAAGGACTCTCTTAAAGTCTTCATGCCACTCACTTCCCTTGTTTTTTTTTCCAGGGGAGGACTTTACCAGTTTCATCAGGAAGTGCCGACAAATCCAATCTAAAAACAGTCTATGATAAACTGGAGGTTCATCGCATGGTGCCGATTCATACAGACACTGATTATAATGTCTGAGACCAAACGATGGACTGCTCACATCATCAACAAATATGGCAGCTTAGTCAGATGTCCTGTGTTTCAAACTAGGAGCTAGGAGAAGTTCTGAACTGAAGAAAAAAAAAAGGCACATTTGATGTACGACTCCACCTGATAAGCAGAGTCCATCATTTGGTGGTGTGCTGTCTGTTGGTGGGTCATTTCCTGTGCAAATGGCTGAAATGAGTGTGACTGTCCCCCCCTGTGTTGACTACAATCTGGGACCCCTCGAGTGTCACTTTTGGACATGTCAGTCTCTGTGTCAATTTCCGCTCATTACATCTTACAGTGTCTTCAAAATGAACTTTTGTCTTTACAGGAAACATGGTTAGGTTTAGAGAAATGATCTGACGACTGTGTCACCTGACAATTAAATCATGTGACATGCACCAGTAACTACATTATGTGGTTAAAAAAAACTCAAGTTGACTTTGATTCACACGGGACACAAACAGCAGTCTTCTAGATGAAAGTCCAGTGTGTGTTTGACCCCACCACAACTACTTCTTTCCACTGTATTCTGTAACGGGTAGTATTAGGACCTAATTGCAACACAACAAAGACCAGGAACAGTCTGTTATGGTGTTTACTTTTACAACTCAGTAGATACAGGTCAGGACCAGTAAACAGCACACAATACAGTTCAACACTCCAGCAAAGTCTCTCCACAAGGGCCTTGGCAGCCTGGCTGGTTTGGCAGGCTGAACCGGGCCGAGAGGCAGGTGAGTGAGTGGTGGCATTAGCAACGGTACCATGAAGGAGCAGGCAGGGGATGTAGTCGTGGAGGTAGAAGATCCAGAACCAGGTAAATACACAGTCCAGGCAGGCGAACCAGTAGGAGACAGGCAGAAGATAGGTCAAGGCCAGGCAGAGAGCAGAGAAGCTAGCAGGTAAGTACTTACAGGACACACAAATACAATGGGAAGTGTGGCAACCGCAGCAACCAGAGGTAAGCAGAGTGGAACCCTCACACTATAGCGTCGTCATCAGATGGTAACACCAAGCAGCCACAGGCAAACCGGAACCCAGGATGTGGAAGCAGATGTCATGGTCAGGGACAGAAGCGTGGTGCGTTCACCAGGAATAAGATGAAGCAGGCAGGTCAAAGACAGGCGGGGTCTGCTATGGGAAATCAGTCTGGAAGAAAGTGCTGGAGAGTCTTGCATGAGTGGCGTAGAACAATCTGGCAATGAGTGTCTGTGAGGCCCGGGTATATATTGTGGCTGTGAGTAATGAGGAACAGGTGAACTGAGTTGCCTTGATGAAGTGGTCATGATTAAAGCTGAGGCTCTGGAAACCGAGTAGAGCAGGTGACCAGGAATTCAGAACTCTGAGAGGCCTTACACGTTGCCGGCTCTTTTCATAAACGGACATTTCACCGTCTCCGTTTTCAAAAAGATCTTCATTTACACTTACCCGTGTATATATACACAAGAGCATGCCAAACCTGTAGGTGGCAGTGTAACGAGAGGCTCAAGCCTTCCATGTATCCATTGTCACCATAGCAACATAGGTCGCACTTTTGACACAGGCGCAAGTTCAGGCGCATACTGTGATGTCGACTGCCTATAACTCCGTTTATCTCCGTTTATCTCAGTTTACATGCAAACCTCCACTCTGGCCGGAGTTTTTAGAAAGACTCGTTTTCAGAGGAGAAATCTCCGTTTGCATGTAAACAAAGGGCACAAACGAAGGAAGATGTCTCCGTTTATCAAAATCACCGTGTACGTGTAAACGGCCTCTACCTTTCTGGCTCTTTCTGCAACGTAATTGCGGCAGACAGGATTACATAAGAGTTATGTGAGACACCCTGGGAATGAGAACAGGTTACCCACATACATGGACAACAGAGCGATTCCAGAGACAGTGGACCTTTTGGTTTTGATTTACTCATATCTGCACTGTTTGTAGACAATCCGAAGGACAGACGTGATGAATGCATTTCATTTTCTATTTATTTTATATTATTGTTCTTGTAAAATATTTATTTTTACTGAATCTTTGTCTCACATTATTAAGGTTTGCATTTTTTTCTAATAGCCAGCAGTGGATGACTCCACTGGCTGCGAAAAAAAAAAAAAAGCTTGACTGAACACGTTTATGTGAAAATGACTCTTCATGAATTTCCATTTTGTTTATTATCTCAGTTAACATTTTCCTAATGAGTTTATGGTCTCAATCGCTAGTTTTAAGTCTTCTACAGAGCAGCGTGATGTTCATTCTGTAAATTACAGTCCCATTTAGAGTAAAATAGATGATAAAGTATGGTACAGAAAAGATCTTTTTTGTCATTGTGCTTCAAACAATGAAAACCCATTTAGCAACTCCTCAGTATGCTTTAAAGTATGTGTCTGCCTTGTGAATGACAAGTAGCTATCATGACGTTGTCCTCGGGTTCTCAGTCAGATCCACCCTCTCACCCATATATGATCACTTCTGGCTCCAAAAGACTGAAACGACACCATCAAAATTGCCAAACCAAAAGCACTAAAACAGTAGTCCACAAACCAGTTGGTGATGTCACAGTGGCCACTTCTTTATACAGTTTATGGTTATTGATTACTTTAATTTTCTAAGGCAGATGGTTGCCATGAATTTTTTATGACGACTCCCCATTATCCTAATTATACATACAAATAAAACCTTTGTGTAATGTATTGTACTTTGTCACCTTCACAGCAGATGGTAGGCATTGAAAAGAATAGTCATTGTTTGATAGCCTGCAGGCAGGTGCAACTCATACAGTGCTATAAAAAAAAACAGCTTCATTCATAGGAAGGAGGAAAAGAAAGACAATAACAGTTTGGTTGGTTACATGTAGGTTAATACTGTGTATTCATGTTTCCTTATAGGCTTACCTTTCAACTGGTGCTTCCAGTCCATGTAGTATAGTATTCATTTCCTTGTAGACATAAGCAGGCCTGCTCTCGATGGGGTCAGAAGGTACAGATGACCCCTACCCAAGGCCAAAGGGGGGCCCACGAAAAGGTCGCGTCCAACATTTCCTTACACTGACAATACGAGTTATATGTATTTACGTGATAAATAATTATATTTTTTAACACTGACACACATTTCAACGTGCCATATGATATGATACACTTATTTTGGTGTATTTCAATATTTCTGCACACTGGCGTCCCTAAACAGTCTTGGGATGAGATAAATTGGGTATGACTGTAAAACTGAGTTGACAGCCACACTAGGCTATCTCAGTTCTGTACACAGTTTAAGAGATAAGATAAACTTTATTGTCCCGCAAGGGAAATTCATCTTGGGCAGTATAGTGCAAACAGCTGCAGTATTCACATACATACATACATACATACAATCAACACAGACAAGTTGCCAACATAGTGCACTGAGTGTGTTACAGTTACGGACTACTGGTGCAAGAGTAGTGCGACCATTTGCCTTGTATGTAAGGTTACAATCAAAGGGAACTACAGGTATTGCACTGGCCTATCTCAAAGTGCAAGTGAGTGCAGATAAAAACAAATAAATACAGAGGTCAAATAAAAACACCAGTAAAAACAATTAAAATTATATTAAATCAGTTGCAAATAAAAACAATACTAGATAAGATCAACAATGACCAGACCATTTAGGCATAAAATAGCCCTGCGCACATACGGCTCAACCAGGGGGGCATCGCAGGGCCAGCAGGTGAGCAGGCAACCACCTATTAGCATAATTGAGGAGAATTCAGTAATAAGCAATGGTAAACAATGATTAACGGTGAATTTGACGGGCAGGGGATCAGCAGCCATAAGCCTCCCCCCTGCCCACGTTATATGTTCCATATAAAATTACCAGAATGGAGGTGGGTCCACAACAGTGAGCCCTCCCCACCACCCGACCGAGGTCAGGTGGTGGGGTGGAGGGGGGCTAGGGTAGTGGATCCGCAGCAGTAGGCTTCCCCGCTACCCTAGTGGGGGGAGGGAGGGGCTCTGCCACAAGAGGTGTTTGTTTGTTTGTTTGTTTAATAATAAAATGGAAGTGGGAATAAAGGACAATTTGAACAGGAATTCCTACACCTGCTGGCTCTGTAGCGCCTCCCCGACGGCAACAGCTCATACTCCTGAAAGAGAACATGAGAAGAGTCACTCAGGATCTTATTTGCTCCCTTGACAACTGCTCCCTCATATATTGCCTGGAGGGACTGGAAGTGATCATGTTTCCCCACTATCTTCACAGCTATAGTAGTCACCATTCTCTGAAGTCTGGCCTTACACTGGACTGTGAGGGAGCCGAACCACACTGCCATGCCGTATCTTATAATACTATACTCTTATAATACACAGCGTTATCGAATGTTAACATGATCTCGGTTTGGACCCCAAACAGCCGCAGCCTTCTGAGCAAGTGTAGCCTCTGAGCTAGTCTGTTACAGAGGAAATCCACATGATCACTCCCGCTAAGGTTATTAGACACCATCAGGCCCAGGTATTTATATGAGGACACCTGTTCAATAACGCAGTTATCAATGATTACCCGTTCATGAGCTGCAATTTCTTTAGGATCAAAAATCATCTCTTTTGTCTTTTTGGTATTGAACACCAGGAAGTTATTGTCACACCAGATTTTGAAGGTAGCTATCTCACTGAAGTACACAGAGGGACAGGCATTCACATCCAGCAGACTTAAGATGATAGTATCATCTGAAAATCTGATGACATGGTTGTTAGGATGTTAACTCCTGCATTCGTCAGTGTACAGTGTGAAGAGGACCGGGGAACTGACGCTCTGATTACAGCTCTGATTACAGCTGCCTTCAAGATTTATAAATGAAGGAAAAACTTAAGTAATTAGTAATATAGTAATTTCTACAATCAGGTTCTTGAGTTTTCTTGATTTTTTCTGACCAAGGAAACTGAAGCAGGAACAGTTAATCAGTACAAATCTTAGAGGGCTTGGAGTTGTGTCAGAAAGTTTGACTTTAGCTTCCTCTAGTGGTTGCATCGGAAAAGCTAAAGTGGCAGACAGCAAAACATGCCACTACCAAACATGCCCCCATCAAAAATGTCAAGAAATTAGATTGAATAATCAAAATAAAGTAATCTACAACATGTCTTGTGGCTGTATATTTAGCTTCAAATTAGATTATGTCTGTTTCCTCAGCTGTGAGGGAAGAGGCTTAGTCTTACAATTCTCTCTCTCAGTCACTTTGACACACTGTCACACTTTACCTCCTCCTATTTATTATATTATGTTATATATTATATCATATTTATTATTAGTAGCAGCAGTACTTTTATTATATATTATACATATGCCATGCTCATACTATAACGTATTTTATATCCTGTGTTATAATGATGTACAAAAAAATATGTCAGACAAAAATATGTCAGACTTCATTAATGCATTTCACCTTATATTACATACATAAGCAATATAACATGAGTGGGAGTGCTGTTGTACTGAATATCAGCACTGCTGTAATTCACTTGTGTCTCGGTTTGGTCGGTTTGGTGTGTCTGAGCCTTCAAACAACAGTCTCTCCTGTTTTGTTGTATAAGCAAGCAGATGTCCAACGACAGTCAAAGTGACAGTCTAATGTGGTGGCACTAACATTATTAGTGTGCCAAGATCAAGGCTGAGCAGCACCAGATACTGATGACTCTTCTTCTCAGCATCCCATGGATTTCTGTCCAGAACATGAGGGATGGGCAGTTGAACTTATGTATGATGACATCATTTGTTTTTCAAAAATGTTTCCTTTACCAGACTATCTCTACTAAATAGAGAAAGACAGTGAAAGCCACATCAGCATAAAGAGCAGGTCGTGTAACATATAGGTTGCAAGATGAGTTCAGATGAATGACATGATAAATACTCCACCTGAACTGGGACCACTGCAAACAGTGCTAAACAGTGCCACAACAAATACCACTAAATGTACTGCATATACAGTTGTGTTCAAAATAATAGCAGTGTGTTTAAAAAAGTGAGTAAAAACCAGTGTCAGCATTTTTATTTACAAACTCAAACATTTACTATATAAACTGAAAAAAGCTTGAAGATTTAGCTTGCCCATGAATCCTTGAACTAATATTTAGTTGTCTGACCACTGTGTCGGAGAACTGTTTCACATCTGTGTTGCATGGAGTTGACCAACTTCTGGCACCTGTGAACAGGTGTTCCAGCTCAGGATGACTGGACTATGTTCCACAATTCCTCTGCATTTCTTGGTTCTGCCTCAGAAACAGCATTTTTGATGTCACCCCACAAGTTTTCTATAGGATTAAGGTCTGGGGATTGGGCTGGCTACTCCATAATGTCAATCCTGTTGGTCTGGAACCAAGACACTGCTCGTTTACTGTTGTTGTCTTGTTGAAACACCATGACCTCTTCAAGTACTTTGATGTATTCAAACTGATCCTGATCCCTGTTCTTCTCATATCATGATGCTTGAGTCACCATGCTTCAATGTCTTCACAGTGTACTGTGGCCTGAATTCAGTGTTTGGGGGTTGTCTGACAAACTGTCTGCGGCCCCTAGACCCAAAAAGAATAATCTTGCTTTCATCAGTCAAAGACAAAATGTTATGCCATTTCTCTTTAGGCCATGTGTGTTCTTTGGCAAATTGTAACCACGTCAGCACGTTGTGTTTGCAACAATGGGACTTTGTCGGGGCTTCTTGCCGATAGCTTGGCTTCACATAGGTGTCTTCTAATTGACCTATGGTTAAACCATGCCCCCCCTCCACTCATCGACAAACTATCGACATTCAGTGACCGGGCACTATGGCAGGTGTCACAGTACACGGCATTTTGCAGGAGGCAATTGATGATGTTTGGGGACATAACGATCAGATGTCATTGAGAAGTAACCAAAAGGGCCTAAACTACGCATTGGAGGGATATATTCACCATTTTATTGTTGAGAAAGTCGATGAAAAGCTTAAATTACAAGCCAAAATTTACAGGTCACAGTGTATGCTTGTGAACCACATCTTGTTGCCGTCGCCATCAAAGACAACAAGTTCAAGTGCCACTGAAGTTAAGTTTTTTGGCTCAGAATGAGAAAAGGATAACGGCTTTTTTACCATCTTTACAAAGAGTGTCTCTCCGTTAGTTTGGTGCTACAGTATTTACATTGAATCATTCAGCATAACGTTTGCTAAATTAATCAAGCTAAGCTCCAGAAGTTAACGTTAGCTTAACTAGATCCCTCTGGACAACAGCTAACAATGATGTACAATCACCAAAGTACAAAAACTAGAACAAAATAGGCTAATGAACTCCCAGCAAACAAGCTGACATGATGAACAATGCAGCTAGGAGCTAACGTTATGCTAACTTTAGCTAACGTTAGCTAGAGATGTTAAAGATAACTTTATATTTTGGTGTTGGAAGTGTTCAAATTTTCATTCGTAGTCCATTTATAGTCCAAGTAGTATCGACTGATAACGTTTTGGCTGCGATACCTGCTGACAACACCAGAGCTTCTTAAATATTGTCCAGTGCCCTTAGAGGCTTAGCATGATCAGACCAGTGGCTGATGGGCAAGGGTGCAGTGCTTTTTGTACAAGTACTGGAGTACACCTATGATACACACATGCAGACACACAGTTAAATTGTGGCTTGTTTCACTGGTAATGTAACCACTGTGTAAGAAAGATAAGATAAGATAAGATAAGATAAGATAGTACTTTATTGATCCCAAACTTGTGTGTTACAGCAGCAAGTAATCAACCAGTAGGCCTATGTGGACATTAGAATATAGAAATATAGGGGTCATTCTTCAACTATGGTCAAATGTGGTCTCAAAAATTTTAGAAAATCAAACACATATTTTAGGTAATATTTTGATATGTTTTGCTTATCCATTATGTGTAGAAACACATTCTGGTAGCTATTGTGATGAAATTATTTAGATAATATATATTTTTTCTCATTTTAGTCGAACATTCAGAGGAAAGCATCATTTCCATCACACCACAAACAATGTGTTTTACAAACAAAATTATTTACAGAACTCATGTTTTCATGAAATTTCACACATAAATGATCCCAAATATATAAATATATTTATTTTCAGGATTGTAAGGACAATATTTTTCCATTGTTAAGATGACAAACACCTTTAAACTGTTTTACTGAATTCTTTCAATTAAGTTCTTTCATGACACAAACATGAGTTTTCCAATCCCAGATATGAATTGCAGCCATAGCTGCATAATTTTCAAAACTACAAAATATTATTAGTGTGACTGTGTTATTTTTATAAATTTTATTTACAAATGTGTGATGTGATGGAAATGACATTGCGTGGTGGAAAAGACAGCACGTGTTGGAAATGACATGTGACAACCAACATTGCTGAACAAAGTTCACTTTTATTATTAAAACAAAGTAACATCAGTCTTAACATTGTAACATTTTATTAATGCACATTTAGATGGTAGACAATTGCTCCTTCCCTGCTCTCTATGTGTTAAAACCTACACACAAAACTACAATACTTCATTTCATGGCAATCAAATTCAGACCATAGGTTTTTCCATCCTAAAAATGTTGAAACAGTAACGATTTGAAACTGACAAAGGCTTTCTAATCCAAACATATCATTTAACACAACCTGACTCTTACAGTACACAGTATGTCCTCACATTGTTGGACCTTACTCCCCTCTCATTTTGAGCTGTCGCAGTCCATGCTGGGCCATGCCAAGCTGGTAGCCTTACCAGCTCCTATCATCCCTGTAAAACTTGTTACAGTTCTAGCACACAATAGAAAAATTCATAGTCATAAAATGTCATGTGATTGCTGTAAAACCTGTGTGCTAGCTGCCTTGCACTTTTTATCATATGCATTTTTTAAACTAATGCTCTCTCCAATACCAACATTAAATGAATGTTTAACTATGCTAAATCAAACTTTTCAACATACGTATTTTGTAGTTGTTATGCATATGTATATAGCCAATTAACTCACAAACTGTCAGACTTGCATATGTACTTTGCCTTTATCCGTCATAGTCAAGAGCAGAACATATTTCTGCCCAAACTGTGGGATCCAACATCACGTGCCTCTTTGTCACTTGCTGAGGCTCTGGTACCAGTCTGACAACATCTTTAGGTTGATACCAGATCACGTCCTCTCTCATTGGCCAGAAAAACCTGTTTCTGCCAACATGACTCATGGTTTTCACCAGAGCACAGCTGTCAGAGCCAACATCTTGTATGATGCCTGGATAAGGATCCCCATCATAAGTGACCACACACCATTTTCCAATCAGTCCTTCATGAATGTCTGCAATGGACTGAGCTGTTGTGACAGATGTGCTTGTGGATGCAGGATTCTCAGCGCCAGCCTCCGTGTATACTGTCTGAGGACCAAAACATTTGCAAAGATGGGGTTCTGAGCAGAAGCAGCTTAGAATACGCCAAGATATCTCTCCTGGTCTTGCAGAGACAATCTAGAGAAGCACATGGTATTGAAATTACACCACAAGACATGAATTAACATGAATGATTTACACCCATTAAAAAACACCTTTTCTTAAAAAAAAATGATGTGGATGTGGTGAAAAGATTTTACCTGATCTATCTGCATTGTGCCCCAGATAGTCTGCAGGGCATCAGGAAGGAGACTATCCATTTCCTCAATCTCCTTCTCAGTGACATACATCAGTTTCACAGTAGATGGCTGTTTTGAAAGTTGCTCATACAGCACCCTTCCATTCGGAAGATCAATGCCGTTTGCCACTAGTGAGTCAGCCTGCCTTTTAACAGCTGCACCAATCCCATCAGCTGGGCCTTTGCCATGTCCTGCCTCCAGGAAGTTCCACGTGGTCCTTTAAATCCCATCTGAAAGGGGATTTTGCTCAAAAAAAAGTTTTTCTTGGACCTATACTGGGTGGTAGGCCCATCACTGATAACATGCAGTGTGGTTACATCTGGGTTCAGTGTTTTAAGGTATGGGAGTACGGTGTTGAGATGAGCCCAGATGGCTGATGGGTCGTGGCGCATTGATGAACTAATAGAACAGAGAGATATCACCCCAGTTTTGGTGTGGGCCACACCTATATGGAGAGTGGCTTGTTAATGGGAATCACCAAAATGGACTGCTTGGATCTCATTTCCATATTTACACAGATAGTTTTCTGCAAAATCAATTTTGCTCCAGGAAAGATATTATTTTTTTCTCCACTTCCTTGCTGATTTTGTTGCATTGAATTCTTCGGGTGTACTGGAGTTTGGTAGCCCTTGTTTTGTTTGTTTTCATCAGCTTAGGTGAGAACCCAAACTCCTTTCTGGCAAAGCCGAGCAGGCGGTATTTCTTCAGGAGCTTACCAGCCACAACTTTAGAGATCACTTGCCGGTCTTTAGCAGTGTGCATATTTTGATATTTCTTTTTTTATCTGTGAAATAATTGTGTTCTGAAACAAAAGAGTTCTTCTTAAATCTGTTGTTCTTTGCTTCATCTGTTGTTTGGTTTTGAGCTTTGGTGAGTTGGCCATTTCTATTTTCTTCTTAAGTCTGTCACATCTTTTCTTGTATTTCTCCACCTTCCGCAAAGCATCATCAAGCTTCACAGTAGTTGCATAAAGGTCTCTGTAGACCTTTGCCCTAGTCTTTGCAACCCTTTTCCTCCCTCTTCTCTGTGCACAGTTATTATGTGCAGGAAGGTGAGGTGTTTCGGTGGGTCAGTGGAGCTGGAGTTGGTAGGTGAGACATATTCTGGGTGAACAACCATGTCTTCTGGTGACTGTGGGGTGTTGATCGAGCCATAAAATTCTCAACTGCAGCTAGTCTTTTCAACTTCTTGCATCTGTTTTGTTCAGAAGTTCTCCACTGTCTTTGAACTTTTCTTTTCTCTCTGTGTGTCATTTCTGTCACAGATTTGACAACCCCTTGCTCTTTTTTTTTCAAGTATCCTTCTCTGTCTCTTTTTAGAAACTCATGGTATTTAACTGGATCTGATTTAAGTCTTTCTCTGTATGCCTTCGATCTCTCTGCTGTGGTCTTTTGTGCCATCCTAAAAGAACAGGTGTCACATTTAAGTATCTATTCTATTCTTGTAGTTTATGTACACAATATGCATTAGGTGATCAAGTGTTTTGTGTGATTATTTAAGTTAATATTATATTAACTTGATATAAGCCAAATAAAAAGCATTCATAACACCATCATTGTCATTTCCATCACAACACGTCATTTCCATCACAATGAACAAAGTGATGGAAATGACTGTTGTGGAAATGACAATGTGTCACATTTTTTCAAAAATCTCATGTTGTATTAGCATGCTAATCTCTGTTTTAAAGCTAGCATTAAATATACACAAAATACACAATATAAAATGTTATTTTAATCATTATTTGTAAATTCAAAGAAAATATGAGCTGTTTGGAAATGACAATCAATAAACATATTCTTTGTTTGGGAAATATTTACCTTGATTTTTTTCAGCTTTCATATTCTTCCAGGGAGCTAGCTCTGCTCTCCTGCCATGTGCTCTCCTGTGAGTGACTGTTACCATGGTTACAAGTGTACAGACCTTAAAACAAAGCTCCCTAAAGTTACATTTTGTGGTGTGTGATGGAAATGACAGTGATCCCAAGGGACAGGTGTTCTTTTTATAAAAAAAAGACATTTAATACTACTGTATCTTACAACACATGGTATGTTTCATTAAAATAGGTATTTATGTACCATTTGTCTGTAAAGTTAGTTTTTAAATCAAAATGTAATTCAATAGTAAGAGGGACTGAATGTCAAAAATCTGACCCAGGGACAAAGGAGATATAGCACAATCCATACATATAAAACCATGGTTTATGCAGTAAAAATAACACTTGACCTTTAAATTAATTTTTGTATGTTCCTCTTGGTGTCAAGTAACTGTGCCAAAAATAAAAAATCAAGAAATGTGTTTTGTATCTATTATTCCTGCAAAGGACACAAATTCGACCGTAGTTGAAGAATGACCCATAGATAAAAATGAGTAGCACTAAATTTTAAAATATAGAATTAATTTTTTTTAATAAAAAGTTAGCCAGCTACAGAAAGAGAAATCAATAATTGAATATATAGTGCTGCTCAAAGGCTACCAGTGTGTCAGTTTAAAGAGCAAACTTGTTTGGTGACCTCTAGTTCAACCTATAGGCTGCCCCAATGCAGCTCATGGCCCTTTGCTCCATGTCATCGCCCTCTCTCCCATATTTCCTGTCTATCTGAGCTGTCATAACAATAAAAGGCAAAACCTGCCAAAAAAAAAGAGACTGACCTTGTTAACTGAAACTTACTTGAATACAGTGCGTATACCTACCCATAGCTGTTGAGCAATGACTTCTGATGAGGTATGGCGACACCACATCATAAAACCAGAACTGGCAGTAATAATAATAATGTAAATTTGTCAAGTTTAGTTATGTTTATGATTACATTTGCTAACAGAGTGATGCAGGAATGAATCCTAAAACCAAGGAAAGTTTGAAAGAAGGAAAGCACATGACGTCATTGACAGCGTTCAGATTTAGCATTAATAATAATAATAATGATGCTTTTTTTTGTTGGTGCCTTTCACAACACCCAAGGTCACCTTACAGATAAAAACAATAGCAAAAATAGACATAAAATACAGTAGCACAAGAGATACATATAGAAATACATAGAAAATACAATGTGGCTAAATTAATAGGTAAGGAGGATAAATCAGTTGGGGGACAGAGTATAGGGAGTAGGAAATTTTAAAAAGGTGTGTTTTGAGGTGGGACTTGAAGGTGTCAGTAGAGTCCAGAATGTGGATGTGTAGTGGGAGTGAGTTCCAGAGTCTAGGTGCTGAGCAGCTGAAAGCCTGAGCACCCATTGAACTGAGTGTGAATGGAGATGTAGAAAGCAGAGCAGCAGATGAGGAACGGAGTGAATGGGTTGGGATGTAAAGGTGTAACATATTAGAGAGATATGGGGGAGCCTGGTTATGGAGAACTTTGAATGTTAACAGGAGGAGCTTGTAATGTATCCGTTGTTGGACAGCAGGGAGCCATTGGAGTTGAATGAGGACTGGTGTGATGTGATCCGAGGACTTGGTACGAGTGATGATTCTGGCAGCAGAGTTCTGGATGGATTGTAGACGGTGAATGAGTTTATGTGGTAAGCCAGTGAGGAGGGAGTTACAGTGATCCAGGAGAGAAGTGACCACCAGAGCATTTATGAGGACCTCAGTGGAGTGCTGGGTGAGGGACGGGCAAAGTCTGGAGATATTGCAGAGATGACGAAAGGCTGTGCGTGAGATGTTATTGATGTGGGATGTGAATGAAAGGGTGTTGTCCAAAATAACGCAGAGACTTTTAACTTCAGTTGAAGTGAGGACCAAACAGCCATCAGGATATAGATGATAAAGAGTAGGGGACACAGGACAGAACCTTGTGGAACACTGTGAGTGAGTGGTGAGGGTGATGATCTGGTAGTTTGTCCTTGGATGAACTGAGAACGGTCAGACAGGTATGGATGGAACCACTGAAGAGGAATGCCAGAGACCCCAGTGCCAGCCAGACGGGGTCTCTGGAATTCCTCTTCATTGCAACCAGACTGGAACCACTCCCACTATAGTCCCATCATATCTGTGCTCTTTCACCTTTGACTGAAAAATGTTTCCACCAGATCAAAAAACCCACACTACATGATGTTCACTGACGTTTTTTTTAATCTCAATGCATGTTCATTTTCGTTGTTATTTTGTCTCCAAACAAGTTATGGCTCTAATAACAGAAGAAGAAGGGGATCGGCACCACACTCTGGCTCCAATGCAAAATTTGAAATCTGTCACTAACATCATGTCCTTTCCTTCTTTTATAATTTCCTTGCCTAAAAGACGGAGTACATCTGGTTCCCCTTGTCTTTAAAAATAGCGATTGCAACAAGTGGCTAAATTTGACAACAGAGCTTCATCAGGCCAAACGTGGCTTTACACCCTTGATCTGGTGGCGACATTGAAGACATGCGAACGTGGTGTAGTTTAGCTTTTTACTTATGGCGATTACAATTACGCTTAAAATACAACAGTGCTCATCTTTGAAGATCACCTTGCTGAACAAAACGTAAATATCATATAAATAAATATATAAATAAACTTTTGTTTACCTCAGAGCTATTCTCTGCAAACTCTCTGTAAACCACAGGCCGACTAACATGACTCAAAGCACACCAGAGACATCACAAGAGACATCATCGACCCACGACAACGTACTTTCAGTTCCATAGAGACCGACCACAGAGAACAGACTTTTGTCACTTTCTCACATGACATGCAGACCATATGTTTTGACCTTTTAACGCCTATGGTTCCATCTGTGGAAAACTCTAAGTGGAGCTTTAAGTTGGCTGTGAGAACACTAACTACACAAATATGAATGTTATATAGAGCTGGCTGTTACATAAAAGCATCAAAATAGCAAAGGAGACATTTTGACCACAGTGTTTGATGCTCAAAATTTTTCTGGCCGAGGACCCACCTTCTCAATGTGAAAAAAAAAAAACCTATGTCCTTGTGTGTGAGTGCATACCCACTGCAGTATGGTTGTTTTCCTTTGACTCGTTCTAGATGCTGCAAGTTTAAGCGGGACCTGCCTGTCTTCATTAAACTCTGCGATGGAAGTACGGGTGATAATCACTTTCATTTCTATAGGTAAGTTGCCTATCTAACTATGATGTACTTGCACATCACGCCTTACCTGACTTTTCTGATTTCTGCTCCTAAGAGCTTGCGTTTTATGCACGAACAAAAAGTTCTAAAGATACAAATCGAGACACAATACAGGGTTAAAATACAAACAAAAAACAAAACAAAACAAGTAGTAAAACTACAAAAAAAACTACATTTGAAACATTCTAGACTTTTGTTTGTCACTCATTGGTTGTGTGTGGGCTGCAGGCGGACTGTTTTTCTCCAAAATATTCAGAGTTCAAAAGCAGTTTGTAAATATTACGATGAAAATCTGTGGGTGATTGTTCAGAGTCTGAGAGCATTATGACAAAACTGCCTCATCAAAGAGTTTACAGTGCATAAAATGCAACACTCGGACTTTGTCGAGAGAGCCTGTAACTACATGGAAGAAGTAAGTAAAAGTAAATATGTTTTGTTACTTAAGTTCATTAATATGGCACCTCTAAAGGCAATCTAGGTGCTTTATGCTAGACGCAGAAAGGCATAAAGACGATAAAGAAACAGTAGATCATTTTTAAGAAGGTACATAGGCCTATTGATTGGATTTTTATGGTAAAAACAGAAGAATAAAACTTTAAAAGGGTAGTGAGAAATATGAATAAATAGCTTGAAATTAAATGTAACAACCAACAGTGGCAAACCAAAACGTTTTGGGCAGAATTTTGGGCATGAGTTTGTGCCAGAAACATGGTGCCTAAAGCTAAAAAAAACTAACAGCTGCTTTTTGTTTCATGTTTAGTTTTGACGCCAGAGAGAGTAAGCCGACCTGTCTCAGACCATCTGAGAGGTCTGGATGGTTCATACAACCCAGTTGGCAGAAGAATGTTGGCATTGTACATTTATGCAAACCACAGAGATGTTAAAGTTGCGTGTTAGTATGTTATTAGCAGATATGTTGAAACTTTAAAAATGCTATGGTTAGGGTACAGTTAGGTTTAGGCACAAAAAACAAATAGTAATGGTTGGGAGAAGATTATGTTTTGGATCAAAATACCCGCTTTTGTTGGCACAATCCCAGATGGAAACGCAGTGACAGATCTCTAAAAAACATCCACATGCGGTGCCTAAAAAGCCGCTGGAAACACATTAATGACTCACTAAAAACAACCAGTTTTGTTGTTTGTTGGCTTCAAACAATGGTCTGCAGCTTGCCGTGTTGCCTATGCCATCCACCATCCCCTTCTCCTCCCGATGACAAAGTCAGCACATATACTTTATTAATATATGAATGTTGATATGATTGTATGATGTACAGATATAATGTATTCTTGGTTTGCAGAAACATACAATGCCATTTTGTTCTGGCTTCAAAAACATTTCAGTTTTATCTTTTTTTTCCAACAGAAAACTTTGATTTGTTCCATGCCTTCATTCAGTGGTATCGACATATGTATCATCTGCATTGTTATAGTAAAATGTTTTATTGTTTCCCATAATCTGAACTAGCTGGAGCATGTTGTTGTGGAACAGAGGAGACCCGAGAATGGAGCCCTGGGGAACTCCACATTTCATTTGACATTACTCAGATCAACACATAGTAGTAGCTATTTTTTTAAACAGGATTTATACCAGTTGAGCACTGTGCCTGAAAGTCCCACTCAGTTTTCTTGTCCGTCTTGCATGGAACTGAAACAATAGGTCAATTCATGGATTACAGTAGTTATTCTTCAAAAAACCTATTCGATCCTCAATTAATTGCTAAAAACCTTCATCAAGAAGAAATGCCAGAAAATCTCTAGTTTCAGCTTTTCTATGTTTAGCATTTTAAACTGAATTAATTAATTGTGCTACTTTGTTTAATACAAACAACAATGTAGGCCTAGGTACTGATAGTGTGTCTAATCTTCTGAATTTTGTTTTTCAAGACAGATGCAAATTCACTGCTCGACTTTGTGGATAGATTTTGGTAAAAACTGACACAAGAAGGTTAGTCAGTCAGTCAGCACAAGCAAATAAGGCATGTATATTATTGTTGTTTTTTGTAATTATGTCCAAGATGGAGGACTGTGTTGGACTTTTAAATCATACATTATAAACTTACAGTGAACCAGGAGACTTGTTTTTTACCACCTGCCTTCATCTTCTTGATGTTTTACCAGTGTGGCATTTCTCCAAGGTGTTTTCTTTTTATCAGACTACTTTTACCTTTGAACTTTGTGTGAGCAGTGGCGTCAATAATATTTGTAATTTCCAACAGAAATGATCTACAACATCATTGACTTGGGTCAGAGAGAGGGCAGGTATGAGTAAGAAAAATAATTCACAGGTGTTGTCAGTAATATACTGATTAGCTCTGTTTGAACCACTGTGTGCAGTGACAACATTTACATGCACACTATTATTCCAAAAATGACAATATTCTGAATTTGATGCTGGCCATGTTAACAGCATATTCCGTTTGAATTTTACGAATTAGGCCATGGGGTTGCTGGGCTCAGCCTCAGAGATAGGGTAAGGAGCTCAGACATCTGGAGGGAGCTCAGAGTAGAGCCGCTGCTCCTTTGCGTCGAAAGGGGTCAGTTGAGGTGGTTCGGGCATCTGATTAGGAAGTGAATAAGCCCTGAATAAGCGAATGAAAATGGATGGAAGTCAAATTAAGCATTTTCTAATTAAGACATCTTGGATATACCGGTATTAGTCAGGTTTTAGGAGCATTAGTTGAGCATGTATACAGCACATTTGGATAATGGGTCTCAGCTGGGGTTTTTACGGCAGTTTGGCCTCTTGCCTGTTTTCTCAGGTCTGTGCGTTGTCATGGATACATTGTACACAAACCAACTCACAAACAGTTTGCTTAATTGTTTAATTTCTGGTCATAAGGTGAAGCACACCTACTCTTAAACATTTTGAAAGACTTGAATATCAACAGGTTTTTCAAAATGTGTAAACATCACATGAAGGCACAAAAGAGAGAGCATGCTCACACAGTCCAACAAGTCAAACCCGTAGGACACTTTTGAAAAAAACGACATGTTAGGGCACATCGTGAACGTAGTATGCACGGCTGCATGTAAACGGTCATATTAGTGGAATACTTACTTTCATTAGACATGTAAACAGCTTAGTAGTATAGTAGGAAAACAATCGACCAGGTAAATTCCACCTCGATCAAAGTTAAGTATATTTTTCCCCTGTTAGTTTCTTCTCTCTTCTTCCCTCTCTTCCCTCATCAGAATGAGGTAGGGTGTACAGCCCAGTCCCACAGGGGATAGTTCAGTTGGCACAGACGCCTCTCCTTGGCTCTGCCTTCCCTGTGCTCCTTACTTCTACCTTCCTTTGCTCTTTCCTACTTTTCTATCCATCTAACCTTTTGGGTCCCACTTGGGCCCCTGGACGGCACTATTACTCCCACTTATATCCCAGATATTTAAAGTAAGAGTAGAACGCCAGACAGGAGAATAATCACATATTAAAACTTTTCACTTTAAAGATATTAATAAAAACAAGTGGAAGAGATCCACTGGATAGCTAGTTACCCTCACAGCCACTTAATTTACTTTCATATGTATGTATGTCACTGTTTGTCCTATTTGTGCAGAGGGTTTGAACCAGGAACCATCTTGCTGTGAGGCTACAGTGCTGCTAACCACTGCTAACCACTGCACTTCCGTGCCGCCCAGTTCACAGTTGAACATGCAGTAACACATTGTATGATGGTAGAAAAGCAACACTGACACAGAGCAGACACGGAGCAGCATGATCATTCATTTGTTGTTGTGTTTTTGGCCACCTGGCTCATTTGCTACCATTTTTATCTTGTCCAGAAAGGTTTAACTTGTGTACTGTTTTTAAATGTATCTAAGATGCATTAATTGTAAATGTTTAGTTTGTAACAACCAGTATCAGAAGGAGATGGTTCCCCAATGATCTCTGTGGAAATGACAACTTATTATCATATTAATCATAAAAATGTGGCACACAGCAAGGACAGTAAGTCACTGTAAAGGATTTCATACACATGGCTACAGTGTTTTCTAAGGCTGTAATAGATATAGTGAACTTGCTCGGTCAGTGGATTCACATTGTACATCTGTACTGACTGCATCTCTTTTTTTTTTTTACAGCAATTAACCCATCTCTTACTGAGGACGTGAAGAAGTACCTGACAGGCACTGAAGGGGGATCCATTACTTTACCTGACCCTGTGATGGTGCGGGGGTTTGTTACATTTGGAAGAATAATCTTAGCTATGGTGGAAAATAAGAATATTGAAGTATATGAGGAACTTTACAAAGACAGACTTCTTTGGGAGAGCGACACTGGACTCTTTACAATCACTGGCCTGCAGAGGAACGACTCAGGGATTTATAATATTGACTCTAAAAAAGGAAACGTTTTCACTGCATCATATAAACTCACAGTGTATGGTAAGTTACATTTCCTTTGCCAGTAAACTGTACAATGTGTTGGAGGTAACATTTCAGCATCCTAGCCCCATTGTGACCTCAGCAGTTACTCCAGTTGATTTGGACCCAATCCCAATACATCCCTTGCCCCTACATCACAGCCCTTATCCCTCCTTTCGTTTCTGAGTCAGCTGATTAATCACATGATTCATTTCTATGCATCCAATTGGCAAATCTCATTCAGGGCGCCCTATTTAAACTGCTCTGGCCTGCCTACACTTGCTGCTTCTTCTGCAAGCTGCTTTGCAACCCGCCTCCACCCCAGCTCCTCCTTTTCATGCAGTGTCTGACTTATCAATGTCATTTCCGTTTGTCACTGATGCTGCTCTGTTCTGTTCCCGGGGGGTCTCTCCCTGCCTTAGGCTTTCCATGTAGGCACATGGAAGGGCAGAGATGTGTGCTCTTTCTGCCTGTCTCTCTGTCCTCTCCCTCTTTGATGGCATATGACGTCTGAAATTTTAAAAATTCCAGCAGTGGAATTGCTGCAGTTGTTACCACTCCTCTAGTATCAGTGCAGACCGGCAGGGTAGAAGCACAGGTTGCTAATGATGACCTACACGGCACTCTACGAGTATCATTTATGAACAGAAAGTAGAAGTGTAGTTTAGGACTTCTAAATATCATATTGTCTAGTTTTTAATCTCTGTAACTTTATTCTCCAGAGTCTGTACCAACTCCTGCTGTGAGCACACTGAGTGTGAGCGCTGATGGCTGCACCTTGCTGTGTTTTGTGAAGAAAGCTGAGGAGGCGACACTGTCGTGGTACAAAGACGAGGAAATACTGAACCAGACCGGCTCCGTTCTCTCTTTGCCTCTGACTGTGCACAGCCAGGATTTCAGCTTCTCTTACAGATGTGTTGCAACCAATCCTGCTGAAAACAAGACTCGTCCAGTCGACATTACAACACTCTGCAGTGACCAAAACAACACAGACAGCAGGAGCAACATGAACACAAGACAATGTAAGACTAACGTTAACATAAAATATCATATTTTAAAGGCTCTTGGCATCTGTACATGTTTAGTGTATTTTATTGATGTTGGGTGTTTTGTTTGACAGATGTGATTGGAATTGTAATTCCCATCGTGTTGGCTGTAATTCTTCTATTTGTCATCACGTGGAAGTGTCTCGACAAAAACAAGAGGACAATCAAACAAACACAAGGCAGGTATTTGTTTTTTGTTTGTTCGTTTATTTTTATCTCACTGCTTGTTTGTCAAACACATTATACTGTGGTTATGAATGTAAATTGAGCTGAGAGATTAAACTGTGTTCGCATGACATCACTGGGTTGAACAAATGCCATTGAAAAACTTAAAGGGGTAGTTTGGATTTTTTTTTAAATGAGTGTTACGTCCCGCCCTTGGGCTGTCTTATGGGATGAACAAAACTCCACCACTGACCATAAAATAACCACATAAGACATCTTTAAAACACTCAAATCCATGGGATTTATTAACAAATAAAACAAGCAAACAAGACAACAAAAATCCGCCGAGAGCACCACATGCTGGGGTCACAGCTGCAAGCCCTCAAAAAAAAAAAAAAAAAAAAAAAAAAAAAAAGAATGAATAAAATAGAATAAATACTAGTAATAATTTGCAGCTCTGACTGGCACCCTTTCCTCATGCTCTGTCTTGGAAAAAAAGAACATATAAAGAAAAAGTAAACAACAACAACCCCCCTGTTGTTTGTCATTATTTGACCTGTCCTGCACCATGCTTAGTCACGTCACTGTGTGACACACGAGTTATGTGTGCACATCTCAGTTAGGTAGCGGTTGTGACTGACAACAAGAGGTCATATTTTCTCAAATTATTGGGTTATCATCATGAAAAGACCTCCAAGCCCTCAGGTGCGACATACAGAAAACAGAGGAAAGAGGAGGCGGAGGTCCCAGTATCGAAGTATGTCGTCTTTTATAACATTAAAAAATGCTGTGGACTTTTAATGTGTACGAGCTAGCAGCTTGCGAAGTTGAAATAAAGCAAAGTTGCCTAATAATGCTACTGTTGATAATGTGATCGCTGTCAAGGATTGAGTTAAGCTGCTCAGCTGGTTTATTGCTGTTTTTATCTGGTTAACTACTGGCTGCTTAGTGCTCCTCCTCTTACTGAGCACATTAGATATTGTGCTGAAATTCGATAACAAATAGTGACAACTGTAAAACTAATGTGTGACTATCTAATCTCTTTTATTTTAGTAATGCATAATCACAACTAGATAATAATTTACGTTATGATGAACACGTCACTGGTGCAAGTAGTAGTCTGTCTGCTGCAGCTACATGTTTTGCTTGTACTGTACAGTAATAGGTAAATCTATTCTACATCCGTCCAGGTGCACTGAGAACATATTTGAACAAGAAGCCCAGAGAAGCTGCTGCAGAATGTAAGTTTAGCCAGTTATTTGTGGTCTCTGACACACTGCTATGTTGCCCTTTTTATCATTATTTTTGTTGTTGTTGTTGTTATTAATATTATTATTATAATGTCATTATTATTACTATTGAATGTTCCAGTTTAACCTTGTTACTAATTACAATAAATGTAGGTCAAATAAAATAACGTTTATTTGTACAGTGCCTACTTTATATGAAGTAGAATGACACAACAGCCTTAAAGCAGTGGCATATCAGTAAGGATGTACTGTATGTTTGAATACAGCTACAAGTCAGGCAACATGCAGCAGCACGGCTGGATACAGCACACCACCTCACTACCTCATGACTTCCAGTGAGACACAGCCTGAATCAGGTGAGTTCTATAATTGCATGTTACTAAGAGTAAGATTTTCTTCGTATCTTAGTCTCATACTTAAGGAACCCCATAAAGTTAGTTACAGCATTGCACAAAATACTTTAGGTATCACAAGCTTGAGCACAAGCAAACAAATGGTTGTCATGGAAACTGTAGTATTTTACCACTGTAAAATCTCTTTAAATGCAGTAAATGCCTCAACATTTTTACTTAACTAAGGAAACCTTGTAAGGGATTCTGTGCAACACCCATAAGTAAATCCCTGAGCTTAGGAAAAATTAAGTCTTAAATGGCATACTTACGGAGAAATTTAAAGTGACATGTGTAAATGGCTCCAGAATCATACAGGAAGTAGGACAAATATTAACCACATTTATTATGTCATTTTTAAAGCCACAAACTTTGATTAAATAACCAATAATTGTAGTTTAATTAATGATCTGGTCTTTTATGAGGTTATGCTCTGTGGTTGTCAGAGCATTTATTCTTTAATTTGTTTCCTTAGTAAATAAATGTACATAGAAATGTCCTGTTAGGATTAGGTCCAATCCAAACTTCACATTCCTTGAAAGAGAGAACGACGACTGTGGGAGTCTAAGCTTTAGTTAAAAGCTTTATGTTTGGCTTGATTACAAACACATTTTAAAAGCTTTGAATACACAAAGTACACACACACACACACACACACGCATTTGTGTCGAGTGCCATCAGATTTGTGTGTCTTTGCTTCAGGATGTTATATGATCACTAGTGTCGCTTTCTTGTGCTCTACCTGTGCTTTACAGGTAGAGTCACAATGGAGACATGAACATCAGTCACTGTTGAATAGAGTGGTGCAGGAAGGAGTCCTAAAGTGCAGAAACCAGTTAGGGTTTTAGCACTTGTGGTTTCCTTTACAAACTTCAAAGAGTTTAGTTTGATGTCTGAAAAAAAAAGTCGGTGGTTAACACAGGCAAAAGAGACGTTCATGTTTTGTTCTACGACATAAAGTATGTCAGTTAATACCCCACTAGAAAAATTTTGAAGCTTTACTTGTCTTAAAAAAGATGGTTGCTAACAAGGGGTCCTTGTGTTAACAAGCTGAGCCTGTCAGTGGCCAAAAGAAACACTTTTAGTGGACGTGAATATGACAAGGCGCACCTGCCCCGAGTGGTTCCTCCGTTGCCTGTTTTGCCACTGCCGTCTGCAGCCCTTTCTCACAGTACTGGACCAACTTCAAAAACTCCTGTTCACACGAGTCACTTGCACTCAAAATGTTTTTGTACCTGTGAAGCACTTTGTCAGCCTCGATTTCAAATGTGCTGCTGTATAAATTACATTTCACTTCATTGCAACTTAACATTTAACTTCAGCTTTGTTTCTTTGCAGATTCAGTGAGCATTTCTGAAGACAGACGCAGTCAGGTTGGTCTGCAAACACTCCCACAGGTAATGTGTGATGGAAATTATGTCCCCTGTTTCCAGGCAATGCTGTTGTCAGCAGTGTTTGCATAGTTACCCTCCCACCAAGTATATTTGTGAAGGTTTAAACATGGCGTCTCACATCTCTTACCTGACATGTCTATCTTCACTTAAGAGTCAGCTCAATTAACCAGGACAAACAATTTACCTGCTAACTAACCAGCAGCATCATATAGTAAAGCAAAAGGTAAATATTAGGCTCATTTGAGATGAACTAGGCCTGGAAAGTGAACAAGTGCAGGCGGCTGCAGCGGGGGGCGGTGACAAAAAGCTGCAATGCAGTTGGACAGTTTCCCGACAGTTTCCAGCAGCCTTCAGTCCGTACAGGAAGTCACAGAAACACTCACATCCTGTCTGATATGTTGGTTTATTAAAATATTATCAGACTCATAGATCAGTTTGTTCTCAGTCTCCAGTTGTTTTGATCTGTACATTATATCTGTGGTTCAACCTCCATTTACATGAATTCTCATGTAAATCAGCATCATATCAGTCAGATGTAGTCAGGGATAGTCCGGGATTTACATTTCTACAGATGTTATTTTAAGAATCCTCACATCCCACCGACCACAAGTCTCTGTGATGCTAAATACTTTAATTAAAACAGTCCAATGTTAATATACAGTAGACTTTGTATGCAACTGCAGCACCTAGCTTTAAAAAACGCAGCCGCAAGATTATCATTGTCCACTTCTATATGATGTCAGAGCAAGTCAGGATGAAGTTGGACACAAAACTAACCAGCATGCATTGTGCGGTGATCACTGGTGATCGAACCTGCGGAGGCTGGCTCATCTCGAATCAGCCTATTAACTTGCATCTGTCACATATCTCTTACATAGCTTAGATAGTTTGACTGTCAAAAAGACAGTACATGACCAGATCAGATAAATTTATCAGTAGAAAGAACTCTTTTAAAGTCTTGATGCCACTCACAACCCTTATTTGTTTTTTCTTCCAGGGGGGAAATTTACCAGATTCATCAAGAAGTGCCAACAGCTCCTATCTAACAACAGTCTGTTATAAACCTTTATGAACAGTTCCAGTCTGTTTTCCGCTCACATCACAGCACAGAGACAGCTCTCCTAAAAATCATCAACGATCTCCTGATGGCAGCTGACTCCGGACTATTAACCATCCCCATCCTCATCCTCCTTGACCTGGGTGCAGCCTTCGACACCATCTCCCACACCATCCTCCTCGACAGGCTAGCATCAATTGGTATATCTGACACACCCCTGAACTGGTTCAAATCCTATCTCTCTGGCTGCAATCAGTTCATTCAGTTGAAAACCTTTACATCCCAACCATCTCCCCTCTCCTCAGGTGTTCCCCAAGGCTCTGTTCTCAGTCCCATTCTGTTTATCATCTATTTCCTCCCTCTTGGTCATATATTCCATAAATCCATTTCCACTGTCACGCGAACAACGCTCAGCTCTACCTTTCCACCAAGCCCACCTCCACCTTCCTGCCCTCCTCCCTCTGTGACTGTTTACAGGAAATCAAATCCTGGTTTTCTTCAAATCTCCTAAAACTCAACAGTGACAAAACCGAGGTTCTCCTCCTATGAGGCCAGGTGCTCTGAGCTGTCAGAAAGTTCTGAACTGAAAAAAAAAAGGCACATTTGATGCCTGGATCCACCTGGTGTCAGCAGAGAGTCCATTGTTTGGTGGTGTGCTGTCTGTTGGTGGGGCATATCCTGTGCACATGGCTGAAATGAGTGAGACTGTACAGAGGATTTGATGACTAGAGGGCGCATTACCCCTTGAGTTGACTACTATCTGGGACCCCTCCAGCATCACTTTTGGACATGTCAGTCTCTGTGTCAATTTCCGTTCATTACGTTTTACAGTGCCTTCAAAATAAACTTCTGTTGTCATAGGAAACATAGTTAGGTTTACAGAAATGATCTGACAACTATGTCACCTGACGACTATGTCACCGGACATACACCAGTAAGTTGGTGGTTAAAAAACACTCAAGCTGACTTTGTGCTTCACAGGGGATACAAACAGCAGTCTCCTGAGGAAAGTTCGGTGTGTTTGACCCCACCACAACTCCCTCATTCTACTGTATTCTCTTTGTGGTATGAGGACTAGATTGCAGCACAACGGAGACCATGAGTAGTCTGTAATGACATTTACTGTTACAACTCTGGTATAATAATATGATAACTCTCATATAAGGTGACCCTTATATGAGATCAAGTCCAACAGTTTCCTTACTGACTTATATCACTGACAATACCAATTAGATGTATTTACATGATAAATAAATGTATTTTCAACATTAAAACACATTAGGCTACAACGTGCCATCTGATGCACCTATTGTGGTGTATTTAAATATTTCTGCACACTGGAGTCTCTAAACAAACAGTCTTGGAATTACATAAACTGGGTATGACTGGGAATCTGACAGTTGACAGCCATAAACTTCAGGCTATTTCAGTTCTGCACACAATTTGATTAAAGCTACCTACAAGATTTATAAATGAAAATGAAGAAAAACATTAGTAATTAGTAATATAATATTTTTTTCCAATCAATTCTTGATGCTCTGCTGAAGGCAGCAGAGCATCAGCAAAGTGGCCAGCTTAGCAGTAAATGCTCAGTGTAAGTCACAGTTTTTCTGTTAATAAAGGCTGCTGCTTCACTGCTTTCCAGCTGCTGGTAAAGTGAAGAGGGTTAACCCCAAAGTTACTTTGGCCCAGGAGATAAACAAATCTCCCCTGCTGCTCCCACCACCAGCTGGAGCAGGACTGGTTTGTATAATGGGTTGAAATTTGTGTCAGAAAGTTTGACTTTGGCTCCCTCTAGTGGTTGCATTAGAAACGACAATGTGGTAGACATGCCCACATTAAAAATTTTAAGATATTAGATGAAATCATTGCATGTGAAAATCAAATGTTGTTTATTATTAACACGCTTACTATATTAAAAAGAACAAAGTGCTTGCTTACTTAAAAAGGACTTCAGTTGAGTAATGTAATAACAATAATGTTTTTCACAGAGTCAAATGTCCATGTTGCTGTTTATTGATTAACTTTTTGAAATGAGTGGTGATCTAGATACAGTTCTCCAACATGTTACATGTTATTTTATATTATTGTGACATGGTTCACACATAAAATAATTGGACGGGAATGTCTGTTTGTGGCTAATCCAATGAATGATTCGTCACATTGATCCCAATTAAAATGATTTACAGGGGGCGTCCAGTAGCTCAGTAGGTAGGGCACCATGGCAGACGCCCCATGCACAAAGGCAATGTCCTTGCCGCAGTGGCTGAGGGCTTGAGTCCAGCTCATGGCCCCTCGCTGCATGTCGTTGTCAAACTGTCCTCTCACTTAAGGCAAAAAAGCCCCCCCAAAAATCTTTTAAAAAAAGTATGTACAGTATAACAATCAGATAATGACATAACATAAGGCAGTCCAGCTCGTTCTGCATCACTGCAAACAGAGGCCTCATACACCCACAGATATAAAAGAAATAACTACACATCTCATTATGGTAAAAAATCTTCAGCAGTGACAAAATGTAGTTGTGGTTTTGTTGCTCTTGTGTTGTGTTGGCCAGGGCCATCTTCTTTCTTGCTTTCTTTGTTTGTTTATCACTGTAATTATGATCAATCTCTGCTCCAATACCTTTCACCATAACAAAGACATTCAAGTATTACCAAAATCAAGTATTGCACGATTGAAGCCTGTCAATACTGAAGTTATTTTCAGTGTTATTCTAATGATACAATCAATTTAAAATATCAGTATTTCAGTCTTAACAATTTAACTGTAATTAGCTGAGACCAGCAGCTCTATAGCTTGCTCTGCAAAGCTACCTGTCCACAATAATCTGCCCACTCTTTGGCAGTTAAGGATTTTGTAAAGAAATCCAAGCAATCTGATCTGTTCTGTACGACATCTATTGCACGTCTGTCCGTCCTGGAAGAGGGATCCCTCCTCAGTTGCTCTTCCTGAGGTTTCTACCGTTTTTTTTCCCCGTTAAAGGGGTTTTTTTGGGGAGTTTTTCCTTATCCGCTGTGAGGGTCATAAGGACAGAGGGATGTCGTATGCTGTAAAGCCCTGTGAGGCAAATTGTGATTTGTGATATTAGGCTTTATAAATAAAATTGAATTGAAATTGAAAAAAATGTTTGCATTGTATGTGTCCACAAAGCAGGCATACATTACATTTGTGTATTACTTTGTAGTAGATACATTGAAACTTTATGTTTCTCAACAACGCTGTGGTAAAGGTGTGGTTAGGTTTATGCACAAAAACCACTTGGTAATAGTTTGGAAAAGATCATATTTTGACTTAAAACACCCTCATTTGGTGGCACAAAAGCTGCTGGAAAAGAAGGGACGGTTGGTTAAAAACACCAAAGTTCAGTGCTACAAACGCCACTGTAAATGTTAAAAACAACCAGTGTTGTTGTATGTTGGTCTTAAACAGTGGGCTGCAGCTTGGTAGCCATCTTGTCTAGATGTCACGCCACCCACTGTCCAGCTCATATACTACGTCACTTTAGAAACATTGATATAATTCGTATGAAATGTCCAAATGTAACATACATTTGGCATCGAGGTTACAGCTATTGTGAATTCACACTTGTTTTAAATTAATTTGACAATTGCTGTATGGAGTCTTCATGTTTGACCAAAAAGACATCCATTGCCCTAAAATCTTAGTACACATAATCCAGCATGACATGATGCTGATAAGTTGGTGTCCTCCATGGTATCTTCTTGATGATGTACTCATTTAAGTCCTCCTCCCACAAGCTCCTCAGCCAGCTGAAACATTTGGCTGCCAAGTAGAGCGCACCAGCACCGAGGAGAATCTTCATGAAGCTGATGCCACCACCACCACCACCACCACCTCTGTTCCATCTTCTGTCTTCTTCATCAAAACCTAGAGACAGAAATTCACAAAGGGTCAAGCAGCACCCCAAATAGAGCATGTCATTCCTGCAATGAATAAACTGTACTGTCTTTAATAGGACACAGCAGTGCTGATTTAAATCCTGTAAGTCATATGAATTATGGTTTCTTCAATTACATACCATTAGAGAGGAGGATATGCACTTACTTGAGGTTTCATGTTTCTAGTTTCTGAATTTCTTCCTTCACCTCAGTAGCATAGAGGTGAATGGAATTAAGTCTGTGGTGCTTACAGTATCAAAAAACTAATCAGCCTTTTTTTTCCAGACATAATACTCCTGTTACTGAATAATCCCCAGACCTCACTGCCAACAGTTTCCATAGGGACTGTTTCTTCATATTAAAGTAGCTTCTGTGACTGCATGTTCTGTGGATTATCCACATTAATTAGGGCATTTTTACTTGAAAGACAGATTAAGTATTTAAATGTTATTTTTCAATGTTGTGAGCACCACAAAAACATTGTGTTAAAGGAACAGTGTGTAAGATTTTGGAGGATTCAGTGGCATCTAGTGGTGAGGAGTATAGATTGCAACCATCTGAAGCATCTCCTGGTTAGGAGTGTTCATTGTTCAGGAGGTTTTTAACGGGAGCTGAATTATCCGCAGATTTCTCTTCTTCCGCAAAAAAAACCAACATCTGGGCCCAGTTAAATTTTTTTATCTGGATTAGAATAATCCAGATTTGGAAATCCCATGTTTACTATCCAGGATCAGCCAATCCATGTTATCTTTGTGCTGGTTTTTCAAATCAACATTGGAATGGATCACTCTGAGCCAGATATAACCAGTGCTCTAAATGGGACTACGCATCACGATGTAGCTAGTCTGCCAATAAGCAAACTGCAATTACCAGCTATCACCATAGGCTCCACCAAAGTGACAAGAAAATGTGATAAGCCCTATCTAGAGTCAGTATTTGGTTTGTCTGTTCTGGGCTACTGTAGAAAGATGCCGGTGCCACATGGCGATCTATGTGAATAAGGACTAGCTCCCTATGTAGATATAAATGGCTCATTCTAAGTACTAAAAACACAATGATGCTTAATTTCAGGTGATTACACTCTAAAGAAAAAAGCCTTATATTCAATTTCTGCCAATATATCCCCTAAAAACTACACACTGGACCTTTCACAGCCATTGCACTGAGGTGGCAGAAGACATCATCACAGACAGATGTATGACAACCTAGGCAAATAAAAACCAAAACTACCTACATGGCTAGAGCTAAGAAAAAAATAATAATTTTGGTGAACTGACCCTTTAATCCCTGTAGCTAGCCAGTCACACAAAGCCAGACTTTAACGTTCACATATAAATAAACCCACTGTGGAAATACAAAGAATTGTGAGACACTTACTGGAGTAATAGCTGAATGCACGTTGCCCTTGAGGGCGCCCCAACGCAGACAGCCAATAACTGTCATCGTAGACTCTTGGTTTCTTTTTGGCTTTAGGCTTCCTGTATTTCCGTTGCACTTTACTGTAGCCAGCCACAACTCTGCTGTTGTTTGAGGTTACGTTGACCATGTGGTTCCCATACTGGTCATAGCTGAAGGGCTCCATGTTTACATCCAGTTGCAGGTTAAAAGTTTCTGAGAAGAAACTTAAGTCATCATGTACTGCTCTTGCTACAGATCCACTGTAGTTCTGCATTAAGTTGAAGATTTCCTGGACTGAAGGGTCTGGGCAGTGTATCTCCCCCACATTGTCAGCCTGGACCACCTGCATGTCTCCACAGTAGCCTGTCCGGTTGAGAAAGGTGGTGAGATCAAGCTGTGGGTTCTGCAGGACTTGGATGAGTTCAGGGCTGACTTCGTATGTCCTGTCAGTGTTGAACCTCCCAAAGGCCACGCCGTCGTGCTCTGTGACATACACCGTCTCCACCACCCTGGTCTTCACCTGGTAACCGATGATGATCCTGTCTATATTGTAATCACCATACAACCCATAATTTTCCCTCACATATGCGGGGAGGTTTGCAGAAGCTGGGTAGGTTTCTGTGTTCAGGTTGCCGACTTCATAGTACACAACCTGAGAGAGACAGATAGAAGGAGAGAGAAATCAACAGCTGTATTGAACACGATAGATGGGAGAGAATTACGGTAGGCTAGTGGAGGTACCCTGAATCTTGTTCATTAATATGAACAGCTAGGCAGTAATATTTATTGGGGAGGGATGCATCAAATATTCAAATAGGTTCATAGACTTAGGAAATGAAAAAATATTTATATATATATTAATAAAAATATTTATATACAGATAAAAATATGAAGAAAATATTTGCTACATTACGATTGGCAACTGTGCACTGCCATCCAAAATAATCATTAGCAAATGTAATCATAATAATAAACAAAACAAATACTATGGTGTACTGCAGTTTTGTGTATGGTTTGTCCAAGTGGTGTTGCCATAGCCGCTGCTTGACTGTTGTTGGAAGGTTTATCAATGTCAAATTGTCTATTTCATTACTTTCAAATGTATTAAAATGTGGAAAACTAGACTGTAATATGACTGTTATGTGTTGTTATTTTATAGTTTTGTTAAGTGTTAGTATGTTATAAAACAGGTTAGAAAGTCATAGTACAGAGTGTCATAAAAAATCAAAATGTGAAAATCACCCCAGACTCCCCTGGAGGGTTGCGTCCATACTTGTCAACCCTCCCAGTTTTTCTGGGAGACACCCGATTTACATTGCTCTCTCCCGGTTTCCTCCCTGGGTCACAGTTCTCCCATATTTCTCCCGATTCATGACAAATGTTCCCACCTTTTTTTCCTTTTTGTTATCACAACCTGTTGCTGGCACCATACAGCTTGTACATTATAAGCCCTTTGACTTTAAACATCTACTGTTTTCAACCACGCAACACTTCAGCTACACCAAATGTAATTTCCTGGCAAGCATGTGTATGTGATTTTTACATCTCCACTGACCAGTAGATACTTGGTCAAGACCCCTGGGGATCATGTTCCATTATGACAGACGTCATGGCATCAGAAGTGCTAGGCTTACTGATGAATGGACAAGTTAGACTAATTTTAGTTGGCCCAAGGTCAAGTTAAATTTGTCAAGACACCATTTTAAGTAACAGTATACATGCCACCATCCTATAAGCTGTGTCTCTCTCTGTTCACACTTATCACATAGCTTCTGCATGCAGCCATGTTGATCCGAGCTCGTAATAAAACGTGCATTAAGAAAGAACTCCGTGATTGGCCTCATCCTTGAATTCTTGAGATCATCACAGAAACACCTACTCTCAGGTCACGGAAGGTGCCAATGTTGAATAGGTGATTATGGCCCTGTGGGTCAAGCTCCAAAAACATGTGATGCTAAACTTAACTTCACCTGATACAACCCAATGTACCTCTTACTGCAGGGGTGTGCAAACTTTTTTTGACTGGGGGCCAGATTAGATGATATGAAAATACCCGGGGGCCAGCAGCTTCTCACATCTCATGGGTTATTTAAAAAACTACATACAAATGAGAAAAGTGCGACTGTTTTGTCTGTCAGTGAAAAAGTATTCAACTTTCTACCGCTCCTGAAAGTGGCAGCCCTTGTTGTCTTTTGCTATGTCACCATTTCTTTGCTTGTTTAGCATCTGTTTCTGAAAACATTTTAGTTCCTCCTGCATAGTTCCTAATTGGTGCATGTCCTTAAACTGTATAATAGTGCTGCCGTCGTGAAACAATGCAAAGTAAACTTGCTTGACTCACCAATATTGTGTGGTGGGTCACATTTAGTATATTTTGAGAAACAAGTCGAGGGTTACTTAAAATCAGTCAGCTGGCCACGATTGGCTCGGGCTGGACTTTGGACATGTTTGTTACTGAGACTCTACCTGAGTGGTAAATGTCTGGTTTGACCTCCTCCAGAGGCACAGAAGACATTATGCATCTGTTTTCACAGGCTGCGTATTCCAAGTGACGAGTACGTTGATCTTTATGTATAAAATTGCTGAAGTGCCTCTATGACGACAGAAAACAGACAAACTATGCCACAAACCTTTGTTTTACCCTTGCGCTTCTTGGGCTTCTTCAGCACTGGTAAAAGTTCTTCAACGTTGCCAAACTGGTGGAAGCCGAAGAAACCGTTCTCTGGTTGACAATCTGACACCAGCTGTGAAGACAGACTCTGGTCATTACACATCTTAGTTGTACTTACTGCTTTATTATACACATTAATATGATTAGGAAATGGCCAGTATTACTGCAGCGGCATCACCCATTGTTTGTCTTGAAATGTACTGTAGCTTTGTTGTGACCTTAATGGGGCACAGCTGAATATAGGCTACAGACAATATCCATTAATTTTATGGTTTTCTGAAGCGGTTGTATGTGTGTACTGTAACTATGTTCCTCAAAAACCACAACTACAATCATTAACATGCCATACAATTCAAGTTGTTATCTAATCTAGTTGTACCTTCATGATGACCACAAAGTTAATGGGTTCACAGGTCACACACTGGTTGGCAAACCAAAACAGGAGCTGAAGGCCGTGTCGTGGAAAAGGACGGCCGAACCCTGAATTCATCAGGTGCTCCAGAGTGCAGATCTGCCACTGAACCATGGTGGAGCTAATTCAGACAAAACAGACACATACTATTGCTATTAAACAAGACATGCTGTTGGAGGTTGTTTTACCTCACCAAAATCCAAAACCACATCAATCCAGCAGACAGTAATATACCGAACTCACTTCAAAATCATATTACACACCAAAATGATATATGTGGTTTTAAAAAAAGTACTTGAAAATGAACTGTACTAATTAATAGTATTATTTGGTGTGTAAATGTTTCATGGGCATTCTCTTCTACTGTATGTTAAATGATTAGATTTATCTGTTAGATTATGATGGATTCAGTGAGAGCTGATTTATGTAGTGTCTTTTTGTGTGTGTGAGTGTTGTGTAAACTGCACTCACTGGCCACTTTATTAGGTACACCTTGCTAGTGCCAGGTTTGACCAATTTTACCGTCATAACATCACACAGGTGCTGCAAATTTGTCGGCTGCACATCCATGATGTGAATCTCCCGTTCCACCACATCCCAAAGGTGCTCTATTGGACTGAGATCTGGTGACTGTGGAGGCCACTGGAGTACAGTGAACTCACTGTCATGTTCAAGAAACCAGTTTGAGATGATTTGAGCTTTGTGACATGGTGCGTTATCCTGCTGGAAGTTGCCATCAGAAGATGGGTACACTGTGGTCATAAAGGGATGGACACGGTCAGCAACAATACTCAGGTAGGCTGTGGTGTTTAAACCATGCTCAGTTGGTACTAAGGGACCCAAAGTGTGCCAAGAAAATATCCCCCACATCATTACACCACCACCACCAGCCTGAACCGTTGATACAAGGCAGGATGGATCCATGCTTTCATGTTGCTTACACCAAATTCTGACCCTACCATCTGAAGGTCGCAGCAGAAATCCAGACTCATCAGACCAGGCAAGGTTTTTCCAATTTTCTATTGTCCAGTTTTGGTGAGCCTGTGTGAACTGTAGCCTCAGTTTCCTGTTGTTAGCTGACAGGAGTGGCACCTGGTGTGGTCTTCTGCTGCTGTGGCCCATCTTCGTCAAGGTTGGATGTGTTGTTGGTTCAGAGATGGTCTTCTGCAGACCTTGGTTATAACCGTAACCAGTGGTTATTTGAGTTACTGTTGCTTTTCTATCATCTTGAACCAGTCTGGCTATTCTCCTCTGACCTCTGGCATCAACAAGGCATTTTCACCCAGAGAACTGCCGCTCACTGGATATTTCCTCTTTCTCAAACCATCCTTTGTAAACCCCAGAGATGGTTGTGTGTGAAAATCCCAGAAGATCAACAGTTTGTGAAATACTCAGACCAAGCCACATTCCAAGTCACTTAAATCACCTTTCTTCCCCATTCTGATGCTCGGTGTGAACTTCAGCAGGTCATCTTCACCATGTCTACATGTCTAAATGTAATGAGTTGCTGCCACGTGATTGGCTGATTAGCTATGAGCACTTAAACTGGTGTACCTAATAAAGTAGCCGGTGAGAGTATATCAACAGTGGATGTGCATTATGATGTATTATTTAGTGTTGTGTATTGTGAATGTATGTTTTGTATTGTTGCCATGTACCCGAGGAAGAATAGCTGCTGCAACGCGAGAGCAAATGGGGATCTTAATAAACAAACAAACACACACACACTGTTGACAGTTTTAAAGATTGGCTATGGTCTATACAGATGACTGCATACATGGAATAATTATAGCATGTAATAGGCTGCTTGAATATAAAAAAACGATACAATAATTAAGGATATAAATGGCTGTTATAGTAAAGGACATATATAGAAGATTATATAAAGAATGTTGTCCAGTTTATTTACCGTCTCTGCTGCTGTCTCTGTTATTTCATAGCGCTTCCTTATCTTTTCAGCACACGGACAGTAAGAAGTGAAAACATCCAGCAGCAGCGCCGCCCCCGTCTGTGCCCGCCGTGCGTGCTCGTCCACGTCGCTCCGCAGCCACGCGCGTTCAATAGACGTCCCTGCTGCGTCATTTGCGCGCCGCCTCGCTCCTGATGCACGTCTTTTCCCGAAATCCTAAAGATAGATGTTTCGATTTCAGGTGAGTATTGTTCCCCAGCACGCGTGTTACCCCTCACCTGAGGATGATTTCATGTGTGTCGCAGAGAGCTGGTGGTTTTTCCAACTTGCGCGTGATCTGTACGGTGAATGTTGTCTATTGTTTATGCGACTGCCAATTTCAATGCGGTCGGCGGCCTGTGAAGCAGCCCGCTTGCCTGGTGACATGAACCACAGGGAAGGTGAGGGGCTCCCTTCCCCTGGTGACAAGGATGATCTCAGTGTGTCATAAATTAATCTAACATATGAAATGTGTGATAGTTATAAGCGTTGTTAATCTGTGTCATGTTGGGTGGTTGTAGGGCAGCAGTTTTACATCGACGTGGGTCCTGCGTGATGTAACGTCAGCATTAGCATTGGAGCTAACAGGTTCTCTTGCTATTTACAGGGTGTCAGAAGCTCCTGAGTTATGTATATTCATATTATTTTAACAGATAGATTAAAGGGGAGCTACTAACTGGAATATATAACGTTTTGTGAAGTTTATGTGTTCATGGCTCGAGTCAGTCTGCCTGCTTGCGATGGTTTATCCAGTGAGAAATCATGCTAGGTCACTGCTGACACGGCTAACTAATGTAACCAATATCAGGCTAATAGCTATTCTGACAAAGTATTTACTGTATCTCTGCCATATATTTTATCTTATAATAGGGGTGGGCGTATTCTTTACTATATGACAAGTTAGTAAAATATGTATATTATTAATTTAAGAAAATTAAACTGCTACAAAAAAGGTAGATAGTTACATGTCAATCTAACAGTTTGCCTTCAAATATTCAGTCAAAACTAAGCAAAAATTATCCCTCATTTCTTAAGCGTGTGAACAACAGCAGTGACTCAGTGAGATTCACATTCTGTATACAATATTAATAGTAGAACAAAATAAAATCACACAAATTACACATTTAAACAGCTCTCAAATACAAAAAATGCACTCTTGGCATCTATATATATATAAATCAACAGGCACAGCAAGCTGCACGCAGATTTACATTACCAAAGCTTTTATCACTTGATGACACAGACTCCCATGTGCACTCTAGGGGTGGGCAATATGGCCTTAAAATACTATCAAGATATATCAGTGTATTTTTGTAATAAGGATACTGTATTATTAATTTAAGAGCACAAAATTGCAACAAAACAAGTGATATAGTTTTATATGTCAACCTAACAGTTAGCCTTCAAATATTCAGTAAAAACTAAGCCAAAATGATCTCTAATTTCTTAGTTTGTAAGATAACAGTAACATGGAGTGAGATTCAAATTCTGTATGCAATATTAATAGTTCAGCAAAATAAAATCTACCACTACCACCTCAAATTACACATTTAAATAGTTCCCAAATACAAAAAAATGCACCCTGGGATCTATCTATCTATCTATCTATCTATCTATCTATATGTGTGTGTAAATCAACAGGCACTTTCCTTCTTTTAGCAAAATCTGATCCACCTGGACCTTTAAGCTCTGCCATTTCTCCTTTAATCATCACGCTGTAACCTGTGATAGGCTGTTATGCTACAGTAACCACTGCAGAGTCACATATATGTAGTTTTTTTGTCAGGCCAAGAGCGGCATGCAGGTTTACATTACCAAAGGTTTTATCACTTGATGACACCAGCTCCTGTGTGCACTCTAGGGGCGGGCGATATGGTCCTACAATAATATCATGATATTTCAGGGTATTTTTGCCATAACTGTATACCTGATGATACGACAAAGTGGTTTAAATATTTATATATTATTAATGCAAGAAAAAATAATTGCAAAAGAATAAGTGATATAGTTTTACGTTTTTTTAAATTGATTTATTGATTGGTTGGGGACCATGTTTAACAGCAGCATAACAATACCAAATTATTTGTTTGCAAACTCTCAGACAACTCATTTATCCAGTCATATGCTCAATACTTTACAAATAAATGCATTTTTACTACAAAGCCTTAGTGTTGGAGCCTGGGCTTGAAGACATCATAGATAAGTTTCACTTTCATTTCAGTTTTTCATTGTGAGGTTTTTGATAAATAATTTTTATAAACAGATGTTTGGATATAATTTTGCTGTTAAACGTGGACCCCAATCAATCAGTGAATCAGTATGTTAAATGTTTTCTGTGGAGGCTTGTGGAAAAAAATTTCTACAAATTTGTGTTGATAGACGCATCAGTTTCTTCATGAACTGACTCTTTGCATGACTTGCCATTGAATCTATAGATAGAATGAAGGCATGGATCTCCTCCGTAGAGTTGAGCTAGTGATCAGTTTTACAAGCTTAAACCAGTTTGATTTTCTGCAAATCGGCTGAACCAGTATTTGTTTATATGACACATTCTGGCAAATTAAAAAGTAGCCAACATTAGCAACCTTTGCAGACAACACGACAGCGCGTAATCTATTTGTATTTAATTAATTAGATTTTTTTAAATTTCACATACTTTATTAATCCCCCTGAGGTGAAATTCAATTTCAGTTTTCATTAGTAATAAGTTGTGTGACAACATTATTAACAAAATATTATGTTTGTTTATTAACTGACTAACTGAGCCACAAGTGTCTGACATGCCGTGCGCTATTTACAGCTGAGCCAGGGCTGACAACATGAAGGAAATAAAATTTTAGTAGAGATGGGGAGGGGGACTAGTGGTGCACATTTTTTTTGTTTGGGTGATGAGACATGGCAGAGTTAGTCTCTTGTAAAAACTGAAACTGCACCAATCAGGACGGGGTTTTTAACTCTTTTTTGTTTTCTTTCTTTTTTTTTTAAACACCTGCCACTGTGGCCGGTGGATTTCAAAATCTACCATTCACTCAGTAGATTGTTTTTTGGCTGGTGAGGGAAACAAATCAAGCAGCCACTGGTGGCTAGTAACATTGGCAACATTTTGTATTTGAAGCCGACAAAAGCAGTGTCCTTACTGGCTGCAAGCAACGCTGTGCAACTGGTTAGGACACAAAGCATCCAACATGGACACCCTGCTTCTATTTATTCCTGTGGCTTGCTTTGAAAGCACTGCATGGACAAGGAACAGCTGATTGATGACGTTGAAATGTGAAACTATCGTACGAAACATTCTTATTTCACATTTCACTTTTACAAAAACCTAAATAAGGTGGCAGCTTGCTGGAGGGAGATTGCCTAATGACCTATTTGCTTTTGGCTGTATTGCAATTTGTCATTTCCAGTAATTATCACAATATAAAATGAGTTTTCTCTTGAAAAGTTTAGGAAGATGGCAAGAAATTACCCATATTTTTACATGGTTACATGTCCAGTCTGATCTCGAGTGCACAGCTGATATTTACTTGGTTTGTTTACATGACGCAACAGGTGCTTATTAAAGGGATTCAATATGGACAGAGAGCTCTGATGTTATGAGATTTGACAGTCGCTGGTGGTGATAAGCGGATGCTCATTTGCTGTTGGGACCCCACGGTTGTGTTCTACCTCAGATTGGCTGCTGAGTTGGCGACAGTGCGACACCTAATGGTAAAATTCGGTGTACTGGTCCAGTGTTTGGCTGAATATCAGACCGGTTTTAATGTTTTTTTACACTGGCCCAACCCTGTCATCCAGTCTCCAAATGTATGCGCTTACATTTATTTAACAAATATTGGTTGTAACTTTTGTAATTGCCATTGGATGGTGATGGCATTTGACTACGGGTTACTCATGAGAATGGGGAATCAACTCACCATTATCCGTCTGCCAACTCTGCTAAGTGGCCTGTCGAGGTTTTCAAATATAAACATTAACGAAAAGGTGGAGAAGATGGGTACAAGATACACTCCCAACCTCACGGACATGCAATACCATCTCTTGTCCATCTCTACATTGGAATAAATAAGAATTGGTGTGACAGTGAGAATACTGAAATTTTATCCTGTTCCTGTGCCACAAGGGACTAAACACTCTGGATCACATCAGTACACCACTCAGAGGCAGCTACAGAGCAGAATTGCTGCCTGACCATACGGCCATCTGGCTGAGGTCAAAACATGCAAACAAACTACAACACATGCCTCAAGTGATGCAAGAGGTCAGGAGGTGGTCAGGCCAATCAGAGTTTGCCCTGCAATCTTCAATACACGGCACAGACTGTTTCAGGACACCGACGTTGACATCACCAGTAACATAAATTCATTTAATGTGTAAAACAACAGAAGCAGCTGTACCCAGAACTACAGAGAAATTATTCCACAACCAGAAACCATAAATTACTAGAACTATCCAGGATGACATAAACACGCGCTGAAGCCAGTCTGGAAACATGGACAATAATAAAGCAGCAGCCTACAACATAAAAGGAGCAGTAAAGGGTTTAAATTACAGTGCGCATATTAAAGGAACTGATGAGATCACTGGAAAGATAACTGGAGATATAGGCTACCTTGTGTGACTTCATGGGACAGATAAATTGATTGACTGATCATGCCTGTTTCAGGAGTAGTTCAACAGTCTCATTTGTGTCATTTGCCCTTTCCTTCTTCCTTCTCCTTGTCCCTTCCTCTGTCCTCCCTGCTGTCTTTGCAGTCCCTGGATGAAGACTGTACGTTGGAGGAGGAAGACGAGGGGCTCGTAGAGGAGGAAGATGAAATTGATCAGTTCAATGACGACACCTTTGGAGCCGGGGCCATCGGTAAGTTACGTGTACAACATTTATATAAAGTGTGTTAACATTAAATCACTTTAGTCCAGGACATGCAGAATTAATGTGCGTATGTTTATTCATAATTACACAATTTTAATGGAGTTAACTTTAAAGACGGTGGTCTAACAGAACTCACACTTACTCATAGAATCAGTCAAGGGTTTAGACACACCTCATTCATTAGTTTTCCTTTATTTTTTATTATTTTCTATGACCTAGATTAACACTAAAGACAGCATAACTATGAAATAACACATGGTATGTTTTATATTTTAGATTCTTTTAAGTAGCCACCATTTGCCTGACAGCTTTGCACACTCCTTGCATTATCCTATACAGCTTTAATATGTACACTCCTGGAATGGTTTTTAATTAACAGGTGTGCCCAGTCAAAAGCTAAAAAGCGGATTTTGTGATGTGATGAGGTGGCGTTAGTATGCAGCAAATAGCCCCGTTTGACTACTGTAGTAATATATATCATGGCAGGACCCTCTCAGCTAAGTCAAGAGAAATGACAGTCCAACCTTACGTTAAGGCTGGAGATATACTTGCTTTTTAGTCACGCATTTACAGACAACTGGCTATGTCGTGAACAGAATTATCACATGCTTGCCTATGCACTATGCATGTTAATGGAGGATTCAACCACAGATCTTAGACCATGTAGAATTTCCAGATTTGCATGATGTAAACATAAACATGGCGACACTAAAGGAGGTTACTGTATTGTTAATACTGAGATCAGCGTGGATCATGGCAGAAAAAGTGACAGCTGTGCCATCATAGGTGTTGTGATCAAAGCATATCTTGACAGTGGTAAGTTTGTGTCTCTCGTCCTGCCAACACTGCCCCAGCCGTACATTTCAATATTACATCTTGCAAACACATTGCGTTAATTTCTGAGGACATGCACAACCAACAGTCCAAACAGCTGAAGGTGATGCAAGACAACCATCATATGCATGTAAACTTGTGGTTAAAAGCATTATATCTCCGACTTATGACATGAAGGTCAGTCAGTCTGGAAAATGTTAAGACTTTGAATGTATCTTTCTGTGCAGTCATACAAATCATGAAACACTTTGATGAAACTGGCTCTCACGAGGAGTGCCCCAGATGAGGAAGAGGTATCTCTGCTGCAGAGAATAGGTTTATTACACATACCAGCCTCAGAAATTGGCAACTAATGGCACCTCAGAATAGAGCCCAAATAAATGCTTCACAGAGTTCAAAGTAGCAGACTGTAAATCAGGCCTTCATGGTTGAATTGCTGCAAAGAAACCACAACTGAGGGAGACCGAGACAAAGAAAAGACTTGGCTGGGCCAAGTAATGGACATTTGACAAGTGGAAATCTGTATTTTGGTCTAGAGCTGCAGCACATAAATTTAGCTTCAGCACTGCAATGTGTGCATGAGTAATTGCAGCATAACAGGATGTGTGATGTCAAGAAAGGCAAACATGCCGTGCTACCACATTTTTCGCTGCTTCATACAAAAGGAAAACTTGTAGAGTTCTCATTTTCCATGACTAATGGGACTGGCCAAGCTCTCCCCTTTAAGGCAGGTTACATGTGTGTGTGACGTAGTCTGGTGGTGTTAGCTATGGGAAGTAAGACTCTCCAGTGCGTGTGAGTGTAGAAAAGTACCCTAGCCAGTCCAGCAAGTGCTGCAGACACAATGAAGTGCAAAGTGTGTGCTCTGTGTTTGCTGCACAGACGAAATAAAGCATCTCTTTATCATCATGATGTAACTGGAGGACTGTAAAAGCTAGTTACCAGCTACGAGCCAAGCTAAAACTAATTGAGTTAGCCTAAAGAAACCAGAGGTCTCTCAACTACGAGTCAGGTAGTATATATATCGAGTGCTGGCCCCGATTAGGCAATTGGCTGATTGTATTTACTCGCCCAATGTTACTTTTTTCTGGCCCGCAGCTGCACCCTGTTTGGGTGTTCTTTATGGTTGTTGGTCACCTTCATAAAAACACAACAAGAGCACTGTGATTGTGAAACCACCTTTGAGACTATTTGTCAAAGTTGGAAGCCAAACAAAGCACAAATCTGTTCCTAGAACTTTACATAAGATGATTAATCGCCATAGAATAAACAACTCCTCTTTCTGCCTCCTCTCCTCTTCCAGATGACGACTGGCAGGAGGAACACAAACGCCTTGCTGAGCTCGATGAGAGGGACGGGCTCGGAGCAGGGTTGGGGTTAGGAGGAGGGGTGATGGGAGGAGAATCCGATTTAGGAGGAGCTGAAGACCCGTCCTCCACCCATGTCCCTTCTTCTGTGGGCCATGTTCCCCATCCATCTTCCCTCCCTACCCTCAAATTCTCCTTGTCTTCCTCCAGACTGCCTCCATCAGGTCAGTGATGTGATTAGAACGATGCTGCTAGCGAACTTGACTCAGGAATTGTGTTTAACTCTCAGAATTGAGACATTTGTCTTGACTGGTTGCTAAGTAGAGCAGTAATACACCAGGTGAGAAATTCCAAAGTAAAACTGTGGTTTCAGATGTGGAGGACCGAGGAGGGGGAGGTGACCTGGCCGAGTCTCTGGCCAGACTCATCCTGGAGGCTGACCCGGCCATCGCTGGGGTCGGAGCGGCTGAGAGACCTGGTCCATCCCCTGGCTCTTCAGGAACCAGCTTGTCTGCTCTGCAGGGCCTGGACCGACCCAGAGTCCTGCCCCAGCCTTCCTCCATCCCACACCCCACTCAGCCGCACCAGCATCCCCAACACCCCCAGCACCAGCTGCCTCCTGGGCACTCCACCTCAGGTCAGAATGAATGCAATCCCTTTTAATTGTTCTGGTGACAAGGTTAATTTTGATTTTCTCAGTATATGTTCAAATAGTAGTAGTAGTAGTAGTAGTCTTGTTAAAAAAAAAAAAAAAAAAAAAGTCTTTGGCGAGAAATTTGAATACATACAATTGTTTGGTGTTTTCACGGCAATGTAAAATTGATATTAGAGAGGAAATTTTGATGTATTATATATAGTTAAAGAGCTTCTGAAGCAGTCACTTTTTAAAAAGATGTTTTCATGTGAAAGAGGGTCATTTAAAAGTTTTTTTTATAGGTTTGAATGATTAAATTTGTGCTAATTCAAAGGCAGTGTTATTAAGGGCTGAAGGACTTAAACATTTTTTATAATGAAGATTTCTTTGTTTCTCTGGCACAAAATATAAATAACAAAAAACATTACTATCAGCTGTCGGCCAAATTGTTTGTACATCGGTATCGGCCCAGATTTTCCTGCTTGGTGTATCCCTGATCATAATATAAACATAAAATAAGAGTCCGTGCCTTCCGTTCAGTCTGATCAGTGCAGAGGTGTCGTTGTGAAGCTAAAAATACATCTTCTGTTTTGTCACCATGTGATTGTTGGTGTTATACTGCTACAAATTTACCTTCAGACACAACAGTCTATTTCCAGCTACTTGTGACAGCGTTGTTTATTCTACTGTGTTGGCCATGTTTTATTAAACTCTGCTGTACTCTGTTCCTCCTCCAGGCCTTTCTCCTGGCCCTCCTCCATCGTCCATGCTCAGCTACCAACAGCAGCAGCACTTGCTGCGCAGAGGGACTGCTCCCATGGCCCAGGTTAGTTGTTTCAACTGACTATCTCTGTGCACCGTTCTGTATACCAGTATTTTAAAGGTGTGCAAAGCAGTCACCTTATATTTATTCTATGTCAGATTATGCAAAGAGACAAGTGGGATAAGAGGCTTGCTAAACTTTTATGTGTTTTTATTTCTGGTGGGATAAGAAACCAGCTCACTGCAGTAACATTTATTTAACCTTTGTTTATGTAAAATCTTTTTGTTTCAGGACCCCTAACTTTAATTTCTCTCAATATCTCTAGATGAACTCTCACAGTATCTGGGAGAACAGTATGGGTTTTGGTCCAGTCAGCGTCACCCCCGGACTGGTCACACACATGGAGGTGAGGGACACTCACTCTTCACTCTCTTTATTTAACCTTTTCAAATATTATTCAAACTTTTCTCTTGCACCGCCTGAAATATGGTGTCAATTACAAAATGGCTTAACCAAAGTTTTGATTTTAAGCAAGTCATTTGTATTCTTCTAATATCATATTTACTCTCTTCTTCCTCTTCAGGATAGTCCACTAATGTCTATAATCAAGGAGGTGGGCCTCCCTAAACGACCTCCTCAGGGCAGGAATGATGAAGGACGAGATTTGTCAGAGAGGGTCCCACCTCCGCGCTCTTCTTCCCCCGTGATTGGCTCCCCTCCGGTGAGGGCAGTGCCCATCGGGACCCCGCCTAAACAGCCAATGAGCCACGCCCTGAATCATCAGGTGAGTAACAACACCTGCTCCTCTTGTTGTACAGTGTTTTTCTGGGTGGTTAATAACAGGTTTTTTTTGTGGTGTGACAAACTCATCACACATTTATTTTTGCTTTACCTGGACTTCAAAGACATGGAGTCATATGCTGTGTACTTGGTGTTGTCATTTAATCTCATCATAGTGTGTCTAGCAGTCTCATTAATGGTAGTAGTTTCCATTCCACATCATGTTGTGATTAAGTAACATGTAGTTGGCTTTGTCTCTGTTAACCTTGTCCTGTATGTGTATGTGTGTGTGTAGATCCACCATCCCACGGCGGTTCATGTGAGAGCCCCGGTCCAGCACAGATACCCTCCTCCTTTCCCTGAGCGTGTGTCACCCAACACCCTCCTCAATATAGCTGTGAGTTCCTCCTCTCCTCCATCCTCCCCTCGGTTTTCAGCTCTGTATGTACATTTAATCAAAGAACACCATTTTAGGTTTAATGGCACAAACAAAACCAACAACTTAGCTGGATTTGCAGGTCAAAGACCTTCAGTAAATGTCACGTCTTTAATGTAACATTTCCAAAATGGTAAACTGAGCTTATTAGATCACAGTGAAAGCTTAACATGGGGTTGGTGTGGTGTTAGGATATGAATTTTTATCATTTTATATTAGTTACTTTGCAGGAGAGTTATTTGCAGAACCATGTCTTGGCTGAGACCAACATCCTGGAGTCTTCACTGGTTGCCTGAAAAGTGGTCCCCCCAAAAATTACTTCGATATATAGCCTAGTACCTGTAAAACAACAAATTGTCATTTTTAAACGAATTAGTTATAATGTGTTAATTAGTGAGCTTTAGAGGTGTTAGTAGGGGGATTTTTCTTTTTACCGTCAGACAGAGACAGGCTAAGCTAAGTTCGCCAGCTGCTGGTGGTAGCTTTATTATTCTCATCTAATCTCTGGAAAGAAAGTAAATAAGCTTACTTACAGAAGTGTCATTTTTTCCTTTACAACAAGGAGCAGAGATGGGAGAGACAAACCAACTTCCATTTCCAGTATTCAGGGATATGAAGTTTCTGTGTGCTGTCTTTTTTCCAGAACTCTCCTCTGTGTCGTGGTCCATTCCCTCCTGGTGTTGGTCCTGTCCTGTCTCAGATTCAACGGGCCCAGCTGCTTAACTCTCAGGTTTGTACTACACACACTCAGACACACCGTCTTTTTAGATTGATGCAGATAACTCAGTGTTTCTTAGAAATGCATTACAACTTTGGTTATGCGTAAGTCAGTGAGAATAAAATAACTGTAATGGTTTCCTCTGAGTAATGTGGTTGCTACTAATGCTGACCAATAGATCATATTTTTTTTAGTCATCGCAGAATGTATATGTACATGCCCAATCAATACATCACAAAAGACTGCCAGAATAAGACGACAGACGGATAAGACATTTTTTTTTATATGCACACGCCATCAGGGTTGAAAACTAAAACCTGTCAAGCTCCAAATGCAATAGGTTTTTCCATGTGGCGAGACTGACAGGTAAATGATGGTGCCAAAATAGTCATGTAATGAAGAACTATGCTTAGCGTCTCCACCACATTGACACTCACACAGGAACAGTGACTTCATGATGCAACCCCACTATGTGGGCAGAACTTGTGTTTCAAGAAAATAGGGATACTGTCACAGCAGCACTAATACTTCAATAGGTTACTCCTGAATCACATGAATTTTTCTCTCACACTGGGTAATCATCCGTGTCTCTCCAGGTGGCTGGTTTTCCTCGCGGTGGTCCGGCGCCTCCTTTGTTACCAGGTGGTGGTGGTTTCCGGCCGTTCTTCGGAGGCCCTCCTCCTCCACTGGGTCACAGAATGGGCCTGCCGCCCCCTCATGGCCCCCCCAACCACACACCACCCATCCGGCACAACACCACCCACCTCCACCCCCAGCACCGCCGCATGCTCACCCAGCGGATGCAGAACCGGGGAGGGTAAGCAAGTGTTGATAGCTCACAAGCTCACACAGCACACATAACAAGCAGCATTATCTTAAACACGTCCTTGGGCAGGTTAAATAACAAAACATCAGAACAGATCAGAAAATGGCAGCTGTTGCTCTTCAGTTGCGCTCAAAAGCCTATTGGGTAGATGATGTCATCTTTGTGTCTTTACCTCCCTGTAGGGACCGTGGCAGGACTGGAGGAGACCGGCGCAGCAGGGACCCCTACAGTAACCTTATGACTCAGAAAGAGAAGGAATGGGTAACTAAGATCCAGATGATGCAGCTGCAGAGTACTGACCCTTACCTGGATGACTACTACTATCAGGTTGGTTCTTATATACTGTGGTTACCCTGCAATCATTCAGAGGGCTCGAAATATCTGTCTCTTTTAATGGTTGGCTTGTTTTGATTGGGTATCACTGACCTTAATCAGTTTAGAAAGGGATATACAAGTAATCAGAGCTGGAGCTAAAATATTATTTTCATATTTTTCTGATTAATTGTTTAATCCATAAAATGTCAGAAAATAGTGAAAAATGAGCAGCGTATTTTACTATAGATTGAGGTGACGTCTTCTAATTGTTTTTCACACTGTGTATATACATTTATTTATTTATATTTTTTGGCTAACTGCCAGGATTGAGGATTTGATAATTTCCCACATTCCAGCCAGTAGTGTTGTATCAGAGACTTTTAGAGGATTTGCTTGGACCTTGATAGCCAAGAGGGTGTCTTTTGTAGTAAAATATCCTGCAAGTGTCTTTAACTATGACTTTTGGTGATCTAAGAGACACAACGCGCAATATGGTGAGGCAAAATGCCAAGCGTACAAAGCTCAATCCAAAATGAGAGTGCGTCTGGGGTTGGCTTTCACTTTAGCTGACGTTACTGTTCAAAATTCAGGCTGAATGTTTGTTGTAGAAAATTAAATTTGAAGACGTCACATCAGGCTATGGAAAATGTCACAAGACATTATTGTGTGTGTGTGTTCAGAACTACTACGAAAAGATGGAGAAGCGTCAGGAGAGAGAGAGAGACAGCAGCAAGAAGGAGCACACCACCAAACTGATCACTCCACAGGTCGCCAAAGTTGAACACACCTACAGACCAGGTAAACATGACGCACCACAATATTATCTGCTCTCCATAGTTCATGATCGCACGCACACACACGATACTAGATAAATCTGTGTGTTTGTCTACAGTTCAATTTGCAGGCTCTCTGGGTAAGCTGACAGTCTCCAGCGTTAACAACCCCCGCAAGATGATCGATGCTGTGGTGACGACGCGCACAGATGACGAGGTCAGTTTCTATGATTCACTGTTTCTGTTCTTCTAAAGGCGTGCACATAATGTTCTGTTTTATAAGAAGATGTTTCCACAGCATTGTTTTCTGAAGCTTTAGTTTCCCATAAATCAAAGCAAAATCCTGCGCAGTATACCTTTAATCATTGTCCATTTGAAGTAAGTTTTCTGGTCAGTTTTGAATACCTCTTTATCAGTTTTCCCTTTCTGTCTGTCTGCCTCCAGGAGAAAAGAGAGAAGCAGGTTTGGAATAAGAGGCGACAGATCCTCTACACTGTGGAGAAGGTAAGAAGAGGACAGCTGTTCATGTCGAGCAGGTGTTTAAACTGGACTGCTGGATCCTGAATATGTCTGTGTGACACTTTCCTCTGTCCTCCAGATGTACAGTTTGCTGCTGGAGGTTCAAGACTTTGAGAAGCGCTTTGTCCTGGCGCCAGAGGAGGACAGGGAGGCTCTTCTGGAGCAGCATAAAATCAACACGGTTCAGCTGTGCAACTCTCTGCGGGAGAAGGAGTGGGATGACAGGTAGGACACATTACCTTCAAGAGCTGCACTCTTGCAATCTTTATTCTAGAGATCATTAAATCACCTCAGATATGCCCAGTGCATTCACAAATTGTTTTTCTCTTCCTCTTGATAAGAGTGAGTGATGAGCAGTGTGTGATGATCATGTCAGTGAGGAAGGGCAAGCGACTCATCTCCAGGCTGCTCCCCTTCCTGCCCTCAGCCCAGGCCGTTGCCGTTGTCATGGCGATTTCCCGCAACCTTCCTGCCCTGGCCAAGAAGGACAAGCAGGACCAGGTAACCAATTCAGGATGCAACATTCAGTCTGATGAAATAAGACCTATTAATTTATCTGTCACCACTTGAACGGACAGTACACCATTCAGGTCTGAATTTAATAGTTTCCCTACAGGTAAGACACATTAAATATTTGTCTTGTTCTGTAGTTTCTCAATTATTATCATTCACATCACTAAAAAATCTTCTGCACAATGAAACAGACCCAGTTTGATAAACTAAGAATGTTTGGGGCTTCATAGCTGCCTGCATGTTGTTCTCCAGCAACTGCCTTTCATCCTCTGTCTCTGCCCTCCTGCTCAGGTGCTGTGCTGGTTAGTTGAGCCAGTTTCTGCAGTGATCCAGGCGTTGTCGAGCTCCGCCCTCACAGACTTGCTCCAGGAGCTTCAGGGCAATGAGGGCCAACTGGCCACAGTACTGCACAACAAGGTACACAGACACACACACACACACAATCCTGCAGACTGATGTAGAACACAGAGCAACTCACTAACTTCTCTGAGAATCTGTAGGTTCACAGAATAAACAGACATTTGACAGAGCCTTCACAATACGCAGGTATAAGCTGTATACCCACCAAGAAAGCTCCAGGATTTGAGTATAGCCACTTAAAAAAGTGCAGGAGCAAAAGTGAGGCCTCCAGTTCACTGATAACTGTCATGGGAACAGCTACAAAGCAAGTCTCTCATACACAGATGATATGTGATAAGGACACAGTTCAGTTCATGTCAGGTTAAAAGTAAGACAAGAAGGGGGCGCCGGTGGCTTAGTGGTAGAGCAGGCACCCCATGTACAAGGCTGATGCCAAAGCGGCCCGGGTTCAACTCCAGCCGGTGGCCCTTTGCTGCATGTCAGTGTGGGGGTCGTGAGCAAATAACAAAATGTGTAGCTCAGCGTGTGACATAAACAGTGACGTGGGAGGGAAGCCGCGGCTGGTCAGTCCTTCAGCAATTCTCTCATAAGTTGGCCTGTCCTTCACCGTCAAGGTCATCTGACAGTTAATGGCCTCTTTGTTTGCGAGGGCAAGGAGGGCGCGCAATTCCTTGTCTCCCCAGTTGCTCATCTTTACAGTGTCTGTCAGGTTTGCGTTTCCCTCTGGCTACTAGCTGCTCATTCCTGCTATCAGCTGTTTCCTGTTAACCACCACCAGTGGGTCGCACGTGCAGCATCAGCAACAGCTCCTCCCACAAGTCATCAACAGCCCCTCCCGTGGCGGAAGGGCGCCTCGGTCTTTTTAGACCAAAAAGGTTCTGCCAATATGACTAACCTACGAGGCAGAAAATTGGACACCTCGGATCAATTTGCCAGTCCGGCTCTGTGTGGCTAAGCGCTCGCAGCTTGCCAGCAAAACAGCCCAACATTCGCCAGAAATCTGGCAGTGTAAAAGAGGCTAAAGTGACCAGCTGATGCCAATTTAAAATCTGTTGTCACTCACTGCTTCGTCCCGCACTCACTGTATTTCTTAGTTACTGATGATACTGATGGAAGTCTGCACCTCGTTTAGTGTCCACACAACGAGGCTACACACCGACATTTTCAGAACAAAATAGAACAGGCTGCAGTGAGAGTCTCTCTCTCCATGGCATATTTAAAAAAAAAAGCAGGTTTGTGCGTTTAGTCCTTGTCAAGCAAGCTCAGGGGTTCTGTGTTGCGATATCCTGACGCTATGCAACCCTTTTCTGTGACCAAACACACCCATTACACACACCTCTGTGTTTGTTTCTGTCTAGTTTGGTGTGACACTGCTGTATCTGATCCTGAGTGAAGGAGAGAGGATGCAAAGCACCGATCCCAACTGTCAACTCATGGATGACAATCGATGGTAAGCACTTTGTGTGATAGTGATGTCAGCTACTCTGTGGTTTTGTTTAATGACGCATCCTGAAATGGCTTTGTTCCCTGCGACAAAACTAAATTAGTTTTCATTTCCTGTTATTTTCTTCTCTTCATGCTTTCGCCTGCGTCGTTAATCCACACTGACCTCTGTTCTGTTTCCCTCCAGGACTGAGTTGGTGTTTTCAGTAACGAGGGAGTTGCTCAGCGTCCCCACCTCATCCCTGTCTCCTCCCCTTTTCACCCCTCCTAACCTGCTCTCCCTCTTCTCACGCTACGTCGATCGGCAGAGGCTGGAGCTGTTACAGGACAAGCTACAGTGAGTCAATATCAAGTCACCAAAAGTGGTTGGACAAGCTAGCGTAAAGAAAACAAGCAGGTTGTACTGAAAACGGCGTTAAGTGTTTTAAATAATTTTGATAGAGTGTTCCATAAAGATGTCAGAGTAAAGATGAATCAGGAGCTCCTTGAATAAACGTGTTCTGTTCTTGTTGCAGTAACATTTGGTGATCAAGTGTAACTAATAGTTTTCTCTTTGCCTTTCTCAGGATCTCTGCTTTGTCCAGGTAGAAGTTACAACACACAACGACCCCCCTCCTGCCCCACCGGATGCAGACCTTTCTTTTTGTGCGTGTATCAGAAGAGTCAAGTGTGTGTGTAAGTGTGTGAGTGAGTGTGCGTGCGCATGTGCTCTTGAGGTGAATCCATGGTGGATTGAATTTTAATACAGCAGAATCTGTAGTCACTTTTGTTTTTCTTTGTTTAGTCTCTGATGTGTGTTTGTCTGTGAGTGAACGACAGTGACACAGCGCATGAGAGGTGGACCGAGTGAATGATGACGATTATGAAATCTGCATTTTTAAATATCTTGTTTACGATTATGCCTGTGATGAACCTTCAAATTAAAAAGTATTTCTATTTCTAATGTTTCAGTCCAGTTTTCCACTGCTATAACCAAACATTGTGTTTAACAATAAGTCCTCGGTCTTCGACACTGACAGACTCACCATGGACAGTTTACTAAAAAGGATCAAAATCAATGAATGAGTAACTAATGTATTTCACTACAGATTACTGCACATATGCACTGAATTGTACTTCTTAATGTATTTTATTAGATTACTAAATTAAGTAACAGATTCTAAATGCTTTGGATTACTTTTTGAATACTTCAGACATGTCTTGCTGAGCTTATTTGTCTGAGTCTTATATTGCCATGCCAGAAACACACAACAGTGTCATGTAGCAGGTGTACTCCACATGCTTTTTAAAAAATCTGTTAACATAAAATGCCTCACATGAATTGTATACTGTGCCCTAACAGCGCGCAAGTGAGCATCACTTTCTGTCCACATTGACTCCATTAAAAATGGGCAGTGGCCCCCAGCAGGATAATGCACCATGCCACACTGCAAACATCACTCAGGAATGGCCCAAGGAATGTGACAAAGACCTCTAAGTGTCGACCTGGCCTCCAAACTCCCCAGATCCTAATCTGAATGAGCATCTGTGGCATGTGCCATTAACCCATCACACAACCCACTGGACTAAATGGATCTGCCGCCAACGCACTGGTGCCAGACACAGCAGGACACTCCCAGAGATCCTGTGTCCATGCCTCCACAGGTCAGAGCCAAGTCCAATCGGAGGAGGCCCCACCTTGGGTTAGGGGGTCATCTGGGAAACCAGCACATCACAGGGATTGTTGAGCAGATTGGGATCTGGGAAATTTAGAAACCAGGTTGACACCTTGAGCTTTTAGTCATGCTCCACAGGCCATTTCTAAACAGTTTCTGTGTACGGCATACTGCTTTTTTTACACATGAATGCCAGAACCAAAGATCAAAGTTATTCACTTCACCTGTCAGTGGATTTAATGTTTTGGTTGATTGGTGTATATATTCATACTAGCCCACACCCATTGAGTACAGCATACCATACCATGACTTAGTCATACCAAAAATTAGGAAATAAACAACACTCGGCCACAGGGGGAGCCACAGCGATCGGTCTCATTTTAGCCATTTTTAAGCATTTTTCTGTTGTTATAGCGCCACCCAGTTGTCAATTAGAGTTAAATTTCTCCAGTCACCTTGAGGCGTCCTGTTCTACATATCTACCAAGTTTAGTAAAAATCGATATGGCGGTTAGGCCTAGATAAGAAATTAACTCTCTAGCGCCCCCATTTGGTTTGATGGGGTCAATAATGGAGGGGTCCCCTCAGATTATGTGTGGTCATGTGCCTACAAAGTTGCGTGGTGATCGGTGAAACCCTTGAGATGTTATACACCTTTATGTAATGAGCCACGCCCTCCGCAATATTCATTGCCTTATAGAAGCTCAGTTTTAGTAAGTTTTCCAACTTTTGCCAAGAGGGAACTTTAGATATTGGTCCCTAGATCATGTTCACCAAGATTCATGCAGATCGGTCAAACTTCCTAGGAAGAGATCAATTTTAAGTGTTTTTCAAAAAATTCAAAATGGCGGAAAATCTATATAACCGGAAATTATGGGTTCTTGAGGCAAATTTGTTCCTCATGAGGAGAGGCATCTCTGTGCAAAGTTTCATGTGTCTACGACATACGTGGCATGAGATATGCCATTCAAAGTTTGCAGTTTCAATTGATTGCTATAGTGCCCCCCTTTGGCCAATTGATGTAATATTGCTTCATTCGCATCCTCCCATGACCCTCTATCACTGTGCCAAATTTCACATGGATTGACCAAGTCAGTGAGGAGAAAAACGTGGAACAGACACACAGGCAGAATTTTTGTCATTATATGTAAGATACAGACCCTGGAAATCCAGAGTTCTCACGAGAGCACAATTTGAATTTGCTCAGCGAGTCACTCTGGCAATCAGTAATGATGCTCATTACCCATGCCATTGGAGTCGAGCTGCACCAATCACATTGGTGTATCTGATATAGGCAGGCCAGAGGCGAGCTAAACAGATGACGACAGCGCTGCGACGACGAAGTCCGGAATCAGTCAGTAAACATTGCAAGATGGCTACAGATGAACACCAGTTGTTTGAAACGGCTTTGGCCGCTACAATGAACGAGTTAGACTTGGCTTTTTCTCTAAAAGAGGAACAGAAGACGGCGCTCGAATCTTTTCTTTGCAAGAAGGACGTTTTTGATGTTTTGCTGACCAGATATGGCAAGAGTCTAATCTACCAGTTCGCTCCACTGGTAGCTAAGCTCTAAGTATTGTTCTGATTGGTCGTAGTGTTACCCAATTGCTTGCAGTGATATTTTCAAATGCATGCTTGGTGCCGCCTCCCGAGTTGGGCCATTTGCATTACTCATAGCCAGACCCTAAATCTTTCTAGATTTGGGTCTGGATTTCCAGGCTATAAGATACATACACTGCTCAACAAAATTAAGGGAACACTTAAATCACACATCAGCTCTTGATGAACAAATTATTCATGTTGAAAATCTTGACTGATGTACATTGTATAGCATGTTGAGAACAAAATGACGAAACAACAGAAAGTGGAAACCACAATCATCAACCCACTGAGGGCTGTATTCAAAATCACATTGAAAATCAAAGTGAAAAAATGAAATCGTAAGCTGATTAAACTTGCATGAAATTTGCAATGGCGACTGACAATGTCACTCAGTAGCATGTATGGCCCCCTGTGTACCTGTATGCACTCCTGACAATGTCTGGACATGCTCCTGATGAGTTGGTGGATGGTGTTCTGGGGGATCTCCTCCCAGACCTGAGTCAGGGCATCAGTGAGCTCCTGGACAGTCTGGCGGTACTTGGCGGCATTGGATGCACCGATACATAACATCCCAAGGGTGCTCAATTGGATTTAGGTCAGAGGAACAAGAGGGCCAGTCAATGGTATTGAGGAGCTGGACTGCCTGTGCAACCTGATTGGCCTGCAGGTACTGCCTCATGCTACCAGTAGTAATTAGGACACTAGCTGAACGCAAAACTAGAGAAGAATCAGTCAGGAAGGATAAGGAGAGAGCAACTGTCTGTGGACACCATATATTCCCTTGACTTTTGCCTCTCCATTGCACCTGTTGTCACTTAAATTTGCACCAAAGCAGGTAAAACTGATTCACAATCACTTGTGCTTTCTACAGGGACAGATTGATATCCCTCAAGTGTTCCCCTCATTGTTTTAGCAGTGTATATAATTCCAGTTTCTCATAATGTAAGAGCTACAAACAGACATCCTTGGCCAAAACTGACATGAAAAGGACATGTGGTTAATGACATAACTGTCCAGAATTTGCTCAGTTTTTGTGTTTAGAAGTTAGCATTTGGTGACCCTTTAACTAGATTAGCCATCAAAGTGTGCCGCAGCTGCTACTACTCCTTCAATAAACAACAGTCAGCTCATTGATATGTTTTTATTTAGAGGCATCAGTTGAAAATACTTTTTATAAATGACTGCATCACAGAAAGACATGACTGCTGTAAAGAAACTATAAAGAGCTGTTTTTAAGTCAATGTTACAATTTTGGACATTTGTTACAGTGAAAGTAGCTCAGACCACAAGCAGTCGCTCACCGAGTACAGTTAGAGCTGTCAGATCAATGTATAAGCTTTTGATATTCAACAAAGATTTCTACATCAGCCAGCTCTAAGGAAGTCAAAGGTCTGTTCCATGCAATAATCAATCAATCTTGTTTACCCTAACCTGTGCAGACCACCTCAACAGCAGAGGAGGAAAACCGCGGATTAACAGTTCCACAGCTCATCAGTGCAGACTCAGATCCATCACAGTCAGAGTAGAATCTCGCCACAGCTGTGTTTTTGTGAAGATCAATCTCTCTGGTTGAAACAACAGAACCACAGCCCAGCTGTCTACACACCACAGAGGCATGCTTCAGGTCCCAGACTGTGGACTCTGTGCTCAGAGGTCTCATCTCATAGCCCAGGCTCGCCAACAGTTTGCCGGCACAGATTTTCATATCGACATCTCTGAGCACTCCATCATCCAACGCGACATCGTAACGCTCTAGCCAGGGATTAACAAGAAAGCCAAGGTACGTTAATACAAGTAGGACAACAGATCTAAGCATTTATTATTATATTGCATTATCTGTGTGATCTATGCAGAAATTGAATACAATCGCACTGTCCTACCTTCGACAATGACTGATAGGCTCTGGCTCTCAGAAGAGAAGTTACGATTGAAAACAAAGTTGTGATAAACACAGCTCCAGTTCCCTTGGTGAGCCTCTTCTGCAGCAGGGATCATGAAGTAGGCAGAGTTATTGGCAGCAGGCTGGGTGTAGCTGTGGGTTTGGTTGGAGCCAGTGAAGATGAGGCTGAAGTGACCTCTGGGGTATTGTGGCTCCACGGAGCAGATGACAGTGAAGCTGTGGCCCTTGTACAGCACTGCACCCTGCATCTGTTTGTCAGGGGGCCCAATCGACATAGTGTTAATATCAATTTTCGGCCGAGGCAGGATGTCTGCAGGCAAAGACAAAAACTGGAGATGTGACACAAAGCTTATGCAAATACAACTTTATAAACGTAGAAGTGCAGAAGCTTCTGTGTCTACACCTAAGACTCTCAAGTTTGTTTTACAGTCAGCGAGAAGAAAAAAAGTTGTAATAAATTATTCACTCCAGCCCACTTGATGGCGGTAATAAATTTACGTGGGTGTCGCCAACCGGCAGGAAACCATTGCAATGTAATGGGACACAGAGAAGAAGGTTGGCGTTATGTTCAAAGGCATCGTACTGCGAAGGATGTTTAGAAGCGAGTAATCCATTGTGCAGTTGCTTAAACTTATTACAAATCTTTTTCGTTCGTTCTCGTTCTTCCTCCAGGAGCGCACACAGCACTGTCGAGCCGGCACTTTCGCTGAGCTAAAAGACTACAATGACTACAACCTTGTTGTAAACAACCCTCTTTCTGTTTCCGATGGCGGATTACTACCAACGGACAATGAGGCTTTTATATAAACCCAATGTATTAGAAAAAATGTCAAATAAATCATCACGGAAACCACAGTCTGCTACGGTTTTTATGTCAGAACATCAACGAACACCACTGACCACTCTGTGAGTGTCATGGCTTTGAAAGCGAACGTTTAGGGTGGTTTTAAGACAGGTTCACACATGGCCCGGCAGCGGTGTTATGCCAGGCAGGGGAAAGCCAAATTCTACGAAAAGGAGCAATCGTCACAGTTTTGGTCTTAACCACTCTATTTCATCATAAACGACCCAGAAATGGGGCTCAAAGTGCAAAATACTGGACTTCTCCTTTAAAGCTTGGGTAGGCAGTTTAATTTTGGCTTCACTGGGCAAAAATTCTATGATAAACTTTGAGCATATTATAATGCAAGTGGTCTTAAAAAAAAAAAAAATAGAGTTCAGCACCTCCTCTTTGCTCTGTTTTCAGACTTTAGAGAATCTAGAACCCTACAATACCAGAGTAGCGACACACATTGGTCAAGCAAAGAAAGTTGGCCATGTGTCCTCTAGTGGCGGGATAGCACGTGGCATATCCGACCAAGAACTGACTGAACTTCAGTATTGCTGCCGTCCAGGAATTCTTGTGAGTTTCCAAAATCAAGCAAACCTAAAAACATAATCTACCATAATCTACCATAATAGGAGCAGCGGGGACCCGTTTATGGGTAAAAAAAAACAAACAAACAGTTGACTACCATAATGTTACTCTCTACATTTTGAAATAAACAAATTATAAGCATAACTTAATATGACCAAGACACCTAAACGTAAAACAATGCCGTTTCATCAACTTACAAGCAAGTGTGTGTCAGACATCCTGTAAGTGAATGGGTTTTCTGGTTGGAAAGGTAATGCCCTCATGCCCCACTAGAGGGCGCGTAAGGCTTAACTTCAGCATACAACAGGAGTCAATGGAAGTGTCGTCACTCTGGTATTGTAGGGTCCTAAGAGAATCTAGCCAGTGATGGAAAACTTTGGCCAATCAGAGGTCATTTCAGAGTAAGGGCATTCCTGTTGGCTGCTCTACAAATGCAAATACACAATGTGCGTCCCTTCAGTGAAAGCCTGATCAAAGAGCATGGATACCAAGAGGCGAAGCTACGTTGAATTTTTGACAACAGCCACTAGGGGCGCCATTTTGCACTGTTGAGCTTGGACTGTTGCGCCCAGACAACATGCAGGAGGAAGGAGGAGGAAAAAAGTAAAAGAAAACAGTGTAGTGCAATTAACTGCAACAACTCAGTGGAACACCCCGCACCTGGCCTTCCACCGTTTCCCGAAGGATCCTGACAGGTGAGAACGCCTGAGGTGTAAGTTTTAAAGTGTTTTAATATCAATTTAATATGTATATATACAGTGGTGGAAAAAAGTTTTCGGACACCCCATGCATTTTGTGAAATATTGCATTAAGAATCACTCTTAGGTCTTCAAGTGCAATTTCTTTTAGTACAGTCACAGCCAAAATACTAAATAAATCCTACAAAAGCCATTAAAAACTTAAAATTGATTGGTTCCATAAAAATACATAAGAAATTTTGAGTATTGGGTCATTTTGGTACCAGTGATGAAGGTCGTTCTTGTTATTAAAAGACACAATTTTTGTTTCCAAGCTTCGTGTCTACATAAAGCCAGCACATTTGAAAGTTCTTCAGACACAAAAATGGCTAAAACAAGGAACCTAACGCAGGAAACACACCTGAAGATAAAGATTCTCAGCCAGGAAGGGTACAGCTGCCGCCAGATAGCCAGGAAGTGCAGATGCAGTCCTTCAGCAGTTGGATACACTCTGCAGAAATACAGGCAGAACCAACAGCTTGGAAGACAAACCAAGATCTGGGCGTCCAAGGGTTTCTTCAGCAAGAAATGACCGCATCCTGATCCGCATGTGCAGGCAAAACCGCCAAATGACATCACAGGAGCTTCAGCAGCAGTGGTCAAACCAAAGTGGTGTCCAGTGTTCCACCCGCACTGTACGTGGCCGACTTTTAGATCATGGCTTAAGGTCCTACAAGGCTACCAAGAAGCCCCTGATCAATGAGAGACAGAGGTTAGCCCGGCGTCGTTGGGCCCAGGCACACAAGAACTGGACAGCCAGGTACTGGAAGAAGATTTTGTGGTCAGATGAGTCCACTTTCCAGCTTTATCTTCCTCCTACTAATGTGAGGGTACGCAGAAGGCCAGGCGAAGCATTATCTCCAGCATGTACAGTACCTACTGTCAAGCATGGTGGAGGCAGTATCATGGTTTGGGGATGCATGAGTGCTGCTGGTGTTGGTCATCTCACTGTCTGTGATGGCACATTGAACTCTACCAAGTATTGTACCATTCTCCAAACCCACATGCTCCCTCCTGCGTGCACTGTTCCGTCGAGGTAAAAACTGGATGTTTCAACAAGATAATGCCCCTTGCCACACATCCAAGGCCAGTAGAACTTGGCTGCAGGAGCACAGTATCCAGGTCTTAGAGTGGCCAGCTCAATCCCCGGACATGAGCCCCACTGAAAATCTGTGGTGGATTATCAAAAGGTCTGTTTCGAAGCATAAACCAAAGAATTTAGAAGAATTAAAAGCAGTAATTCAAGAAGAATGGGACAAGATTACCCCTCAACAGTGTGAAAGGCTCGTGGGGAACATGCCAGCCAGGATTAGAGCTCTACTACGTGCCAGTGGCAGGACTACTAAATATTAATTTGAGGATGTGATGGTTTATTTATTTTTTGTTCAGTTTTGAACACATTCTCTGTTATTTGTTGACTTTGATACCGACAATGTTGAGAACTGACATATTGAAACTGTCAAGAATTTAGTTTTGTTAGTTTTTCTTGTAAACAAAAAACAAACAAAAAAATGTATTTGTTTGTATCTGTCTAATGCAGCCACACCTTTTGAAACACAAAAAAGATTTTTCCACAAATATTTCATGATAATATTTGAGATTGTGTAAAATTTTAAGGGTGTCCGAAAACTTTTTTCCAACACTGTATATATACATATATATATATATATATATATATACATACATATATATATATATGGCCTCTTGGACCATTTATATCAGAACTGATTACTGCTTTAGCATTAAAATATATCATATTAAAATAACCTATATATTATTATTATTATTATTATTACTGTCCCCTTACTGTGCAAACTGTAAATAAATCTTTATTCCTGACTATGTGACGTCGCCATTAATGTGTTTCTAGTTAAAATATTGATTTTTTTTTTTTTTTTAATGTTTTTGGTAGATTGGCTTATGGGGTGATTTTGAAGGAGTAATTAAGTTAATCTTCTCATAAGTGGATGTAATATGTAGAGATGCCATCTAGGCCGTTTTTCTTTGTTTTTTTTTTTTTTTAAAGTCTATATTTTGCTTTACAAAAACATGAAAAAGCAGCTGTGACCAAGCTATCACGAGGTGAGTAGCATTGTAAGCATAATTAATAGCGATATACTTCAGTTTGTCAGTGTGTTTTTGTATGCAAGCGGGTCTGCTGCGGTCTGCTGACAGTCCAAAATGGCGGCGGTAGGACGAAACCATGGGTGAGTCTGTTGCTATGGGGCGTTCTATTGAGCTTCGCCTCTTGGTATCCATGCTCTTGGGCCTGATTGTAGAATCCAGCAAAGGAAGTTGCAATTTCAGCATCGACAACAACTGCCTGCTGCAAAGCAACTCAACAAAGGAAGACAAACTTAACAAAAAGAGAGTCTGACAATAAACAAAACAGATTTCAGATGGAAAGAAAATGTTGCTAATTGTTTAGCCTTCTGCTACCCGGAGCCAAAGGCTCACAGCTGCAGCTTCAAGTTCAGGTCTATGTAGCTCAAGTTAGCTAGAGCCTTGAATCACAATGTGTCCTCGGCTTCACTCCCTACCACAAAAGACCACCTGACTGGGAGAAGAGTGAGCAGCAGCTCTGGAGACAGACCTCCAGTCGGCAGCCACAGCAACATGAATCCAGCCAGCGCAAACCCCAGCTCAAGGGGGGCCAGACAACCCTGACTCCCTGCTGGATCAGCTAACAGGTTAGACACAGTGCTGTCGCTGGCCACCAGCCTGCTGTGACACCCGGCACTACGGGGTTTGCGCTGAATATCTTGGGGTTGTGGACAAAACAAGATGACATTCGACATTCAGCAGTGAAAATATTTGTTGGTTGCAGCTTAAATTATGAGGCAGGTTTTCTTGTGCTCAAATCATCATCAGCTAAATGTAAAAATAGCACTGTTACTGTTCTTACCTGAGCAGATAACCTCAACAGTGGCAGAGGAAAGCCACTGTCTCACTGTCCCGCAGTCCATCAGTGCTCGCTCAGAGCCATCACAGTCAGAGTAAAAGCGCCACACTGGCAGGGGTTCAGTTAATTTGTGTACTTTCCTGGTTGAAACAGTGGAGCCGCAGTTGAGCTGTCTGCACACCATAGCTGCCTCCTTCAGACTCCAGGAGTGCTGGAAGGTCAATGGTCTCCACTCTGTCTGATGCTGCACCTCCAGTCTACCAGCACAGCGGGTTCTTGTGTTCACCAACCTCACATCATTGGGCTCTGCAATTACATGATCAACAAGTTATATACAATCCATCCAACACCCATGAGAAGTCAAAAGTACAGGATATTAGTGTTGACCATATATTACATATACAGCATATAACTTCATTAGTCAAGGGATGTCTCAACATGTCCTAATTAAAGATCTGTCTTGAGCTGCTGTTCAAATATGCTCTGACAGAATCCCAGATCTTTACATAGGCCACGTTCACATTACAAGCAAATGTATCCCAAATCCGTTTTTTGCTCTTATGTGACACAGATCAGATTTTTCTCAGAATAGTTTGGACACAGAAATCTGATGTTTGTACAATAAGATCTGGCCACTTTCATATGTGGTCCTAAATCTGATATATAGCCAGATCAAATCACCATCATGTTGGTGTCTTTGTCTTGTGCTGGTGGTGGGCGCAGTTTGTATGGACATGTCGAGTACGCTTCAAACAGCATGTGGATGCAGCTATATATGTCTTAGCCATACCGCTGCTGCGACCACTTGCTCGTGGAGCCAGCTTGCCTACATGCTGTGACAGCGTTTTCATCAGTGTTGCTGCCCTGACCGTGTCACTATTTTTCCTGTGTTTCTCTTCATCCGCTGTTCCCCGCTGGTTGTCTGTCTCTCTAGCCCTTTTAAATAGCAAATTTGCAGTAAAGCCCAATCAGTCTTTTTTCAGCATTGGCAGTATAAAAACAAAATCGGGGAGTGCAGCAAAATGCCGCCTACCTACTTTTGTTCATACCGAATGCACCTTTTTCGGGGCAATGGGGGGAGTGAGCAAGTAACAAAACGTGTAGCTCAGCGTGTGGCATAAACAGTGACGTGAGAGGGAAGCCGCGGCTGGTCAGTCCTTTGGCGATTCTCTCGTAAGTCGGCCTGCTCTTCACCATCCCCATTGACGGTTAATGGCCTCTTCGTTTGTGAGGGCAAGGAGGGCGCGCAATTCCTTGTCTCCCCAGTTGCTCATCTTTACAGTCTCTGTCAGGTTTGCGTTTCCCTCTTGCTACTAGCTCCTCGCTAATTCCTGCTATCAGCTGTTTCTTGTGTATTGCACATGCGGCGTCATCAACAGCTCCTCCCACAACTCATCAACAGCCCCTCCCGTTGCAGAAGGCCGCCTCGGTCTTTTTAAACTAAAAGGGTTCCGCCAATATGACTACCCTACGAGGTGGAAAATTGGGCACCTCGGATCAACTCGCCAATCCGGCTCTGTGTGTCTAAACGCTCGCAGCTTGCTGGCAAAACGGCCCAACATTCGTGGAAAATCTGGCAGTGGAAAAGGGGCTTCTGTGTGTCTGTGCTGTGGGCGTGGCAACTCCCTCACTCTCCGGGGCTCCTGATTACACTCATTCAACTCACCTGCTCACCTGAGAACTATTCAGTAGTCAACCCTGCAGCTGGTACCTCCAAGGCTGCCTAGGTCAAGGCAAGATGGAGGAACCAGTGGAAGTCAGCAGAACCATCAAGGCTCCACCACTACATTGAAGACCCCACAGATGTTCCCGGCCAGCAATGGACAACCCCTCAATCCCCTGAGGACAGGCATAGGACACTTTGGGGCAGCAATGCAAAAATGGGGTCTCGTGGACAGTGCCCACTGCGAGGCTAACGCGGGGATCGCCTACAAATTGTAGAACACATAATAACCAGCTGCCCCAAACACCGGTTCACCTGCTGCGCCCACACCTCTTTCTCCATTGAGACTACCAGCAATAGCTGCTAACAGAGCTAGTGGTCCGAAAGCCCATTTGTACGACAGCTCATTTACTTGTAATCATCTAAATTGTTTTTTTTCTCCGAAAATACTCTACACACTTTCCCAAACAGAACCACATGGCCAATTACTGTGCAGAATGACATCATTAGACCTTATGGCAATCATTCTTGCACAACGACTTCATCACATCCCGGTGTGTACAGTATGAAGAAGCCATGCCGTTTTTCCCTAAATGGCTGTTTCACAAATGTTTTATTGTTGTTCCAAGGTGCATGTCTGTGATAGTATTGGTTGCATTTCAGGGCAGAGATCCATTCACATTGATGTCAGGTATGAGTCACTTCAAACATAAATGTAAACAGTCGAGGCAGACAGACTGGATCTAGGGAAGTAATCGGAATTTAGGATCAAGCCTTGTCATGTGAACGTAGTCATAGTTTGGTTTAGCACTGGTCTCAGTGCTGACTGCACATAATAGTGAGATATCATCTTGATAGCTGGAGAACAACATGTTACCAACATTCAGTTGAGCTATAGACAGGATGTTAAAAGCTATAACTCGGAAATGAACTGCATGCTTTGTCTGTTGGATTGATAAACTCAGGTTTACCTTCTACAGTGAGAGTGATGGTCTTTGACGTGGAGTAAATTTCAGAACTGACGTTCAAGTTGTAATCACATTCAACAACCAATTGGTCGGCATCCTCTGCAGCAGGAAAGGTGAAGATGGCTTCCCCTGTGTCAGGTGACTGGGTCTGCTCAGTGTGGTTGTCACTGTTAACACCAATTCTTAGCCTGTAAGAGGCTATATCGTATTTTGAAAATTTAGAGCAAGTGATGGCAAAGCGTTGGCCCTTGAAAATCCTTGTGGGATTGTCAGAAGCATGTCCTTGCGAGGTATACAAGCTGATAGAAGGTTCACGTGGGCGATCTGTAAAGAAAAAAGAGAGTTAAACGTTTACTTATTTCCTATGTCATATGCATGAAAAATGGATCCATACGTGTTACGTATGGCAGAGATATTGCAAATAAAACTTTTTTTTAAAGATCCAGTGTGTAGGATTTAGGGAGATATATTGGCAGAAATGTAATATAACATTCATAAGTATAAGAATCGTTGTGTTTTCATAACCTTAAGGTGCAGACACACCAAACCGACATCAAAGAACTAGCAGTAAAAAAAAAAAAAAAAATCTGTCAACACAATCTTCAGTTCACAAAATATCTCTGTCCAACTCATTCTCACTCCGACCTGGTCACATATCGACGTTTGGTCATGGACTATGCACGTCCAGATACGATGTGACCCAGGTTTGTTGGATGTTGGTTCTGGGACGCCATGTCAAGTTCTGCCTGTTACATGCATTGTCTTCTTTCAAAATACACTTCAAACTACCGTTTACATCCAGTCCCTCACTGTCTCAGTACAACAACACAACAAAAACGCATGGAAAAAAGAATGTTTAGCTTTAGAATCTTGTGCGACACAAACACCGCTCTCCTGGGTGAAAGTCGGAGTCTGGTGGACCCATCCACCACCCCTCCCTCCCACCCTACCCCAACGTTCATTGCTGTCCTGGCATGTTTCCCCCTGATGCTGCTGAGCACTGTTAAACTATAACAGCAATTGGCCACGTATCATGTCAACATTAAAAGACAGCTTTTTTTGTTAGTCACTGCCCAAGCCCAAGCGCAGCAATTCTTAAGGAAAAATATAAAAGCTGATTTCATGGGTTCTTATGGAAGTTTGCACACCAGGGTGGAACTTTCATGCGGTGAAAAAAAGTTTCCGCCCAGACTTTGACCCTAGCGGAAATGGCCAGCGGAACTACACAGCTGGACTAATGAAATTGTTTGTTTATAGTATAGTTTCACAGCACCCCGTCCTTTTTGATAAAAGACGGGATTTAATGAACAATGAATTAAAGGACAATGTCAGGCATTCCATTGTCCAGCTTGGTGGCTGTGGTGAGAGTGGTAAGCGCTAAAGAAAGTTGATGTTGACGCTTGTTAATCGTTAGCTTGCTAGCTAGCTAGCTAGTGCAACTCCTGGATGAGCCTGTAAAACTCCCCATGTTACGACCAACCTTGGAGGATCGGATGGACCCAAAACTTTTTTTTCTTTTTGTTCAGGCAATAAATAACAATAATGTCATCGTTGCTGCTGCTGCTGCTGCTGCTGCTGCTGCTACTCTCGTCCATATTCACCCACATCCGTTCATACTGCGCGGACTTGGAATACAACAATGTGAAATTCTGCACTGCATCCGTCCCGCATTTCCGCATCGCGGCAGTGAGAATGAACTTTAACACTAACTTTTTCAAAACACCTACTGGTGATCTCATCACCGTTGTTTCCCGTTTGATATGAGGAAGAAGGTACTCACTTGCTCTTAACAAGCAAAAGTTTTCCCTCCCATCCTCATCAATAATATTCCCCCTCTCGAAAGTATACCACCATCTTCTCGCCTGATCCAAAACCATTGTTTCTGGCTAATGGACAACCTCAGATGCTGAGATGGGCCAAACAGTGGGCACAGAAGATGCCTCTGTTAGACCATGAAGTGGTGCAGCAATAGAGAGTTAGAAAGAAAAGTCATCATTACATGAAAGAGTGCTGACAGAATGTAAACCAATCGGTAGTCCGCCATTGTTGTTGTTTCTAGTGTGCGGTCATTACACAAAAGCAGCAATGTCATTATTTTCTTGACCCTCCATTTTACATTTTCACATGGAAACAGAGTGACCGTTTTGAAAAATCTGCACATTAGAAGGCGTTTTACAAAAACTCTGTTTACGTGTGGACGAGAGGCCAAAATGTAGAGGAGGATATCCACGTTCAATTTGTATAATATCTGTATACATGTAGACAGGGCCAAAAATAACCCGTGATTATTGGTTATTACCTATACAGGCCAGGTAAGTATTTCGACAACCACTCAGTTCCTCTTCTGTGGTGGGACAATCCACAAGACGCTTCTCGTTGCCTTCACACTTAAAGACTGGGTGCCAGATGGGTCCTGTATTTATAAAATAGTTGTCATTCCACCTCCCATGGTAATCATCAGGAAGCCCACAGTGAAGATCTCGACAGGCAACCAGTGCATCCCAGGAGCTGAAATAATCCGAACACACGCGAGCCCACGACTGACCAGACTTCACCTCAAGCTTTCCTGAGCATCTGCTGGAATCTTTTGCAATCCTCACACCGTCTGGAGAGACAGAAACAGACAGAAAGAGAACTTTGAGAGCAGCTTAAAATCAATTCATTATGTACAGTACAGGCCAAAAGTTTGGACACACCTTCTCATTCAATGCGTTTTCTTTATTTTCATGACTATTTACATTGTAGATTCTCACTGAAGGCATCAAAACTATGAATGAACACATGTGGAGTTATGTACTTAACAAAAAAAGGTGAAATAACTGAAAACGTTTTATATTCTAGTTTCTTCAAAATAGCCACCCTTTGCTCTGATTACTGCTTTGCACACTCTTGGCATTCTCTCCATGAGCTTCAAGAGGTAGTCACCTGAAATGGTTTTCCAACAGTCTTGAAGGAGTTCCCAGAGGTGTTTAGCACTTGTTGGCCCCTTTGCCTTCACTCTGCGGTCCAGCTCACCCCAAACCATCTCGATTGGGTTCAGGTCCGGTGACTGTGGAGGCCAGGTCATCTGCAGCACTCCATCACTCTCCTTCTTGGTCAAATAGCCCTTACACAGCCTGGAGGTGTGTTTGGTGTCATTGTCCTGTTGAAAAATAAATGATCGTCCAACTAAACGCAAACCGGATGGGATGGCATGTCGCTGCAGGATGCTGTGGTAGCCATGCTGGTTCAGTGTGCCTTCAATTTTGAATAAATCCCCAACAGTGTCACCAGCAAAACACCCCACACCATCACACCTCCTCCTCCATGCTTCACAGTGGGAACCAGGCATGTGGAATCCATCCGTTCACCTTTTCTGCGTCTCACAAAGACACGGCGGTTGGAACCAAAGATCTCAAATTTGGACTCATCAGACCAAAGCACAGATTTCCACTGGTCTAATGTCCATTCCTTGTGTTTCTTGGCCCAAACAAATCTCTTCTGCTTGTTGCCTCTCCTTAGCAGTGGTTTCCTAGCAGCTATTTGACCATGAAGGCCTGATTAGCGCAGTCTCCTCTTAACAGTTGTTCTAGAGATGGGTCTGCTGCTAGAACTCTGTGTGGCATTCATCTGGTCTCTGATCTGAGCTGCTGTTAACTTGCGATTTCTGAGGCTGGTGACTCGGATGAACTTATCCTCAGAAGCAGAGGTGACTCTTGGTCTTCCTTTCCTGGGTCGGTCCTCATGTGTGCCAGTTTCGTTGTAGCGCTTGATGGTTTTGTGACTCCACTTGGGGACACATTTAAAGTTTTGCAATTTTCGGACTGACCTTCATTTCTTAAAGTAATGATGGCCACTCGTTTTTCTTTAGTTAGCTGATTGGTTCTTGCCATAATATGAATTTTAACAGTTGTCCAATAGGGCTGTCGGCTGTGTATTAACCTGACTTCTGCACAACACAACTGATGGTCCCAACCCCATTGATAAAGCAAGAAATTCCACTAATTAACCCTGATAAGGCACACCTGTGAAGTGGAAACCATTTCAGGTGACTACCTCTTGAAGCTCATGGAGAGAATGCCAAGAGTGTGCAAAGCAGTAATCAGAGCAAAGGGTGGCTATTTTGAAGAAACTAGAATATAAAACATGTTTTCAGTTATTTCACCTGTTTTTGTTAAGTACATAACTCCACATGTGTTCATTCATAGTTTTGATGCCTTCAGTGCGAATCTACAATGTAAATAGTCATGAAAATAAAGAAAACGCATTGAATGAGAAGGTGTGTCCAAACTTTTGGCCTGTACTGTATATAATTAAGCCTTTAAAGCTTGGGTAGGCAGTTTAAATGTGTCTTCCTTTGAGCACATTGTAATTCTGTTGGTCTGTGAGAAGACTTCTGCACCTCCTCTTGGCTTTGTCTTCAGGCTTTGGAAAAATCTATGCAGTGACGAGAGACTTTGGTCAATCACAGGTCATAACCCAGAATTTCAGGATAAATCCAGGAAGTAAACAAAACGTTGAAGAAGAGTACACTTTCAAGACACTTTCTAATGTCACAATGGAAGGACAACTACGCAGGTTGATTTTAGCGCTGGCCATCGTGGACTATATTGCTGCCATTGTTCATTTTAGTCACACCATACAGTTTGAAAACAAGGTGCCGCACCAACTAGAAAACAATGTTTTGATGCATTAGATGTGCTGAATGTGCATATTAAGGCAGTACAGGAGGAGGTGCACATTAATAATCAGTTGGTTCAGATCGAGGTCGGAACACGTTGTTTAACATAATTAAAGTTTGTTTGGAGAGAGAGTCTTAGAATAAAGCAGCAACTAAAATGACCCTATTCTGGATTATACAGAGGCAACATATAACTCATCATACTAAAGCAGTGATTCTGAACATTATGGAAGACTCAGCTATCAACAAGTTTAAGGACACATGCAAATATCATAACGCTGACCTTTGTAAGAGGGTGGTTGAAGGAATACAAGAGGGGGTGTGTTTGCACACTGGTGGAGAACTTTGAAAATAATCCTATTTTGATGCAAAGAAGTAAAATAACAAGTGAATCCAGCCATTCCACTTTTCCATGTACTGACACAGTAACTGACAATTTAGGGCACATTAATCAGGTATGCATGGCTTAATGTAAACAGGGATATTAGTGGAATATTCATTTTCATTACCATGTAAACTGCTTGGTAGGGATATTGGGCCTCATTCACAAACAGTATGTGCACACAAATCTGTGCTTAAACCAAGCGTTTTAGTAGAAATCCAGGATTCATCAATGTGTTTTTACTTTTTTCACACCCTTTGGACAAATTTAGACCTATATAGGCTGTTGCTGCTCCCTTTCACTCTTCGTCCGCTCTTCAATTTCAATGAGCTCTGCATCAGTGTACGTCCGTGTACTCCGTGTTCAAATAAATACGGGTGGTCATCAAATTCAGATGGCTCATCCAGATCCAGTTGGTCAAAATCAGGTAAAAATTTAGCCATGACTACTCCAAACAGAGTAACTCCTCGCGTTTGTAAGGTCAGTCCAGCGGTAACTTCCTGCAACAACTCAAATCTAGCGAGACGTGAGATTTCAGAGCCAGACTTTGATTTTGACCAACTGGATCTGGATGAGCCATTTGAATTTGATGACCGCCCGTATTTATTTGAACACAGAGTACACGGACGTACACGGACGCAGAGCTCATTGAAATTGTCACTGTCTGAGTGCCCGCTCACAGGCTGCAGGCAGGTCAGCCATAGCTTCGTACTCGAGAAATGTCAAATATTGAACATCCTATCACTCATTTAGACAAAAGTAGATCGGAAAATAGGGCCCAGGTTGAAAAAACATTAGTTCCCCTTTAAGTTTAATTTGTAAGTTTTAGAAATTCCGCACGTTAATTTGTAGCCAACTGGTTAATTGGCAGCCTATTAATAGTCATACAGGGGATATGAAAAACTTCCGATCTACATCCAAGCAGGTGTTGAGATGGCATATAACCTTCAAAACATGTTTGAAGGGAGTGATGACTGGCTTATCAACTGTTTCTGATTTTCGCTACATTCGCAGACACTCACTGATGGTCTGACACTGGAGTGTCAGGGCCTTAATATGTGAAACAACTTCACTGCTTCCTCCATGATACACCTCTGGGCAAACATATTTCCGTGTATAGAGAAATCAGTGTATGGCAGTTTGCTGTTTGCTAATAGCAGGGCACCTGTCAATTTAGAGTGATTGTGATTCACTAACATACACAAGGTGGTAAGAAAAGAATAAGCCAGCGTGCACATGTCATGAATCAATCCAGTGGGAATTTTGCATGCACACTTTATTATGCACAGAGTAAAAATGTTTCTATGCACATATTATTAAATGAGGCCCATTGACTCTTTCGGAATAAGGGCAAAAATCGAAATATTTTGTGCATGTAAACATAGACACTGTTGGCTCAGGATGTTACATGCATACTGAAAATAGCATGTATTCACTGAAATGGAGTCACATTCAGGTAACTTCTGCTCGCCTTGTATTGTTTTGAGCTTTGTCATTCTAATTAAGGAAGTCATCATTAACAACAGGAGATGGAAAAGGGAAAGACAGATAGATATGTCCCTACATTTTAGTATTACCTGTACAAGACACAGTTATGGCTCTGGCTGAATGATTCTCTTCCCATGATTTACACGTGAAGGGAGTAGTGCAACCATAGGTTTTAGATCTGTATGACAGACGCCACACAGGTTGTCTTCCTGGGAGAAGACCCATTGATGTTGAGATGGCATCTCCACAGTCCAGTTGCCTGCAAACGTCCGCAGAGTATTCTGAGTTCCAGTTACCCCAAATATCACCCAGGGGCCTCCACTCTCCATGATGCATTCCCTCCAGTGTGCCTTTGCAATGAGTTTCTCCTCCTGTCAATCTTAAAGTATACGGACCTGGACGGAGACAAGATTGCAACACTTCAGTCTGTAGTCTGTCTATGGTCTGCATCACAATCTGCTGACATGAAAGCTTTATTAAACCTGGATGTGGACCAAGAGGCTGCGGTGTGTGTGTGTGTGTGTGTGTGTTTCCTCACATGATGCCTCCCTCCTTAATTTTCAGTGGTTTCATTAACCACAAACTGATATTCACTCTGCTTTTAGCTCTATTTTGGTCTCCATCAACCTCTGAGGAGCTTGCCAGCTGCTTAAGTGTTTCACTATGTACACCAGCTAGTTGCTAACTGTGTCTGTCTGTGGTTTGGTAGTGTACGGTGGAGTTCCCAGAGGTATTTTACCAAAAACGGTCGTCTGTTGCGACCAGAAACGAGGATTATTAGAGTGGTGGGACTTACTAAAACAGTAATTTGCAGGCTCGAACACTAATAGATCAAATACTGTCATTTGCATTGTATAAATTTAAAAGGAACAGCACACAACTCTTAATGTAAAAAGGGCAGGTGCAATAAGCTAAGGCTTCAGCCTACACCTTTTTGGTCAGCTTAACTTGCTTTGTTTTGTCACTGCTTCAAAAAGTAATGACTTGTTATTGTTATCACTATTATTACTATCTCATTTTTTCTTGTGCATGTTTGGCTGACAGGGACAGACGCACAGTACGTCTATTCCAATGCTCCCGCGCTTCTTTAGCCTGGGGTGTTGTTATATTACATCATATTTATTCAGCTGATGCTTTTATCCAAAGTGACCTGTGCTGCATTCACATGGAATCAGGCAGATGGTAGATGGCAGACAAACAACACAGCACAGGAAAAACAAACAAACAGTCCAATAGAATGCTGGGATGGTAAAATGAAACATGCCTCATCATATGTCCCAATGGTGACGCCATGTCTTCTTACTATCTGTCTGTGGGTGTGTGTCTGTTCCATGTTTTTCTGCTCACTGACTTGGTCAATCCATGTGAAATTTGGCACAGTGATAGAGGGTCATGGGAGGATGCGAATGAAGCAATATTACATCAATTGGCCAAAGGGGGGCGCTATAGCAACCGATTGAAATTGCAAACTTTGAATGGCATATCTCATGCCACGTATGTCGTAGACACATGAAACTTTGCACAGAGATGCCTCTCCTCATGAGGAACAAATTTGTCTGGAGAACCCATAACTTCCAGTTATATAGATTTTCCGCCATTTTGAATTTTTTGAAAAACACTTAAAATCAATCTCTCCCTAGGAAGTTTGACTGATCTGCATGAAACTCGGTGAACATAATCTAGGGACCAATATCTAAAGTTCCCTCTTGGCAAAAGTTGGAAAACTTACTAAAACTGAGCTTCTATAAGGCAATGAATATTGTGGAGGGCGTGGCTCATCACATAAAGGTGTATAACATCTCAAGGGTTTCACCCATCACCACGCAACTTTGTAGGCATATGACCACACATAATCTGAGGGGACCCCTCCATTATTGACCCCATCAAACAAAATGGGGGCGCTAGAGAGCTAATTTCTTATCTAGGCCTAACCGCCATATGGATTTTTACTAAACTTGGTTGATATGTAGAACAGGACGCCTCAAGGTGACTGGAGAAATTTAACTCTAATTGGCAACTGGGTGGCGCTGTAACAACGGAAAAATGCTTAAAAATGGCTAAAATGCGACCGATTACTGTGGCTCCCCTTGTGGACCAATGTTTTGGTTTTTTTTCCCTAATTTTTGGTATGACCAAGTCATGGTATGGTATGCTGTACATAATCATGGTAACTGTCAGTGTGTCATTCTGTAAGTCAGTCAGTCATTCTACCAGTGTGCCCCACTTTTAAGTCAATACAACATATAAACACTTTAACTATCTGCCTTTCAACGTGCTACCTCAATTACTAATGTACAGTTTTAGCCCACTAACTATCCCACTATTGGCAATGGTACGACTGTACTTTCAATAAAGCAATCGTACTATCAAATTCACAAAAACTCTGTCTGAATACATTGCTCTTCTTAATGGGTTGAGTTGACTATTTAATCTGCAATTTCCTATGACCTGTATCCCAAACACACACCATGTGAAACTGTGTGTGGGCAACTGTGCACTCAATGGGTATGGACTAGTTGTTAACAAAGAATGGAATATAGTACACTAAATACAATTGTTTTGTGTTTATTTTTTATGTGACTACTGACTAGTAATGTCTACTTATTGTCCAGATCACCTGTGTTTTCTCTTTGTGTGAAGGAGTTACATAACATCTGGTTGTAAATTTTATCCAGGAGGACATATAAAGTTGAACGGTAATGTCGTCTACCAATACAGTTATACTCTGCCAGCCTCAACTAGTTTTACCGTCCTGCTCTCGTCCACTAAAATGATATCCAGTTAGTTCTGGTCTGTCTGGTCTTGATCTATCTTGTGCCTGATTCCATGTGAAATCAGTATTACAATGAGTACATTCAACCACGTTCTCATTCTGAAGTCATCATCACATCGCCACTTTGCAGTCACTTGTCATGGCATTGCATGCTAGGTAAGCTGTCTGCTGTTTATGTTCCAGGACACTGCAACCAACGCCAGGACATCAACAAAAGCACATGGTAAGGATTAGGCAACAAAACCATGTGGTTAGGTTTAGAAAACAACATCATGGTTTAGCTCTACGTTCATACGGGAAGCAAACACGGGCCTTCCTGGTGATCCATCCACCACTGCTCCTGACCGCCCTATAGGGACTTTCCGGCTCCTTATATTATGTCGTTACCAGTAGTGTTGCTGCCTTCCACAGGTGGCTTTTGACGTCAGTGTCTGACGCTGAAATCACTGACAAAGCGACAGCATTTGATGACTTCGGAATGAGAATGGGCTGGGGAACAACAACAAAAATTAGAATAAAAAAAAAAGATGGTGGATGTATACATACTGTTGCATTCGAATTCAGGGGCACGTGTGCAGTTGTTGCGGGTCGATGTGGCGCACTCCTCAAGACGAGACTCGTTGCCTTTACATTTGAATTGTTTGGACAAGACAGGCACGTCTTTTCTTCTTAATGATGACGTAAAGGAGCTTGGAGGCCCCCAGCCTAACTCCCTGCAAACCACCTTTCGAGCCTCAGAATCAAAGCCATCCGCACACACCGAGACCCAACCCTGATCGGACTTCACCTCCACGTTGCCCCCGCAAACTTCTGCTGCTCCAACAAACCTCACAGTCTCTGAAAAACAGACAGAGAGAATGATCAAGCTTTAAAAAGGAATCCATGGCGAATCTTGCAATCTTAGAATCTTTGTCACCTGGCTGCCATGTTAGAAACAGTCGAGACAAAAACCAGGCACTGCCCACCCACCCAAATGTTATCATTTTACAGCTAAACTAAAATATGTTTCTAAAAATATTTGGGATGAGAAATAACAATGCACTAACAGTATCTTGATTCATATTTGATCAGTGCTGACAGTTTAACTGCAGTTCACAAGCAGTGGTTGACATGATTGACAGCTATGTTTGAGACTCTTGATTGGTTGTTTTCCATGAACTATGGTAGATTCTAGCAAAGTCATTTAAAGCACAAGGAGTGGGAGGAGGGGCCTATTGTTTTTAAACTATCTGTAAAATGCCCCGTTTCCATGACTCAATACATGAGTTGACGACGTGATCCATCATCGCACCTTAAATTTCACTGTGACAACTTTGACCATTACTTGAGTTTTAATAAAATATACACTTTTAGTAATGAGTGGATCTTCAAGTGTTTATTACGACCAAGTTATGTGAACTGCATATATTCTAATCCTCACTCAGAGAAAAAAACAGTGTTTCAGAGCATTGTTCCTGTGGGCTCCGCCAACACTAACCCCCTGAGCTTGCCTGAAAAGGACTAAATGCACAAACCTGCTATTTCTAAATATCCCATGGAGAGAGACTCTCACTGTAGCCTGTTTTATTTTATACTGAAAATGTCAGCATGCAGCCTCTTTCTGTGGATGACAAATTGAGTGCAGACTTCCCCCTGTGTCACTGGTAATGAGGAAATACAATGAGTACTGGACGGAGCAGCAAGTGACAACAACCCCGCCCACATTAAAGAGTAATGTGTTAGGTAGAAATGCTAAACAGACTGAGGGTCTAGGTACCATGTCTGAAACGTTACTTTTGGTTCCAAAGGTACCATACCAAAAATGTTTGATGGAAATGGAGCTTACTGTACTTCTGTGTGGACATAGTGAGAGTTTCAGAAAATATGACAAAAAGTTATTTTAATGTTATTTATATAAAACTTAAGTGATTAAAGTTTTGGTGCATTTAATTGCAAAATTTGTTTATTAGTTACCCTTTAAATTAACATTTTAGTTGATGTATCCTGTTTCCTGCAGACATTTGAAGAAGTAGTACAGGTAAGATGTGACCGTGAGGCATTTGGAGAAATATTTGATGTGAAAAGTTGATTTGATATTAAAAAAAAACAAACGCTCATAAACTGTTATTTGTGATGTGACATGAAAATATTGCCTGGTGCCATTTTTTGTCCTGTATTACCTGAGCAGATCACCTCCACACTATAGGTAGAATTATCTTTCCTCTGCACTCTTCTACGTGTCATGGTACTCTCGCACTCCTTCAGGGTCGACTCAGTGCCTTCACAGGTGAACTGAACCTCCCAAGCTGGATGCCTGTCGGTGTTGTTGGTTCTCTGTGTTATTGAAACTACAGTGCCACAGTCCATCTGCCTGCATGCCACTAGAGCATACTTGACTTTGTCCCTGGCTGAAGCCGCATCCTCCACAATGTTCAGAGCTCTCCACTCTCCCCGATGCTTCATCTCCAGCCTGCCAGAGCAGAGGCTGTCACCATTGGCCAGCCGAGCATCTTCAGGCACTGAGGAGGAAGGCGGACAGTGAAGCTCTGATTTAGTTTCAAAGCACCGATTTCAAAAGGACAGCGAGGCTGAGGATACTGCATCAGGAGTCAGCAAACACTCAAGAGTTGTTACCAGAAATGTGAATCTGAATTATGAAAGCCAAACTGCAATTAGAATATATAAAATAAAATGATGAGAGTAAAGCAAAAAGTCCTCTATTTTTTCAGATATATTCATTCATTCACTCATTCATTCATTTATTTTTCGTGACCACTCATTCTGTTGTATAGTATGTCACCAAAACCATGAAAAAAAGTCATAGAATAGTATGTCGTCAAAAATTGTGAAAAAAAAACTTCATACTATAGTGTGTCATCAAAAACTATGAGAAAACGTCAAAGTATAGTATGTCATCAAAAACCATTAATAAAGTCAAAGTACAAAATGTCATCAAAAACCATAAAAAAAAGTCATAGTATAGTATGTCATCAAAAACCATTAATAAAGTCAAAGTACAAAATGTCATCAAAAACCATGAAAAAAAGTCATAGTATAGTATGTCATCAAAAACCATTAATAAAGTCAAAGTACAAAATGTCATCAAAAACCATGAAAAAAAGTCATAGTATAGTATGTCATCAAAAACCATTAATAAAGTCAATGTATAATATGTCGTCAAAAACCACGAAAAAACGCCATAGTATAGTATGTCATCAAAAACCATTAAAAAAAGTCATTATATAGTATGTCATCAAAAACCATGAAAAAAACGTCATAGTATTGTATGTGGTCAAAAATCATGAAAAAAAACCAAACTCATAGTATAGTATGTCATCAAAACCCATGAAAAAACATCATAGTATAGCATGTCATCAAAAACCATGAAAAAAAAAACGTTATAGTATAGTACGTTCTCAAAAGCCATGAAAAAAGGTCATAGTATAGTATGTCATCAAAAACCATTAAAAAAAGTCAAAGCATAATATATCGTCAAAAACCATGACAAAACATCATAGTATAGTATGTCATCAAAAATCATGAAAAGAAGTCATAGTATAGTACATAACATGTTTTGCAGTAGGGTTCAAGAGTTTAAACTATGAGCAAACATTGCATGGCATGGGACAGACCTTCAATATATAGGTCACACATATATTTTCTGTATTTTAGGATACGTAAAATTCACTGAGCAATTTCATAAAAACAGACACTCTAAAAGGAACAATGTGTAAATTATGTGATACTTAAACTAATTTACAAATGCTTTTTTAAGACTAATCCATGCTTAGAATGATTTTTAATGTTACTAAGTACAGTTCAGTATTTGAGTAGTGTCATACTCTGTCTTCTTGTCATTTCTCTGATAATGAATAGACCTGAATAAAAGGCTAAACTGAAGTAACGATGTCTCTGCTAACTCCAAACTGCCTCACCAGTCAAATGTACTCACCGGCAGACTTGCTCTGATGTTTCTTTCCTGGGTTTTGACTGGAGATCTCTGTTGTCAGCAGAACAAAACACCAAAATACTACTAATGACCATCTGCAAATTAAACTATGCTGCATTGAGAGCATTTTTAATTTGGCTCTGATTTCACGTAAACACAAATCTGAACCTACATTAAGTTTTGGTAGCTGGCTTGGTGAATACAGCAGGGCTGCACTCTGCACTCTTTTATACACACGTTTGTTTGCATAGTTGTCCTACCTTGTTGCCTCACCAACACAACCAATGGTGTCAATGAGCTTTTCTCCAGCACGTAGCTGGGAAAGTGGCTAATGTTAATCAAAGTGATACGTTTATGTGGCAATCTGTATTCTGCATCAGCATATATACAGTAACCTCTATACTTTATCAGTTTATGTAACCTGATGTTAACCTTGGTTCAAGAAGGCCCATTGGATTACATTTCCTTAACAACAAATTTTACAACTTTGTAGTTATATTACAGAGATGAAATTTGCCTCAGTCTGAGGTCTTGAATATTTTGATAATTACTGATCAAAGTGGAAAAAAATCCACAAAATCTATGAGTGTGTTTTCTGATGACTGCACAAGAGGAGAGCATTATTGAGAATCAATATTCACATCCAACAGCTCATCAAATTATCAAGATAACATTACAGAGCTCTAGTACTGCCAACAATGAAACATTCAATCTGTGAGTATGCTTAATTAAATTAAAAAGAATCAAACTTTCATTGTGTCAACATACTGTACAATGGTTTTAGATTCACTAAGATTTTTTTTAATCATTTACAAACTGTATTATTCTTTTATTTGATCTTTGTATAGATATTTTGGGGGCTTTTTGCTTTTATTTGATAAGACAGATATAGCATCAAAGCCATTTTCTTGTATATGCATGAGTTGTGATGCTGTAGTTGCATGTAAGCCACTACAGTGGATCCAAGAGCGTCTTGCCACACACTGCCGCCCATTGGCCAGGTGTTGTAAGTGCAACACAAATCTCTGAAAACCAAGATGGCCGACGGACCGCAAGAGATGTTGTGCAGCTCAGGAATTTATCGCCAGTCCTACTATAACGGGACGCCTTTGCAGGTAATTAAAATCTATCAAATAAAGCATCAAGTAACATATAAGAAGTAATGCAGTTGTTAACATTTCCAAGTATTGGTTTTATGTTGGGAAGAAACTACAGTTAAACCTGGACATCATGCAGCACTGGCTATATTTTAACTGCAATAAATACCATTACTACAACCTTGTACTTTATCTACATTCACTCTTTGAGCTGTAAATACTTTAATGTGTGTTATCGGAATGTAACTTGCAATATTTGTGACAAAAAATATTTTTTACGCAGACGTATTTGGTAAAACGTTCATTGAAAAAATATGATTAGTTTAACAGGGGGAGGTTTGTGGGGGGCTGAGGAGTCAAGAGCAAGGAGCTGAGTGAGGGAGGAGGGGTACAAGAGGCTAAGAGTCAGATGCAGGTTCAACGCTTTTGCTTATGCATAGAATAGTATTGGAGTATCTTTAAATATGTGAACACTCTAGTTTAACAGCATTAAAGTATATCTTGTTGTAGTTTCACATAGTTAATCTTTTTTTTTCATTTGTTTATTAAGGTCAGTTGAAAACTTGAGCGCAGGCTGTCCACTGGACTGGATGGGTAAAAAAAAAATCTTAAAAATGCATGCTTTAAAAAATGAACATCGTATTTTTGTTTTCTATGACTTAAGGTGAATATCTAGAAAAAAACATGACTGAAGTAGTCATAATTTACGTGTGAAAGGGTTAAAATATTTAGCTTAGCCCTCTGGGCCATCGTGTTAAGGTGATAATAAAGTAGTTCTGATTTAGTGCCGTCGCCATTTTATTTTGAAAGCACACAGCCAAACCGGAAGTCTTAGCAAGCTCGTGTGCAGTGCTGGGAAGGTATGGGTTAAACAGGATGACGACCCGTCGTGTAGTTACGACGAACAGAAACAGAGAAACAGCTTTTAACAGAACCGCCTGGAAGACTTGTGTTCTTTATAAACGAGTAAACGGTTAATAAAAAGTGTACGAGAGTGGCTCCTACGCTTAAACGCCATATACAGAACATTACCAGTCCCGAACAGAGACACGCTCGAGGACGTGGCTCCAAAGTCCGTTATCCCGTCTGTTCCGTTAATATCATTGACCCAGTGACGTCAGTCCCTTTCAGATTGTTCTCTGTAGTACATGATCGTGGAGCTATTGACACAACATAGCGTCATATGAAGTCATATAAAACTGTTTAATCGATGACGAAATGTGACGTGTCGAGTTAAAGTTTATTTCCGGTTGTGCGTCGTTCATCAACAGGTGGCTCCGTGGCGCAATGGATAGCGCATTGGACTTCTAGTCAAGCACTTGAGCAGTGATTCAAAGGTTGTGGGTTCGAGTCCCACCGGAGTCGCACTTTTGCATAGCTTTGCTGCATGGATTACAGACGTCCTGACACTTTTATACGGTCTTTTTGGCTCTAAATCGCTTTTACATAAAATTTCGCTAGCTAACGCCTGAATGTTTTCAGCAATAGTTCAAGTAGCTAACCTCCATCTGCTCTCATGTTGTCTGCTGTGTGTTGCTAAGTGTGAGTGTAATACACGACACACGTCATCATATTGTATGGAGGACGAAAATTATATGCTGAAATAAATACATGAACCTTTCAATTAATAAATATTTTAATTATAAAATGAAACAATAGATAAAAGCGAATATAAATAAATAATATGCATACTTACCATGTCTTAAGTGTTGGCAATTAAATTATAAAATATGAAAATGCAGGAATTTAATTTAATTAATTATTTACAGCTTGTATTTATTGTTAATTATATTTATTAAGCAGCTTAAAATATGAGTTTATTTACCAGTGTATTTATTCAAGCTTTTATCCACATATTTACTTAAATATTTGTTGCCAATAAGTCACTTTTTAGGCCTGCCAAATAAATGTAGGTAGTTAATTAGGAAATGAATAAACATTACTTATACAAATCTGTCTGTCTGTGCCTTTACGTTAATGAGGTATTTGGTACAGCTCCACTTTTGCCTTACAGTAAGGTTAATACCACCTAACTTCCAAAATTTAGTTGTACATTTATTACTGTGATTAAGAAAATCTATTTAATGATTCATTAATTGATTTATTTCAGTTTTTTGTCTTCATTTTACCATTTATCTACATATAATGATGTGATTTATGGATTGATTAAATTTTTGATGATTAAGACATTTTAGTCCTCCTTAACATACATCAAAAATGACACCTTTATATTATCCAGACAGGTAATTACTCCATCATTACTACATTGTTTCTGGGGATAACAGACTGTGGACAAATGAAATAGGTGATACATAGCCAAGTGAAATCGCTGTTGACCCTGTATGTTCAGTATGAGATATTTGGTATATGTAGGAGACAGTTACTATTTAATCAAACCACCAGATGGCATTTTTCAGTAGTATCAGTCCATGTGCAGTCTAATAATCTCCAGCCACACAGAGTCATGGTGAGAAAGAGCAGTGAGCACCATCAAAAAACCAAACAGCGCAGAGGAGAGAGGACGTCAGTGAAGCTGTATAGTCAAAGTGAGACGAGACAGAGCGGCAGTTTGATTCAGTCTTCAATCAGATCACCGATGATGGGAATGCTGAGGACATCAGTGGCCTTTCTTCTTTACATGGCAGCCTCTCTGGCGGTAAGAAACTCCAACTCCTTCTCAGTATATAAAACTACTGCTGTAAATACTATATTACTGTAATCATTTCATATGACCCAAGATATGGGGGTTAAATATAGTTTGTAGATGTTGAAATAATAACTAAAGACAAACCAGATTAAGGAGGACAGTGTATCTCTACTGTCTACCATTTCAAGTTTGTTTCTATGAGACTCAGGTTTTGGATCGAGGGGGATCATTGGTGCCTGTTCTTGCTACTTAGGTTGCTTATATTAGGTGTCACCTTACCCATAATTACTGATGAAAACATTATGTAGCTCTACTCTGGTGCAGCTTTGCCCCCGATAAAATTAAATATTATATTTTTCCTCATTGCTTATGCACAGATTTTAAAAGTAAAGGCCCCTTTTTGAAAAAAAAACTGCACACACTAATCACAAAACCTTTACCGAATGTAAACAATTCTTGCAAAACTCTTTTAAAAAATGTAATTTTGCATTAATACAGTACACACACACACACACACACACACACACACACACACACACAGGTATCCAAATGTGTAAAGTGTGGATGTTTATTCCACACTATTAATACAAACACTGTAAGGGGAAAAGATTTTTTCTCTCACAAAATGTTTTAACACTTTTCAAATGGCAGACGTGCAGGAGAAGAAATTAAAAACATTTGTGTTAAAAATTAGGCTAAATGTTGCCGTCTTTGTGGGTCTGGCCAGAAGACTTCATCTACATCGCAGTTAATGTTTTCTTCAGCCAAGCAGCAAATGTGTCAATAAATGGCGAAATAGTGTAGAAATGTAAAGAACAATGTTCACAGTTTTGCAAAAAATGTGTCATAATATAAAAAAGTAATGTGTTTAAAGCAGAGGATATTAATTCAGTTTGGCACAGTTGGTAAATGCATTGGTTACATGTGATAATGGTTCCAGAGACAGTGCTTAAAAACACTGTGTTTAGCATTAATAAAACTGTAAAAACGTGCCTCTGTAACAGTGTGAGAAAACATCTCTCATCTCCTCTCTTTGTTCATATTAAAGGTGGTATATGTAACTCTGGAGAAAGATAGTTGATAGTTGGGTCTCATTCCCAGGTCGTCAAACACTGACACCTTGGGTTGTTAGTCAGACTGAACCACCAACCACCAGTATTTCACGACCTAGGAATAAGACTCATCCATCAGCTATCTTTCTATGTCTTTGTTATAACTTTCAAAAGATCAACCTAGAGGGTTAACTGTTGCATAACAACCACAAAAACACAAAGCCACAGTATGTCAAACATGAAGCATTTATTCTTTGCATAATGGTTGCAGTTTTTTTTATATCCAAAAGCAAATATAATCAAGTTGCTGACTGGTCCTGACTGTTTCCATCCTACTACACTTAAAGTCCAGGGTAAGCTGTGATGTATTACTTACTAGTTTTGTCTTTCTTCGTCTGTCCAGGCCCCTGTGCCGTGTGAGGAGAAAGTGGTCCGTCTGGAAGCAGAGATCCAGGGCCTGAAGAACGTGATCGACGACCAGCGTCGCTACATCAGGGGGCTCCACAACAGCCAAGCTCAGCAGCTGGAGCACATACCCAACTCACACCTGGGCCCTGACAACCTCTACAGAGGTAGGGAGAGATTTCTATCAGAGATACATGCATGTGTGTTTATTGTATCTGCCTTCACTACCTACCTGTTTACAGTTCTACCTGCAGAGCTAGCAATACACAAGTGCACTAGCTACTTCCCTGCCTGTACCACATGTCCTCCCACAGTGTTTAGCACAATGTTAAAACTATGCTAATTGTCTGATTTTACCTCGGATATCTTTGTGTGTTCAGACTGCTCCGAGGTGTTTGCAGACGGTAACGTGGCCAGCGGGCTGTATGTGATTCGTCCAGACGGCTCTCCCACCGCGCTGAGCGTCTACTGTGACATGAATAATGGAGGAGGATGGACTGTCTTCCAAAGGAGGAGAGACGGCAAAGAGAGCTTTGACAGGTGTGTGTGTGTGTGTGTGTGTTTCATCTTTTCACACATAAGCACAGGAATTCAAACTCTGCGTGTGTCAAGAAATTTGACATTGCAAGTGTATGTATAATGAGTGTGTGTGCTGTGTGTGTGCAGAGCGTGGGTGGAGTACAAACATGGATTTGGAGACCTCTTCTCCCCTGATGGAGAATTCTGGCTGGGCAATGAACCTCTACACTTTATCACCTCACAAGGTGAGTTTATCCATATATGTGTGTGTTTGCATGATTCCTTAAACATTATAGGATCACAGCCTGTGTAACTCAGTGTCTTGTAGGAAACTACGACCTGCGGATCGACATGGAGGACTTTGAGGGTAAGCAGCGCTACGCAGAGTACAAGAACTTCAAAGTGGACAATGAAAAGGTAAAACAGACAGAGCCCGGTCAGTTTCCATCCATTTAAAGTGCTTGTTTTTGCCACTGAAAGGCTCAGTTTGTTAGCATGAATGTCTCAACAACATTGCAGAGAAGACCCCACAGAGAAATGAAACTTTTCCTCTGTACCTTTTGCTAGTTCTAGTCTGTTTTGTGTCTAAGTCTCGCTAAAGGAGAAGTCTCGTTCTGAAATCTCACGAGAGGTGACTTATTGCAGTAAAAACAACAGTGGAATGTTTGCGATGATGTGAAGGTGATGAAGGAGACTCCGCTGACACCGTCTTGCTTGTATATAGAAAGGTTTATTACAAGAAGTCCAGCATCAAATCAAGCACCTAGGATTGCCTGAGAGAGGGTTCGAAGCCAATATGAACTGCTCCAACTACACTGCTTATAAATAGATAAAATTCAACCATTCAACCTAGCTAATCAGTTCTTGACCTGGGCCCCAGTCAATCCTTGACCTAGGCCCCTAACTGATCATATCAGACCCAGGACGTCAAATACCATATGGATCTTCAGACACTACAAACTGAAGGAGCCTCTTGGATGAGATGTCTTCAAAGAACCTCAAGCACGTCTAGTCGCCTTCGATATAGCACTTAAGAAAGGTGGAACTGTTAGTGAGAGTTGTAGAAAGGGTTGCCAGTAATAGTTTGTTGTTACAAAAACTGTATCTTATCGTAATCTAAAAGATTTTTAATGTCATGGCTGAATATTTAAAGATTTCAACAATGTGGAAAAAGTCTGGGAGATTACAAAATGAGACTTTTCCTTTAGTAAGACAAACCGAAACAAACGCAGAAAGACGTTTAATTTCTTTTTAGGGTCCTTTCCATAATGTTGTTGAGACATTCACAAAAAACGTTTGAGCCTGTCAGTGGCAAAAACAAGAATTTTCAGTGGATGTTAATGGATAGCATGCACCTGACCCAAGTGATTACATTGCAGCTTGTTTCAGCACTGCCGGCTGCAGCAGTCTTGCTCTATACAGGCCCAATTTCTAAAATGTTGGACCCATGAGCCACTTAGACAAAAATCCATGAAAAAATAGGGTCCTGGTTGGAAAATACTCAAGGCCCCTTTAATTTAATTTACTGATCATACAACGCAATGTTCTGCGGATCCATTTGACATGCAGCACCCACCCAAACACTGTTGTGGACCGAGTGAAGAATGCAACAGAGAGCTCAACTCATCGACCTGACCTCCAAATATTCCAGATCCCAATCTGATAGAGCATTCATGAGATCTGCCAGTACCCCAGAGGTACCCCTGATCCACTGTGGGGGCTTTTGGATCAGACTTGGCTCTGACATGTCAAGGCATGGACACAAGACCTCTGTGGGTGTCCTGTGGAGTCTGGCAGTGGATCCTTTGAGACCTGTCGGTCGTGAGGTGGGGCACTGGCATGTCCCACGGATGCTCGATCAGATTGGGATCTGGGGAATTTGGAGGCCTGGTTGATGCCTTGCACTGTTTGTCACGTTCCTCGGGCCATTTCTGAGCATTGTTTGTGGTGAGGCATGGTGCATGTTCTGCTGGAGGGGGGCACTGCCATCCAGGAGTGTTACTGCCAAGAGGGGGACTTGGTCTGCAATGGTGTTTGGATGAGTGAAGTGCTTCAAGTGGCATCTGCATGAATCCCAGGACCAAAGATTTCCCAGCAGAACATTTTTTCTATATTTTTCCTATCTTGTAAAAACAGCTTGTAACACTCTCTGTCTGTCCACCTGTCTTTTTTCTGGCTTTAACCTCGCCCTCTCGTCATTTCCCATAACAGCAGGTGTCCTATTTAGACTATGTGTGTTCTTTGTGTTTTATTACCTTTGCTACAGAAACAATAGCAAGGACGTCTGGCTCCTGGCCTGCCAGCTGTTCTCCATTTCTTTCCATTCATCCTCCTCTCTCCCCTTTTTCTTTCTCCTCCCTTCAGGCTTCTACCTGCTCATTAACTTTCCTCTCAATACCTCTATCTCTATCATCCCTTTTTATCCATTTATCCCTATAACCCTGTTTCTCTTCCCTCTATCCTTCCCATCCAAAAAGCTGCATCAATTCACAGTATCATAGATATGAATATAAAATATACAACATTTCTTGCCGTCCTTACTTTTGATTGTAAGTTTTCTATTTCTAAAATAAAAGTTTGTTTGTCATTGATGCAATAACTGGATAATAGTATAACATGTAAGAATATCAAAGTATGAAGCCCCTAAAGTATTGAAAGGTGACATTTTTTATTATGTGCTTTTGAGAACAGGTTATTATCGTGTGCACACAGAATGAAAAAATACCACCTTTCTGCACTTTACGGGCTCCATACCAAAGTGCTTTTGCAGCGTCAACGATTAACTCAAAACTCTTTGCTCTTACTCCTCTGTTAAACCAAAGGATCAGTACCAGTTACATTTGGGAGAGTACAATGGGAATGCAGGGGACGCCCTAGCTGACGCCCATGGCCTCCCCTCTACACATCAGAAATGGGCCGGTCCAGGTGGGATCAAGTTCAGCACTTACGACCAGCTGAATGACGGCGATGCCGACAGCGAGGCCAAGTGCATCAGACACAGCAAGTCAGGCTGGTGGTTCAGCAGGTGACACACAAATCCTTCAGTTATGCTGTAAAAAAAACATTTGGAAATTAAAAGAGAATACAACAAAATGGCAACAAGTGTACAGTAGTTACAACTGGCAATGTTTTTCTTTTACCTCCTCATCACAGGTGTGACTCAGGCAACTTGAACGGTCACTACTACAAAGGACCGTACCAAGCGATGATGGATGACGGGGTGGTGTGGTACACATGGCACGGTTGGTGGTACTCCATCAAATCCGTGGTCATGATGGTGCGAGCATCTGAACTGGACCATCCGCCGCCAGCCATTGCGCCGTTAACGGGACCATTTGACCCAAGCAACGCGCCAGGTGATGTCATTGATGTTCCTTATGGCCAAAAGGCCTGAGAGCAAGTGTGGAAGCAACATGTGTCTCCTCACTGGAACTGAAATCTTCTCCTATTTTTTGCATATTTGACTTAAATGATAACTTTAATGCTCTTTATTTGAACGTAGACCTTATTTTTACCATGTTTTTGTGTCTAAGTGACTTTTTGATACTGGTCCTGTATTAAGAGAGGGTTGCAGCCAGCAGCAGGCAAACAGGCTGCAACGTGATTCCTACATGCAATAAAGCACCATCAATTTACATCCAATTAAGTCCTGGAGTCTCCTTCAAGGAGAAGTCTCGTTCTGAAATCTTTGAGTTTTCCAAATTGTCAAAGTCAGTTACGTATTCAGCTGTAATGTTGAAAATCTTTTAGATAAGTGTAGGCTATGCTTCTGTACTCCAAAACAAGAAACTCTCCCGACACTCCTTCTTTCCAACTCTCACTAGTTTTTCCATTTTTATTTTTTGTGCCACAAGTCCCCTCTTGCAAGATTTTAGAACGAGACTTCTTCTCAAGTGAGACAGTAAATACACATTAACACACAGACCAGCGAAAGTTAAGGTAAAACATTTCATTTATCTGTAGGGTCCTTTTCATAATGTTGTTCGACACTCATAATAACAGTCTGAACCTGCTGGTAGCAGAATCAAAAACATCCAATTGCTGTAAATTGACTGCACAGTTGCCTGTAGGGATTACATTGCAGTCTGTTTCTCCACTTCAGCTGCAGTGGTCTCACTCAGTACTGGACCAATTAAAAAAATTGTTGTCTCCATTATTCACTTAAGCCCTATTCGTACAGGATTAGTATTACCTTGGGACTACATGTGATTTAGAAATCACCCCACCACGTCTGTGTTTCATCTGGCGCATTCATGGGGAATGAGCAAAGTCTTTACTCAAATTTACTGACATTATTCCCAAGGTATGGTGCACAGTCATTTGTAATTTCACTACAAAGCACAACAAGTACTGATGTACAGTGTTAATATCCTTTTTTCCTTAAACTGTGGGTTAAACCAAGATTTCCCTCTTCTGATAAATTTGAGCTTGCTTTTCTGCGAATGGTTCTCCACGCTGTGTAGCAAATGAGACTCCAGCACCAAAAATGCTGTCAAAACCTTAGTGTATAAATGCAAACACAGTTTCCATAAGTCTCTGTAAGTCATGGAGAAAACAGAAAACTTACATATGACCCAAAATCCCCTAGAATATTATATTATCACATGGCCTCTGTGTATGGTGAATTATGATGGGTCATTTTCAGTGTAATTTTGACTTGACAAATTATGGACATGGCTGATTTGCAAAGAATTAAGATCACAGACGACCTCCAAAATTACAACAACCTACCAGAGAACCACAGGTAATACTGCAGGTATGTTAATAGGGCTTTAGACACAATAACTTCGGGAAATAATCCACATCTGTAGCAGGGTACACACTGGATAAAGTCAGTGCCATCTAACTCAACCCTTGCTTGTACTCTGCTGTTTGACTTTATAAAAAATGCATACCATAGCATTTATTTTAAAATAAAACAATGTTGCTTTGATCTGTCATACTGAATTTATTCCGTGTCCAAAATAAAACAGAACATGGTGAACTGAGGCAATTTGGGTACATCTGAGGTTTTTCAGGACAAACACCAGACAAACAAAGTGATACTTTTATTTGGATTCAGTAACACAAAGGCCAGTTATCGCTCAGAGAAGGAGAGTCTGGGAGTTTTCTCTGTGGAAATGATCATGGGTGATTTCATATGCGACCCAAAGCAAAGACAGATATTAACTGATCAGCCACAAGTTCAGCTTTGTTTCTGTTTGGGCCCAAGGTGACTTTAGAGGATGTGGGGGAGTCGATGCCTTTATTTAGAGATTTAAAAGGAAAAAGTAAAGGGGTCGGAGTTGAACACTGTCCTGGCCAACACACTCCTTCTGCATATTTGGCTCTGAGATGGTGTGTTGCTTCTCTCTGAACTGGCCTGCTCAGATTTAACATCCAAGGGTGATTACATTCCACATAGTAGATTAAGGTAGAGGTTGTGAGGAGCTTACAAGGAAGAACAGATATCCATCGGATCAAAGGTTCATGTCAGTAATACAGGTCAGTTCCTCAGGTGGACACTCTGAGTATTTGTTCCTGTTTGCCCACTGAAGGACATTGAGTTCATCCACTTGTTCCAGAGGTCCAAAGCAGATACGTGATTGAGCTTCGCTCTTTGGGGAAAAAATATCCTCTTTAAAAGAAGGGAAAGGCAAAAGAATCCATGCCATGCCCGTCTCTTTTATGATTTGCCAAACCCAAACAACTTGAGTCTGTTCCCACAAACCTCCATCCGCCACAAATCCAAGGTTTTTTCTCATCCACCTCTTTAGAAAAAAACGGTATAAAAGAACAGGACGAGCTGAACTTAAACTGTACAACATATCAGAAAAAAAACAGGTAAAGATAGTCATAACGAGAGCGAGGCGCCATGTACAGACCCTGAGGTGTGCCTCTTATTTACGTTTCCTTCTGAAAAAGAAGAAAAGTTTGTTGGAGAACCAGGCGTTTGGTGGAGAGCAAGGCCAGTCCTGCTCCCATAAGTTAAGTGCATCGGTGCCACTGCAATGTCTTTGCTTTCAAAATAAGTGTCTTCAATGCAGTTTATTCCAAATGTACAAGTTTATCAATAATATCCAACAACACTGATGTAACTGAAGTCTCTCTCTGCATTTGGAACATCTTTGCAAGGCTTGTAAAGGTTATAAAGAGGAGCAGGAGGTCAGAGGAGAGGAAGGGGTTGCTCTGGTTGGGGTTATCTGGGCGATAAGGGCGCCGCTGTGGGGAAGGAGGCAGAGTTCCGAGGTGAGCTGAAGGGAGAGGTGGGTGAGAGGCGGCGGGGACTCGCCAGCAGGTCACCGTTGTGGAGCTTCCACAGCAGCTCCTCGTTCTCCATGGACAGACGCTTGTTGACCTTGGACTCTTTCTGCAGCGTCTGCTGGAGTTTGGCCTGTTCGTTGGACAGCTGCCTGCGGGGGGAGACAGAGAGCTGAGTGGGCTGAATGGAGAAACACTGATGCTACAAGAGTCAAGGTTCATGAAGATAAAAAAATGTGAAAGAATAAAACTGAGCTTAGATTTTAATATCTGTGAGAACTGCTTTACAGTCCACATTTTCATGTTTTCATTAGTCAGACGATATATTCCTCCTGAAATCCGAAAATGTCTCTAATGTTACTGTAAAGTGTAAAGTTTCTTTAGCAGCAGTGAAAATAACCAACATCAAATCAACATCGAAATGCTTGATGTGAGTCTTTTGTTTGTACACGGATGAAGTAATTAAAATAGTTACATTATCTATCACATTTCTAACAGGGTAACTAGTAATCGGTAATCTCTTTACACTGGTTAAACCTCACAATACTTGGTATTCCTGGCAGGTTAAATCAACAGAGTCATATCTGTCACAGGTCTGATGGAGTCATGAAGCAGAGATGGACAGCTTTACTGGATAGCTGAGAGAGAAGTGAAGTGGAAAACAGGAGGCAGATAGATGCTGCTGTCAGAGCAGATGGCAAAACTGACGCCTCTGCAGAGAGATGAGTCACCATCTCACACACACACACACACACACACACAGAACCTGGAGTACGTACTTGGAGAGAGCAGCGTGTTTGTCCATCCTGGCCTTGTAGTCCTCGTTCTCCTGTTGGACCTTCGTCAGACACTCCTCCAGCTTTACATTCGTCTCCAACTGTGTCATTAACACAAAATATTAGTTTGATACAAACTCCTATATACACATGCACATATTCCTCTGAACTGTGTCAGTATGTCTGGACTGCATGACTTGTGCTCATCTTCAATCGCACAAAAAATTAAAAGTAATACGATTATTTCAGAATACTGGACTCTTGTGAGAATGAAAACGGCTCATTCAGACCACAGAGGAAACCTGATGCTCACCAGTTTGTCCATCTCCATGAGCTTCTTCTCCTTTTGGTGCAGCTGATTGTTCTTGATCTCCAACACCACCTTTAGACTCTCCAGCTCCTGCTCCAGGTACAATGTGTGGGAGTCCTTCTGCACAAACAAACAAGCAAACAAAAAAGTGAGCGCATGACATTTCAACGCCCTCTGTGGGGAAAAGCACAGATAAAGACCTGATATTCGGTCACCATGTGGTCATGCTAATCATGTCATTTCTGTGAGCTTAGAGCACTCATGGTTAGAGAGAGGTCAGTTCATGGAGCTCAGAATAAAGTTAGAGTGTGTGACTCCTTAAAACCAGCAGGGGGAGGTTTTGTTCAGCAAAGAAACAGATTCAGACCAATACTATCTGAGCTGAGAGTCACAGTGACAGAAAGCTCTTATTACAGATGCAAACATCTTTACCAGATTCTTGTCACTGAGTATCTGCTTCCTCTTCTCCTCCTCCGCTTTCAGCTTCTCATTCAGAGCCTCCTTCTCTGCCGACAGCTCAGATATTTTCTCCTGGTAAGAGGGACAGAGGACAGAGACAGAGGAATTACTGAGTGAACAGTGAGCTTTGGTCCTTACAAAGTTAGCCGGACACTTCAGAGTCAAAAACGGTAATAGGTCAACTTCACTGTGAACCTGAGAGGGATTTAAAAAACATGATTAAAAAAAAACTTCACTGCCAATATGAGGAGCATTTATTTATTTTTTGTGCGTGTGGGACTGCAGGACTCCAGACATGCTACATTATGAATTTTTAAACTTGGTGTATCCATACCTATCATAGCTTTGTTTTGTTTTTGCTTCCAACCAACAACTAAACTACAGAATTTCACCAAACTGTTGGAGTATGGCAGGAATATACACAATAAATCATTGTGACTCTGACAGAAGAATTTAGACATTTGAATATTTTTCCCTGAAAAAAAGTGCAGAAGAAGAACATGTTTGGGTAGCAAGGGAACTCTATTTTTTTCTGACTAAACTGGAATAGTGCAGCACCCGTTTAGTGACCAAAACCAGCCCTGATGCAAGAAGAAAATGTCGGCATTGTACGTTTCTGTAAACCATGATGTTACATTTGCACGGTTTATATGCATCATATCAATGTTTCTAAAGTGACGTAGTATATAAGCTGACTTTGTCACCAGTAGGTGGAGGGGATGGTGAGGCAAGACGTCTGCCAAGCTGCAGAAACACTGTTCCAGACCAACAAACAATAAAACCAGTCGTGTTTTAGTGACCTGTCCTGTTTACCCAGGGGCACCAAACATGGGTGTTTAGGTGACCCGTCGCGCCTGCTTCTTCAAACTGGGGGCACAGCAACTACCATCTACTGTAGGTAAAACACTGACTACACGCAAGTACCTCATAAAACCCCACTTAAAAGATCCGGACTATCTCTTTAATACATGAGCAGCTCTTACAGAGAGAGATTCTTCTGTCTCCTTCAGTGTTTTCTTCAGGTTCTCCAGGTCGGCCTGCTGGAGCCTCTTCAGTTCTGAAATGCACAAAGAAACACACGTTAACAATCAAGTGAGCAAAACCACTGAATAATCAGAGGTGAATAACCTTAAAAATGATCATTCAATATATTAAAACAATAACATAGTTTAGTATGTAAAGTCTTCAGTTTTGTGAATGACGTTGTATATGCTTGTCCTGCACACACACCTTCTGTGGAGGCCTCGTACTGCTGTATGAGAGACTCAATCTTCTGGCTGTGACTCACTTCCTGGTTCTTCCTCTCTGCTTCCTGTTGGCTCCTGAGCTCCTCCACCTGAAGGATGCAGACACAAATCAGGGTGGTGCACAAATGTCTTAAACTAATGCTCAAACTAAACCCAGCTGAGAGGAGTTTTTAAATCAGCTCGCAGGAAATGGCTGTTAATTAATGAGCAGATACACACAGTAAATGTAGAATTTTAAATAACTCATCAAGTTGTGCTGAACCATAAAGTAGCTCGAGCTTAACATTCATATGCAAGCTGCAGTAATTTCATCAATCAGCAATCAGCTGTATCAGAGGTGTAACCATGACGACGGTCATAAATCTTTGGCAGAGATTTTTTATGGCTGCTACATGGTGTTTGTGCTGAATCTGAGCTGTGAGTCACACCAAGCTCCTGTGAACCAATCAGAGCTCAGTCTGAGGAGGGCGGAGGATGTCCCCAGAGGTGACACCAGTGTTTAGAGCTACAGTTTAGTTTTTTTTTTTTTAAGATATTTTTTGGGGGGCATTTTGGCCTTTAATTGATAGGACAGACAAGTGCGAAAGGGGGAGGGAGAGAGAGAGAGAGGGAGTGACATGCAGGCCACAGGCTGGAGTCGAACCCGGGCCGCTGCGGCAACAGCCCTGCACATGGGGCGCCCGCTCCACCACTAAGCCACCGACGCCCCCAGTTTAGTTTTTTTTTATGAAAATAACTTTGTGTCATATTTAATGAAGCTGTTACTGCTGCTTAGATTGGCAGTTTAACCGCAGTTCATGAGCAGTGATTGACATGATTGACTAGTCTGGGGCCGTTTAGTGGCCGTTTTGGTAAGCAACTGGAACCAGGGCAAGAGAGACAGGATACGGAATTCGATGGATGCGCCTTTCCGCCTTTCCGTCAAATAAAAGCACCAAGCTAATAAAAATGCGGTGAAACTTTTTAATTTAAAGAATATAATTTACAAGAAAAACTCTAAGCCATTAAGACAGAAGAGAGAGAGAAAAACTGCATGATGCTCGCCATGTAGCATGCTCTATCAACCACAACAACAGCAACAACAACAATATGGTATTAAACCGGAGACGGAAATCGATGGTGCGCCAGAATTTAAAGTGGTAATCCAGTATCTTTGGTTTTACTTTGGTGAACACTTTGACTTTTCTGAATTTGGTGAATTCCAGATCTGCTCTCTAGACTGGATCCAGAATCCAGACAAAATTCAGAATGAATGGAAACCAGGCTCTTCGCCGTACGTGAAGAGCCTGGTGACGCGAGGCTATGATTGACAGCTGCGTTAGAGACTCCTCAGCTCTGATTGGTTGTTTTTTGCTCAGCTGCAATAGATTCTAGCAAATGCTGCCAGGTGCACTACGAGGAGGAGGAGAAACATGATTTTTTCCACATATTATGTGTCTCGCTCTTAGTTCTGTGTGAATATAGTGAGAGTGTCAGCAAATATGACAAAAAGTTGACCCTGATGACAACCTGTGAGTCACAACACGCTGGTCTGTTTAATCTGTACTGCCATGTAAAATAAAGGCATTTTAATTTTTGCACAAACTCTACAGTGTGCCTTGGATTGGAGACTTGCATTTTATATTTTGGATTTAGAGTTTACTCATGCAATGCATCTTTGAGGATGTTTTTTTCATCAGATAATAGGATTCAGAGATGATCAGATGAACACAGAGTGACCACACACTGCTTTTTTTGTCTCCTGCAGTCATGTTTGCAGCTCAGCAGTAGATCAGAACATTAAAATCCATGTATCAAACGTCATGCTGCATTGTGAGAGGGAATGTTGTCTTCATCACCTGTCGTGTTCAACTCTGTCATTATTTCATAATAAGACTGTTTTATGGGAGCTGAAGAACATTTTATGAGTCTAAGAACATTTTATGAGTCTAACAGGCAGCTACTTGTTGCTCATGTAACGGGAGTGACTGTAACAACATGTGTGTGTGTCCGCTCTGACCTGCTGTTCCATCAGCATGCGGTATCTGTCAGCCTCCTCCTGGTACGTCTGGTGAACTTTGTCCCACTCTGTTTGGTAGAAACTCCTCAATCTGACACACACACACAGACATACAATTAAGGACACAAAGTACGCCCAGAGAACAGTACAATCAATGCAGACTTTGATTTCCCAATAATAATGTGATAACACTGTTGGGTGTCTGCCTGTGAGCACATCAGCAGAGGTGGATGCCACACCTTTCCTCCAGCTGCACCAGCTCCTCCTTGTGCTGCTCCTCCAGCTTGTTCAGGGCCTCCTCCAGGTTGACGCGCACCTCCTCCTTCCCCTTCTCCAGACGCTCGCAGCATTGTGACGATACCACTGCAAGGAGACAAGAAGAGCAGAGGAAATGTTAGTTTGTACTTCTCACTGAAAACTCTTTAAGGACCCTTGAGACTTGTTGGTTGGGAAGCAATGTTTCATATGAAATTATGAATTAATATGAATGAGCAGCACACAAAGAGCACAGTCTAACCTAGAATGAACTGTTTTGTTTAACACTTTGCAACAAGATCCAGAAAACAAAAGTCTCAAAATGAAGAAGGAAATAATCTTATCCATTTTAAAATGTAGAGGATTATTATTTCTTTAGATATGATTATATTTGAGTGACTCAGACAAGAAGGACAGCACACATCATGCATATTTTTAAGCCTTTACACTTGTGACCTGTTTGTTCTTGCATTGATTTAAAAATGCTTTTTATTAGTCTATGAGGCACTACATGGCCGTATACCAGATTACCTCACAGATATGTTTTTATTTATGAACAAGTAAGGCCCCTCAGATCCTCCAGCTCTTCTCTCTCAGCTGTTGCACAAAGCAGAGCAAAAATATTTGGCAACGCTGCTTTCAGCTATTTCGCTCCAAGCTGCTGGAACAGCTTCAAGAGGATCGGAGAGGAACTGAATTTACTGATATCTTGGAAAAGCATAAACTAAAACTCCATTGTATTAGTCTGGCATTCATGAAGTATTTTACAATTCCATAGCTTAATTATTTATTTATACTCATTTTATTATTGTTGATCATTGCGATTTATTTTATTTTATTTTTTTATTTGCATTTCACTGCTATTTTTTGTTTTTGTGAATCACTTGTAAAGCATTTTGAGATGCACTGATTTGTTTGAAAGGTGCTATAGACTGAATAATTATGACATCACGTCGACAACAACGATCACTGCCAGGTAAATAGCTATGTGAATCGGCAAACTTTAAGCCGTCACGGTAACATTTAAAGATGTACAGTAAAACACTGGTCTGACATATCTGACGTTTCTGCTGTTCTTATTTTATGTTCTGTGTTGCTTTGCTCTCATCTTTAATAAACCAAATTTATGAGCATAGAAGCAAAGCAATGTACTGCTGCAAGACATATTTTAGCCACCTAAAATAATATCACTTTAAGTGCACACTGTATTTGGAATATTTTTTATTGCTTTACATACAGCATTAACTAATGGAGGCAGTGGTAGACCTGCAACATCCGTGGTCTGCCAAGCAAAATTGCTGTTTTTGTAAATGCAGCTTTAAAAGAAGCGAAAAAGGCTGTCTGACGCCAAGGTGAAGCAGTGAAAATATACTGCACATAGTGTACACTTAAACTGATACTGATTTTTTTTTAGGTGGCTAAAAACTAAACAATTAAGGCAGCGTTTGCTCAGCGCTGTTTCATTTTACGTACGTGGCACAGAGTTTTTGCACCTGCAAGTTATTATAAACATGCATTAGACATATATAAATAAAGTTGGACTGATCTATTGATTGATTAATGTTTCAATAACATGAGAATATCTATATTAATCTCACTGACTAGTTCAAATGGGTCAGGGTTTGACCTGCTGGCTGGGGTCGTTGCAAAACAAAGGAAAGAAAAAAAAGGGAGAGAAAATACTGAACTGGTTTTGAATCAGCTGTTTCTCACACAACATAAGATTTCAGTTAGAAATCCTCTGAGAGCAGATGTGGAGTCCGTTAGCCATCATCATCATCACTGAGCTACTATTTTGACCGTTTATTATTTTACCGTTAATCAAATGTCACATCCTCAAAATACACCCACACTTTCATCACATCACATTATGTCAGCCCTGACTACACAGAGGTGGGACATGCCTGGAACAGTCAGTGTCTCAACAGGTAATGAAAAACAGATTTTCTGTGTGTGTGTGTTTGTATGTGTTTGTATGTGTGTGTTCGTCAGCATTCCCTGACAACCACATTCCAGTTTAATTACTCTTACAGCAGACAGGAGATCCAACCCTGAAACATCTGCAAGTCAGCTCAGAAGTATGCAGCAGGACTCATTCTTCTCATGACTAATTTCAACTCTCGCAAGCACATGCACGCTTCCCTCTGTCTTTACCTATCGTCACACGCCATGTTGATTTATGTCTGTTCCTAATCTGAAATATTTGGAAAAATCTAGAGCACCTGGACGACCAGAGATCTCTGCCTCTCACTCGTTTCTCTCGGCATTCACACAGACCACAGATTTTGGACAGTGATCTATCAATATCAATATCAATATCAGTGCATTGTGTATTGGAGTCACGGTAAGTACTTTCAGTGGAGAATATATTGTCCCACAAACAACATTTTAGGACACGTTATGCCCCTGGTATGATGATATAATAAGATAATAATGTGAGTACACCCTTTCAAAGAGCAGTCAAATCTTAATTCTTAGGAGTATTTGGACACTAGAGCTGGAATGTGAAAAAAAACGTTAAATAAATATAATATGATTCAAATAAAATCACACAAACAAAACAATAACTAGACTCTCAGGCTCTGTGGGGGTATACAGTCATTCCTTAACCGGCAGTACATGACCAAACTCTGCAGCTTTTCTCTGGCATCATGTCCCAAAAATGTTGGTAACATTCTTATGTACCAACCAGTGGCATACAGACGTTAGGCTGGGCCCCAGTGCACAGTATTATGACGGGCCCTTGTGCCAGATTTTGCGTCGAAACAGCTACCGTATATTTTATAGTATCATCTCATGATTAAATACAGACTTGACGTTGGACATCTACATACGTATTACCAATCAGCACTGTAAACCTGTAAAAATACCAGAAAGAATAAGAAATAATTCTAGTTTATTTATAGTTTATGTAAATATACATTATAAATTTCTACTGACTATTTCACAAAAGAAAAAAGAAACTGACAGAGATGGGTTTGTCTTCTCGAGGGCATATATATAGCAGATGGCAGCGTTTATATTTTAATGCGTATTCTTCTTTGAACACAGGCGCATTTCTGAGGTGGCAGGCTGAATAACTCGCAAGGGCCTGTTCTCTGCTCTATAGAGAGTGGCCCCTCCCACCCCCCTGTGCAACTGCACTGCCTGCACGGTCTGTATTTACGGCCATGGTACCAACTCAATTCAGTTCAACTGTATTTAAGTCCACTATCACGTGTCACAATTTGCCTCAGAGGGTTTTACAGCACACGACATCCCTCTGTCCTTTCGACCCTCACAGCTGATACGGAAAAACTCCCCCCAAATAACCTTTAATGGGTAAAAAACGGTAGAAGAGCAACTGAGGAGCTGTCCGTCCTTCCTCCAGGATGGACAGACATGCAATAGATGTTGTGTCCAAAACAGATCAACGTCATGAAATTACAGTAATCCATATGGCAAAATATGACGGAGCCTGACCATTTAGAGCTTTGTAAGTGAGGAGAAGACACGCATCTAACCACAAAGGCAGTGTCGTACGACATATGGATGTGACCTTGATAATTCGATAACAGTCATGGAATCTACAAAAAATTATTGATTTTAATCTAATATATATATATATATATATATATATATATATATATAGATAGATATATATATATATATATATATATATATATATATATATATATATATCTATATATATATATATATATATATATATATATAAATAAAATGCTTTAAAAATGGTGCAACATTTCGAATGAGAATACACTATGACCTGGGTGTTCTACAGGGGGTTCATGACCCCTAGGGGGTCCTCAGAGTTACTATAGAGGGGCCACCAAATGACCTCTAAATAATCTAATTAACTAATGAAAGTTTTAGTAAGTAAAATGTGTCTGAAAATCCACATTAATGAATCAAACATATTATTAGCCAAGGTAAATCAGCCTATTCATAAAACCTATTCGTTAACAGTACACAACATTTTTGATAGGCTGACTGTTACCCAGGAATCTTCATGCGATCATGTGAGCTAGCTAACACTACATCACTGTGCGGCACTTGTAATTATTTTTGCATATTAGCCAGTTAGCTGTATTACTATGTCAAGTGTACAGACATTCTTGTGTGCCACAATGGATTGTTTCATAACTTTTTAACAGACTCTGACACACCGTCCACCGTTGAAACCACCACTGAAAGTGCAGAGGGTGAGGCTAACGCACCTAGCAATGCTACAACTACAGAACTATCTCAAGTGCAACTCTTTTTTTAAAAAAAATATATGTAGTAGGGGTCCCTGCTGTCTGTCTTTGGGCCAAGGGGTCCTTAGCCTGAAAAACGTTGAAGACCCCTGCACTATGAGATCCCTGAAATGTAATTTGATATCAGCCTGTTACAAAGTCACGTTCAACGCAGCGCGCACTTTCATCCATGATTAGTTACGAGCTAAAGTGTGACGGTGAGATAGTAAGTGGAGGTTAATCGGATGGTTCAAAAACACCGCAATGGTGCCTCCAAATGGAAACTATTAAGAGGAGAAGTGCAGATCAGGAGACTATCTAGAGCAGCCCTACTGAAACTGAAGTGGACATTAAACATAAATGCTAGTAGCTACTTAAGCAGTGACCTGTGCAGTGTATGACTGTTGTGTAGCAGAGTTGAAGTGCCAACTCTGGTGCTAAGCCTTTGTACAGTGTGGCCGACAACAGTCAACACTATATGATCCTCTGATTAAAAATAACCTGCCTGTAGTGGGAACTCTCCACAGCTGAATATAGTAGGCCCGCCTTGCTGTCTTTTAATGGTGGTGCTTGAGATGGAGAACCACTGATCTACCAGGAACAGCTGGAAGCCATCACCTGAGACGTGAACTTATCAAAAGCCACCCTGTACACACAGCACTGACTGTGCCTGTGATAATAATGTTCTACCTTATGTAACTGTGTGCTAACAACTGGCTGCAGTCGGGACAGTTGCTGTCTCCCTCTGAATGGAGCTCTATAGTGCGAGTGAATGCGCCTGTCACCATGGTGATGGAGACACAAAGCCAACGACAGCTGAGGGCAGTTCGAACACAAGCCTGCTCTCTATCGTAGACCAGACAACACTATCTGTGTGTGTATGTGTATGTGTGTGTGTGTGTGTGTGTGTGTGTGTGTGTGTGTGTGTGTGTGTGTGACAGCAGGTGCTTGGCAGGTGGCGGTGTATTATAATGACATCACTTCAGAAGAGACCCCTCTTTTTCTCTCCAGTGTGATGATGTCTACCTGGAGGTCGTGTTTGGGGTTGTAAGGGGGGAAGTGAGGGCTTTATTGCTGCTTGCTCCAGTGAATAAAAACAAGAGAGTGAATGCAGGAAGTCAGTGAAACAAGGAAAACCGATTGCGATCAAGGTAATGCAACCAACTTGTTTAGAAGAGTGACACACAGCTGCAGAGACTTTATAAATACACTGTTGGCTGCAGGCACAAGGATTTTACTTTATAATGTACAGTCTTTTACAAAGCTTTCCTCCTGTTGACAGGGTGATAAACTAAAACATTTACCGAATGTGACTTCTGCATATAGCCACGAGCTTTGGGTTTAATGTCCCCCAGGAATGGGTAGTTTCTAAATATGCAAACATCGATCACATAACAAGAGACTACGCCCTTTTTCAGAACTCATACATGCTTTTCCTATGGTCTCAGACAGTCCAAAAATATAAGTAATCTCGAACAACACAACACTCCCAAATTTTTTGTGCTGACCTCATTTATACTGGTGTCTGCAAGCATAGTGAACCTACTGAGTTTTGTTTTTTCATCATGTCTGTAGGAGTAATGTTACTTCTGATGTTAGAAAGTGCAAACTGCAGGCAAACTCGTGGAACGTTATATCACAGGCATCTTTGTGACAAGATAACATTTGAATTACCTAAATAAAGCTCAGCGTAAATTCAATCAGGAAGACTTTCTATGTGCTCACCCTTTCACAATTCTCTCCCTCCCACTCCCACTGCTTCCTCTAATCAGCTGACTATGGGTGTTCACTCTTCTAGTTATCCAATCAAACGTCGCCACGATCTCTCTCAGCCAATCAGGATGCTACTGCAACATTTTAAATCTGCTCTCTCCTCTGCTGCTGTCAAATGTCATTTTAGGCAGAATCGTCTCGCCCTCCTCGGTTGTATCACCGCCAGCCATTGCATCCAGAATCCAGGATGAGCTCAACAAAGGCTCATTCCTCTACTCATCCAGATCATCAGTACTTCTCCACCCTCTCCTCATCTTCTTCTCATCTCATCTTCACCACCTCTTCCACCACCGTCAGCGTCTCCTTAAATCAGACCATCTCAATGGGGTCTCATCGCCAAACACTTGTCACATTTTTCATTATTATGTGCACATGTTAATAAACATTCTTTTTACTATAAAAAAGAGTTTTTCCTGATTGCTAACAACAATGTTTAGCAGATAAAATGTTTGTGTGTGCCAAATTTCATGGCACAGCATCCACACTGATTCTGAGACATTTCAGTCTGGATCAAAGCAGTGGAGCGACTCACCGCCATCCCTGAAGCCACACCACTGTACGGCTAACAAAAAGCCCAACCTATGTTATACCCATACAAAAGCTCAGTAATTACGTAACATTACATTTATTTACCACAATACTTCATACAGTGTTTCCTAAACTACACATCAGGCAGCAGACTCACGACCAAAGTTATTCACCTCTAGAGATATTTAATATGTATTGATGTTATAGAACTGCTTCAGTCGCTGTCTGCTGTATAAAACTTAGATACTGTACAAAAATGTAAAAGGACTAAAATGCAGGTATGTTGAAATTTGATTTGGACGCGCCCTTTAATCTTATAATTTACAATATGTGCAGTTTAGTTGAGCAGAGAGCTGCGTTAGGCATGGGAGCACATCGTTTTTCTACTGTGTGACTGAGTGTAATTTCAGCTTTTCAGTTAACAGTTAAAAACTGGATTACATCCCCTGTCACTCACATCAAACTTTAGTTACTGTGCCTACAGCTCAGTAGTGGCTTTTTTGATATTCAGAGGGAATGCCACTACAACCGCGTTGCATTGCGGGATATACTATAGTATTTCACTGGAAATGGTATACAATTCACTTACCATTGATTTCAAAGCTCACATAATGTTTAAGCCTGCTGCATCGCATGTTAATATGGAATTTCAGATGCTGCTTTATTTCTCTAGTTTCTGGCTTTGAGTGACTTGAATGTTTTAATTTAGGTGGTGTTCCCCTTTAAATCTTTGACTCTGCCTGAGCATTAACCTCTTTACATCAGTGCTTCTAAAACACACTTCATCTATTCTGATTGCGGAACTTTACTTTAAAGCAAATAAACAGGTTGGCATTTCAGGATGAGTGAGATGAGCGAGACCTGTGTGGCAGCAGAGGAAGCAGGAATGCCGCTCTAACCTGATCCTAATAGTTGCAGCAGCTAGTTACAGTTACTCAACATTGTAAAACTTCACATGAAAGCTATTAAAATCACCTTACCCAGTGAGACAGGAACGGGCTGTTCACATTCAGTTTGACTTGGAGGCTATGAGGGATTAACAGACAACTCTGTGTGTGTGTGTGTGTGTGTGTGTGTGTGTGTGTGTGTGTGTGTGTGTGTGTGTGTGTTGACAGCGGGAGTCTATACATTTTTGACATTCCTCAGCTCTGTGTGTAAAGAGATGAGCCAAGGGTCAAACATGCAGTAAAAGAAAAGATTATAGTCAGAGCTCAGACTGATAGACGGAGGGAAAGTTGACAGAGAGAGGGGGTGTTTTAAAAGGAAAGTGACGGTGAACAGGAGAAGGCGTGTGTGTGTCTGTGTGTGCGCTGTGTGACATGTGCAGCGTGCATGAAGCCAAATATAAGATGGCATTCAGAGCAAATGTGTGTGTTTAAATACTTGTATATACTTGACTTACAGTCAGGGTTATTTTTAATACAGCAGTAAGTGTGGGTGCATATTTCTTTGTGCGTGCTTGTGTGCAGATATGCATGCCTTCATGTTGCTATGTAAATACAGCGCATGTGAAGACACACCGTGCAAGTCTCTCCAGTGAGTGTGTGTCACTATGGTGCGTTAGTGTGACTTTAAGTGTGTGTGTTCTTATATAATCCTGTTGTATCAGCCAAACTGGCAGAGCTGTTATTGACATGACACACACTCCCAGCTGTCTGCGTGCACACATACCAGCATCACTTTGTATTTGGGACACAAAGTGTACAGTAATGATATTTCCATATTGCGACCTAAATGTTTGTGTTCAGATGCTCAAACAGAAACTTTAACCCCTCTCTCCACACATATGTGAAGACATGTTTGTCTAGTTTGAGAGACGATTCAATCATCTGGAAACAAACTATAACTTTAACAACCACTGCCATGAGAACACTGATACAAAATATTCCGCCTTCCTTCTTTTCTGAGTAAACACATAGTTTGTAACCATCAGGGTTGAACTCGTGTATTGTCTTCAGGACAGATGAAATGGCTGACTGCCAAACGCTGTGGAGATACTGAGCAACACACCTCAACAGACACACGTACATAAGACATGAAACCTGTTTCCTAATCATTTTCCAAAACCTCCCCAGCAGGGCCAGGTGACATTCTGCATTCTTTAGACGGATCTTCTCGTCATTAAAGTCTTACTCACCTGCTGCAATTATCTTCCATTCATTACATTACACTGTGAGACAAGATGGTTCTGACGGGCAGTTATTGAGTGAGTGGAATAAAGAGAGGCCTTTATGTGCTGCTGTTGACACTCATACTAATAGACTAGTCGCTTTTAAAGGTGCTCATATTATTCAGAAAAATAACATGAAAACCATTGAACTTTTAAACCATATATCTACTTAAAATTGACAAATAGTCCAGTTAGTTTTGTGCCATAAATCTATTTCCAGGGCTGTCCCAAATGTCATTTTTTTCCATTTAAAGCTTCTATTTAGGTTTACAAATGAAGCTTTGAATGTCTGTCGTTGTTTTTTATGACGTCATCACCCTAAAAAATACATTAAAAATTCTCTAACAAAATCCTCAATTTGAGTAAAGTGATAAATCAGATTAAATTAGTTAGTTCTCTTTAAATTTAACCAAGTTTCTTTCATGAATAAATGTAATTTACAGTGCTGTTAGACTGCTGCTTCACCTCTCAGTTGATACAGGTGCGTGCCTCCTTTTGTGTGCAGGAAGCGGGAGAGCAAACAGTTTTTTGACCACAGTGAAAATATTGTTCTTTAAAAGGCTAGACACTGTTTTGATGGTTTGAACTTTGGAATGGATTACATCTTACTTTTTCCAATAAATTTTTCCTTGTGACTTAAAAATGCTCTGGAGTTATTGGAAATGTTTGGATCACACAACATACGCAGTCATCTCTGGAGTCCAGGGTCCCGACCACACAGAAAGTGTTTTAGCAGCTGGAGACGGCTTTTTGAAATTCTTTTTAATGAGAATGAAGCTTTTTGCTTGCTGTATTTGTGTTGCCATGCACCTCGTGTTTCAGCGCTCAAGGTGGCTGATGTTTTTGCCGGAGCGCTCTGAACTCCTCCACTGTAAGCTCAAGTTTTTCAACAGAAAAGCGCCCCAGGTTATCTCTGATTGGATGATATGAGAGGCGGGCCTTTTGTGGTGGTTGTGACAATAAGTTTACAGTTGCTAAATAATGGAGGAGAAACTAGCGGTAGCAGTTGCTGGATATCCAGTGCTACACGGCCCGACGATAGACAGCAGGTTGCCAAACTGCCCCTGAGTCATCCTAAAATATGTCTGGAAACAGCCATCATTGAGGTGAAGCTCCTGGACCAACTGGTGGTACTCCCCATGATCCGCCCTCTCTTTAGGGTCTCATGTGCCCACACAGATCTCCGTTTCTTTATGTCCAACAAACTATTTGCTGACAGCCTCTCACCCTCAACCAGAGCTACAGCGAGTACCCTCTGCCTGTGCGATCGGGGCCTGACTCCACAAATAGTAGAATACTGTTATTATTGGTGTAGCCCAATGTTTATCTGCAAATGTGCAGAAATACCAGTTTAAACAGAATAAAGAGACATGCAGCAAAAAGTTGATTTAGAATTTGAATGCCAGTGTTATCAAAGAAGCTTTGGAGCTTCAAACTATTAAATACTTGCCTGGCTATTTCTGTTTGTGCTGTAAAGCAACAAACCAGATTTCATTTCACATCCAACCTGGTGACACAGACATTCTCAAATAAAATGTGAAGATGGAGAATGCTCCAGGCTGTCAGTTGTTGATGTTTAATATGAATATAGTAATTAAACTAATTAGCCTGAAAATTAAAATCCTAAAAACCCATCGATGTTGTGTTGTTATGTATAACCTACTAGTCCTCAAATGCACATAAAAAACTCATGAAATCACAAGTGCACAGAGCAGATGACAGATGTGTTGACAGGTTACAGCCTGTGTGGAGAATTCTCTTGCTTTGAGCCCTTTGCTGAGCGTGAGGAGCAGCTGCACTACAGCATAACAGCAGAAACAACATCAGGTTTTGAATGGCAGTTGACCTGTCCTTGATAAGCTTCATATACGTGCTCCACATGCAAATGTACGAGAGAGACAGAGAGAGGAAGTGCAGGGATATGAATTAGCACTTGGTAGCACGAGTGGTTTTCTCTGAAGCGTCTCTTACCCAGCTCTTCTCGGAGGTTTGCCAGCTCCTGCGTCAACCCTTTCTTCTGCTTCAAGGCCTCCTCGCGCTACACAGGAGAGAAGATGAAGAGACTTAAGTCAAACTCAAACATGAGCAGAAATTGGTAAATGCACACACACACGCGCACACACACACACACACACACACACACACACACGTACAGTGTACACTATAAAAGGTTTGGGACAACACTGCAAAACAGCGAACATATCATGTAGTGAACTACAAAGTGAGCGGTGCATGATTGCAAAGATATCTGCCATTCTGTGTTTTAGAATTTGTACTCATCACAGTTAAGTGATGCAATCAGTGACAGATAACTACAGGACACTTTTGTAGAGGTCAGGTGAGGTTAGAGACAGGACTCTAAGTAGGAATGTTATTATACAGATTAAAGAGCTAGCGGTTTACCAAACATTAGAGAAAGCTTCTGAAAGAAGGGCGACCAGATCCTATCTGGTCTTAGAACAATCAAGAAAATAACAAACATCCATCATGGCTGAAAACACCCATTATACTGCTCAAGGCTGCAGCTGTAACTGACCTGAAAAAGTAAAGAAATTGCTTTTAAAGGTTAACTCCAATAAAAAAGATAAAAGATATGATGTTAAGATAAAGTCTGTCTCAGTGTTTTTATAACCATGCTCTGAGACATCAAGGGATGCCCGTTATATACAGCACTTTATATACATTTCACTCTTCACATCTAACACTGTAAGGCTGCTGACACCACACCAACACACACACACACACACTTGTAAACATGTGGACCAGCACACGTGATCCTGATGAGCGTACCAAAGTGCACTGCTGCACTCCAAAGAAGAACATTATGATCCTTTACTCCCACATCTGAATAAATTAGTCTACCATAACATTCACTCTTTCCGGCATACACAGTGAAATCTGACTGCAGCCGCCTCCTCCTGCCCTGTCGCAGATGACAGGAACAACCCCCACCATTTTTTGCAAAGTAACTTAGTGAGTGCTGTGTTGTCCTGTTTGTGAAATCAGTGGCTATCCACTCTGTCTTAAGTGGGATTTTACTCACTTTTGTCAAATTCTTAAATCATTTAAGCATTAGTAATGACTGAGATGGAAAGAAGTGGGGCAAATGAACAGTTGCTTGGTGACATTAACGGGGCTTTATGTAAAATTCAGAGTGTATGAGTTCTCTCCACATGGTTCTCAACATGGAGGTGGCCGAGCCAGCAGCTAGCAGCTAACTCCATAAATAGTGCTAAACAACAGCAACAGTGCTGACAGAACAAACCGGTGGGGAACCTGGGGATGTGTGTTTCCACGACGATTCTGTCCTGATATCAGCAATAACTGCCGCATGAGCGCAGTACAATATGGCGACGATAAGTTAGCCAATGGGATACACACACACACACACACACACACACACACACACACACACTAACATCCACATGTAGCCAGACCAGTTTACCACAACAAACCACAGAGAAGCTCGGATTACAACACACACACACACAGTTAGCGTGACTTTATTCTGTGCTCAGGATGCCTTAACCCCACTACATCTTATAGCAAATAAAGGTTTGCTCCTCTATTACGCCTAAAAACACACCAAGGAGTGGCAAAGTGTGGCATGTGGGCTTTTTTCCCTTTATTTGATGGGACAGATTTAGTGTGAAAGGTGGAGAGAGCGTGGGGATGACATGCAGCGCAAGGACACAGCCTTTGTACATGGGGTGTCTGCTCTACCAGGTAAGGTAAGTGAACTTCTAATGACTAATTGCGGCCAGAAAATATGAGCAGCCAATCAGTAAACAAAGTCCTGTAACATGTTGACCTTTGTTACAAAGAATTTCTTCTCACCTGAAACATATCAACATGTCTTCTGGACACAGATCAATATAATTATTGCGACAAGCTTTACTTCACTGCTGCTTGGTGCGTTTTCAGCGTTAATGCTCTGAATGTCACACACAAAAACACTGACATAGGCCTGAGCAATCTGAACAGTCTTCTAGCAAGACATTCAACATCTATTGATGTTAATATGCTGTTAGTGAAATGTTGAGTGCTAGCTTGTAGGCTGTATCCCCCGAAAAGGGTGATTCATTTCATCAGTGGACATGGTGTCCTGCATGAACAGCAGCAATATTTTTGTTCAAATATTTGTTAAAATATAATATTTTTGTTATTCTGAAAGAAGAACCCGCCTTAAACTGCCACCAAGAATGTCCACATGTCCTCATACAGCCTTCGCAAGATGACTACTGACTGTGTCCTAACATGAATACAACTCGTCTTGGTTCACTGCTGTCATTTTTTGTGCCTTTACGATGAAGTAATAACTAAAAGTAGAATGAGCCAGAAGCAGCTGTGCATTGATGCTAGAGGAGCGGATAGCCTCTAAATAACCATTCTTGTGCCCCACAAGCCAATCATAACAGTGGGTGTTCCTCTCCCATGCAAACCAATGATCTACGACCGCCACACACACGAACGCACGCGTAAAATAACAGCAGCTTTACAACAGGAGTAGTGGAATTTACAATGGAAAGCGAACGTTTGTGCTGCTGCATTTTTGCTTTCAAACACACACACACGCACACACACACACACACACAGAGTCATAAAGACCATCTGTTGTTGGAGGGGTCAGTAAAGTGAAAGAGCAGACACAGATGGAGGAAGCGGTGGGAATAGACAGCCGAAAGGTACAAAGACAGCTTGTCATGACAACATTTTCCTGACAGTGAAAATGTAAACTCAGAAATATGATTATAGGAGTAGTGATAGGAAGCGTTCAGGTCCTGTTGTAGCCTTTATGTCACATTTCATAACTCAACCATGACATTCATGATCCAAACCAGACGGTGTCATGTTGTTTCTGAACAGTCTGGACTGAAAAACCAACAGCTAATGTGACCAATGTGAGAAACAAGGCGGAAAACACATGCAGCTAGAATCCTGTAAAGTGACCCAGCTGTAAAATGATTTCATAATCCCTGACGTCTCCAGCGTGTTGATCACAGACCAGCAGAAGTGAAGAGAAAGAAAAGAGCAGCAGCAGATTGAAGTAAAGCAGAGCCCCGTCTGTGGCAGTAAACACACACACACCTTGCGTTTCTTCTTGCGCCGATGAGGGAGGGCCTTGCTGGGCTTTGCATGGGCTTTGCTGGCCGTGGTGCCCATGCCTCGGTCAACGAAGACACACACACACACCCTTCAAAGAATGTCCTCAGTCCTTCCTCCTTCTCTAACTGATTCCCTCCCTCTGTCACCAAGGGACAACACACACTGCCAAACACACACTCTCTCTCTCAGTCCTTCTACTGAATGAGACACTCTCTGTCTACTACTGACTCAGCCACTTCTACTCCTCCCACTCTGTACCTGTTCTCCACCCTCCTTCCATCTGTTTCTCCTCCCACTGCCTGGATACTGTATGATGCAGGAATGCAAGTTATTTCTGCACCACCTTCCTTTTATATCTTTACTCTTATCTCCCTTTGTCGTGTTCCCTACCAGTCGTTTACGCAGGAAACTGGTGTTTCTGCATTTAGCTCATGCCTCTCCTGACTTTACTCATGTCCTTTCTAACTTTCTACTTATATATTCCTCTGTCTATTTAAAGTTTACATTAAAAATAACTCACACTGAATCAGTCATATAAATTCACTCTGTGGTGAAGACAGTTTATCTTTATGGCACAAACTTAAGTTTTACAGCACTGCGGAGAAGATTACAAGCTGGGACTTCTTAAATTTAGGGCAGCACTTATCTATCTTCCCCTGTTCACCACGAAACCCTGCCAGCACTCTGTAACAACATTGTCTCAACACTAACATCAACACAGAAAAGACGGCATGCTGCAGAGTAATAACAAGCTCCTTCTGATGGGAACACGATGGACAATGAATAACAGTCTTCATCCCTGAAGCATGATGGTTTAGTTTCTATCTGTGTCTATTTGTTCACCTAAATTAACTAAAAACAACAAAGTTATGTTCACTTGAAAAAGGGGATTAAAGCTAATTTTAAATGTGACCCAGTATGACAGCAGTATCATTTATCAAAATGTCCTCAAAACCTTCTAAAAATCACTTTAACACAAACAAATTCTCTACTGTCCATCCATATTGGTGTCAAAACAGTATCTACCAGAGGGGTGGACTTGAGTCACACAACTTGGACTCACAGTTTTGATGACTTTAGACTCAATGTGACAAAAATCTGAAAGACTTGCAACTCGACCTGGACTTTAACACCAATGACCTGTGACTTTACTTGGACTTTAAAATACTGAAAACCTTCCCCCAAGCACGAAGATTAAAAAGCATATTATTTAAAAAGCGTGTCACGGATCAATTCATTTCCCAACTCAACTAATGTTAACACACATTACTCCAAGTTAGCCAATAGTTAATCCACTGGATCCACTTTGTTTGAACCTTCCGACAGCATGAAATCAAGTCGCAGGCAAAAACCATGAGGAACTGACGTTACATTACCGAGCAGCAGTTGGAAAAATGATGCAAAGGATCATTTCATTGGAGTACAAGAAACATGTGGTTGTCAGCAACAAATGATTGGCAGTATGCCATGTCACAAATTATAGACAGAGCTGAGGTGGCTGCGATGAGCGAATTGTGGTCCTAGTTAATAATTTTATATGCTGTGAAAGTGCAGTCAGCAGCACTGCTTCTTTGTGATCAAGTTCAGCTGCAATTGTTTTAACAAATACAAATTATTTAAAAGCATCCATGATTTTTTTTGCATGTAAAATGGCAGTTTGGTGACATTATGATTTGTGTAAGTGCTGTTCATCAGTTTATAAGTTAGTTTTATTGTTAGATGGTGTGACTTGCTACAAAACAGAGAGAAATATGTTTCAGTGTGATGTTGAAGAGGTTGTTAAATATGTGAGGTTATTTTGTTCCTGTATATTTTGACCTCTGTGAATCTTTATTGCTCCTCTGCAGCTACCGTCTATATGTGACAAAAGAACAGGAAGTGAAGCTTTTATTGTGAAACTTTCAGTTTGAGAAAATAAACAAGGACGGCGGAGCAATACAGTTGTTTTACCGTTTGTTAATTGGCATTGCTACTGAACTGACATGTAAAGCAGTCTCCTGTCATCATTAAAATGTGGTTAACAAAGATGAAAACAATGAAGACTAAGGATAGCCACTGCAATTTGTTAAGGACTCAAAACTTAACTTTTAGGACTTGGGACTTAAGCGCAAAGACTTGAGACTTATTTGTGTCTTCCAAAACAATGATTGGTCGCATCTCAGATGTGCCAGAGAAAAGTGACAATGAGAAATCAAAACAAACAAAAATAAATAATCTCTAGCTAATTCATTCAGTAACTTTAAAAAAACAACAACTATGTAATTTGGAATAAATTTTAATGACACTTTCTCATAGAGTTTCTGGGAAATAAATCCTTTGTACATTTACGGTTGCCAACATATGAAACACTCAGAAAGTGCAGAAAATAAATAAAGAAGTCGAACTGAAAACATGAGGGTTGCAAAGGTATATCGGTTTTAAGGTTTACCGTGATATGAAAAGTTACGGTTATCATACTGTTAACATTTTGCCGGTCTACAGTATTAAGGGCAAAAATGCAACCTGATGAAGAATCTCACCTTCATTTTTTTATTTTCATTTTACACATACATCCATTAAAATGTTTTTAAGTTTCAATTATAACAAATCTTTTGATCAACCGAGAACACTACTGTTTTTATTACTTTAACGGTCATTATAACTGATAATAAATAATCATGTTACACCATCTACTGTGATACTGTGATATTTTGCGAGATGGTTATCATACTGTGAAAACCTCCTAGTGTTGCAACCCCAGTGTGGGTCTTTCAGAGTGGAGTACACGCACCACCCACCAAAACTAAAGCCTCATTAAACCAAACAGCCCCACCCCCACCCACAGCCCACCCTGAGGGGAAAGTAGCTCTGCATCAAGTGTGCAGTTTATGCTCACCAGTCACCTTTTAAGTGTGTAGGCCAGATTAGATAGCATTGGTATTCATGCTTCAGATAAAACACACATTATCTCAGACATGCATATCAAAGTGCTCCAGGGCTTAAACTGCAGCTGCTGCATTCCTCCGCCCCTCCCTCCCCTCTATTCATCACTCCCCCTTCACCTCCACTTTCCACCAGGCCATCCATCTAATCAATAACCCAGCCAGGGAGGCTCCTGCCCTGTGAACCTCTGAGAGCTCGCTCACAGCTGATCTTTACATGCTACAGTCCCATTGTACACACTTAGCTGCTGGAAAACAGCCACAGAAATTGAGCAATTATCCTAATACACAAAACCATGCTAATCAGGTCCCGATTCAAACAGTCCATGCTGAGAGTTATGTAACAGTTAACATTCGCACACACACTCATACATGAGCTGGTTGTTACTGCTGATAGCAGGTTATTAAACAGATAAAGAGCTGTTTTCCCTCGGAGAGACATGCAGGGAGTTATATCTGTCCTGAGCCTCTCACACTAACACACACCAAGGACAAGTGTGTGCGTGTGTGTATGCGTGTGCGCCTTAGGTGTATGTACATTTTCATTATCTTCAAAGCAAGAATAGAACACAGGCCACTTTAGAAATATTTGCATGTGTTATCAGTAAAGGTTCACCTTGTACGAGCATGTGTGTGTTATTGCTGCCTTTGTCAGCATGGTTGGATATAATGATTCTACCACGGTAAGTATTAAAGGGACAGTTCACCACAAAATCAAAATTACTAATATTTTCCTCTTATATGTAGTGCTATTAATCAGTTTAGATTGTTTTGGTGTGAGATGCTGAGTGTTGAAGATATCGGCCATAGAGATGTCTGCCCTCTCTCCAATATAATGAAACTAGATGGCACTCGGCTTGTGGTGCTCAAAGTGCCCAAAAAATACATTTGGAAAACTCAACAGCAATGTCTCTCTCCAGAAGTCATGACCTGGTTACTCAAGATAATCCACAGACCTTGTTGTGAGCAGTTTCATGTAGGAACTATTTTCTTTCTACCTAACTACACCTGCCAACCTTATCACTGTGCAGAAAGAAGTGTACATCCACTGCTAGCTCACTGAACATAACAGCTCAGCCGAGTAGGGTGCCATGTTGTCTGTTCCTAGTGCTCGGACTGAGCTGGGTAAGAAAGCTTTTATGTGCTCTGCTCCTCTCACTTGGAATAACCTCCTAAAATATTTGAAACTACGCAACCTGGTCCCTCTGCCTGATTTTAAAGCTCTCAAAAGTACAGGGATGAATGAGTCGGTTGGGTCTTGCCATTATGTGTAGGTGCTCTGATATTTCTACGTGTTACTGTGTATCTTTTATGTGTTTTTATTGTGTTGTTGTTTAGCTGTAAATTTTTGTGTGCTGCTGTCTCGGCCAGGTCTCCCTTATAAAATAGACTGTTGATCTCAACAGGACTTACCTGGTTAAATATGGGTTAAATAAAGAAACAAAAAAATCAATGTTTACATCTCATATCACAACCATGAGCCTCTTGTCCATGAGTAGATGCACGCTTCCTTCTGTGCGGCGATATGGTTGGCGGGTGTAGCTCGGCAGAAAGAAAATAGTTCCTACATGAATTGTAATGTTGACTTTTTTTAAATACGTGCTAAATAAACAAACAAACACACTCCAAAACAGTCTAAACCGATAAATAGCAGGTAAGATTTTAGGGTGAAGTGTCCCTTTAAAGTTTCATATTTTGCTTCAATACTGTGGTTTCATAAGAATTTAATATCATTTATATCGTGAGAATTAGTGGTTAGAAGAAAGTGAAGCAGAGTCTGATTCCTGCAGTGAAAGGCAGAAATCTACACAACATGCAGCTACAAAACAAGTGTGTACAATGAACTCAAGTGTGTGTGTGTGTGTGTGTGTGTGTGTGTGTGTGTGTGTGTGTGTGTGTGTGTGTGTGTGTGTGTGTGTGGTTGTAAAGTCCCCTGAGGTCTCACAGACTAAAGGCATTTGTGTTATTCTGCCTTTGCTCCCCCAGCACCTTCCGCACGAACAACATGACAGTTCAACCAGGCAGAGTGAACGAGAAGAGAAGAAAGTTCAAAGTGACAGAACTCTATCCAAAGTGCTGAGTTCATGTACATGTATAGGTTTAAACACACACAATCACACACTGAGAAAACAGGTCTAATGACAGGGTTCACACACTGGATCACTTGACAAGGTGCGCCCAGCTGAATGATAGTTATTGTGGCTGAACCAAAACGACTCCCAGTGATGTGTGTTTGTGTGCATTAATTTTCACTTCATATTCATTATGCCCTGCAAACATGACACCACTAATCCCTGTAATCAGAGAGCAAATATTTACTCAGCAGCCTATCCATGTCCGGGACTGTATGACTGACACATCCTGGTGCCTGAACGGACCAATCAGAAGTCTCCAGCACATGAGGAACCAGCCCACTTCAGTATAAACTGACTCAGTGATGTTTAACCCCCTTAACAGAAGTGTTTAGAGACTAGAGCAACAAATACCTGCGCCTTTTATTGGAATTATTTAATTCACTTTTCTTGGATGTACCTGTCATCACCTCAGTGGAGATACTTTATGCGTCAGCCAAAGGAAGACGAGTAAGAAGTGTGTTTATACCAGGAATTAATAAGAGTGTTACATTCAAAAACATCAAATCAGAGTTTGTAAAAACAACATAAGTGTTTGCACCACAGAGCCACACATGAGAGAGCATGCCTCTTGAGAAGTGTCATACAGGCTCATACCACTCACACGCACTCACAAATCCATCAGCACATCAGTGTCAAACAGCAGCAGGATGTTTCAGTGGCATCATGTGTTGTTGTTGTTAATGGCAGCTGGGTGTGGACTCAGACAAGCCTCTCCCTGCTTAACGCTTCCTACTAAAAACAGCCATTACTCCGCTCCTCCTCTACAAGCATCCCAACGAGCACCTTAAAAACAGCAACACCGTCATATCACCGACAACTGTGCGTGATGCTTTAATTACAGGCTGTGGGTGCTTTGCTGTAAAATGCCAAAGGGGAAGGATGGTGTGCTGATAACTGATAGTTTCCCCTCATTTGCCCCCTTGGAGCTGCACTAGACTGTATTGTATTTACATGTACAAACACATCCACCTTATCTGCCTTTAAAGTGGTGCACCAGACACACTGTAGAGCCACCATAGTTACCAGAAAGTGTGGGGGAACTCTCGCTAACAGGAGGTACGATACTGGCTGCATCCAAAAATATTTTCATTAAACAGAAGATCCCATCTAGAGAAAACTAAAGTCAATAATGAGGCTGAACCTCCTACAATACAGCCACAGTAGACAGAAAGGGACACCATTTTTTATGTTCTCATTATAAAGACTTAAACTACCGCGCTGGTGCCGTGGAGCTCCAGTGAGACATAACATAAATAACAGATAACAATCCAATCACCAGAATGAAAGGTTGGCATCGCACATTTCTGCAAACCATAGATTCGTTACATTTGCATGTTATTATATGGTGGACACCTTAAATTTTACGCTTCAACAACGTGTGGTTAGGTTTAGGCACAAAAACCACTTGGTTATGTTTGGAAAAGATCACGTTTTGGCTTTTTGGGACATAATTACTGCAGGAAAAGCAGAAACGGGTTGTTTGTAGGTCTCAAACAGTGGTGTGCAGCTTGACAGACATTTCACCCAGGTGTCACACCATCCACTGTCCCCTCCCTCCTGATGCCAAAGTCAGCTCATATACTGTCACTTTGAAAATGTTGATATGATACGTGTGAAATATACAAATGTAATGTATTCAAGGTTTGCAAATTACTGTGATTACTGTGTCAGGAAACTTGAGAAGAATCTCCTCATTAAAGCTGAACACAGCTAGACCTTGCAAGCTAGCTACGATGTTTATAAGGCGGTGACTAATGTTGGCCTCTACTGATTATGAAAAAATGAATAATAACAATAAAAAATGAAATCCCCAAATTTCCTTCCAACTTACTCTTAGTTTTTTGAAAGCGGGTCACAGTTGTGATCTGAAGGATTTTGGAGACACTAACTAACAAAATCAGAGGGTGTATCGTTGTGAGCAAACCAGATATGCTCCATTGAGTCCTCTTTTCTTTTAACTTGTAGAAAGAAGCAATTAACACTATTATGCCCCTAAATGCTCTCCACCTTTCAGCCCTTAGATTTATAACTAGAGACAGCTATAGCACTCATCATAGTTTTCTATATCCCCTTTCTATTAGAAATTGTCTGTTTTATGTCGTTATTAATGTACTTAGGTTTCGTGTGAAAATGAGATTGCGATCTCACCAGAATTGACCTGATTAAATAAAGGTTTATATATATTACTTGTCCTGGTATTAATGTCAGCTGGTCAACAAGCTGAGTGAAATCTGTTGTTTACGTGCACTGACTGTCGCATCTTTACCAAGGTCTCTCATTCCCCCCGGTATAAAAAAGTTTACACTTCACATTTATCCTGTAAAGTATGAACTCTACTGGTTCATTTCATTATAAAATAAAAACATTGCCTGGCCATATCCGCAATGTGGTCAATATGCAAATCAAGCAGCTTGGGCTGATTTCCTGCTTGGCCTTTCTTGCCAACACGTCTGAAAATCTCTATTAAAATATTTCTCCGAGCTATCCTAATTACCCAAACATTATCACGCACCGCAGCACTGGACGACTGCCATTTTTATTTGTCACACAGCCTGAAGCTTTCACTCCACAGCAGGTGATGTGAGTGTTTTTTCAGTGTTTGGTAAGCGCAGAAATAAGTGAAGTACCTCAGTGAAGAGATGCTGGATGACTGTAGCCAGAGCCTCCACTCTCTTATTCCCCTGGACGAGTAGCTTCCTCAGCTGGATGATGGCTTGGTTCTTCTTCTCCGCCTGCTCTTTGCTCTGGTTCTGTTTAGCTGTGACCATCCGCTCGGCCACAGCCGCCCCGGCTGCTGCTGGCTTGGGTGCATTCTGCAGGCGGGATACTGCTTTGGGGCTGGATCGTGACCCAGTTTTTGCTTTGGACCCAAGAGCAGGGGCTCCGGTGGTGCCTGACCCAGTGTTGGTGGTATCAGTGGCAGGCGCTGGGAGAACTGCTGGTACTGGTGTATTACCATTCACCACGTCCGGTACCTGTGAGTAAAAAATACCACATAGCATTCTAAATAAAGATATTAAATCAGAACACCTGATTTTGAGTGAAATATATCATAAGTAAATGTCCTCAAATGAACCCATATACATTTGATTTATCATCATGTCTGCACACTTATAAAATGCTGAATGACAACTTGTCCACATGAGAAGAAGAAATGTAGTCAAGAAACACAAACATAAAGAGCAAGGTGACTTTATATTATAGTTAAATGTGGATGCTCCTACCCTCTGTGGCTAATTGACTGTTGAATCAACTTTTATCCACCTCAAAAATGCCTGTATTTTGCCCGTGACTGAGCTGAATGTGCGTCCTAAAGCTCAAAATGTTAAAAAAGAAGAGGACGTACCAGGTCAGGTGGAGGTTGCTGCTTCTTCTGGTTGTTCCCTCCTGCAGGAGCTGCTACCTGCGAGCTGCTGTTGGTGTTTGTGGGTCTTGCCGGTGCCTCCCGGGGCTTGTTTTTGTCCACTGCAAGAGAACGGCGACTTCTTAGTGTGCGGGTGGCAGGCGCAACATTCAACATGGTGTCCACACACATGCAGAATACTCCCTCAGCCCCATTAACAAAGAGTAAAGCCCCACAGCGCAGCAGGGTCACAACATGAAACTACACTCACTCATCCTCTGAACACAATAACAACCAAATACATGTGTGTAAAAGAAAACAGAGGAAAGTGTATGAACACACACAATGTCGGCCCATCTGGACTTGACCACCACAACATCAAAACACAGAAAACATATAAACATAGCCCACACACACACACACACATACACTCGTCTCATACGTTTGCTCTGGTCTGGTAAACGAGAATACGCCCTGCTGACTGTAGAGACTGATGCATCATGGGATTGCGTGGTAATGATGGCAAATGTGTGTGTGCGTGTGTGCGTGATGGGCCCTGGGTGTGCATTAAGGAGTGCATTACCAGAGAAAAAGCTATTAGAGAGAGACAGAGAGATCAACACACATCTTTTCTGTCTCCTCCTCTGCTCTCTTTCTCTCTCATCTCCTCCATCCTTCCCTGCACTTATTGGCAGTCTGTCAGCTCCACTGCCATCAGAGCTGCATACTGATTGGAAATAAATCCCAGCGTGCTTCAGTCTGGGGAAATAAACCTTAATACAGTCATCAGCAACAGTAACACCACTGTCAGTAATCACATACTTGCAAAACTCACACTTAGACTGAGCTCTAATCTCATCTGACCAGGCTTTAACCTCTGGGGCTAAAAAATGAGGCTAATGTCTAAGTGGAATTCAGGAAGAGCAGAAGAAATGTCCACTTGTCACCAGGCTACCTTATACAATGTAAAATGTCATAGACTTGTGCTAATGATGTTAGCATCTGTTTGGAAAATGTGTTTAGCATGAGACAGTTGTTTTGTCAGTGAACCTTGTGAGTTGTAATGGAGCCAAATTTTGTGACATCACCTTTGTTAAATGTTGCTGCTGTCCCTGGCCTCATATGAGTAGAGAGAAGTCCACTAGCTGCTAGGCTAATTCATACAATGTGAAATGCCATAGGCTTGTGCTAAAAACATTAGCATGTCGTATTTGCGGGGAAAATGTGTCCAGATAAAGACAAGTGTTTGTCTGTGAGTGCTGCGAGTTATAGTAAAGCTGATTTGTGTACCTGAGTTTGAAATGGTCTCAATTAAGCCATGTTTAATGTGTGTTTAAAGTGTGTTTCAGGTGTGTCAACTAAACTTAACAACACTTCACAGAAACCGCCGCCGCCAACTAGAGTTTTGGAGGTGTAATTGCAGAGCGACGCAGACACCACTGCTCAAGTGCTCACAACGGCGTAGGGTCTCCAACACAGTATAAATCCCCCTTAAAAGTGCCGAAGTGCCAAAAACTGCACTTCCTTTAATGGCCACCTGAGACTGGCTCAATCCCCTTAGAACCCCCCCCCCATAAAATGCACAACTAATAGTAGCGATAAACATGTTTAAAGCCTGATACAAAAACTGTTTTGGTCTCTATGGCTAATTTTAATCTTCTTCTTTAATCTTTTTATATAACTCAACCGTTTTAAGGATTAAAGTTGGGCATAATTAAGGGAGCGGCTGCTTTGAGTGACAGACTGTGGTCTACGCCTCGCAAACAGCCTGTGTGTCAGATCCAAACACTCGCTCCTCCACAGCTCCATCCTCTCGTCCAGATTCAGAGTGATTCTTTATTGTCCTCTAAAGAAGAAATTTGCTTTCACAGGCTGTACACAATCAAACACTTAACAAGTAGGTAAACCTCAGAGTTTTGGCTTTAGTGCCTCTAACCTGGAAATTTAAAAAAATGCCGTGACCATTTCAGCCACATGCCTCAGATCAGTCAACAGCAAAACTGAATTGCAACAGCTTGGTTTCAACGAGTGCTGTTTCTATTCTTGTTTCTAACACTATATGTATCTTAATCTCAGGTTGATTTTTATCCAACTAGAAAAACCAATAACCTTTGCCTTGCTATTGTTATTGCTGAAGCCATTGTGTCATGAATATGTTCTATCTTATAATTACGTTGTTTTTTTTTGTTGTTTTTTTCTGTTTGTTTTTTTTTCATAATTGTGTCTTTTAGAAGATAGCAATTATTCTCTGTTTTGTGCCCAGGCACTACAGATGAAAATTAGCTTATGGCCTTCTCTCTGGTGCAGCCAAGTAGATGTGCACTGTCCCTGTTAAATTAACTGATAAGATATAAACTGGTTTTCGCTACAGTTTATGGGTTTAGTTACACTTTAAAAAACACCCAAATATGGTCACTTCTGGCTCCAAAAAACCCCCCAAAAACAAGATGGTAACAACCAAAATGCCAAAACATGTACAATGTATATGTAAGACATATATACAATACAGCTTCCTGTGACAAATCACACTTGCAACAGAGATGTGAGGTGCAAAAAGCCTCTAAATAATTCAGTATTCCCCAGCAGACTCTGGTGTGACGTCACATAGGTTTTCCGTGCAGACGTGCAGTCACTGGGCCAGTAATACAGTGCTACCTGCAGGACCATGAGTGTTGTGTTATCTGGATTTTAATGCTTTGAAAATGAGTACTTTTTCTGAATCCTGGGATTAATGAGTTGAACATTTCACTCTCAAATTTTAGTTTCATCAGGAGCAAAATTCAGTTGGTCTTAGCTGAAACTGTCACAAAAGGTATTGTGAGATTTCAATGGATGAGATTGTTTGGTAAAGTGATGTTTTATTCTTGTTGAGTGAAAAATGATGCACCGAATTTACCTTTAAAATCTAATTCAAATGCTCCTAGACTCATATAGGTCTGTACTCTGCAAATAGACTTGAGGTAACTTCCTTAAAGATACTGCCACCTACTGGCAGCCACTGAGCAGAACATGCTGGTCTGTGTGAATGTTTCTAATCAGAGCGTGTGGGAGAGGAACAAGAAAGGTCAAACATAATTGAAATGGATTGGACTGCTGAACACTTCTGTATGGGAGCGATTGGGGGGAAATCATTAGCACACACTGACAGCTAAAAGCTGTAAAACACGAACTCGATTTAATCTATGAGTCATCATCAGCAGCATCTAACGACAGAAGCAAACATCCTGATGAGAGTGCAACCACCTGCTGCTGCGGTCTTACAGTGAGACACTGAAGGACAAGCAGGAGCAGTGACACTTATTAGATGTGTATGTCTGACTTTTTATAGTCTAGCTGATCAGCTCAAATTTAAAACAACGATTAACATATTTATATTTATATTCATAAAGATCTGAATGTAACACCAGTATCAGCAGGACAGAACGTTCCAATCATTATTCCAGTGTGTGGAAAATGTTTGTGAGTGTAGAAATATGAAGGCAGGTGAGAACATTTTGTAGTGCAAGGGAGCAGTTGCTAAGACAATACATCTCATGTTGAGTGTCTGCCTCCTGTTGCAATGTGTGACGGGTCTGTGTGAGTGTGTTGGAGATGATGTTTTGTACCTGGGTTCTGCCAGGCAGTCATGCAGAGCTGCTGAGCCCAGACTGAGAGAGAAACAACACAGTTAGCATGCACATCACGTTACAGAAGCACAGCGGACGGGAAAGGACAATTCCTGTGTTGTCATGAGAGTCTCCTCCAGTACACAGTAAGATGACCTTCATAAATATGATGAGATAAGAGAATCATCATATGAATTATTGGAAGGCTGTGTGACAAATAAAGATGTGATGATAAAGATGACATGCACTGAAAAATTTGACAGTCACATACCTTTGTGAAGCTGTTTTATCAGTTTGATAGGCATCACCATCATGTCAGCCATCTCATTTGTACCAGTCTCATGATCACTCAGTGGGATTGTCTGCTGTGCATTTAATCACAATATAATCGAGGGGAAACCAGTGAGGGACTGGGGAGGATTTTGGGAGTGGAGGAATGAAAACACTGGAGAAGCAGTGGGGGCTTTGTGTCGACCTGTTTTTAAAACAACAGCAAATATGTCATGTCTTCTCTCTAAAATAGCGACTGTGTTCAACCACCTGCCAGATTATTTCACTTTGGCTTGGAAAAAACAACCTCCTTCACATCCCATGGACTGCAACAACAGCTATGACATCATGGGGGGAATAGGGGTTTCTTTGTGTTAGTCTCAGTTAATGTTAGTGTAAGTTCTCCCCTTTGTGTTTAAGTTGGTCTGATCCACCACTATATATGTTGCTCCATCATCTCATTTTGTTCGGTCTGTTTGTTGAGCTCATGTCTAGTTTTGTTAGCCTTTTTTTAGCAGAGTTATGTTTGGCTGACCTCTTTTAAGGGCCCTGTAACTCAAACTTTGTTATCTTTAGTCATTTGCTTTGTAAAATGTAGTTTTTGAGAAATAAACCCACCTGTTTTTGAGCTTTAAATCTGTGTTTTTGTGCTTTGACTGCTTGGTCCATGACAACATCTCAGATGAAAATACAGTGTGTCCCTTATTATGCATCATTGTCCTTCTTTGTTCTGCATTAAACAGTGAATAAGTATATAATTTGTTTTAAAACTGTGTCAGCTTATTCATTTAAAAAGCAGCAACATAATAGCTGAGAGTTTATTTATGAAGCAGTAAAATCAAAACAAATGAAGTAATTTGCAAAAACAATAAAAATGTTGGTGTTAGTTTCCGCATATCATCCTGTTGAGCCACCCTTAATCACCACAAGGGAAATTCGTTCACAGTGACAGCCCTAGTTTAATGACAAAGTCGAGTCGAGTTTCAGTGTCAGTTTGAGTTCGTTAACAGCTGGGTTAGGATGTTTGTCACTGCTGATTTGTTAGCTCTTGCTAAATGGGTAGACACTGAATTGACCGTCCTCCATCTGGCGTGGAGTCGGCACGGTCCAGAATCAGACCCTCAGGGCAAGGACTTAATGTAGGTATCATTTGATTGGAGATGTTTCAAAAGTACTTGGTACTTGAGTGAGTCTGGGGGCAGAAGTGAACAAATAAACAGTGAAACGATCAAGTTGTCCTTTGTGTTATTTAATAAAGTGATATGACACAATAATAAGAGTAACAGCAGTCACCTGGAGTGTCCTCCGTAGCAGAATAGATTCAGCCACATAATATAATTGAAAGCAAAGAGGAGGCCTCCAGTTCACTGATAACTGTCATGGGAACAGCTACAAAATGTGTTCAATGACACAGTTCACTTCAGGTATGAAGAAAGGGAATATTACATGCCCATTGGTGGTGATGACAAATGTTGCTCCTACATAGAACAGGCTCTAGTGTTGTGGCCGCATCTTTAATAAGATCCCTCATTAACACAAACTCAGACAAGTCCTCCATAAATTGGACCAGCTGAGGCAGAAAACTGAGTTTACTGTACGGCCACCCGGAGCTGGCCAAATTAAACATCACAGACGCAGACAGATTAGTGCTGGATTATTCTCTATGTGTGTTTGCAGGACAAAAAAAGTGTGCCAGTGAAGCATGGAAGAGGGATGGCTCACCACATACACACACTACATTTAGTTGTAGCAGTCCTAATCTCCTTAATCTGTCACTCAAATGGATAGAAATATAATCCATCCCTTTTTATGAAGAGGGAGATTCCAACAGAAGTTTGATTAGGGCGGGTATTTTGAACTTTGACTTCACTGGGTTGGAGTTTCCTAGAGATTAAATTGGCATCCCATAATCAACCACATCAAGCACAGCAATTAGCTTACAACAGTTATCTCCTGACACATTGAAGGAGGACTGCACGGCTGGAGACATCAAGAGTGCTGATGATCAGCCATCAGGTACAATTATAGATCCATATCGTCTGTACACTGGAGATTCAGCTTCCACATGCCTGTTGCCATGGAAACAAGTGGGCGGAACATGTCACAGTTTGTACCATGTCCACTTTTTGACCCATTTACATGCAAACTAGACCATCTGGTCACCTAGCAACAACCCACGTGTCCATTTTGTCTACCTGTCTAACAATCATGTCATCGATCATGACGACAGAAAGACAGACGGCTTGATGTTTTTACTCTCCCTCCACATGTGTCAGATCAGCTGAACCGTGAGAGCTCTTGTTATTTCTCAGCTGTACAAAAAGATGTTGAATGCAGCAGAGACAGGGAAACCTCAGCGGAGGCACCACTGACCACTGACAAACTGACAGACAGATGGACTTCACCGCACAATGATAACTGGTTTCTATCCAAGTATATCTATGCATATTGTCTTGTACTGAATTTAAAAGAAAATGCACTGAAGAGGCAGTGTTGGCAATTCTGGCAATGACTTGTCTATTGTCACTATAAACAATGATGCAAAAAAACAAGGAACACTGATAATAGTGACGGTTTAAGCGGGATTTGTTGAACTGATGATGTACCTACCATGTAGGTACATCATCAGTTCAACATGGTAGAAACCGTGTAGCTGCGTACCCCACCCTGTAGCCTTCAGCTGAAACAAGGCTTTTATTTACTTTTGTTCACAGATAAGAAACAATAAATTGTGATCACAATACGCCCCCACAAATAAGCAATTTAAGTCTTTTGTGTGATTTATCCTGACTTTATATGAGAAGATGAAATTTGACCAGGCTTATGCTAAATACGTTAGCATAATATTGTTGCTACATTAGCATGATATTGTTGCTATTAAGCCATGTTTTATGTGCGTTTTTGGTGTGTTAGTTAAATCTATCAGTCTTTACTACACTACAGAAATTCAACATGGCATAGAAACTCCACCACCACCTAGTGTTTGGAGGTGTAACTGCAACACACCACTGTACAACCATTGGCGGCAGAGTAGCTCAGGTCATAGGGACCTGGCTTGGGAACTGGAGTGTCGCCGGTACAAGTCCCTGTATGTACTAAGTATGGAGCGTGGACTGGTAGCTGGAGAGGCGCCACCCTGCCGCCTGGGCACTGCCGTGGTGCTCCTGAGCAAGGCACTGAACCCCCAACTCCTCAGGGTGTCTGTCAAAGGCAGCCCCCTCAGTCTGACATCTCTCCATTTAATGCATGTATAGGTCCTTTTTGGGCCTGTGTGTATATAATATAAAAAATGAATTTCTCCTTGGGGATTAATAAAGTATATCTTCTTCTTCTTAAATATAAAGGTTCAGAACGGCGTAGGCCAATTGTGTAGGCTACAGCGTACACTTTGTGTAGAGCCTACACACAACTATGAATTCACCTTTACAAAGGCAGATTTGGAGATTTTAAGTGTTAAAACATCCGTAACAGCTCAGCTGAGGACGCCGTTGCTTACATCTCACGCTGTCACGAGCACTCATTCATGAGTAGATGCAAACTTCCTTCTGCGCAGTGATATAGTTGGCGAGTATAGTTCTTTAGAAAGTAAAAATAGTTCCTACTTGAAACTGCTCTCAAAAAAAATCTGTCGATTATCTTGAGTAACCGGGTCATGATTTCTGGGAACAAACATTGCTGTTGTATTTCTTTGGTGCTTTGAGCACCATAAACTGAGTGCCATCTAGTTCCATTATATTCAAAAGAAGGCAGACATTTCTACAGCCGATATCTCTAACACTCAAAAACTCACACCAAAACAATCTAGATTGATAAATAGCACTACAGGTAAGAGGAGAAATATGTATTTTTAATTTGGAGGTGAACTTTCCCTTTAATGCTCTGACTATCACATACAGCTCCATTAAAAATGTTTTTTTGTTCTTATTACTCTTAACAAAAACACATTTTGGTGACATTTGAAAGGTTTTCTACATTTGGTTTGGTAGTTGGATAGAAACATCCAGTAGCCCTGCATGACCTTATGAATTGGTAACACTGCAGCGGAGAGTATCTAACCAGTTAGTCAGAGATCATAAAACTAAAGTTCTAGCAAACCACAGGAGAGATCTTTGAATGATTATCGTCATATAGGTGAGCCAAACCACTTCATTGGCAATGCATCCCACTGAGAGAGACCGAAGAGTCAAAAACCACATGTTAAATAAAAGAGGCCAAAAATAGAAATTCTAGCTTGAAAATAATACCCTGCTCGTCATTAAAGAAGAGGTTAAACAACTGCCGCGACATTAATGTAAAGATCAATTTAACCGCTTCAACCACCGGCTGTTTTTGGAGTGAAACATAAAGCAGTTTTTGGACTCGGAGGCAAAAACTGTTTAAAACAACTGTTAGTCATTTCACATGAGGTTTCCAGATCAGATGCAGCACCAGATGTGCACATGGCTGCCCTTGATCTCCACGGAGAACATCTCTACCTAGTTTTATAAATATAAAAGAATACTGCAGCCTAAATCTACTGTACATCTCTGCTGAGCCTGTGGGAATATTCCACTCCAGCAGATACAACCTCTAATGTCCTCATCTGCCACCACATTAGGGAAAAAAACAACAACCTCCACATCAGATTAAAGCTTGCACGACTAGCCAGCCTCAGCTGAACCGTTGTGCAGCGTGCTCGAGTGTCTCTGCTGAGTGTGTGTGGATGCGCACATGTGGTGACTAAAGCCTGCTCTAACCTACATTTCAGTGCAGCAGGGAAGTGGGTTTGTGGAGCTCAGACTGAGAAAACACACTGCAGCCAAACACGTGCTGCCGCGCTCAGATGGGCCAGCAGGGATACACACAGTACAAGCCAGAGAGGAAGAGAGCTGGAGGAGGAAAGGGAGCAGCATGTTCTCAAATGAGGAAAAACACTGTCTGCAGAACATGAGCTGATTTGTAGATAATTTGCTGCCGAACATGAAAAAACATGCAGATCATTTGGAGAGTTTAAATGGATAAAGACGATTTGTCAAAGATGATGAGAGAATTAGTGAGTAATTTAGCCAAGACACATGAAAGAAATTAATGCTTCAGAGTAAGCCCAGTGGCCTAATGATACTGGCAGACGCACAAGGCAGAACCCACGTGAAGCTGCTGAAGAAGTCAGACTTGGAGAAACATTAGCTTAGCTTCTCTGCTCCTTGTAATAAGCAAAACACATTAAGGTTTAATTCTCTGGTGTCTTTGTGGATTATTATCTCAGCTCTTAATTTAAGGCTATTCTCTTTCTTGTTTTAATCCGTTCACATGCACATATGTAATGTAAAAAACAAACAAACACACTAACAGCTTAACTGATGTGTTTAAATATCCAGCTCTAGTTCACTGCCTTATTTTGTGTTCAGCTCAGACCACAGGGCTAACACAGCAGACAAAGCAACACTAACACTAAGAAGGAAACTTCTCTCTAACATAATGCCAACACTGGGCCTCACTTACAAACAGTCCGTTCACACAAATATGTGCTTAAAAGGATAGTTTGCTGATTTTCAACCAGCTCTGTGTCATAACAATGTGGGCAGTACGTGTAAATGGACTGTGGTAAACACAAAGAGTGTAGAAGTGGATCAAGAGAGTGACCCACCTCTTTTTTCTCTCACAGTCTCCCTCTCTCAAACTCAGATCAGACAGTAAAACTAACCAGTGCCGATCAAATATAAACCAAGACTCCGTTACTGCATTGCCTGTTTGTCACCTAAAATATTTTCAGAAACATATTTAAGCTCACGGTTTAACTACAATTTTAAATCGTTTGATACCAGCTGCCCACCATATTGTTTCCTGCAGAAAAATGCTCCGGTGTGGTGCAGTGCATTCTGGTAGTTGTAGGTTTCTACCTCTTGAGCAAAAGTGTATCCCACAGGCCCTTTCCTGTTTTCTCTGGTCATGTTGCACCAATGAAAAGTATTTACGTCTTTCCACTACATAGGCAGCCCAGTTTCATAAATAGATCATCTATCCAGGGGTGAAATACTTCCTTAAATCAGGGTTACAAACATTTTGCGTACTAGGATTCATCAATCTCTTTTACCTGAATTTGCGCGTCCTCTGCAAACAAACTTAGAACTGCAATAAACAGTTCAATGAGCTGCTTCACAGGGACTGCACCCACAGAAGATACTGGAGCACATGATTCACTTAAATATTTAATAAGGTGCAAGAACTACTAACATTATGATGCACACTCAATCTTCATCAGAGTCAAACAGTCAAAGTACAGACTGAAAAAATTAAATAACCTCCTCCAAACAAAGAACAATCTCTCATTGGAGAATCAGGACCAATACAGTGACAGCACTGAATAAAAAACTCTTTTAATTCTGCCTCAAACCATGAGTATGCACAAATGATGAAGGCCTGGCTGTCTTAGGAAATTTACACACACACACTTTTTAACTAAAGGCGTAGCATAGTAAATCTACATTCATTAAAAAAAAGGCTTCAACAGACAACAGTATTTAAAAACCTTAATTTACTAATGCATTTGCCAAATGCAGCCTATTGAACAATTATGAAATTAACGCCCTTGAATCCTCATCAATTATTGTGATAATTAAATTTTTTAATTACACTATAATCTGCAATGTGACAAAGGCATAAAATAATTAGCAAGAAGGAAAAAATTAGTTTAAAACCTATTATCTGTGATACAGTTGGGTGGTAATTTATTCATCATTCGTTTTCAATGCACTAAAAATACATCAGTTACGAGTAGCAGCACTGGCTGACGAGAAGCAGACCTGGGCTGGTGTGACAACGGCACCATTTTCTCCATGATACAACTTGGGGAAAACATATTTCCTTATTTAGAGAAATGGGGGCGTGGCAGTTGGCTGATTACAAATAGCGGGCACGCACCTGTTAGTTCAGAATGATTCTGATTCACTAATATGCGCTTGGTGGTGAGAACAAAATTGGCTGGTATGCATGTGTCATGAATCCACTGGTAATTTTGCATGCACACTTATTCTGTGTGGAAAGTAAGAACATTTCTGGGCACATGAGGGTCATTACATCTCATTTGCTTGGCAGGCTGAACCCAAAGAGAGTTCTTTACAAGACACACTCTCTTATCTCTATCTCTTATCTGTCTCTCTCCTGTATACAAGAAACAAACACCATTAACACTGAGGACGGACTCTCTGCCACAAATAAACGCTCTTTAAACGGCTGAATAACTAAAAGCCAGATGCAGCTATTTCAGGTTTGTGTATGTGTATGTGAGTCACGTGTTTGGTGCCCGTCTAAGCGTGGGTATCACGGCTAAAAGGAGCCCGCAGCCACAGCTATTCATCACGCCACTGCTCAAGCACTCGTGCAGAAAGCTTCCAAACACACACACACACACACACACACACACACACACACACACACACACACAGACTCATGTACACACACTTGTGTTGAGACAAATGACGGCCCTATTGTAACCCTATACATCCATGGCGGCTGTGGTAGCCAGCATGCACAATACTGAAAGCCCCCACGGTGGTGGAGAGAGGGGAGGCAACAATGGCTGCCAACACCGTGTAGGAAAACAGGAGGAGCCGGACCAAGAGGAGGAGGGGAGGGTGTGAGAGGGTAAAGTGGCCTTTGAGGCTGATCTGGGGTCAGGCTTGCCATCCCATGACTAAAGATTAAGCTAAAAGAAATGGTCAAGAAAGCTGAACCTTACGCTCTATTCAAAGGCAACCTCACCCGTCAGCTTAAGAGGAGGACGACGGATTGCAATGAGGGGTTAAACATACAAAAAAGGGTGACTGGTAAACAATATTGATAAAATAAGATAAACAATAAAACACAATGCACAGACAGGTGGATTTGTTTTGGCACACCTGCTTTCAAAATCAGTGATTCTTTGAGTTTTAATCAGAAATGGGGCAGCCAATGAAGATGAAGATTCAAACAGTGACTTTCAGGGACATATGAGTAGTCTTGAACACAATTAGCTCCTTGCTAGGGTGTGGTAGCATCCCACCTATAACCCCACCCAGCCATGTGCATCAATGGTGGAGGAAGAACTGATGGAGGATGAGGATTTTCTAGCACTCTGAGCACATGGTAAAGAGTGAGATGACGGGAAAATGGATGGATGGATGGATGGATGGATGGGGTCACAGATGGTTTGGAGGTTCCTGTCACACTGCAGTGATCAACCTGTTGGCCTGAGACATGCGTTGATCAACTCTTGGAAAGACAAATGTGTTACAATAATTTAAAAATCGATGGTTGGATGATGGGAGGACCAGGGGAGGACGAGGAGGGGGGAGAGTGGCGTACGTATCCAGACCTGCGTGGAAGACCATGGTGTTCTTCCTGCATCCCGACAGCAGCTGAAGGTTTCGGAAAAGTCCTTTGGCCGTCAGCTTCACATGGAAGTTGGACAGCGACAGTCTGGGAGACCATAACATCGTCTCTGTTTGTTGTCCAGCTCTCTTAAAGATTCGACTGATGTTTCTGGGTTGGATCTTCTTTGCGTGTCGGAACTTTTCAGCACTTTCTCTGCTCCTCTAGACGGTCAAATTGACCCAGATTTTTTTCTCCTTGGGGTCCAAATTCCCAGTGTTGCCTGTCTGACCTGTTTACTATTGTCACCTATTTTCACAAAATGATCACCTTTTAATTTTAGACGCACAATAGTTGCTTCAAACTGAAGTCCCAACTCTCTGGTAAAACTCTTCCTCTTTTTGTCTTCAAGTTGAGAAGTAAGAAATAAATAAGTCCACACGAAAAAGACAGCAAAGACTTAGAGATTGTTGCTGCTGGAATTTGCGCCTTGCTTCTCCACGACGGCCACGTGGAGATCAGAGAAAGGACAAAAACAGGAATTTAAAGGGGCAGAATTTTGACTGGGTACAGAGTGTAACAGAAGCATTAAAAAAAACAAAGACGAAAAAAAAAGGGAGTCCATTAATCCGCCAGCTGCCCTTCATCCATTCAAAGCCGAGGAGTCGCCACTGCACAACAAAAAAATAAAAACCGAAGGTTTCTGTAGCCTGGCCAGTAAAAGAAGAGAAAATGGCGCCAAAAATAGCTGTGTGCTTCACAGTCGTCCAGGTGGTAGTGAATCATCCAACGATAAAAGATGGAGAGAGAGAGGTAGTACTCGTGTGTGTGTCAGGGAGGAGAGAAAATCCTCGATGCGGTGATGATTAGTATTCCATCGCTGCTGCTGCTACACGCAAAACACACAGCGTCCGTCCCACTGAAGCACGCCACGGAGGTGTGTGTGTGTGTGTGTGTGTGTGTGTGTGTGTGTCTACTGTCACAGAATGTAGCTCTCCTTCACACACACATGCCGAGTGGTCGGACAAAGACAAGCATCAACACACTCCCTCTATTTTACTGCTGTTTGCAAAGCTCTGTGAAGCCAGTGTACACACACAGTCACACACACACAGAGGGAGGGATGCTGCAGGGGAGGAGGGGGAGGGGGAGTGGGTGGGATTTGAATAATTTGTCTCCACTGCTTACTCGCTCTCTCCCTCCCTTGCTCCCTTGCTCCCTTTATCATTATTTTTCAGGTCTCTCGTGCTCTCTCGGTCTCCAGTTGAATGTCAGGGATGAAAATGTCAGAGATGAATCATGTCAAGGTTAAATGTGATGAAAGGACCACGATAAAGAGGAAACACACTGAGGGTAGGAGGCGGGCTGCGTCTCTTCATCTCTCAGTGGCAGGTGTTCTATTAAAACTTCAGCCAAACACAGACGTCTTTGTTTTGCGCGCGCACACACACACACACACACACACACACACAGTTTATATGCAGCTAAGCCTTTTGCTCAAATAATGGAATTCAGCTATGTTTTCAAAATGACAGAAATAAGACAAAGATGGAAAGTAAAATGTATTTTTGCTGGCTGCAAAGGCAGATTACACGCCCTGTTTATATTTCTTTTTTTTGCCACTGTGTATTTGCAACATGTATTTATGCTTCTTATCTTTTACGCCCCATATTTGCTGTAAATTTACAGGCAGTTCGATTTTTTTTTCCAAATCAACTACAGCTGTCGAGTCCGGTCTACAGGTGGGCATGGATGGGCGCAGGTCAGCACATTTTCACTCCCCACTTGTTAAATACTGATGCTTGATCAGGAAACATGTTTATGTGACATTAGAGAAAAATGATTTATTGTGTTAGTCTGACTGAAATCACAATAAATTAAAATTCTCAAAGTCGGACTAACACACACAGATAATGCAATTGGAAGTCAAATTACTCCTGCATGTATACAGTCAATCAGACCCAAACTGGCTGTGGCGCTCAGTGCATGCTCCGTAGTTTCCGCCCCTGGACTTTGACCCGGAAATCAGAAGCATTAAATGCATAACAGAAGAAGAAGCAAAATTTACATCCAGAGCCGTGCATTTTTGGACGGAGTTGTACAAAGTTGTCCACCATGGTACCAGTTTGCCACTAGCTAACCAAAGCTAACTTGTTTGTTGATTGTTTGGTCTGTGACAAAATAGGTCGACCAGAAAAAGGTCAAATACTAACAAGCTGAAAGGGGGCAGATCACCACCTATCATATTGGAGTTGGACATATTTCAGTCAATAAATTGATGAATTAAATGACTATGTCAAGCTATAACCATAGGTCAGCTTAATTGTGCATATGAACGTACTGAGTGACCTAACAGGTCAAACTATGACGCTCTAGGTACCCCTCCAGCATCACTTTTGGACACTTCGGGATGGCGTGTCAATTTATGTTTACAATTACGGTCTTTCCAAATCACAGGAAATGCACAGTGCCCGCTCATTTGGGCAACAAAAACATGTTAGGTTTAGAAAAAAACATCATGGTTTGGCTTAAAATAAGAACTTTTGTTAATATGTCAAAGATCACAAATTTCAAGTGACACCCACCTCCCCTCACACCTGCCCATTGCGGACTTTCTGCCTCCTTATACTACAGCAGTTGCTTGGGGCGTCAAAAAATGCCTCCTCCTGCAGCACTTCACACTGATGCTAAACGGTGCGTCAGCATCTGACACTGAGGGCCACTGACCAAGTGTTGATGTGTCACTATTTGACTCCAGTCTGCTCTCAATCCCAACTCATCAAAGGCTTGTCAGTGATCTCTGCAGAGGATACCGACACAGACAAGCACCTTTCACGGCAGAATGATACACCCATGTTGCCAGATTTGGAAGAATGAGATAAATATTTTGATTGTAGAGAATCTAACCAAGCTAACGATGTGTAGCATGTCCATATTGACAAATGTTTAAACATTAAATATATGTATACGTGATGCTGAGCCACTTAGAGCCAACATTTCATAAACTTTATTCATAAACTCCGCATGGTAAAATGTGCACGGTACACTGCTTTTAAAACAAGAAGTATGAATCTCAAAAATTACAACTCAACCGTGACACATAAATAATCCCCTGAGAGCACAACACAGCTCATGGACAATAAAACCAGTGTCCCGTGTGTGTATATAAGAATCAATAAAGTGTGTGTCCATATAGAGACAAACAGAGCTAAAGAAAGCCACTGGACGCGTTAAAAGCCCACACTGCTAACCACTGTCGCCTGAGGGCTGCTGCGGTGTGTCAATGAGAGAGAGAGGTGAATGAATCAAATGCATGTGTGGGGTTTATGAAGTGGAGGCTGCCTGCCTCTGTGTGTGTGTGTGTGTGTGTGTGTGTGTGTGTGTGTGGTGGTGGTGAAGCCATCACAAGGGTGACAGCATGTCTGTGAGTAGTGGCTCCCCACAGGCCCCAGAGAGACTTCCAGGCCCGGCCACAGAGGGGAGGCAGCCAGGCGCCCAGGTCCACACCAGAGTCACCACACTGGGGGGAGGCTGCAAGCAAAGGCCCCGGATTCACAGGGCCCACACGTGCGAAACCAGCAGCACTTCACAAAAAATGGGCCTCAGAAAATACGACCAGTGTTTTTCATGCTAAGACACCGTCTGTGAGTGCACGTGTATCTGCTGAGATGTTGTCTTGGTACCAAAATCGTTCCTAAAGCTGCTTTAAAATGAGTTTTAGTGTCACGTGACATCAAAGGTGTGAAATGTTGGACTGTCGACTGCTTGCGTAATTCAACCTGTGAACAAATGAGTGTTTACTGGTTGAAAACTGAGCGTTTCAGCACACTAAACAGTACTAAAACATCCAACGTAAGTACTGCTCAGACGCAAATATGGCTCCACTCTAAATTCAAAGAACGTAATTTCTGTGCGTGTGTGTGTCATGAGCAGGAGAATAATTACAGAGAGACTGCAGAGGGATGATAATTATGTTTGCTTAAGCTTCCAGGGTCTGAGACGTCGACAGTCAGCCCGAATCTGTGTGTTGGTGTGTGTGCAGCTGAACTGTAAACATCCATGAGCATAGTTTAATGATCTCATATCACTACTTAAAAGTTGTTGATTTAAGATTTAAGATTCAATACCTTTATTACCATATCAACATGGTTAACTGGAACTTATCTCGATGAGGTCACTGATGGTATCAGGTATAATGTATAATGCTGTATTTAAGATCAACAACAGACTCTGTGACCTTATTCCAACTTTTTTTCCTCTCAGTTTTCCTCTCATACACATGTGACTAGAAAAAAAGCATCTTATAGAGAGTAAAAAATGCAAACTTAAATGTGTGAGCTTTGGTTTGGTTTGTAGAGGTCCAGGTATGGAATAAGACTGATAACTGTAAAAATCTGTTAAAGCATGAACACCCTAAACGACTAATATCCATTTACACTGTAAGGTTATTTCCACTTGCCGTGTGTTCCTATTTATGTTGTCTAAGAGTTCTGTAGGTTATGAATGTTACTGTAAATTACATGCACTTCCTTTTCTTAAATCTAGACAATGTGTTCATATACACATTTTAAAATACAATTTGCGTCGTGTCTGGGCCCCTATTTTCGAGCATTATTTCTTATGCATTGTACTTGTGTTTTTCTTAATCTGTGTTTGTGAATAAAATTGAATTGATTGACTTAAACAAAGACAAAGAAAGACAAATATAGTAAAATCACTATGCACATTAGGCAAAATAAAAACAGATTCAGTTCTATCCATACACATGATCATAAAATCTAAAAAAAAAAAAAGGATAACATAAGATCCAATGCACAGACTGTGGAGTATGCATGTTCTCCCCGTGTCAGTGTGGATTTTCTCTGGGTACTCTGGCTCCCACAGTGTAAAGACATGCAGGTTAATTGGTGACTCTAAATTGCCTGTAGGTGTGAATGTGAGTGTGAATGGTTGTCTGTCTCCATGTGTCAGCCCTGTGATAGTCTGGTGACCTGTCCAGGGTGTGCCCTGCCTCTCACCCAGCGTCAGCTGGGATAGGCTCCAGCAACCCTGCAACCCCAACAGGATAAGCAGTTATGGAAAATGAATGAATGAAGATCCAACGCATTAGAGCACCATATGAAAACATAAGCACCTATAGGGCATTTAGCATCACATTAAACAACCATCTAGATAAAATGCATCAAGTGCATTAAAAACATCTGTTGTACTGCACAACTATTTAACCTGCTGAGTGTACTGCAGTGCGATGTTTGTAATGTTAAGGAGGCAGACCGCCTCAGGATATGTGCTCTTATGGAACTTGGATGTTCTGTTCTTAGTGCATCTTAAGCCCGGCATGTACTTTCCACAAACACAACACACTTAACATACAAACCGACACATGCAGAGTGCAGAGTAAAGGCTCTTAACAGGTCTCAACCAGTGGTGAAGTGGTACCCATCTACCGTGGTAGATGTGGTACACCCACCAATAGGGTGGGTGTACCACACGGTAGATGGGTGGGTTACTAAAAACAACATGGGTATACTCTCCTATACATTCCACAGTTTTTTGGCTAACAGGTAAAATATGTCATGTCATGTCCATATTTCATGTCCATATTTCTCACAGATATGCTGCATAAGAGGGCACACAATTATATGTCCTTCATTTTGTATGCCAGTCTTACAGCAACACACACGTTGTTCTGGTGGTGTACGGCTCCACCTCCCTATTTCCACTCACAATCTGTGAGAGGAAAACTAGAACCGGGTAGTTTCAGGCTTTTTGTCTGAAACTGATGCTGTTAAATTTGTCCTTTTTTTCGTCCTCCCTTCATCTAAATTGTCGATGACTGATATCAACCCTTTGGAAACACTCAGCCAGTATTTCGTGCAGCTAAATAATGTCTATAAACATTACTATTAACAGCATCAATCTAAAACCTACCAACACTGGCTTTTAAAGAGCCACATTATCTGAACCTTTGTATAAATAAAATCAAAGTCACTTCCAATGCGACACAAACGGAAAGTACAAAGTTAACGGCAACAGTTTTAATCATTACTACTTGGTACAAAGCTGAGTGTTGTTCTGCCAAAAACCTTCAGAATACCAGATAAAACAAGTCAACAGCTTCAGGTGCTTTAACGTCAACATCATTCAAGATGCACCCACACACGTCAACACACACAAATCACACACAGTAGCTGTGATAACCCTGGGTGTTTGCCAGTGTAGCTTTTGCCAAGAGTCTTGAGATTACTGCGGTTTTGCTCCGCTGACACACCCGCTGCCTGTTACACACAAACATCTCTCCTTGCCAACACACAATATGACAGTCACACAACCAACGCCCTGCACACACACGTACACACACTGCCTCTCACACATCCTTACCTGTGCTGTTCAGCCGACTGAGTCTCGCCGAGCCACTTCTTTGCAAGGGGTACTGGGATGCCTGCTTTGTCGGCCCCTGATTGGCAGGTGGAGCTGTTTTAGCTGATGTTTGATTGGCGGCGGCTGTCTTGGCCGTGTTGTGGTTGGTGACAGTCGGGGCCTTCAGACCTGCGAAGAGGACGCAGGAGTCAGTCAAATCTCATCGCAGAACTTGTCCTGGGCTTTGTTTCCTCCTACACTGTTGCAGGTCGAGGGACAGTTCACCCTGAAATTAAAAATACACATTCTTCCTCTTGCCTGCAGCGCTATTTATCAGTCTAGATTGTTTTGGTGTGAGATACAGAGTGTTGGTGATATCAGCCGTAGAGATATCTGCCTTCTCTGGAATAATGAAACTAGATGGCACTCAGATTTAGCAGCAAATAAAGACATGTCAACCCTCATCTGGGTTTCCACTCTCTCCTCAGAGCTGCTGGGTCACAGAGTTGAACAGCTCAAATGGAAGATTTGAAATCAGTGAAGCCAGATAATGAGCAAGAAGTTAAGTTTTTGATCATGTATCTTCCACCATCTATCTCTTGTCCTTCAGCCCTCACTCAGTGCTCAGTGTCTGACAGCTAGCATCACAGCTGTAGTCACTGTTTCTCTATTACACTCTGTGACTGTCCCTCTTTTTGTAATAGGATTGCATGTGTCATCCAGCCTCTGACCCAGATGTGTTACGCCACAGAAACAGCTGTCTGATTCTCTCCTCCAATGCAAAGGAAAAGTACGCACCATGTGTGTTATAAAACCAACCTGCTAACTAGTCTCTGTTGCAGGAGGGGAAGTTGCAGTCGTTCACACTTTTAATAAAAATGTCTCTCTGGTTTATACACACTGACAAATGGAAAGGTCCACATTTAGAATGGTACCAGCCTTCATACACTTCCTGATATTGAAAAAAAAATTACATGGGGCATTAAATAAATTGTTCATTGGCCTTACAACTAAATCATGTGTTAAAAAAACTACTTGCAAAGATTAGATCTAAAAGCAGGATTTAAAGAGTGTTGAAAAAAATCTATTTCCACATTTTACTTTGATATTTTCTGTCAAATTTCCCAGTGTTGATTAAAAGTGCACTGAAAATGCTGAAAAGGCATTAAATAAACTTTTTTTTACATAAACCCACACTGCTAGAAGAATATTATTCTTGGAGGGGTTTGAGGATGATATTCTGCCAAAGCAGAGATTCCCAAGAGTGCGTTGAATGGGCCATTTATCAAAATGCTGTTGTGGGCTTCCACATGAACCTCTCAGTAGGTCCAAGACTCTGCTTATCATAGGTGTAGATTTTGGGGTGTGGACGCAGGGGACACATCCCCCTCAGTATTTAGAACATGTGCATTTGTGTCCAATGAACATGAAAGTAAAGGAGGACTTTATTTTGACAAAATGTAAGGCACTTACACCATAAAACTGACGCAGTAAATTCACAAATTGGTGCATAAGAATTCACCAGAATGCAGGAAATTAAGTATTTGATACTTGAAATTCACGGAGGACCACAAAGTCCCCTGTTTTATAGGCGTTTCCCCCAATGTTGAAACTAACCCTACGCCCAGTTACTGATGACATATTCGAATCTGCCATTTGTTCACAGTTTAGCATCATGAAAAAATATTACCTGTTGAAATTAAACACTTTCCAAGAACACTGACGTGGACAAAAACAGCTCTTTGCCTGACATGTTCCTGAAAATAATACGAGACGTCGCCCGCTGCCTCTTCTTCTGGTGAGTTTTATGGCAGTTGGCATCCATAAGTGATGCATTAGTGCCATCTGCTTGTCCCTTGTCCTATCTATTCCGGCACTGTAACAGCGTGTGTGAAAAGGCTCAAGACGGAAATGTTCCTGAATGCAGTGCACGCGTGAATAGTGAAAAACACTAGCGCTGTCTGAAAGTTCATCCAAGTAATTTACAGGGAAGTGAGTGAGAAAGAGGCTCAAGAATCTGGACTGAAGTGTTTAATTATATTATGCATCTGATAGATGCTATCTTACTGTAATTCTTAGAGTGACAAAAAAGCAACCTTAGTTTGTCATTTGAATCTTATCACTAACTGAACAGTAAGTAAAACACACTCACCTGTGGCAGTGCTCCTGGCCTGCAGTGACAGAGCTCTGCTCCTCATTGCAGGAGGCTTTGGAGCAGCAGTGACACCAGTGGTAACTGCGTCACTGGGAGCATTGGTGCTGCTGGGAGCTGCTGGGATGGAGACGAGGGGCTTTGCTGTGCTCGGGCTGCCCACAGGAAGTGAGCCTCTGCTGGGCTGCTCATCTGGCTTGGTCCCTGTTGGTGGTGGAGCACCTGGAGTTGCTGGAGAAGCTGTAGGAAAGAAAATAAAAGTGCTTTATTTAAATGAAAGAGCAAAAGTTTGGAGTGGGTGTTTAAAGTGTCAGCTTTTTTTAATTTCAAGGTGTGAATCCTATAAATAATAATTTAATATCTATTATAGAAAATAATGGAGGTAAACAGAGACAAAGACGAGGAGGAGACCAGACTGTGTAATCATGGACAAATCTTGACATTATCACTTGAGCGCAAATTACTTTCCAACCTCCTTTGTAAAGCAGAAAACAGAAGTGTAAACTGAGGTGGTGTTTGGGAGGAAGGTTTAATGGTAGCACTCACAAAAACTAAATGTTCATGTGTAATTCCTCTCCTCATTGATACAGACAATAAATATAGCCCGGTTTGGCATATTTGAATGAGGGCATACATGCCCACTCACCCAACATACACTCAGTAAAACTACGCCCTGCAGAAAATTCTGTAAACATCAGATCAGATCAGGATGCTGGTTATAAACTTCTTCGATGGCTGTCAAACATAAACACTGTTATCTGTCTGAGGCAGTTATCGCTCCATTTGGACTAAAGACATCAAAAATGAAAGCATGTGGGTTTTATCAGATGCTTGTGTGTGGTGTGTCTGTGTTGTGGTGTCAAAGAGGGAGACTCAGGCCCTGTCTACACATATACAGATGTTTTCAAAATGGACACATCCCTCTATGTTTTGCCCTCTAGTCAACACGCAAACAGAGTGCTAGGTCACAAAAACGGAGATGTGTGGATTTTTCAAAAATCCTGTTACTTTGTATCTGTGTGAAAGTGTGCAACGAAGCATTTGGGAAACAATAAAGTACACTCCTCAGTTTGCACATGTCCATGGCTGCTTTTTGTAATGAGCGTGCACCAGAAACAATAACCACAACGGCAGGCTACTGGTTTTGTTAGCACTGCTTCATCTAATGACTACTTTAAACTTAAACTCAGAACTGCTGCACCACTTCATGGACAAACAGAGGTGTCTTCTGTGCCTAGTGTTTTTGGTCGACCTCAGTGTTTGCAGTTTCAAGTCCTCCAGAAATGATGGCTTTGGATATGGCACGGCTGAACCAGCAGATGGTGTGACTGATTTCGAGAGTGGGATTGTTGTTGATGAGTAATAGAAGGAAAATTTTTGCATGTCCAGAGCATCATTCATATCTTCGAGTGAGCTCCTCCACCCCTAAATTAAATGGGAATAAACTGAGATGAGATCTCCAGAGACAGAAATATTTTGTATAACGAAGGTCAAGTGGGCAGATTTTTTTTTAAACATAGAGGGAAATAACTGTTTTTAAAAATATGTAAATGTGTCAGGCCTGAAATGTTCACAGCATCTAATTCATAGAAGATATTAATACAGACGCTGTCATGTTAATCAGATATTTTAGGGTGACATCAACATTTTCCATGTCAGATACGACTGTATCTGTCCTAATCTGCTGGTGTTCTGCCGCTCACTTGATGCACCTGATCTGATTTATCAGGATAAATTAACCAGGTAAAAATGGAGGTGTCAGTGCAACTAAAATACACAGAGGGTACATCTGGTTTTATACAGAAACTAAAGCTTTTATTTAATTTTTCACCTCACAAACAACTGCAGAAATTAGTGACTAAGTACTGCTGTTATGTTCTGGGCTGTGTTTGATTATGTTTCATATCCTTCTATGCAATTATAAACTGATTCAGACTTGCAGAAAAACAACAACAATGTTCCTGCGGCACTGCACGGCATACAGAGCAGAAAACAAGCACTCAAGTTTGCAAACAGCGCATGCAGTCTCTAACCAGTACACCTGCGGGGAAAGAATATTATGACACAGTATGTTCTTTGCAAATAAACAAATAAAACAGGTATGTGTACCGCCAGATTGTTTAAGTGTGTAATTATACAAAACCAATACTGTATTTTCTACTAAACCCTTCAAAATACGTTAATATTTTCTGTTAGTCTCACTAATCAATTCTTTAATCAGGATAATTAAAGTCCAACATATCTGAGGCAGGTGACGGTGGGTGGACCTGATCGGACTGAAACACACACACACAGTATAATGCCCTTAGAGTTACTCTCATTTATTTCCAAGAGACAGAATGTCCAGAGCTCCACATGAACAGCTGAAACGAGGTGTAAATAAATGAGTCATTACGAATGTGTGGGTGTGAAATAACACAACACGTAAAAAACTACCTGCGTGGGGGTGTATGACACGGACGCTGCTCTCTGACAGGACTAAATACAGAACCAACATATTACCATGGGAACTAGCACATTTAATCTAGTAACCATAACAACCTGGCAATCTGTAACCATCACTGTGATGTGTTACTGTGTGAGTGAGACGAGAAGAGAAAGGTTAGAGAGTAGAGCTGTTAACCGAGGTCCTACTTATGGTTACATCGAACTACAAGAGGAGTTGTGGAGGAGAAATGTCAAGACAAGTATCTTTGAGACAACTCCACTTACTAGCTTTTTCTCGTGAGCCTAAGACCACAATTGATGGTCTTCATCTTTGTTTTTGTAGGGATGTTTTTAGTGGTGGTTTGTAGAGGCCTCATGAGAAAATGTGCAGATCCTTGCCACAAAGATACGTTACTTAAAGTGACAAATAAAAACCCAGTATAGGGTCCAAAACTGCAGCTGTGATAAAAGAATAAATCTATGTAACTAAAAGAAAAGAAAAAACTAGATTCAACTAGAATGTGTGCGCACACGCCGCACCGTCTCACCTTTGCCCGTGGCTCCGCTGATCTCATTGCTTCCCACTGATGAGAAACTGAGGCTTGTGGGTAATCCCTTCACAGGAAGTTTGGAAGCAGCAGGCGCTGCAGGTCGTCTGATCGACCCCGATGCTGGTTGCTGATTGGCTGTTGGTTTGGAGTTGGACGTTGCGGGACCTGGGACCGCCGAGACAGATGCTCGCTCTGTGGTGGTGCGAGGTTTGGGGATACCTGGTAGACAGAGAGTAAAATGGGAGGCCATGAATTTATCAATACAGACACAATACTGACACTAACTCTGCAGATAATCTAGTCTATAGTCTTACACAGTCTGATGTACTTTGATACGCACTGAGACTGATAGAGAACAGTCAAGGATCTAAACTTGTAGATGATTCGTAGATGCAACAGATGTTAAATGTCGCACTTGATGATATTTGTTGCCTTTAAGCTTCTGAATTACACGAACAAAAGCAGGAAGGCTGTAGCCATGCACAGGTTAAAAAAAAGGTCAAAGTGCCCTTTGAAACAAAAAGGGGCAAATCACTGTGACATTAAATTGATATCAGCTCATGTTTACACTGCAAAACAACCAGTTATCACGACTTGGCTTTACACACACAAACACACACCGTCTCTCTCTTTGTCTGTGCCACCAGCTGTGTGTGCTGCTTCTTTCTGCCTTTCTGACTGACAGGAATACAATATATTGTTATGTAGACGCAGATGACACTAGTTGGAGAGCTGCAGCTGCATGATCAAAATTCTGGTAGTGGTTTGGTAACTGATCGAGGCCTAGTCCACATGGAGACGGGTATTTTTGTGAACAGGGTTTTTCCTCCTCTGCTCTCAAAACAAAATTCCGTTTATACTCTCTGTGATAAAAAAAAGTCTCTGTCCAAATGAAAACGGAAAAACAATTGAAGCGCTGTCAAGAGCTGCCAAACCCACAGGCCGCAATGTAACTGTAACCCTAAAGCCACGCGAAGAAGAAGAGGAAGATGACGGCCAATCAGCAGCCTGAAAAACTTACTGGCAGGCTACCTGGAGCAGTGACCTCCATAGCACATTCTGACACCTCTGTTCCTCAATATAGTGGAAGAGTAACTACATAGGATTTTCATTTTGGACACCATGAGTACATGCGTGTCTAACAGTATATACAGTATATGTTCATATAAAATAATATGAGGTATCCAGAGGATGACAAGAGTTTCCAGGATGTGCTGCCGCAGAGACTGTAGTTCTATAGTTATGGAAATGTGAAGCACAACGTCTCAAACTCTCATCATTTTTGAGGACTGAGTCACACATTCTTTCCAAAAACCAAAGAAGAATTAATTCTCCTGAGAGCCATGACGCCCTCCTCTTCACACCAAACAACGGACACGAGATGCTTAGAAAGTGAGTGAGCATGTGTACGTGTGTGTGAGTGCGTGTGTGTGTCTGAATGAGTGAGTGGGTTGAGTGGGTGAGGTAAAGACAAAAGACTGTGATACAAAGAAATGCCAGTACAAGGGGACAAATGATCTCTGTTTCACTCTCAATGAAAATATAGTCATGGAAATATTTCAAGTGTCCATGATGCAGATCCACCGTCCCTCAGGTCCCACATTTTGTGGTGATGCTGTTTTATGAAGTAAACCGTCTTATACTCTACAGCTACACCACTAAATCCTATTCCTGTCTGCAGCTGTTAACACAAAAAGTACAATCATTGCATATTACTTTTTTTTTTTTTTTTTCAATGACAATCACGACCTGCAGCCTAATCTCCAGCTAAACAGTGAGGACCCGGCAGTCCTGCTTGTCCTCTCTACATCAGGACTGCTACCATGGTACGGTGTTTTTTCACTGACCTTTAAAAGGGACAGTTCACCTTAAATTCATAAGAACATATTTTATCTTCCCACCTGTAGTGCTATTTATCAGTCTTGATTGTTTAGTGTGAGTTGCCGAGTGTGGAGATATTGGCCATAGAGATGCCAGCCTTCTCACATATACTGGAACTAGATGACACTTGCCCTGTGGTGCTCAAATCCAAGATAGCCCCTTTTACACCACCTGTTCAAGGCTTGAGTTTCGTGCCATTATTCCGCCTCACTGTTCTGTACAAAAGGTAAGATAGTGGAATAAGGGGACAGAGTTGTCTCGACTTTAAGCCAGCAGTGGGGGTAGTAACAGTGCCGAATCGATGACGATGTAAAAGGGACAGCCGGCAAGACGGGACAGGTGTGATGTTTAGACAACATATTATAAGTGCGGCCCAGCCCCGGAAGACTTAAAAAGCAGCTAGCAGCAGCTAGCAGCTAACTCACAGAAGAGGAACAGCAGCTAAAGATGTCTGCAAATTGAGAAAACAATGAGGATCAGAAACTCCTCATCCTCCAAGCAGAGACAGATGGTAAATTATTGTTATTGCCATGTTATACCATTGTTGTTGTTTATATAGCGCTGCCAAGGCATATATTACATGTCACACTTGAGGGCAGACACTGTTGTGTTAATGCTTTTGCACACTGAGTCTGTTTTTTGTTTTGCTAAATTGTCGCACGTCTAAAAATAAATATGACCTCATGTTTTGTCAATCACATTTGCACACTGAGCCTAAAATTTTCGTCCATCATTAAAATTTTTGGAACAGGTTCCATTTTCCGCATTTTTCGCATCCGTCAGAAGCCTATAAAGAAGACTGACCAAGAATCAGTGAAAAAAATATGGTAGCTCATATTCAGCAGTTCAGACAGTAATATTCAGGTGGACGATGATGAAGAGGAGGAGGATGTAGACCGAACACAGAATGTGGAGGACAGCTCCGCCCCTTCATGCAGCTGCGGTGCCGAAGGAAAGACAGGGAGGGAGTGATGACGGTCAGATAGATCACTCCAGTGGAGAGGCAAAGGAGGAAATGTCTTTTCATTTCGTCACGGATTGTGAATTTTCACAATGAACAGAACAATTAAACGCATTGGAATCAGTCTGCAAGGTTTCTGTGTGGAATGATTTTTTTCGGAGAAGGGATTTTTGATTTTGGGGCGAACTATCCCTTTAAACACTGTTGAAGGACCAGACCAAAGGTGGATTTGTTCACAATGACAGGACCCTAAATCACAGCTCCTCTATCTGAAGTATGAGAATGTACAAATGTATCATCTAATATTAGACATGAAGAATTTTCCGCACCTATTCTCAATGTCGACGTGAGGTTGTACCAGCCCTCACACCTATTTAAACACAGTCCCACTAACATACTAACGACTTAATATACGAGTTATCCCACTTCCCTTTTTGGCCTCAATGGAGTCTCTTACTGACCTGTTTTTCTCCTCCATGACCTCATTAACAGAGTTACTGTTGTTAATTTGTGCATCCTGCATGTGCTCTAAACACATTTCACTTTCTACAATTGTAATTAAAACTGTTGGTTTTCTATGTTTGCAACCAACAATTAGCTCTTTTGTTTATATCCTATTTTTGCTGCTGGTTTCTACTCTTTTACAGGCTGCACGAACCTCATTCATCCACTAAGGTAATTAAAGTTTCAACTCAAACTTTCACTGAGTCTCTACAAACATAAGTTCTGCCTGGCGAAGGGGAGGGAGAGCGAGACAAAAAGGCACAAAGAAAAAAGGTTTTGTATAAAGAGAGGGAAAAAAAGTTTACATGTGTTCACCGCAATTACATTACCTCACATTAACACACACACACACACACACACACACACACACACAGAGTCTCTGTTGGCTGAAGGTAGAGCAGCAGTAAAACTTGTACTGTGACTGAAGCCAGCAGGAAACATCTGGCTTCATTTGGTTTCAGTTCTGATGAAAAGCCAGCCAGAGGAAAGCAGCTGGATTCTGTTACCTCAGAAATCAATGTTAGGTAAGAGCTGGCTCGCTGCACGTCAGCCTCGTGCTTACTGTTGATACACAAAAACACACATGTACACAAAATTGTCTGACTACACCAGTTCAGACCTCTCAGGGAACACATTCCTCGTGTAATCCCTGACTTTTACTTGATTCTAATCATAAACCCAAGACCAAACTCCGAACTAACAACACACACACACACAGCAGCAAGACACTATCTGCTATGTAAAGATACAGCGGAGTAACGGCATCATAAGCAGAGACAGAAGTCATGTTACCTCTGTGGGTGGTTTAATTAGCGCTTCTCTGTGGCTTGTTGTTGTAGACGGTCCGGCTGTGCGTGCATGTTAGCGCAAATTTAGCTGTATTGGCTAGCTCATTGCCACCGCTTTGCACTATGCTCTTACGGTGGTTACTGCTGATATCAGGCTGACGTTGTCGCACAAGCGTAGCGCCCACCCTCCGGTTTATCATTAGCTCTGCCAGCACTGTTGCTATCGTTAGCGCAGTTCATTGAGTTAGCACCATTAGCTGCTAGCTGCTAGTTCAGTCACCTCCATGTTGTTGTTTTATAAAGTTGAGATACTTTTACTTCACTTGAGTATATTAATCTCATACCATTTTCTAGTTTTGCTTCACTACACCTTAGACAGAAATATTTTACTTTTTACTTCACTACAATTATTTGATAACTTTATTTTTTGGTGACTGTACAAATTAAGATTTTTAAACACAAAATACTAGAAAATATACAAGTGTATGGCCCCAGCTTCTCAAATGGGAATATGAATTATTTTGATTTATTAAACTTTTTATTTTTTTCTGCATGATCACCTTTACGTTTACTTAAAGGTCCAATTGGTAGGATTTAGGTTGTATATATTGGCTGAAATGATAATATGATATTCGAAATTATGTTTTCGTCCATTTATGATCACCTGTAACTAAGGAACTTTGTGTTTTCATTTCCATAGAATGAGTTGCTTTTATCTACACATGGAGCGGGTCCTCTTCTATGGCGTCCGCAATGTTGTTTCAAATCAAACACAGGCTCTAGATGGGGCCATTCATGTTTCTGCATTAGCCACCATATTCTCCTACATGCTTTGCACACAGGAGAAGTTTTAGTTGGTTGCAATTTGCAATCTCACTGCTAGATGCCACTAAATCCTATACTTACTTACATACATAAAGGTTCAGTGTGTAAGATTTAGTGGCATCTAGCAGTGTGGATTGCAGATTTCAACCAGCTGAAATTTCTCCTGGTTAGATTGCCTTCAGTTTTCATTGTTCAGGAGGATTTAACGGGAGCTGAAGTATGCGCAGAGGTCTCTTCCTCTCCATAACAAAAGAACCCGGTGGTTGAAATTGGTAAAAACACTGAATAAAGCAACTTCACATTACAAACCACTGTTTCTCTGAAGGTGTTTGGCACATTGGAGACGTGGGTTTGCCCACCAAGTGCTAATGCACGTTCACAAGCAGTTTCATGTTGAAAAATCTGTATTTTTTCGACACTGCACATGGCAGAAGCATTTGGCCAAAGCAAAAATGCAAAAAAGCATTATCTAGAGTCAGTGCTTGGTTCATCCACTCTAGGCTACTGTAGAAACATGGCAGTAAACATGGTGATTTCTATAAACAAAGACCCACTCCCGAATTTAAGGTAACAAAGACATGATTCTAATTTCCAGGTGATTAGACACAAAGAAAACATACTTATACACAATTTCTTCTGATATATCCCTCTAAATCCTGCACACTAGACCTTTAAATAACATTTTTATCGAGGTCTTTAACTGCTAACAGAGTATTTTTACAATCCATCATGTTTTGGGAAGAAGCCACAGAGTGTATTACATTCCCTGTTTATAACAGAAAGAAAACTGGTGGCTTAATGTCTGTGGATCGCTTGGTTTGAGAACTCACAGCACCAAATGCAACAAACTTATTCAGCTGTCTTCCTCAGACCTAAATCCTTGTCATTAAATGTGTCTCCTCCTCTGAAGATAACAGCCCTGCTCTATATATGATGATAAGCTTAAACATAACATAGTGGGTGTTGTGCCTTAGGAGCTCTTCAGCAGTTCAGTGACATAACCAAATTCACACTGACACTCAAGAGTAAAGACACAAATCAGCATATCAAACAGGAAAGACGACTACGTGCTGCACGGGACACGTTAAACTTTCACACTTAACTTTGCAGAAAGCGAACCAAGGAGACCCGACCCTAAACTGACCCTGTGATAAAATGTGGACTGCTCGGTTTGCCCTCATTTGGGTGAATTTCTTTTATCTTACAAGCAGATTTATCTGTTTACAGAAGCCTATCACATCTGAGTGCAGATAAAAACACTGAGCACATAAACACGTTGGCAAAACCTATTATGGAAAAGATTTGTAATGGATTAATCAAGTCAGGACCAGATTCAAAAGACGCAGACACACACACAAACACACACTCAAAGGAATCCATTGATGGCGATTTCAGTCTGAGGTCAAGAGGCATCCGTTTGTTCCTGCGTATCAGCAAAGAGGACAGACCAGCTTTTGTCCATCAGAATGTGACCTTTATAAGGAGAAAGATCTGGTTTTACACTCACACACACATTCACACACACATACATTTCAGCATTTTCCGCGATGTAAATGACACAATGCAGCTCAGTGATTATGGAAAACAAGGGTCAAGTTTCGCACACACACGAGCACAGGAGTGGAATTACAGGCCACTGGACACCAGACAGGGGACACCATGTTTAAGTTGAGTGTCTCAACAGTGTTTCATCACCAGCATTTACTAGCATACACACACACACTATAGACTGCAGGCTACAGTGTCAGGATGTGACTGACATGACGCCAACAGACTTCTCCATTACACCATTCAACACAAATCACGAACGCACAAAGCCACAGACAGGAAACACACACGGGCCTGAAATTCCCTTCAGGAACAATAAAGTAGAAAAAACAAAGAGGATGACGGAGAAGACGGGGAAAAGTAATGGAAGCACGAAAGCGAAAAAATGTTACCCATGAGTTTTTTTTAAAGGTCCAGTGTGTAGGATTTAGAAGGGATATATTGGCAGAAACAAAATACGATATAACAAGTATGTTTTCTTTAGTGTATAAAAATTGTCGTCAAAGATCACCAAGTTGAATTTCGTTCGTTTCTACATTAGCCCAGAGTAGATAAACCAAACGCTGGGTCTAGATAGGACTATTCATGTTTCCGCATCAGCCACTGTAGTTAGCAGCCCCTCCGCTATGAGAGCGTTGGAAAAACACTTACTTTAACAGTGTTTTTACAGGTTTTCATCACCAGCTCTGTTTGTTTTGGAGAGGAAGAGACCTCTGCAGATAATCCGGCTCCCAGTTAAAACCTCCTGAACATCTGGATCTGGAAGTTACCAGAGAAAAAAGGTGTGCACACATTAACAGGTGCTGAGCTACTGGTCATCTCTGATATGCCAAACAGCATCGGAGAAACACGGATTTGTGATGTGAAATTGCTTTATTCAGTTTGTTTGTTTTGGAGAGGAAGAGACCTCTGTGGATAATTCAGCTCCCACTAAAAACCTCCTGAACGTCTGGATCAAATTTAAGCTGAGCACATATTAAGTTATCAGAGAACAAAGGTGAGCACATTTGGCAGGTGCTGGGTAAGAGGTCCATCTGCAACGTGCCAAATAGTGTCTGAGAAAAACTGATTTGTGACATGAAACTGTTTCATTCAGTGTTTCTACCATTTTTAATCACCTGGTCCGTTTCTTCTAGAGAAGAAGACACCCCTGCAGAAAATCCAGCTCCTGGTAAAAACCTCCCGAACAATGAACACCGCAGGAGTTCTAATCGGGAGAAGTTTCAGCTGGTTGCTGTACTCACTACTAGAAGCCACCAAATCTCCAGAAATCTTACACACTGTTCCTTTAACTTTGTCTGAAGAAAAACAGGGAGGTGCAGGATAAAATTAGTTTGCACACACACACACATGCAAACACGCACAGCCCGAGTGTCCAGCAGTAGTTTGTGAAGTGAAGTGTTAGTGCAGAAAGATTCAAGATACTAAAAAATAGAGTTCTTATGCAACACACTGCAGCTGAAACTTAAAGAGAATCTAATTCTCCAGCTGCACGCACACAGACAGACGATAACAGTACATGCCTGTCCGTCAGTAACTTGCTCCCTGTATGTGACAAAGTTTGGAGATCACAAAACAGTCTGTGCTTGGGCCTGAAAGTGTGTGTGTGTGTGTGAGTGAGTGTGTGTGTGCGAGTGGTGTAGTGGTATGTGGAAGGCATTTTAACTCGCAGCTCTGCAGTGTCAGCCTGCTCATTTCCTTAGTCTGCTGCAGGAACGAGTTTTTCTTTCCTCCACACAGACTGACACACGAGTCTATACCCCTGACAGACAGCTGAGGAGCGTGCTGTCGATCTGAGCAGACCTACACTCCATGTGCAGTGTGCCGCTGTGTGTTTACATTTCAGGTTTCATGAAGTAAAAGTGTCTCTACTGAAATAGCGCATGTTTATGTCTCCGTATACATTCAGACACCGTGTTGACTCACCCTGGCACTGACTTTGGCTCTGCCTCACTCTCGTTGGAGATCCACCCCCGGCGCTCTGTCCACCCTCTCCCAACACGGAGCCATCACTCTGCCTGGGCCCGGGGCTCCCCTGTCCTGGAGGTCCAGTCCCTGACCCCGGAGGTGGAGCCGGTCCTGAGGGCCCCTTCTCCACTCTGGCGCCTTTTCCCTGCTGCCTGGCATTGGGCCCCAGCTTGGAGGAGACTTTCTGTAGGAAGAGGTGACGTTTAGTGACAGCGTCCCAGCCGAGCGGCCCCAGCTCCGAGCTGCGCACCGAGACCATGGTGTTAGCCATTCCCCACTCAGAGTCAGAAATGTGGACTGGGGGAAGCGAGGGAGGCAGGGAAGGAGCAGAGGGGAGGAGTGAGGGAGAGAGTGTGTTAAGACAAGAGGGGGAGGAGGAAAAGAGAGAGCAGGAAAGAGAGGTAGGAGGGAAAATTGGGAGTGTGCTGCAACCACAAGAGGGGTAAAGAAAAAAAAAAGTTGGTATTGTGTTGTACATTCCCTTTGAGAATCCCAGCTCTGACCAGGCCAATTTTTTTCTCTCTCTCGCTCTCTGTCTTACCCCCACCCCCGTCCCTCCATGTTCCTCCCCCTCTGACTCTATAAACACCAGCACACATGGAGTGAGTTTGTGGATGAGGGCCTGCCGTTTGTCTCAGACTTTTCAAAGGAAAGGCTCAACTTATAGAAGCTGTTTTGTCTTTTAACATTTGCCCTAACAGAGCAGTCAGGGGGGAGGGAAAGTGAGGAAGACGTGAAAGAGTGTTCACAGCTTCACAACAATTCTCTGATAAAATCCCTGATGTGCTTAACATGCAAAAAGCCTTTCACCCTGTCACCTCCACATCCACCTCCCTACCCAAATCTCAGAGCAGAGCTTTATTCAGAGGGGACGAAACACTTCGGAGTGTTCTTGTAACTTATAGCCTCATCGACTTTCCAGCTGAGCCAAGAGGCTGAGCCCAAGGATTACTGTAGCATACCAATACACACTAAATCATGTGTTGACATGCTAGCTGGCAGCTGGACTGGGCCTAACTGATGTTCTGTTTGGCAAAACATAAATGTTACGCACACGTGAAACACCATGTCTCTGAATATTGATAAAATAAAGGACAAAATTATAATAAAACAAAGTACAGTGCATCTAATTAATCATTAAGACATCTGAATGTGTGCCACTACATGGATGGGAATGTCATCAAATCATCAATAATGGAAACTGTGCATAGTTTAGTGACATATGACATTTAACCATAGTCAAAGCCATTAAAGGCTGATGCACAGAAAACACAGCTTGTTATCTAAAGCATCTTATTTGCTTCTGATACATATACATATACATATACATATACATATACATATACATATAGGTTAGCGTACGTGCACAGCTGACATGTTCCCAACACACCCTGTACTGTTACAACCCCTCAGGCTGCCTATGAGAGAATACGCTGGGGCAGGTTTCAAACTTGTCACCAGCTCACTGGATCTTTAAAAACACATACCAGAGACTGAGCACACATACTGTACACGCACCACTCCTTCATTTAAAACACACTTTAAACTACTGCTACGTTGACTCTCCTGAGGAAGTAAACAATGCTCGACGACAACAACAAAAACAACAACAACAAAGCTTAAGGGATCAGACAACTATAGCTAACTTCCTTTTTTTGTGTCGGTCCTTTATTTAGTTAATTTTCCAGTCTTGAATTATACTTTACATACAGTAATTGCATCCTGCCATCCTCTGAGTGCAACTGTTAATGACAAGGTTAAGCTCCAGTATACCCGGCTCGAGCACATACCATGACTGCTGTTTTCCATCGAGCTGCAAAGCTTAAAAATAGAACATTGTAAAGATTTCTCAAAACCTGCGCTCGTATTAAAAAATAGCCATGCTTAAGACTTTTTGTATGTTTCTATATATATATATATATATATATATATATATATATATATATATATATATATATATCCCCACAGGTAAAGTTATCCTTTCATGCATGGCACCCCCTCTGTGGTTTGGGTTACAGAAAGGGGTTGGTTCAGGTTTAGACAGGGGGAAACAGTCTTTGGATACAACACTGGCAGCTAATCGCAACCTCCGGGGCTGAAAAATGAAGCCAACATGAAGTGTCAAAAAACTGCACTTCCTCGAATGGCCACTTGAGGCTGGCTCTAGAGGTAAGTTGATCCCCTTGAACTCCCATATTTAAATGCATAGATTTACAGCAGAAATAAACATGTTTACAGCCTGGTACAAAAAACGATTTTGGTCTCTATAGCTAAGTTCAACATTTATGACAACTGTATGGGGAGTGACTTGTTACATAACTCACACATTTACATTTTGTTAAGGCTTAAAATTACAGATGGTTAAGGGTTAGCCTCCACAGCTCTGCCTTCTCATCCAAATATAGTCAATCTTGGCTCCAAAAAAACCAAGATGGCAATAGTCAAAATGTTAACCTCGAGGCTTCAAAACGGGAGTCCGTAAAACCAATTGGCGACGTCCAGAGACTGTATAAATAACGGATGAAGCTACAATGAGGTTACCAATTGGTTTAAAGACTGCTGTTTTGCAGCCTTGAGGGTGGCATTTCAGTCGCCATTCTGTTATTTTGGAGCCAAAAGTGACCAAATTTAGCCAAGAGGCTGGAGCTGTGGAGAAGCGAGGGGTGGATCTGACTCATAGACTGAAATGGGTTAGTTATATAAAAAGTCACCTTCTGTACAGTTGTCATGAATGTTGAAATTAGCTGTAGAGACAAAAATCATTTTTTTTGTACCAGGCTGTAAACATGTTAATTTCTGCTGTAAAGTTGGGCATTTTAACATGGAGGTCTATGGGGATTTGCTCTGTTTTGGAGCCAGCCTGCAGGGGTCATTGAAGGAACTGCACTTCCGCATTGGCTTTCTTTCTCTGCCTCAGAGGTGGCAGCTTGATGACGTCAAGGTAGCTACAGCCATTATTTTATACAGTCTATGGAGACAGCTCTAGGAACTCCCCATCCATGCAACGAGAAAAGTCACCATCCAGCGAATTTGGCCAGTGGACAAGCGCAAGAGCTCCTGGTGCTGCTTTCACAGGAGGTTCCTTATCTACACACACTTCCTACACCACAGTGACACAGACCTGGTAGAGAATTGGGAAAGTTTGCCTCTAAACACACTTGGACATGCTCATAGTACTCACCCTAATAGGATTCCTTGGTCTCTCCACAGCAGCCTTTCCAGAACCTTCATGAGCATCTTCACTTGAATGTTTACCCTCCACCCCTCCGTGTCCTGTTTCACGTTTATCATGCACTTCCTGAACAGCCTTCCTGGGAGAGCCCGGGGGTCCTTCCTCAACCACCTCAGACCCCACAGAGCTGGTTGATGTAGAGAGAATTCGACTGACAGCCAAACTCTTCCTCTCTGGCCGAGCAGAGTCATTGGCTGCTGGCTTGTGGTTGGTTTTAGGATCAGTGCTCTTTCCTCTGAAGGGTTTCAGCAACACGGCCACTTTGACTGGACCTGCGGATGACCTTTGCTTTTTACCCCCGTCCCCGGTTTGAGCTTCCTCCTTCCTAAGAACAGCTCTCTTTCCATTGGCTGAAGCAGATTTGTTCTGTTGAGTAGAGGAGAAATGACGTTAGACAGAAAACAGCTGTACAATATTTGATACGTGTAAGCTTTTCCAACCTGTTCTCAATCTCAGGTCTTCAAATGCAGATGCTTTTCACGCCCCTCGGTATCTCATGGCAACGCACAGGTCACCCTTTAATGTCTTTATATGACGCAAAGCTGAAAGACTTTGTAACATGTGTTTAATGTTACGAAAAGGTTGCGCTTAGGTTTAGACAAAAAAATCCACTTGGTTAGACTTGGAAAAAACATCCAGTTTAGGGTTTAAAAAATTACTGTTAGCAACAACATGCTAACAACAACAGCATAGCATAATGTGACGTGAATGTGTGATGTAAGTAGCATGAGTCCACGACGACCATATGTAAATTACATAACAAAATGTCAAGACAACGGTGACTCTTGGTTTCACACAGGACAGAAAATATGGTCTCCTGGGTGAAAGTCCTGTTTGGTTTGATCTATCCACCTTACGTCCCTCCTGCCCATACAGACTTTCTTGCTCTTTATGTGACGTCAGTTGCACTCAGAGGCAAATTTTGCCACAGATGGTTTAACATCTGTGTTAGCTGAACGTCCACTGCCTCACATAAAGATGCAAAAGGGTGCCTTTGACGTTGATATCACATGCCAAGGGGCGTGAACAAGCGTCAGTATTTGACGACAGGTTGGCTTTTCAGTACAGTACCTGGCTGGGTGTTTTAGGTGGAGACGGGTTGGACCGTGATCTACCTTTGGCCTCAACATCTTTTAGGTCCACTTTGGAAACTCTCTTTGCCTCCACACTGGATGGTTTGATGGCTGTGGGTGCTGCTGTCTTGGAAACAGCTGAAGTAGCAGCAGCTGGTTTGGTTTTTGCTGCTCTGGCAGGCTGACTGGTGTTAGGTTGGGATGGTTTGGAATCCACTGAATGTCTTTCCACTTCCTCAGGTGGAGGAGATGTGACTTCCTCAGCATCTTGACCTGGATTGGTGGAAGATGGAGCAGAGGAAGATATCTGAGTGGTTTCACAAAGGTCCTCAGAAGCAGGAGGCTCTGTCTGGCGTTCCACAGGTAGACCAGGAGGATAGTTGACTCCAAGCTCTTCTAACACCACCTCATCATCAGCTACATTCACAGCAACAATCCCTTCTGTCTGTAGCTCAGTTGTCGCAGCAAGGTTCATCTGGCTGTCGCTGGATTGACTGATTGAGCTTGTGAGGGTCACGCTGCTTCTTCGCACCCCCATGTCAGAGCTCACAGACAGAAACAGAGCCTCCTCTTCGTCATCATCATCAGGAGGGATTTCTGTTGCGTCCGAGTCTGGAGTTGAGGTGCCATGCCTTCTCCCATGACTGCTTCCACTGCTGAGGTCATCATTATTGTCATGGTTGCCGCTGTTTGTCGTCAGGGACAGAGCCAGCGTCAGGGTGTCATTATCATTCCAGGTGTCTTGGCGGTATTCACAGCTGTTTGCGTCCAGGTAAACAGACACAGAGTTGTCATTGGATTCTGTCAGCTCTGTTGCTGTTTGAATCTTTCCTACCGAGACGTCATCATCATTATCATCCAGTTTATTTTCCTCCTCTGGCACCCATTTTGAAATGACAACATCTGTTGTTTGGTCCGTTTTGGTCGTCACTGTCGTCATCAGGGTGACCTCAAACATGTCGTAGTCCAGTGGGCTGTCAGTCCGGCCCCCGCTGAGGCTGCTCAGGCTCCGCAGTGACTCAGGAGATGACTCCCCTAGACAGGATGAAGAGGAGGAGGAGGAGGAAGAGGAAATTGGGAAAGCGTTTCCATTGTGGTCTCCTGCGCTGTGGAGAGGGAGCCTCATGGTAGATCCAGTTTTGCCCCTGACAGGGAAATCATCAGTGGGTTGAGAGACACTCATCTCTGGGCCGTGAAAGCAGAGGGTCAGTCACTCTGTACAAGTTTCCTCTGATCTGTGACGCACAGTTTTATTTGCCCATTTGCTTTTTCTGTAGTTCTTCTTGCTGCAAACAGCAAACAGGGCTCTTTACAGCTTTAATCCTCTTTATACACACAATACTGACATTTGATAAAATGTCCAATCCATTCTCTCCATGCAGCAGTGTTTGCAGTTTTTTCCTCTGGATTTCTAATTTCTAATCCATCCACTTTCATATTTAAACACGGCACAAAAATGCTGCAGTATTTCCAAAAGGCCTGTATGTCATCGTGTCCTCCTCAAGTGCAGAACTGTCATTTAGAGACGTATCACTTTATGGGCGCTGATCCTTGCATGTTATTTGAAGACAAGATTCCACATTTTCAGGACTCTGCTGTTGAAAACATCTGAAAAAGCAAGAAGAAAGGAACATTAAATGTTAAAAGTTTTATAATTTTGACAAAATGGCAACAGTATCAATCAAATCAATGGATGAATAAGATGAAGATGAATAATTTTGTTCACACTGAATCAGGGCCATTACTGAACGAACCTACCAGGCACAGGCCCAGGGAACCAAAGTGTCAAGGGGCCCTCTGACCATCACTGGCAAAGTGTCAAACAAACACATACCAACCAGTAAGGAGGCTCAAAATGACTGCAAAGTGAGAAAAAAACAACCAAACAAGATGTAAAATTACCTCAATGAGATACAAAACTGCTTCAGCAAGACCCAAACGACTACGCAAAGACACAAAGTAAAGAGACACAAAACCACAAAAGATGCTTAACGACCACAAAGTCCGTGTGTCTTTCATACATGTCTGTGCCCAAGAGCAACTCGTCTCATAATCCCCCCATGACTAGGGCTGCACAATTAATCAAACTCTTGTATGGCAAAGTGCAATTTTCAAATCACAGGAGCTGCAAGTTTTAAATAAAGATAAGATGTATCACAACATACCATTTTAAATGAAGCATTGTTGTGCTACAGAGATGCCCAGCCTACAAATCATATTCCAGACATGAAAGACTACACTTGTTTGGTACAGACCGCAGCTAAAGTCATTTTTATGTTTTTTTTTTCCTAGTGAAAATAAAACGCAAAAGTGACCATTCCCACAAAAATCCTGACTCATATCTCAATCACAATATCTGTCAAAATAGTTGCATTTTACCCTATTTTGTATATATTTTGATTAATTAAAACATGTTAATTTAATACACTTAGTATGAAACTCACATTCAAGTAAGCAGTTTTATTTTTGTCATTTATAGTTTTACAGAAAATAATTAATAAAACAATTGGACAAAGAGAAAAAAATATGGCGACAGATATGGATAACTTATTTACAGTACAAAGAAAATATCTTTTCTTAAAGTAGAGAAATTATGATTCATTATTAACACCCTAATATATATATGTGAACAAAAAGCTAGGTTCAGTGGCACTAAAGTTTTGTTAAATATAAGTATGCAGTTTTAAATTTTCTATAAGATCCATGACTCCTTTAATTAATAAGAATCAGTTGCAAATATTAAATATCTTAACTGTTTATAAAACACTTGATCTAATAACATTATTATTATTTTAGTAATTATTATCTGTATGCACATTATTTTCCCCGCTGCTGAACAGACACCCAGTTTACCCCTACCGTGTCTGCACACTGATGGTAGATGGGTTGAGAAATGCTGCCCTCTGCAGGCTAAAATCAAGAAGTCATAGATTTTGATTTTGCTGCATTGCTGCCTGCAACTGCAAGAATGATATGACACAAACTGTCACAAACTCTTGGAGGTGTTTCTGATGAATATCCTTAAAAATCCCGTGTGAAATCAACATGAAGTCCAGTCACAGCAAGTCAAAGTCCTGTTGAAAGCAACGCACTTTGTCTGTGGAACAGTGATTTAGACCCGTATTAGTTTTCACAATCAGAAGCCCCACGATCAGGTGAAACCCATTTGAATGTAACACGGGTGCCCATGCGTGTGCGCATGTGTGTATGTGGGTCAGGGACCAAGAGAAAAGAGAGAGGCGGCTATATAAAGGCGATCAGATCCAGGACAGTGTTCTATCTCCATTATCCCGTAATGACTGCAGGGTCCCTGAGAGACACAGTTGACTCACTTCCAGGTAAAAAGAGACAGAAGGCAGACGGTTAAAAGCCTCAGACTGCTCAAGACAACATCACCTCACTGAAACACCTGAATCTTTTACTTATCCACATGTATTTATAGAGGGGCAGAGTCGCCTGTAACAAACTACTCTCCAAGCAAACGAAGATGACATCAACATTAATTTCAACAGTTTCTTGTCATTTTTCATGCAACCCAGCGCTGTGTGGGTGTTTTTTAATACCCATAACTGCATTTCCAGCGGCTTTAGTGCCACCAAACCTGGGTGCTTTCAGCCGAAACATATTTTCCCTAACCATAACCAAGTTCTTGTGCCTATACCTAACCACACGTTAACCACAGGGTTGCTGAAACGTAAAGAATCGTTAAGTTTCAGCTACATAATAATGTACAAATGTAACGTATCCATGATTTGCAGAAAGGTAAAATCCCAACATTTAATCTGGGGATTAGGCTGAAAGCACAGCAAATCACAATTTGAATGATACAAAACAGAAGTTCTGAGGATGGAGCGGCATGGAGAACGGAGAGGAGGAAAAGAAGACAAAGAAGAAGATGAGGAGGAGGAGGAGGAGGAGGAGGAGGAGGAGGAAAAAGATGGAGATGAAGGAGAAGAAGAGGAGGAGGAAGAAGAAGAAAAAGAAGAGGAAGAAGAAGAAGAAGGAAGAGGATGAGAAAGAAGAGGAAGAAGAAGAAAAAGAGGAGAATGAAGAAGAGAAAGAGGAAGAAAAGGAAGAAGAGGAGGAAGAAGAAGAATATGTTTAAGAAGTAGAAGAAATAAGAAATGGAAGAAAAGGAAGAGAAGAAGAAGGAAGAAGACAAGGAAGAACAACAACAACAAAATAAGAGGAAGAGGAAAAAAGAACAAGAGGACAGAGAGGAAGAAGAAGAAAAACAACAACAATAAAACGAAGGGGGAGAGGAGGAAAAATAAGAGGCAGAAGAAGAATCCCTTGTTACCTTTTTTACAGTAATATGTGCACTGATTTCCTCATTCCAGTCTAAACATTGTCTCACTCAGTGTTGCTCATTTTACTAACCAGTGCAATTTTTGTGAGTTTTGCCAAAATAGGAAACATTTGTGTTTTGTGTATCATTTGATAGACACACATGCACTGTATGCACTGCAGACTATTTTGATAGAAAAAAATACACTTTGAAAAAAAGGAGAAAAGTAAACACTTTCTAGGAGTTTTATATATTTGAATATGTAGGATGAACTCATGAAGCCAAAACATATTTGAACAGTACTGTGATGGTAGAGTTTTGTAATTGTTTCACCTGTGTTTAGTTGATGCCCTGTAAGAGACATTCATATGGTCACTGAATCCATTTTAAAGGGAGAAAACATGGTGTTGAGTGCAGTGTTCCATTTGGCAAGAGATTGAAGAAACTGAGCTTTCAGGAAATGTTTTTAAACAATTGGGGAAAACTGTAGCAGCCACAGCCCGGTGAAAGAGTCAGACTCTTTCCTGCTACATAATCCCTTTAGTCTATCCATAATGTACGAGCAGGGGCTCAGAGACACACACCTCATCCCAAATCTTGTGACATTCGCACAACAAAACCTAAAACAAATCTGGCAACCATACAAACGACAAGTCCAGCTGGCATTTTGTCCTCTGGTGCCAGAAATATAGTCAAACTAACTGAGGAGCTTGTGGACTACCACTTCAAAACGGAAGTAATGAATTTCTTTCAGGTGAGTTGGTCTGTCGCATCTATGAGAAATATTTAGTCCGGAAACAAGACAGCGGCTGCCCTCTGGCATCCACTGAGCTATTTGTCTAGGAACATCGCTATTCAAACTCTCGTCCTGATGAAAGGTCATTTCATTTTGTTTGTGTGTGTGTCTTGAGGGAAGTTGTTTCCTCTCAACAGTCTGTGGACATGCACATGTTTCTGTCATTCCTATGACTGTGGTATAGATGCTTTAATTTTAATAACCCCGCTCCAACAAGATTCCTCTCATCATGCAGAGACTGAAAGACAAAGACATAAAGACACAGAGGAAAAGACCGTCCTACATTACGCTCAGACAGAGTGAGCAGCCCGCTGTCTCTGACATGAAGCCTCTAAAACTGAACTGACTTTCTCTGGCTTAAACTCTTGAACTGGCCTCCACCAACCAAACGCCTCATCCACTCCTGTTAGCATCAGTTTCACCATCGGCCTGCGGGGCCTCACTGTGACTGAGTGTGAGTGAGCTGAAGTGAATAACAGGGCTAATCCACAAGTTAATGACTATTGTTGAGTGGCTGGACCCTGCTATGCATTAAGACACGCTTGTCAAGCGCAGTGCTGGAGGAAGCATTCAGATTCACTACTTAGGTTAAAGCATAAACACAAGAGTATAAAAAAATACTCTGATACAAGTTAAAGTCCTGCAGTGAAAATGTTACTTATCACCCTTTTCCCATCCAAATCAGCACATATATGTGGCTTTATTAACTGCAGGAAAACATGCTAAAAATAGGTGATAAACTCCTTTCCTATTGCCTGCCTATTACATTTCACGAACAAACCAGAAAACAGGGTTAATAAACAGTAGTAAACAGCATGGAGGGTAGTAAAAAAGTTTCAGTGGTTATTTCTTTTTTATATCTCCTATTATTCAGTCTCTGTCTCAAACTTGGCACTGATCAATTTTAACCAATGTTAAAGCACTGCTTGGATGGAGAGGGATGGAATTCATGGCGGTGTGTCATTGCATCATGCCGCAAAGGGGGCAATAATTAGCGTGTCAACCTGAGTGTCCTGTTTCTAGTATCTAAGTAAAATATATAAAATGTACTTTAAGTATTAAAGTAAAAGTACATAAAATGCAAAAAAGTCCCCTATGGCTGTTATATTATTATATCATTTCTCATAAGGTTATTATTACTCATGCATTCATGTTAAAGCAGGTTTTTAAGTTGGTTAAGCTCACTGTCTTTATTATTTAAAGCTAGATTTACCACCTTGCATTTGCATGCCGCTGCGATACTGTCAAGTTGCAGATACAGATTATATCCATGTCTGTGAAAACACGGATGCTTCACACACATCTTTCCTCTGACAAAACAGAAGATCTATACCATCAGCACAGTTTCAAGATGGGCACCCAAGATTAGTGTTACTGATTCAGTATCTGACAAACTGTCTCCCCTTCTGTTCCTGAGTTATGACGTTGAGTACTGGCCAAAAAAGTGTTTTTTTAGAACATTAACAACACCTTTGGCCTTTTACATAAAATGTCATAACTTTATCATTTTATCCTGTTAGAGATTTTTGTGAAATGCTGTTGAGTTATAACATGCTTTCTGAGGTCAAAGTGACCTTGACCTTTGATCTTCTACCACCAAATTCAAATCAGTTATTCTTGAGTCCGAGTGGACGTTTGTGCCAAATTTAAGAAACTCCCTCAAGGCCTTCTTGAGAAACTGCGTTCACAAGAACACTACGGAAGAGGTCACAGTGACCTTTGACCTCTGACCACCAAATCCTAATCTCATTGTGGAGGTTTGTGCTAAATTTAGGGTCTTCTTGAGATATCACGTTCAGGGGAATGGGACAGATGAGGTAACACTGACCTTGACCTTTTACCACCAAACTCTAATGAGTTTACCTTTAACTCTAATTGGACATAGAAATTCTCTCCAGGAGTTCTTGAGGATATCGCGTTCGGGGGAATGAGACAGATGAGGTAATATTGACCTTGACCTTGACCATGAAACTTCTTCTTTAACTCTGAGTGGACATTTGTGCCAAATTTGAAGAGATTCCCTTCAGGAGTTTTCGAAATATCTTAAACACGAAAATGGGATGGACGTGCATACAGATGGACAACGTGAAAATATAATGCCTCCGGCCGCGGCTTTCACCAGCACGGAGGCATGATAATGATTTATTATTGAATCTAGACATGTTTGAGTACAGTACGAGACTGTGGACGATGCAGTTTTAACAATAAATATCAATTCTGAATATTTGAAACGGTTTGACAACAATAGTGTTGACGACATTCAATGACATTTTCAAGAGAAGGCTGTGTCTTCAGAGTATGTCTGTCAGTGTCTTTAGACTGAACACATTAAAAAGAGCATGAATGAAAATGTCTTTGCAGTATTCCCATGGAGAATGAAATATTCAGAGGGGCTCAAAGGTGACACACTTACCCAAAAACACATCTCCTTCCATCTGCCTTGTGTTATGCAATCACCCCCCTGCAGATGCCACATTACTTCATAAGGCTGTGAAGCTCTGGAGGGGGTTTGTTTTGTTCAGGGGGACAGCCCAACAGATCATGATGTAACATTTTCTTTGCTTGGCTCTAATCACTGCACACAGAGTTTAATTCAAACAAGAGAATCGCTGGATAAACAATTAAAGTTCCACGAAGAAGGCGGACCTCGCTCTCAACTGGACTTGAACAACAAGCCGTGTGGCAGCAGCCAGGGGAGGAGGCTCATCTTACCACACCATTTATTACTGTTACATAAGAATACACACATGAAGAAACATCAAACTGGAAGAGCCCAGAGAGACTAATAAAACAACATGTAGAACTCATTTCTCTTTTTCCTTGACACTTGCTCACGCTCGGCACGCTCTCATCGTCTCTCTTAATCTGTACAGACACCATGCCTCTGTTCTTAACACTAACTTTCCACACTGTAATCAACACCACTTTCTCTTCCCCCAGAGGCCTTTGAAAACCACAACAACTGGTTTTTCCAACCTTTGTAATCACTTAACATCCTCCATCCTCTCTTGCGTATCTCGATCAGTGTTCAGGCTCATTTTCGAGAACTTTCTCAAAGGAAAATCACTCAAGTTATCAGTCACAAGGTTTGTATCAGGCTGCCAAAGCCTCCAGAAGCTCTAAATAAAGGTTTGGGTGGAAAAATGTATCAGTTACACTAATATTTGAGATTTCCCTTTTGGTGGACGGAAATTGGCAGTGTGGAAATACCCACTGGCATTACACTGTTGCTAGGATAGGATGCTTAACTCGCACATGTGAAACTGTATTGTATGCCTTTTAACTAGGGGTGTGCCATATCATCATGTTCACGACAATTCTGAAATAACTTTTAATATGATGTGAAAAATTCATACTGTGATACTCGTGATATTTCGACATGTTGACATATTGATGTCATACTGTTAGCCACAGCAACAACAAGCATGGCTAAAGGAGAAATTATTATCGAACAGAGGAGCAGCTTCAGTGGTGTGGAATAAACTGTGGCGTCCTGAATGTTATATGAACAGCCCCAGACTTTTAGCGAGTTACCACTCAGAGGGAAGCGGCTCCTCTGGTAGCAGCACAGCGTCTCTCCCTCTCCTCTCTTGCTGTGCGCACACAGGATTCGGTGTCGTCAAACGATTTTGTCATAAACCTTTCGTAATGTAAACCTACATGATGCTGAGTGGGCGGAAGTTTGCTGCAGAGATCAGCCTCTCATTGGGCGGAACGAGCCACCCGCTGAAGTCCCGCCCTACCACCTCCGGTTGTGTAGCAGTTTTCAACCGTTTTCAACACGTCCTTTACTAACTTCTGCGGTGTTTGATCTTGCAGGGATGTAGCCATTTTTCTGCCATGGTTCGCACGCTGTTGGCGATATTTTTGTGGGCGTGTTACACCAAAACCCGTTTCCCCCGGGCAATATTTTTGCAAGTGCACCGTTGCTGTGGCACCGCCCAGAACGACTGTGATTGGTTGAAGGAAATAAAAGCAGCCGGGGCGTTTTTTTCTCCAATCTTAAAGTGAGAGTTGGTCCAGCCAGACCTTTCTTTTCTTGTGGTCTGGTGAGCGAGACTACTTGCAGCTTGACAAAAAACAATTTGTGGTAGATTTTATTTTGTTGAACTATTTATATTGCATACAGAATCTGAATCTCACTCTGAGTTACTGTTGTTGTTCACAAACTTAAGAAATGACAGATTTTCATCTTTCAATCATTTTAGGGCCGTATCACCCACCTCTACTTTTAACCTGAAAGTTGTGTGTCTTTAACCACTGTACATGTTGTATTCTTCATGTTGTATTCTTTTTATTATCCTAGGACACCTATTAACATCAGGCAAAGGAACTACTGATGAAAACTAGCTCTCCAGCTAATTTAGGTGCATTTACATTTGTTTAAATGTAGATTAATTTAAACTATCCCTTCTTAAATGAATAAACAATTGACAGTTACATCGTAGCCCGTTTTGAAGCTCCAGCCCTCTCGCTCAATACTGGACTAATTTCAAAAACTGTTAACCCAACGAGAAATTTAGACACACATAAATATGGGAAAATAGGTCCAGGATGAAAAAGCAAGGTTACCCTCTAATGTTCTAACCAAAATAGCTCCTACGCAAAAGTCAAGGTCAACTCTATTTATAGAGCGCTTCAAAAAACAAACAAGGCCAAATTTAAAAGGTTTGTTTTATTTGGCCACATCTTTGCAACCAAAATAAATAATTCCTGAGCACAGAATATTGTGTATATATCAAAGTGTATTAAAACTTGTTTAATTTAACGCTAGATATTACGTGACAGTAGTTTGTGAAGGTTCAGCGTTGTGTTTCTGCTTTCATTTTACCGGATCTCGTTGAAAAACTGAGCCGTTAACCAGACTTATCACTCCCCTCCAGTTCTAACAATAGAGTAGTTAAAGTTCAGTATGTTCCACTGAACCAAATGTACATGTGAAAGCAGTGGCACAGATGGGAATGTTGGCTTGCTCTAAAGTATTTATTGAAGCTGTATCTCTTCAGATGTTCACTTGATATGGCTGAAAGAACAACTGGGATCACAGTGTGCTCGGACACTATTAAATCCTACTGTCACGTTGTTACTTCACATCCAGAGGAACCAGGACTCTGGATTAATGTGCTTGTGGAAGTCCTCATGGGGACATTTTGAAAACAGCACTGACATCTCTATACCATCCTCCCTCGTGTTCCTTTATATCCATTTCCTCTCAAATTTCAGACTAAGCAGGTTTTTAAATTTATATTATTTCATATACTGCAGGCACGTTGCCATTTCTCTTCTGTTCATTTGACTGTTTTGGCTTCATCGTCCATGATCAGTGACTACAGACTGAACATTGTGAAATATGTACATTCACTGGTGTCTCTTTGGGTAGTAAAACGTAAATGTATATAGCAGTAAGGAAACACTGTAACTGATTATAGTGATAAGACCGTGGATAAGATCTACAAACACACACGTTGGCTGAAAACTTGGGCTGAAGTCCGACTTAAAAACTTTCTTGTTGGTAAATATTAACCTCCACTGTATCTGTACATTCACTGCCTCCCCACTGCTGGACGTGTGTATGTGTAGGTGTGTGTGTGTGTTGACCTTTGCATGGCCCAGTGACTATTCACACTTCAGCAATTACTGTTCTGATGACTGCAGATGTCAGGGCTGTCAGTGTGTTTAAGTCAAAATAAAAGTCGTGTTTTTCTCCCTATACAGTACAGTAGTAAAGCAGGACTAATGTCTTTACAGTGTTTGTGATGTGGGAAGAAAAATGTCTTGTTGACTATCAACAGTCTGCCAGTCTGTCCTTGGTAATGTCAAAGAAAACTAAAGATGCAACATACTATTTGTGACAGAAGCAGCAGTTACTGACTTCATTTTGAGAGTGACTTGCAGTCATGTCATGATAGTGAGTTTAATACAACTGCATATTGATATGTAAAATGCTACACTGAACTACCTTCATGTTGTTCATGGTGCACGACTAGAATTTCTTTTAGGAAGTGTTGTGCTGAAACAGATTCAAATATTAACAGACTGGAGCTGCTATGTCTCTGCACTGCTGCACTGAGCTCTGCAGCATTCTGCATGTTAAACTTTGCTTTTACAACATTCACTGTCTGCTATGTCTGGTATCCTGAAAAAAAATGTAAGAATGAAAATTATGTGTTGCTCGTTTCTTGTTTGTGAATAAACGCAACACATTGAGCATAGCGTTCGTTCAGACAGGACACAATGTCAGGCTCAGCTCACATCCCAGCTATGTCAGCTGATCTCAAGCAGCCCAGTGAACTAATGGAGCAGCTGACTGACAGAGGAGAGTCAGTGGATAGATCACGATTCATTTCTGTGCAACCAATTGGTAAGTCTCATTCATGACGCCCTATTTAAACTGCTCTAATCTGCCTACTGTTGCTGCTTCCTCTGCAAGCCGCTTTACAACCTGCCTTCAGCCCAGCTCCTCCTTTTCATGCTGTGTCTGACCTATCAATGTCATTTCTGTTTGTCATTGATGCTGCTCTGTTCTGTTCCCGGGGGGGGGGTCTTTGCTGCTGCTCTCCCTGCCTTAGGTTTTCCATGTAGGCGCATGGAAGGGCATGGAGGTTTGCTCACTCTGCCTCAGGCTTTCCTCGTTTGCACATGGAAGGGCAGGGAGGTTTGCTCTCTCCACCTTAGGCTTTCCACATAAGTGCGTGGAAGAGGCTTTGCAGGTAGGCCTAGGAAAGGCAGAGAGGCTCCAGAACAGAGCCATGCTGCCAAATATAATACTGCAAATGGAAATTAAGTTTTCTTAGATTAAAGTGGTCCTGACTGAATTACAAAAACTCAAAATGATCTTGATGGTATTTTCATTTAGTCCCCACAGTATGTCAATACACCATGCTGCATGACACTGGTTTAGGTGTTTAACTGAACCTTGAGCCAGGTTCTAAATCCTATATTGATCAGCTAAAAACAATAAAGTTGACTGCTGGTCATCACATATACATGTGCATGCATACAAACACTATGATGACAGGATGAAAGGGGAGGCTGCAGTAAGAATCCGAGAAAAGGCAAGAGAGAATCTGTTCCAACAATCATCAACTCTGTTTTGGTTTAAATAAACCCTTAATCACTTAGTTTGATGTTGAAAGCATGCTGACTGTACACACCCTAAAATAACTGTTTATTTGAATGAAGTCTTATGAGTTTAGTGATCATGATTTTGAGGCTGTTTCTGGTCAAAGAAACGATATCTTACTCCTCAACAAAAGGTCTATGTCTGTGGGAATCCAATCCATTATATTTTAAGACCCTTAGAATAACAATCTCAGCATATTGATGGCAAAAACGAGCACTTTTAGTGGACAGAAACTGACAGTGCAAACATGTCCTGAGTGGTTACATTGCAGCTCGTTTTGCGGCTGCCAGCTGCAGTGCTCTCACTCAACACTGGACCAAAGTCAAAAATTGTTATTCCATTTAGTCACTTAGACACAAAAACATGGAATAATGGGATCCACATTGAAAAAACAGATGTTACACTTCAAGTAGCATTATCTTAGATGCTCTGTTCTTACTGCCACCATCAACTGAAGAGGACAGGAGAATAAGTTTACATGAATAGCTGAATCTGAAATACCCCAAGCATACAGCATCCTCTCTATGCACACAGTTTCAGGAAGGACAGGTCCTGGGACTCAGGTAAGCTGATAGAGGCAGTGATACCCAATCAGGCTTCCGAACTGTCGACCTGACGGACCATAGCAGCACATCTCAGACACAACACCAGTGGTTTTACATTACACACGCAAGCTCAGTTATACTGTATTCAGGCAATTTAAAATGCAAACAGTGTGGAAAATAACTGGTCCAATGATTCTCAACACAACAACCTGCCTGTTATTTCAGATTCCACTCGAGCTAATGTCCTGAATTGATCTCAAACTGAACCCACTTCATTAACTTGTGATGTAAAAGCCTGCAGGCTCTCTGCTGATGGTGTTTTGTTCCAGTCGGGCACACAGCCAACCTGGGAGCTCGTTAACAGGCAGAAGGCAGCGGGCTCACCTTACCTTCATAGAAATACTTGGCCAGCGTCACCACTGCATCACATTACAGCGACACACACACCGACACAGAGCTGCTATCACCGCACACACATGTCCGCAGCCCAACGACATGCATGACACATAAACAGTAATAATGACACATCATTAACACACACACACACACACAGACAGGGTTGCTAAAAAAGCAATGTATGAAAGACAGCAGTCGACTCGGTGCACTCAGCCTATCACCGCATCACACACAAACACCCCCAATACAGAGAAAGTGGTTGCCATAGAAATCAACAGACTGCTTAGTCACTCTGAGAAAAGATGAATGCGACTGTGTGTGAGTGACTTTATAACCAGCTGGTGTCATTCTGCTATGAAGATACACCCCCCTACAGTTACTGCAGAGGTGTCGGTGCATGTTCGGGTGTGCATGTGTACATTAACGTGCGTGTGTATGCATTTAACTCTATTCTGGTGTAACAGACGCTGCATGTGAGGTCGTGTCAGGAAACGTGACACTGCTGACAGGGTGTGCGTGTGTTCAGATGACATAAAGAATACATGTACACACTGATTCTCCCTTTGATTCCACAGTGAGAATGTGAAAAGAGCTGAGCTGGTGAGATTAATATCATAGTATTCTCTACTGACTAATGACATTATATGACACATGCACGTCTATAAAGCAGCTGAAAATGCAGCACTAAAACAGTTACAATGCTTGATGGAAACGATATTAAGATCAATAAGCATCAAGAGAAACTATAAAATACGGTGAGTCACTACTGAAAGAGAACGAGGCAGCATTAGAGTAATGAGAGTGATGCTGACGGAGATGAGAACCGCGTGGAAAGTAACGAGGTACTACGTGGTGAAACAGAGCTGGTTGGCTGGTTGCCAGTCCAATCAGAAATGGTCCTGAGGTTATACAGCACAGCGTGGATAAAGATGTTATATAAGCAGCTAGCTCTGACACCACCACTATCTTAACAGATCAATACCTGGACACAGGGCAGTGGATGAGGACTCATTTGGACTGCAGCCTCATTAACAGTGATGTACTGTAGTAGTGAATAAACAACTGGGTAAACTAGGACACCAGTTACTTTAACCCAGAATATAAATGATGCCAATCAAAAAAAAAGAAAAAAATGGCCCATTTGCAATAAAGTATAACAAACACAAGACCGTTTTGTCATTCACCCCAAGTCTTATTAATAGGTTACATCACTAATGACTTTTTCTAAATAATGAAAAGCTCAATATTGTTTTGTTTAGACAATCTGTGTTTGCCAAGGACAAAAGCACTGGGATGCTACATAGGTGCCCCAGCCTACGAATCATATTCCAGATGTAAGGGAACAGGACTGTTTGGTAGAGGCCCCAGAAAAATTACTTTATCCTGATTTTTATATTTTTCTCAGTGAAAATTTAATACCAAAATTACCATCCATCCATCACTCCATTTTCATCCACTCATGTGGGGCCGGGTCGCAGGGGCAGCAGGCCCAGCAAAACACTCCAGACGTCCCTCTCCCCAGCAACACTTTCCAGCTTCTCCTGGGGGACCCCAAGGTGTTCCCAGGCCAGATGAGATATGTAATCCCTCCAGCGTGTTCTGGGTCTACACCGCGGCCTCCTACCAGTGGGACATGCCCGAAACGCCTCAAATGGGAGGCGCCCAGGAGGCATCCAGATCAGATGCCCGAACCACCTCAACTGACCCCTTTCAACGTGAAGGAGCAGTGGCTCAACTCCGAGCTCCCTCTTGATGCTAGAGCTCCTCACCCTATCTCTAAGGCTGAGCCCAGCCACCCTGCGGAGGAAACTCATTTTGGTGGCTTCTATCCGTGAACGCATTCTTTCGGTCACTACCCAGAGCTCATGACCATAGGTGAAGGATGGGACATAGATGGACTAGTAAATTGAAAAGCTTACCTTCTGGCTCAGCTCCCTGTTCACCACGACAGTCTAGCATAGTGCCCACATCACTGCAGATGCTGTGCCAAACCGCTGATCCATGTCAAGCTCCATTCTACCCTCACTCATGAACAAGACCCCGAGATGCTTTAACTCCCTCGCTTGGGGCAGTAAGTCACTCCCAACCTGGAGGGGACAATCTACTGTTTTAGAGCAGAGAACCGTGGCCTCAGACTTAGAGGTGCTGACTCTCATCTCTGTGCTCAGCTGAAATCTGGTATTTTACCTTTGACTGGACAGTAAGTTAATCTAGAAGAAGAAAAGCGGATCTGTGCAATGTGCTGTCTAAACAATATAGAAAATGAGCCCATTTTATTTTCTCCTATCATTTTGTTTTTCGTTAACAGTGACATACTTTAGGAAGTTAAAAATAGATATTGACTTTGGAGATATGGAAGATTCAAAAGGACTGAGAAGACATCTGTTAACTTTTTAAACATAGACATTAGCCAGTTATGTAGAGTAAAGAAAGAGGGCTCTGCATCCAGATAATCTGTAAATGTTTGGTATTTTCTCATGTGAGCAGTTAATTTGGTATGTTGTTTGTTTTGTCTTTAATTTGATTGTGTTTCCTTTGTGTTTGCTTTCCTTTTCCACATGTTCTGTTTTGTTTTGTACACGCAAGACTAGAGCATGGTTATGAAATAACTGCGTCTTGTATTCCCATGTGGGATGACCCTAAAAAGGCATGACATAAAAACAAAAATAAATATGGAGTTCATTATAGTACACATTTTTGCTTTAATATAGAGGCTAAACACAGTTTAAACTGGTCTGGTAATGGTGCTGTTCCACTGCAGTAGTGCTTGCGAGGGGAATATGAAGTGTTTCCCATCATTGAAATGCAGCACCAGAACACGTGATCTGTCCATACATGGTCAGAAATGTCCACACAGTCTGATCTGTACAGTGGTTTCACTATGTGAACCGAAATTCCTGATACAAGTGATAATGCACTGCAGAACTCACTAAACCCCCTGTGCTCAAACCCAGAGGGCATTTTTTCAAAAATATTTTGGTCTGAAGACAGTTTCTGCACTGTATGAAATATAAACTTCAAATTGGACCTTTTTAAATAATCATGAACATTTTAAAGTTCCTACACTGCTGCTATGAGGCCTCTCTGCTGTGTGTCCCTGTTTATACTGACTGAGCCTGCTCTGGCAACATTGATGCCTCGGCTCCGGCTGCTGCACTACGTCATTAGCAGATTATGTCAGGTAGTAATCATCACTTGATAGTAACAAGTGGTTACAGTTAGCTTCACTGTGGGACCTGAAGCAACTAACAGAGTGAGCAGAGCATTCAGTAGGTTAATGTTACAGTCTTATAACATTACTAAAGCTTATCAAGAATCAGCCAAGTTGCCTGAGGAAAATGTTGGCTTTGTACATTTCTGCAAACTATGAATACATTACATTTGCACATTTCATACACATCATATAATCGTCTCTAAAGTAACATAAATACGAGCTGACTTTGCCATCTGGGGTGAAGGGGAATTGTGTAGCACCATGGCAAGAGAACAACAAACAACAACAACAACCAGCTGTGAGTTAGAGAGTCACTGTTTTTTGAATGGCTCTTAAGGCACCAAATGTGGATGTTTTTTAGAGACCCATCACTGTGTTTCCAGCAGCTTTTTTTGGCGACCCATTGCTGTGTTTCCAGCAGCGTTTAGCTAACTACTGTTGTGTTTCCAGCAGCTTTTTAGTGACCCATCACAGTGTTTCCAGCAGTTCAGTGACCCATTGCTGTGTTTCCAGCAGCTTTTAAGCGACCCATCACTTTTTTTCCAGCAGCTTTTTAGCGACCCATCACTGTTTCCAGCAGCTTTTTTACCGAGACATCACTGTGTTTCCAGCAGCATTTTTAGCGACTCATCACCGTGTTTCCAGCAGCATTTTTAGAGACTCATCACTGTTTTCCAGCAGCATTTTTAGCAACCCATCACTGTGTTTCCAGCAGCATTTTTAGCGACCCATCACCGTGTTTCCAGCAGCATTTTTAGCGACTCATCACTGTTTTCCAGCAGCATTTTTAGCAACCCATCACTGTGTTTCCAACAGCACTTTTAGCGACCCATCGCTGTGTTCCCAGTGGGGATTGTGCCACAAAAAACATCTTTTCCTGACCATAACCAAGTGGTTTTTGCCCGTAAACATAACCACACGTAATCCACAGTGTTGTTTAAGTATTAACATAAATGCTACATGATAAAAAACAAATTAACGTATGCGTGGTTTGCAGAGAAGTACAATGACAATATTTTTTCTCTGGTGACTGGGTTGCATGACTGCTATCCATAAAGGTTTCATATGTTTCAAACTTGATGAAACTTAAACACATTTTGATCTAAATACATGCCTATTAGCTGCTCTAAACAAAGTCATTTTTTCTCTTGACCAGCTCTCCATCAGTTCTATGGATCTGACAAACACATATTGGAAGCATTTGATGCAAGTCTGCATGGGCCTCTATGTTAAATCACATTTGGACTAAAGACAACTGTAAAGCCGCCACATGCAGTTGAGTGAAACAATGCTTCCACTGTACGTACCGTACATTGTGAAGCTATTTAGTTACATGTGCAATCATCTCAACAAAGCATCTGGATACCATCAAGCCCCTCATCTTCAAAGACCACAGAGAGGAAAGACCACAGGACTGCTTTGTATCTTCAGTTTGGCCACATCAAGATCTCTTTGGCAATTACTGTTTTCTTATTATGATAAAATGTACAGGAATTTGTCCTGGACTTCACATAAACTGGCAGCATTTCTCGGCACATACTGAGTCATGGTGAGTCTATGCTACAGGGAAAACAAAACAAAATCAATAAGACAAAATTTAGTCACATTTATAAAAAAAATAAGCATCTCAAACATTATATGAATATTAATACTATTCAAAATAAATGAAATGAGTTTGACCCAAGTTAATGTTTAATGACTTGTTTTGCAACAGTCAACATCTCAGAGCGCACAGAACATTTGCTTTTCCAAAGACCTATGCTCCAGAACACACGCAGGCAATAACAGAGTGGAAAACACACATAACACACGTGCTGGTCCCATGCATAACTGTTGCCACAGACATAACTTACTCTTCTGTCTCCTTCTCCTCAGGCTGCACTGCAGCAAAAAAACACATCCAGCAAGAATTCATGGAAGCTCGCTCACACTCCTCTCTTCAGTCTGACACGCACTTGGCTGGCTGTCCACCTCCACAAACACCCCTCACTGCGCTGGACTGCACGTTCCTGCGTCGTATCTTATCCCATCACTGCTGTGTGTGTTAAGCGTGTGTGAGCACAGACGAGGTAGGAGACTACGCAGGCTCTGACGGTGGTTGAGTGAGGGAGGGAGGGGACAGAGAGGGAGAGTGAGAGAGGGATACACCTCCCTTTTTGGTTCTGAAACACGAGCAAGCTGCTCAGTGCTGCAATAACAAGGAACACACACACACACACACACACACACACACACACACACACACACACACACTTTCCTCAAGGTCTAGTGTGGGAGGGGATAGTCAGTCCCATGTCTATGTTTACAGAGAGCTGGTGTGTGTGCGTGTGTGTGCCAGGTAACCTAACCCTGGTCAGGGTCCACCCTCCACCACCGAAAACTGTAGGAGGGGCCAGTACTGACCGGTCCAGATGGGTTGGCTGTTGCTAAGCAGCACTGGGCCCCCTCCCTGTTACTGGCTGAGGGGAAACAGAGAGGGAGGTTTTGGACTGAAGGAGAAAGGGGCAATGAGAGTAATGGAAAAGTAACCCATGTATCTGATGGAGAGGAAAACAGGAGAAGTAGAGGGAGGAGTAGAGAAGGCACTGGTGAGCCAATGACAGGAACAGTCCAAGTGAGATTACAGAAAATCAGTCATGTATGTCCTGCCAGTGCAATGAATAATAACTAAACCAGTGGATTAGCAAAGGACCTGATCTGAGAACTAAACCACTACATTAAAGGAATACTTCACCCACAAAATGACCATTTGCATATCAGCTATTGACTGTGTGTTGCCTTAAATCCGTGAAGAAAACTTTTTCACTTCTAACTAGGGTTGGGTGATGTCTACAACATTCTGCAGCTAAAATATCTTCACTTTTTCTGCCTAAAACTCAAACTAGTTTTCACAAGGACAGAAGAAATCCTGACATGCACACATACACACACTGGCCCCGATTCCTGTACTAATTCTGTCACTCTTTAACAGTGTGAAACTGTCAGGAGAACCCACTCTGCAGAGAGCAGGTGCTGGCATACATGAGCCAGCACCTGAACCTGTTGGGTTCTTTTTTTTGGGCATGTTGTTCAAATTTAAGGAGTAGTACTGATGGTTGTAAACTAAAATGAATAGGATGCATAAGTTTGGCTCAATTTTGGGACAGTTTTTTTTTTTTTTTTTTTTTAACTAAAGTTGGGAAATGTCTGCTTAATTGACACATGACGATGTCCACAGTGAAACATTGTGATACAAGATGATGTTGTTTTTAGAAGGACAACATAAAAATGTGCGTTAATCAACCACCTGAACCCGACAGGGCTTGCACACGGCCAACTTTATGCATTGCACAATTACCCCGACTGAGACGAGGACAGAGCACTGCAGGTGAACTGTGTGTTTGAGAAAGAGACAGAAAAGGAAAGGGAAGGAAGGGAAGAAAAGAAATACTGCACACAGTGTTTGTTAAATTATTAAACCTGTGCCCCCTTCTTGGTGTGGATGGAGCTTATAAATCAAGATGTCTGGCTCAATGGTTGATACCTGACGGCCATCAGTGATGAACAATCACCCAACTCTAATGTGAACATCTGACATGTCACCATCGTATCGCCTAGAGGCGCCTTCATCAGTTTGGTTGACTTATGAGACTTCCTGAACTTAAGAGAGACATGGCCGCCATGGTGTTTATTTGTTTGTATTTCTGGGAGTTACTGCACTGCTGCTATGTCATCTCTGTCTTCTTCCGGGGTGAATGCCTGCAAAAGAAAAAGTGATGCATGCGCCGAACGCCTAGTCCGACTCCAGTCGGACTAAATGGATACATGCAGCAATGGTTTGATTTTCAATCGAATTATCTAGGTGTGTTAGTCGAGCTACAGATAGTCCAATTTCGGTCGGACTAAGTTGTTTACATGCCTTTAAAAGTACGGTTTCAGTCTAACTAAGCCAATAATTTAATTTTCTCAAGCTGCATGAAAACGTACTGGTTGTTGAGTTTTTTGGACAACATCACCTACCTCATGTGACATACTTGTAACTTACTTATGTAAGTGAAGTTATGCCTAACAAACATATTTATCTTAACCTAAACCACAATATTTTTTCTAATCCTTACCAAGTAGTATTGTTGCCTAAACGTAAGGTAGACAACAAATCCCATGTTTTTTGTGAACACATAAGTTTATTTAACTCACTATTTGACTCACTGAAGCATGTAACACGCAGAACTGACACCCAAAACTAATGCTAAGTTTGAGGCATAGGGACACTGACCATGCTGCCATATTTGACAAGATGGGAGTGAGAACATGTTGAAAATTGACAATCAGAAGGCAAGTGACAGGATGTGAATTAACTATTCAGTAGGTAATAAAAAAATGCACAGCCTTTTTGTTCTACAGGACTGATGCAGTACGCCCTCGCCATCCAATCTATTCAAGTTTACAAAGACTTCTCACAAAAAAAAAAGCTTGCTCATAAAGTTGACCCATCAGGAATGTTTGAGGTTTTGTAGTCTTTGTAGCTAAAAGGCGATGGATGCTTGTCTGTAGCACCAGCCTCCATCACTGAGCAGCTCAAAATGTCAGTGTGGGTGATGGAGGAGTCGGAAGAGTCTTGAAATGCCAGAGGGTGAAGAGGTTTTGTTCCAAACCTGAGTGCAGGCTGGAAAGGCAGCAATAAAAGCCTGAATTCTCTGGACAGTGTTATGGTTGAGTCACCACTTTTGAACAACATGAAAATGTTGGGACAAAATGTACTTTTTTTATGGGGTAGTGAAGCCCCATTTGACTTTGTTCTGTGATGTCACAGTGTTCCCAAATTTCAGTAATAAATGTTCGGGACTAAGTTTTATTATGTCAAATTAGAGAGATGGACCAAAATACTAAATAAAAATCCAAATCCAGACAATACCATACATATACCTAACAAGATCCAGGTTGTAAAACAGAAGTTATTTCATTCAAGCTTAAAGAGAACAGTGTATGATCAAAGCAACTAAATACAAGACTTTACAAATGTGGCACCAGTTCACCAACTTACATGAACTCACCAAAGTGTGATCCAATACTCCGATTGCATAATTCAAGTTGGCACTCACACACCACTGAGACCCTGCGGCAAAAATCCCCCTTTCAAAATCACTGTATCCAACACGGGTGACTGAGCAATCCACTGGCCCAGTAAAGCTAATAAGAAGACTTCATGTCATTCACATTGATCTGTGAAGGAGAGTCAAACAGACTATACTTACACAAGGAAATTTTACAAATATAATTTCTGTAATGTGGCCAATAATAGCTTATCATAACAACTCATCCATAATCACCTCTTGAAAGGTGTCCTGGATTGACCTAGATTAAGCTACAGTTCGTATGTGCACTGTAACAGGCTTCACTATTGGTTAACCTCCCTCCACCTTGGCACCCTGAGACAGATCTCTGCACTCACTGCCCTATCAGGTGGTAGCATGCAAGCTCTATAAAACCGTGGTGCACCAGTCACTCTGCTCCCTTTTGGGCTCAGCCACTGACGGCTGAGTCAGCTGGGCATGCAGTTAGAGGGCTCTGCATGTACTCATAGAAGTGGAGTTACATCTAGGTAACTATTTCTCCTCGTACACGCTCAGATACTATTGCATCCAGCCCAGTCACCAGAAGAAAATGTTGGTTTTATACAGTTCTGCTAACCACAAATGTGATTTCATTTGCACATGTCAAATGTATCATATCAATGTTTCTAAAGCAACATCGTATATGAGCTGACTTCGTCGTCGGTAGGTGGAGATGTGAGTGATGGCGTGACACCCAGGTCAGACGTCCTGCCAAGTTGCAGACAACTGTTCAGGACCAACAAACAGTTGGTTGTGGAGTTTTCCTGCTGTTTTTCCACCAAGGATTGTGCCATGAAAAGCAGATTTTTTTATCCAGATATTGATGACTCCTCCAGCTGTGATTCTCGCAACAAAACCATGTTTTTAAACCCCAAACTGGATCTTTGTCCTAACCAGTGGTTTGGAAAAAATGTACAATGCCAACATTTTTTCTAGCAATTGGGCTGATCACATCCCAATGGATATCTCCTTGCTGCAAAAGGGTTGTAGTGGCCATAGCAAGCTGTAATCACTGCTGCAAACACCTCTAAGGCATGACTTTTGTGAAGCAGACCTGCAGAGATGCAACAAACATCACTGAGATCTGGGAGGAACACTGCAATTTCCCTGCTTGCACACAGACTGGGCACCAGTTGACCAAATTTGACACTATAATGACACAACTCTCTCGAGGAGGACAGTCGAACGTGTCAGGCTATCAATTTCCAAAAATTGACTGTCAGCCCTCCTGTGGAAGCTGGGGAGAGTCAGATCCCCCTGCCCGTTCAGGCCATCACAGTGATGGGAAAAACTGCTAAACGTGTATCTCCCCTGGAGACTGAGCGTACTCCTTCCTAATTTTTGATGTCACCATAACAACAAACAAGTGTCGGAGATAACTGATGGCAGAGGCTAAAAGTGGCAATAGAGGGAACAAATTAGATCCTCTTTCAGCCGCCTCCTCCTCAGTGTGGGTGAAAGGTAACCAGAGAATGATAACACATTTCGATGTTGAAACCTGTGACCAGGGTCCACTGCAGAATCATCACCAGTTACACACATGGGAGCCCAGTCTTGTGCTGCTGTGTGCCTGGCACAGTTACGGCACATTTAATGTAAATGGGAGGTAAAAAATTACTGGCTTTGTGCTTCTTCCTCGTTGGTGTGGAAACTGTGATGAAAAATAAACTCTACACATTAGTGACAAAGTCAGTCCATCACTGCTATCACCCAGCACGTGGGCTGGCATGATGGCGTGTGCTGGGAGAAAAAGACTTGGCCCAGCGATGTGCCTGAGCTGTCTCCACCTTCTCAGCCTCAACACTTCACTAAATGAGAAGGCATTGTTTTACACTCCCGTGCACCCAGCGTTGGTGAGCATGATGCGAGTGGGAGGCACTGAAGAGCAAACATAAAGATGAGAGACCAAGGAAGAACCAGCATTAGACATCGCCTTCCTTGTTACACACCTACACTGGGGAAACAACTCTGGTCAATTAATCTAATCTAATCTGGGGTGCATATATGTCTCATTTCTCAACACACACTATCTTTGTCTCTCCGTAAACCCTCCTGCGCCACCCGGGAGAGGCTTTTGGCTTTTTCTCAAAGTCTGTTAAAGATCATATTCTGTAATACCCTGATTGTTCAAATGCATTCCAGCTCAACCAGTGGAACTACTGAGGAGCGCAGTCAATATTTCATTCACCACCTCCCCCTGTAATGTTAATCCCATCATAATGGGGCTCAAGACAAAGGGACCAAAGATTCAGCCCCAAACTTTATCCATGATTATCAAAATTACCACAAAAAAGCCCATTGTGTAAAATGTGGCAGAGTGTCCAGTGTTTGAGAGGATGTAAACAAACACAAAATTAAAAAAAAGGGGGTTTGGAGAAGACCTGCAAGGCCTCATGAACCAACAGAGCATGTTGAGGTGACTTTAATCCCAGCAGTCACTATATACAGCACGAGCTACAGCTTAGAAAACTGAAAACCTTCAACTTAAACATGCATGTGAGTGGACAATAGTGACTGTGTGGGCTTAAAGGGAGACTTCGGATTATTTGAGGTGGGGTTGTATGGGGTACTTATCCATAGTCAGTGTATTATACAGTAGATGTCTGTTGGCACGGCCCCCAGTTCGGAGAAGTGGCAGGAGTGCTGACACAGAAGCTAAGCAATGTACTGCTGTGCATAATGTCTTTTATGCACCTACACAAGTCCTATCTAAAAACATCTATAACAGTTTAATTGTATCCCATGGTGAGAGTATTTTCTTCACTTTACCTTTCCATCAGACAGGCCGTTCCAATGGGTAGGGCGTTAACAGCTTCAGTTCCCCATCTATGCTCTTGTGAAAGCCACCAGACTTCATTGACCAGAACAGTCATTTTGTCTCGCTGAACCCAGGAGCTATTGGTCTATCGCTGCCTTGATCAGTTAAGCCTAGTTCACATTACACCATTTTCACCGCGATTTTGACGTCGCAGAGCTACCTTGGGTCGGAGGTGAGTCTGCAGATAGTCTGCCACGACGAGTCCTCATGTGTGAACAAGGCTACGAGCAAGTCACCCCCTCGTCTGCGACTGGAACTGGATATCTGGCATGCTAGAAAACTGGAGAGGTGTGACACGACTGACAAAGAGCATCAGCCAATGAGAGATACGTCCCACATCAGCACGCAGGAGGACGGAAGAAATATGAGGAGGACAAGCGGCAAGCAACAACAACAACAATGGCGGCGTCCACAGGATCACGGGGAGCGCGTTGTGTTTGGACCCAGGCCCTGGAGGCAGATGATCTGATTCAACACTGGGAAGAATATCCATGCTTTTACGATGTGTCATCTCCAAGTTTAGCGCCGGGGAACTTGATAATATCCTGTTTTGTTCACTAGTGATAAAACGTAGTTTGGGGATGTCACTACGTTATCTGGGGCTCTGTCGGCGAGGGCTTGGTGGAGAAATCTTGTGGTGTGCACACACAAGTCGTAATGCAGTTGGCGAGACTCCCGATGACAGAAACACATGTCGCCAGGTATGAACAGTCATAAGATTACGATAGTCTCTGCGACTCAAGACCGGTCAGCTAGTTGTGTAATGTGAACTCGCCTTTGGTTAGTTTGCGTTATTGTGTGACTTTGGCTTTTTAACAGGTTAGTTTGGATTCAACAAAATCACACAATAATACAAACTAACTGATCGAGGCAGCGACAGACCAAAAGCTCCTTTGCTCAGCAATTTTAAATCACTGTTTTTCCCAGTGGAGTCTGGCTTTTAAAAGAGTGATATAACGGTTTTATCTCAACATCAGAAATCGCTGTTTGACCACAAGGTAAAGCAGTGAAAATATTCCAGATATAGTTTACACTTAAACTGATATTACTATTTTTAGGTGGGACTTTTTAAAAGGTGGCTAAAATGTGTGTTGTTGCTGATCCACGCTTCTCCAAACTGACATCTCCTACCCCATACAAACCCACTTCACAAGATCAGAACTACCCCTTCAACTACATGTACGTACAATGCAGGTTTAATTGCAGCTAAACAAAAAAAGCTTTTTTGAAAACTGTTTCATGACGCTCCACAGTTCCTATATGCCTCCAACTGAAATGTCTCTATAAGCCAAAACCTTGTGACTTTGCCCCAAAGCCAAACACAAATTATGAATCTGACAAATTCTCCACATTCTCTCTGACTGTTTAACAGCACAGACAGGGGTTCATTAACAACATGATAATCTGATTAACGTCTGATCTTTAAAGTGAAGTGAAGCTAACATGGGGGTGGGGATTTTTAAGCTTTCGAAGCATGCAAAGGCTCAGGGGACAATGTGTGTGTGTACAAACATGCACCACACACAAATTATTTTGCAGGTAAGGCTGAGAAGGGTACAAACTGTATCTCTGTCAATACATGTGTGTCTGACTTTAATTAACCAGAACATCAGACATATTTCTGCCAAGTGTTTGTGTGAGGGGAAAACACCTCAGACAGCCCATGGCGCCGTTTATATGAGGCACCTGCTCATCAATAATGTTACGGCTCAAAACATGTTGCATGTTTTAACTGTACCACCAAGACAGCAACGTGTGTGGTATAGTCATGAAAGTAGTAGTGAAACTATTGTGAAGCTGACAATGGTGGCACAAGATAATATAATCTCTCAGCCACTGGTCCTTCTGGAAACAGGACTAAAATAGACCGTCTGACACAGGAAGTGTGAGGCTGTCGTGATAAACAGTCTCCCTCTCCACTGGCTGCTCTCAGACACCACAGCAGTTCTTTTCAGATGGATTTGGATATGATTCTGACGTCTGCTGTTGCGTACTGTAGCTGCCACAAATTTATTAAGTGATCTCAACCAGTGCTTAATATACAAATGACATTATGCTCCCAAAAGATCGACAGCTATGAAATCTAAGGGTTACTGTGAAGTGTGAAAGCTGTCTTCTCCTCACACTCGACAGCAGCTGAACTAAAAACAAAGTGGGAACAAATCCAAATAAAACAGGTAGACTGAAGTGTTGAGAACAATAAAGTTGTCTTACAGCAACACACATGCAAAGTAATGAAACACATACACCAGTTTTATTTTTGGTGAGTCATACCAATACAGGCTGGTTTTATAGTGCTGTCACAATACGAAAATGTAACCCTTGATTAGAGTTCGTTGCAAAACCATGAGACCTACAGAGTGCACAAAATACATTTACAATGATATCTTAACTACATATTAGGGCAAATTGCTAATATATGGTTATATTTATTGGGTGAAATGTTACGATATTTTGTATTATACACCTGCTCTGCACAATGCCCATGCATGTTCTTGACATGGTGAACAGGCAGCTTGGTGCAGTGTCAGCAGTGATGTGGGTGCTTCACTGGACTGTCACGGTGAAGAGGGAGCTGAACCAGAAGGCAAAGCTTTTGATTTACCGGTCCATCTACGTCCCAGCCCTCACCTATAGTCATGAGCTATGGGTAATGACCGAAAGAATGAGGTCACGGATACAAGAGGCTGAATTGAGTTTCCTCCGTGGAGTGTCTGGGCTCAGCCTTAGAGATAGGGTGAGTAGCTCAGACATCCGGAGGGAGCTCGGAGTAGAGCTCCTTTGCGTCAAACGGGGCCACTTGAGGTGCTTCAGGCATCTGATCAGGATGCCTCCTGGGCGCCTCCTATTAGAGGTTTTCCAGGCACGTCCAACTGGCAGGAAGCCCTGGGGCAGGCCCAGAACACACTGGAGGGATTATATATCTCATCTGGCCTGGGAACACCTTGGAATCTCCCAGGAGGAGCTGGAAAGTATTTTCTCCATAAACCACCATTATAAAGACGTCTGTAAAACTCTCGAACTGCAAACAGCGTCAATTATGACTCTTTCTTTTATGAATTTTGGATCCACGGTGATTTTATATATTTTAAACTTTCCTTGAGCTGTGAAAAGTGATTTAAACATCTCTGACATCATTGCAATGTAAAGTCTATGGGCCAAACTGGAACACGTGGGTGGAGCCAGTGACTGAAACACTACTGCACATATTCAATGGGCCACATACTGCAGAAGTAAACCCGGGAGAAATAAGCTTTTTTGGCATATGCAATAGATGAGCAATTCCATCGGACTTGGGGTTCAGTATCCACTTATTATAAATCTATGCTCAACATCTTCCTACCAGCTGGCTGGCCAGCTAGCTTATTTGCTAACCTGTCATGTTTTGTGCTCTTTGGTCTTTGCATCTGTCACCAAGGTACTTGGTGGGGTTTGAAGTGTTTCCTCCCTTGCACAATACTGTTCTATAGCACTTTGTATACAGACTTTGTTCTGTCAGTCCAACAAAGTCTTCTTTCACCGCCTTGACTTTCTTTCTTGTCCTACCACAATTCCCCCGATGCCGCCGAGCACTGTTGAACTACAATGGCGACCCGCCGAATATCATGCCTGTTAAAGGATGGCTTTTTCGTCAGTGTCTGACGCTGCACGTCCCTGCCCAAGTGCTGGATTTTGTCGACTTCAGAGTGAGACTGGATTGGTCAGTCAGTGAGTTTGCCATCAGCATCAGCTCTGCAATGTTAGTCAAAGTATTCTCACAGTAGACTTCGGCAGCCTGTTCTGTTATCCAGTAACTCTACAGGGTGTGGAGGTCTAAGATCTGATTTATTTGAATCATAATGATTCAGCTCGATTGACAGTAAACGGTCATAGTTGCGGTAAAGTTAGACTGATGTGCAGGTTTAGGGTTGGGTTAGACAGGTTAATAGCATCACAAAGGAAAGTGTTGCTCTGTTAATCTGTTCTTGTGGATAAGAGCTACATCATTCACAACAGGTTACTGTATTAATCCAACGACAAGACCGGGCAGAGGAGGGCTTTCAGCTGTCTCACACACATTCACACACAAAAATGCAAATAATGACATTCTCACAGACACACTTACATACACACGAACATGCACAGCACATCTGAGTGCACAATCACACCCTTGAACAAGGAGTGGCTGGATTAGACTTGCACAAACTTGGCACGTGATATTTTAAGCTCTACTGCCAAGTGAGGCGAACGCAGTGTGGTAAGAGAAGAGGCTGCAACACTTTCACATACAAGAAAAATCAATCTGTTAAGATGACCCAAATCTATTGTTAATGCTCAAAGCTAAGATTTGAAATGTGTTAGCTGCAAAACAAAACATGAGCTAAGGAATCCTACTGTTGGCAAATTAACTCAAGCAGGAGAGAGTTAACTTTTATATGCAGCAATTACATTTTCAAAGCTGCACTATCTACCAATTGTACCAGTGTAATCAGCCTTAATCAAGAAACATTTGAGTGTGTCATTTTAGCTTACACCTCTACAAAACAGTGGCGTGTAAGCTACAGAAGTAAAATGTTCTGTGTGCGGCATTCAGGGCATTAATAAAGCAGCAAACCACTATTTGCTATGTAAAGATATAGTGAAGTAATGGCATCCTGAGCAGAGAATACAGTTACGCTACCTGTGTGTGTTGTGATCTGAGCATTTCTGTGGTTTGTTGTGGTAAACCAGTCCAGCCATGTGTGCATGTGTCTGTCCCACTGACTAGCTCATTGACGCCACTTCTGCACTGCGCTCATAACGGTGGGTACTGCTATTATGGGGTTGCCGTTGTCACAGAAGCGTAATGTCCACCCACTGATTTCCCACTGGTTAACACCGTTAGCTCTGCCACTCATCTTTCTATTGACCTCATACTGGAGAGGCTGTACTGAGGATGTTTTGCACATTGCATGCCAACCAAGATCAGTCTGGTGCAACAGATAGCTGAGCTGACTGAGTGGTGGGGATAATGGTACAGGATGTAAACAGCCGGCCCATGTCGTGCCCACAACAGCAGAGAAACTGCAGGGAAACCAGCTTGTGTTCACATCCAACTTGAGTAGCAACACACACTAATACAGTCATATCCCGTCTTGGGTGAAATGTCAGGAAGATACAAAAGGTGTGAAAAAATAGATACCGCTCAAGCCTAGTTATCACTGTTAGCTGGTAGCTGCCAGCTCAACCGTCTCCTTATATGGAGCCATGTCCAGTCTACACTCTGAATTTTGCAAAGAGCCCCTTTAAAGGTATACAATGCAGGAATTGTCGGCTACTGATTGCAAACGGCACCACGAGCGTGAGAGAAAGCCAACCCTAGATTTTAACTCGTTTTTGTATATTTGCATTTTTTTTTTCTGTGCCACATCAGCAATTTTCATCACTTCCTCTTGGATGTGTGCTGCTTACATTCTCACACCTGGTCACTCTCTTTTAATAAAGTCCTGACCTTACCTGCGCACTGTGTCCAGGAATGTTCTGAATGGGAATTTGCATTTCCTTGGATAAAGCGGAGGACTGACCTGTTTTACTCTTGCTTACTCTGCCTGTGACTGGCTTACCCTGACCTTCTTACCCTAAACCTAACCAATCCAGCCATCCAAGGCAGTGAGCATATGGGAGAATACGGCAGGTCATTCCTTTGCTATCCTAGGAAATGCAAATTTGCATACACTGCCACACACATCTAGTGGCTCATACGATTAAGAGGGATTACTCTTGTTTGAGTCTATACATTGTTTCTTAGGAAAAACCTGCATAGTGTGTCTTTAAGCACATCTATATATGCAAGTTTGACAGGATTTCATTAAAGTACTACTACTTACAGTAATTCTTAATGCCATTCTTTAAAGTTACTTTCTCCACCAACTCCAAACTCCCTGCAGTCTAACCTGTGAAAACCTGCATTACATTAATTAGTAATTCAAGTCATGTTTCAGCCTCTACTGGACTGAAACAGATCACATCGAGACATCAAGAAGAGCAAAAAACAATGTCAGAAAGTAACTTTTGAAAGGCATCAATCTGCACTTACAGTTAAGTAATAGCTTCAAGTTATTGCTATTAATCAACAACCACAGAGGCCCATGTTATCATTAATATTTATGTTCTATGGGATATAAATAATCCTTCGACACACTGAAACACAAGGCTTGAGTATGCATCAGGACTGGCTGTGATAAAGCTGTAGAGGTGCATGCTCATATTGCACACACACACATAAAGCCTCCCCATGCCAAGGAGAAGCACGGAGTCTTTATTTAATCCTGGGCCGCCCTGCAGGATGATGCAGAGGACAACCTGTTATGTAACACTCAGAATGCTGCTGCAGCAGAAATGTCCATTACACACTTTGCTGCACGGACACTCACAATAGACACACACACACAATGCCATAAACAGTCGCAGCGGCATTATGCACAATGCCATTCATAAATGCCACCGCACATGGCTGTGGACATGTGTGCTTGCCTGAGCAACCACACACAGACATGATGCAGTTGCACTTAGATGACATTACATACAGTATTCTTTCCAAAGAGCCAACACGTACACCTGTGCACACACAAACATGCACAGCCATAGAAGACAAATGGGGTAATTTCCTTGAAAGATCTGTCACTGAGAGAGTAAAGGCTTCTGTGAACATAAATGCTGACATACTGACATATTTCAAAGGCATGCTGGTGTTGCAGAAGGGATTTAAACCTCACATTACTGTGAAAACAGTGATGAAATACTGGTTGACAATGCAATAACCTGCATTGGGCCAATTTGTATAGTCTTATAAACAAAAATATTGTGTCATTTTGGTCCCTGGCTATAGAAAAAAACCACTGACGTCATCTTTTTCATTGACATGTGGGCAGAAAATAAACTCACCTGTCAGTTTAATGTTCTTGTTTGCAACAACCGGCTCCTAAACCAGGCTATGATAGACAGTTAGACCACTTAATTTAAGCCATTCTCCATATTTAGAGATCAGTCTCTGATTCATCATGCAGCCAGTATAATAAAGCAGCACTTACTGCAATGAAATCTTATTTTATACAATTAGTTTTTACCTTAAGTCACCACACTACTGCCACAGCACCATGAAGGGCACTATTAAGCAACATGAGTACATTTTAAAGTTAAATTTGTGCAGCTTTTTGGATCAAATGTATGCCGAATTTTCCTTTAGAGTCTGTCAAGTTCTAAAAAGTGTTTAGTCCTTTTCAAAGAGGTACCTGCCTGTCCCTGTCAGCGAGCAAACATTACACCGCAACATTTTTAATGGAGTTTGGCGTTACCTACCTTTATACTCAACGGCATATTTAAAGCTAGTAAACCTCTTGTCGCTAAAATACCAGGACACTAAGGGTATCAAACCGTGTAAAGTCACTCATGCACAAAAGTGTAAAGTGATAATTGGTGTCTAAACCATCACTCACCGTTTCAGCCCCGTGTGTGGAAGCAATTTCCAATCCGCAGCTGAAAGCTTTCACCTGGAAGCAGCACGACCACAGCATGAATGCATTTACACGTCTAACGCAGATTCTCCAAATGTCATCACAGATATCTTATGTTTTAGGACCTAATTGCAATGGTGCAATTGATTAATCCCTGTAAGATGATCAGTGATAGCTGCAGTCCTCGAGTCTGAGCAGTTGCGTCACGACGGAGCCCACACACACTCACCTGTGGATAACAACAGTCCAGCCTACTCACATGTTCAGGGACTGTAGTTTTTATGAGATTTCCTTTGAAACAGTGCAATGTTGCAACTTTTTATAGGCTTAAATGAGTCACTCAAGCTCATTGTATACTATTGTTATCCTCTAGAAACATTTTTTCGACATTTTTGAGGCATTTTTTTTTTACTCCATTCTGTATTTGTGTTTATTCTGCATCATTTGTTTGTCCTTTAATAGATGCTAAACTTCCACAGTGTGCTCAGTTTTTACTGCAGATGAACTAACAGGACAGATGACCTCACCTGCTTCACCAGTGCACATTTTCATTTCTAACACTGCCATCTAGTGGCCCAAAGGAAGACTGACAGGATGTGCACTTCAATCCTGACTCCATTCAGTCCCACTGTATCAAAGGTTCTTATACATATTTAATCACTTGGAGCAGTGTGACTGGTGTGTGGTATTATTACCAGTCTGACAGTAACAGTGTAAAACTGAGACAGTGTCTGAGTTGAAGTTTCGTGTCGAAATGGTGCCAAAGTATCAGCTAACAGTGTAAAAGTCTTGTGATGGAACAGTGTGGCAGTCACTTAATTATGTAACACTCTTGCAGCTCAGTGCAACTTTAGTCATGTTACAGCTCAGGAAGTAAAACATTTCCAAATTATCAGCTTTGTATTATGTGTCTTGTCCTGCTGTCTGGTTTGTTCAGCGCTGTTCTGTTAGCTTTACGATAACTCTGGTACAATACATTAACTGGCAGATGTGTGGACTCCAGTCAGACTTGAATCACAAGTTTGATGACTTTAGACTGGACTTAACAAAATCAAAAAAGACTTGCAACTCAACTTGGAGTTTACCGCCAATGATTCATGACCTCACTCAGACTCAGACTCAGACTAAATACTCGATTCCTTCCTTCAAGCCCGAAGATTAAAAAGCATGTTAATTAAAAAGTGTGCCACGAATCAATTAATTTCTCCTCATTATCTCAACCAACTAATATATTTATTCCCAACGAGTTGACACAAAATTCCCCAGGTCTACTTTGTGTGAACCAGTCCAATAGCACCCAATCAAATTGCAGGAGAGAACCAAAAGGAAGAAATGTGACGTTATTGAGCGCCAGTTGAAAAATGTCTACCAAAGATACTTAACTACAAAAACTGTTAAATGTAATTGCAGTATACAAAATGTGCTGGTCTAAAGTTACAGTCAGATGTAACATCTTCCAACAAACTATATAACAAACAAAATATAATGGCATTACATTTAGTAAGGGCGGCACGGTGGTGTGGTGGTTAGCACTCTCGCCTCACAGCAAGAGGGTTGCCGGTTCGATCCCGGGCGTGGGAGCCCCTCTGTGTGGAGTTTGCATGTTCTCCCCGTGTCAGCGTGGGTTCTCTCCGGGCACTCCGGCTTCCTCCCACAGTCCAAAGACATGCAGATTGGGGACTAGGTTAATTAATAACTCTAAATTGTCCGTAGGTGTGAATGGTTGTCTGTCTCTATGTGTCAGCCCTGCGATAGTCTGGCGACCTGTCCAGGGTGTACCCTGCCTCTCGCCCGATGTCAGCTGGGATAGGCTCCAGCCCCCCCGCGACCCTCAAGAGGATGAAGCGGTTAGAAGATGAATGAATGAATACATTTAGCAAAGAGTGCTTTGTGACTTGTTAAGGACTCGAAAAACAAAGTTTAGGACATGAGACTTGACTTGGGACTAGTCAGTCTTGAAATGGGACCATAGATTGTATAAATAATGTATATAATTTCAGTCATCCATTGGTTTGTGGACTGTAGTTTTGATTCATTTTGGTCACCGCCATCTTGGTTTTTTGGAGCCAGAAGTGACCACATTTGGACGAGAGGTCAGAGCTATGGAGGAGCGATGGGTGGATCAGCAACTGGTAATGATGCCTCTCAGACAGTCTGTAAATGAAGCTGCCTTTCCATTAAATATGCATAACTTTGGGCCTAAATAAAATGTAAATGAATGTGTTGTAAAATGAATAAATAAATAAATTCACCCCTGTACAGTTGTACAGTACTCAAACTACTTTTTGAACCAGATGCTTATTTATGCTGTAAAATAAGACATTTTGACATGGGGGTCTATGGGGGACTCTGTTTTGGAGTCAGCCTCAAGTGGTCATTTGATGAACTGCAGTTTGTGGCACTTGTGTATTGGCTTCGTTTCTCAGCCTTGGAGGTTTCTGGGACTCCACTTGGAACTTGCCTGTCTTGACGTAGAGCTTAAGGCTCATTTGTGACTGGCAAAACAATGACTGGGTCCCACCTATGTCAGTGGTAACACCTTTGTTTGCTGTTTTCCTAAATCTTAAGAATGTGTTCATATTTTAAAATGCAATTTGCTTAATGTTTGGGCCTCTATTCACAAGCTTTTGATAACTTTGAGGAACTGTACTTTTAGATTTTTTTCTTTATCTGTTTTTTTTAATAAAATTGTAAAAAAAAAAATTAAATATTGTACAAAATCCATTTACTACTAAAACGAATAATAAAATAAAATGACTTATATATATTCTTTTTTATTTGACCCTCCCATGAGCTATAAATATTTTTCCTTGTTCCATATACAAAAGGTCTCACGTTTTTCACTCCTGTCATGCATACTGGTTAGTGCAAATGGCTCATTTTTGACCAAATTATAAATGTGACATGTGGAATAAATTGATTTTAATGAAATATCACCATTTTAAGCTCAGATTTGTTGCACATGATGTGTCCTAGGATGGTTGGAAATTTGATAATCCAACGATAATGTCTGTTTTTAGCCAAATTTTAGGAAAAAAAGCAGGTCTCTCCCCTGTGCTTAAAAAATATTTGACATGCCTCCCCCTATTTGCACCACCCCTCCCCTCTCATAAGTAATGAACAGTCCCTAATCAAACAAGCTTAAAGCAATGTGAGCCAGTCCACCCTTAAGAAGAAGGCCACTATTTGAGTGCCTGAGATAGGCTAGTATGTTTTTCCTCACAATTAACCATATCATCATTCTTATGAGGCAGAAAAAAAACAGAGTCCATCTTTTTGTACATTTATTTTTCAAAAGTGATGACAGAAATGACCCTGAAACTCTACTTCCGCCGGATATAAACATACTTTTATTTTGAAAGGAACAACCGGATGCTGTGTAGTTTATCGTCGTTAACGTGACGGAGTTGTAGTCATGCAGTAACCCCGCTGCTGTTATCAGCGTCACTATCTGTCGGGGTCGGAGGCAGACAGAGCTCGGGTACCGTTAACAACGGGCAGCGGCGGTACAGCGTCCTTTTCCCTCCGGTTTAACGGAACAAAGCCGGGATACAAGAGGACGGGAATCATGGGAAATATTCCAGGAAGGTGCGAGTACAGCAGCCACGGACAGTACCGCTCGTTTAATGACGTAAATCAGGGAATATAACCGCTAACGGCAAAACCACAGAACACGTCGGGCCACTGTTTCTCCATCTCCACCATTTTGGTTGTCAGTGATGGAGCACATCCGGACGCCCAAGGTAACAACACTCGGCATTTCAGCACCAGTAGCCGCCTCTGTCCTTCGTCTTTGTCTCTCCTCTGCTGGTGTGTCCATTGGTTTAGCCTTTTCTTTCAGTGACAGGTCCTTCTGTCTGTCTCCATTCCTCCATCTTCCCCCTGCCTCCGTTACTCGGCTCAGTGTTGATCAATATCTGGGAGGCATCTTAAAACTGACGTCTGTCTTATTATGGGACAGCCTGCAGGAGGACGTCCTCTAATCACACTGTAATTGGGCATGATGCGAGTCATACATCTTTTTATGGGCTCCAGACAGTGTAGCCAACTTAATTTAATGCTTAACAAATATTTATCACAGCAAACCTAAAATCTCTGTTAAGCTATTATCATGTGTCCGATAATGGACTCATCCCATGAATCCCTGACGTAGCTCCAAACACACCTGCCGCATGTTGCTTTTATGATGCTGATGTGCTCCTGCTGCCAACGATTTATCTTTTCTTTTTATTACTTCTGGAATATGTAATGTATTAAATGTTGCCCTGCCATGTACCATGACGTAGCACTGTGCTGGTCACCACCATTTTCCTCCTCTCAGCCACCCTGGCAAAGGCACAAAGGCCCCACATGGACCCCATCCTCCTCATCACCCCATCACTGTGTTTATAACGGATGTGCATTAGTTAATAAAGCATGCATAGTGTGCAGAATCTTTTATAATGCATGCATTACACTAACAAATCCGCATAACACTTGCTGAATGACCTTGATATTCAGACATACTTTAATTTGAGCTCAGTGAACACGCCAGAGGCTGTGTGCTGTTACACTTAAAGGGTCTGTGTTGTGTTTATACACTGGTAAGAGATGAGACATGTCTTTTGTCTCTGACTATTAGTCATGTTTGATCAGTGTATGTTTCCATGTGCCTTTGGTAGGTGGAAAATGTGCGCCTTCTGGACCGGTCATCAGGACAGAGAAAGGCCAGCATTGGGACTCTCTACCTGTCTGCCACGCACACCATCTTCGTAGAGAACAATCCTGAGACGCGCAAGGAGACATGGGTAAGCATGAAGGAGGGGGCTGCGTTGTGGTCAAGGTGGATACATGTAATTAACAGTTATAATAACAGCCTCATCTTAAGTGAATCCAGCCTTTCCTTCAGACTTTGCTGACTCATATCCCTGTCTGACTCTGGATTGGCTGCTCCTGTGCATCTGAATAAGCTGCTTTCAAATATCCCGTGATTCATACATCCATTAAGAAACAGAATATCTTCTTCTTCTATTTCTACAAGCAGTGGTGAAGTTTATTATCCAGAACTGACAAAAAACAAAATTTTTACAGCCTCCCCTGAGGCATCTGCAGCGGATGGGGAAACAGAGTTTGAAACTGATAGTTCTTTACACAACATCCTACAGACATAGAGACAGATTTGTATCTGAAAGTGAACGGCAATATGACGACTTTTTGTGACAGAAATAAGATCTGGGGAGATGTATTTGTTTGACTATTAACCTGATGGATAGCGACACTCAGGCTCATTTCATTATGCCTCGCATTAGTTACAGAAATATCAAAATAGTTTCTTCAAGCGAGACGTCAAACGTATTTGTTTCAGTTATGTGAGCAGCTGATTTAAACTGAGAGATCTGAGAGTTGATCTTTTTATCCTTTGACTATTGAAGGATGGCAGCGTCAAGCTGTGTTCAAATGAGCAAGTTGCCGCTACAGATGTTCCGATTGAAATTCAGGAAATGTTTTTAGATGAAAAGTTATCTTCAACGTGAGATATTCACTCTTGAGAAAATTAGCTTATACATCCAGTACAAATAGAGAAGCACATAAAAGTTATGCAATTGAATAAATGAAATGATCACAGTGACACACACAGGACTGAACTGAAGCCTTCAGTTGTGCAGCTGCATTATATCATTCTATATCCTCTTCTGTAGTAGGGGTTGAAATGTCATGATGACAGGGCGATTAGTCGGCCATGTTTGAGCTTCAGTGTGAAATCTTAACCTGGCATGTTCATATTTGTTAACGAAAATTGTCCCAGCCTTTTAACAGAGCTGGCATTACCACCTCACTGTTTCTGATGACAAATTGTGAGAGTGCTGAGTTTCCAGACACAGGAAGGAAATATGCCACCCTTCCCCATTTCAGATCTCCTGCACAAAGACACTGCCCTGTCTCTGTGGACCTGATGAGATAAAACAGGCATCCAGAGGTGTCAGATTTCACCCAACAAGCACTGACTGTGTCTGCTGGATTAGCAGGAACAAAGAAGACAGATCCCAATTAGCTTGCGTAAAAACACAACTGCTAAAGCAACCGTCGACTTCTTCTTCTTCACCACAGGGCATGCACTTCCTGTGAGAAAAGCCCAGGAGCTTCCCCAAAAACTGATGTTGACATTCTTTCCTGAATATTTTAGCTCACAAGACGGATTACACAATGGTGTGACTCGTGTTGATGCCAGGTTTTTTTTTATAGTGGTGACTGACATCACTAACTTGTGATGTGTGTTTTGTTTGCGTGTCATAATAGGACAGATGTGATGTGTATGTGTGCGTTTCAGGTGTTGCACAGTATGGTGAGCAGTGTGGAGAGGCCACCCACCATCCCCGCAGGAAGTCAGCTGATCCTGCGCTGTAAGGACTTTCGGGTCTTCCAGATCCTCATTCCGCAGGAGAGAGATTGTCTAGATGTCCACACGTCATTGGTCAGATTATCACGACCAGGTGTGTGTATTCATGTATCTAAATGGGATGTCATGAACTGGTGTGTTAGTGTGTTGCTTTGACAGTAAGTTGAGTGCATATAATACTGATTTAAGGTTATTTTTGTGTCGCTGCTTCTCTCAGAGAAGTACAGTGAGCTGTACTGCCTGTCCTTCAACCCCAATGTGAACAAAGTGGAGAGAGAAGAGTCCTGGAACTTCATAGACCTCATGGCCGACTACAAGAGGATGGGAGTCCCTAATAACTTGTGGGTCGCTACAGCAGCCAACAGCGAATACAGGGTCAGTCTGTTTGTGATTTATGTGTAAGGTGCAGAAATAAAAAGCAAAAATAAAGTATAAAAGTGTTTTCTAAGAGGAATAAGACAACCAGTCAGTTGGGGAGTTTGAACTTTTTAAGAGATAAAGGGTAACTTTATGCTGGTGTTAGTGATGAAACATATTTCTCTCATCAAACAAGACAGGTTGAAGTACTCTATGCTTCTCTTGATAAGTGTAGTGAATGTGCCTCACACTCAGGGCATTTACAAGGTCATAGATAAGATACAAGCCTCGCTTCAGCACTGAGTGTTTATCAGCAGCTACCTCTCTAACATGAGCAGCATACAGCAGCAGCTCTCTCAAAGCAAGACCTTAGAGTACCGTCCTATAATGGCACATTATGACCGTAGTTTACCACAAAGTGTTTAAAGTGTGACTGGTCCTGAGCAAGAAACAGTGGCATATAACCCACCCAAACAGCAAATTTTTACTTTTAAACAAGATACAGCATGTGAAGTAGTGAGCTGTAGAGCAGCTGGTATTTAGATTGCATTGCCTTTGAACAGACCTGAGCTAGCTGCTTCCCCTTGTTTTCAGTCTTTGAGCTAAGCTAAGCTCAGCGGCAGCTGGCAGGAGCTTCATCTTTAGCTTACAGACATGAGAGTGATATTGATCTTTCATTCTAACTCTTGGCAAAAAGCCAATAAGCATGTTTTCCAAAATGTTTAACTTTTCTTTTTAAGTGTTGTTATTGCAGCTGCACATCACACAGTGTTCCCACAGTCAAGGAAAACCTGGAAGAGCCATAGAATCCACAAAAATCATTCAAAGTTTTGGAAAAGTCAGAGAATGTTGTTGTGTGTCATGAAATTGTTGCAGTAATCTTCCACAGATAACCTTCCACATAATGTAACATAACGGCATATTAACTTTCTAGAGCTGACAATGTAGTATTGCTCCAATATACGTCGAAATGTGATGTTATGTTTTCCATCACGTCTTTCTCCATCTTCCCTCCACGTTCCATTGAAAAAGCATTGAAACAAAAATTACTATGGTCCTTCAAAAGTCATGGAGAAGTTTTGAAATTCTGTCCATGAAAAAGTGTGGGCACCCAGTGCAGATTCAGCCATCAGTTTTTCCTGTTGTGGCGCAGTGGTTAGCATTGTCGCTTAACAGCAAGAGGGTTCCTGATGTGGGGTTCAAACCCCAGGGTGGGGGAGCCCTTCTATGTGGGGTTTGCGCATACTCCCCATGACAGCGTGGGTTCTCTCTGGGTGACTCTAAATTGCCTGTAGGTGTGATTGTGAATGTGTATGGTTGTCTGTCTTTGTGTGTGAGCCTTGTGATAGTGATAGTGTGATAGTGTGGTGATCTGTCCAGGGTGTACCCCAGTGACAGCTGAGATAGGCTCCAGCATTAGTCATTAGTCAGAGGCCTGTCATATGCTGGACATTGTATTGCAATGTTATAGGGGAAAACGTTAAGCAGCAGAGTGACTGTTCAAGGAATGTATAGTAATGACTTTATTAATGAATGAGCTTAGCAGTATTCAGTTTAATCCTTTATCTGCATTATCTCTTCACATATAGGGAGGACAGAAACATAGTTCAGTAACAGTTTCTAATGTGTATCAAACCTGGGGTGACCAATGTTAAATTGTGTGTGTGTGTGTGTGTGTGTGTGTGTGTGTGTGTGTGTGTGTGTGTGTACTTTCCCAGGTGTGTGACACGTACCCATCAGAGCTCTTTGTTCCAAAGTCAGCCACACCCGCCATCATCGTAGGCAGCTCAAGGTTTAGGAGTCGAGGACGATTTCCTGCTCTGTCCTACTTCCACCAGGACACACTGGTCAGTCTGATGCACGTCAACACACACACACACACACACACACACACACACACACACACACACAGAAGGAATCATGTGAATATTTGTTTTGGAGGATTGGACTGTTTACTCGCCCTTTAAATAAGAGTTGGAAACACAGACTGTATAAGATAATGGATGTACCCACTATCGTCACACGCTGGTTTGTGGACTCTCGTTTTAAAAGCCGTTTTAAAAGCCTTAAGTTTGGCATTTTGGCCATTGTCATCTTAGATTTTTAGAGCAAGAATTGACCATATTTGGACGAGATGGTGCATGGTGGATTTAGAATTAACTTCCATGAACTGAAAACACTCTGAAATAGTTATACCTGACGATGATGTTTCACTGTCACACAGGCAGCAGTGTGTCGGTGCAGTCAGCCGCTGTCCGGCTTCAGCGGACGCTGTCAAGAGGATGAGATGATGCTCCAATCTGTGATGAAGTCCAACCCTGGCAGTGACTACATCTATGTGGTGGACACAAGGCCTAAGGTAACAACCCCCCACACCCACCTACACACACACCTCCTCCCTGAGAGATATAATATTGTCATATTCAGTACTCTGTGTGTGTATGTGTGAGTCCAGCTGAACGCCATGGCAAATCGAGCAGCAGGTAAAGGCTACGAGAACGAGGACCACTACACCAACATCAAGCTGCAGTTCATCGGCATCGAAAACATTCACGTTATGAGGAGCAGCCAGCAGAAAATCATCGACGGTAAGAAGCATAAGAGAGTGTGTGTGTGTGTGTGTGTGTGTGTGTGTGTCTAGAGCAAAGACGCAGTATGAGATGGAGAAAGGGAAACAGCTGAGTGAACACGAGGAAATATTTGTTATCACACAGAGCTGATATCAGTAAATACACAGACTTCCTCTGATAGCCTATCTGTGTGTGTCTCTCTCTTTTCCATTCAGTTGGCGAGATGAGAGCTCCGTCCATGACTGACTTTCTGTACGGTCTGGAGAACTCGGGTTGGCTCAAACATATTAAAGCCATACTGGACGCTGGGCTCTTCATAGCCAGGGTGTGTAGTGTTGTCACAGATAAACTTTTAAACTACTTGAACTGAAAGCCTCCACAAACACAGCTGCTTGGATTTCAGCATCGGGCTGTTTTTGGTCTGAATGCCTGCTGAGGACACTGCTCTCCTTAAACTGCTCGCTCATTCTCTTTCTTGTCTTCAGGCAGTTGCTGATGAGGGTGTCAGTGTGTTGGTTCACTGTTCAGATGGCTGGGACAGGACGGCCCAGGCCTGCTCTGTAGCCAGTATACTGTTGGACCCGCACTACAGAACCATTAAAGGACTCATGGTAACACACACACACACACACACACACACACACACACACACACACACATAACACAGACACACAACACAGACAAACTCTTATTCTTATCCTAAGACCATCTCAGTCCTTGTTTCTGATTTGATCCTCCTCTTTCTCCTTCTCCTCCCTTCCTTCCTTCCTTCCTTCCTTCCATCTTTGCCCTGGCCTCCTTTATATTCTGACCTCTTCCTCTCCTCTCTTCTAGATGCTGATAGAGAGAGACTGGGTTTCCTTCGGGCACAAGTTCTCCCACAGGTCATTAACTGTGAAAGTGTGACTTGAAGTTTCTGTGTGTGACATTTAGAGCATTAATGTAGCAGCAAACCACTATTTGCTATTTAAAGATATAGTGAAGCAATGGCATCCTTAACAGAGAATGAAGGCACGCTGTATCTGTGTGTGTTTTATTTGTATGTATGTTCGATATTTAATGAATAATTGGTCACAAAAAATACACTTGATTTTCTTAAGAGTGTGTAGGGTGACAGACAGTTAAAACAGAGCTGTATACCCGCAGGTATGCCCACCTGGATGGAGATCCCAAGGAGGTGTCTCCTGTCATCGATCAGTTTCTGGAGTGTGTGTGGCAGCTGTCTGAGCAGTTCCCATGTGCCTTTGAGTTCAACGAGCGCTTTCTCATCGCCATTCACACGCACATCTACTCCTGTCAGTACGGGACCTTCCTGGGCAACTGCCAGAAGGAAAGAAGGGATATGAGGTACGCACATACAGCATCTGTAGAGACAGAGACATGTTAAAGCAAAGGTGTTTGCCTAAAATATAGATGATTTCATACAGCCATTAAAAAACTATAGAATACATACTTAGAAAACAAGCGCTTGTCTCTCCAGACTCTTTCTGTTTCTCAGTGCAGCACCATAAAGTTGGTGTGTGTTGTGTGTGTTGTGTTACTGCAGGCTTCATGAGCGGAGTCATTCTGTGTGGCCTCAGCTGTGGAAGGACAGAGCCGAGTACGCCAACCCTCTGTACAAGGCTGAGCTGAGCCAGAGTCAGGGCATCCTGAGACCCAACACCACCCCCTTCTGCTTCAAGTGAGCTGCTGCAGCAACACTGACATCACATGACTGCACTCTGCCTCAGAAAGCTAAATGTATTATCGGTTCAGAGGGGTGTGATAAATAAATGTGGTTAAATTTAGTTTTGAGTCATTTCATTTGACTGCAGAAAGGGCCAAATAAGTACTGCTGGTTTGTGTATTTATTGCCTTCTTAAAATCCAATATATGGTCTATCTTTATATTATATATTTTTTAAAAGTCAAGCATTACTCCAGAGAGCATTAAACAGTCTAAATAGTCTTTCCTTTATTTTCTCTTCCTCTGTCTTGTCTCTAGGATGTGGAAGGGTCTCTATAACCATGTGGAGAAATCAACGCCGCCTCGCCAGTCGCCTGCTGACTTCCTGTCTGCTGTGAGGGAGGAGTCCCAGCAGCTGGAGGAGGAACTGACCAATCACCAGGAGGTACCGCCAGGAGGAACCGCCCACCACCACCACCTGGGCTCCAGACAAGGCATACAGCACACAGAGACACCCCCCGATACGACACCACCATAACCCCCTATTCAACATCCGTAGCTCCAAACTGAATCTGAAAATCTGTTCATTTAACAGATTCACTGCCTGAGCAGAAATCCATGTAGTTCTTCCCTTTTTTTGCCCATCTAAATGAAAATTTAAACTGGAAACAGGCAACTTTTTAACCAACCAAGTTCTCTGGATTATCTAAAGTAACCAGATCTTGAATTCTGGCAAGAGACATCACTGTTAAGTTTTCAAATGTATTTTTTTGCCGCTTTGAGCACCACTAGCCGAGTGCTGTCTTGTACCATAATGTTCGAGAGAAGGCAGACATCTCTATGGCTGATATCTCCAACACTCAGTAACTCACACCAAAACGATCTAAACTGATAAATAGTACTGCTGTTGAGAGGAAAAATATGTACTTTTGGGTTTGAGGTCCCTTTAAAACATGTCTGGGGGGGATCTCAGTGTTTCCTCTTGAAATGAAATATAGGCACGCCAAAGCTGCTAATCTGGCAGGATTTCTCCAAACTGGAGATGAATTAAAAGTGTGTACACATTTGGGGCTTTACTTTAGAGAAATTAAAACCAAAACTTTACTTCAGTCAGGAACTTTTTCTTCAAAGAAAACTTAATCACCATTTACAGTATTATATTTGGTGGTATGGCTCTGTTTTGGGGCCTCTCTGCCTTTTCTTGGGCCTACGCAGAAAGCCTCTTCCACCTGTCTACGTGGAAAGCCTAAGGCGGAGAGAGCACACCTCCCTGCCCTTCCATGCGCCTACATGGAAAGCCTAAGTCATTGAGAGCAGCAGCAAAGACCCCCCTTGGGAACAGAACAGAGCAGCATCAATGACAAACAGAAATGACAGTGATAAGTCAGACACTACATGAAAAGGAGGAGCTGGGGTGGAGGCAGGTTGCAAAGCAGCTTGAAGAGGAAGCAGCAACAGTAGGCAGGTCAGAGCAGTTTAAATAGGGCGCCCTGAATGAGATTCACCAACTGGTTGCATAGAGAGGAATCATGTGATCTATCAGCTGACTCCCTTCATCAACCACCTGCTCCAACAGTTGATTAAGAGGTATGAAATCAGCTGATGTAGCTGGGAGGTGAGCTGAGCTTGACATCGTTTTCTGCCTGAACTAACACTATGCTCAATATCGTCAGTCAAGTTTGAAGGAGACGACAAATAAATTTGAAATGATCCTAGTGAGAATGACAGAGTTCAATCTCGAAACACTGGTGTCCAAATGACGTTTAGCCACCCACATATCCCACCTCCTAACCCACTCAACATACATAGTGAGAGAGGAGTTTGTTAACACTTCTGAGAAATGAATGGAAGAGCTCTTTAATTAAGAAAATGTCCATCCTGTTCTCTTGTCTCTGCAGAGGATAGCAGCCCTGACAGGGAAGCCAATCACATGGGAGAAGGTCAGTGTTCCGAGGAGGAGGACTAGCCAGCTGCGGCAGAAACACTGCGGGCCCGACCCACCCACCACCTATACAGACCCAATCACCAGCCCTGCACAGGACAACGGCCACGCCCTCTCCTCTGAACCAGCCAACTGGAAGACTCAGACCAAGGACCCTGATCTCACCCTGCCTCTACGAGCACATGCACAGCTCAAGAGTCACAACCCTGATGACCTCTCCACCTGCAGCGACCTGGAGTCAGGCGTGGCTGACCTCAGCAGCCGCTCGTCCAGCGGTGGGGACGACGGCAAGGACCCGGACTCGGACGAGGCTGTCTTCACTACTGCCTGACTTGAAAAAAGGGAACCCTGAAAAAAAGGAATGACTGCTGTTACAGTAGATCCCCCAAAAATATTTATTCAAACACCTGGAGGGGAGCGGAGGCAGACTGCGATGAGGTAAAGATGGCTACTGACTGAAAGGCAGTTGGATTTTATCTCTCGTTTCAAACTGTAGTTTGTCTCATTCCTTTCAGTCTAAAGGAGTCACAGTGAATTAGGAAGAAACCTCGCCGGCTGTTCTTCAGTTCACCTTGTTGACGAAGGCACTGAAAGACATTTAATTTAACATTTTTTAAATTTAATTTTGTTGTTGAAGAAGGCCTGTTTTTTATATGTGGATGGACTTGTTGCTGTCATTTTTACCTTGTTTAAGGAATGCACTATTAGTACTGTGAGAGGGATCAACGTTACATGAAATCAGCCTGAAATAATGTACGACAGGCTCGATGAGGGGAGAGTGACAGTCCGATGAAAACACTTTCAGAGAGTAGAACAAACACACTCACTACACAAAGCTTAACTCTTATATTTATCTCATCTTCTCATCGCCAAACGCGTCCGCTCTTCAAGCAAATCTAAACATCATTTGCAATTTACCAAATGATTCATTTACAGTCTTCCCTCTTCTTAAGTGTAAAATAATATTCATCATGATAGTAATCATAAAAGTATTTCCTTTCAGGGCAGTTAGTTAGACATTTTATCTTTAGACGCACTGGAAGAAGCGGATGTGTGTGCTGACCTGTTGTCGGTAACGTCATATCTGTCATAACTATTCCACAGTCTGGACCAAGTTAGGTGTGAGGGGCCACCAGTAATATACTGTAACTCAGTAATGATGTAATCAGAAGCTGATTCAGAGGCACATATATTTTGCTTATTTGTTCATGTAGAGGAAAGCAGATTTTTCCAGTGAGTTTTAGGGTTTTCATACGTGGACAATGTTCAGCCTCACCCTGAATCAGCCCTCCATCGTTCCATTTGAAGCTTTATTTGAGTGAAAGAACGGAAATCAAGCTAGAAAGTTGCCACTTGGGAAAATATAAAATATTCAACTGTGTAGTCTAAACACTGGGAGGCCTCTCAGTTTCTTCCCTGACCTGAATTTGAAGGGAAACCTTGTCTTCGGTAGCACTCAAGTCTTAAATGATTTCTTATGCGAAAGCATATTGCTCCAGAAAACAAAAATCTGCCACTAGGGGTCAGTATTTAGAAACCAGAGAGTTCAAAGCTATGACGCTTTAGATGGAGTAATGTGAATCCTCCAAATGCTCTTTTTAAAAATATAAGTTTGCTCTTACAGTTGTGATGGACATAAAGGAAGAGAATATGGTCATCGGATTCAACAAGAACAAAATGTGAACAAAAGTATGAATGTTTATTTAAAACCATGTATTTTTTATGTTTGAGTGTACTGTCAACATCCTATATCCACACTGATGTGATGATATTTATTCTTGGACCAACTGAATCCTTGCGATGATGACGTGGACATCATGAGATCAGTGAAATTTGTCGGATGCTGCTTCGACTCTCATTATATAGACTGTGTTTGACTGATGTGTGCTCTCAGAACTTAAGAAGTTATAGTTTGTGTCCTTTCAGGTGAGCTGTAACTTTTTACATTCCCGTTTAGAATAATGACAAACAACAAGAACTCTGTGAGAAAATGTCCAGAGAGATTGTTTCGTGGTCTGTGCACTGTCCAGAGGGATCTCTCTGTGATTCCATATTTTAACAAGCATATACAATGTCTGGTCATATGGTATCTAAGAACTGACCTACTGAAACACATTGTCATGTTAGTGTAACGCTGACAGTAAAAACCTGCTGTGGCTCCAGGTAAACATGACTGGCTCCATGTTCATCTTTAATGTGGGTGGACAGACTGTAACAGACACATGCTCAATGAGTAACACATCTCAAAGCTGCTGACAGCTGGTGTGTTTCACTGAGGACCACCTGTAAGACTGAATGGGTTAGCACAGATATTGTCACGTAGCCCACAGATTTTAAGAACAATTGGCCTCATGCAGCAACACTCTCTTAAATTGCTCATATATTTTCTCCTAATTTTCTAAGAAACAATAAGAGAAGTCAACTCCAAATCTGCTCTTACCCAGGTGTGCTGATTAATGAATCCCACTTGATCATAAATCAGAGGTGCATGGCCCATTTTTTGTTATTAACATAGGTTACACCCCCGAAACACTACATAAGGACAGGTGTTCTGCTGACCAATGCCTTCTAACTGGAGCGATGCCACCAAGAAAAGGGTACCAAGAAGAGGAACTTCTGCAGTTGTGGATTTGACGCACTGTTAGATAAACTTTGACGAAGTAAATGTGAATGTGTTAAGTCAAAAACCTAGCACCATGGCAGAACATTTGTGATGCTGTGAATGCTGTCAGCAGAGGGCCAAAGCATCTGAGAGCAGTACGTAATCCATTCAGAAGATGAACACGTAATGTCATCCAAGGGTTTTATAGTGTATATTGGGACCAATGGACCAATAGTATGTCTTTAGCCCACAAATTTAAAAATACAATCATAAATACTCTAAAACATATAATAATCTAAATCTGATTATACGATATTCATGCATTCTTTTGAAGTTCCTCAAATTTAAAATGTTATTCACTTATGTTAGACAATTTGTGGACTCTGAAAACAAGATGTTTTTTTCGCCCACCCCTCATAAAATTGTCTCTTACTCAAGAACAAATGTGGAGACGACTATAAAGATTAAATCTGATCAAATGTTGCTGTATCAGGTCAGTGTCTTGAAAATCATTTTTATACTTGACACTCACAGCCAAACCAAGACAAAAAGGGAGAAGATTTTTCCCTTTTTCCATTGTTGGTATACTTTCAAAATGTTTTAAATCTGTTTGGCTCATGCAGCTGCACTAAGTTGGACTAAAACTGAATTTCATTGGCCCTGGCGGGTGCGCCAACATGCAGTAATGTGACGACACTGACTCAATCTAATGAGCTATAAGATCCCCTCTCCCTCTCAACTTGAACATTTCACTGTAGCCTGTGGTGTGTATGTATGTGTGTGTGTGTTCTGTATCCATTGATGTAAATGATTTATCAATAAATGCACTGTTAAAGGGAAAGAAACACAACACAGACAGGGTCTGACGTCTTATTCAACATGACATGAAAATCCCAACATGGCTTCTTAATTGTTATTACACTGAAAGATTTGAAGACACATTTTTTACTTGTGTATTTCATGACAAACTTTGACAAATCTCATTTAATATCAGGTGCAATCCAAATGTGTTTATGGCTGAGGGCTCTTAGGCTCAGGGTGTGACTTGCACTTGGATGATTGCTATGAAACGTTAGTGCAAATTTAAAGTGCAACTTTCATTTTAACAATTAAGAAACTGAGAGCAGAAAAAGAAAAAAATCAGTTTAACTCAATTTAAGGATCCTCCTCACCAGTGGTCGAATTGTTAATTTTTAACAAGGGGGATGCAATGTAGCTTTGATTTTTTTTGCGTGCACACATCATCAAATATGACAGCACAGATGTGCAAAATTAATCAAGATAAAGAAAAATGGCATGACCTATACCTGCTGCCTTTAAAAACACAAAAATGCAGTAGTATTGCTATTGCATACAGACAAAAAAAAAACATTTTAGAGAAAAAGAGTAGTTCTGAAATAGCTGTGAAAATTTATCTTAGAGTCACTCTTATCCTATAGACATTTCCTTAGCCAGTTATAATTTCTCCTTACTTGTGAAGCCTTGGGGGTAACTGGTGCTGCTGTCAGGTCCCTGTCCTGATACCTGCCTGGTTTCTCCCTGTCCCTCTTCTATCTATTGCAATAATATAGATAATAAATGTGCAAAGCAAAATTTATAAATAGAACTAAGAATAGTAGGGGTGACATAGCTGTGGAAATTAACGTCAAAGTCACTTTTATGCTATAGATATTTTCTCTCAGCCAGTTATAATCTCTCCTCACCTGTGAAGACCCTGCATGATCATCCTTGCTGGCCTCTGGTCCACTGTCTCCTCCCTGACCCTGCTCTTCATATTGTGGCAATAAAGATTAAAAAAATATGTGCAAAGCAATAGTGAGCACAAGTTCTTATTAAGGAGGAGTGGGTTTATTCCTAGCATGAAACTCGCTAGCAAGTGATTCAATATAGGTAACAATAACATTAGTATTCTTGTTAACTAGCTTAACTTGATACATTGGCATCTATTAATTAGTCATCATTAAGCTAACATTATCTACATGCAACAGCATTACTCAACTTACACGGTTTGTTTGGAAGAAACTGCAAGGTTTTTTGCTTCTTTCTGGCCGGGGGACAGAGGGCACAGATATGGGAGGTGCACGGACATGTCCCCTGTGTTCCCCCCCTCAAATTACGTCCATGCCTGCACACACAGATTCTAGTTAAACTGGGGGGATGCTTTTTGGTCAATTTTCTAAAGGGGATGGCATCCCCCTCATCCCCCCTCAATTCTACCACTGCTCCTCACAACATACAGGTTTGTATATTTAATAAAGACAGCTCATTGTACACCAGAGGTGGAGCAGGTGGTGGCTCCTGAAGCCCCAGCTCCAACTCTTTTAGGTTTTTAGAATACCTTCAACTTTATGTCGTCCCATAATAATATATGCCCGTGTTTTTTTTGTTTTTTTTTTATCTATGTTTCTTCCTAAAGAAATCTAAAATAATTGTGTTAATGTTCTTCTGATGGCCAGATATTCAGTTCACAGTATTCAAGACCACATTTACTTGGCATCATTGGGGATCCTTGATTCACAATCAGAGCAGCCCAGATTGTTATATTTTACTTCAGCGTAGTGTAACAAAAATAGGATTAAAGATTAGTGATGCTGTTCACACCAGCCCTACCTATGTTACATAACTTGACTTTTTCCTCTTTTCAGATAGCAGGAATATAAATTAATTACTGTTATTTGTGTTATCTTTCTTCAGAATGATGAAGACAGCTGGAGAATAGTTAGATGTACGTTCCACAGCTGTGGAGTGTGTGGCTGCAGGCCAGTGGCGGCCCTCAGAAACATTTTGTGCAACCCTCGAACATGACACAAAATGCACACATTATCTTTTAATAATTTGTGGTCCATTTCAATACTTTCACTCTCAATAGCTTACGTTTAATACACTACTTGTAGACAACATCAAGCTGTGCCCCCTAACAAGCATGTATTTAGAGATGACAACTTCTAGCTGCATGGACACTAGTGGCACTTCAAGAGTGTGTGGCTCTCAATCATATGCTGGCTCCCTAAACTGGCACTGATTTTTTCCTTTGCAACTGTCAGGTTTTTCCTAAGTGACGTACAGATTTTTAGCCTTTCTACTATCCCATATAGCTTCAAAATTTGTGCATATGGCTGCTGTAAATGGTCGTGCCCCTGGACCCCCCAATATTTGGGCTGAGCCATGAGTGTTTGCAATGTCTGGCTCCACCCCGTTGTACACTTCCATTATCATAGTTATGATACATCAACATAGAAAATATTATAGTCTAATTTGAGAGTTGTGCAGATATCTTGGTATCACTATACATGTCAGGTAGGAAGATACAACAAGTGTCAGTATAGAGATCCTACAGACGTCTGAGGACGTGTGCCATTATGTATTTTGTCCACTAGAGGGCAGAGACAAGTTTATTTTTAAACTACAAAATGCCCTGCTGGGTACATACCCTGGTCACAGTAATTTAGTCACTATATTTCGGGTATTATGTGTTTTTGTGACTCTCGATACCAGCCTAGAAACTCCAGTGCCAGTCGAACTCAAGTTTATAATAACGAAACATAATTTATAACCTCAACTGCACTTCTAAATCCTCATTATTTATACTTTACAACCTGACTTTGTACTTTTTATATATCCTTGTTTAATTACCCACTGTTCACATATCTTACAGCAGAATCCTCAAACAAGTAAATACTTCATTCAAGCTCAAGTGCCGTCACACAACTGTATAAAGCTTTTCTTCTCAGATCCATATAAAAATGGTACAATTTGCTCCCGACAGCCATGACACTAAACAGTATGTATTGTTCTATAACATCTAGGAGATAAATCTGACAGCACACAGCAGATGATGTGTGTCATGGTTCCAGTTTGTTCATATAAAACAGAGCAGTGACACGAAACATGGCTGAATAAAGAAACCTGCAAAGACTTCAACATTTGGAAGATCTCATGGTCTCTGGTCACAACATTTGACTGACAAATTAGCTCTGGGAAAAGAAAAGCAGCATTCATTGTCTGATTGTTTCATGAACAGTGACATGTGACCAGCGGGTTTAACTTGAAGCCTCTACCCACTGCTACAAAATCACATCTGAAGAAAATCAAAGAGACGTCTGTGTCACTGACGCAGCTTGTCAGAGGCACACCAGGTCACGAGGGAGTTCTGTTCAAAGCACATTCAGAATCAGACCGTATTGACGTGCAGTGCAAACTGATTTCTAGTTGAGTTATGTTTCCACAATTAAAGATAGTGGACCATTTTTGCACAATAAAAGCCGTCCTGCCTCTGACCATCCACTTAACTCTAGTTGAATTTCTTTCCGTCCTCTCAACACTGTGTTAGCCACCTGCAGGCTATTTCACTTGTACGTGGGTAGCTGAAAACCCCCATTTCTACCCGGCTCACCTTGCTCCTTCTGGCTGGTTTGGCCCTTGTCATTGTGCATAAATGGTCTAATATTTCTACATGTTACTGTTTATCTTTTATGTTTTTTATTGTGTTGTTTGGCTGTAACTTTTTGTGTGCTGCTGTCTTGGCCAGGTCTCCCTTGTAAAAAAGATTGTTAATCTCTATGGGATTTACATGGTTAAATATGGATTAAATAAATGTATGTAGGAGAGTTTATGGCAAGAGACAAAAGGATTTTTTGATCCCATTTGAACTGTCTTGAATTACACATATGTTTGTCAATTTAAAAGATAATTTTGCAAGTCAAAAAACTCACATTCATTCCAAGTACATATTGAAGTGATCATGGAAACTGCGAGTTGCAAACTGTTGGAGTATAAGAGTGTGAAAACACATAATTAGAAAGACTACACACCCAAATGTTGCATATGACGTCATAACTTTCTCTCTTGCTAAAGCTACAATGGCTGTGTGTCTCATACCAGGATGTACACACACTTACACATCTATGGCTCACACAAGCAAAAGTCTTACTTTGCCTTTTGCTTCCCCGTTGATAAAAAGACCAGGAGTCACTGGATCAAACACATCAGGTAAGATGAAGAGGATATAACTTATTAATCCCCGAGGGGAAATTTAATTTTTTTTCACTCTGTTGTCAAACACACACACAGTCCTGAAATACACACACATGCACAAACAGGACCTATACACACTTTAAATGAAGAGATGTCAGAGCAAGGGGCGGCCAATGGACAGGTGTCCCGAGCAGTTGGGGGTTCAGTGCCTTGCTCGGGGGCACCTTGGTTGTGCCTGGGGGTGAACTGGCACCTCTCCCGCTACAAGTCCACACTCCATATTTGGTCCAGACGGGGACTTGAACTGGTGACCCTCTGGTTCCCAACCCATGTCCCTATGGACTCAGATATTATATTGTGCTACGATAACGGCCATGTTGGTGTTGGTGACAAGAGACGTAGTTTCCTGAGTGGTTACACACAGAAACTAAATGGTACTATGACAAAATGCAACTTTTTTTGACTTGTAAAAGTGTCTTTTAAATTGACAAACATCATATGTGTAATTCATGGCACAACTCAAACAGGGTCAAAAATGATTCGTCTTGACGTTAACTATCGTACGTATTTTTGGGGGGAACCAGAAGGGGAGGGACTTTGCCCCTCGATAGTCTCTGCAAACAGGAACATTTTGTTGCTAACTGTTATGGCTCAAGGTTTACCATGAGGTAATGTTAATAACACAAGCTAGAATCTCATTATAAAAAATCAAACCGTTACTTTTACCATCACATTTAAAGGCAAGACAGCTTTCATTTAAACCCCAATCAAAAATACCCAGAAATCCCTCCTTTCATTCGTCAGCGAATGTTCCCTCTTTTTCCTTGAATTCACCAGAGACGCCGTAACACTGGCTCTTTGTGCATTAAATGAATTATTCCTATGATTAAACCTCGAGATAAGATCGTGACAGATCAATAAGGCCTCCAACAGAAGCCTCTCTTGTCTGTCTAGTTAAAAAGACGTGAGCGTGCAGTAACATCTGCTGCTTCTCTCTCATGAGAGGAAAAGCTGCTGACAAAGTTGTTCGGTTTCCTCTGGACAGGTGACTTCATGGCCGATGGTCCGCGGGTCGCTGTAGATCTCGTAGTCGTTTCCTCCCTAATACAAACACACACATACACAGTGATACTTAGATGAGGATCAGAGGCAAAGAAACCTGCTGTTGTTGTGTCTGTCTACAGTTTGTCTGATTGAAAACCAGTTAAGTGCTATAAAATGAACCCGTCATCCCTGGGACAGCTATTTCAGAATTGAATACAAACTGTGCCTTTATAAAAACACAACACAGACCTTTCTTTGTGTTTGCCTGAATCTCCAAAACTAACACAATGACTGCCTTACATGAGCGTTTGCAGGCAGTAAATCTTAGCTACGTGTGTTAACGTCACCAGATTGCTATGCGCAGCAAACTGCTCAGTGAGAGCTGGATCAATGGGGAAATGTTTGTGAATGGGGACGGTTGTCAGCTGGAGCTCAGTGTGTTGCCTTGTTATGTTTATGCAGCTCATCACTTGGTGTGACCCTCCTCAACAACAGCACAGCATGCAGACCATTATTGACATGGAGTGTCCCCATCTTTCAGTGAACTCGGATTTAACTCACAAACTTTAGGCACATGTAGCAACCAATGATGTCATAGTTTCCTGAAATTGTGATTAAAGATAGCATCATGTCAGCCTCCTGAAAACACTGACACTGATTTCATGTTTGGAAATGGAAACTCTAAGCCTCATGTACAATTTGAAACCTACGACAGATGGCAAGTTGTGTGTTGTCATCAGGCAAAGATGCATTGAACTAAAATCCCTGTCAAATGGTCATTGTGTAAGGATCGTCCGTTCAGCCAGAGTGGATCTTAAATTAGACATCATTAAAAGATGGCTGACCTTCTACAATCTCTGTCTCTTGCAGTATTAGTCAGGGTATTTTATTACATTTTTGATCAAGTGCAAATGTATTACATTTCGGGTGTTGGTACATTTTCATCATATTTGTACATCATTGGGTGCTACAGTCATTTCCTCATTTTATTTTAACAAAATCCAACCACATCCCGAAATCAAGACACATTTTAAATAGTTTTTAAACATCAGCAAAAAGCTGGGAGGAAATCTTGGGGATTAAGAGTGTATTCAGTTCCTTTAAACCACAATGAAGACACCACACATCATCTGAAACTCTAACAATAACCACAGTAATCTGGCTAAATCTACACTGTTTGCGTAAGTAAGGAAACATCCATCCACACTAGTGTTTTCAAGTTGTCTTAATAAAGATCTTCATCCACACTGAAAGCCCTAAATAATAAGACAACAGCTCAGTGACCACACTAAAAAGCAGGGCATGTCCACACTACAACTGCATTAAACAACACATCTTTTCCTCTCCATTGTGGTCCTCTGTTCATACCAAAACACACCCAAAACACAAAACACAACACTGAGTGGATGAATCTGTTAATACCATTCAGTGTTAATTTCGTTGACGAACATTTTCATCAACACCCTTTTTCCATGAAGAAAATTAGACGATAATGAGCTAAAAATACTCCTTGATAATAAAAACTAAGACGAAATCTGTGTTTCATTTTTGTGTGACAAAAATGTTAGTGGTGGACTATCGGACATTGAAAGCTGAGAACTGCAATGCTTGCAATTATCTTAAAATGCTGCATGAGTGACAGGCTGGTAAACTCCTGTGACAAAGTCAACTACTGCTGGAGAAATGCAAGTTTGTAGTGTTTAGACATTATTTGTAAGTGTAGAAAAAAATGTCTGAGTGAAAGTTTTATACAACATGTCACTGTGATTCTAATTTCAGATACATGAACTAGCCTAACTGGATTAGTTTAAGAATAAAAAAAACATAATGACTTAAAGTTGACTAAAATTTCATGACTTTCATCGACTAAAACATTTCGAATTTTTGTCCACTAAAACTACACTAAAATTACGAAGTATAAAAAAGACTAAAAACTGAGAGCAAGGGTTGATTTTTCAAATTTAGGCATGTTAGTTTAGAGTTACCTGGATGATTACTGGTTAACTCAGAAAGCACACTGTACGTCTCAGCTGTGGTGCCATCTAGACAACATAGACTCACTTGCATAAAATATGTTGTCAAAACAACCCATTCTTTAGCTCACTTTTCCAAGTGTGGACTCTTGATGAGTTGTCTGTCTGGTTTTACATGAGAATTTTATTGATATTCTGCCTTTGAAAGTATCATGTGCTCTCTGCAGCCATTCAGCCCTCCCTACATGGTTCAGTTGTAGTTCTCATACTCACAGGTTTGGTCTTGTCTCCAAAGAAGTGAACAGCTGAGAAGTTGTCCTTCTCCACAAAGCTCAGACAGTATCTCTTATCCCAGCCGTCAGGAAACACATCAAAGCTGATCTGCCCTCCTGCAGAGAAACAACGACCGAGAGGCAGGAAGAGATGATGAGGAAAATTTACATCACACTGACAAAGAAACAGTCACAACTAAACTAATGTCTCATACTGCCCGAGGCTGTGATAGCGTTCTCCTGATGCTGTGTTGCCTTTAGGAACAGATTCACTGTAAATACAAACACTATAATAGTTATAAATGCACTCACCGATTGAAAAAGACAATCCTTTTCCTTTGAACTCTTCCCTTAATATGGACACAAACTTCTCTCTGATTTTCTCTTTCTGAAAAGAGAAAAAGAAATTAAAAAATAATCACAGCCCAGCATGTGGTATCAAGTCTGTAATTAAAGCCTGGGCGGCTCTGCTGTCGGTCCTTCTTGTTGTTGCCAATGTTATTATTATTATTTGTACAATGCGACTTGCCTTCTCATGAATGAAAATAAAACAAACTTCACACATAAGTCCAGTCCTATTCCAAACTTCCTTAACCAAAATTTGGGGCCTCAAAGTCCTGATGGTGGCGCTACAGCAACTGTCTAAACTTAGAAACTTAAAAAAATTCATAACAAATCTGTCGTACGTGCTACTACTTTGCAACTTCCACCAAAATGTAGCCACGATAGAGCTGAAATGTTCACATGCTTTGACCTGAAACTAATACAACTAATTAAACGTCTGTGTTAAATGTGTGTGCTACCTTATCTAGCTCGTAGAACTCATTCCTCTCTTCCTGTGAACAGCTGCGTCCAATGGGGGAGACGTTCAACATGCCATTACGGAATTCAATAAACGTCCCCCTGTAAAACATCACGCAATACAATGTAGTCTCCATCACGTAAACCAGATCATTATAATGTATTATCATTTACATTTTCACAGCTTCCCAGTACCCTTAGTGCCCAGTTCATCACAACTACACAACCATTAACCCCCCCAAAAACTAATAAATATTGATAATGAAATCATGTTTGCACCTCTTCTTGGGCAGTTTGATCTTGGCCATGTAGTTGAGACAGAAGTTAATGAAGTCTTGGAGCAGTTCTTCTCCCATATGGGCCTGGATAGACTGACAACAGCAGGCAGACAAAATAAACCTCCTGGGACCATTTACATGAGATAACATCATTATATTCAGGCTATTAGGATGGCTAAACCTGTCAAACACAGACTCAGAGAGAATTAGTCGCGTCAAAAGGTGAGCTTTGGACACAGTTCAGCAGTCTCACCTGTACAGAGAGCAACTCGCCATTCTTATAGGCCACAAGACCATTCTCAGCAAACACGTAGTCAGCTTTCTGGATCACTGCACACGTAAACAAAGAGTCAAACTAATTCTGTAGTTAAAAAAGATATATATAATTGGTCGACTCTAGAGGTACAGATGTGCGTCTCACCATCATCTCCCAGCTGCTCTTTGATCTTGCTGAGGTCCGACCCTCCGACTACTCCGACTCGAACCCGAGTCCTCAGCTTCTCAAGGAACTCGGCCATGTGTGGAGTCACACGCTGAGAGACACAGCAGTTACAAGATTAATACTTATATATAGCAGTCATCAGTCACTATCATAACATACATTTAGTACCAGACTATATTTTCTGAATCAAAAATTCTGCTTGTATATCAGCTGTCGGGATTCATATCAGCTGTTATATTGTTTTGTGTATAACCATGTACTGCTCTCTTTGCTGGTTTGATGGTAGTTCTTTATGCAGTGATTGAACATTAGGTTTCCTGTTTTATCTGTTTTACAAGAACACATGCTAAATCCTCTTATGATACAATTTCTTTCTGTTTTTTTCACAATCATCGTCCAAACACTAATGGCAATACACAATCACAGCTCAGACTCAGAAAACACATCATGAAAGGACAATAAACAGGAAGCCCAAAGTGGTAATAATGACTGTATGCAAATCAAGGAGCAGACACCATAAGACTACTAGATATGACCAACATTTCATTGTAACTTACTAGCACACATATTTCATAATATACATGAATTGTGGCTCATAAATAGCCCTCAGTTTCGAGCAGACACATCTGTCACTGTATGCTCTCAACTCCCCACTTTCAGATTGATTGATTGAACTTGCATTATGCTTTGGATTTTTTTTGACAAACAATATAATTTTGCCATTTCCATCATATGTCAGTCAAGAAAAAATTTGCAGGGACATTTGTGAAGAGGGTGTTTTGGATTAACGAGTGACCCCGTTAGCTGACACCTTTCAACGGTTGTAGTAGTGACGACAGAGCAAGAACTAGTGAACGTCTATCTCTAATAAATGTTGTTATTAGTTATTATGTTTTTGTTATTTGGAATATGTATAAGGAACATGATACTATTTTTGACTCTGCCACCACAGGTTATCTTCAGTTTTTAAAGAATTGTAATTTTATGAAAATGGCCACTACAAGGTCTGAGCATATTTTTACTGGAAATTCTGAATAAACCATTGGAAATGCTTCGGACTGTGTTACACGTCCTGCAGCAAAGTTCTTTTGGGCTTCTGTAATGGGTGATTTACAGAGGGAAAAAACCTTGTTCTATTTTAAACGGTAAAGTGCCCTTTCAACATTTTTATACTGAATTTACCCAGCTAAAAAACTGCTGGAAAGATTTAAGATAAATATAGATTATATGTGTGCTTTTTGTATTTCAGATAGAGAAACGATATTTCATTTGTTCTTTCACTTTGATCATTCAGAGTAATTTTAAACAGATGTACTTCATATATAGGAAATTGGACACTAATGTACAGATTAATGCAGTCAGTGTGATGTTATATTTTGTGTTCTATGGGATGGATAGCAACATTACCTATAGCTTCTGATCATTACTGGTATATTCCATGTCCATAAATTGAAATGGTCAGACTCCAAATCCTGCTGTAACAGGTTTAATGATGAATTCAGCCAATATAGGCGGCAGTAGCTGAGTCCATAGGGACTTGGGTTGGGAACCAAAGGGTCACCGGTTTAAGTCTCTGTCAGCACTAAATGTATGAAGTAGGGACTGGTAACTGGAGAGGTGACAGTTTGCCCCTGGGCACCACCGAGGTACCTTTAGCAAGACACCAGACTCCCGACTGCTCGGGACACCTGTCCATGGACAGCCCCCTCGCTCTGACATCTCTCTGTTTAATGCATGTGTGTAGGTCCTATTTGTGCATCTGTGTGTGTATTTCAGGCCTGTGTGTGTGTTACATGTAAATAACAACAGAGTGAAATCACCTTGGGAGTTAATAAAGTTTGTCCTTTGCCCTAGAGCAAGGCACCAGACCCCAAACTGCTCAGGGCACCTGTCCATGGGAAGGCCCCTTGCTTTGACATCCCTCTATCTAATGCATTTATAGGTCCTGTTTGTGCATGTGTGTATAGTTCAGACGTGTTTGTATATAACAACAAAGTTAAAAAATTGAATCTCCCCTCAGGGACTAAAATCCACTTTCTATGTTACCTTACTTGAAGATGTTATGAACAAACACACTACAAAGACTTTCAATATGTTAAAGTATGTACATTTACTTCGAACTGTTATTTTTAAAAGAATAAACAAATACAACTCTGACAGGACCTAATGTGAATGAACTTTTAATACCTCTGGCACATTGTTTTCTCGTATGACATTTGTTGTATACCTCTTTGTTATATTTAAAGTGTTTTGGTAGGGGGAAAAAAAATCTCTTATAAATTTCCTAAATACACTTTTTCATCTTTGGAGCTTAGTTAAGTAAACATATTTCACGTAAATAAACATATGTCACGTAAATGAACTTTTTTTCCCCCCGAGACTTCAGATATAAACTTTTATAGTGTCCTTGTTATCAAGTAACAACAAGCAAAACGCAGTTCTTGACACGTTGCCTAAAACAAGACTAAAAATAGGGTTCAGGTAGATATATTTTGACATTTAAATAATAAAAAAAAGGAATCATTACGACATTCACAGGGACAGCTAGATATTCACTTCCTGTTTAACAGCTGTTGGCACCAATTAACACGATAACTCGTTAATCCGATACACCCGGTTCGACTTGTTAGAGGACTGCGGAACCCAACGGAAAAATTGGCATATTTACTGATCAGGAAAAGTAGCTATGTTTCAAAAATGTAAAAGATGACAACAGTGTTCATATGTCACGATTTCAATTGGAATATTTACAACAAATTAAAACAAACGTTTATGAAACGACTGACATCCTCCAGCCGTTGCGTTCCGCCGCGCACTTCCGGTGTGTGACGGTTGACCTAAGCTCATATAAGTACATTATCGTTAATAACCGTTTTTTTCAGTGTTATGTAAGTGTGCGTTCACACTGTATCTCGTATAAGCTACAAACCAGATGGAGTTTTAGGGTGGAACCTATTTCAAAGTACATGTTTCTGCGGAACACAAGATGACGCGGAAGAACTACAATAACAACGTGGAGCCGGATGTTGCACTGACGCAACGTAGCCAACTACTGTCAGGTGTTTGTATGAATGAACCCATGTGTAGTTCATCATGTATAATACACAAACACAAGTTCACTACCTGTCTCGCGGCCGTGAGCGTGCCGTCCACATCGAAGAGGCAGAGCGTGCTCGAGTCCACAGTGGATTCACTCATGTCAGCTGCTGTCTGTCTCACTGTCCCTCACTGTGGACACAGTCCCTCTATGTCCCTCCGATGTAACGTTACAGTGATCCCTCAGTGTGTGTCCACAAGCTGTCTCGCTTCGCTCCCTCTGTTTCTGTCGCTGTCACCACAATAAAGCCAAAGATGCTCTGTAACAACCCAGCTGCACAACTGCTGAGTACTACATTTAGAAAGTAAGGACCAGCTTCTTCTTCTACGGTGTTAATTAACGGGTTGCAAAGTGCATGTCGCCACCTACTGCACCGGAGTGTGTAGCACATGGTGTAGGCTCAGCGTGAAACTATATTTAACTACAAGGCCTCTTCCTCATTCAGCTCAACAGCGTGCAAACCAGTGTCAGATGAGGATACTGAGACTTTTCTTGCATCATATAAAGCTTCACTGAAGGAGAAAATGTATCCTGCAAAAGTTATTTCTTTTACAAAGCCTTACTTTCAGCTTCTCGTGTTGGTAAGGATGTTTGGGCAAGGAGAGGCAGCTTTATTTGTATGGCACATATCATACACAAGGGCAATGAAAAGAGCTTTACAGAACAATAAAATACAAAACATAATAAAGGATACAGAAAATAGTGAAGAGAGAATAAAATGAATAAAAGGTAAATTAATTACTAAATTATTTACAATAAAAAGTACAATTATAAATAGCAGAAGTGCAGAGATAAAAGGGTGCAAAGATAAAAAAAAAAATGTTATTTTTAATATTATTTAAAAAACGTAAATGTTTTTAGCTTTGACTTTAAAGCGTTCAGAGTCTGGGTTTGTCCAACATTATCTGGGAGGTTACTCCAGGTTTGTGCTGCATGATGACAAAACGTCGGATGGTCAAGCCAGTCCGAGATGTCCTCAGGGTCCGAGAAGGTTCAGATGTCCCGAGCATGTAAGAGAGATATATGGGGGATGTGTCACAGAGCAGGCAACCAGCAAGACTTTAAAAATAAATTCTGTGAGTGACAGGTAGCCAGTGTAAGGACTTCATAGCTTGAGTAATGTGGTTATATTTCCTAGTTTTTGTCAGGACCCTAGCAGCAGCATTCTGAATAAGCTGAAGTTGCTGAAAGTCCTACTAACCATTCTCCAGGAGAGAGAATGGTTCAACTAGGCCATGGTTCTGCATTAGGATAGTCTACTGCTATGTTGTTGAGGTTGTTGCAGAGAGCTTCACTTAGTTGGAAATGAATTTGCAACCCACCATTTGCCCCCAGCAAAAGGAGAAACGTTTTGCTGATGTTTGGCCTTTGACATGTAGATGCCACCCACCCTCAGCTCCTTCAGGAAGATAACCTATCTACTATATGCATGTGTGACCTAAAGATAATGGTTTTGAGGTGTGACCACTGGCTCAGAAAGATCACCCTCGATCCACTTCATCTATCAAATGTGTTAACCGCAGAAAATGAAAGTGCATGTAATCCAACCGACATCCCAGCATTAACTATGAGACATCAGTCAACCAAAAAGGTTAAAAGAGGCTGGATGACCTGCCAAAATGATTAAAAAGGAACTAGGGTTGCAGTGGTATACATACTATATTGTGGTATACATGCTTAGCTATGATATTGGGGAAAAAATGCAACTGAGCAGAGTATCTCACCTTTATTTAAGCTGTTTCCAAACATTTCAATTATAGGTAATAAAACGTTTGTTCAGCTAAACAAACCCTTCCATTTTCATTTCTTCAAGGGTGATTCTGCCTGATAATAATATTAATAATTCTGTAATACAATGATACTGCAATATTTTCTGAAACGATTATCACACTGTGAAAATCTCATACCATTGCAACCCTAAGAGGAGCATCAGGCCTGTGCATACTGCCAAAATATAAGAGCGCAAATGGTTCATACTTTTCCCCATAAAAAAAATTAATTTATATTTAATTTATAAACATCCATCCATCCATTCATTTTCATCTGCTTATCCGGGGCCGGGTCACAGGGGCAGCAGGCCAAGCAAAGCACCCCAGACATCCCTCAACGCTTTCCAGCTCCTCCTGGGGGACCCCACGACGTTCCCAGGCCAGATGAGATATATAATCCCTCCAGCCTGTTCTGGGTCTGCCCCGGGGCCTCCTACCAGTGGGACAACACTTCTAACAGGAGGAGTCCAGGAGGCATCCTGGTCAGATGCCTGAATCACCTCAGCTGACCCCTGTTGACGCGAAGGAGCAGTGGCTCTACTCCGGCTGAGCCCCACAGAGGAATCTCATTTCCGCCGCTTGTATCCGCGATATCATTCTTTCTGTCACTACCCAGAGCTCATGACCATAGGTGAGGGTTGGGACATAGATGGACCAGTAAATCGCTGCCAAGTCTCCAAGACTACTGGAGACAGAATCACATTTTGTATGTGCCCCTTCCAGCCAAAGTGATGACAAGAGACAGGTTCCAATCCATATTTTGGAACATCCACCTCAGTGATCCTGAGGAGGATGTACAAAATGACAGAAGGAACGGAACACCAGGCCATGAGAAACTGTTTAGAGTCAGGCCTCTTTATGATGACATCCTCAGTGCCTGCCAGGCTTATTACCACCCTAGGAGGGAGCTGGCAGTGGATGATAGGATGGTAGCGACTATGGCAAAAACTGGCATGACACAATACATGAAGGACAAGCCAACTAAATTGGTTATGAACATTTTTGTATTGGCTGAGTCAAGCAGTGGCTACACCATCAGGTGCAGCATATACACTGGCAAGACTCTAACTGCAAGTGTGCATGGGCTATCTCATGATGTGGTCATGAACCTTATTCAGCCACCCTGTCTTGGCACTGGGTGCCATATTTGCATGGACAATCTTTACACCAGTCCCAAACTGTTCATGTACCTGGCCAATATGAAGTTTGGAGCATGTGGCACCTACAGGGAGAGCAGGATGCCCCAGAGCGAGGGCAAATGCTCTCACCAAAAAATGTGGAAGAGGATCCGTGAGATGGATCATAGAGGGCCCACTCCTTTTTGTGAAGTGGATGGACACACAGGAGGTGTCTTTGTGCTTCACCATCCATCCTGCATTTGCAGGTGAGACAGTGCGGAGAAAGGTGAAGGATGGAGGTAGACGCTGGGCTGTGAGAAACATTCCTTGTCCCACACCAATCATGGCCTACAACAAGAATATGGATGGGGCTGACTTGTCGGACCAGCTCATTCAATACTACTCCACCCACAGAAAAACTGGTCACTGGTACAGGACCGTGTTGCTTCACTTCCTGGACACTGCAACAGCAAATGCCTTCATCTTGCGCTGTGAGATGAGCAGTGCCAAGCAGGTGCAGGTGCAAAGACTTAATGGTGGAGCTGGTGTGTCAGCTTTGTGGCATGGACAAGACAGGTGTTCCCTAGAGCAGGAGAGCTGATCACGTTCCTGCGCCCGTTGTCACAGCCACAGATGCTGGCCAAGTGTAAATGTGCCTCCAGGTGGACAACAGGAGGAGTGACACACCCTGGAAGTGTCAGGCATGTGATGTGCCCCTCTGTCATGTGTTGGACAGGAACTGGCACAAATAATTTGTGTGGCATGTTATGTGACACCTGATTGTTTTGTAAATAGTTGCACAAAAAAGGCCTGAGGCATTGCCTGCATTTTAATGTAAATAGTTGAATATAACTTTGTTGTTTGCTAAATTTGTACATCCATTTTTGAAATTTACCATTTATATTTGTGTTCTAACTTATAAAAATGGTTCATTTAACATGTTTGTGGTTTTCATAGTAAAAAAATCAAACTTTTTCCTACTTGGATTATATGTTTTTTGTGTGATTTTAGGTCCAATAAGTTAATACAGTATGTCAAAATGAAAAAAATTACTGTAAAGTCACACATGTGAGGTTGTGCTGAAAAAAATGACACCAAACAAGGCAAGGTAAACACTTTTTAAGGTGAAATTTAAAGGTAAAATCAAAAGTAGGCAAAAACAGCCAATTATACTCTTGACCCCAGAGGGTTAAGTGCTATAAGGCTAAACTGAACTTTTTTTCCACACTCATTGTTTTAATATTTTGGTGGTGTAAGAATCTTGAACATATACAGGTTATGAATTAATATAAAAAGGTTCGCTTTTTTGATTTGTTTTAGTTTGTAGGCCTACATCACACAATCTTTTATCATACCAGATATTGATTCATTGGTTTTCCAGTAGTCTAGCCTAATTGATACTTAATATAGGTATACTCAGTCAAAATGCTAAGTTATAGCAGTTCATTATTGGTTTTTGTGTATTCATTATTAGCTTAAGTTGTTCATTAATTTAATTGTTATTTGACATTTCCCTTATTGTCATTATTATGAAGGGTAGTCTTTAATTTTCTAGCCACAGCAGTAGCTATTTGTGTGTCTTTTAGTGTTTAAATACACACTAAACATTTAAATATCTGTCAGACATTATCCAGGCATGCTGTATAGCCTACACTGGAACATCTAGCTAACTTAACTAAGTAACCTCTTACTCAGGGGTGTCAAACATACAGCCCGGGGGCCATTACCATCCCGCTGGATGACTTTTTACAGTCATGCGTTGCACAAACAGTGATGCACTTGACAAGGCTAGGTTTCAAGAGCAAGTTTAACAGAGAGAAGTCTACTTCATGTGAAATAATACTACTGAGGCTTCTCACTCAGACCAGAATACAGTTCTCTAAAACATCAGTGAATACTTATTGTGATCATATTTAAAGATAGAACTTAGAGCAAAATATTGTCAGCAGCTGTATGAGATTTCTATCTTAAACCCATATTGGTGGAAACCTGTTGCTACTACACGGCCCAAACTTTAGATGGTATTTAAAGTTAACTTCACCTGGTTCATCGATAGCTTCCACTTTAGTTTGGTGTTACACGGATTTCTACACACATTATTACTACACAGGAGTAGAAATGTATGAAAAAATGCACGTAATGCCAGTCAGTAGAGAAAATCGATTTATTAGTAGTCCAACTAAAACCAGACTTTTAAAATATATCTGAACATGTTAGCCCAAATGTAAATGGAATTTCTCAAAGTCGGACTGACAAACCCAGATAATGCAAAATTACAGCCAATCCAACCCAAACTGGCCTTGGTGCTCTGTGCATGCTCCACAGTTTCCGCCCTTGGCTTTGACCTGAAAGTCAAATAGCATTTCAGTGCATAACAGAAGAAGAAGAAGAAGAAGAAGAAGAAGGAGGAGAAGCCATAACAAGCTAAACAAATGGGAATAGCTACATCAAGAGCCATGTATTTTTGGATGAACAAAATGCACAGAGCTGTAAAGATGTCCGCCATGGTACCAGTTTGCCATTAGCTTACCACGGTTAATGTCGATTGTTTGGTCTGTGACATAAATGTCAAGTGGAAAAAGATCCAATACTAACAAGCTGAAATGGGGTATCACCATCTTTCATAGCGGTGTCCGACATATTTAGATTAAAAAATTGATTCCCCTCCTGTGCTTGTATATTAGGACAAGGACAGTAGTCCAATTTGATGGCCTTGTCGAGCTATAATAACCATGGCTAAACTTAACTGCGCATGTAAACGTAATGACAGCACTTATTTTACTTATTTTTCAGACTTCTCAGGCTATTCATCATTTGTGTTGTACATGAATGAATGTTTTCAGAGTGTACTTGTGCTTCTTTACACTAAAAGAAAGGGAAAATTTAGAGATGTTGTTATTTACAGGTTACTATGCAATGGTTTTATTGGTCTGGTCCTGGTATATGGCCCATGAACTAAAATAATTTTGACACCCCTGTCTTAAATTAATCGTTGGAAACGTACTCTGATTTATTTTTATGCTTTATATTCTTATTATTCCACATTTTGTGCTTGTTTAAGTTGTATGTCTATTCTGTGTACATGTACATTAGAGCAACAACAAAACAGAGCCAAGTTCTTTGTGTGTGCACATACTTGGCCAATAAAGCTGGTTTGATCTGTGCCAGTTAAAAAAAACAAACGAGCAATTTGTTTTTTTCGAATTTTTAATCATTTCCTTTTGATGCAGCTTGTTGTTTGAAACGAAATCGAAACGGAATCGTTGTTGTTCGTGCTGCTGTCAGTCTCATCTCGAAAACAAGCGGTTAAAACAGCACAGGAACCCCCGACCACACATAAACAGATGAAGATATTTTGACTCGAATCACACAAAGGGGTTTTCGCGCCGTATGTTTAAAAGTCCAGCTCAGCCAATCAGCGACCAAGTAGCTCATACAAACTTGCTGTCTCGAATGCAATTCATGCAGCCAATCACAGCGGCGTGTCTTTCTTGTGCCCCACGTTCAAATAAAAATGCTTAATTCTGACCAATCCGCCGAGGGCGGGAGGAGTTGTCTAAGTACTCCTGGTTAAGTTAGGTCGACCTTGTAGGCAGTGACAAAACAGTCCCGCTTTTGTCCTTAGTCAGTCGTTAACAACTTCTCTTGCAGATAGCAGGTAAGATTCCGCTGCATGACGATTCTGTTTAATCCATTTTGTTATTTAAACTCTGCCATATTGTCCTAGTAGCTTGCTGTGATGTCCAAGACGACCAAATTTCATATTTCTGCACACTCACCAAGTAATTAAAGCCTTTTCGGGAATTAAAACGTGTATATGTTATCGTAGTAAGGTAATAATGTTGGCTGTAATGTTTCTGCTGAAAGCCGTTGTATTCTGCTTAATCTAAACGACAAACGGTGAAGTTTTCGGCCTGTTTCGACGCCGTGACACGGCAGTTTAACGGTGGCCTCAGTGCATTGCTGTGTGCGCAACATGCAGTTCAAACGCCATTTGGTTTAGTAGCTTAGCCTGCTACAAGGCGTTAGCTCCAACACTTAAACTCTGAGCTCGCCATTTGGTTTTCACTCACACCATGGCCAGTTGTGTAGTAGTTAACTGCCAAATGCCAGTCGTGTGATATTACAGCAATGGCTATTAGCTTATATAGTTGAGCAAGCTTTTGGCGCAGCTTAGTTTAGGCGGGAAGATACAAAATGGAGTCGCGTCTTTTTGTCCCGGAGAAGCAGAAATCCGATTAGAGCCTTAAAACACCCGTGGGCGTCCGCCGGCACTATTTGTGTTGCAGTAACGTTACTTTAAATACTCACACGACGTCAAATGTTAACATATACGCTTTGGTCAACACTCGCAAATAACAACTTAAAGACATCTTAACGTTAGTTTGGCGGTAGTGCAGATACAATCTGGAGTAGGCCTGTAAGTCTACATTAAAACGCATGATGCCATGCCAAAAAAGGTGGTTCGTTGTTACTTGTGAGTCATGTGATGTTTTTTTTTTTTTGCCTTGTTTTAAATGTTAGATTAACCGCAGCGATGACAAAGGATCCAAATAAGCCGAGAGGAAAGACCTCCTCCTATGCCTTCTTTATCGCAGACTGTCGTGAGGAGCACAAGAGGAAACACCCAGGGACCAGTGTAGGATTTGCAGAGTTCTCCAAGAAATGCTCTGAGAGATGGAAGGTAAGCTGGCATTAGTAATAGGAAAAAAATACATGCTTAGTGTGCATGAAATTATCATGGGTTGTATATGGCATTTGCCATATTGTAAAGCTTTACAAATAGAACAATTCATAAACTAAAATGTGAAGCTATTGAATTGAGTAATACACGTTTGATGTTAGTCAACAGAAAACAACATTATAGCTTGAACTGTATAATTGAAAGTATAGCCAGAAGTGGGATTTGTTTGTTGCTGCTCTCATGTGCCAATATTGCCCACCCCCTGCATGGCCTTTTGCCTTCTGTGTAGTGGGAGGATACGGGATGATGTACTTGGCAGAACAATTTATTTTATGTTGCACAAATGCAGTGGTCTTTGGAGATGATCTTGCACTTAGAGTTTTGGTGGTACAATATTTTTTAGAAAGAATCAGAATTTTGAGGTGGTTTGTTTTGTAGACTATGTCAGCCAAGGAGAAGGCCAAGTTCGAGGAGCTGGCAAAGACCGACAAGATCCGATATGACCGAGAGATGAAGACCTACGTCCCCCCTAAAGGTGCCAAGGGCAAGGGCAAGAAGAAGAAGGATCCTAACGCACCCAAAAGGCCCCCGTAAGTCCTTCACCCTTCACTGCGCTGCCCCATGAGGGGAGATCCTTGTTTTGTTTCCATATAAATCATATTTAGCTTCTTCACATTGCAGGTGCGTTCTGGCATTAATGCAACCCCCTTTCTTTCCAGCTCTGCATTTTTCGTCTTTTGTTCCGAGCACCGTCCCAGAATCAAGGAGGAGTGCCCTGGAATCTCCATTGGTGACACTGCCAAGAAGCTTGGCGAGTTGTGGTCTACACAGAGCTCCAAAGACAAGGCCCCCTATGAAGCCAAGGCTTCCAAGCTGAAGGAGAAATATGAGAAGGTAACCACCTGTTCATATTTTTGCATAGTGCCACTTACGTAAACACCAATGTTAAAGGCTAAGTGTGACAGTTGATATTGTTCACGTAATCAATGAAAGGACCTAACTGAGAAATTTACCATGTCTTTGACATTTCTATCAAGATGTTAAACAATTTGTCGTTTTTATTTTATTAGGAGGTTGCTGCTTACAGAGCTAAAGGTGTCTCAGGGAAGAGTGATGGTGGTAAGAAGAGTGGCCCAGGCCGGCCCACTGCCAAGAAAGCGGAACCAGTCGATGACGACGACGATGATGATGATGAGGAAGACGAGGACGATGAGGAGGAAGACGAGGACGACGATGACGATGATGACTAAGCAGTTTATATGTTAACGGGTGTGAATTTTCCAATGCATTGTTCAGCTTAACTTTTTTTTGTGTGGATGATTCCAAAAGTTATAGTCTGCTGTCCCTGTCGGTCTGCCTCTGTAGGAAACCAGACCTGTATTCCTTTTCAAATTCAGGGATTTAGCTTTTATTTGTCACTTAGTCCCCTAATTTTTTTTTTTTTTTTTTTTTAACGGTTTTCTGCTGACCTTGGGTTTGTTACATCTCGATCCTCGTTGCTACTTAAACGGGCAGCTAGATATGAATTTCCTGTGAAAAATACAATGGACTGAAACTTGTGTACAGACAGTGGACAGCAGCAAATCAGCAAAGTTTTAAAAAAAAAAAAAAATGTATTGTTTCTGGAAGCACTGCGTATGTTTTCTGTTTAGTGGTGCTGTTTCTTCACTGTCATTTTACTACCAAGAGTTATCTGTAGTTTGATTAAAAATGTTGGAGCCATTTTTAATGTGGAACTTTGAAGACTGATGTAGAACAAAAAAATTTTTTGTAATAAAATTTTGTATATTATAGTGTGGACTCAGTGTTCAATGGTTTAATGTCTTAGGAGGAAAACTGCATTTCTTTGTGGTACTTCAATACAGGTAAATCTTTGCACAAACAGCTCATACAATACATTTAAAGATGCTAATGTGCTTTGAATTACATCTTTTAATCCTCTTTGGAAGTAATTCTCAAGTGGCAGGTATGTTTTAGGATTCTGTATCATAGGGAACATGTCAGGGTGTCTGCAGGTATTTAAATATCTTTAATTTATTAAGTAAATAAGCCTTAGGAGTCTAAACGGGCTTAAATTTAAATTCTGTGGTCATAATTGCCACATAGGTCACCTCACTCTCAACATTCTTACATAACCTTATTCTACATTAGACCACAAACTAATACTAATGCTTACATGCAATTCATGAGGCACCAAAACAATATCTAAATACTAAAAGTTGTTACTGGGTAGCTGTTGCTTGTTAACAACATGGTAGAAGTTAGGATGGCTCAGAGTTTCTGATAATACCACACACGTCGCACATTCTTCAGTTTGTAGTATGTGGTATACAGTGACCCCAGGCTCCATTATTTATATTTCTGTGTATGCCTACTATTTTATAAAATTCTGTCTTATCAGTCACTGTATAATCATGTGGGACACATCCCTAGTTCAAACAGCAGTAAATGAATCTGGCACAGTTGCTAATTGGCAGAACTGCTGTCACATGTCATATCATGGCCCAGCCTGGTTTGATGTTAGCAGGCCTTTCAGTGGCTATTTATAGAGCCTACTCTCATGGGGAATCAACTCGTGCATTTATAGTGATATATGTTTATGTGTACTCTGTGTTGTGGGATGAGTGTTATGGAATAAAGCTATCAGGGTTCCCACGGTCTTTTACAATCATTTAAAATATGTGCATTAAAATCCCCAAACACGTCTTAACATGATGCAAATTCAATTCCTTGTTTTATTAATATAAAATCTAGTGCTGCTTTCTTTGACAGTTAAAATGTTACCACTATCACATGACAGGCCTACACACAGACCAGAGCCGGCAACGCCTTATTGCCAAGGCCATGCCTCCTTTTGAGGAAATAATCATGCACATCAGTAGAGACACAGGAAATGTTGAAAAAAAAAGTTGCGTGGCGGGTTAACCGAGGCTTTCACACTGAGATTTCAGGCACATAAAATATGTGAACATTCACTGTTAGTAATGTAAATAGCTGAATGATGCAGGTGACAGTCACTACTGATGGAAAACTAATGTTAGTTTAAGTGGGAAACAATATTTTACTTTTTTTTTATTAAATAAATGCATACTAACTTTTTAAAATGACATCCAAATACATGTCAAATTGCACTGACATCCACAGGACCTTCTGTTTTTCTAACCCCCAAAATAGGGCACGCTTCTGATGTTGTGTGAAGTACCATATGTGCTGGTCTGTTGGCATATGCAGGTAGTTAGAAAGTGGAATGGCTAACAAGCGATGGGTTAGCACGCCATGGCAGTCTGCTTATCCACAAATGCCTGGGAAGTGTGTGTGTGCTGTATCGGTATATTGGCCTACCCATTCTAAACAACTTAAATTCATGGAAATTGGGTGAATTGTTATGGAAAAGTTATGGAAACATTTTGAAAATGCATTGGTTAACGTGTGGTAACACTGAGCTACTGTCTTTTTTCTTTGGCCTAAAACATACATAACATTATTTGTCCAATAGATTAGAATTCTCTGATCTTAAAGTCAAGGGTGTGGGTGTAACCAAGTAAGTTTTATGTCCATTTTCATGTCCATTTTGTGCTATTGTATATTTCTAATACACTCCATTTCAGAGGGAAATTATTTATCTTTTGCTACACTACTTTTATCTGACAGCTATACGCAATAGTGGCACAATACACAGTCCTACTAATGGTGTCACACTATGGCACTAATTAACAAGTAAGCCCCAGGATACACAGCAGTGCATCAGCACAGGGATGGAAGACAACTACATGCAAAGAACATGTACGCATGTAAGGATATAAAATGGGCCAAAGGCTATGTAAATGTTTTATTTGGAAAGGACTGTATGCTGCACATTTGTTAGAGCTACAGGGGTGTCAAACATACAGACTGCAGTCCAGAAGAGGCCAGACAAAAGGTCCGATTTGGCCTACTGGATGACTTTGCACACCTAATACTGATGCACTTGTGAAGGCTGAAGGTGTTTCATATCAGGTATATTTGATTCATAGTGTGTCTGCATATGATTCTCCCCCTCTCCTACCCCCCACCGCTCAGCTTTCACATTAGTGATTGTGTTCTGTGACATTTTTGTTATGCTACAGTGTAGAACAGGGCAGGACCTGTGGAGCACAGAGGTATGGAGCATCTGTCAGGTGTGGAGCTCTCCACCTTCTACCAGAGCTTTGACTGCAAATCAAAGGGGCCAGCAAAACCAGTTTTGGGTCTGTCCAGGGCTGTGCTCCTGTCCGATATTGAGGCATCAGTATCAAATTGACACTGTTTCATAACTGTTTAAAAACAATTTGTATAGTCACGTTAAATAGCATCCACTCTCGTGTTTTGGTACAGCTGGAGTTCTCACCTGCTGCCTCCTGTAGTGGAGTACACCTGAATTGTAAATGAGACCATCTTTACAAATGGACTTGAGTTTGGATCGCTGTACTGTGTGTACATGTGTGGTACACGATTAACACATTAATGGAGTGACCTGGGGTTTGAGGTCAAGTGCACTGGGATCTGGGCCCGAGTTTCTGATGTGAAAGGCCCTTAAGAGGAGCCCGGTTTCACGAGCAGATTAAACAGTCAGTGGCCTGCTTCATGGAAAAAGCGGCTCCAGAGGCTTTTCCACCCTGAAAAAACAATCAGTACTTAATGTTATCACATTAAAAGATAGTGAGCATTGTGCCAAATATTGTCTATTAGCAACTTCAGTACAAAAGAATCTGTGTCAGACTTTAATCTTAAAACAAAATTAGATGGACCCTATTGCTAAAACACTCACAAAACTTTTGATTTGTGAGTGTTTTGTAAGGCAGGGGATAAGTTAACCTGCTTCCTCAAATGCTTTCACTTTAGTTTGATGTGACATTAACAAGAGACATATATGGAAAAATGCACCTGGGATCGACTGAATGTGGAAAACTGGGACAGTTGAAACTGCACCAAATTGCATCATCTGTTATGTAAATGGATGGACGTTATCAAAATATCTTTACACTAAAAAAAAGGGAAACAATTGGAAGTATTATTATTTATTGGTTGCTGCCCACTTGAGATCAAATTGGGCTTTATGTGGCACATGAACTACAATGGGTTTGACCCCCAACCACACACACAGTGCGTTGTGGTGAGTAACACTGAATAAAACATAACTTTTGTTTGCTACGTTTACATAGGTAATGTTTTGAATGCAGGGCTACATTTGTATTGCTGTATTCATGGGGATAGCTTTCGTTTCAACATCCTCGGGAACACATGTTAGTAGGGGGTCCTCCCCCAAGAAAGTTTGAGTGTCAACACTTAATTTCCTGCATTCAGATGAATGTTTATGCACCAATTTGTGCATTTTTTTCACCAGTTTATGATGGAAATATCATCCAACCGTGCATAGATGCTTCATCTTCTCTCCATTTTATAGCAGATAACTATTTATTTTGAGGTTGTACACTGCCACCACTGACTTTACCAGAGATGTTGTTGCGCCTTCGAGTTATGGTTTAGCAATTTGTCGATATAGAAGTCCACTTTAAAATTTTAATTTAGTTATCGCACTAATTTGGCAGTGTATATTGGTTAAAAGAGTGAACTTTGTATGAAAAAATAGTGGACATTTTCTGAGGTACAAAATGGTTTAGTCGGCCTCTGCACTTGGATTCCTCTGTAGATGCAGCCAAGTAAGTGACTGCTGTCACTGGATTTGGCAAAAGCTTGCTTTATCAACAGCTCTGTTGGTGATGAAGAAGATGTTTCCCAGTGTTTTGTTATGCTGACTGGCTGAAGGAGTTTCTCTGTTATGGCGTATACTCCTGCCCACATAAAGTGTCTGAGGTGGCAGCGAGTCCAGACTGACACCTGTACTTATGACAGCTTCAAAATCAGGCAGAGAGACCAGTTCACATAGTTTACCCAATATGGCTTTATGAATGAACAAATACCAGTGACTGAGCCTACAAAAGGTCAAAGATGGCCACCCAGCCCTGGAATAAAGTGTGCAGTGATGAGTGAGGGGTTTACAATTTGTAACAAATCTCAGTGCACTATGGTATGCAGCATCTAACATGTGCAAACAATGTGCAGATGCATTCATGTACAACAAATCATCATAATCTAAAACCGGTGAAAACGTAGCAGCAACCAGTCTTTTCCTAGGCTCAAGGGAAAAACAGGATGTTTATGTTTCTGACATAAAACCCTAACTTCAGCCTCAGCTTTTCAAGCAGATTGTCAACCTGAGGTTTAAAAGACGAGGAGTCATCAAGCAAAATACTGAGAACTGACAACCTCTAATGTCTTTCCCTGAGCAGCAAGAACATCAGGAGTGTTCACAAAACCAGCTTTAGTTGTGAAAGCTGAATCTGGATACATGCAGTCATCAGGATGGTCTTACCATGTGACACAGAGAATGCTTATGCATCAGGCCCAAAATTTGGTGCAACACCCCTGTCTGCTACTTTCATGTTTTCATTGGAATGCATGTATTCTAAATATCCTCCTGAGACCCTGGGTCCTCATGGATATCACATTTTGGGTTTACTTGACCCTTATACTTCATTCTACATAACTTGGACCTGTTGTCCTTGTTCATGGACGCTTTTTTTTGCCATCTAGTGGTAGTAAGAGCACAATACACAAATCCATTTAAAAACAAGATGACAGCCATCTCTGCCAAGTCAGCCTGCAGGCAATCCCGAAACTAAAATCAACAAGGTCCAAATCCTGATCACATTTTAGGGTTGAAACTTGTTTATTTAACAACAAATTTGACCAATTTTAGCAATGATAAAAAGCTAAGACACTGTTAATTAGGAAGTACTCCTCTGAAGAGATTGGGACTTTATTGTCATCCAAATGGAGGACATTGGGACTTAATTATCGTTGACAATGTTTTTCATTTATACTTATTTGGTCCTACTGATCCCAAATGGGCGGCACGGTGGTCTAGTGGTCAGCACTGTCGCCTCACAGCAAGACGGTTCCTGGTTCAATCCCAGGAGAAAGCTTCTGTGCAGAGTTTGCATGTTCTCCTTGTGTCAGCCTGGGTTTTCTCTGTGTACCCCAGCCTCCTCCCACAGTCCAAAGACATGCAGGTTAATTGATGACTCTAAATAGTAGCTGTGAATGGTTGTCTGTGTCTGTGTGTCAGCCCTGTGATAGTCTGGTGACCTATCCAGGGAGTACCCCGCCTCTCACCCAATGTCAGCTGGGATAGACGGATGGATGGATGATCCCAAATGCCTAGGACGAATTAAAAACCGCATGCCAAACAACAGTTCTGGTCTTCGGAGGATAATGGGCCTCATTCACTAATATGTGCGTGGAAATGTTCTTACTTTGCGCACAAAAGTATGCAAAATCACCGTGGGATTCATGACACCTGCGCAGCGGCCAATTTTGTTCTCACCACCTTGCGTATGTGTGTGAATCAGAATCATTCTAAATTGACAGGCGCGTGCTCGCAATTTGTGATTAGCATACTACCACGCCCCCATTTCTCATAAGGAAACTGCTTGCCTAGAGTTTATTCATGAATGAAGGAAGCGGTTACGCGAGGAGAGAAGTAGTTAATTTCACAGTTTGTTAGAAGCGATGGCGCCGGGTCTTACAGGAATGCCATGGGTCATTGTAAGATTGTGGAGGACACAGCATGCCAGGATGAACTTGCACACCTTCTCAGGGGTATAAAGTAGTTTGCCACCGGCTGGATCCGATCCAAACACATCCAACGGCCCTTAAACACACCAAAAGTGCGCTCTACGGCGCGTGTGTGGGCATGTATGTTATAGCGCACCTCTTGAGGGGTTTCAGGGTTTGCGTATGGTGTCATCAGCCATGTTTTAAGGCCATATTCCCTGGTCACCCAAACAATATAACATTTTAACATTAATGGAATAGAGACTTACTAAAAATACTAACTAAAAGCAATTGAAATAAAAGACCAGAACAAAAGATACTCACCAACATGCCATCCACTTCTCACAGCCCCTGCCTCCAAACGCATTCCCACTGTACTGTTATGCAAAATAAATGAGTCGTGGGTGCCTCCTGGCCAGCGGGCCACAGCCTTAAGGATATGGCAGTCGGCATTACAGATCATCTGCACGTTGATGGAGTGATAGTTTTTTTTTGTTCATGTTGTTGTTAATATTTTAATTGTCACAATGATGAGGGTGAACGTGTGTCAATTTCATGGTTATTTAATACATTTGGCCAATATATTAGTAAATTATTTTAAAAATGTTAATTAAATCTCTTTTTTAATGAATGTGGTTTTATAGACTCTGCATGTACTTAAAAGGTATGTGTTTGCATTTTATAAGTCAGTTCGGCCATCCTCATTTGTGCGTACGCATGGTCTGAGGCACTTCTAAATTTGTTCGCAGAGTAACAACAAATTCGGGTAAGAAAATATTGATGAATCTCAGATTTGTGTGTCAAACGATCGTACGCACAGTTTAAGCACAGATTTGTGCTTACGCACTGTTTGTGAATGAGGCCCATTGAGAGGGACATGTCCCCTGCATCCCACTCAAAATCTACGCCCATGGTTGTAGAATACTTGTACTACTCCTGCTTAGAATTGACCCTCAATCACCAAAATGCATTTAAACTGCCAAAAACAAATGAAATCTAGATTATTCTGATCCAAGCTCCAGGATCTGACCCATAGAAATGAACCCTGGCTGTATCACACTAATATAATCATACATCATGAGGGGAGACTCACACACTTGAGGATTTACACAGCAGAGACAGTCACACTGACACTGCACTCAGCCAATAGCTGATCAGGATGATTATCCCCACAGACCAATCACAGCCGCCGTTACGACCCTCGTCACGCGGAGGACAGTGAGCAGGGAGCATTTCAGCACCCAGGAGCTGTCCGTTGTGCACGAGCCGGCTGACAACCGACGGTAAGAGGACAAACAGACACACCTCAGCTGCCTGCTAGCACTATGATACAAACCAATGGCGATGACACTCGTAACGTAGATGTAAAATGATGCTGAACGCACCTTTGTTATCACCAAGCTGCCGCTGTGTGATATTCAGACAGACTCACCACATCTGCGACACTCAAGTGCCTTAATAACACACAGTTTCCACACGGATTAGTTTGTGCTGCTCAAACCTGTTGATGCCATCTACATATTACTGAAATATAACCGGAAACAGGCTGAATTAAAACAGTAAACAGCAGCTGGTTAGCGAGTGGTGGCAGCAATTTTGAAAACAGCTAGTTAGTAGCGTACACACAGGGTTAGCTTATTGATTAACGGTCGCTCAGATGAGCATTACAGTTATCATGTCTGAAACCAGTTAGCTGTGTTAATAGCCTTGTAGTGTCGTGCTAATTGAATGCCTCTTCTGTTAGCCTACACAGAGATAACACGGTTTACATGTCTGGCATTTGGGTTAAAACAGGGTTCAAATAACGTTAAAGGGACACTTCACCCCAAAATCAAAAATACATATTTTGTCTCTTACCTGAAATGTTTTTTATCAGTCTAGATTGTTTTGGTGTGAGTTCCCAAGTTTTGGAGATATTGGCCGTAAAGATATAAGCCTTCTCGCTATTATAGTGGAACCGGATGGCACTTGGCTTGTGGTGCTCAACGCATCAATAAAATATATTTGAAAAACTCAACAGCAATGTCTCGTTCCAAAAATCATGACCTGGTTACTCAAGATAATCCACAGACCTTGTTGTGAGCAGTTTCATATAGGAACTATTTTCTTTCTACTGAACCAACCCCACCAACCTTATTACTGCGTAGGAAAAAGTGTGCATCAAGTTCTTTGGACCCTCACAGCGGAAAGGAAAAACTCCCCCCAAAAAATGGGGTAGAATGGTAGAAACCTCAGGAAAAGCATCTGAGGAGGGATACCGCTTCCAGGAGGGGCAAACATGCAATAGATGTTGTGTGTACAGAACAGATCGACATAACAAATGTACAGTAATCCATAGACGTAGAGAGAGAGACAGAGAAATAATAGTATTTTGGTAGCATATATGTTATATGTATATATGATACTATATGTATGTGACAATAATAGTAGTAGGCATCAGGTAGGACTACAGCAGCAGCGCAACCAAGACCCACAATCCAGATGTAGGCGCGATTCGACTGCTGCTCATGTTAGTGCGAGATGTAAACATTAATAGCGCCCTCCACAGCTTGTTTGCTAGCTCAGTGGTGCAACGTGAGCTAGCAGTATCCGTACACAGTGATGCAGTTGGCAGCTGTAGTTCAGTTGAAAGAAAATAGTTCCTACATGAATCTGCTCACAATGAGGTCTGTGGATTATCTTGGGTAGCTGGGTTATAGTTTCTGGAAAGAGACATTGCTGTTGAGTTTTGTAAATGTATTTCTTTTTTGGCGCATTGAGCACCACAAGCTGAGTGCCATCTAGTTCCATTATATTGGAGAGAAGGCAGACATCTCTATGGCTGATATCTCCAACACTCTGCAACTCACACCAAAACAATTTATAAACAGCAGTACAGGTAAGAGGAAAAATATGTATTTTTGATTTTGGGGCGAACTGTCCCTTTAAATCAACTAAATGCATTTGAATCACTTAGTATTAGGTCTATGTAACAGAGGCATGCAACACAGCCTAATTTACGTAGTGTGTTACCTTAGACACCTAGTATTTCGCCGGAAAATGACACAGACCATGCTCACTGGAAAATAGAACCATTGTCTTATCTGAGTATATGAGCAATTTCAAGAGCCATCTAAAATAGCAACATGTCTTTTCATGGCTGCATCTTTACAGTTTCATTCTGCATTGCTTAGTGAGTCTGAGCTAATTTACTGTGGGCCTATAGGGAATACTCCCCCTTCAAGATGAGATGTCTTGATTGGTCTCCGAGGGGCACGTTTAATTTTAATAGACCCTTTTCATGGCAGACTGTAATTAATACCATCATCCAGGATGCATTCATTTAGGTGAGCCAGGTCCAGGGTCCTTGTTTTGTGCATGCTGGCATATTTAATATGTGCTTATCTTTATCTGCTGTGAAAAATGTGTCATTGTGCAGATGAAGAAAATAATTGAGCCCGCCAGATTTTCAATACAAACCATTGTCTTGGCTTCATCTTGCTGAGATAGTAGCCGTTTCCTTGACACACACCAGGTTACACACAGTTCTGTCCGACATGCTGACTGTGGGGGAATACCTAACAGGCTGCTTTATTTAGACATAGCATTACTGAATTCATTATGAGACAGAGAAGCTGAAACCATGCTAACACCTGAAACTGAATGTACTGTGCAGGGTTCAGTTTGCAGAGAATCTGATGCACTTTTGACCTGGTGTGCAGGGTTTTTCTTCCTGATGTCAGCGCTCTGTGTACTGTAACACCAGACAGACAGAGGTGTGCATGTACTCATGGACGAGAGGCTTGTGCTTGTGATGTCACGAGATGTAAACATTAATGGCGTCGTCCTTGACTGAGCTGAGCTGTAGGTGAGCTCGCAGTTGATGCATGCTTCCTTATGTGCAGTGATACGATAGGCAGGTATGGTTTGGTTAAAAGGAAAAGGTTCCTATATAGAACTGTTCACAACAAGGGGTCTGGATTATCTTGAGTAACTGGGTCATGCCATCTAGTTCTGTTATATTGTAAAGGAGGAAGACATCTCTGTATCTCCAACACTTGGCAACTCACACCAAAAAAAGAGGAAAAATATGTGCCTTTTGATTTTTTAGTGAACTGTCACTTTAACATGAGAGGAGGTAGAGGTAAAACCCTTATTATGTTTTAAAGTACAAGTAAAATTTATTTATGGGATATCCAGAAAGGTCCACTTGTAGCATGACTTCCTCCTGTTCCTTCATCAAAGTGCCATGTGGTCATTACTATGAGAACTGCACATCATTACTGTTTGGATCATGAGGGCACCATTATCTAATCAAGAAGAGAATGAGAAATTTATATGTAAATCAGCCAATTTGCACCTGACAGGAAGAGGTTACAGGGTAACTGGTCATCAGGTTTTTGAAGATTACCTTTGATAGGAAATCCCCAGTCCCTGTTTGGGTGAACAGCCCCTTAGAGATAATCACCCATGATGCCTCAAAAGTGCTTTTTATTTTAAATGTCTAAAAGATTAAATGGAATTAACAAATATACCGAGTACAAGAGGCCACAGCTGTTCCTACAGGTTTATGGACTTAAAGGGTCAGTTGGTATTTTTTAACCTGTACGCTATTTTCCCATGTATTTGTGTCCAAGTGACTGATGGGAATAAAGATTTTCAAAATTGGTCCAGTATTGAGTGTGAGCGCTGCAGTCAGCAGCAGCGAAACTGGCTGCAAATTAATCCCTGCGGGCAACTGAGCACTGTCAGTTTAAGTCCATTAAAAGTGCTTGTTTTAACCACTTACAGGCTCATATTGTTATTAAGTGTCTGACACCATTATGGCAATGATCCCTACAGAGATAGACTACAGAGACAGAAACAGAAATAGCCATTGCTGAACCCACCAGACTCCTTCTGAATAAACAGCAATTAAGCGTGTTTACAGCCATTATATTTTCATACCTAAACGGGCAAATTAAGGGTTTATTTAAACCAAACCAGAGCTGATGATTGTTGGAACAGAGGAGAGAATAAACAAGGTGGTTATTGTGTTTTATTTTGTTTCTTTAGACTTCTAATGAAGTGTGTTTTATGTTGATAAAATTACCATTTATTTAAATTAAGTCTGGTGGGTTTGGTGATAGCGATTTTGGGGGCTGCGTCTGGTTAAACAAAAAGGTCTGTCTCTGTAGGGATCCTTTCCATAATGTTGTCAGACACTCATAATAACAATCTGAGCCTGTCAGTGGCAAAAACAAGCATTTTTAATGGACATAAATTTACACTGCTCAGTTGCCTTAAGAGATTGAATTGCAGCTTGTTTCGCCGCTGCTGGTTTCAGTGCTCTCTCTCTCAATACCAGACCAATTTTAAAATTACTGTCACTTCAGTAAAATGCTTTTCAGAAACGCCCCACAGATACAAAGGAATTAATTCAATGTCTGGCCCATCTTATCTTCCACAGGAGTTCCTTTAGGACTTGTGGTTTGAGGATGTGCAGTTGCTGCAATGAGTCCAGTCCCACCATCCAGACATTCTGTACATTGTAGTCAGTTCCTCACATTAACAGTATTCACTCAGTGGATCAGCAGCAGTCTGAGCCAATCACAGCAGAGATTACTTCAATCCTCTCTCCACGTCTGTTTCTCTTTAATCAACTTATCCTCTTAAACTTATGGATCTAGTATGTTGTGAGTGTAACTCTGGGGCTGATAGAACTGAAAATAATCCCTAAAATATATTAGTTTGAGTGGTGTTGACTTAAATCTGAGTAGAGTGGTTGGTGTTGCACTGGACTGCACAGCAACACTACACCTAATGATGCAATGCATTAATAAAATGCAGATAATAGTCTTTCAGCTGACAAATGATGTTTAGACACTGTTTAAGGTACATGCTGTAACCAGAGACACTGAGGATCCAGGGTAGGTCATTTGTTAGTAAGTTATATTCAAAAGATTTACTTATTACTGCCATTCATTTATTCATTTACATCTGAGATCAATACTTTTTTATCTACTAATTTGTGGCCACTTAAAGGGATACTTAGGTATTTTTGAATCTGGACCCTATTTTGCCATGTTTTTGTGTCTAATAGAAGGAACAATTTTTGAAATTGGTCTGGTATTGAGTGAGACCGTTTCAGCTGCAGCAGTGAAACAGACTACTGTGTAATCCCTGCTGGCAATTGTGCACCGTCTATACATCCAATAAAAGTGCTTGTTTTTGCCACTGACAGGCTCACATTGTTTTTATAAATGTTTGACAACATTATATAAAGAACCATACAGAGAAATGAAATGTTCTTCCTTACCTTTCACTGATCCAGTCTGTTTGTTAGTGTGTGTGTGTGTGTGTGTGTGTGTGTGTGTGTGTGTGTAACAAGTCTCATTCAAAGAGAAGTCTCTTGTGGATTTTTTTACATTGTCAAAATGAGCTAAATATTTCACATTCAGCCATGACACTGAAAATCTTTCCGTACTACAACACAGTACACTTTTGCTGATACCCTTTTCTCCAATAGTCACTATCGTTTCCACTGTTGTGTTTCTTGCAACTATAGTCACCTCTCTCGAAATTTTGATGCAAAAGACCAGCGAAAGGTAAAGAAAGATGTTTCATTTGTCTGTCGGGATCCTGTCTACAATGCTGTCAGACCTTTATAATAACAATCTGAGCCTGTCAGTGGTAAAAACAAGCACTTTTACTGGACATAAATTGACAGTGCATAATACCCGTGGGGATTACATTGCAGCCTGTTTTGCTGTTGCCACGGTCTCTCTCAATACTCGACCAGTTTCAATAACTGTCGTTGCAATTTATCACCTAGACACAAAAACATAGGAATATAAGGGCCAGGTTGAAAAATACAGAAGATTTCCTTTAATAAAGAATAGACAGAACATATAACTGAAAGCTGTGTAAAAGATTCATCTTTGCATCTGTGAAATGACTTAAATGCAACATAATTAGTGCCTGCATGTGCTTCTGTGTCTCCAGGTCATAATGGCCAAGGTTAAGCAGGTGGGCTTGCTGGCAGCAGGCTGTCAGCCCTGGAATAAAGATGTGTGTGCTGCCAGTGGAGACCGCTTCGCCTACTGTGCTACTTTGGCTATATACATCTACCAGGTGAGCTACTTGTGTGTATTTGTGTGTGCGTATGACGGTGGTGAATGTTTAAAAATCACATGGCTTTAGTGTGTGCTAGTAGTTACCCGCAGGAGCAGCTCTAACACGCAATTACTTTAGTGTTATTAACTGTGTTCAACTCACCACTTCAACTTAACTTTCATCTGTTGTCACTGGAAGTGTTAGTTGCTAGTTCCCTTTTCTTTAATTCCTTGTTCTTCTCCCTGTCTCCTTGTTGCAGCTGGACCAGCAGTACAACGAATTCAAGTTGAGGTCCATCATGTCCGAGCACAAAAAGACCATAACAGCCATCAGCTGGTGTCCTGACAACCCTGACCTGTTTGCGTCAGCCTCTGCTGATAACCTGCTCATCGTGTGGAACGTAGCAGAACAAAAGGCCGTAGCACGACTGGACAACACTAAAGGTTGATGGATGATCTACACCAGGTTTTATTGGCGCACTGGAGTGTTTAAGGTTAGAGTGCTGCAATGTCCGCCCCTCCGTAAAGTATCACAGCGTTTCTTCTTCTTTCCCAGGTGTCCCTGCGTCAGTAAGTTGGTGCTGGAACTTTGCCGATGGAGTGGCGTTTGTTTCCCAACGTGGTCCGTTGTATATCTGGGTGTATGGAGGTCTTGACCCCGGGGTCACAGTGCATAAAGAAGCCCACTCCTTCCTGTCTGATATCTGTCTCTTCAGATGGCACCCCACCAAGAAGGGCAAACTGGTGTTTGGACACACAGACGGAAGTTTGTCTGTCTTTCAACCAGGTACAGACGTTTTCCTCAATTCATTTAACATTTGATAGAGGCCTTATCCACACGTACAAGGGTATATCTGAAAATATAAAATAAAATGTATATTCGGCCTGAGACATCAAAGTGTGCGCTGCTGTCTCCTTTGTGAGGTATCACAAATGAGGGGACATTTTGTGCAAAGGCAGACTTTGCTAACAAGATGTTTACACATTAATGTACAGTTACTCTTCCACTATTCTGACGAACAGAGGCATCAGAACGCACTATGGAGGTCAGTGCTCCAATGTAACCTTCTGGTGATAGCTTTTTTTCAGGCCAACATCTTTTTCTTTAGGGTCACAGTTATATTGCCATGTTGGTTTGCCATGTTCTTGACAGTGCTCCAATTGTGTTTTTGCGATTTAATTCTGTTTACAGAAATAGCTGTGTGCATGGGACTTGGCCACAAACACATTCTTACACATGCATTTGTGTCTTTGACTTACATTCATTGCCTGGAGGCCTTTACTCTGAGACTAAATATAACACACTGTATACTGTGCAGTGTGATAGTTCAAATAATGTTTTAATTTACAACATATCCAACTGCTGATAACTGTCACAGTTTCTCTGCCAGGCATTCATTTACAATGCAATAAAAACAATCATGTATTAATGTAAACTTTCCATCCTGGTAGTCAGCCTTTCTAAAAATTCTTAGCATTAGGGTTGGGTTCACATTTGAACCGACACTGGAATGACACCTTGGATTCAGTATGGTACCTTTTTTGGCACTTTATTTTCTCTGTAATAACAAAAACAAAATTTCTTAACAAGCTGCATGGGTGACGTAGTCTCGTTCTCTCTCTTTATTGCCTCCTCTGCGCTGGTCAACAAACGATTCTGCTCCTCTGCTCTTTAGTAATTACACGTAAAGCTGTGCCTCTGTAAATAGACCGCACTTGAGTAGCGCTTTTCTTGTCTTCTGACCACTCAAAGCACTTTTACTCTACACGTCACATTCACCCATTCACACACACATTCACACACTGGTGGCCAAGGCTACCATACAAAGTGTCACCTGTTATTCAGTAACCATTCACTCTCACTCACACACCGATGGAACGGCCAGTGGGAGCAATTTGGGATTCAGTATCTTGCCTAAGTATACGCACTGTCTGTCCGCTTCTTGCGTGCATGTCTTCTTGTGTCTCTCGCTCTCTGTTTAGACTCAACTGACAAATATCTGGAGAAAGTACATCATTTAAAAAAAAAAAACGATCACAAGCAGCGGTGATACTGGGCTATTTCTAAAATACAATAGCAAAGAAAACAGACCAGATGTTGAAACTACTGGCGATAGTTTTGTCTCACTGGGAAGCCAACAGAGATCCGTTGACAGCCACAGTACTCCATGATCAGCTTCTTGGCTTCCGAGCTTCCCAGCTTTGGGGCACTTGGGGCGGGAACTGCCCATTGGTCCGACATCCCATTGTTCCGACCATAATAAACCCATTGTTCCGAAGTCCGTTCCGAAATTATCATGATGCCCTGTGGTTAAGGTCTGGTTAGGTTCAGGCACAAAAACCACTTGCTTAGGGTTAGGAAAAGATCATGGTGTGGGTTAAAATGAAAAAGAAAGTGACAAACACATAAGCTGTGAGCCTGCTCCGCCTCAGGCCTTTCCCAGCTGACCCAGAGCCGGTCGCAGCACACCATCAAGGTAGAAATAAGCCCGCCGAGAGCCGTTCAGCACCGCAGACCATTGGACTAATGGGATGTCGAACCAATGGGCTGTCGGACCAATGACATGGACCCCTTGGGGCTACGGCACTTTCACCTCCTGTGTAAACCCACTGTTCAGTTGTACTCTCAGGCACTGAAATTTAGCACCAGTTGATTTAATGTAAATCAGTAGTTGACGTAATTTGGTCGGTACCCTTAAAAGTAATGAATTCCGTACCTAACCCTATTGTGCATATATCCTAATTAAGGTCTGTGAAGTCTTGAGACAGTTAGCGATTTCCATTTCCATATGGACCACTATAGTCTACTGTTGTTGTGATGGCATAAAACCTCACTCTAAATGTCAGTATCATTAGAAGAGATTCCACGGCTGCTGTGAACCTCTTCTCCAATGCACTGTGAAATAAATCTCATCACTGAACCTGTGATCATGATTCTTCTGTAATGCCTAACCTTACTCTTCTATTCAGGTTCCTCAGGCAGAGACATGTGTCTGTAAACACACACGTCTTCATTAATCCATCTGTCCTGTCTTCTTTAGGGAGTAAAGGTCAAAAGCATGTGTTGCGTCCAGAGTCACTAGAAGGGACGGATGAAGAGGACCCAGTCAGTGCTCTGGAATGGGACCTTTTGTCAACTGACTATTTACTAGGTTGGACAAAATACATCACCAGGATTTTGTTAGCCGAAGTGATTTTAATTTAAAAGACTTACAACAAGACACACACCTGTAGAATAGAAAAATAAAGAAGGTTTTTTGTGTTTGCCGAGTAACTACAAGTTAGTACCATAGATATCATGATTGTAATCAAAATACTTAATCTGGTCTATTCATGTAACCCCCCCACAAAAATCTCTGTGACTATATTTGCCGTCTCAGATGTTAAAGTGATAAACACATTCTCTCTGTCACAGTGTCTAACCTCCATAATGGCATCAGGCTGGTGGACAGCGAGGCCTTGGCGTGCATCACATCCTTCTGCTTCCCCTCAGCTGCTGCATCAGTTCAGTGTTTGGCCTGGGTCCCCTCTGCACCTGGCATGTTCATCACCGGAGGTAAGGACCATGGCTTTCTGTGTGGGAGGTGTAGGATCCAGCATGCCAACCAACTGGTATGGACCAGTTGTTGCCACAGGGCCATCTGTCTATGTATACTGAATATGTCTGACTATGGCTGCGTTCACATTACAAGCAAATGTGGCCCAAATCTTTTAGTTTTTTGCTCTCATGTGACACAGAAATCAGAATTTTTAGGCTCAGACCTGGGCCACATTCATATGTGAAGCCCTCTACATTGTGGCCCCCCCCACTCCTGTCTCCTTTCCTGGTCACATCCACACCTCTATCCTTCATTAAATACCACCAATTGCTGCAAATAGAGTCAGTAGACCAAAAGCCCATCTGTACAACAGCCTGTTATCTTGAAAACAACTGCCCATTGCTCCAAAGGGCATTTCTCCAAAAATATGCTAGACCCTCTCCCAAACAGAAGCACATTGCTAATTAGTGCGCACCACTGTTTTATTCGTTTTTCCCAAATGCCTGTTTTGCAAATGATTATGTTATTGTTTCAGTGCGCATGTGGGTGATGTTACTGTGCGTTTCAGGGCAGAAATATGTTCACACTGATGTCAGATATGGGTCGCTTTGAACACTTCTAGGCCAGCGGTGTCAAATATATGGCCTATGGGCTGAACCAGCCTGCCAAGGGTCCAATTCAGGCCAGTGGATGACTTTCCACTCCTAATATTGATGCACTTGTGAGGGCCTGGAGATGTCAGGTTTCAGGAGCAAGTTAAACAGTGAGTAGCCTACTTAATGTGAGATGCAGCTCTCTGAAAAAAACAATAAATACATATTGTGGTGATATTTTAAGATATCAACCTTTGTGCAAAATATTGTAAATCAGCAGCTTCAGTACAAAAGATTCTCTGTCAGACTTTTAACAACACTGGTGGAACCATATTGCTAAGGCACTGCCTAGACTTTGGATGTATAAATCAATAAATGTTTTCAGAATGTACCATATTAAAAGAAAGGGAAATGTTTAGAGGTGTTTTTATTTACAGGTTATAATGAAGTGGTTTTACTGGTCCGTGCACTTGAGATCACATTAGGCTGTGTGTGGCCCATGAGCTGAAATTAGTTTGACATCCCTGGTATAGGCAGACAGATTTTAACTGGGGGAATAATTGGAACTGAGTGTTAAGCCTGATTTCGTCAACAACCTTTCTTGTTAATTTTTGCAAGACTACAATGAGACGATGACATCATCAATTAATCTGTAGCTATACAAACTGAAAATCCCTCTGTTTTTTTGTTGACAAAAAAGAGGAGATGAAATATTACAGTCAGAACAACTCGGATTAATTTACTTCAGTTAAAGTTAACAATGATACTAACAGGCCTTGGGAGAAAGAAACAAGGAGACAGACTAGACCAGACTAACTGAAACATTCGATATAATGTCATCATCAAAAATACTAAAACAGTACTAAACAGTTTTCATTGACAAAAACTATCATACAATAGTTATGGCTGTGTTTGAGATAAAACTAAAATGCACAGACTACACCTTGACCAAAAAATGAATGAACAATCTTTGTATATTAAAGTGGAAGCAGATGCCCATGCATTATGAGAGGACAAGTTTACAGACCAAGAAAAACATCTAACACATTTGCATTTTGGAAGAGACCTTTGACATGTTTTGACTAATTTGTTTTCCTCTGTCTGTCAGACTCGCAGGTCGGAGTGTTGAGGGTGTGGAATGTGTCTCGCTCAACTCCTTTGGACAGCTTCAAACTGAAAAAGACTGGATTTCATGCTTTGCATGTCCTCAACTCCCCTCTCGCCAAGAAAGGTGACATTCAGAACAAACCATTTTGAACTTATAAATGTGGTATCAACTCAATAATATATATATACATATATATATACCACAGCTGTTACGAGTTGCAGGGGTCATATTTTTAGGTTGGTATCAAAACCTTGTGTCAAATTTACATTCTTATGAGTTTTATACAGAAAACACATCTTCACTATTGTGGTTCTTGAGGACAGTTGTGTGTGTGTGTTAACCACCAAAGCACAACAGATGAGAATGAACATCTCATAATATGTATTAAAATCTATGCTGTCTGGGTATAAAGCAGCTGTTCAAACACTGAGCAATAGATGTTTCCTCTTGTGAGGCTTCATTTGATGAGATAAACAGCTCTTTGGCGCTGAAATCTGATTCAGTCTGACTGTTAAGAAATGGGAGCATTGTCTTGTTTAAGATTTCTAGAATACCACAACAGGTATTTTCTTCTTTAACCGACCTCTTCCACTGTCTCTACAGCTCAGAGTTCTTGTTCTCCCAGTAAGAGTCAGCACACCAGTTCCACCAGTGAGGCTGTTCCTCCCCCAACCCTGTCACAGAACCGGTCCTTCTCTCTGCCCCCTGGCCATGCTGTGTGCTGTTTCATGGATGGAGGGGTGGGACTCTATGACATGGGGGCCAAGAAGTGGGACTTCCTACGAGACTTGGTATTCTATAACATCCTTTGTGAAGTAAACAAATGCTTACACGTGACTGAATGAACAAACCAGTAAAACAACATGCCTTGTACTGTGTTTTTTGACTTGTGAATCATTTGGTCTTTCTCTCTGTTTTCGTGTTGTTTCCAGGGTCATGTAGAGACTATCTTCGACTGTAAGTTTAAGCCAGATGATCCCAACCTGCTGGCCACAGCTAGTTTTGATGGAACCATCAAAATCTGGGACACAAATACACTGACAGCTGTTTACACCTCCCCTGGCAATGAAGGAGTGGTCTACTCCCTGTCCTGGGCTCCAGGTAGATCAACTCCACACATATATACCCTTTCCCACTAAAATTAGTGCACATATGCAGGTTTTTGAAATGCAGGAAATAGGCAAAAGACTCCTTTCCCATTGCCAGTAGCTGTGCAGTAGATAGGTACACCTTTGTGTTTTTTTGTCTTAACTGGTGTTTCAGGTTTGATGTCACATATGCACCAGTAAACAGGGTTAGTAAACAGTAGAATGCAGCATGAAGGCCAGTGGAAATGTTACGATGGTTACTTCTTTTTTAACAAAAATCGATGTGTGAAACCTCAGGCGGAAAAAAACTAACTTGAAAAATCACTTGCAATCCAAACATACATGAACACACCCTAAAAACATTCCAGACCAACAAGTGCATACAAAGAGGTCAGGTATATGGAACAAACAAGTTCAACTCCTATGTCAACAGCAATATCTCAGTAAAGTGTGTCGTCTGTTGCCCATGTGAAAGTTTGTGACCTTTCTATCTGTGTGTGTTTTGAAGGAGACCTGAACTGCATTGCAGGCGCAACGTCTCGTAATGGAGCGTTCATCTGGGATGTCAGGAAAGGGAAGATCATCACTCGCTTTAATGAGGTTACTTTAACTTTCAGTGCAAAACTATGAATCTGTGTATCATTAATCAGAGTATCTGCAGGTCCTTGAAAAATCTTTGCATGCCTTAAGTTCAGTTTTATAAATATGAGGCCTTAAAAGTGAATTTGTGAGGTCTTAACTGACACAAATATCTAATTTCATTGATCCACCTTTTAATATGTTTTTGTCAAAATAAGCGAAGCTCTTTTGCATGAATTCTACATTTCTCATGTTAATAATCTGACTCACCTGTTGGCAAAATGTAGATGAACCTAAATCACTTTAATAGTCCTATTCCTATTTAAAACCAACTTCTACACGGGACAATTTATTTTATACTTACATTTATATTTACATGCAATGCTTGAATAAGAAGACGGTTTGTCAAAATTAGCCTTAAAACTTGTTAAAAATTGTATTTAAAAGGCCTTAAAAAGGCATTAAATTCAAGTGTCTGATACCTGTAGCCACCTCACCAATGTGTCCCTTATCTTAGTCAACTGCCAACTACCCTTAAGTGAAACATGTGACTCCAGCTTATTAAAAATGATGTATGGCATGATGGTGTTTGCAGTGACGGCCTCTTTGTCTCCCTCCAGCATGGTAAGAACGGCATATTCTGTATATCATGGAGCCATAAGGACTCCAAGAGGATTGCTACCTGCAGTGGAGATGGATTCTGGTAAGTTCTCATCCACCCTGATACCTCTGTTCTGACAGCAGTTTGCTCTACTGTGAAAATATTTGCCCTTCATAATATGTCTTACATGTTTTATATTGTTTTGACAACAGTATCATCCGGACCATCGATGGGAAAATCCTCCATAAGTACAAACATCCTGCTGCTGTGTTTGGTTGTGACTGGAGCCAGAACAACAAGTAGGACCTCGATCCATCTGCCATTGTTCTCAGTGGGGGAGTCAATATGCATTAGAGTCACGTCACGCTGCAGTTGGCTGTGATTCAGACCTATTAGGCCTAATCACTGCTTTACTTCTTTCACAGTTTAAACAGTTTAAATACAACTGGACCTGAAAGACAGCATTTGAAAACACCTTATAGCCTACAGCAGAGCAAAAAGCAGTTAAATTAGACAGTACAAAATCACTGTCAGTCAGTCAGTCAGTTGTTTCAACCATGTCAAGCGTGATGTTCTAGCACATTAATATTGTCACATAGAAAGGTGTTGTGCCATCTGTTGTTTTTTTTCACACATCCTCTTCTCTCTCTCTTCGTAGGGACATGATAGCAACAGGCTGTGAGGATAAAAATGTCCGTGTGTACTACCTGGCCACCAGCTCTGATCAGCCTCTGAAGGTCTTCACAGGGCACTTAGCTAAAGTATTCCATGTTCGCTGGTCTCCACTGAGAGAGGGAATACTGTGTTCTGGATCAGATGATGGGTGAGTGCAGACACAGAGAGGGAGGGGTAATGACAACGCTTCAAAATGTTTTTCTTGGATGAGATGAACGTTTAATGGGACAGTTCACTCCAAAACTAAATACACATATTTCCTCTTACCTGTAGTGCTGTTTATCAGTCTAGATTGTTTTGGTGTGAGATGCCGAGGGTCTCTTTCTTGTGAGCAGTTTCACCAACCGTATCACTGTGCAGAAGGACGTTTGCATCTACTCACGGACGAAAGGCTTGTGCTTGTGACAGCATGTAAACATTAATGGCATCCTCCTCTGAGCTGTAACATTAGCTAGCTCAGTGGTGCTAGGTGAGCTAGCAGTAGATGTACACTTCCTCTGCGTGGTGATACAGTTTGCAGGTGTAGTTCAGTAGAGAAAAAATAGGTCCTACATGAAGCTGCTCATAACAAGGTCTGTGGATTATCTTGAGTAACCAGGTCATGATCTCTGTAAAGAGACATATGTATTTTTAAGGTGCTTCAAGGACCACAGTTCAAGTGCCATCTAGTTCCATTATATTAAATAGTGAGAGGGAATATAGGTGTTTTTATTTTGAGGTTAACTGTTCCTTTAAGTAATCATTTGACATTGAATATAAAAGAAACCCCTGTGTGTCTGTGTGTGCAGTACTGTTCGGATATGGGACTACACACAGGACGCGTGTATCAATGTGCTGAGTGGTCATACAGCTCCTGTCAGAGGCTTGATGTGGAACACGGAGGTTCCTTACCTCCTCATTTCAGGTAATGTCACTGAAAGTACTGTTTGATTTGTTGTGGTCGTCTTGGATTTGTGGAGACAGAAGTGACCATGTTCTAATGATAGAGTGGAGATAACCCTAACGATAGCTGCTAGCATGCTTAGCATGGTGTATTTACAGCTGTGGTTAACTGTGATAATATTAATGCTATTTTCGCTAGTGAAGAACAGCCTTAAAACCACTAAAATAAAATGTACTCACTGGAAAAAACGGAACATCTGACTTTTTAGAGGTGACCATGCTCTTATTTATGCATAACTTAATAACATTTAAATAGGTGGGATAAATACAAATTCACCCCTTGTACAGTTGCCATGAATGTTGAAATAAGCTATAAATACCATAACTGTTTTGTACCAGGCAGTAAACATGCTTATTTCTGCTGTAAAGTTCTGCACTTTAACATGGGGGTCTATGGGATTGACTCGCTCTTGGAGCCAGCCTCAGTTGGCCATTTGAGTAAACACTGTTTTCATCACTTCTGTGTTGGCTTCATTTTTCAGCCCCAAAGGCTTCTGCTGGATTTCAACATGTTGTTCTGCTCAGCATGTAAAACCTCTTACTGTCTAATCATAACCAGCATACTTTTATGGCAATAAATAATTATATACTGAGATTCTTTAGTGACATGATAGTTGTCACAATTTTAAGTTATACAGCAGAGGGACAGTGACCTCCATGTTTATGAGGACATGCTGATAGTATGTTTGAGGGTTTATTTTTGGAGTACCAACTGGTAAGCAAGAGGCGAGTAGCTTTGCTGTCAAGAAACTTAGTAAGATTTTTGTCACAATGATCCAGGTTTAAAATACTCTATTGTAACCTCTATAAAATATCATGTACGATTGACAGAGAAACGAGCAGTTGATGAAATGATTTAAAAGCTGCACTATTATGACCCCTACTTGCACCATTAGTAATGTTTAAGTTGCTGACAGTAAATGATGGCTCTTTACTATCCTCTAGTGGCCGTGACAGGAAACTACAACATTAGCAAACGTCTCCTCTGCAAACCTCTGTTTTTTGGCAAATTATACATTGGAATTTCACTCACAAATTTCAGATTTACCACTTGTTACTTTCAGCTCATATTGTGCTGCTGAGATAACCTGCAACTTCATATCTTAACAATATTTTCTATATTGTTTTACCCGGTTTTAACACATCAGTCCACACATGTACTGAGAACAAAATAACTCAAGTGACATGGTGCTCAAACTAGCAGCAAAAGATGAAGTTACTGGCCTCACATTCAGAGTTTCATTATGTGTTTACCTCCTGTAAAAACTGAGAAATGGATGGTGAGACAAGGCACAATGAGAGGATGTCTTGATGTCTGTAAAATGTTGGTCAGTGTGATGCTTCAGTCAGCTGACATTTCTTCTGTTGCATCAACAATAAATAGCTCACGTGGCTAATGTTACCTGTTTACCTTTCCAACAAATGAAATATAATCTCTGCATTAGATGTTGAAAAATTTTCACTATATTCTATGATTTTAAACCGTGCCTGTTTAAAATCTCTGCAGCTATTTAGCTGACAGATGAGCAACTGCTGCAAATAGTAGGCTAAATTGTAAAATATTGTATTATTTTGTAGGTTCTTGGGACTATACAATCAGAGTGTGGGACACAAGAGATGGCACATGTCTGGATGCAGTCTATGACCACGGAGCTGATGTCTACGGTAAGACTGAACCATAGGTGGAAAAATCTGTTAGACTATTAATACTGCAGATACATAATGTGTGTCAAGTACATATTAGATTTAGGATCACAGAATCTGAAAGCTAAGCTCTCTACCACCACCACACTGCCCCACCATTTCTATCATGACATTAATAAACTGTGTCTGTAGGTTTAACATGTCACCAGAATCGTCCGTTCACCATGGCGAGCTGTAGCAGAGACAGCACGGTGAGGCTGTGGTCTCTCACGCCGCTCATCTCTCCACTGCTGCTGAACATCCTCACCAACCAGCCTTGGGAAAAGATAATAGGAAACACAGGTAGGAACAGACTCTGCTCTGTTTCATGGTGTTCTGTTCTAAAACCTCCTGTAACCATGCTGGTTATGTGTGTCTGCAGACACAGCTATGGTTCCTGGCTCACCGCCACTGCTCTGCGGTAAAGTGTCTCGAGACATCAAGCAGGAGTTGGATAAACTGAGCTGTGACATCAGGGCCAAGAAGCTCCGCTGGTTCTCTGAGTGCTTTTCGGTAGTTATACGCTAAATGCTTATTTATTATTGGTCATGATATGTGATGATGTGTCACCTAAATCAGTGTGCAGCCCAGTCACCAGAAGAAAATGTTGGCACTGAACATTACTGCAAGTCATGAATACGCTACATGTTTATGTTTCATACATGTCATACCAACATTTCCAAAGTGACATAGTATATGAGTTGACTTATCAATGGGAGGTGAAGGGGATGGTTGATGGTGTCACACCTATGTGAGATGGGTGCCAAGCTGCAAACCACTGTTAGAGACCAAGAAAAAACAAAACAGTTTTCTTTAGCGAGTCATCACTGTGTTTTCAGTGGATTTTTCGCCCCGAGATCTGGGTGTTTTTTAGCAACCTGTTGCTGATTTTCCTGCCAGGATAGTGCTGCGAAAAGCAGTTGAGACAATACTGGGTTTCCAACAGTGTTTGAATCACCTCGATTTGGTAATGCCACTCAGTCACCTGTCGGCAGTCGCCTGGCCGTTCACACCAGAGGCACATTTCTCCGCGCTGATCAGCAAGTGATTCCTTTCTCTGCTGTTTATATCACATGTAGAGCTCTCTGTCTGATTGTGTGTGTGTGTGTGTGTGTGTGTGTTTGGCTCTGCTCTTCTCTTTGCCTCTCTGTTTAGACACGACTGACAAATAAGTGGAAGGATGGGGCTCATATTCTATCATTCATAATTGTCAGATTATTTATAGAATATTTAATTTACACTTTATATCGTTTCCAATACACTTTCAGTGTGTTTTCTTGCTAGATTCGCTCACAGCTCACGGCTTGCGGAAAATATAGACCAGACGCTGAAATTATCACTACATATTGTGAGCCTGTCTGGGCGCTCATCACCGCGCTGCATGCAGTGTGAATTGCCCAGTCGGTTAACATGGACACAGAGAGCAAGCGAACAGCGTTCTATTGAAAATCTGCGCACTTTGTGGTGTCTCTGTGTGCAGTGTGAACCCAAATATAAAGGAGACGCCTGCCAAGCTGCATACCACTTCAGAACATTGATTGAAACTAACAAACAATGAAACCACATGTTTTCTGCCACATGTTTCCACCTGGTCTTTTGCCACCAAACCAGGTATTTAAAGCCAAAACATTATCTTTTTCCAACCATAACCAAGTGGTTTTTGTGGCTAAACATGAACACACATGAACTACAGCGTTCTTGAAATGTGAAGCTTCAACATATCCGCTACATCATAACATACAAATATTACATATCTGTAGTTTGCAGAAACATACAATGCCAACATTTATTCTGGTGATTTGGTTACATATTCTGTGCCCAAGTGATATTGCATATATTCAAGACTATTTGGGGCATTGAAGTGTAGACCATGTAGTTTCCATAGCTCCTGCTCTGGTTGTGTCTCCCTCCTCTGGCCTTCATGTGCTATTTCAGGCTTGTATTCAAAAATCACTTTGCAGATATATGTCATGGATCAACAATATTTACAAAAGCTTGTAACAGGTTACATGTATTTGATGTAACAGTGAAGAGCAGCTGTCTTTATGTTTTCATGTGAGGAGCTTTCATAGCTAAGAACAAACTATCTTCATATAGACTGTGCCCATGAACATTGAGAGGTGACGTCAGACGCTGGTCAGGTCCTCGGTTTTAACCAGGAGTGTAGCTGTGTTGATTCTGCATGAGGCTCATTTCACTGTTTGACTTTGATATACAGTTGGAAGGTGAGTCAACAAAAGGCTCTCTCCTGCACATCCTTTATTCAGTGTTTACTCAAGAAAATCAAACAGAGATTAGAAAAAGACCTTAATATACTGTAGCTTCTCTTTACTGAAACAACATGGAATGAGAGGCCCACCTTTTATTTCTGTTGAGATTAAAAGTCATTTAAAACGCCTTTAACAGGCTGCTGCATGTAGAATCAACCTAACAGGTTCAACTTGTGCCTCACAGAACACAGCAGCAGATGCATGCTGCATGTGTGTCTATGTGTTTCTGAACATAAATGTGTGTGTACTGTATCCAGCCTCCAGGAGGCAGCAGTAACCTGTGGGACTTGGTATCAGTCATTAATGGCCAGGACGACTCACTGCTACCAGCCAGCTACAGCAAGGGAGTGATGCACATGAAGCACCTGCTCAAGTTTAAAACGGTGAGTATCTGTAATTCCCCGAGTCACTGTTTGAATAGGAAGGTCACCATGTGTGCAAGAACCCAGAGAGGCCTAGATGAGGGCTTCAGTCAAGGAGATGCAAATAAATACAGCAATTTCTGCTCCTAAATATGGAAATAGGCACTCTGTAAACAATAAGTTAATAACAAGCTCCTTGCTGTACAAACAGCTGCAACAACTTACACATAAAAAGATCTAGACACATCAAAATGCCTGAGCACAATGATCATGTGTCTGTAAATATGATGGAAAGGATCCCAACAGAGGTCGACCTCATTGCAAGGTGTGAGATCATTTTTTGTTAACTAGAAACAGCCCTGAAATCACTTTTTTCTAAACACACAGTTATTTTTGTGTGGATAGAGGCAGAATATTTTCACACCTAACTGGGTGAATTAAGGATTTATATAAACCAAACTAGAGTTGGTGATTGTTGGAACAGTGGAGAGACGAAAAAATGCGGCTGTTTGAGTTTTATTTTCTTTCCGTTGGCTTTGAATGAAGTGTGTTTTACAATGATTAAATTGCTGTTTATTTAAATGGAGTCTGGTGGGTTTGATGATAGCGATTTTGGGGCTGCAGGAATCCTTTCCATAATATTGTCAGTCACCAATAATCTGAGTCTGTCAGTGGCAAAAACAAGTGCTTTTAGTGGATGTACATTAACGGTGCTCAGTTTTACTAGAATAAATATCCTCACTTCTCACAGGTGATCTTTATTTACAATCATTCAAACCTGCTTGTTTTGTACTACCTACCTAACAACTGCAGATAGACTAGCTAATCCTTATCCATTTCATTTACAGACCATGAGTCATAATTATTTCCCCACTATTTTAAGATTCCCTCTGTTGTATTTCACCATAGTCCATTTAAGATGTTATTTTCTTTCAGTCTGAGGCCCAGGAGCTCACCATTGTCAAGATGTCTAAATTTGGAGGCGGTATTGGAGCTCCCAGTAAAGAGGAGAGGCTGAAAGAAGCAGCAGACATCCATCTGAGACTGGGACAGATTCAGCGATACTGTGAATTAATGGTGGAGCTGGGACAGGTATGTAGGGAGTGTGTGTGTGCAGGTGCGAGTATGTGAGTAGTAAGTTGTGTTGGCACTGATCCTGTTCATGACTTTGACAATTTTAGTATTCAACATGTTTTTTTTAATCATTGGCTGGCTCCACCTTAGTCCTTTTTTTATCCTTTTATACCATGTCAAATGCAAATTAAAGTTACACTAAAATCAAAAGGACCTAAACCAAGCAAAGTTTTCTAGCTGTTATCAAAACACGATGTCACTGATATCTATAAACCCAGTGAAGACAGTATAATGCTTTGCTTGTCAGGGTGAAAGCCCAAAAGCTACTGTCTGTTCATAGCTTGAAGAATATTTGGTCACAGCCACTGTAATGACCCTGTTTCTGTTGACAGAAATAGACAGAAACGAAAAGAAAGACAGTGGGTATATTTCCAATGTAACTTAAACCAATGGAAAGTGAGCATTACTATCTCTCTTACAGTGGGAGAAAGCATTATCTGTGGCACCAGGAGTCTCCATGAAGTACTGGAAGAAACTCATGCAGAGGTAACCCATCTTTAAAGCTGTTTTCTCAGCTTTCCCCCCAAACAATAAAAAACAACAAAAATGTCATGTCCAGTTGCAGATGTTTTCAGTCAAAGCGAGAGCTGCAAGGATGATTGTTAAAAATATTTGCTCCAGAAAATAAGGTGCTGTCTGGAACCCAAACACAGCACTCAGAGGCAGGCAGACAGTTGTGACCTTTATTTAACATAGATTTACCAGAAACTTGAGGTGATGGCAGATATTCATTCTTCACGGCTCCGAGCTCACACACAGTCTCTAGGTACAGGGGCCAGGGAGTGGACTGGGCAGAGCAGTTCAGTTGGGTAGCCGGCAGAGTTAATAAAGAAGGGCGTACGGATGGCGTAGTTTGAGAAGGGGAGGGATTCGAAAGCAGGGGAGCAGTCCAGCGAAGCAGCAGAGCCGACGAGGGATGACCAGCAGGGAAGTAGGATGCTCAAACGTCGACACAGAGTCAGAAATTCGTGGTCGGGGACAGAAGGCTGGTGAGTCTACTGGGAAACAGACAACGTAGACAAGTCAGGGTCAGTACTGGGCAATCAAGCCATGGGTGAGTGCTGGAATGTATTGCATGGAGTTGAAGAACAATCTGGCACTGAGGGAAAGGCAGCAGCTGCTTATATGCAGGGAGAGCTGATGAGCACAGGTGAGTGGAGTTGTCTTGATGAGGGGGGCGTGGCTGTATCAGTGTGTGAAAAATAGTAATGCATATGAACAGAAACTGACAAAATATAAGCACATTTGAAAATGTAGCCCTGTCTATGTGTTCTGGCCTCATGTCCACATGCAAACTGCATTTTAGATCACTGAAAATGGATCCTTGGTAAAACTACAGGTTGAAGATTTTTAGCTCCTTTGTGAGGCGTCACAGATGAGCAACATCTTGTGCAATGGTGGACGTGACCAAAATAGTGCCTGTTCTAACCTTGTTAACATGACTTTTTACACATTTACACATACATGTCGGTTACTCTTTCAACTATATTAAGAAGCAGAGGCGTCAGACTGTGCTAAGGAGGTCACTGCTTCAATTAGCTTTCTGCTTCATGTCAGGCTTCAGTTTCACCAGCATCTCCTCCTTCTTCTTCTTCTTTGCATGGCTTTAGGGTTAGGATTATATCACTGCCTGATGGTTTGGCATGCTTTTGACAGCACTTCAATTGTATTTTCCATTTATTTTGATATTACATAGATTTTTTATAACAGTACATGTGTGGACAGATATTCTTTTGTAAATGACGGACGGAATAACACAGCTTTCAGAAATACTTGCATGGGTATGGACTGGGTCTGAGGCTGTAATGTGGAATAATCAGGGAAAACATTTTTTAATTACAATGAATAATTAACAACACTAATGATGGCTCTGTTCCATTTGGTGTTCAGTAAGCAGAGCCAGTCAGCCAGCATGTACAACACCAGGGCCCTGAAACTGGCACACTTAACTAGACTGCGGCTATGATTAATGTTATCATTTACACCTGTTCTTTTCCTACTATAACATGTAAACATGTCTGATTTGATAAAATGTCTATTGCGTTCACCCCCTGCATGCTTCATGAAGAATTTAGTAGAGCTTATGTTTGTTTTCACCACATTTTCTTTCAGTCATAATTCTGAATCTAAATCTAAATCTCCTGTTTGTGCACATTAACATGTTCCCCCAGGACTCTGTTTGCTCTGAAGAAATAACACAGATCTTGTGTGGCAAGGACAACTCAGAATATGCTTTGTAGCACGAAAGGGAAAACAGGGCGATAACAAAAACGGCTGCTGATTATGCAGCAAATTAGGAAATGTGTCAGCCTTGTGATAGTCTGGCGACCTGTCCAGGATGTACCCTGGCGACCCTGAAAAGGTTAAGTGGTTACGGATAATGAATAGATGAAAGAATACATCAGTAAATGTCAAAAAAAGACAACACAGAACATGTGTGCTGCAAATGATTTAGAGCTGATTTTTTTAGCTTGATTTTAAGGGTGCTAATTGATTTTCTCCTCTTAATTTTACCAATTTTGATATATGTTACAGGAGAGCTGACCAGCTGATGGCCGAGGATAATGACGATGCCATCCCATACTGCGTCGCAACAGGAGACATAAAGAAACTTGTGACTTTCTTCACTGGCAGAGGACAGCTGCTAGAAGCCTTAATAATAGCACAGGTACAGAGAGGGGGACAAAGACACTGGTAATGAGACGTCAGGAAACAGTATCTTTCCTTAGAGCTGCATGAATGGTAGATGTTGAATAAATGCTTACAGATGGGTGCATCAAGAAAAGGGGTGGATAAATAAATAATGGGAGACAAAGACAGAGAGGTGAGGAAGTACTAATGAATTTGATGGTTGTGACACTAATACATAATAATATTCTTTATTTTTAGGGAGCGTGTGAAGGGAACATTCGTGCACCTCAAACCTCTCCAGTTAACCACACGACTAATGACGTGGATAACAGACAACAATACCAGAGGTAAAACAAACACCAATGATAACATGCTGTTATTGATTTTAGTGATCCAGGTCTCATTTATCCAGTCATGTGCTCAGTACTTCCCAAACAGACAGCGCTGTCTGACTGGAATATGAACTGAAAGTGAAACTTATCTATGCTCTCTGTAAAACCAGACTCCATTGACTCATTTTACCTCACTGAGCACGGGAGCTGCTGATCTACTGCTCCCTCTATCATTAGGTTTGTGTTTGTTATTGTGTGACTTTGGTGTTTTAAAAGGTTAGTTTGGATTCACTAAAGTCACACAGTAACACAAACTAACTACCGAGCGAGGCAGCGACAGACCAGCCTCTCTAGTGTTCAGCAAGGTAAAATTACAGTTTTTATCAATGGAGTGTGGCTTTGAAGAGAGCATAGATAAATTTTACTTTGTAGTCTGTTCAGTTCCCCATCAGAATAGACTGTTCGAGAAGTGCTGATCATACGACGAGATAAATGAGACTTGGATTATACTGCACAAGTTGTGTTTATCCCGGACCCAAAGCCAAAAGACATTTAAATAAACAGTATTTAAGTGTGTAAAGAGCAGCATATTTTCAAAGGTTAAATACTAAAGTTACCCTTTAATCCCAGAACATTTCTCGGATGATAATCTGTTGGCTTTATTTGCTCTTTTTCTCTCCAGTCTCCTCCATAAGGTTTGTGAGGAACTTGCTGAGTGGTACTTTCAGGACGGATGTTCTGTCCTGGCAGCATGCTGCCACCTAGCTGTGGACAACATCAAGGTACACAGAGTCATATCACTATGAGTTATATACAGTATATTTGCATTTGTTTGTTTGTGCATTTTCTGAGAATATCGTGCAGTTTCATATGTCTCTCCTTTATTATAAGTGATCAGTAATGAGAATAAGAAATCTGATTTTAATTGGCTGACATGTGTGTGTGTGTGTGTGTGTGTGTGTGTGTGTGTGTGTGTATGTGTTTGTTTTTAGTTAGCCATGTCGAGCCAAATCAGAGGTAATGAGCTGGAGTTGGCTGCATGTGTGGGTATCGTCCTCGGAGAGGCAGCCAGTGAGAGCACTGCATACTGTCTTGAACTCTTGGCCAGGAAGTACATGACGACACCCACATGGTATTTCACCATTCAGACACATCCAGTGACAGTGTAACCTCTGTTATTCTTCTGTAAACCTTAGAAGTAATCCAAACTATCACTGGCCCAGTGTTGGCTTTTTGGTTTGGTGTTCAATTAATGAAATGTGTACAAGTTGTTTCACTTTCCATTATGACATGTGTCCCTGATTGTGAAGGTTATGCACTGAAACCCTAGTTCTCACCTCTCACCTCTGTGGAGCAGGGCACTGAGTTATGAAGACAGTACATAGACGGCCAATAGCGAATACTGCCAACCTGTTTTTACTTTATAAATCAGCCAAAAGTCCCCTTTGCATTTATCAATATTAGTGACTGTAGACAGGCAGGGAGCTATAGTTACACACACACCTAGATTGGCTGCTACTAAGGTATACGTTTATCTCTACCGTTTTTACCTTTAGGGAACTCTCAGCTGACCTTCTGCGAATGATCCCTGACAACCACATTTTACTGGCTAAGCTGTGTGCATTTTACCCAGGAAGTGCCGATGAGATCAACCAGTTTCATGGAAGGGTGAGTAAGCAATTATTAAAGCTGACTTAGCAAGAAATCTGGGGAAAAAAATGGCAGAATTTGAAAACACACCATCCTCATGCAGCTCTCATCTCTCTGTCCTAAGCCCCTCCCACCACACAGACACAGGCATAAAAGGAATATTATCAGACTCTCTTTTTGATAAGTCCAGCTTCCTTTATTTGGTTGCTTTGCAGTAAAGGATTCCCTGCCATTGAATCAGGCTTCCACTGACATGATGTGCATCTGCATTTGAAAAACAGCCAACAGGAACACCCTCTCTCTGAAATGACCTGTGATTTGCCAAAGTCTCCCATCGCTGACTAGTTTCCCCTCAGTCCACTTGATTTACAGTATGCTCAAACATTATTATAGGTTTTTTGCTCAGAGGGGCCAGAAATAAAACTGCCTTCCCCAGCTTTAAGTTAAATCTAAGACATGTTTTTGGATGAAGCCAAATCAAGGCTCCATATCTGATGTTGATGATCTCATGAACATTTATGATGATTATAGTGACTACAATTATGTGTTGTTTGTCATTCAAGTGCGGTCTCCCTTCATTAGAGGAATGTAAGGCCTTGGCAGAAGCAGCCATGTCTGAAGGAGATTTGTTTACAGCAGTTAAGTTCCACTTGCTGAGCTCTGATCCTGAGAACGCCCTGTCTATCGGGCTAGAGCACGTCAAAGGTATTGACAACTCAGTTTTATCGTGTTTCATTGTTTTTCTAGTTCTGTTATCCCATTTCATTCTGTAAAACTGTATTTTATATATTTTTAAATCAACATTAAACTGCATTCATAACTAAAATAAGCCATTCCATGGTTGTCCCAGAGTTTGGTGTAGTTATAAGTGTAATTTATAAATGACCAGTTCCCAAACCAACTTTTGTGAAGACCCTTAAAATCTGCACTTTCCAGTTGATTTGGTGTAAAACTGTAAAATGTATGCCTTTATGGAGCACTAATTACCTGTAATCAGAAACCTTATTAATTTTCCTCCCCACCAGAACAGCTGACTGGATCTGATTGGACGGTGGATAGCGTTCAGCCAATCCTGGACCTGATGAGTTACATCAGAACGGACTGCCTCATCACCACCAAGCAGACTGAGTAAGACATTTTTTAACTTCAGCATTAGTATTAATAGTTACTATTTGAATTATTTTCCATTATGTGTTACTTCGCATACATTGTCAGACTGATCACTAATCATGTGTGTGTGTGTGTGTGTGTGTGTGTGTGTGTGTGTGTGTGTGTGTGTGTGTGTGCGCGTGCAGAGGCCGCAGTGAGCTGTTGATCCTGTGCGGTTATATTGGAGGTCTGCTGGCCATCAGAAGACAGTACTCCAGCATCGTACCTGCACTCTACGAATACACCAGGTAGACACCAACTCTGTGTGTGTGTGTGTGTGTGTGTGTGTGTGTGTGTGTGTGTGTGTGCACAGGTGTTAAAAACTCTTTATTTAATCTTTGAAAAACAAAACTTTGGTGGTGTTCTGCATGTGTCAAAAAGGCGTGGAGCTGCTTAAAAATATTTCCAATGCATAAGTTTCCTATCTGATTTATCAACTGTGATTATTTACCTGAGGTGTACCCAGTTTTCACCCTGACAACTTTTAATGTCATGAAGTGACATCTGTACTCTCAGTAATAAACCTTTATTTTACTTCTTGTAATCCTCTACGATTGGCTGTAGCTCTGTTTGGTGTAACACTCTGACAGTTCCCTCCTTACTTCTGTTCAATCATTCATTTTCTGTAACTGCTTATTCTGTTAGCGGTTGCTAGGGGGGCTGGAGCCTATCCCAGCTGACACTGGGACAGATCACCAGACTATCACAGAGCTGACACATAGAGACAGACAACTATTCACCCTCACTTTCACACCTATGAGCAATTTTGAGTCACCAGTTAACCTGCATGTCTTTGGACTGTGGGAGGAAGCTGGAGTACCCAGCAAAAACCCACGCTGACATGGGGAGAACATGCTAACTCCACACAGAGTTCAAACCTGGAACTCTCTCCCTGTGACGTAATAATGCTAACCACTGCACCACTGTGCCGCCATGATCATTACTAAACTTTGTGAAATAAGTCACGAGTCTTCATGAACATGTTTAACAAAGTTTAAGGATTTACCTAAAGTAAAGCAGGAGGGGTGTTTTGAAAAATAAAGGAGTAAACAGCAATAATGAGTTTTGCAGTGATGATCTGATGCCTGGTGTCGAGCTGCATATTCTGTATTTCATGAATAATTACAATAATCAGGCTGAAATTGGATTAACAATTTGTCCGTCAGTCTGACTACCATGTTCTTCGTTCTGTTTCCCAGTCAGTTGTTGAAGCGACGGGAGGTGTGTGTTCCTCTGAAGATTGAGCAGCTGTCTGTGGAGCTGGATGCCTGGCGGGCGTGCACACAAAGTAACAGCAAGTAGGTTACACGTACACACACACACACACACACACACACACACACACACACACACACACACACACACACACACGAAGACAATGGTATTGAATTTAATTGAATGTTATTAATAACACTATGAAGTACCAAATTGTGAAGGCGTACAAATTAACACCAATTAGATCAAGTGTTATCAGAGGCTTTAAGGGAGGATGGTGAAGGATGGGAACACTGAGGAGGCTGTCAGTCATGACTCAGTAGTATAATCATGCCTCGTCTCAGCTGCCCAGTGGAGCTAAAAGCTAAGGCCACGATGAGGCCCGTTACCAAGGCAACACAAGAGAGGAGGGACTTGAGATACATGAAGAGCAGCTGAATCACCTCTGGGGAGAGAGATGTGTTGTCCTGAGTGATGACAAAGACGGTTAGGTTGCTGCTGACTGACAGATCTGGTGACTGAAGATAAACATGTTTCTGAGGTGTCAGGGACTCCTCAACACAGGGACACAGTATTGAGCCTCATGGTAACTGCACCATGGAGGAGCTCAGAGTGCTGCACAGCTTTGTTAAATTCTATGAAGTCACAGAAGCTAGAGCATCTTGACAGACTACTATCAGACTTCATTGGGTATGTGTGTAGGATGACTTCAGTTAGCCTGGAGGCCTTGTATATATGATGTCAGACAAATAAGGCAGAGGGTGGCAGCAACATTGTGGCCGCGTTCGGACGCCACTGCTGCAAAAGTGGCCACACTGAAATAGGTAAAGAGGAAGAATGTTGATCTGTACATCTATTGTCAGAGAAGTATAGGGCAGGGATGCTCAACTTGCTTTACCCAGGGGCCACTTTTGAAGAAATGACAGAAAGCCAGGGGCCAGTTTTTAGAATTTGAGGACACTTGAGACTTAGCCTGCACTTCTGTTGGGTGAACCTACCCTGACACTTATTTCTTGATAAACAGGCTCTATTTTGAGCGTTTTTAATGTTATTTTGCACACTGAGGTTTTTTTCATCCAAGAAAAATCGTTACGCATAGAAACCTTGCAAACTGTTCCCAGTGTGTGTCCTGTTGCCACATTTTCTTCACTGATTCTTGGGCAAATGTCTCTAAAGGCTTCTGACAGATACCAAAAATGCAGAAAATCTAACCTGTTCCAAAAATTTTTATAACGGACTAAAGTTTTGGATGAAAAACAGACTGGAACCTCTCAGTTCACTTTTAATTTCCAATGGGTGTCATCAGCAGCCATAGATCAAAATGCCTCTGGACGCAATTGGATAAACCGACAACCAGTCAAACAAATGGAAACAGACTACAGCGTGCAGAGATGAGCTGTGATAGTGTAGCATCAATTGTCCAACGAGCGTTGCCAACTTTGCCATCAGAATTGAAAACTAGCACTTGAACATAAAGTTCCACCATCAGCTGCAGCCATCTTGGTTGTTTTCACACACTGTGATGACATGGAGCTGGTTGAAAATTGCAAAGTTTACCTTGAGCGTGAAGGCTCTGCCAGTTATCAGTCACTATATAGAACATACCTGTATTAGATAGACGGCTGTGATAGGCCAGTTTTGGGCCTGTTTGGCTGGAAATCTGTTTGAACAGGAGAGGGTGCAGATGTATCTGCCAGAGAAAATGAAGCAAGGCTACTATTTTGATGCTTTTTAATGCACAATGGCGCTTTTAAATGCATTCAAAGTAAAAAAAAAAAAAATCCAGTCTGGATCAATTTAATATCACTGTGGGCCCCCCGGCACCTGCTGGGTTGTAAGTTGATTATCACTGACACTGAGGATTGCCCATTGAATTAATGGAACCAGAGATGTATGAGTGATTATTGCCTCCACCTTACCCTCTGGATGTTTTGTTCTGAGTGGGAAAATATCAGTCACACATTAAATATAGATCTACTCATGTTCATACTACCATATGTAAGTCACTGGCAGGTGACTGTTGTTATCACTATAATACCTCTACACTGCTTATATGCATGAACCCAGCTTCACAACTGTGTCTCTGTCTGTGTTTTCAACAGTCCTCCATCAGAGAGTCAAAGGGAAGAGTTCAGCATCCTCGAGAGGAGAATCCAGCCAACAGATTCAGGTATAAAAACGGTTCTTGACATAGTTTATCAGAGAGTTTATGGAAATAAAACACCACTCATATAAGATTTTTGTATAGACCTTCATTTTAGATCAGCAACATAAGCCCAAGACTAAGGTGTGTTGATGCTGGTAGTGGTCTGAGGGTGACAACAGCATCAGGAGTCTGGTCCTAACGGCTAAGGCAGTCTTTGTTAAGACCAGTCTTTAGAATGGACTTTACGTCGGTTGCATCAGCCAAATTTAACCTAGTCTTAACTAAGCCAAACTTTATGTGAATGCCACGTCAGTGTGTGTTGCTAGGATACAATATCATTGCTGTCTTGCTAATCTGTAGCTGATGCTAATCATTTCTAATTTGCAGCAATGTTATGGAGGGAAAAAAAAGGCAATTTCACAGACATTGAGATAAGAAGGTTAACAGAGCTGTACAGCCAGCACACCAATATGCAGACTGTCAAGCACCCAAACATTACAAGTAGTGAACTTGGAGAGAAATAACGGAGGCCATCAATAGTTGTTCAGAGTTGATCAGCGTTTGCTCGTGAAACAGTGTGAAGGAAAGTGGAAAGACCCCCTGAGCAAGGCAAAGAGAGACATTTCTGCGAAAAAAAAAAATCCGTCCAACTGGCGGGTTCTTCCCCTGAAACATCAATAACATCACTGTTGTTATTTTTGGGAAGGATTCACCTTTTTTTTAAACTGATTTGGTTGGTGCTGGTATGGACCAGCCACCGGGGGAGAGTGATGTCTCACAGATGGATGTGGTTCACATTATCAATAGCAACAAGAGCAGTGACCTTACTGTGAATTGCGAAGGCTAAAGCCTACATGGTGCGAACCAGCGTAGATATTATGTTAGACTAAGTTCAAACCAATGTAACTAAGGATCCGGTGCAGGCGCTGTGTAACCGGCCCCAGGAGCTGGAGTCAGAGACAGTTGCCCTTATTTCTATGAAACCTGATGATAGTGAATACATATTATGTGCAGTTGTTAACTGGTAAAACATATTTCCTTTCTTTCAGCTGCTTTAGTCTTGTGCGGTGCTGATTATGTGACAGGCTCCAACCTGCCGAGCCACTCAGATGTTCAACTGTCATGTTTCACTGGACACAGAATACAGGTGAGTGCCTCTTTATTTTATTGGTGTGTTTGTATCTCCACCGACATGTCGTAAAAACTTGTGACTTTTCTCATGTTTTCTTTTTTTATGTGCAGGGTCCAGTGTTTTTGCTGGAGGACGGTAAATCAGCGATCTCTCTTAATGACGCTTTAATGTGGGCAAAGGTCAACCCTTTCTCCCCTCTGGGAACAGGACTGCGCATCAACCCCTTCTAACACACACACACACACACACACACAAAGAGGACATACCAAGTGACGAAGCAAAGGGTTCACAGTTTGGAAATAAGGAAGAAAAGTGACAACTGCACTGAAAACAACATTTCTGTGCTTCAGCTAACTGGCCAACTGTATTCCTTACATAACTTAAAAAGCCAGTACAACAACACATCTCTGAATCGGAGGATGATTCAGCTTCAAACTCGCTCATGGTAATGATAGATAATCATACTGGTTAGCTGTTATGTGATGAGAACTTATAGCCAACAGAATCATCATGCTTCAGTTGTGAAGGGGGATTCTTATTGAACGCCATGTAATTTATTCCCTCCTTTCTCCAGTTAACAACTTCTCAACATATGAGTATGTATATACAGGGTATAAATCTGAACTACTTTCTTCTATCGTTGTAAAAAAAAAAAAAAGAAAGACTGAAATAAAGCAACCATTGCATATTTATACAAGACTTGTCCATGTTGTTTTAAAATCATATTTACATCAAAAATTAAATGCGTGTGAATGCTGACAGCTGAACAAAGTGCTGCTGAAAATGCAGGAAAGTGAAAAGCATTGCCTGAAAAATGTTAAAGCCCAAATGCATTGAACTGCACTGCTGAAAAACTCAGAAACTGAAACCAATCAGTGAATCCAGCAGAAGTAGAAGCAGAACTGTATTACCTAAAGAAGCTAAGAAATTAAATGCATCACTAGAAAAATGTCTAGCTCAACTGTTAGAAAGCTGAGTGCCAAGAGTGATACTGTCTACTGTTATTATACACATGATTACTGTCACACTGTATACTATCAGATATTAATATATTATTATTAATTATAATATTATTACTTTCATTAATGTTGTTGTAAGCTACTGCCATTACTGTCTATCCTGCATCTCTCTCTCTCTCTGTCTCTCTCTCTCTCTGTCCCATTGTGTCATACGGTTTACTGTTAATTTATTATGTTGATCTGTTCTGTACGACATCTATTGCACGTCTGTCCGTCCTGGAAGAGGGATTCCTCCACAGTTGCTCTTCCTGAGGTTTCTACAGTTTTTTTTTCCCTGTTAAAGGGTTTTTTGGGGGGAGTTTTTCCTTATCCGCTGTGAGGGTCCAAAGGACAGAGGGATGTCGTATGCTGTAAAGCCCTGTGAGGCAAATTGTGATTTGTGATATTGGGCTTTATAAATAAAATTGATTGATTGATTGAATAATTAAAAGGCAGAAAGACAACATCGTTTGTATTTTAAAAAGTGTTAAAGGTAGAACATAAAGTTTTGACATTTGAATGGTTTCTGTAGGTGAAAGCAGGCAGCAGTAGTCGTCTACGACCAAAGAGTGTATGGAAGAAGAACAATTAAGCATCTCCTATATTTTGGGACTTTTATTTTGTAAATACCTCCTACTTTGGGTGGTTCCCATGAGGTGTGGTGACATGTCTTTGGACTCTAACCACCGTGTCACTGAGCACCTGAAAACGTCTGCAATTAGTATTTATGGTTGTTACACTGCTGTGCTAAACCTGGCTCGTTAAACTGCATCAGCTAAGGCTAGCAAGCCCGTAACTTAGGGCCTCTCCCTAAGTGTAGCATGAGATGTGAGAAATGTGCCTGGATTTCCCTGACTCACCACCAGGCCACCGCTCTTGCTCCTCATGACCAGCTCCCTCTGACCAGACGACTCTGTTGGACATCCTTCAGGTGCTGTCGGACCAGTCTCTTTGTCACTGTTCAGAGTGAATGTGTAATTACATGGATAATTGGTGGGTGGCATGTCAAATGCTTTCTCAGTCTCTTTGTCTTCAGAATGTCTTGCCTACGGCATCTCCCTCTCCGCTCAGCTGAAAGGCCTCTCCAGCTCTCCCTCCAGGTGCAGCTAATAGCAGCTAATGAGACATTATCACCAACCCCCAACGGTGACGTGAGTGCTGACCCTGCCTCCTACCACCTGCCTAAACCACACCCACAAGACATTCATTAAACTACCAATAAAGCTATCATAACAATGGTAGTGATTGTGACGTCATGTCCCATGACTAGATAGCGATGTTCCCATGTCCAATAATGATCCATTTAAACCCTCTTTTACAGGAAATATTGATCATATTACTGCTATGAAAGAAGAAAATGGACGTGTCCTTTTCTTATGGCATTTGACAGTTCATATGGTTGTGATCAGACGGCCGCACAGTGACGTCCACTCCACGTTCAAAGATTTGTCGGCCAATTACGGGACGGCCATTTTTTAAAAACATAAATACATGTTTATCCCATTCATGTATATTTACATGTAAATGATATTCCTGCCTCATTGTTTTAAGCCTGTGGTGTTTGTTAGAACCTAAACTCTTTATCCAAGCTGCTTTTGCACACACACATGAAAGAAGTTTTCCTTCAGGGTTTTCTGTCAGTGAGTCAGATGACATGGTATAAAGAGCGACAAAGTTGATGTAAGAGGGAGGATAGGTCACACACAAGACTTTCACCAGAATACAAGGGTTTAAGTTCTGTGTGGGTCAACTTAGCCTTATCATTTTTAGACTTAGCTGACTTATTTTCATTTCATAGAATGTATACAGCTGCTGAGTGCACACTGTGTACTTAAACTTTAGCAGAGAAGAGAATGTGAGGTTGACGTCTCACCTTGTTAAATGTTTTGTACGGGCGTGCGATCTTGTGAGGATCGGCTGTTATCTCTGCCTTTTACAGTGGTAAAGCAACAGTATTTGGACAAAGTAATCACAGTAAACAGCATCTAATTTTTGGACTGAGCGCATACCTCAGAAGATGGCGTGAAGTAGTTTCATGTATCAATAAATGAGCTCCATATCTCCCATATTAAACTATTCCATTATTTTTTATTTTTACACAAATCAAACAGCTGTTAAATAACTGTTACAGTTGTTATGAAATAACACTGTTTAATCAAATAAGCTGCAATATCAGTCGTGCCTGAGGTTTGATGACACTAACTGTCATTTATATCCTGTAACACATAGAAAGCTTAATGAAGAAGACAGACCTGTAAATTTGTTTTGGTTAGCACTGAGAACACTAGACTCTCTACTTTCAATTACCATCATTAGTATAATATTACTAACACAGGGTGAAGTCTGGTATGTTTGGACACGTTTTGGTAAATTTTATTTTTATTAAGTTCAGTCATTTATTTATTAAATCATAAATGTAACTTAGCTATTCATTGAAAAAACTTTAGATGGGGTCTAATCACCAAAGACTTCTCACATTTCTCATATTTGTGTGCAGATGTAAATAAATATTAATTTCCCTCAGAACGAGTCTCTCCTGATTGACACATAGTTAACAAGCTGATGCTTAGCTAACATTAGCTTCACAGCTAAGTAACTTTTTAATGAACTTGTTTTAGCAAATACATGCAAACAATAAAAGCCAGTCATGATTTTTGCTCATTTAAAATTAGCATAATTTTATTGACTTAACTTGACTTAAGACTTGTTAAGATTTGAAACTCAAAGTTTTGAACTTGAGTCTTGTTAGTCTTGACTAGGACTTGAGTGCAAAGACTTGAGAATTACATGCGATCTGCAAAACAATGACTGGTCCCACCTCTGATTATAAGTCAGACAATTAATAAAATGCAACATCCTGCAAACATTTTAATTGCTATACTGTTTTAGCTGCAGCACTCTTGTTACCAAAAACTCAACATGCTACATGGTGTCACACCTTGCAAGATTTAGGGCGAGTGATTTTTTTTTTTGAGTCTTTACTGTGCCCATCTCAAACCAGTCGGCATGATTGTTTCATGTAAAGCACATTAGTTGTAATGATGCAATAACATGTTCCGAGATTTACTGCTAATATTTAAAGAACCTGAGATGTAAAACCTTATTTGTCCCAATTTACCTGACTTCACCCCTTATTAATCAGACAATTAGAATATTACTGTTATTTACATAGCATTCATGTGTTCATTCAGACAGGCCTATATACACAATCAGGTCAGTTTCCCTGTAGAATCTGAATGATGCTCTGACACAGTTCTGATACAAAGTCCAGCAGCAGCCACGTGTCCTGAACTCGAGTCTGGTGTGTTGATTTCAGACAAGCACTGCATGATTCTCCTCCTCAGCAGCAGCACCACGAGCAGTCCAGTGTAACAAGGCTCAAGCAGACAGAGGCTCATAGGTGTGGAAGTGGATTCCCTTGGAGCAGGTGATCTTCATCACCGCTCCGTGCAGACTGGTGTCCGTAATCAACCTCATCATGCCCTCCGCTATCAAGGATGGCCTGGAGATACAGAGAGGAAATGGAAATGGCAAATTACACGAGATTAAAAGAAATAAGAGAAATAAAAGATAGAGACACACGCTCACACACATTCAGAGGAGGACTGATAATTAGTGATGTATTTTCTGTGCAGACCATCTTAAAAATATAAGATAAACCTTCTGTACTGCCCTCACTTAAAGAGACCGTGTGTTTGTGTGGTGAGTGTGTGATCAGGAAGTCATCTAGCCTCAACTTCCTGTAACACTAAACACTTCCCTCCTGCTGCTTGTCTCTGAGCTGCACAGTTTTCTCGAGCCACAGACAGATAAAGTTTGATGACATCAGATGGAGCGATAACAGCTCAGATCGATTCTTATCATTAACTATAATGAACCCCCACAGTGAGCTGACAGAGGGCCTGTTGGCACATTACATCTGATCTTTCATAGCTGTCCTGGTATGTGAAGCACAAGAGCATTTACGTCTGCGCTTTGGTTCAGTCCCACTCAGAGCAGCTCCAAATAAACACTTGTCATGTTTCCTGAGAGATAAAGTGTCATTCAGCTGCCAAGTGGACTCTGGGCCACTTGTATGAAATAAGAATGTAATCAGAACGCAGACAGAAACAGGCCAGAAAGAAGCTGAGTGTTTTCAGCACCGTACATTTTAACTATAGCTGTTTGGAGAGAGCCAAATGGCAAATCACTTCACAAATAGAAAATCACCACATCTGACGTACGAAGTGGAAAGTGCCATTTGTCATTACATTAGTAGACACGGCTCAACAGTTTGTTCAACGTCTCCTGAGTGTAACACATGTGCACAGTGTCCAAACTGTACCTTGGCTTTCAGGGAGGTTTTTTGTTGACATGGCGACCGCCTGAATGTGCCTCAAAGTGAGAATGCAAGCCTCTCAAGCTGCAAGTTTACAAACCCTTTTCTTTTTTTAAGGTTATTTTCGGGGGCTTTATCACAGGACAGCAGGAAAGAGACAGAGAGAATGGGGATGACAGGCATGAAATGGACTTTACGTGGCATAAACTCTACCTGTTGAGCGAGAAGACGCCCCACTTAGACCTTTTTTCTGATACTTGTGTTATTGTGAGCGATGTTTCTGATATAGCAATGCCACACTATAATGGTGATGGCAAAAATAGCATGCCAGTATCTTTACTAACCCTTTGAAACCCGAGCAAACTGGCTTGATTTCTTTTAAAAATGTGGGAAGAAGGCAATGACCCCAAAAAATAGCAAGAAATCAGTAAAAAGGGAAAATTAAAAACAAAAAAAAATTAGTAAAAAAACAAACAAAAAAAGTTAACAACAAACAAACAAATAAATGACCTGGAAAGAGTGATTAAAAATTACAATAACTATTATCATTATTATTATTATTATTACTACTACTACAAATAAAGTTTTCGCTGGCTTTTTTCTTTTCCCCCTATTTTTTAAATAATTTTCTAAATTATTATTATTATTATTATTTTTTATTTTTATTTTTTGCTATTTGTAGGACATTTCTTCCCAAGTCGCTCACTGGCTTTTTTTCCCCCATGTTTTTATTTTTTTATTTTTTATTTTTTAAAAAGAAATCACACTAATTTGCTCAGGTTTCAAAAGTTTAAATAATTGCAAAAGGTGTCTCAAAGCAGCACAAGAAACGTGATGTTGCTCCAGGTTTCAAAGGGTTAATGGGATAAGCAATGAATCACTGTCATACATGAATCATAAATAAGTAGTCTAATTTTGTGCATGATTCATGATAACAAAGGTCAGCAATATAGCAATGAATGGCAAAAATTACAACATGTCAACCTTTTAGAGAGCCTCCAGAATTTTGCAAACCATGCTCTCAGGGAAGTTCATGTCTGACACACTAACCACAAACCCTTAACACAAACCAACAAGACATTGTACATCTCTTGCAAAAGCAAACACTTTTTGTAAAACTCTTAAATTCTTTTTCTTGGTTTTGTCTCTACAGTTCACACGTATTTGTTGCTTCATGAGCTTACTCAAATGATGGTTTGCGTTTGTATGAGATATACATTGTTTTGCTGGTTTGGTGTTTTAAACGGCCCTCAGTTTGTCTGTCAAAATATACTATATGACGCCTGCCACACTATGTTGGAACTACGCAGGGGGGAACACCACACACAAACAGAACGGTTACCTAACAGCAGATATCTTCTGCTACAGCATAAGCGCAAAGGCAACTAGGAACGTCACCTTTAGGAGCGGTGGAAAGTTGAGTACTTTCTCACTGAAAGATAAACAGTTGTGTTTGTATGTTTTTAATAACCCATATGACGTGAGAAGCAGCTCATCCCAAGAGACCTTCACATTATCATTTCACACTATCTTATCTGGGCTGCATTAAAAAAAAAATGGACTTGATGGTGTAACGTTTTGAGGTTAGTGTGTTTTGTTTTTCAAAATGATCTTGCTGTTTCAAAGATAGTATCTAAGCAATGAGAAAAAAACTGTAAATATTTTCTAACAACAGAATGTATCCAGTTACGATTCAGAGTGTTATCTGCACTCAGTAACATTTCACATCTCCCTGTTTCATGAAGAGTATATACATTTTCTCAAAAAAGTTTATCCCATTAAGCTACGTTACCTACCTGTGCTTCAGTTTGGTGTTTACAGGTGTTTAAAAAAATTCTAAAAATTGTCTTAAATATTCTAATCTTACTATTGTGAAGCTTGGCTGCAAACAAAACTTCTCAATTAAAGACATTAAGCCCAACTAGGCTGTAAGTTTTGGCTGATTTAAACTTTGTGTCATCCATTAAACTGAGAATTACAAGCTCCAAACATTCTCCTTTGCTCGAGAGTAAACCCCAACATTTATCAATTTATTGTAAATGTTTTATCCTCAATCAGATGTCTCCTGGCAGCTGGAGATAATCTGTCCCACCATCAACACTCAGGCTGCACTTCCAGGAACCAGTGCTAGACTTCATCATGTTTACTCAACTCAGCTCAAATTTATTTACAACTCAGGTTGAAGTGCTGTACAAAAGGAATAAAATGCTATGAGAGGCACCATAACTGTCGGGCATGCAGCACCAACATTTAGAGACACAACACACAGGCACGCATCAGAGAAAACCACATCAGAGGGACTCAAACACTAATGAATAAAAGTAAGTTTTGAGCCTGGACTTAAACAAGTCAGTGCTGGGGGTGGCACTGATTGGGAGGGGGATGCTGTTCCACAGTTTGGGGGAAGACACAGCAAAAGCACGACCAGCCCTGAGCTTGAATCTAGAGCGTGGGACTAAGAATGAAAATGACTGATTACTACAAGATTATTTAAACCTTTGCTGTCTCAAAAAACGTATTAATAAAAATGCTAAATGGACCTGCACTTGCATCGCGCCTTATTAGTCGTCTGACCACTCAAAGCACTTTTTACACTTCGAGTCATGTTCACCCATTCACACACTGGTGGCTGAGACTTCCGTACAAGGTGCCACCTGCTACACAGCTTTTAAAACACTCACACACTAATGGAACAGCCGTCGCGAGCAATATGAGGTTCAGTATCTTGCTCAAGGATGCTTACAGGGATCAAACTCTTGATCGTCCAACTAGTAGACAACCTGCTCTACCTCCTGAGCCACAACCACCCTGAAGCGTATATTAATGTTCACAAAAGCTGCAGGAAGTTATTTTCCACTTACATATCTCAACAATAAATTCATTGTATGCTGCATATGTGAAACTGATCTCAGATAAATGGATCAGCTTCACAAAGAAGGAGAATTTTAATAACAACGGTGACACTTGTGTGAGCTAACTTACTGTAAAACTCCAAACTTGCTCATCCTGAGTTTAAAATCATCCTTGAACTTGACGAACTTGCCCATGTTGTCTTCATGTTCCACCGAGTGCAGCAGAGGAGTGTCGACGAAGGCCGGACACAGGACGTTGATCCGCACACCGTAGTCGCCCTGAGAGGACGCGTCCTGCAAGAACATGTGAGTCACATCTCATGCTTTGAGTTACCGTGAGAACATCCTATTCTACGATAACTAAAAATAACCTTTTATGCTTGTCTTATTTACTTGTGTGTCTTACCGCCATAGCTCTGGTGAAGCCAATGACTCCATGTTTCGTAGCAGTGTAGACAGGCTGATGAGGTGAATGCAGAAAGGCTGAATTACAAAGAACAAGAGGAGACACAAGAACAAACGTGTTACCAGCAGAACAATCAGTGACCCTGTTTTCATTCATGAGCCGAATTCTGGGAGTTGCCATTCTTGGTGAAAACATGGTGTCACTTACACTCAGTGTTTTCACTATGAGCTTCCCTCCATACGGTGAGTTTTAAACATGCAGGCTACAGTATGTCAATAGAGTAATAGGGTGTTTGCTCTTTGAGGGGGACACATCAGGGCTGCTCCCAAACACAGCTGCATCTGCTTCTGAACAGCAACTACTCGTTTTAACCCCTGGAGGGTCACTTGATCCAGGATCAGTGAGATAAGGCTCCGCCCTTATTTCTCACAGCTGCACCACAACGTCTCAGTCTGCTGTTTATATTTTCCCACAATGAAGAGCATCAAAAATACTGTCTCTCTTTCTTTCAAAAAGTCACTTTGAGCGATACTTTGTTGATCCTCCTCCAGGACATTATGACTGTCAGACACCTAATTTTCTGAATTCTGGTGAAATATTATGCAGGTGGAAATGTCTTTGATTTTGTCAGACTAAAAGCCCTCTTTAACTTTCATTCTTTTTATTGAGGTGAACAAATGCCCATGTTCTAAATTTTGGGTGTCTCCTGCATCCCCCCCAAAATGTACACCTGTGTATGCAACACCAAATTGCATCTGCAGCACAACATGTGAGTCTTAAGATATGAACGTTTTTACAGCAGGAGTAATAATAGCAAAACAAACAGGACTGTAAACAGTTGGTTTGAATCCACGTCCAGAAGGTGCCGATAATGGATGTCATTAAAAACACATACATCCACACACACACACACACACACTAACACACACTGTTTCATTCTTTCTCCCCAAAACAATGTGCTCGGAGTAGTATGCTTGACCATGTTTGGACAAGTCTGTGTTTGCAGTGGTAAGTGCACACACATACCACACACACACACACACACACACATAGATGTTATCACAAGTGAGATAAGTGAGAAATGATTACTACGTCTCTGCCTCTGCTGGAGGCTGAAGTGTTCGAGATCTACGAGATGATGTGTCCGACTACAAGCACCGAGAACATCCTCTGGAATCTTATTAAAACATACAGAAACGTCTGGAAACATGCAGCTGCAAAAATCCTGCAAACTTTAGTGGAAAGAGTCGATGAATACAGCTGAAACTAACAGAAGAAAACTTCATTCATAACAGACACAAAACTCACCTGGAGTGCATACACCATGCATTCATCATTACAATACAAAACATGCAACTTACAATAAGTGTGTTCAACCATGTGGATGCAACTCAGAAATTGCAAGAATCATGCAAGTACATAAACTTGACCAAATATTACATTTAGAGGCAACTCTGACTCAACTAGATAAAGTTGACTGACCAGACAAGAGCAGCCTGCAATCAGATTCAGGTCTACTAGCATCACAAGAACAACACACATTTAGACAAAACAGCAGATGGAGCAGAGTGATGCGGAGAAATGCCTACATGAAAAGTAAACATACTCAGCCCAATTCAAACAGTCTTTAAACGAGTTACCCTCAGAGGTCAAAAATGCACTCTGATGTTTTTTGCCTCTTGTAGCTCAGAGTTTCTCAGAGTGGGGGTTGTGGACTTTTTCTGCCATAAGGAGTGAGTCTATAATATGTGTAACATAAAGTTGTAACTGACTGAGTGTGTCAACATGTCCTGAGAAACACTGACTGTGGTTTTTGATGTCAGTGCAGTGTCTAAGAAAAGAAAGCTTTGCCCACCACGACCACAGACTGTGAAAGCAAGTGAGGAAAAAAAAATTCTGGTGAATTAAATCTGATCTAAGATGTTTTGTCTCTTCTGTGTGTCACTTGAATTTGTAGTTGGCAACTTTTATAAGAAAATACCTTTCCATATTTGCTGGAACTGTCTCTATATTCACACAGCATTAATAATCTCTGAGAGCATTCATATTCCTCTGCCTACTCTGTTGCCTTGTGGTGCTTATAATTGCTGCATGGGAACAGTTCACTAAAACATGTTTCTAAAACATTTGAGGTGAGGAATAGGCAGTGCAGTAACAGACTTGTGAGTCATATTTGATCAACACGTCTGGTCATGGACTTTCCACGTCCACACATGACGTGAAAGGTACCCCTATGTGCGTTGGTTGTTGACATTCTGGGACATCGTGTCAAATTTTGCGTGTTACATGCATTGTCTTCTTTCAAAATACACTTCTGTTTTCACAGGAAAACAGGTCTGCATGCAGTCTATTTCAAAATAACCAAACTACGTCAGAGAATTGACGTTTTTTTTTCCTCCAACAACTAACGCACGTGGTTGAGTTTAGGCAACAAAAGCATGTGGTTAGGTTAAGGAGAGAAGAACAGGGTTTGACTTGGACCCATCCACCATCACTCCCACCCACCCAGTCGGACTTTCATCCTTTTCCTGCCGTGTTTCCCCTGATGCTACTATAACGGCAGCCAATCGTGTATCATGCCGATGTTAAAGGATGCCTTTTTTTTGTTGGTTTCTGACGCCGCAAGTCATTGCCCAAGTGCTGGATTTCGACAGCTTCGGAATGAGATCTGGCTCATTTGATCAGTGATACTAAGTTTAACCGCAGTTAAGCAGTGATTGACATGACTGACAGCTGCGTTACAGACTCTTCAGCTCTGATTGGTTGTTTTTAGTGTGAAAATATGACACAAAGATATGTACATAAAAGTTACCAACTGTAGCTTTAACAACAGGTGAAAAAGTTTGGTTTTTTTCATCTGAGAAAAGACTGGTATATAACAAAGCGTGGACCCCTATTTGATGATATTCTATCACCTGCCAAAACTTCTTTCTCACCTGTTTTCACAGATGAACCCTTGGTTTCCTGAGCTGCATACAGTTTACATGTTGGATCACAACCAGGAGGAACAGTGTCCACACACAAACATGATAAAAACTACACTTTATGTACAGTTTTACTGGGACTACCACACCATAGAACAGGAGCAGCACCATCAGCTGCTTGTTGGAGGATCCTTGACCCCAAACTAACACCTGCTGGACCTTCTCTGCTCAGAGCCGAGGCCCCTCAGGAGAACAAAACCAGCGAGACAAAGGAAAACTGATCAAGGCGGGAAAATGTTTTCAGAGAGGAGCTAACTTTGGATCCCAGAAAGTCATGAAACATTTTAGGTCACAGTAGTAATGTTAGTTGGCATGGAGTTAGTAGGAATCACTCATTAACTTTCGTTCTTGCCCCGCTGCCTTTACTCCCTGACGCCGCTGAATGCCACTGAATGTTAGACTATGATGGCAACCAGTTGTGTATCATGCTGACATTAAAGAACGACTTTTTTCATCTGTGTCCAGCGCTGCAAGTCACTGCCCAAGCGCTGGATTTCAATGACTTTGGAGTGAGACCAGGTTGCACCGCTAGCTGTCACTACGTCCCACACACTGCACATATTACACACATATTACCTTTTTTCATGAGGAGAGAGATCTGATTAAATTTCCAGTATTTCTGCGAATTAATAACTACTTCCAGTCACATGAAAAGGTCATGCGGTGTTTGCTTTATTAGGGTATGTTTACATGGTGTCATTGGGTGCTTCTTGCAGGATTTTTGTTTTCTGAATGTGAAAAAGATTGTAGCTTTTACAAACCTGGCTTGGGATATATATATTGGCCCTTCAGAACAATGTAAAACCATAAAAGAGCAGGAATTCACTTGTAAAATCTGTGTTTGTGTGTGTGTGAGTGTGTGTGTGTGTAAGTGAGTGAGGGTGTGGGTTTGTAGAGAGCAAACAGATGAGGAGAGGATTTTGGAGGAGTGTGAGCTTTTCCATGACGGAGACAGAGGTGCAGAATGATCCAAATTCCAGATTTCAGTTCTAGGGGCTCTCTGCAAACCTGTCATGGTGGCTTTACTGTAACACACACACACTGGAGGAAGAGAGGAACTGTTTTCATTCCTTCAGAGACGTGAGATATTCATCATCCGTGACATTCTGACATAAATAAAGGAGAGTGTTCGGGGAGCCGTGAGTTTAACGCTTCTGAACTGAACTGAGGTGTCACTGAAGTTTCAATTTCTCTGCTGATGTTTTTATCTTGCAAATCTATTGCACACATAAAATCAGACAGCTTGACTCATATTCTCCACTCTGTAACTGGAGACTATTCAAAAGGCAACAATGTAGCAAGGTTCCAGATGTTGACTCACAATTGAAAGCACATTTTCCATCCTACCATCCAACAAGGTCAGTCCTCAGGGTCAATCTACAGTCATGTTTTTCTCCATCCTTTGTGTTCCTCAGAACTCTGCAGTATTACATAATCCACATTTCAACCATTCCTAGTGACAGTATGATCCCTGCCTTCTGTATCAATTTTTCTTTTTACTTTCAATACATATACAAGAGCTGACCTTACAAAGTACATACTGTTGCATGGAGTATGCTTACATTTGGACGTACCACTTAGTCATAATGCGCCACAAACTTTGACCCTCTTGCTCATAAATCTGTCGCAGTGCGTAGTATGAAATTTGAAGTTAAAAGAACGAGTATGCGATGTGGAACACAGCAAATTTCAATGTTATTAAAGAAATATTTGGTTCAAAGAAGATGCTCTTATCATAAAATTGGGCTCTCTATGCAGTAGAAAGAGGCAAATACTTTTGAAACTGGTGCTACATGACCAGAGAAAACAGAGGAAAAGGCCTGTGGCATTCATGTTTGCTCAAGAAGTAAAACATCTACAACTACTAGAACGCACTGCGCTGAACCAGACTAATAAAGACCCTTGCTGGTGGGTGACATAATGCGAGCTCAGCCGTTTCGTCCACAGGAAACAATATTGTGGCCGGCTGGTAACAAACTATCTTTTGTTACAGTTAAAACATGTTTCTGAAAACATCAGAGACAAGTAATAGGCAACACAGTGACAGAATCTTGGTCCATATTTGATCAACACTGCTTCCGTTTGATGTCAGTTTTTCCACCTCCATTCAATACAGGAAACGGTATTATGCCCAATTCTTGTTCACAGATTCTCGTACTACAGCCAAACAGTGCACTAAAACATGTTTCTGAAGACATTTTTAGCGAGAAATAAGCAATACAGTAACCGAATCTTGGTTTATTAGCTTGGTCTGAGTTTGAAGGGGAGAGAGAAAGACAGAAGGGTGGGTCTTGCTTTCGATCTGCTTCTACACACCATGTGTCAGTGGTGGTGGGCGTATGAAAATGTGGAACTAGAATCTGTAGTTTCAACAACAGCCCTAGAGCAGTGGTTCCCAACCGGTCCAGCCAAACGGTCCAGATTTCTTTTTGATCATTAGTTCAAGGTCCAAATAGTTTAATATATTCGAAATCATACCTGCGTTTGGCCATGTGGTTGAATTAGTTTGCCGTCTCTGTCAAGTAGCTGTCAGTTAGTCACTGACTCTACAACAGGAAATTACACTTCAAAATATAAGCTATGTGTTGGGAATTCACTGTACTTCAAAATAATGTGTTTTTTTTTTTTTTTTTTTACAAACTTGACAGTTTTGTGAGTCACTTGCAGTCCATTCAGAATGGACCCATGACCCATTAGCTGGGAACCACTGCCCTGAAGCCAGAGCTGCGCAGGGAGATCTGGGCGCTGGTAAGATGAAGGGAATTTTAACATTGTTCATTTAGTTACATACACTACCCGCATTGTTATGATACAGCTTGTTGAAAATCAGTTAAAGGTATCCTTTAATGTTACCTTGGAGATAAAAGATAAGTCATCGCATTTATTTTTCATTCTTATTATTTTTATCTATTTGACTGATCATCAGTCACTTGAACGCGTCTTTGTCATCTGTCACTGCGACTTCTGTCAGCTGTCAACCAGCTATCATCTGTTTGTGGATCAACTGATGTTACATATCTTGTGCTGTGCAGAGGATTGTGGGTCAGAATAGCCAGAAAAACATGTTAGCTTGCACACTGCAACATGCGACTGGATGTAGTAGGACATCCTGGTGTTTTTGGCACACTACATTTGGCATACTATGTCACAATACTTAAACTTTTTGTGGCATACAAACTAGTATGATGGTATGGGTGTCTGAATGCATCACAGCATCATCCCTGCAGTGAAATGTATGTGTGTGTGTGTGTGTGTGTGTGTGTGTGTGTGTGTGTGTGTGCGCGCGTGTTACCTGCCATAGAGGATACATTGATAATGGTGCCTCCTTCCTTGCCGTACTCTTTACTCATGTGTTCCAGGGCCAAGTAGGTCCCTTTGATCACAGAGGTCTGTAACAGATAAAGAGACAGCACGTTCACTGTGGTAATCTATACAGCAGACAAGCGCAGCAGCACATAAACAGGAAGTGAAACTATAAAGAACATGCCACAAAGAACATGTACTGATAAGTAAAGCTGTAATCGTTGTGTTTCATTGAGGGCATCTGTTTGGACAGTTCTCTATGTGGAAACCCAACAGAGAAACCCTGTGTAGTGACATATAGTATGTAGCGTCCACTAACTGCCTGCTGCTGTGTCATCATGGAAGCCATATCTTTGCAACAGCAGTTACAAGAGCTGTGTTCACACCATAATCAGACAGCTGGACAGTATTTTCAAAGATGTGTAGAACATGAAAAGCAGCCTCCGGTAAACACAGAAAGATCAACTCAAAAAGGCGTGCAGCAGGCTTTCATCAGATTGCAGATCATCTGACCAGGACATGAAGAGACTGGCTGAATCTTTCATCTCTGTGGACTCTGAGGGTCCGTCCAGGGAAGTTTCAGTTTCAGGGAAAAGCTGGATTTTGACCTTACTCAGATAGAGATCGAAAGGGCCCATCACACAGGAAAAGAATCCACTAGGCTCGCTGCCCAGGCTGACGCCAACAAAGTACAAGGCCTGATAACAAAAAAATCTGACGGGCTTCACTCCAGAGTGGTCAGGCTCCCACAGTAAGGTTCAAGGACAGAGAAGCAGCACTGTGGAGGGAAAACAAACTCAAACCGACAAATACATTAATCAGGGAGGATTATCTGGAAGCTGTCACACCGAGGAGAAAAGAGCTACTGGAAAAGATGATGGAGGAAATAAATAAATTAATATGACAAAAATCTCAAGACAAAAGGTCTAAAATGCAACAATTATATTGCACAATACAAAGATGTTGGACAGAACAAAGAAGAACACACTACACTGGAGATACTGTTAGAGTTACTGATGCTATACCAATGTGCTAAGTAAATTTCATGTAAGCTTGCTCTTTAGATTAGTTGGATTAGTTAGGAGAAGTATATTAGTGCAGTAAATTCTTATCAGACTTTATCTTTTTTGATTGCACATGCTCTCTTGGTAATATGCGGTTAGTCATGCAAATGTTTTGTCCTCATCAGTCTGATACTTAGATAAAATGCTAGCGCCCTGAGGGACCCGCACAGCTGATAACATCTTTTGATAAGGAGGAATATCCTCCTCTGAGTGTCATCAAAGCCCAAAACAAACAAATACAGACAGACAGATAAGATCATCACATTCAAATGGCCAGTGCCAATGTGCATAAAACGAAATACTATTTGACATGAGTCATTCATTGTAACTGGTGATGAGTGATGGCTGTGATGATGCTGGCGATGCTGGCTCCCTCAAAGGCGCTTATTTTTTTTTTTAAATCTTAGGCGCTTATTTTTTTTTTTAAAAATCTTTTATTATTATTTTGACATGTTTGGGATGTTCTTGGGGACAGCGCACAGGTGAAGTCCAGACTTTACAAAATAGTAGCGACCAGGTGCCAAACCTTAAGCAGTACGCATCCAGAAGGAAGCTATGAAAATCACACACACACCAGAGAAAAACATGGAAGTGAGGCGAAATGCCAAGTGCACAAAATTCTTTCAGAAATGAGAATGAATCTGGGCCGGCTTTGACTTTCACTGGCAATACTATTTAAAACAGTAGCCAACAATTACAGCATCATTTCAGGCTCACAGCCAGGTAAACACATTTTCTACCCGCAGGGGACATGGTCTTGAGTCACTGAGAGCCTCATACAAAGCAGATACTGGTGCTCGTACAAACAGTCCGTCCTCCCCACATATCTAATAGATTTTTATGTTGTACAGATTGAAAAGCTCACAGATCACACGTTTGTGAGTCATTATTTTCACGTTTATGAATAAAACTGACTTGACCTGACTGAAAGTCTTCATTGTTTCATCTTACCAGGTTGACTTGTATGGTCTTCTCCCAGTTCTTTTCGTTGTTGATGCCAGCATTGTTGATGACGATGTCCAGACGACCAAACAGGTCCACGGTGCTCTGGAACGCATCTATGCCACAGAAACAAAAAGCCATCAGTGAATGACTTCTTTCAGCTTCAGCTCACCCACACCGGAAAACTACTAATGAAACGTGGCGTTACATTACTTCGACACACTATGTTACGTTAGTAAAATAACTCAATGTAGACTTTTGCTTCAACACAGGACACAAACACTGATCCTCTGCATGAAAGTCCTGTGTTTGTTACCTCACACACTAACCAGACTTTGTCGCTCTTCATACTACGTCGGCTTCCTTCTTTGCTCCCGTCATATTCATAGACCACTAGAGGTCGCTGCCTATCAATAAATATAAATATGGATCGCAGTTGCTGCTTGTACAAACTACACATTTTGGAGGAGGACAGTCTCCTCTTAGGATGTTTGAGTAACTTGCAAAAAATTGCATCATACACATCCTGAGAGGAAAATCTCAGCTGAAATGTCTGCATGAAAGAATGTGTGTTTTTCCATTCCTCTGTCAACACAAATGAGGAATCTCTTCGCTGCAGAGTTTCAGCCCACTTGTTTTGTTTCTTTGTGTATGTTGCCAAACTGACTTCAGATATGTTAATTAAATATTCACAGAGAGACACTGTGAAGGTGCCATACATTAGGCGTTTACACAATGAGCCACTAGCAGGTTGTTTATTTTCCTACCTGAGCAGACAGATAAACAGCTGAAAGGAGACACCTGAGGTGGTAAAGCCGGCATGTGTCATTGCCTGCCGCATTCCACACTTGGATACCCCACAATTAGAAGTAAACATACCTGCTTTTAACAGACTAATTTACCTATCAAACACACACACACGCACACACACGTGCACAAATGAGTCGCATGTTCTGAAGACGCTTACACGAAAAAACACACATGCAAACATGCACAGCTAACAAATGCACGCAGTGTGCATACTTGCAAAGATGCATGCATCCATGTAAACACAATTAATCCCTTCTTACTGCACACACACACACACACACACACACACACACACACACACATACATACAGGCACACAGTTTCACTGGCTCCATGCAGGCTTACAGTGTGTGCCCACATCAACAGTTGTACTATCACACAGTAAGGAGCAACACCAAACAGCATTCCACAGCCGTAGGCCTGCAGGGATTTACTTTTTCAATGTCAGACAATGAAACCTTGTTCCTCTTTCCCGCTTACTTATTCACTTACACACGCTTTAATTCTCTGCGTCTTCTCTTTCCCACCCAGACACGCCCACGCACACACACACACACACACACACACACACTGAAACATCTGCAGAAAAAGCAAAAGGTTAAGTCAGTTCAGAGCAGTATTCTGTTCACGTGGAGCTATGAGCAGGCATTTTGACATCTAATCTGAAATAGACTAAAACAAATGATCGTGTGACTACAAAGCAAGACCAGGCAAGCTCAGTCTTAACTGGACCATGAGTGCAGCTGGTGGTGAGATACACCTGAATGAGCAGACTTTGCTGTTTTTACAAATGTCTGTTTGACTGAGCGCGCTGAAAGCAGCTATCACCTCAGAACGCAGGAACAGCAGCTCTGTCCAAGAAATAGTCTCTACAGGTTTTAGGTTATTTTAAAGTCACTTCCTCGTTCATCATGGGCACACTGAAAATGAGTTCAACCCTGTAGTGAACAGTCATGTTCTGCAGGCTACATAAAGAGTCATAATAAGTGGCTTTTGTGTTATGCAATGACCTAGATAACTGAATACCTGATCTTATCTAAAGTCTTCACATTGCGTCACTCAACGAATAGTAAGGACAGGCATTGTCCAACAGTCCCACAGACAGTCTTACCTCTTAGCGCTTCTCCATTGGACACATCACATGGGATAAAACAGCAGTTGCCTTCTCCAAACTCGGCGTCCAGCTGTGCCTTGCACTCTTCACCACAGGTCTTGTTCAGGTCGACCACGGCCACCTGGGGGACCAGACTCTGGTTGTGAGTTGGACTTTTTTAAATTCACACACACAGCAGAGGCGGAGGAAGTTCGGTGCTAAAAATTGAATCCAACTCTGCAGAACAGAGTGCTGAGTCAGCGTAGATCATACTTAGGTAAACGGCTACATCTGTTAGGTCTGTGGTTTGACAAGTGTCAGTAAATATAGGTCACAATATACTACACTGATGACACAGCCCTGGGCTGCAAATAGCCAAGTTTCAGTTCTCAGGAAGTTCTCAGAAACTATTTTGCCTCTTAGTATGCATGTTTCCTTCACTGTCTAAATAATAGTTTAAACATGCAATGCCTCTTGGCTAATCTCAAAACATTACCCTATTCTTTTTAGACTCATCATCTAAGACAAGTTATCACTAGCTCTGTTTCAACGTATGTACCTTAGAAAACTCTAAAAGCAGGAGTGCAGGAACGATGACAGATTCATTTTTAAAAAATGTGATAAAACAGTAAAGATAAAATGTTTAACATACGTTTCCATGGTGTTAAAACAGTCACAGTAAAGTGGTAAAGGACTTAAAGTGTGAAGTCAGCCCATAATTGAATCACTAAACCACAGCAGTTCAGTCCAGCTTGTGTTTGAACAGTGGAGATAAGAGTCATGTCAGCAAGAGTTTGAGTTGGATCACAGAGCATGTGGCAGTGACTTCTGCCAAAAAGCAAAAGCAAAAGCACTTCTATTTAATTTGAAAAAAAATAAATAAATAAAAATAAATAATGGAGACGTAACTCAAGTGATAAAGCAACTGTCAAAGCAATAAAAAAGTTATGTTCTATCTCTTCTGTATAGTCATGTTCTTCTTGTTAAACTTTTGTTTAACAAGAAGCAAAGCAAAAAAAAAAAAAAAACCCTCTCACACTCGTAAACTTGTGTAATCAGACTGAGCAGTACTGACCTTGGCTGAGCTCTGAAGCAGTGACTGGACCACAGCTTTCCCAATGCCCTGAGCCCCCCCGGTCACCAGAGCCACCTTCCCATTCAGAGACATGATCCCAGCACAGCAGCAAAACCCCTCACACTTCCTCCTTCTGACTTTACCTCTCTCCTCTTCTCTTTCTCTCTCTTCTCTCTATGTCTGACTGAATCTTCTTCTCTAAGTCTTTTTTTTCTGTTCTCCCCTGTGTGTTCATGCACCTATCTGCTCTCTGTAACACAATCACATAGGCTTTCTCACCCCTGTGTGTGTTTTGACGCTTGTAGCAGGGCTGTTTTCCCTCCCTCCCTCCCTCTGTCTCTCTCTCTCTCTCTCTCACTCTCTCTCTCTCCCCTTCAGCTTATCAGTCTCTACAAACACTGCACTAGCGACAGAGGGAGAGTCAAAGGCTAAGTAAACTCCGTAGGATAATAATTATAGGTTTTACCCAGCTTGTTGTACCTGCCCTCCTGCCTCCTCCCACTTCCTTCACACCTCCTCCTCCCTTTTTAAACACTCTTCGCTCCACTCTTTTTTCGTTAATACACCTGAGCGCTGCACACGTCACTGTTTATATAAGAATCTGTATTTCTGTACATGAAAAAAAAAAAAAACTTGGGTGGCAGCAGCTTCTTAAGTAACTTAATCTCACACTCTCCTTTTCACCACATTGATGTTATCTTATTGTGTGTTTTCTGACTAACTGCTGTTACACATAATGGAAAAACTATTCAGTGATACATTACACCGGGTTCAGGTCTGTGCATGTTGACTTTTAAACTGTGCTGAACTTAATGGAAAGCAATAGCTGCTATTTATAAGCCAAGTGTAATAACACCACTTTGGTACTTTAAAGGGAACATTTGCCACCTTTTATGTGGATGTCCAGTCGGTGCTGATGGTAAACGTGATGAAATCCTTAATGCGAGTTCAGCAGCTGCAAAGTGTGCTTACTATATCATCATTTGTGGTGACAGTGACATAGTTGGAAGCAGGAAGGACTACAGGTTGGATTTTTCCTCCAGTAGCCAGTGGGTGTGCTCAAGGCGCCGCTCAAAAACAGCATTTCCTTGCTCTCCTTACTTGTACTGCAAACTAGCTACATTTTTAACAGTGAAATGGCATCCTAGAATATGAGTGCAAAGGATTTTATGGATGTTTGAAAGTGTTTTAGCTGGCTCGGATGTTCAGCAGTATTTATTCGAGGCCATGGCTGCACAGCGGGGACTCTTGACAACCTGAGCTGCCAAGAGCCAACACTGACTGGCAGTACCTTTGCCCACATTGCCCTCTGATGCCAACAAAAAGAAACTAAATCATTCATTCAATGAATTTCAGCGTGGGCAGTTTTTGTTGGATGCTATCACAGATGCTGTGAGTGTGTGTGTGTGTGTTACTGTGCATGAAAATTTTACTCCTCACTTGGACAGAGGTGTGCTGGACGTGGCAGGAATCCGTCCACTCCAACAACTACAGTGATTTGTCCAGAATCATAACACGAAACAGCTGTTTCTCATTTACAATACAAAATGATCCAGTGAGAGCAGAGGGAAGACTGATTAGCCAATCAGTGCAAATTGCGAGAGTAACGCCTTTATCAAGCTGTAGTGAAGTGGTGTGCTGGAACCAATGAGGAGTAACACCATCAGTGGAGAGCAGATAAATGCTGCCGTTGGAGCCATAATATCTTCCTGAGACCCTGTGTCCTCATAGGTGGACATCACATGTTGGGTTTACTGGACCTTATACTTCATTCTGCTTCACTTAGGCCTGTTGTCCTCATTCGTGGACACTTTTGTGCCATCTAGTGGTAGTAAGAGCACAATACAATAATCCATGTAAAAACAAGATGGCAGCCATCTCTACCAAGTCAGTCTGTAGCCGATCCTGACATGAAAGTGGACAAGGTCCAAAACCTGATCACATTTTGAGGGTTGAAATGTTTATTTATGATTAATAACATTTGTTGTTTGATACGGCGACAAATTTGACCAATTTTAGCAACAGAATTAAGATAAGATGCTGTTAATTAGGAAGTACTGACATTGGGACTTTATTGTCATCTTATTTGAGGACATGAGGGCTTAATTATTGTTGTCAGTGTTTAGTTTTTTATGCATATAGGAGCCTACTGATCCCAAACAGCTAGGAGAAATTAAAAATGTGAACCAAACAAAAGTTTGGGTCTCTGGAGGATATAGTCTTTGTTTATTTTATCCTTATCTTAACACAAGGTAAATATAAATATACACAAGCAGTTATTAAACAGTTTTTGACCATGTTATGGAAGCATGTCAAAAAGAATTAAAGGTATAATATGTAGTTTTTCCACATAAAATGTCTAAAAAAGACTAAACCAATATTACATATTTTGTTTAGTTGTGTACTTTGATTATCAGAAATGTTTCCAACAATTTTTCAAACCCAGATAAATATGAAATTTTAATAAAAGTTACGGACCGTGTCATTAGGTCGCATGTCAATGGCGATGTAACTCCAGTTACCATAGCCATTAAATGAAGGAGAAGAAGAAGAAGCAGACCGGATGAGACGTCAGAGAATGAACGTTACTGTTGCTAGGCTAAGCTAACTCGTCATGGAGCATGATTATGCATTGACGGTTGCTGCACCTTCTGACACCGAAGCTGTCCCGGTAAACAAGCTGGTAAAACGGAAATGTACGGGTCAACCAAGTGATCCCAGAAGAAATTGGGATAAGAAGAGAGCTAAATCCAGGATAAATATTGGTATGGCCTTTCCGAGATGGAGAGAGCTTCATGAAAATCTAGGACTACAATTCGACGCCGACCTTGTGTGTGTTCTACTAGACAGGTGAGGAAACATTCGGCTGATGTTATTGAAATATTAATCATTTCCACCAGTGTATTGCAAGCACTGCTGCAGCGCTCTGGCCAGCGGCCTCCGCTGCAGAGCGGTGTGGAGCGGAGGCTGGCTAACCACAACATCTAAAGATGGGTTTCTATAATGCTGAGCTGATGCCAGTAAATGAACTGCATTTATAAAAGAGGCAAAGGAATAGCTAAACATAAGACGCACTGAGCAAGAGAGAGCAGCAGAGAGGGAGAAGCCATCGCTAACTGTAAAGCTAAGTAACTAGCAGTTTGCTCAAATAACTAGCAGATTGCTAACCGCTCAGCTAAAGTAAGTAGCTCGCTCTGCCCAAAAAACTGCCACAGTCGGTTTCGGTTTCACAGAGTGAGGAACGTCAGATCTGTATCTGTTATATGACTACAACTCCCACGATCCCATGCTACTTCGTGATGTCAACTGCGTCTTCTGTTATTGTTTTGTTTTGAGACCCCTAGCGGCAGAAAATTACATGTTGCACGTTTAAGTATTAGCGTGTAATAATGAATTTGCTGAATGGAATGATTATTACATATGGACATATGCTGTCGCTTGCTGTGAGCATGTGTATATTGTATTGAGAATAAATGGATCACCAAATCCAAATGGATAACATGCGCTGGACATTGGTTTATTCTTAGCCCAGAACACACGTCCGGAACAAGTTCACCTGTTCACCCCTCAGTGGCCTGTTTAGACATTTTGTTTGGTTAAAAAGTCACCACAGCTGCTATCAGGGCTGTTCTAAATAAAAATGTCTTCACAATATTGCCTAACATCGTAGTTTGTTTAACTTCACTCTGCCTCACTCTTAAAACTCTCGCAAGACTGGTATATCGGCATGGCTATGCATCAGTGTGGACTTAAAAAATGATGTTAGATTCAGCCTGATAAGTTGGTGTCTAGAGATTGGTCAGGGAGTTGAACCCCCTTCCCACACGTCAATGAGATAGGGTGGACACAATGTCACACTGAGGATGGGAACAGAGTGTAACACGTTGACAGTTCTGTTTGATATCAGACAACTGGAGACCTTCTTCAGGAGCCCGAAAATAAACTGGAACCAAGACCAGCTGGGCTGAGAGGACAGGTGACCACAGACTGAATACTTTTGTCACTTAATGCTGTTGCAAATTATTTTGTTGCCTCTCAGCAAAATGCTTATTAATTGAAGTTTTATAACTAAGTTCAGGAACAAAGTCCACGCCTTAATCTCATCCACATCCACGCCAAAAGTATTTAAGCAAACCTTAAGCAAACCTTATCTGTTTCCTTAACCTTTGACTCCATTCTCACATCCCTCACACCCAAAACCCCTTTCCTTTGTTTTTCTTTTCGTTATTATCTCTCTCTTTTCACACAGTACAGGACTCACCAGGGGTCTCTATCCAAAGAAATAACTCCCCACTCTATCTCAACTTCCCTGGTTTGTTGCACTCTTCCCCTTCAGCCGACACCGAACAGCCATCGATTCTATCCTCCACCTGTCTGCGACCCTAATTTCTCCCATCATTCCCCCCACCTTCTTTACTTCTGTCTTTACATCCCCTCATCCTTCCATCTCTTTGACCCTCATCCCTTCATCCCACATCTCTTGACTCTCATCCCTCCATCGCTCATCCTTCATTTCCATCATTCATTATATGTAATAAACTAATTGCAATCTATAACTCCATTGGCATTGTCTTTGTTAGTGAAGTTGGGCTTTTATTGTGAAAGGTAAAGAAGTAAGTAAAGGAGTGGTAGCACCTTGGACAATGTGAAAAATAATAATTAAGAGTGTTGCCATCTTAAATCACGCTGGTTCAGAGCCTCTGTGTTTTTATTTTATCAAAAACCCTGGAAACACTGCTTTGGCTAACAAAGTAATAGCTATAGGCTAATAGGCTAATAGCTATGGGCGCCAGAGGGTTATGCGCAATGAATCCTGGTACATGTAGGCACTGCCAACATGGCTCCATGAGCAGGATGACTCAGCATTTTTCAGTTAATGTAGCACACACTGAGGGTTTTATTGCTTCAATAGACATAATTTACCTGTTTGGCACATCCACATTAAAGGTGTCAATGTTTCCCTTTAAGTAAACTACAATGACTCGCACTAATCTTCTGTGTAGATATGTTGTGGGCTTTCTTAGAATAATACAGAATACATACAAAAGATTTTGTGTATAAATAAACACCACTATTTATACTTTGCAAAATATCAGATTCAAATTCAGGATCGTCCCTACACTTCCCTCCTCCTCCTCCTCCTCCTCCTCCTCCTCCTCCCTTTACACCCTTCCTTCCCTAATCCTCCTTATCTCACATCCTTCCTCCATTCCTCTGCAGGAATCTGAAGATGTCATCCTTCAGGTTTCTTGGATCTCCCAGGACCGGAAGTACCCGAGCAACACAGGCTCCATTGATAAAAAGGCTCAGCGGAGGATATAGTTTCTACGCCAGGTGGGAAGTTCAACCTGAGTCGGCAATGGTATCAGGGTGACCATGCCCCCCGCCTAGCCTGCAATCTGTGACCAGTGAGTTAGCCAATCATAGTTTAGGATGATGGGTTTGCACCTGGGGTGGTGAATTAGATTTTAGGGTTGGCCACCTCAGGCACCTCCCTTGACACACTGCTGTTAACAATTGGAATCAAATGGTCTTTCACAAAGTCAAGGATCCTTCCTTGGTAGGATGAGTCCTTCCTACAGAGGCAAGGCAAGAGTCCTTCCTATCATTCATTGAACACACATTGGAACAGGCGAATGAGTGTCCCCAGGTGTGCGCCATTAACCCTCAGCAGACTGAGGGGGTTTCAGGATACTGTGATAATTTTGGCACTCTCTAATGTTGTTGTTCAATTTGAACAAATGTAGCAGTATTTTCAGAGTCACATGACTTTTAGGGAGAATACATTTCTGGATTGTACTCAAAAAAAAAGCCAAACAGGTAGGCTACATGAAACTTTTGTGGCACTTAGTGCTCTATCTCCCCTGTAAATTATTAATTCAAAAACTTTTTTGTTTTGTCTTAATCACAGGATGTTAAAAATCTCATTATTCGGCAGTGGACACATTGGAAAATGTTAATCATGAGGTTTCTGTCAGTATTTTTTTGCGCTTGTATGATTAAAACTCCTGAAGATATTAATCCAAATAAATGCCATATTTATGTAAATCCTGCCGAGCTCTGCCGGCACAGGTTTCATTGAAGAGGCCTGACCTTCACTTCCAAGAAATCGTGTGCAAAGAATTGTGGGTACTTCATACCAGCTGAGGATACACACATGCATCCTTGAATATTCTCTGAATGAAGAACTCAGTCCTTGGTAGAATTTGAAGTATACTTGACATTGAAACACACAGTCTTAAGGTGGGATTTGATGACGTAGCATACTTGAAGTTCAGTCATTTAAGGATCCTTCCTTGACTCTGAGAAACACCCAGAGTGTCCATGCATTTGTAAGGGAGTCCTTCCAACAAAACAACTGTCTTAAACTAAACGCATTTTCCAAACAAATACAACATGCTAAAATTATAAGCACAAACCTATGGCATATTACATTGTATAAATTAGCCTAGGGACAAGCGGAGATTTCTTCTGCTCATATGAAGCCAGGATAAATCACACACAAGACTTAAAATGCTATTTTTGTGGAGGCTTTAATTTCTTAACAGTTTTTTGTTTATTATCTGTGAAATAAAAAGTAAATAAAAGCTTTGTCTCCACTGAGGGAAATGGTTTCAGCTTACAAAAAAAGACAGGAGGTCTGCATCGCCACGATGTTTGGTTACATTTCTGGGGAGGTGCACGTCAGGCCACGGCGTAGGCTCTATGTCGACACAGAGCCCACGCTGTTTGTACGTTGTTGAATCTACACAGAAGTATAAATCCTGCATAAAAGCTGCTGTGTTAAATTGAACCAGAGTCCTTCATTCAGAGAATTTTCAAGGATTCTTGTGTGTATCCTTAGCAGGTATAAAGTTCACACAATTCTTTGCATATGATTTGCTGGAAGTGAAGGCACGGCCTCTTCAATAAAACCTGCGCCTTATTGTGTCAAGCCATATGCAGGACAGGCAGGGGACTAATATTCCATTAAAACTGATCATTTAACCCAAAAAGGACAAAACACAGATTCAGCAACGGCTTTCTGGACCCAGCGTACCACTCTCCCGTGCCATTAAGAAAGGCAGCATTAAATAACCTATCCAGGCAGACTGAGAAAAAAACAAAGGACAGACAGTCAACATTAAGAAGTGGCTACCAAGTTTATTTTGATTCAACAGAATGTCATTAGAACTATGTAAAATATGCACATCTTATTTTACAAAAAATAGTGTATGTGCTCTCAACTCTGCACTCTTTTCTTGTGTTTTCACCATCAAACCTAACAGGGTCATGACAGAGTATTCTGTTGGCATACAGTATGAATACTTATCTGTTGTGTGGTGTTTTGAAAGATATGTGAGGTTTAATTCTGACAGAGAACTTACAACAACAAGGGTGTGAGCAATGTGGCATTTTGTTAAAAAAAATCCGTCTGATGAAACACAACCTCTGATATATGAAATCGGTCCGAGTACAGAACACAGTCCAGCTATGACATAACTGTAGTCAGCTTCGTCCAGGGTTCCCTTGATAGATTTTCCATGGAGTTTTTACGCTGCAGTGAACTAAGACTAGTGATGAGCACACAATTCAACTAAATATTCTCCACAAATCCACACCACATTGAACCACATTACACGTATAAATACAAAGCAAACATAACAGCCTCAAAATTCATGGCTCATATAAAACATTGTGAAATGGTTTTAGGTTTATGTTTATATTTTCTACATACAGCATACAAAAAAAATCCTGTAGGGAAAACTGCAATGGAAATCTAGCGAGGGAACCCATGGCTCCAGTGCTTCTGTTTTAGGCTGAAAAGCTGTAACGCTCCGTTATGAGCCAATCAGCAACACATAATGTCATTACAAGAATTCATTTTCTTTTTTGAAAACAGCACAGGAAGGCATATCACATAGAAAAGTGTCTGAAAATCACAGTCTTCTGGTTTATCAGCTGCCTCTTCCCAAAAGCAGCAAAAAGAACAAACAAAGTACAAACCATCAAACAAAGTCCGCCCACAGAGTTGCATGAATATACATATATATATAATTCATTAATATATTAATTTAAAATAATTTAAAACCTCTCCATTTGTACAAAATTAATAATCTTTCACCTACCATAGAAATGTACATACACTGTATCTTTTTTTTTTTTTTTTTTTTTTTTTTTTTTTCCCATTGCGTTAGTTAAAACAGTGCACTCTTGCTACCAAAATCGGAGCAGATTCCCACCAGCATCACAGAGACAGTTTGTTTGTGAGGTTGTGAAGAAGTCATTCACGCCAAGGCCCCGAGAACAAAACTCAAACACACCCACACCGGTGTTTTCAATTCTTCTGGTTGATTAGACCCTTTCACAGGTTCATGAGGTGCTGTGCTGGGAATCACACAAGGTCACATGTGATCAGAGTGACAGGGTGTGACGTCTCTCACCATAAATAGGTGCCACATGGCCAACAAGAGAGTGAGGGAGATGCTAATTGAACACAGCCTGTATGTCCATGCTGTCCTGAGGAGAGCTCTAACAAGGTGATCAAAGTGAAAGCAGCTGTGAGGGAACTGTGGCAGGGGAAAATGTTTAAAGCAACAGCCCACCCCAAATCAAAAATGCATGCATATTCTTCTTTTTACCTGTTGTGTTATTTATCAGTCTAGGTTGTTTTGGTGTAGAGATATTGACCATATATAAACTATATGGCACTTAGGTTGTGGTGCTAAAAAAGTGCCAAAAAAGCTGAAAATCTCAACAATGTCTCTTTCCAGAAATCATGACCCAGTTACTCAAGATCATCCCCAGACCTCGTTTTGAGCAGTTTCTTGTGGGAACTATTTTCTTTTTAACAAACTACATCCCCCAACCGTAACACCCCGCAGAAGGAAGTGAGCATCTACTCATGGACGAGAGGCTTGTGCTTGTGCAACACATTCTCACTCCGACCTCGTCACATATCAACGTTTGGTCATGGTTCAGTCAATAAATGCACTACGTCGGTACAACACCTGATGTGTTGGGTTGAGGTGTTTGTTGGACCATCCACCACCCCACTCAGACTTTTGCCACCTATTTTTTGTTCTATTCCTGCCGCATTTACCCTTTGCTGCTGGGCACCTTAAACTATAATGGCGACCGGCTGTGCATCATGCTGATGTTTAACAGTGGCTTTTTTGTCAAGATTTCGACAACTTCAGCGTGCGACTGGTTTGGCTTGTGACAGCACGAGATGTAAACATTAACAGCGACTTCCTCGGCTGAGCTTTAACGTCAGCTAGTTCAGTGATGCTAGGAAATAGTTCCTAGTCATGATTTCTGGAAAGAGACACTGCTGTTGAGTTTTCCAAATGCATTTTTTGGTGCTTTGTGCACCACAAGCCGAGCACCATCTAGTTCCAATACATTGGAGAGAAGGCAGACATCTGTACGACAGATATCTCCAGCACTTGGCAACTCACACCAAACCAATCCACTGGTCAGAGGACAAATATGTGTTTTTAATTTTGGGGTGAGCTGTTTCCCTTGAAGGATTACAGGGTATAAGACTATTCCTTCACTAAGAGTGATTTGAAGGACTATATTCATGTTTTTAGTGTTATTTTTAGAACATTAACAACAAACTATGTGGACCTTAAAGGTCCAGTGTGTGGGATTTAATGGGATCTATTTGCAGAAATGTAATATAAAATTAAGAACTATGTTTTTGTTAGTGTATGGTCACCTGAAACTAAGAATCTTTGTTTTTTTGTTGCCTTAGAAAGAGTCATTTATATCTACATACAATGAGGGAGAAGTTTCAGTTGGTTATAATCTGCAACTTAACTGCCACTAAATTCTCAACACTAGACTTTTAAATAACCATCTAGATTTTGGATAAGTTTTCCTTCCAGGCAGCAACTGATTTGCATTCATTTTACACAATGAAAATCTGCTCGAAACCTGTTTGAGATAGTTGTGTTGCTGTTGTGTGGTAATGAAGTCCAGACTTTTCAAGTGTGCACTTTAAAATGCATTAAAACACAGAATTAACATAACTTTGACAAAAATTTAAGCAGCGATGATCACAGTGGAGTTGATTTTCATGTGGTGTTTTAAGTGGATACAGAACAATGTCGTAAAGAGTATGTTAATATGAAAAATATGAATATGTCATCACGACACAGATTACAGTCTGCTGCTTTTGCCCAAATCCACAAACATGAGCAGCATCCTAATTCCATATTGCGTACTAATTTTAAGAGGGTTTTGAATATGTAGAGTGTTCACACTGGAAACTGACAAAACAAAGTGCAGTCAAAAAAAAAGGTAATATGCAAACACAATCTGCTTGATTAAATATGCACACATGGCTACAAAAAAAGGAAGGATGATGAAGAGAAAGCTGCAGGCAGGTCTGAGGTTTAACTGGCAGTGCAATTCCAAAACTAGTACTGTACCATTTCCTGCATGTAGGAAGTAGTAACATACATTGATAGCTTGTATCTTTTACTGTGCTATGACCATCAGTAACCTACCGTCTATGGTACATATGTGTAATATCAGTATGTAGCACTGAGTTTGGACATAGCAGTGCAGTTCAAACTAAATACATGGCTGCTACTATTTATTATCTAGCATGATCAGTGAATATTAAAGGTCCAGTGTGTAGGATTTAATGGCATCTAGAGGTGAGGTTGTAGATTTTAACCATCTGAAACTTCTCCCATGCCTCACCCATGTGTCCCAACTATATGGTGGGTGATGCAAAAATGCAAACAGCCCTATTAAGAGCCAGTGTTTGATTTGTCTGATCTGGGCTACTGTAGAAACATGGCGCAGCAACATGGCAGACTCCATGGATGAGACCTGCACCATGTATAAATATAAATGGTTCATTTGAAGGTAAAAAAACACAATGTTTCTTAGTTTCAGTGATTATAAACTAATAAAAACATACATTTCTGCCAATATAACCCCCTAAATCCTACACACTGGACCTTTAAATTCAAAACATCTACAACACAAACAAACATAAGTCCCTGGTTGGAGCTTGGCAGTAGACAACAGCAATGTCTTGACAAGGGGAAACAGCAAGAAGTTGTTTGCATTAGAACCATGCAAATATTTCTAGTGGGGAAACACTGATGTAAATATTGTACAGCGACAGCACGGGAAGGCTTCATGCTGACAAGCTAACTGGACATCCTTTCAGGAAACTGAGTTCATGGGACATCTCAGTCTCTGAATGGGAGAGTTGACCTGTCATTCATTTAGCTCTTTAAGGATTGAACCTGTTTTGCATGTTTTTGCTGCATTGTTTTTTTATCATTTACTCTGCTCTGTAAATCATTAAAATTCACGTACAGAAGAGTAAAACTTGTGTGATTCGTTCAACTCATCACAGAGAAGATTATGTCTGCTTTCATCGTAGTAATTATTAATATGGCACGGTGACTGACATACGCATGCACCTCAATCCCAACAATCAATGTTGGCATTGTACGTTTCAGCAAACCACAGATAGCCTATATTTGCATGATGTTATGTAGAGGATAGATTTTAAGTTTATGTTTCTGTGGTTTAAGTGTGGTTAGGCACAAAAAACCACTTGGTTATGGGTGGGAGAAACATTATGGGTTAGCTTAAAACACCCGTTTTTGTGGCACTATCCCAGCTGGAAATGCAGCAATATCTTGGAAAAAGCAACCCCTTTTCATGGCAATAACCTCAGTGGAAACACAGCAACAGGTTGCTAAAAAACACCCACATTTGGTCACTGAAACGCTGCTAAAAATGCAGCAATGACTCACTAAAAACAACAGGTTTTGTTCTCTGTTGGTCTCGAGCAGTGGTCTGCAGTTTGGCAGGAGTCTTGCCTCTGTGACACGCCATCCCCTCCAGATACTGATGACAAAGTCATACACTATGTCACATTAGAAATGTTGATATGATACTGTACAAATGAAATGTACAAATGTTAAGTATTCATGGTTTGCAGAAATGTACAATGCTAACAGTTTTCACTAGTGACTGGGCTGACATGACTGTCATGATGGTAGGGTAAAGACAACGGAAAATGTAACACATTAGGTCAGTTTTGAAAACATCAGTAATATTAACTGCATGTGAAATAGTAAATGTGATAAAACATGCAAAAACATCAGAGTGGTCCTTCACAGTGTGTTTCTTATCAAAATGTCTGTGAGTTAGTTTGAGGTCATGCACCAGCTGTTGAATTCAGTCCAAGACATGCTCCATAACGAAGAACTGGAAACTGATCAGTATGTGAGATCCAGGTTTATAAGCCCCTGTTCAACATGAATAACATAAGATGAATTAATATCTGAGGCTCCTGTGCAGCTGGCCATGCACAGAGCACACATCAGCCACGAGGCTGTTCAGTTTGTCATGCAGGTCCTGGTTTCGGGCCAACTATGCAAAACAAAACAGTCATGAATGACTGTGCATTTTCTGTCACACAGCAGGAATTTCAAAAGTTCACACGGGACTTGTTGCATATTTTAGCCGACACATTCTGTTCCACTGACTTCCCTTAAAGTATGTAAATCAACATGTAGAGGCTTGAAACAGTGACAATCTTATCACTATGATCACTACTGTTTAACAGATGGCATATCTCAAGCAAGTTTCACAACTCTGCAAGTCACACTGACGAACACAGAACTGAAAAACTTAAACACTACAGTATGCTTTGGCAGTAAATCAAATGTAGTTTGTAGGAAGTGGGCTCAACATAGATTTAAAGCACTCATGGCTGTCTCAAGAGAAAGAAACACACAATATAATACTACAGCACAGAAATCTCTGCAGACCCCTCCACTGTTTCAAACACAAACAGTTTGAATGTTGCAGCATTGGCTGATGTTAATAACAGCTGACAAGAATTAAAGTTAGAACCAAGCTGTTTCTGAGAAAACACAATGAAATTCCAAAGAAATAGTGTGTACTCTGAGGCCAAAGTTTCATCAACCAACAGTAATTTGGCAACGTACTTGATCTGATTACGTAACTACAAAATATAGTATACCAAGTTCATTTCAGACTCACAAACTGCAGACTGATATTGACTTTTAAGGGACACAAATGACTTTACATCCATTACACACACACACACACACACACACACACACACACACACACACACACACACACACACACCACATGTCCTCCCTAAACTGACTTTTCATTGCATTCATTGCTCCCCTATGACCTACACTGGCACTCAACATGTAATAATCTCAAATAAAGTCAATTTAAAGGTCCAGTATGTAAGATTTAGGGGAATTTATTGACATCTAGTGGTGAGGATTATGGATCGCAACCAGCTGAAATTTCCTCAGGTTAGAATTTCTTCAGTGTTCATTGTTCAGGAGGTTTTTACCAGGAGTCAAATTATCTGCAGAGGCCTCCTCCTCTCCAAAACAAACAGACCTGGTGATCACCACCACCCGCTCCCGTCTCAAACATGGAGGTCTCCCTCTCCGCTGAGCACGCCCGGCCTGTTAAATAGCCTGTAACCACTGTGTGACACAAACTCAGTGCTTTGGTCATTAAATAATGTCAGGCTCGGTTCGGGTTCGGACAGAAATATGCGGCCGGTGCCGCACTCTAACACACACACATACAAACACACGGAAACCGGACGTTATCATTAGTTTATAAAAACCCCCCGGACGCCCCGGACGGGATGTGAAAAGTGGACATGTCCGGGCAAAAGAGGACGTTTGGTCAGCCTGTTGGTTTCTTCAACCAACAGGGCTCTCATGTTAGTGTAGAGCATCAGACTGAATTCACAAACGCGCCATGTGAAGTCACTCACTCTCCAGGACCGCGAGTTTTACTTGAATAATTAAACAGCGGGACCAGACTGGCCGACCTGTATGCTCTCACTAAGTGGATGGATGATTTGACAGGACTGCCAGAGGTGGAATGGACGGCTTTGTGGTTGATTACTATGCCAAACTTACAAAGGAGGACGACACTTGAGTGGTTTCCAGTTTGTTTTGCTATCAAAGCTAATGTTAGCTAATGTGATACAAGGTTTGTGTTATGGAGATATTCAATATTCCTCTTAATACCTCCCCTATTTCTGATCAGGTGGACATGATAACCTTTAATTCACATAACGTCATTCATCATTACAACAGGAAATACTTTTTCCTAACTATTCCATTGTGGGCATCTTTGATGGTGGCCTCCGTCCAGGCCTTCAGTCTTATCACATTTAACCATAGCTGTTTTTGTTTTTGTTGACAGGCAGTGGTGGTTGGTATGTGATAAAATTTAGGTTTTGAGCCATGACTTCTTTTATCCTGGCTTCTAATAACACAACAAGACGACATTTTAAAACTCCTACGTAGCCCACAGCCCTGTGGTGGCATCATGTTTTGCCTCCAACTAACAAACTGATGTCAGTCTTGAAAGGGTCTATATCCATGGATGAGGACCTGCTTCCTGTGTAGATATAAACGGCTCATTTTAAGGGAACAAAAACACAATGATTCTTATTTTCAGGTGATTACAAACTAAAGAAAACATACTTATTATGTTATATTCCACTTCTGCCAATATATCCTCCTACGTCCTACACACTGGACCTTTAAATGCTATATCTGTCAGTGTGTAAATTTCTGTTACAAAATAATTGCATATGAATGTATTTGCAGGAGACACAAAAACAATAAACTTCACTTCTCCCTTTATCGTTTCACTGAGTTAGAAAAAATGTCCACACAAACAAGAGTTTCTAAACTCTAGTTTTCTGAAAAGGTAGAAAACAAGTCTAAACGCTCGAAGAAGAAAGGAACCTGTGTGCGACTGAACATAAGGGCGAACTGGAAAGTACCACAGGAGTTGTAGCGTTAGTCACAGTGTAAACAAGGAGGTTTTTACTGTTTGATAGCTAAATAAAAACAGTCATGTAGAGAGTGGGGTTTGGTGGTAACAGCTGTGTGTGGGTGTAATGAGAAGTTGAGAAGTATTAGGTGGGGCTGAAAACGCAGGGGACAAAAACACAACATTGGCAGCTGAGCTGTAAGACACAAGTGGGCAAAACAGTGTGTAATTCATGCGTGTGTGTGTGTGTGTGTGTGTGTGTGTGTGTGTGCGTGCGTGTGCTCTTGTGGTTCCTAATATTCCACGTCTTTGAGGAGACTTTTCCATCTCCAGTCTGTTACAGGACATCGTCTCTCCACAACAGTATTGATTGATCAAAGCACCATGATGACAGTCTTTTATCATGGTTGATTTTTGTAATGAAATTCCTCCGTGCTGGCTGTCTTCTCATATCTGGAGCTTTTTTAGCTGTTCACTGTCTTTAAGTCAAGTACAGTATTAATTCAATTCCACTTTCGTTCTCAGGCTTGTCTTGGTCTCTGTCACAGTGTTGGAAGTCTTGAGAAGTCCCAGGTGAGGGCGGGTGTCTCACAGTAACAATGTCAGGAAAAGAGGACTGGAAATTTGATAGAAAAAATAAATAAATAAAAAAAATACACACAAACAGCCACTTTCTGGTGCTCCTAAAGGGATACTGTGAATTTTTGGCAGTATTGGGATTTGCCTCACTAGCATCAGAAAACCGAGGATGCTGATGTTGACTGACAGTGGTCCAGGGCAACATACTGCATCTTAACAACTCCTGAATTTAAGTTAACAGATTGTTTATTCATGCACTTCTGAGATAAACCCTTTCCATTTTTGGATGAGTGTAAGATGTTTTATAGTTCTATGAATTTACGCTGATCACATTTACACTCTGTATGAGACAAAGTGTTTTCATTTTAATGATGTCATGACCTTTGATCTACCACCAAAGCTTTTTTTCTTCGTCATAGACTCATGATTATTATAGTAATTTCCACTAATTACAGTACAAATGATTGCACTACCCTTCATGGTTGCTGTTTTAATAAGTGTGTTGTGTAATCATTATAGCATGCAGCTCTGGTTGTTTACTCTTCACACCTCTGAAATGATAAAACCATTGCAGCTGCAAGTGTGTCAGCCACAAACATGTGATATCCGGTACACTGAACAGACGATTAAAAACATAACACCTAATAACTGCCCTTTACAGAGTCTGTATGTGAAACGCAGAGAGTTTGAGTTGTCTGGCTTGCAACTCGTGGTGCTAACTCAATAAACACCATTTAACAGCACCAACAGTGCTGACAGAGGTGACAGTGTTAACCCGCGCTACGTATCCGTGTCAACGGCATCCCAATATCCAACACATTCTCACTCCAACCTCGTTACATATCAACATTTGGTCATAGGCTTTCCACGTACAGATTTGATGTGCAAGGCTCCTGCTCCCCTGGGTGCGTTGGTTGTGTAAGTTCTTGACACTTTCTGTGTCAAGTTCTGCATTGTCTTCTTTCAAAATACACTTCCATTTTCACAGGAAATTTACTGTTTGCATACAGTCTCTTTCAAAATAAATGCACTATGTCAGTACAACACCTCAAATTGATGCTTTATTTCCTTCAACAACAAACACACATGGTTGGCTATAGGCAAAGGAACAGGGTTTGGCTTTAGAATCTTACGGTATGTGAACACCGCTCTCGGCTCTCGAAAGTCAGCTTTTGTTGGACCCATCCACTACAAGTCCTGCCCGCGCCATGTGGATTTTTGTCGCTTTAACTTTCATTCTTGCGCCACCACGCTTCCCCCTGACGCCGCTGGTCAATATAATGATGACCGGCTGCGCATCACGCCAACATTAAAGGACAGCTTGTTTCGTCGGTGTCTGACACCACAAGTCACTGCCCAAGCGCCAGATTTTGAAGACTTCGGAGTGAGGCCGGGTTGCAATATCAGTGGTAACTGCTGTATGAGTGCAGTGCAAAGCAGCAGCACTGAGCGAGCTAGTTGGATACACACATGCCCCAACATTCACACAGATAAGCTTGGATTACAACACACACAGAGCCAGCCTCACTTTATTCTCTGTTCCGGATGCTATTACACCACTATATTTTTCATAGCTAACCATGGTTGACTGCTATATCAATTCTTATAACGTCACATACGGAACCTGTCATGACTCAGAAATGTCCCTTAGATGAGAATATATCAATAATTGTTAACTTGAAGGATTACAAGTTAAATTTAGAATGATATTTATCAGGTCCAGCTTTCCCCTCTACACTGTTTGCCATGGGTGTAGCATGTTTATCTTCTTGAAGCACTCAGTCTAATCAAATGTAACAACTCTCCACCCTGCTAAGCCACAGGAAAAGGTGATTAAGATCTCCACTTCATTGACAGACCAGATATTTCAACTAAATATGTCTCATCAGACACCAACACTTCAACTGAAGCAGTTCCACTGGGCTGCTATGATTCTCTCTGTTGTTGCCTCTGTTGTTATCAGTCTGTTATAAAACGAGTTTGTGCGAAAGTGACCACATTTTTTGGGTGTCATAATTCTGGTTTAAAACTCCCTGTTTGCATCACACTGTCACATTTCCTTAACTTGTTTTCCCTCCATCATCTCATCGACACAGATTCTCAAATGATTCTGTTTCTCAGCAGACTCATGCCGATTATTTGTTCATTTATACTGGCTTCATGAGTATAGCACATATCCATATATTAGATTGACCTGGTCTCACTCCCAACCCGTCATATACCAATGTGTGGTCAATGGCCCTTGGTGGCAGATACCGGCACACTGAGGCACCTTTTGTGGCGGTATAAGATGCACCAAGCAGCGTCATTTTGTACTCTCTGAGCAACTGCTGTAGTATTAGAGCAAGGAGGTCTGTATGGGGAAGTTGGATATAATAAACTTTCACCTGGGAGACAGCTGTTCACGTAAAACTAAAAGTCAATCAAGTTATTTTGATAACATTGTAGCTTAGCGTGCTGGTATGTCGTTGCGTAACTGAAGAACTTGCCATGTCACCCTGGTCACTAACTCTTTAAACTGTTGCCATGTGACAGATGTTACAGAGCTGCCAAAACATGAACCACCAGACTCAGAGACAGCTTCTTTCCCACAGCCATCAGCACACTAAATAAAACAAAAACCTAATATGTTTACTATCGCCATTCTGCCATCCACTAAGCACTTTGCTGCACTTTAAATACTTTTATATTTATTTATTTATTGCACATTTTATCCTCACTCAGTGCACTGTTTCTTGGATTTTTATGTTCATTGTTGGAACGCATCACTTGAGTGTCACAACTAAATTTGTTGTATTCCTATGCAATGTCAACAAAGGCTTTCAAAGCTTAAGTTATGTTGGTAACAAACGTACTTATTTAAAGCAAAACCGGAAGGCATGTTGCCTAAACCTGAGGAAGTGAACCTCTGCTGCAAGTTTATTTTGGAAAGAGACTATATGCATTTCTTATCGAGCAGAAACTGTACATTTCCTGTGAAAACAGATGTGTATTTTTGAAAAGATAGAGCATGTAATGAGCAATATCGACGCAATGTGTACGGCCACTGACCAAGCTTCAGTATGTGATGAGTTGGGAGTGAAAACGTGTTGGCAGAATATGTTTATGAATGAGTACTGAATTCAGACACTGTCAATATGTGTAAATAATCAACTCTGCTTTCAGACGTTGTGAGATTCAGATATTCCCCACAGTCAGTATCTCTTAGAGAGCACCCTGCTGTAAATCTACAGAGGAAAAATAATGTCATCACTCTGCCACTGCAGAGTTTGCACTCTTTGATTTATTAATTCTTGATCCTGTTTTTGTACATTGTTTGTGAGAACTGATATGAGCTTTACGCCTTCAGAGTCAGGACATCTCTGAAGAGGTGAGGCCATCCTGAATGCTTCTTAAGGTCAGGGTAAGGTCATAGTTACAGGAAAAGGAAATAGATAATGAAGTGATGTGTGTGTATGTGTGTGTGTGTGTGTGTGTGTGTGTGCACATACTCCTTCTCTCTCTATTGCTTATGTACATCTTCATGTCGGAGTATCTTATAAAGAACCCAGTAGAATATATTGAAGAAGAGGAAGGCCAGAGGGAAGCCGGCCCTCGACACAGTGTCAATCTTTTTGGCTCTGTCGATAAATAACTTCCTCATCTCTTCGGTGGTTTTACCCCCTCCACCTGCCGCTGCTCCAGGTGGATTCTGGGCCGTGTTTGCTGTGGCTCCTGGGGTGTTCACTACAGTAACAGTATTGTTGGTGCTGGCCTTCATGTCCTTGCTGTTGCTGGGAGTGGAGGTCACCGCAGCTGTGGAGGTCAGTCTGCTCTCATGTGCTTCCCCTTCCTGTTGGGGAGACAAGGACAAGGAGGAAGAGGTCACAGGTCAGATAATAGTGCTTACAAGTGATCCTTTTGTTTCTCTCTTCACAGGCTGCAAGTGCCACTGATGGGCCCTTAAACTGATATACTGCTTTCTTTATATGTAAAACTGGCCTTGGATTGGATTAGTAAGTGCAGAAATAATTCATTTGACACTCAATGTCTTTAAGAATTTCCTCTCATAAGCATTATAGATTGCTGGACAAACTTTTGCTCCTTGCTTGTAAATGCATCTTGTACCCAATGAATAGTAAAAGTCTGGTACACGAAGATTTTAAGTGTCTTACCTCATGAAAGAATAAGTGCCGTCCTCAGGGATGATGAGGACTCATTTCTTAAGATCTGGAGCCTTTTTCTAAACTATTTACCATCTGCACTTAAAGAAACTTTGTTAAAAGGTTGATACCCTTCTGAGTGGAAGCAAACTTTATCTAGTGCCATGTAAGATTTCCCAAATGCTTATTTTGTAATACTTTTGGGGATCATCTTTTACCATATGCTGTTGCTGAGAGTCACGGGACAATGTCCTTCACTTTCTGGGATACCGTCATCGTCAATACTGTTGTTATCTTTCTTGTCTAGTTATTTTAATGTATGTTTTTTTTTCTTAATTATTATTTCAATCACGTTTTTGCAACCATATTCTACATCTGTATGTTATATCAAATGTCCTTTTTTATGTTGTATCTATGGGGTGTGGGGCTCTGACCGTTCTGTAACACTGTGAGCCTTGTGTCCTGAAAATAATACATTTCATAACTAAGCATACTTTTGGTCCCTCGGAGGTTCATGCTCTGTATTTTGTACACACCCTAAGATTTGTGATAAAACTGGAATTTCAAGTTAAAAATTTACTGTCATAATTTTACAATCAACTAAGCATGATCAAAATACCAAAACTACATTTCAAAATGCAACCCCCCACCCCTATCTCTGCATACTTATACATTACTATGTGGTTGTTGGTTTTTTTTTTTTGGACTGATGTTTCCTGTTTGCTCCCTTTGCTGCTGTAATTTAGCAATCTTCCCTGCTGTGGGACGAACAATCGATTATCTTATCTTATCTTACTCCAATCTTAAAATCAGTACATTGGTTACCTGTCTGTCACAGAATTAATTTTAAAATTCTCTTATTGGTTTTTAAACCACTGATGGCCTTGTCTCATCTTATCTGTCTGACATGGTCAAGATACATGTGCCTGTTATGTCCTTGAGAGCCTCTGACTCAATCCTCTTGACTGTCCCTGATGTCGGGACTGAAAGACACAGAGAGGCAGCCTTTGTTCATTATGCCTCTAAACTCTGAAACAGTCTCCCTGAAGGTCTTCAGGGCTCTAAGCCTGTTGAAACATTCAAACGAAATCTTGAGACACATCTTTTTATCATTGCCTCCTCCTGAAATGTGTTTTTAAACTGATGAAGTTTTATCTTATTTAGGCCTGCAGATTTAACTGAATTTCATTTTATTGTATTTATTTTTTATCATCTTTTTTTAATCACAAATATTTTGATTGTCTTTTATGTGCTGCACTTTGTGTTGCAGTGTATGCATGAATTATGTTGTATAAATTAAGTTAATATTATTTAGCTCTTTGCCTTTAGTGGAGAGGACAGACTTAAGTGTGAAATGGGGAGAGAGGGGATGACATGCAGGCTGGAATTGAGCCCACGGCCACTGTGGCAAGGACAATAGATTTATATGTGGGATGTCTGCTCTATCCAGTGAGCTACTGGGTGCCCTGTATTATTAATTGTTTTTAGAGTTTTGAAAATGTGACCACAGATTGGACAAAAGGAAGTTACCGACTGTAAAAAAAAAATTAAAAAAATAATGGTTGATAACCAGTCATCATGGAACATTTCCTAAGCTTGCTCAAAAATGTTAAAGGTATCCTCGAGACACTGCACTCAACATTTAACTTTTCCCATTCTCCAGTAAAATCTTGCATATTGTGCCAGTTTGTTGCATCAACATGAGCCGTACCTGCAGTTCTTAACTGAGGTTATAACAAACATCAAACAGTGTTCCTGTTTGTGCGTTCAAACGAGCAAACTGGTGGGGGAGGACGTACAAAAAATACATGCAAGTGAAACATGCATAGTATGTAAAAATGTGCACACACACACACACACACACACACACACACACACACACACACACACACACACACACACACTCTGTGCCATTACCCTGTGGTTGCTGGTGTAGATGTTGCTCATAGATCCATAAAGAGGGTCTGTTGGTTTGAGGCCGTTGTCAACATTAACACGACGGAGCGAGGCAGCTAGCTCCTCTGGATCAACTGCACCTCCACTGTTCTACCGGTCGACAGCATGCACACCAGTGATGAACAGACAGAAACCAAAAGGAAAAACAAAACAAACTGCATCCAAAAACAGGGTTGGGACTCCCGATCATTCAGTCAACGAATGTGTTAAATGTTTTGATGCTGCCAAACAGATTTTGCTTTAGTTTTTTTGTCTAAATTCTAAACAATTCCCTGAACGATTACTTTTATAGAATAAGTGTCAAATAGTATTATCTCAAGCATATTTAAAGCACAAACAGCAGTATTAGAAAACTGCAGTTCTGCTTTTTTTTTTTTTTTTACTGCTTTTTACTTTTGCAATAAGTTACAGCAACACCAGCAGCTCTCTCTGCTGCTAAAAATATACACAAACAATGTACTTAACTTGTGCTTGACACCTGATGGTGAATCCAACTGGACCCACAGGACTTAATTCCCGACCAGACTGAAGGACTATTACATGGCAGGGATCAACAATAAGGAAGTAAAATGCCATGTCAGGAGAGTAAATTGCTGCGTCGGACAAGTGGTAAGATAGAAATAAACAGTTTTTTTCTAGAGCTGATGATTGAAATAGCTAAGGAGTGAGCCATCTCACTTCTTTTTCACCTCTGTTGATAGTTGCACATGTGCAGTATCGTTCGGGCACTAGCGAGAAAATGATGGAGGGTATAGACCAGGGGTAGGCAACATGTGGCTCTGGAGCCACATACATTTTTATTTATCATTGTTTTAGGCCTAAAGATATTTCTACACTCTCTACTTGTAAAAATGTGTAGCCTACACACAGAAATAAAACATTTCCAACAATTCCAGCTCTACAAATTTAAAGCTTTTAACACATTAAAAATAAGGAAATGCTGTGTGTGAGTTGACTGAATGCGGAGTTGACGCCTTCCCAACCCGCAGAGATTGTAAACATGCACTGACAACAGACTCATCCTCTGTTTGGATGAACTTTTGTCAGAGAAATAACTTTATATGAAATAAAGTTTAAATTATATAACCAAACAGATGAAGGTAGAGCCATGCTACATCATGCACTAACACAGTCAGTGAGATGTGGGGTTTCAGGAGAGTCAAACATGCACAGTCAGATGCACTGTCACTGTATCTACTGTTTTCAACATTACTCTCTTACATCGTGATTTTTACACCCTTCTGCCTCTTTCTAATCCAATGTTGTCCTCTAAGCAGCAAGCTGGAACAGCATGTCACCACCAGGTGGCAGCCTCAAACCAGAGTTGCAGGAACAACAAACTAAGTCTATAAGTCTGTGTGTACATGTGCATGTCTGTGTGCAGGTATACATAGTAGCATGTGTAGGATTTTCCTGTACCTTGCTCTTGCTCTTGTGATGCCGCCTGAATCGCAGCAGCTCTTTATGTTGCCTCGACACAAAGTTGACGGCAGCGTATTCCAACAGCGCAGAGAAGACGAAGAGAAGACACACTGCCATCCAGATGTCTATAGCCTTCACATAAGAGACCTGCAAACACACACACATACACACTGCATTAAGTAAAGTGTCAATCTGCAGATCTTCACCCACCACAGGCCTCTTTAATATTAGACTGTCAATTTTATTTCAAGGTACATATTTGTTTCTACATTGTTTCTGACATGAGGAGCTGCTGACCACAGGTGAACTTTAGCATTAGGTCTTGCTTGAGATGGGCTTGAGGGATGGCAGCATGGTAAATCAGTAGGTCAGTTCACTTTTGACATTTTTAGATTTTGCCTGACTGAACGCTGCGTCTTCAAGACAGCCTGTTTGATACTTACCTTGTGACCCAAACCCTGAAGCAACCAGACAGAGTGGGATGCAATATTTTGTCCAACTCCACTGAAAATGGTTTAAATCTCTCTCACAACAGTACGTCAAAAATATTTGTACTCAAAAGAATAATTTCACTTCCTCTGATGTAGTGACTCTCTAGTGAGTCTTTTTAGTGTCAAGGAACCCTAAACTGAAACACATTAGGTCACAGGCCCCTGTTTGATAAGATTATGCTCCAGGAACCTCCATCTGAAAAGATTTTGATTAAGATTTGATTAAGACCAGTATTCTGCAGCTGCCACCCACAGTTAACATAACTGTGGAGGAAGTGAAACCTACTGTACGATCAGGACTTCACTGTTATGACTCATTCTCAATTAAATAGCAAAGACAAACTATTCCATATTTTTCTGGGTACCCTCCAGAACTCCCTTGAGGACCCCCAGGTTGAGAAGCACTGATTAAATGTCATCAACGTTTTTCAGGCCAGAGACCCCTCAGCTGAAAGCGAGACGGAGCAGGGACCCCCTAATACATATATAAAATTGAGTTGCATATTAAACTGGTCCGACAATCATGCACAGGGTGGCCTAAAGTAGCATTTATAAACATACTTTTATATGGTGCATACAATACTTTGCTATTAAAATAATAATTACTGACAGATTTCTATGTGTACACAGCATAGATTCATTTGATGAGGATTCATCGTTAACAGTTAGCTTATCATCAGTGTTGTGTAGTGTAAATTAAATGGTTTTTTTTTTTTATGAGTAGGCCGATTTATCTTTCATAATATAATGTTAGATTCATGTTAATTTGTACTGTAAAACTTGAATTAATAGCCCGGGCTATTATTTACTTAAATCACTGAAATCAACGGGGCTATATTTGTTTATTTAAACCAGTGTGAATATTACTTGTATAGAAATTAGGCTTCAGGTAACATTATGATCAATTATAGATCATTCATTTGATCTAGCTCCAACAGACAGCACATCAGAGACAGAGTTACGACACTTGCGGATTACGCCACCCGGCATGCCGACACAACACCACTTTATCCTGTTAAAACAATACTCACATCATAAATCAATTTTTACGAAAAACCAGTTGATTCTTTTGATCTGAGGACCCTTACGGACTAAAGGAATATGAATAACTTGCAGCCAACAACCTGCTTTTATACATCTGAAGAACTTCTCCAAAAAAAAATGAACTGCTTGCCGACCAGACCAGGCATCTATTGAGACAGGCATTTATTTGTCAAAATGTGTAGCCACACCGGGCTAGTCAAAGGGACTGTGCGTTAAATTGATACTACGCTTTAATTGAAGTTTTGCGGTATTTTCAGAAATATTTTAATTTTGTAGAAAAAGTGCCAAAAAATGATCAAACAATAATTTGGCTGTCCCCCTGCAGTAACTTTGGGGACACAGTCACAGACCCCCTCTTGAAAACCCATGATTTCATGTATGTCCTATAGTCAGCTCATATTTTACCACATTCATTACAGACAGTGTTTTAGGGCTGCAGCTGCTGCCCTTCACACACACACACACACACACACACACACACACACACACACACACACACACACACACACACACACACACACACACTCACACACACTCCCCGTGGCTGTGCTGCTGATGCTTGTGGTGTCAAAATGATGCAACCTCATTTCTTTATGAAATTATGACTTATTCAGACGTGTTACATACTGGAGTGCAAAGTTCTGTTGAGCACCGGAAACATGAGAAATCTCCTAACCTATAAACACACACACACTCAGCCATGTTGTTGAGGTGTATGTGTACAGTATATGTGAGAGAGATGGGTGTGCTAATAAGGGTTATGTAACAAAGTGCTCCATTTGTGATTTTTTCTCATGCATACAAGATACCAGAAACAAGACTGAGGGACACTTTCTCACACACGCACTAGCAGATACATGATGTGTGTAATCAACACATACTCGTGCCTTCCCATGCACATCATCCACCAATAAAAACGAGTTGTTTCAGATCCCAGGAGAGAGAATAAATCAGCTCTGCTACACATACACTCTGTTTGTCCACCTCCATCTACTACCTACCTTTTTGTATGTACCGTGTTTAACCCTTTGAACCAGATGGACACAATCTGTCTGTGCATCCATAGTTACAATACAGCAGATAGAGTCCAGAGTTTTAATGGTGCAGCTTCACCAAAATGTAAAACAATACTAAAAATACTAAAAACAAACAAACATTAACGGAGCACGGATGAAGCCCACGGCTAACTGACTCTATAGCACCATTACACTTCCTGTTTACATCGCCTAAAGCATGATGGGGGCAGTGGTGGCATGTTATATTTGCATTATACCAAATAAATAAATACAGTTTTTTACAGTTGCTCAGTAAGGCTGCAGCATTAATCAAAAAAAAATATGGCAGGGTGTAATATCCAAATAGCAGGAGCTGCAATTTTATGATAGAGGTAAAATGTGTCACAACACACCATTATAAATGAAGCAGTGTGTTGCTACAGAGACGCCCTCACTGACAAATAATATTCCAGACATAAGGGGACATGTTTGTTTGGTACAGTCCCCAGCAAAAATCACACCATCATCATCATCATAGAGACCATAGGCACCGCTCCACCCTGCACATAGATTGTTTACACCAGACGCTGCAAAAATAGCACCAAGAGAATCATTAAACATCCCAGCCACCCGGATAACTTCCTTTTTACCCTGCTGCGGTGGGGATAAAGGCACCAGTTACACCAGTGAAATTGAAATGCAAAAATTGCTAATCCCACTAAAATTGTAACTCATTGTAATTGCACTATCTGTCAAAATAAATGTGTTGGAGCCACTTCTAGCAAGCCCTAGTTCCCCATTATTTTTTGAGTCACTTTAATGCGCTACCTGACCTGGCATCTCGGGAACCTTTAATTAAAGGTAGGGAAAATGAAGTGAGTGTGGAGTGTGGAAGACGCCACAGGGTTACAGTCTTTAACCGCTGCCTATTTGGTTAATCTTTGTTGTTTCATACCCCATTGCTTTGAGCTTTGTTTTTGTAAAGGTCTGTTTATTTGGGGAACATTTGCTTGAATATTTGTTAAATGTGACAGTCAAGACAATCAGTTCATAACGTCATCCTGCAACTCACCATACATCCTGCAAATCAATCAACGCTTAAACCAACCGAAGCACCCTGGATCATCAAACAGTGAGTGAAATTAAACCAAAAACAGTGAGTGCATCATATCGCCTGTTATGGTGTCTGTGGCATCTTTTTTTCAGCATATCGCACAGCCCTCTTGCTCAGAGTTCACTTCTTCAAAACTCTTCACACAGTGAGGACAGCAGCAGTCAATGTGGACTGAACTGAGGATCACTTTTCACTGCTTTGACACCAAATGCATCCAATGACCACATCGTTCAAAATTGTTTTCTCACTCAAACTCAACCACAGTGCAGCATCTCGCTGACACCACTTGAGCTCTATAATCTTGTTGGAGACATGAGGTCTCATAAGAGAAAGAAAAAGTTCTGCTCCGATAACTCCTTCATGTTTTGTTCCTGGGATTCACTCTCCAAAGTTTGAAGCTTGACTCCAGCAGACTTTTTACTACATAGCTAGCTTATCCTGTGCAGGGGGCTTGAGCATATCACCAGCTTGCCAGACGATCACAGGACTGACAAATACAGAAAACCATTCAAACTCACATTGAAACTTGACACGCAATTTAGAGTCTTTCATTCATCTAACCTGCATGTGTTGGGACAGTGGGTGGAAACTGGGGCTCCTAAAAGCTACAGATAAAAAATAAAATACACAAACACAGACCTTTGGCAGTGACGTCCTGGAGCCTGAACTCTGTGTTGTCATTGTGAGGACGGTGGTGATGCCCAGTGCCACTCTGGCTGGGGCAGCGTCCATGTTGATCCAGAAGGAGACCCAGGACAGAATGACGATGAGCAGAGAGGGGATGTACATCTGGATCAGGTAGTAGCCCATCTGACGCTCCAGGTGGAACCGCACTTCGATGCAAGTAAATTTACCTGCAATAAAGCAGAGACACGCCATAAGCAGTTTTCAGAAAGCATTCAGAGAGGAGCATGGCTGCAAACATTGGTCTGGACTTTGGGTCTGCTCATTATGAAGCCCAAAATCTATTAATATTGATATACACATCCCTGTCTTATCTCTGAGCCTCCTGAATCATTCAGTGCCCCTACCCCCCCATACAGATAACACATCCCAGTTTGTCTGCTGTCTGTGGTCAGATCCCATTTAATGAAAGACAACATCAGTCTGGATGTCACTCTGTTTGTTTCTCCCTCATGCAACTGATTTTTTTCTTTACTTGATCCCAGCAGCGCAAACATGATTGATGTAATGTGGCAACCGTTTCACCCTGTGTGCACATTACAGTACCTGCATCGTGATGCTTACAGCAGTGTGTGTGTGTGTGTGTATGTGTGTGTTACCTGTGTTGTAGTGTTTTGTGCAGTATCTGAGGTCTGATTCATCTTTGAGGATGAACTGTGGGAGCGTGAGGCCCTCGGCCACTTGGACTGGTCCGTTCTCCTGCCACTCAAATATCAGGTCGTTCATGGTGTAACCAACTGAAAAAAGCAAACCACATGACAATTTAATAATCAACAACTCATAAAAAAATATGCAACGTAAAGGTCAAGGAGTGAAAATCATGGAAGCGATGGACAGATTTAGCAAAGACGTCATGATTCTGTCCTCGGGACTGCATTTGTCAAATGTCTCATTGTAACGAATGTGTTCTTGCACCCATCCCCCCTCTGTTCATAATGACTCATCACCCAGATCCCTGTGATTTTAACCAACTCACTATTTCATGATAGAGAACTATGTCTCAAAAATCACTATATATTATTTTATGAATAAAAGCAGCAAAACCAGCTTTACATGTTTGCACCGTCTGCATAATAAAAGCAGCAGGTCAGCAGCCACGAGTGGAAGAAGTAATATGACTAGCTGTATGTAGCACAATGCCTTAAATTATCATTATATAATTTCATTTCATTTCTGATGTATTAATGTGTTAGCAGCATTTATTTATTTTTAAGATTTTTTGGGGGGCATTTGCCTTTAATGGACAGGACAGGAAAGTTTGAAAGGGGGAGAGAGAGAGGGGGGATGACATGCAGCATAGGCTGGACTTGAACCCAGGCCACTGTGGCAACAGCCTTGTACATGGGGCTCCTGCTCTATCCACTAAGCCACCGACGCCCCAGTGTTAGCAGCATTTTGATGTCATACTCATTGTAGGAGACGGTTTGAAGCACTTCATATTTGAAAGTGCAGCGATCGGTTGTTTAAAAATGTAATGTAAATGTTTGAAAGTATAAAGCAGCATTAAAGAGACAGTTCATCCTTAAATGAAAAGGACATATTTTTCCTCTTACCTGTAGTGCTGTTTATCAGTCTAGGTTGTTTTGGTGTGAGTTGCTGAGTGTTGGATATATTGGCCTGTAGAGATGTCTGCCTTCTATCAAATATAACGGAACTACATGGCACTCAATGTGCCCAAAAAAAACCATTTGAAACATTGTCTCCTTTCAGAAATCATGACCTGGTTACTCAAGATAATCCACAGACCTTGTTGTGAGCAGTTTCATGTAAGAACTATTTCCCTTCTATCAAACTACACCTGCCAACCGTATCACCATGGAGAAGGAAGCGTGCATCTACTGCTAGCTCACCTAGCACCACTGAGCTGGATAACTTTGCAGCTCAGCCAAGGAGGACACCATTAATATTTACATCTCTCGCTGCCATAAGCACAAGCCTTTCATCTTTGAGTAGATGCATGCCTCCTCTTGGCAGCGATATGGTTGACGGGTGTAGTTTGGTAGAAAGAAAATAGTTCCTACATGAAACTGCTCACAACAAGGTCTGTGGATTATCTTGAGTAACTGGGTCATGATTTCTGGAGAGAGACATTGCTGTTGAGTTTCTCAAATGCATTTTTTTGGCACTTTGAGCACCACAAGCCGAGTGCCATCTAGTTCCATTATATTGGAGAGAGGGCAGACACCTTTACGGCCAATAACTCCAGCTCTGTAACTCACACTAAAACAATCTAGACTGATAAACTGCACTACAGGTGAGAGGACAAATATGTGTTTTTGATTTTGGTGTGAACCGTCCCTTTAAATAAAAAAAAAACAACTAAGATACATACAGCAAAAATGTATTTAAATGAAGCACTTGAGCAAATCTGAGGACAGTACTGATGCACTGCGAACCATTTTGACAGAGCTCACAGCCCAATACACAATCAGTGTAGTTACATGCACAAGTCAAACAATAAAAAGGCTTGAAAATAAACTTCACAGCAACAGTTTGAGCCCAGGGAGATGATCAGCTGACAGGTGGCTGGATGTCCTAACCATTACACAAACTATTGTGACTATTATGCTGCTTACTATGATAATGAAAATAAGTCCATGAACTTTTTGAAACATGAAATACAGTGTCAACAGATAATCCAATAATACTGCATCTCCTCACCATGGTGATTCAGAGAATGTTACAAATGGGAAAGAGTGGGAAGAGAAACAAAGTACACAAACATATGTATGACTATAATGACTGAGAGAGTGGAAGCCACATTAAAATGCATGCAGTCAGTGCACTGTAGGGCTTTTTGGCGAAAGCAGAAACCAGCTGGTACAAGCCTTCAGCCATACACAAAACATTTTGTTCACTTTGCTTCTTAAGGTTCAGCTACAAGTGCGTGAAAAGTTTTTCCTTTTTTGAACATGCATAGCCTACTATGTTCAAAAAAAGAAAAAAAAAAAACAGTGGAGACCATGCCTTCAGCCTTCAACACAAGCGCCCAAGCCTCTGTGCATGGCTCCAGATTTTTTAAAATCTTACAATCTCCCCTGGTGGAAACAACAGCTCTGACTGTCAACTCAGCGCTCTTACAAGTTCTGCTGGTCACACCAAATGCATCAACTCAAAACACTCGTCTGTCTACATCAAAATCATATCACTGATACAAATGGGATTATCTGCGCAGGGACAATCTGCACATCACGTTACCCTCCACTTCACTTTAATACCACACATTATCGCTACAGTATATGTCATGTATAATATCAAAATGAATTGGAGAGTTGGATCAAGGTACTTTTTTTTCTCTCAAACACGCATCATCATTTCCTGTCATCCTCTGGCTCTCTCTGGCTGCATGTGCGTGTCTTTATGTTTCCCCAGAGCAACACAGCGATAAAAATAATCTATTATAAATACATATATAAATAAAAAACAGAGCTAGATGTATGCACGGTAATGCCTTCGGCCAGTGGGCTGGAGCAGAGTAAAGCCACCAATGAAGACAAATAATCTGTCTAAGTGTTATCTGTCCCCTGGGGCCAGGCTGCACTCCTGATTGGACAAAGGAGGAATTAGTCATCATGACCCTATAAACATTATTAAACACGACTTTGTATTCCCTTAAAAAGATACAGCCACGTGTCTGCTTTGATACTGTACCCAGTCCAGTGGAAGGAGGATGATTCTAAATATACTTCAGTAAGATGTATGGATGAATGAGAAATGAGAGAAAACATGAGATAGACACGGCAGGGCTGTTGGAACGAATTTCGGGAGCTGAATATAAATTGAATAATTAAAAAGTTTATACTAATCAAATGCTGAAATAAGATTTAGAATTTGAAAAGGAGACAAAAATGCAAATAGTGCATTTCAGAAGAAAATCAGTGGAGAGAAGTTCAGTTGGTTTTAATTTTGGATCATTACTGCTGTCACTGACCAGTATAAATATCTCAGCCTGATGCTGGATGAGCACATATCATTAAAAGCACCGGATTTGGCAAACTAACTCAACAACATGGCCAAACCCAAGTATGACATTAAACTGTGTGGACCTTGAACTAATGACTGGAGAAATCTGGACTCTGTGGCTGAACCAGTTGGGAACCACTGTTGTGTAGTGCGCTGGGATCTGTACTGAACAACGTTAAACGATGTGGCAATCTTGGATTCCATACCTTTACACAACTCTATAACTCATGTGTGTGTCCTGTGTCTAATTACGCCTCTGGTGTTTGGGGTTTGCGGGAACATACAAGTTGTAACACAGTGCATTATGGAGTGATTTGATCCTTGGGTATCCATAAATTTACTTAAGTTCTGGCCATTAGTGGAGATATGGGATGGGAAACTCCAAACATCAGACATAAATGTCAAATGCTTCAGCTTTGGAATAGACTTGTGAAGACGTCGGATCAGAGACTCACTAAAAATATATTTAATTGTAGCTTCATGAAGCTCTCCAGCAAATCAAGTGATAAACTGTATTTTGCGCCAGTGGAGGCTTGGGAATAATGATTGTCAACAATGAAAAATACTAATGCATCAAATTTCTGTCAATCAATCCTTTAGTCAATAATTGTATCATAATAAAGCCTAGCAGTGGCAGCAAGGAAAATATATGTTCTGAAACTGGAAGTGGCAACAGTTAAATAGGCAGATGACAGTGAAGTGCTCCTGTAACTATAGGGAAATTACATAGAGGTGAGCCTTCATTAGTTCATGCAGGAACAATAATTTCTTAACTGCTCAGTGGCTTGGGGCGTCATCAGTGACATCATGATACAGGCCTCAACACCCACTTCACAAAAAAATTCCTGGATTTCTCAACACACGCTCCGAACCCTCAGGTCAGCACGTAGCATCACTAGATATATGTCCTGACAGCAGGCGAGCACCTCACTATTGCGTCACATCTGACGCTCTCTGTCCACACTGAATCCCTTCAATATGCACTTCATGTAAACAAACCATGCACCTATCAGCTGTGCACTTGAAATCAGACTGCATATTTAACCAGCTGCCACCTTACTTAGGTTTTTGTAGTGAAATGAGGCGGTATCATAACTATGTTAACCCGATAATTGTACAGGCCTGGCAGGCTGCCAGGCCAGCAGAAACCCCCGCATGGCCAAATTAAAAAAAATGAACAAAAAAAATTTAAATGCCCAAAGATAACAACAAATATCCACTCATTATGAAATCAATTATTTGGGTTAGTGGGGGAGGTTTTACTGTGTTTTGCTGTCATTAACAATGGCACTGGTTTCCCCTCCACATGTATGCAGCCACGCTGCAGCCGCATACACGAGTATACTTTTACATTACATGCCATAAAAACAAGTGCCATAGGCTTGAGCTAAAAATGGTGACTAGCAGAAAACAACTGTTATGTCTATAAATGTTGACTATCATTATTATTGAGTCATGTTAATGCCAAATCACCAAGAAAACAACTTTAACTGGGAAAGTAGGAAACAAATCAACACCTCACAACAGTTGGATTTGCTCACACAACAGATAATGATGGAACAACAATCAGCTTGCAAAAAAAACCAACTTGAACATTCATTTATATTCTGTAACCGCTCATCCTGTTGGGGGTCGTGGGGTCGCTGGAGCCTATCCCAGCTGACACTGGGTGAGAGGCAGGGTACACCCTGGACAGGTCGCCAGACTATCACAGGGCTGACACACAGAGACAGACAACCATTCACACTCACATTCACACCTGTTGGAGTACCAGGAGAAAACCAACGCTGACACAGGGAGAACATGCAAACTCTGCACAGAAGGGCTCCCCCACGAGTTCGAATCAGGAGCCCAGTTCACCAGTTCTCAAATCCATCCTGCTGCCGGTGAGCTAATGCAGCAACCCAAGTATGAATGCAAATGTAAGCACGCAACTGGGGAAATGTATGTGTATAGGAACGTGTGTGTATATGAATAGAAAGACTCTATAATACTGAACCAATCCCATCCTTCAAAAGTCACCTGAAATATATTCAAACCCCAATAGACCACGCTCTACAGTTAATTACTGTACTGTATGGGGGAGCAAAAAAATAATATAATAAATAAAATAATTGTAGAGATATGATAGAAAATGATATGCAATATGATACACATAATTGCACACCTTTAACCACACACTCGTACCTCACTGGGACTTACAATATCAAAGTTTACACAGCGTTCAGTTCATTTTGTTCTTTGCCGTATCCAACTCTTGTCTGTACAGGTGGTGGTACAAGTTCTGCTCCCTGTATGAATCCAGGCAACATGCCAAACACAGTGGCGTGCACAGCTCTGTCTCTATACCCACAAAGGCCCTGTGGGTTTGGCATGCTGCTCTGTGCCCACGGGGACTTTGTGGGTAAGGAGGCAGATCCCAGCATCAGCGAGGTATAGGATATACACACAGCACGAACATGAGAAGCAATTATGATGAATAATAAACTGAAGCGGGAGGAGGCAGGAGTGGTGAAGCGCGAGCTGAGCCATGTTAAGTTATTTATCAACAATGTGCGACCGTTGATTTGTGGGACATTCCTGTGAGAAGATTTATTTTTTAACCAATTTAATTATGAGTGATGCTCACAGAGAGAAGCCCACTGTCATGAAACATTTAGACTGCGAATGCATCATCGAGGGGTCAAAGCTCCACTATGATTTGATAAACAATATGTTGAATAATAAACTAGAGGAGGAGGAAACAACGGTGATGAAGAAAGAAATCAACAAAATGAGTGACAGATGCATGTAGTTGCATGTGATACCAAGGTAAAACAGACAGCCTTGTTCAGAGGTCAAAGGTTTAAGATTGGTATATTGACAAAGTTCCAAAATCTATCTTGGAGTAATTTTCAGTACACTCATCCATTTTATACTGTCAGTGTAGCTCACAATTTAAAGAATGACCAGAAGGGAATGGGTTTCTGTTTTCCCCGGGTTTGTCCTTCAGACACCACTTCTCCACAGGCTTGGTGCCATTTCACAGAGGTGTGTTGCGGGAGTATTTTAAGGAGGCCCTGCCTTAAAGGCTAAAGTCAGGGAACAAATGTCTGTGGAGCACAGTAAACAACACAGATTATGAAATATTGTAACACAGCTACTCTGCAGGATGTGCACTAATATGCATCTGTGGATATTTTTAGTTAAGTGTGCAATGTATCCCCCTTCCATGAGGTGGGTATACGCCATATGCCTGCATATATGTACCACTACAGATCTGTGTGGGCGACATGGTGGTGCAGTGGTTAGCACTGCCTCACAGCAAGAGGGTTCTTGGTTTGAACCTGGGGCTTGAATTTAGGGGTGAAGTTTGCATGTTCTCCCCGTGTCAGCGTGGGTTTTCTCCGGGCACTCCGGCTTCCTCCCACACAAAGACATGCACATCAGGTTAATTGGTGACTCTTAATTGGCCATAGGTGTGAATGTGAGTGTGAATGACTGCGTGTCTCAATGTGTCAGCCCTGCAATAGTCTGGAGACCTGTCCAGGGTGTACCCCACCTCCCACCAAAGCTCCAGCCCCCCTTGACCCCCAACAGGATGAAAAAAATGTAGCAGCTATGTGATGTTACAGAAAGAATACAAATGAGGAAATAGTTCCTTGCATTTAAACTGTAGCAGATAGGTGGTTTAGTTAAGGTCAAATGTTGAGGTTGGTCATTTAGTTATGATGTAAGGGGATAGAAAATGCATTATGTCAACAACATGTATACAACTACAAACATCTGTGTGTATTTGTGTGTTTTAGTGCACTTACAACTCTCCAGCTGCATGATACAGGTCTGAACATCCATGGGGAAGTTCTTTAGATCCATGGGGCATGACAGAGTTAATGTTAGTCTGGAAGCAAAGAGAGAGAATGAGGAAAAAGTGAGTCAGAGACAGTGACAGGGTTTGAAGTCATCCATGAATGTTGTATACATGTACAGTATCAAAATGCTTTTATTTCTGCTTATTTTATATTAATGCAGCACTAATACCACTTGTCCACCATCATGGAAGCAGTTCAAGCTCCTGCTCCTAAGTTTGAATCAGTCAGAGCATTTCAATTAAAAATAAAGTGGGTGTGTCATATTCTACAGGTTGGAAAGAGAGGACAGAGAAGTAGGAAATCATCAGAAAAAATAGACCGTGCAGTGATGTCATTAGTTGTTGGTCCATATTGGTTTTTGGGTTTGTTTGAGTTTGCAGGTTATCAATGCAATCCACCATCTTACTGTTCTATCCCTGGTCTGTTTAGTTCTGCTGTGCATTGTGTAACACCCTCTGTTGATGACAAAGTCTTGATTACAGTGGTAACATGTAAAACTGGTAGAAAGGCATGCTGGTTCTTTAGATAGCACCAAGGTTCAAGAATCCTGAACTGAACTGGGCCTCAGTGGTGAACGGTGAATCCAAAAACGGTGAACATTCTTTATGAACTGAAGTAATAAGAGTCGACATTTAACAACAGCAAAAGCTATATAAAATGACTAAAACATTTCAATATGAAACACTCCCACCCACAAGTAGCATGCCCTGAGTATGAGTTTGCACCGATGCTTTTTAAATAGTGATGTTTTAGTGGAAATTCCTGTGTTTAGCAAGTAGTGAGCATACAACTGCATACTGAGACTTGGATTGTACTGTATGAAAGTTTGGAAACAGATGGAGTGATATAGTTCTGCTGTTGTTAAATGTGGATCCCGTGGGGCGCCCACTAGCTCATCTGGTATAGCAGGTGCTCTCTTGTTTACGTCAATTCATGAAGAATGTTTTTCTTTTTTGGATTCTCCGTTCACCATGGAGGCATGCAACAAAGTTTTCCTTACAAAGCAGAGGTAACACTTGGGTAGTCTTTGATATAACAATGATTATTTTGCGGGTTAAGTTTTCTTTTAACAGTGAATGTGGTGGGAAAATAGACACATGTAGACATTCTTGGAGATTTTCAGAATTTTTTGTCAGAGCTTAGAAATAAAAAAAATCTCATTTGGATCTGATCAGAACCAGTTATTTTTACATGTAGGAGACAAACAAAATATTATTTATGAATTTAATATATATAAAATACATATATTAAAATTCAGTTCTTTCTATATTACAAATAAATCTTGTCTTGGATGAGTAACATACCCCACATTAATTTGGGTTGTATTGTTCAGAGTGCATTATGTTGGGAGTAAAAATGCTGTTGGTTTCTGCACTGTGAATCAAAAACTAATAACATTAAAAGATTTAGTAAAACTACAAATCAATGTTGTGTTTAAACAAACTACAGATGCATTCTCCATAAAAGACAAATCCTTATGGTGCACCTTTATACAGAACTACAGTGCTTATGATGTATTCCCACCACAGATTATGTGTTCCTCCAAATCCCAGCTGTATTGTACGGGTGCACTGTGTGCCTCCAGCCAGTTTGGTCAAAGTCAAGAGAATAAAAGTGTTCAAAAAGGAACCTATTGTCACTTCTGAAATAAATTTTGTTGTGTATTCTTTTCGCTCAGATATGACTCACCCCTACCTCCACCAGTTAAACAGGGCCTGTGCCATAATTACCTTATAGAGTACAAAACATTCCCGTTCTTAAATATCCTGAGCAGCTTGTTATCTGTAGTGACTTCATGAAAGTGGGCCCCCTTCTCATTGGCAAAGAACAGGTCAGGTTTCCATATGGAGTCCAACATAGAGGGGTCCAAGTCCAGAGAGTCATCTGGGTATTCAGCGTAGGCGAGCCTGGGGTCATTCCACTGCTGACGGAGGAAGATATTCACACGGTAGTCCTACAGACACAGAGAACGACACGAATACATCACTCACAGACACATTAAGACACTTTTATGGAAGCTAAGGTAATTAGTTGTTTCCCCACAACATCATTTGCATGATGAGTGAAGTTTGAGCTCAGTCCAAGCGTTATGGATGAAAAAAACGATGATGATGTGCAGTTCTTTACATGAGAACAAGAGCTGGAAATTGCATTGTTGCTCTTAACAAAACTACATTAAAAAAGTAAAAGATAATTGTGTATGTATATCTCCTACGTAGGAGATAAACTTGTTTTTGTCCAACAGTTCCCCCCACAAAAAAAGAGAACAATGCTCTCTTCTCTATTTTAAAATTGCACTACTGTGTTAGATGAATGTTGAAATATCTATCCAAGATACATGGATGAATTTGAGAAATGTTGCTTTGCATATTTCCACTATGAAGCAGACATCTTTGCTCATGTTATCTCTTTACAGGAAAAACAATTTCCAGAAGCAGGTTACCACAGGTGAATATAAATGAAGCTACAATCTTCACCTCGTGCAGTTTCTGTAAACATACTGCCCATAATCAGCCAAGCTTCTCAGTATATCATATTTTCATCCTGGTTGCAATCTGCTCGAGGCCTGCACTGATGAGGCAGAGGTGTGCAAATCATTTCGAATCCCTGTTACGCCAGCTGTTGAGTTGGATACAGCGCTGATGGTCTGCAAACATGTCAGCAGTGGTGGAACCATATTGTTCATGAATACATATGTTCCAACTGGGTTCTTGATTTCTGCTTGCACAGGCAGATCTTCCACCACATCTGGAGGCAGCTGTGTCCTCATTGTTACCATCAGCATACAGAGGCACACTAAGGGGGTGGGGTGGGGGGGATTAAGTGGGGGTTTTAAGCACTAACAAGTGACTGGAGTGTTGCAGCAGTTTGTCACAGGGTCATGCTCCCAAGCCTTCGCTTATGAGCCGCAGGTGAGCAAATCAGTCTTGTCCCTGAGGTTTCAGATGGTTCCTACTCCATGGGTGAACACATTATTAATGTATTTGTTTATCATGAGGGAACATGAACACTAATCATCATCACAGTAAGTAGTAGTAGTAGTAGTAGTAGTGCCATTGTTAGCCATAAGGCTCATTTTCAACTGTCATTAAAACAACAATAAAAGACACAGTATATGCAGTTACAAATGGACAGGAGTAAAGCAGCATCATGCAAATTAGAACATGTAAAATGCAGGCATTTAAAACCAAACAATGTTCAGTAGACAATCAGCAAAAGCAGTTTAAACATAAAAACATAAAACCATATAACATTACAGAAGACAGGTGAAATCAGAAGGGAAACAATCTGACAAACACAAGCAGAAAGCAGATGAGAGCAGACGGGGTAGGCACAGGTAAGATGGCAGGTCTGACTGTTATATACTGTAGCCATGTCTCACTCCAACCTTGTCACATATGGATGTTTGGTCATGGACCTTCCACGTCCAGACACAATGTGCAAGGTACCCTGGGTGTGTTGGATGTTTACGTTCTGGGACGCTGTGTCAATTTATGCCTGTTACATGTACTGTATTATCTTCTTTCAAAATATACTTCTGCTTTCACAGGAAATTTACCGTTTACGCACAGTCTCTTTCAAAATACGTCGGTAAAACACAGAATGTTTTGTGCCTTCAACAACGCACCCGGTTGGGTTTAGGAAAAAAGAGGAGGGTTTGGCTTTATAATCTTAGGGGGCGAACAGCACTCCCCTGGGTGAAGGCTGGTGTTTATTGGAACCAGCCACCACCAGTCTCGGACTTTCGTCACCTTAACTTGAGTTCATGTCCTGCTGCGTTTCCCCCTGATGCCGCAGAGAGCCATTACACAATAACGGCGATCTGCCACCTATCATGCCGTCGCTAAAGGACGACTTTTTGTGAGACCAGGATGAACGGTAGGAGTCGCTATGTCATATACTTAGCAGGATGTTCCAAAACTGAAAGCTCTTGCTGTGAAGGCCTTGTAGTGGAAATAAGAATTCCTCCTTGGGACAAAATTTTCTGGGAGATTAATTTACTTAATGAGGGAGGTGGTAGTTCATTGAGAACTTTGAACATTAAAAAAAAAACATTGTGAAATTTATTAGTTAATTTTTTTGGCGTTTTGCTTTTATTGATAGGGCAGCTGTAGTTTGAGAAGAGAGGTGGGAGAGAGAGTGGGGATGACACAGAGCAAAGGGCCACAGCCTCTGTGTGGTGCACACTCTACCAGGTTAGCTAGAGGTTACCCAAAGCGCTGTGAAATTTAATAAGATTTTCACAGCTAAGGACACCCTATCTGGGAAATATTACAGCGATAGTAGCTTTCAGGTTCATTATCCAGGACCTTAAGAGCTTGATTATATAGACATTAAACAGGCTTTAATATTGTATCAGTGCTAAGAGTCCAAGTGTTTATACATCATATGTAAGAAATCATAGTATGGAAATAAATCTTAGTATAAATATTGTATGCCAAATGCCAAAAATGATTTCTTTTTGCACCAACATATTCGAAAACAACCTGAAAAAACCCCCGATCCTGTGTTCAAACCTATTAAACCCATTACATCATGTCTCTTCTATCTGACAAGCAGACGAGTTTCAGCCTCTACCTTTTGGCTGCAGATACAAAAAACAAAAACAAAATAAGAACCAGCCAGACAAAAAATGATTTTTTTCCCCATGGCAATCTCAGAACCAATCAGTTATTGTCTGATGATGATAAAGCCTCTGGGGGCAACGGCCAATATTTCAGGAGATCCAGTGTAGCCAGAGGATATCCAGGCCAAGACTTCCTCTGCTGTGTGCCACTCATTGTTTATAGTTTCATTAGCAAGTTGAGACAAGACAGACATCTGCATATGAATGTATGAAAAATGAATGAATGGGAAAAAAGTTAATGAAAAGCAAAATCATCATCAGATGACAGCTGATGGGTTCTGAGATTGTATTTCAGCAAATGGGCTCTGCCTCCTGTGCTCCCACTCTGACTGTTAACCTGCAGGCAGAGCCCACTCCAACATGACTGGTCAGTACTACTGGGACTACAATCAGACACCAGAACACTACCAACATCAAAATCTTGTCCTATGGATTCTGCATACAGATGCAGATATCTGTTCATAGAGATTATTCTCATGGTAATAAGACAATTAAATAAGATGTGGTCGCTTTATTTAACAGGTGCAATGACTTCAAAAGGTAAATTAAGGTCTGTATAAAAGGTTAAAACTACTTCTCCTTTTCCTTTTGATCTTACAGGACTTTTATCTTTAGCTGAGACACGATATGGAAGCAGAAAAGTTTGAGAACAAAGGAGGGGAGAGATACAACTTTGCTCTGCATTATCAAGCTCTTCTTTCTTGTAAAGAACAAGCTCTTGTGTGGTGTTTCAGAAGGAAAGGCTAACAATGGCGTTCAAATAATGTGACTGCACAGTAAAGACTTTTAATAACATCAATACGCTTCACCATTGTCCTGTCTGGGGGTTGCTACAATTTGTACTGACGATTTTGGCGTATGGTTGGGCTGCTTAGACTACGGGTGCTGGGACAGCTGTGTTGCTGTTTGTTCTATGTAGTGTTTTTGAGATGTGTATGTGCTGTACTACACATTGCCTCTTTGAGGACAATTAAGTTTTCTAAACTAAACTAAAGTGAATTAAACTTAAATGCTATTAAAGAAACCATCTGGTGTTATATTTGATCACAGCACATTGAACAGCAGTTCAGTCTGGTGGTCTGTCTGTCCTCCAGCTGCTTTAACCTGTTAAATGAGGGTTATGTATGTGGGAATTATAAACAATAAGAGGAGATAAGCCTATCTTAGGTGGGGGAGGGGGGTGGCCATGCATAAATCAGGAGTGATATCATATGGTCCGAGGTTACTTCTGTGGAGTGGGAAACGCTTGGATGAAAATGTAGGCCATTTATTTATTTCTCAAATGATTTAAATGGTCCGTAAGAATAAAAGCAGCATAAGCATCGGGGGGGAACACGGAGCGTCTCAAACTGGTACCTCGATAGTGAACTGAGTGTCCTGATGCCAGTATCACTCCATTGCACTGCAAGTTCAGCTCCCTAGAAAATTCCCAGAATGCACTGTAAAAGGCAGTGAGCATATCTGCTCACTATGCTCACTGACTGGAAGTGACATCACTACTCTTCCACTTGACTACACTTCCAACAGAGCCACAGCCATCGCACGGTGAACACAGATGCGGCTAATGAAATTAAAAAGGGGTAAGTCTGATTTAGGTGTGACAGTAATACTAACTTTTGTCGATGCTTTTGGCCTATTTGAGTCAAACGTGCAATTTTTATTTCATGAGCTGCTTCTCTGCACTTATCAAAACTCCCCCTGAGAATCAGTGTAACAACTTACATTTACACATGTACTATTACAGCTACCTGTTTATACTCTTTATGCTTTATTTTTAATTAGCTTTTACACGCCATATTTGTCAAACTGAAGAGAACAAACATGTCATTATAATCACTGCCTAGGAATCATGTAGCAGATTCATTAGCCTCTTAGTGTTCACTGATGCAGAAACCTAATCAGAGCTGGAAATACAATTCACTGTACAGTGATTCACTGCCTGCCTGAGGTTATCCTGGACGTCTCTACCTACAGATGAGATCTCTGCTGGCAGGTTGAGAGGCCTTCATTTCAGCTATTCAGTCACAGTTTTTCTCTGGCGGTTGCTTGATTACCACAGCGTCTGGGCACCAAATGTTAAAGACCCAATCCGTTGTCTATTTGGTGTCTTCAACTAGTCTGCCAGCAAAGCACTATCCTGATGCACTAACTGCAAACTATGTACTGGTTTCAACTGTTTTAAAGCATGAACTGTAGTCAGGGTTGGATATTAACTTTGCTTTTTAGCTGGTGAGTGAAGCAAATCCAGCAGCCACTTGCATATTTTATCAGCATTTGGCTGGTGAGTGGTGCTAATTTCCAACCCTGATTGTACTGCATAACCATCTGGATAATTAGAAAACAGTGTATTAAATGAAAGTCAAAAGCAGCTGGATTTAGAAGGCATTCAATCAGTCATTCAAGTCAAAGGAGAGTATACAAAACAACAGCATGAACGGCATGTACAGACTAGAATAAACAAAACCATCCCACGCCATTGGTGGCCATTACTCATAATTACACGTATAAACAATAACATATTTAAATACATTTTCCACCTTGAAATTGCGCTTTGACTGTGTCTTTGTCCATATCTGATTATGAAACTTAAAGTTCACCCAGAAATCAAAAATACACATTTTTCCTCTTAGCTATATAGTTGCAGAATGTTGGAGGTATCCACTGAAGAGATGTCTGCTCTCTCTTGAATAGATTTTTCCAGAAATCATGACCCAGTTACCCAATATAATCCAAAGACCCCGGCGGTAACAGTTTCAGGTTTGTTAGCTCCTCCAAGTGGTTGCTTTTTAAAGTACCCCAGGCTTTAACAGATCTGGGGAAAACTGTATTTTCCTACTCTGCACCTCGGACATGGAACAATCTTCAAAAAGATCTAAAGTTAGAAACACTTATATCCATCCATGGCATCATTTGAATGTGGTGATGTGCTTGTTTTTCTTGAGAGGCCACTGAGTTTTTTTTTTGTTTGTTTTGTTTTGTTTTTGGACTGCATTTTAAATGTGTTTTGATTGGCTGCTACCTTGGTCAGGTTTCTCTTATAACAGAGATTTTCAATCTCAATGTGACTTCCTGGTTAAATAAATAAAAATAAGATACTATTTTTTGTCTGCTAAAATACAACTGCAACCATATCAGCACAGAAGGAAGCGTGCAGTACCACTGAGCTAGCTAATGAACTTTGAACTTGATTTATGCTTCCTTATGTGTAGTGATAAGGTTTGCAGATGTAGTTTGGTAGAAAAAATATTGTTTTTGACATGAAACTGCTCACAACAAGGTCTGTGGATTATCGTAAGTAACCTGGTCATGATTTCTGGAAAGAGACATTGCTGTTGATTTTTTTAAATTTATTTTTTGGCACTGTGGGCACCACGAGCTGAGTGCCATCTAGTTCCATTATATTAGAGAGAACTCAGACATCTCTAAGGCTGATATCTCCAACACTCTGCAACTCACATCAAAACTATCTACACAGACTGATAAAAAAGCACTGCAGGGAGGAGGAAAAATAATGTATTTTTAAATTTTGGGGTCAACTGCTGCACTAATTAATGTTTTTATATCAACAATGGATTAAATGATTGTCTGACTGAACGTGTTAGGTGAGAGGTGCTGCTTATGGCAACGAGCCTACAGAGAATTCTTATCTGACGCTGGAGTTTCTCTCAACTCTACAGACTTTTTTAGTTTCCTGTAACTCTTTGTCTTGGTTTCACAACTCAGAAACTCTCGTTAACTCAAATGTTCAGCTGCAGCAGCTGCTTTCAGAGAAAAAACATGGAAAAATCCATCGTACGCTATACCTGCCAAACACCAAACAGTAAACAGAAAATGTAAGTGCATAGCTGTTACAGCAGCAGGGCATCAAAGAACTAAAGAAACATATCTTTCTCTGAGGAGTTAGGTGAGACTGAAGCAGAAGTAAAATTAATGTGATTATTGGACTTGACCAGAAATGCAAATGCATAATCAATATCTGTTTTGCTCTGAAACTGTAAAAGTTTGCCAAATAAACTTTGTAAGATGCTAATATGTCAGTGCTGTATTTGTTACACTGCCCAGAGGTGGCCACATAAATAAATAAATAAATAAAAATTGCGACTTTATAAAGACAAACACAAGCATTCAGGATACAGGTGCACTGCTAACAGCAAAACAGCCAAATTGTTGTACCACAGGTTTGGACTTGAAATGGTTTTTATGAGGACAAACCTGTGGTATTATCATGTTTCCCTGTACTCAGATCAACTAAACACTGCTCGCACAGAGAGAGAGTGGATTAAGAGGGATGGAGAGATTGAGTGAACAAATGAAAAAAAAAAGAGTCTAACAGTAGTAAATCTGTTTAACATAGATAGCGTGTACAGACCAGAGTGAACCAACCTGGCTCTAAGCCCTTTGTGTGTGTGTGTGTGTGTGTGTGTGTGTGTGTGTGTGTGTGTGTGTGTGTGTGTGTGTGACATTAGGGCATTCAAAAATAAACTCTGAATCTCTCCTCCTGTTTATTTTTCTCCTCTCTTTTGGTGATGTAATGGTAAAACAAAGGAGGTGAAACAGTGTCACAAAACAACAGCATTATAAATGGTCGCATTACCATCATAACTGTTCTCTGAAAAAAAAAAATCTTTTTAAAAAGGGCATATTGTGTTTAAGACCACTGCAAGGCACGCTCCATATATGTTCCTTCTGATAGGTGTTAGAGCTAACTTCTGAAAAACAAGAGGGATTAAAGGAGCTCTATGCAACATTCAGAGCATTAATATAGCAGCAGACCACTATTGGCTTTGTAAAGATATAGCGGAGTAATGGCATACTAAGCGGAGAGTGAAGTCACGCTCTCTCTTTGAATGCTGTAAAAGCTTCTCTGATAATTGTTGTGGTAGATGGTCCGGCTGCACATGCTTGTTAGTGCATGATGGTGTGACAATGCAACAGCATGATCAGCTACATTATTGCTGAGGCGCCGTAAAAGTGTTGCTCAAGCACTCGGTAATGTGCTCAGGGCTTGTGTGTATCTGCTACTTGCCACAACGCACCTTGACCGAACGTTTGTATTAGTTAAAAAAAAAAAAATCTCTGCTTTTGATCTGTGTTTGAGCCCCATTTTAAATCACATTACACCACCCCATTGCATCCCTGTGTGCACTGCTATGCACATAAAGCTAGCGTAGTGTTGGCTAACTAAGCTAAAAAACAAACAAAGGCAAAGCAAGACAGCTTTTCTTGCACATTTCATACATCAACGCAATTTGAAGTGCTTTACAGAGCAATAAAATATAAAACATAACGAAGGATATTAATTACTAAATGATTTACAATTTTAAAAAAAAATCATTAAAAATAGCCAAAATGTAGTCGAGAGGTGCAAAGATAAAAAGAAAAATTTAGGCCAGCTCAACTTTGATGTGTAGCGCCTCATGCCTGTCAGGTGCAACAAGCGACGGGTATCAGTTTGTAGCCTAAACTACTTATAGCCTGTTGCTGTGCCATTGGTAGCATAAACACAGCGTGAGTCCTGCTGAGTGTATCCCACTGGTTAACTCACTGATGCCACTCCGTACTGTGCTCATACGGCAATTACCGCTGATATTGGGACGGCATCATTGCAGAAGTGCAGCTCCCACCCTCCGGTCCCCCCCTGGTTAGCTCCATTATCTCTGTTAGTACTGTTGCCATTCATTCTTGGCACTCTTTACTGAGTTAGCACCATTAGCTGCAACTTGCCGGCGTAGCCACCCCCATTCTAAATGGACTGGGGGTCCAAAGACATCCCAGCACAGAGCTTTTATTTTGAAGTGCTATTTCCTGCTGTAGAGCAAGTGACTAATGGATAGCTACTTGACAGAGACAGCTACTAACTCGATGATATGGCCAAAAGCAAGTATGATGCTGAATATATTAACTGACCTTGAACTAATGTATAAGGGGTAATCTGGACCCCATGGCAAGACCAGTTGGGAACCACTGTTCCTTTAATATGAATTTAAGTGATTTAACTTTACTATACCACAAGATCCATTCACATAATGTTTTATTTTCTCCAAAATAAATCTTCAGAGAGCTTCATCGCTCCCATAATAACATGCTCAGGTGGAACACCTCAGTGAGAACTGGGCTCTGTGTGTTCAGTGGATATAGTTTTGGCAGCATGGCAGACCTCAGGGACGTTACACTTTTCATTTTTTAAAAGGGTAAAGAGGGGGTCATGTAAAGTGCCACGCAGCGGGATGGAAGTCAAACAAGTATCAGCCACCTGAGGGCAAGCAGGCATTACATCACATCCTTGAATGACCTCAATAGTTTTCAGAGGCAGTCAAGTCAACAAATAAACAGACACAAGAAACAAAAATCCTCCATGTTGTAGCAGGTAGTGTGTTACAGCCACAAAATCATGATAGAAACCAAGATTACTACTTATAGCAAATCTTCTTCCTCTAATTAGTATCTAATATTTCATGCTGACAGCAACAGTTCAAGCTGTTCATGACATAAAAAGCTGTATAAGACAGCATTTATCAGTCTATCCATGCATCCATTATCTACATTCAAGCCGTTAATAATACGTGTGTCGGCTTAAATCATATTCAGCCACAGTTATACTTCCTGTCATGCCAGTGAAACATATTTGAAGTCTGTTCTTCATGTGTTGAGGTTATTTCACTGCACTCTCTTGTTTGTAAGGAAAAGAGGAGTGGGGAGATGAAAAGACAGATGGTGAGAAGAGAGAAAGGTCTTAATCCTAATGTGACATATGGCCCATGTATATATGCATCTCTCAGTGCCCCTCTCTCCACAGCTCTCGGTAGGAACTGTGTCTCATAACCCCTGCATTTGCTCTGACCCCTCACTCTGCACAGTCCCCAAACTCACTGCTTTTAGTCCCTTCATTGGCTGTCTGACTTTTAGATCCCGCTCTCACTTTCCAAATCACTCAGCGGGATCGGACCTCTGACACATGCCTAATGTGTTTGTAAGGTATGACACAAGCTTCCCTTCCTCCGACGCTAGCCTGTTAGCTGTTCCCTGGACAGTGGGCAGGATCTGTGCACAGGCAGCTTTACATGTCTGTGGTGTTCACATCTGGAACAGCCTGTCACAAGAGTTTAAATCTAAGTTAAAAAATGAACAAATAAAAAGGGTAATAAACATAATTTCCTGTATGTACTACGGACGGACTCAAAAATAAATCACACAAAGCCGGCTCATTGTTGTGTGAACAGCACACATAGGCCGACTGTCATGAAAAATTTATTTGAGTCCGATAAATAATAAGTCAAACGAAAGCAATATTGTAAATTTTGAAATGACTCATGACAGTTCTTGCTTGGCAGGCAAACACACCAACACGAACACACACACAGTTACAAATGGCATATCCGACAGAACAACTCCCAGTGGTGCAGAAAGCACTTAGACCTTGTCGCTTCAATCATCCATCCACTCGTCCATCCATCCATCTTTAGAGGAGGCTTCACTGATCACAACCAGTTCTGCTCTGTTAGCTAATTATACAGGACGTGCAGAAAGTGAAGTGGTGTCACGGCGTAGCCAAGCATCACAAATGTGTTCAATCATTACTGACTTACAGACACACAGAAATACATACTTCAATTTGATCAATCAATGGTGTCAAATAGTTTTGGAGCTGATAGCACCCATTTTGGGATTAGCTGCCAGTATCAACTATTTCTGGCTTTGGGCCAACAAGACAAACAACATGTTTTCATATGAGGCGTGAGCGCACATTAGCAGCTCCGTCTGTGTCCACGCAGGATGCAATCAGGCACAGTATTGAGTGTAGGTCACATGTGTTTTGACAGGACTCAGAGCCTAACACACAATCACTGTAATCATGAGTGTAAAACAGATGAAAATAGACTTAAAGCACAACAATACCCTCAGGGTTGTCTTTACAGGTATTCACCTTATTCTAAGCCTGAACCAGGGCGCTTCTGCTTTGTATGATTTTGTGCGCTTACCTCTGTTTTAGACAGGAAATACATTAACTTTGCTAAGCATTGCCAATGTTATTACGTTTTACCTGCCAAAAAGCTGCTCTGAAACTAAAAAGAAAAGCGGTTTCAATAGTTTTTCAGACTAGAAAATAAACATTTAAATTTCCAATATGTGATCAGGTTATCCAAATAATGACTATTTGGAAATTTGCGCCACAATGTGTGAAACAGTAGCTATGTGTGAGACCAGCCAGTCGGTTTTAATGTTGACCGTTAAAGAGATGATTATGATGATGATGATGATGATGATGATGATGAAAGCAGGCTTAGCTAATGCTAGTGAGGTGACTCTAGCTGGGCTACTGCAGGCTGCCAGGAAGTGTGCCAGGCTTTGAAGCCAATTTTCGTAGTGGCCAAACAGTGGAATTACAACTTCTGTGTCCGTCACATGATGCCATCGAGCCCAAAAAGACTTTGCTGATTAGGATCATCTGGGTAATTTTATGTGTGGCAGTTGAACATTTTTCGCTTCTTGCGTCACTGAGCAATTTTCATAGGAATAAATGGGGCTCTGCCTCCAACGCTGGGCTAAGGTGCTTCATGTTACTCTTTGGCAACGGGCTAATGTGAGCCACAGTTAGCTGTATGGGAGCAGTAACAGGGGCATAAAACACTTTTCCTTGAAATCCTGGATTTCTATGGCAAAGAAATTGGCATTTCCTACATGACATGGAAAAATCAGCGTCCAGTGATTGGGTGGTTCACTCAGTTTGTGGACAGTTCAGCTTGCTAAGTGTCGTTAGCAGTCATGTTGAGAGATTTTGCTTATTTTGTTCCTTATGACATAGCCATCTACTTGAAGAGACACTAGAAAGTAATTTTACAAGTCCTTACATGTGATTTTATTTGGGCTGGGTATAGAACTCCATACTTTCAAGGGCACTGACCCAAGTACATTGGTACTACCAAGTACCAGCTCATGTTTAATCAATTAGTGCCAAATTTCAGTACTGAAGAGCGCATGTGGGTGAGAACGCTGGGCAATGTAATCTTATAAATAGCCTAGTATCACTGCTACTTGTGATTGTGTTCTTTAATTATGCACTTATTCCACATATTTGTCAGTTGTGTAAAAACAGGGATAGATAGAGATGAGCAAACATATACACACACACACAAGTTAACAGCCAGAGAGAAAGACACACTAAGCTCTTCTTGTGATTAGAATAGAAAAGAGGAGCAGAATCACCTGTCGACAGCAGCATCTTTAAAACGTACTTTTTTGTCATTACAGAAAGAGTAAAGTACCACAAAAAAAAGTACCATAGGTTACCAGTACCAAAGTCTGGGAACCAGCATAGGTACTGGCATCTGTTCAAATGTGAATGGTACCCAACCCTAGATCCAGCTTGGTATACCGTCCTTCCAATCACTGGTGGTGGTTTATGGAAAACCATCTGATATCTGCAGTCTAGTTGCTGAATGTTCCCCAATTAAGTCACTGTTTACAACGGCAACTAGTCCAGCTAGCACTAAACTGGACCAAGCAAAAGATTAAAAAAATAGGTGCCATTACTCAGCCTGTGTGTACAGCTGGAATGGCAGAAATGAGAGTGTATCTAAACTAAATATGTATAATAATACACAAAATTTTAAAGCCTGCTTCCCCTGGAAATAATATGTTTAGGCAGTCTGTTTTTTATTCTGCAATTTATTTAGAAAAGCATCTTTATCTTTGCACTGAGCTGTGATATTAAAGGCTGCATGTTTTTTATAACACTGACAAATCCAACGTATCTTAATTATGTTTGGTGGTGGGGAAATTATTGATATGCAATATAATGGTGTTTCAAGAGGAAATAAACAGAGCTTCAATAAAGGGACCCAGATCTTGGCTAGCTTTCTGTCCTTGTTGACAGTCAGTATGGATGGGTTACATCCTGGAAGGGCTCTCAGCTCCCTTTAAGCCACCAGTATCTTTGAAGTGCATTCTGCAGGATTTCCACACATACTGAAATTTCTACGCTTGTGTCTGTTATCATTTGCCCCCGGTCAAGGGACTCCTAACAGGTCGGGACAGCTCTGCAGCTCTCTGAAATCCTAAAGGAGATAGAGTGACTTTCACAGGTCAAGAAAACTGATAAAATGCTTTTACTCCTGCTCCTGAAAGCTTTTTTCCTAATCGAACTGCAACATTACACAAAGCCCTTAAAAATCTTCATTCTGGTCTGTTTACGTGTGTGTGTGTGTGTGTGTGTGTGTGTGCGCGCGCATAATATGGATGCACAAAGCAGCTCGTGTGGGGCCTGGACTGACTTCACGCCACTTTAGAGTATTTGCTGTCAAAGTCACTAAATGTCTCCACTGCGCTGCTATTCATGTCTGCTTGTCTGTCTCCTCTGATTTCTATCTCTGTCTGCCTCCCTCTGTCATTATCTCTACTTGTCAGTGTGTCATCATGTCTCGCCACAGTTTGGAGCTTTACTCTCTTCCTCTTGCCCCTCTGCTAGGTGCTAATAAGGCCTCACCATATCCTAAATTAAAAAATGAACAAATAAAAACTGTTAATTGGTCAATAATAATACTAATCATTCCAATGCTGCCTCAGAACCACTACCTCTAATGCAGTTATTAATTAATAGCAAAGAATAATGTCAGTGATTCTACCTGTGCCATCTGTCGTTTAAAAGATATCGATGGATTTTACTCTTTTGTTAACGAGTTTCACCAGCAGTGTACTGTTTAAATCAGAGGGGTGTGCTTGTTGGCCTGTGAACATTTAACTATTTAAATATTAATGTTACCATGACCTTTTTTTAAACTTAACCCTACCCACCAGAGCCCTACTGTAATCTCAGCACATCTTGAGTGTTTGATTGATTGACAAACTAATACTCTTTTGCTGTTATGATCTAAACCATCAGACTCAAAGCTTTTGGAGGTTTTTCGGGTATGAAATGATCTGTTTTCTACTATTTTTTTTCATGGTTTTGAGCACCCAGGTGAAGTAAGGGTGAATATTCTCGATCCAGAATAATTTTAATCTAAAAAACATGGAGTGGCAGTCCACAGGGACCTGGGTTAGGAACCGGTGGGTCACTGGTACAAGCCCCCGTCCAGACCAAATATGGAGTGTAAACTGGTAGCTTTACAGGTGCCAGTTTGCCCCCTGGGCACAGCCAAGTTGCCCTTGAGCAAGGCTCCACACCCCAATTGCATGGGGTGCCTGTCCATGGGCAGACCCCTCACTACGACTTCTCTCCATTTAATGCATGTACAGGTCCTGTTTGTGCATGTGTGTGTATTTCAGGTCTGTGTGTATATGACAACAGAGTTAAAAAATAAATTTCATAAAGTATATCTTTTCTTCTTTCCTTTAATCCTGGTCATATTCTCAATGGTCTAAAGGGTATAACTGGACTTGGACTGACATGATAGCACAGACCTGCCATGGGAATTTCAAAATTAAGGCACATACTAAAGATGACAATACATATCAGTGTTTTTGCTTTGCATTACTGAGATTGGATCATTGCTCACTGAATCGATATACTGATCCAGATCTATGTATCGTTAAACCCCTGGTAAAATAAAGTTCTCTGGGAATTAGTGCTGTCGTCACCACTATGTTGGCTCTACTTTTGATGAAACAAGGTTTATGTAAAAAAAAACTTTGTCTGTGCCTCCATGCTAATTTAACCTTTATGCAAATTTAATGCAGCTTCATGTGGCACCTTTGTTACTCACCATGGTGGTTTCAGCAATGGAGCCGAAGCTGTTGATGAAAATATTACAGGAGACATTGACTGGAGGACCTGCAGAGAGAGGTAGAATGATTACAGCACACAAATATGATATAAATACAAATGTAGTGTGATTGTCTTAAAGGGAAATAACACATGCAACCATATTATTAAGCTTCACACAAAAATATACATCGTAAACATATTAATTGGTACAAAAGGTGAAACAGAATGACTGCACTCAACTTTGGGCGTTGCAGTGAATAACAGGAATGGATTTTGCATGAGAGGCAAAACCCTTTGAAAAAGGTAGATGATTAATTCAGTCTCAGTTCTGGAAGATGCCACTGAGGTCTTGACTTGTAAACAATGACTGAATTCTTCATACATACAAACTACATAATTAATTGCTTTATAAATGACAGGTTTATTGACCTACTCGATAGATAGATAGATAGATAGATGGGCTGGGCAATACATCAGTATTATATTGATATCTTTATATGAGTCTAGATAGATTTAGACAGATTAAAAGGGCTGCATTAAAGTAAAGCAATTTTATAAACTTAGCAGATTGTTCTTGCTGTTCTATTACTTGCCTTTACCCTCTTTATATCATATATTATTATATCCACATTACTGATGATTGGTTATCAAAAATCTGACAGTGTAAATATTTTATGAAAGCACCAATAATCAACCGTAAAATATTTCCTCCATATTGATATTGAGATATCTAGTCAAAAATACTGTAAAAATCAAATCAATCAAATATTTCTTTGCATCATCAGTATTAAAGATAATGTTTGGAACTTTTATGAAAAACTGTCCATATTACATTCTGAAAGACATACATGAGACAGATAGTCTACCCATCAGTGACGAGGAGTCTCTAAAGCAGTTGTAAATTATGTCAATCACTCTATCAACTGCGGTCAAAATGTCCGGCTGGTGGGCAGTGCTTGGTACTGTATCCAATACAGCAGCACACAAATTTTCTCATTTTAAAATATGTTTCCAAAAACATTTGAGATAAGGAATAGGTGATGCAGTAACAGAATCTTGATTCTTGGCTGCTGCATTAGAGACTCCTCGGCTCTGATTGGTTTTTTTTTGTTCACATGCAGTAATGCTATTACAAATGCTACAAGGCGATAGAGTTGGCGGAGAAGTATGATTTTTTCTCACAGAATATCTGTCTTACTTATTGTGTCAGCGTCAGCAAATATAAAAGAAGTTAGTTTCTATAACAGTTACCAGCTAAAGCTTTAACTGTTTCACCAGCTGTGTGTAGCATGTCCCGTAAAACACAGGACACAGAGTAATAAGGACCTGTGCCACAGATAGTGTACACTCCTTGTGTGTGTTTTGACCGACAACAAAATAACTTGGTCAGTTCACAGTGACACAGGTCAGTACTATCATCTGACTGTTTTATCTTATCTCAAGCTGGACACAGATGTATATATATATTTGTACGCACATACACAGTATCTTCTCACAAGTGTGATCTTCTTCTTCTTGTTTTTTCTGTGGTATGCCACTACAATGAGTACAATGAATGCTGCCTCTACCTGACTGAGTGTAATCAAACACAGAAGAGAATGAGTTATGCAGAAATGTGTCTGTCCTGCAGTGGTTTGATTTTTGAAAAGTACAGCAAATAAAAATGTGGGATGTGGGACAAGGGATAAAAATGCTGTGCTGTACAGGATAAAGTGGGACACCTGGTCATCCTAGCTGTGAGATATTGACCCTTAAAGGGTCAGTGCCTGGTCAGTGCAATGCGTCGCTCTGACATAAATTGGCCAGTTGTCACTAAACATTCCTTTGATGTCCTCTCTGAGTCCCACTGGCCTTTTTCCCGATCTAGGGTCATGTCAGCAGAAAGGTTAAGGAGATGTTTTCAACTTTCTGCTGAAGGAAATTAACTTCTGATCATGCTACACAATAAATATTTAAAAAAGGAAAATTAAATATTTAAAAGAGGGACTAACAAGTCGCTTCAATATGTCAAGGCTGTTTTCTGCCTGTACGTCTGGCCTTTAGCAATATAAAATGATGTAGCACAGCCTTTGGGGACGCACAACACATTTACACACAAGTGCTGAGTATTTATACATGTATCATCGGGTGTCGATGCCTTCAATCTTCAATCGCACCTCTGGGCTCAGGCAAAGTAAATGGATAAACCTCTGCTGGCAGTAAGACATTCTGCACAGACTAATTACACAAGAAACTCAGGTGTCCTGAAGATGTCATGTTTGAGGCCACAGTTATTGGTGCAGGTGTATTGGATGCATTATATGGAATCATTTGTATTTAGAGGAGGAAAATATTAGCAACACCTTTCAGTATAATGTAAGAGACGACCTGGACTGCTGCTGACCCATAAGGAAACCACTGCTTTCAAAGGAGTGAAAGGAGCTTGTGTTATTGGCATTATTGATCCCACCCTAACTCCACCTAACAACAAATTAATCCTGCTCCATACTCCACTGGACTGTTTCAGGGTTTTACATTTCAAATTGCCAAATTTGCAAAAAGACACCAAAATGAGCTTGTAACTCAAGCCTGCATTTGTTAAATCAAGGCCTAAAGATAGAACAACAAATTCAGCTAAGAGCTTTCAGTTCATCTAACCTACATATTCAGACTATGTGAGGGCAAAGGGCTCCAGACTTGCTTTTTACACTGGTTGCACTGGTGCACCAACTTTTTCATTTAGGTGCAGCAGCACATAATTTAGTGTACCCAAAACGTTTCTTCATGGATTTCTGTGCCACAATTACACACATTGTTAACTTCTTAACACATGTAAATGATTGTACAGTGCTGTATATTCACTTTTGTTGCTACCGAAAAACAGGCTTGAAGGAAATTATCGATTTCTTAGAGGGTCTCTCTATACAACTAAACACTTAACAAGACTTTTTTTAGGTGACCAAGACGTTACAATTAACTTTCATAAACTGAAAACACACTGAAAAAGTGTTAATTATGGCTACTATGCCTATACTCTGGGGTTCATCTGGGGCATACGCCATGCTTACATGACCTAACCAATGTTATAGCCATGGTAGTAACTTGTCAACAGACGGCATCCACCTGTCAGTCAAAGACATCATGCCCTCAGTTATACAGAAATTTAAGTCTTCATAACATTTTAATGGGTGCGTTATATAAAAATTCACCCCACGTACAGTTGTCAGAAACATGGAAATAAGCTATGGAGACCAAGGCGGTTTTGTGTACTAGTACTACTGCTGTAAAGTTAAAGGGGTCTATGGGGACTGACTCACTCTTGAAGCCAACCTCAAGTGGCCATTCGAGGAATTGCTGTTTTTGACATTTCCATGTTGGTTTCATTTTTAGCCTCAGTGGTTGCCACTTGATGGTGTCCCCACAATATGCTATTATATCTATTCAGGAAGGATAAAGTAGGATAAGTAGTTATTTGGTTGATGTGCTTTACAATGTATTGTAATATAAAGGCTCTTTATATTCACTTTAATGTGAAGCCACCTAAGAAATATTGACAATGCCAGCAAGGATTGCAACCATAACCAAAAGATCATCTAAAACCTGTCAATGCACAATAAAGGAGTTCTTACTTATCTTACTGATCTTACTTACTTAGAACTGTTACATTTGAGCAACTGGACTGGACAAAATTTCCAGTTTGTAAGGTACCTGATTCTGTGCACAGTACCAGTCATGGTATGAGGAGCTGTGCCTGACAAATCTAACATGTTACCATGGCTGTTCTTGGTTAGGGATATTGTGAAAGACAAAGAAAAGTTTTACCCCCAAAAATCATGAATACAATTAGCTAGCTCAGTAGCACTAGGCGAGCTAGCAGTAGATGCACACTTTGTCCTGCGTGGTAATACAGTTTGCAGGTGTACTTGGGTTGACAGAAAATAGATCCTCCATGCAACTGCTGACAACAAAGTCAACTGGATCATGATTTCTGGAAACAGACATTGCTGATAATTTTTCAAATGTATTTTTTGGCACTTTGAGCACCACAAGCTGAGTGCCATCTAGCTCCATTATACTGGATGGACCTTCCCCGTTAAAGGGTTTTTTGGGGGAGTTTTTCCTTATCTGCTGTGAGGGTCCTAAGGACAGAGGGATGTCGTATGCTGTAAAGCCCTGTGAGGCAAATTGTGATTTGTGATATTGGGCTTTATAAATAAAATTGATTGATTGATTGATTGATTGAAGGCAAACATCTCTACAGGTGATGTCTACAGGTGATGTCTCCAACACTCTGCAACTCACAACAAAAAAATCCAGATTGATAAATAGCACTACAGGAAAGTGGAAAAATACTTTTTTTTGATTCTGGAGTTCATTGTTCCTTTTAAACTAAATTTTGCTGTTGCACAATTTATCCATGTTATTGTGAACAGTGCCTCACAGGGGAAGTCCACTTTTCCCTGTTTGTTCCTGTGGAAAAATACAAACAGACACATAGATAGTTTTGTTGATACCTTTAAAGTTTGGTCTTATCCTGGCATCATACCCAGATGTCCTTCCCATCAGTTTGTCGAGAAAATCAGAAGGGGACATTGGGACCTGCCGTGCCCTCGCAGCATTGTCCACCTCCTTACACTGACCCAAGCTGTCACAGAAACAAAACACAGATAATACAAGTCAACATCTGTGAGGCTTTCACAGCAGGATGTGTATTTTGCTACTCTCCTTGTCACTTGATGTAAAGCGCCATAGTGAATCGAGTTATTGACTGTTTATGACACCTTTGAAGTTTGTTATTCAAAACGTCAGATTCATAAACACCCTGTGGATTAAACTTACACAAGACAACTTTTAAATCCAGAATTTCCGACCAAGGAGTCCAATGATTTTGGAAAGTAAAAACTCTGAATTTGAAATGGTCCAGACAGTCACTCTTTGCTCAGTCACACTTCATTTGCAATGACAGTATTTTAATTAAATCAATACAGTTGGAGCAATCAGTGGATTGACTTGAGTAGCAAAGTCAATTTTCATGTTGCTTTCATATTAAGTCCAAATTTTTATAGTGCTGACCTCTAAGGGATTGGGGAAAAATCTAAAATGAAGGAAGCTATCAGTTGTGGAGCAATGTCCAATTTTATATAACCCTGCTCTACCGTAGCATAAACTCCTCCACAAAATGTTGGACAATTCTTTGTTTTATCTTACTAATCTTACTAGGCAGTGTGTGTATGCGTCTGTTTGGTTGTGTGTGTGTGTGTGTGTGTGTGTGTGTGTGTCTTCTGGGGTGAATGGGTAGTAGCTTCTAAATGCTATGGTAAAGCTTGATGATCCTGAAACCACACTTGTATGTGTTTGTCAGTTGGGACAAGAGGGAACATTTCCCAAAATAGCTCTGCTCACTGCATGGGTCATACTGCATGTGAGCGCACACACAACACACACACACACACACACACACACCCTATTCAGCAGCACATCCAAGTGTAGTTTCAGGACCTTTAATCTGGGATTTGGAAGCAGTGACCATTTACCCCAGCAGGGAGTAACCTTACACAATCCTGAGCACAGAATAACAGCGTTTACCATGAGTTTGATTTCATTTAAAGAGGACATATTATGCAAAATGCATTTCTTGGCTTTTCGACATTAAAGCGTCCCCGGTGTGTCTAGAGCCCCCAGTGTGTGAGCAAAAACAATCTTTTCTCTTTTTCTCCTGCTCCATCTATCAGAAAATGTATGCAGCAATGAGCAAGTCAGATCTGATGCCTGATATGACGTCCTGTGGAGCTGCTGTACCTTCCACCTTCAGCTAAATGACCATCTGCCATTGTGGGTCGCTCAATATCACAGACCTGGTAACACAGTACAAGCAAAACATGCTACTTGATCTTTTGTTGGCTGCAAGAACCAGAAGTCTTCATGTGCTCCCATCATCCAAAAATATGAAGATGCAGTGTACAAAAAAACATGTGCTGCAGTACTGGCTCACAGGTCTAAGAAGACACAAGTATTTCCATATATCTTCCTGGTCCTGTATTGCCTCCATTGTGCTGAAGATACATGATTACAACACTGCCGTCTTCTTCAGTGGCAATTAACTGTACAAAGTGGAGATTATTTGGGGCTAAAGAAAAAATCTTCGGGGCTGCAGCTCTGAATGCCCAGGTAAGGTAACACCTATTTTGGTGTGAGACTTGTTTGGGCAGCGTGAGACTGAAGGTAAAAGTTTGTGTCTCACAGCAGAGCCTGTTTTACTGTTTATTTTGCAGGTTAGTCTGCTGATGTTAGCATTAGTATGTTTTGTGGCTAATGTGGCTAGCTTCAACTGTAGGCCCACATGCTGGAACAATGTTGGAGACTGTGTGAACTCAGTTGGCCACCAACTTCATTAGACATTGATATTTGGTTGACTTTAGGTTGTGATGTAAGGTAACCAGAATTCAGTGTCAGCACTAACTCCAATGCCAACGTCAGTTTGACCCAGAATACTGACAAACTGATGACCTTGATATTTTGTAGGTTTGAAGTTGTGTTGTTCAATAACCCAAATCCAACATCTTCCAAACGTCTCATGCAAACGTCATCTTGGCATAGAAGAACAACATTTAGTCATAAGGTATGGAGAACAAAACCCCAGCGTCTGCAAAAAGTCATAATGTTAACACAACTAAAACGTCCTAGACATTTAAATTATCATCAAATTAATTTTCATTCCAACCAAAATTTAACATCTGTCCGACAAAAGAGTCTACCATCTCTCTGATGTCACAGTAGCCTTTTTAAATAGGAATTGTGCAAATTTGCAGGAAAGCCCAGTCGGTCTTCTTTCAGCATTGGCAGTATAAAAACAAAATCGGGGAGTGCAGCAAAATGCCGCCTGCCTACTTTTGTTCATACAGAATGCGCCTTTTTTCGGGGCAATGGGGGGCGTGAGCAAGTAACAAAATGTCTAACTCAGTGTGTGACGTAAACAGTGACGTTGGAGAGAAGCTGCGGCTAGTCAGTCCTTCTGCGATTCTCTCATAAATTGGCCTGTCCTTCACCGTCCCCGTTATCTGACGGTTAATGGCCTTTGTTTGCGAGGGCAAGGAGGGCATGCAATTCCTTGTCTCCCCAGTTGCTCATCTTGTATCTGCCAGGTTTGTGTTTCCCTCTTGCTACTAGCTGCTCGCTAATTCCTGCTATCAGCTGTTTCCTGTTAGTCCACCGCCAGTGGCTCGCACGTGCGGCGTCATCAACAGCTGCTCCCACAAGTTATCAACAGCCCCTCTTGTTGCCTCCTTTTTAAACCAAAAAGGTTCCGCCAATATGTTTGCCCCTCCGAGGTAGAAAATTGGGCACCTCAGATCAACTCAGCAATCCGGCTCTGTGTGTCTAAACGCTCACAGCTTGCCGGCAAAACAGCCCAACATTCGTGGAAAATCTGGCAGCGTAAAAGGGGCTATTGACATGTGCTGCCAACTGGGAATGTTTAGTTTCTGAAGCCTCATTTGAACCCAGTTAAATCATGACAGTAGGTTGGATGTGGGTAACTTTATTTGCAACAAGCTCAGCTGGCTTTGTTGTTACATGAAGGCCTCTTCTGCTCTGTGGTTCTTGGTGGTACGTGTGTGCTTTGCTGCTGTATTGTGTTAATGTGGATTTACTTGATAGACACGTCATCAAGGTACACATGTGAAAAGCTATTTTTCAAGCCAGAGATAGTGATTTATTTGCTTGGCAACGTTGTGTATCCTCCATTAGCACACAATCGCTACTGGAGAGCTGGCAGTGTGTTTAAAGTTACACTGTTGTCAACAAACCGGGTCTATGACCATGTAATCCTTCACCACCGGTAGTAAAGTAAGTGAATGTTGGGAGTAAAGTGCAGCTTAAACGTGGTTCCCAGGCTGCAATGATGCCAATAGCATAGATGTGGAAGACTGGAAACACTGACCAATCAGAGCAAACTGGGCTTTCTCAGCAAGTGGTGCTTAAAGAGGCAGGCTCCTAAATGTTAACGTTTCAATGTATATAGGGTCAATATAGCTATATTCAGGCACACAGAATGATAAAATATATGTTTGACATTAAAATATGTTAACATATTAAAATATGTAAACATATTTTAATACAAATATGAACCTGAAAATTAGCATAATATATTTATCCTGTAACCTTTTCTAAACATGCACTCACTCTGGCGGTGACAGCAAGAGACAAAGGGACCAGATCTCATTCATTTCCAATGAGCTTTGGGAGGCGAGGAGGGACAGAGAGCAGAGAGACAGCTGGAGGAGGGATACAGTAACTTGGAAACAGGAGAAAGTCGAGCAGAGTTCAGCTACAAGCAAAGGAGTGGAGGTGGGCGGTAGATCCAAATAAGTCAAGCTTGATATCTCATATATGCCCTCAGAGCTGAGGACACTGGCCCTCAAGAAAAACATTAGACAGCAGAAGAACAAATCCCTGTTGTGATAAGAGGGAAAAATATATCATCAAATATAAATTCAGACATAAATTTGTTCTCATTGTCATGTCTGACTTCAGCACCGTCTTGCTTGGGAGTGATACAATCCCTGGTCCTGCCCTCGGAGAGAGCTCTGACACAGAAGCGAGCCACGGGGAGGCCAGTGTAGAGCTGCGTTCTGGTCGCTGCATCACCACACACATTCTCTGCATGCTGTCTGTCTGAGTCTGCCTAAAGATGTGGATGTGTCTGCTAGGAGTGTGTGAGTCATGCTCAGCATCATGTAAGTGTGTGTGTGTGTGTGTGTGTGTGTGTGTGTGTGTGTGTGTCTGTGTGTGTCTGTGTGTGTTTCCCTCTCTGAGACAACAGCCCGACAGTGTTTCTACCTGGCAGTGGATGCAGGTACTGCTGAGGCGTCTGTGGATGTCGATGCTGGCTCAGTTCCACTGCAAATATTAGCAGCATTCATGGCAACATTAGATTATAAATCTGATTTATTAGATTCCTAATGATTTTTGGTGACTCATCTCTCAGCTCAAGTAATGTCTGCGTCACGCCACTCATCATGCTGTCATGACAGAGCCGGGCTGAGATTTGGCTCTGGATTACAATCATAAGCACAGGCCAAAGCTAATGAACATTCCAGATTTTAAAATGATCTCTAGCGTCATTTTCAACCAAATATTTCAGGAATTAACAAGCATTTTAAAATAAAATTACCCTTTTGTTCATGCTTTCACTGCATCTCATCGTTATTATTAACGCGTACAGCCTATTTTTGCACTTTATAATCATCTTCATTCTCATATCATCATTATAATAATGAGTACAGTGTGATTTGAACATTATCACATCATTATTTTTCACAAGTTATTTTTGCATTTATGTATCATACTTGCATTATAATGTGCACAGACTTCCTTTCATTTTTATTTCCTCTATTGTGTAATTTACTCTATGTGCCTCTGCAATTTGCCTGGGATAAATAAAGTGTTTTGGAGTGATTGAACTGTGTAGACAAGGAAAACAGGTAACAGTCTGAGTCTTACTTTTCACACTTCTTAGACCCGTCTAGTAGTCATCTACACAACTTTGATTTATCAGTACACATTAAAACATCACTAGTGTGAACCAGCAATTGCTCTCCATGTGAATGAAGCTGTGCGCAAGTTGTAGCAGTAACAAAACTTGTGCTCGACCAACACGTCATAGTCATACTGACACAAGCGCGCAACTCCTGCAACAATTGGACAGTCATACCATGCAGCTCAGACTTTTGTGGGTCCAGAAGCTGTGACCCAGAACTAAATTTAGACCCTAGTTCCTCATGTCAGAATTATTTCTAACACACTTAAGTTTTGTTCTGGAAAAGTTCCTTAAGTTTCCCACTGAGAAAAATAACACTAACACCTGCCAACTTCTGGCTTTTGTACTTAATAGGAAAGGTTACAATTGGCATTCACACCCAGGTCAAATGACTGCAGTAGTCATAGGTATCTATTGACACTGATCAGCAGTGATGGAAACACGACACCAGGGTGGTCATGTTAATTTTAGCACCTTTGCCGGCACAATGCGATGAAGGGTGGTTACAAAATGTTGTCCGTCTCCATCCTAGCAGTGCTCGAACATTATTCAAAATTTAGCCAACACCGTGTTTGAAAGAAAGACAGAATAAACTAACAGATAATAAAAAATAGAAGTAACCATTTCAGTTAACATTTTCACTGGCCTCCATGCTGCTTTCTACTGTGTACTAGCCTGTCAACTGTCCATGATGTCAAATGTGACACATGAGAAAAAAAGCAAGTGAGTCTAAAAAAAACAACTCACACATGCTAATTTGAGAGGAAAATAAGGTATCAGATGTCATGGCTTAAGAAAGGTAATCAATGGGTGGCGCTGGCTTAGACATGTTTGAAGTAAAAGTTTTTAGACACCAGAGATTACAGCTGAATACAGCTTTGGCGAATTTTAGACAAAAGTTGAACAGAGCAACCACCTGATACAAATACCCTGTACATTTTTACGGTTTACGGTTACGGTTTTATTGTTTTTATAGTTTTTTTCTGTGCTCACAAAATAAATGTTTAACTCAGTTAAAATCCACCTTGCGTTAAAATATGTCTCATATTTAGACTGTATATGGATAGAATTTAACCTGATCACATTTACACCTGGTATTAATATGTGTCTCCAGCGACGACACTGGGATCAGATCGTTACTTTCAATGGACCAAATTGAAAACAGACACTTGGTCTTGTCTTGACCTTGGAGATAAGTATTCCTACACAACTCCCACAACAGGAAGAAAACTTTACAGATGATGGAGATGACGGATACAGTGCCAGCGTCAGATGACAGACAGAGCACCATGAGTCCCACTTTTTTCAGCGTAAGGTGAGGGGGAGCCTCTGCTACCTTTGTGGTTTGGAACAGTTGTGTTTCCATCTAAGTAGTTTTTATATGTGGATTGAAAATGTGAACCTGTGAGCCTGTAAGCTCCCCCCATGTCAGCATGAGCCTTCTCCGGGTACTCCAGCCTCCTCCCACAGTCCAAAGACATGCAGGTTAATTGTCGACTCCAAATTGTCCATAGGTGTGAATGTGAGCATGAATGGCTGTCTGTCTCTATGTGTCAGCCCTGTGATAGTAGGTCTGGCGACCTGTCCAGGGTGTACCCTGCCTCTTGCCCAATGTCAGCTGGGACAGGCTCCAGCCCCCTGTGACCCCCAACAGGATAAGTGGTTACAGAAATTGAATGAAATTTATATTTGTGTTCAATGTTGTCACAATGCAACCCTGACCACCTATGTCCCTTAAATGGTTTCATCTACTGGATCACAATCCATCCTTGGTGTGTTTTGGGGGCATCTACACCTGTACTTTGATGTGGTCAAGCAGTGTCCGACTGTGATCTGATCAACCAAAACACATTTTAATGCAAGGTGTAAAAGGGGTATAATTTTTCTAAGAGAGGCAGATGAAAGAAATGACTTTAGCTTAAAAAATTTTTTGTGGTTTTTAAAAGTTTTGAGCTGCCCGTTGATGCAACTGTAAGTGGTCTCTGATATCAATAGCTTTTATGAGTATTACAAGGACAACCGCGCAATGTATCACAATTAATTAGCCCCACTTTCAGTGTCTGCTGGCTTTACCCTCACTGATGCTGTTGTTTATGCCGACAGATAACGCTCAGAGACACAGCCATCAAATGAGAGGCCTTTGTCTCATTAGTCCATGTGTCAGTCTTAGCATGCAAACCATTTTCCTCCACCTCTCCGTGGAACAGTTTCTGTCTTCAGACGGCACAGTTAACAGTCACACTCACGCAGAGTTGTCAGCTCAGAGCATCTTAAATCAGCTGCTAAGCTGCTTAGGTTGCTGTAGCGCTACCTCTCCGCATGTTTTCCTCTGCTCTCTCCTCTCCTGCTACTCTTCCTGCCCCCTTTCTCTTCTACACTCCTCTCCTCTAAAACACGAGAGGACAATATAGGAAGCAATGTAGAGAGACACAGCATAACATCCGATCCTTATCAATAATAGATGAGCTTTTAATCTAGAACTACTGTCTCTCTCACACACAGAGGCCATTTAAAGGGGAGAGCTGAATTAATTAAATGTATTAATGTGTTTAATGTATTAATTATTTAATGAATTTCTTTTCTGTTTTAATCTGCTGTGGTTACTACTATCTACTAAATCAATAATAATGAAATCACTGGTGGTTTCAAAGCGTAGGGTTGAAGTGAGTATAATATTTCATTCATGCTAAGACTTCAGCCATTTACACCGAGTAAACCACCAAGCTACTGATTCGTGGATGTGACACACACACTTAACCACCACATCGATGCATTTCAATTTCTACACTGGACCTGGCAATTATACAGGCGTCATCAAGAACTTGTGACAACAATACGACTGGGAAAATACTGTGGTTCAACTGCAAGAGGGTCAAAATTATGAAAGCCAATCTATTGTTTTTTTGTTTAACCTATTTGTTTTGTGAAGGTATGTGAGCTGCATATATTCTAATCCTCACTTGGAGAAAAAAAAATGCTGTTGCAGAGCGTATTTCTGTGGGTTATGGGAACACTAAACCCCTGAGCTTGCCTTAGAAGGACTAAATGCACAAACTGGCTATTTTTTAATATCCCATGGAGAGAGACTCACTGCAGCCTGTTTTATTTTGTTCTGTGGACGATAAACAAGATGCAGACTTCCATCTGTGTCACCTGTGATAAGGAAATACAGTGAATGCTGGACGGGGCAGTGAGTGACAACTACCCCGCCCACATGAAAGAGTACTGTTTGTGGTGGAAACGCCAGGATCTAGGTACCATGTCTGAGGGGTTACTTTTAGTTCCAAAGGTACCATACAGAAAGTGTTGGTGGAAACGGGGCTAATTAATGATTAGTAATAACATCATTGGTGATTACTGGTTTTACTTCACTTTGCTCCAATCTATTCTTGAAACCAGTATGCTAGCATGGCTACGCATCAGTGTGGACTTAAAATGACATTCAATTAGGCGGACACATTAGTGATTGGTTAAGGAAAATTGAATCTCCCTTCCCCAGGGAAATCAGTTGGAGTGGATGCAATGTCAGACTGAACACTGTAACGAGTTGACAGTTGTCTGATATTAAGCAAGAGCGCAAAGTGGCGATGTTGAATGGCTCCCTGTGCTCACTGAGCTACAGCTACATTACTAAAGTCAATTTGTTTTATTTTGCACAGCCTTGCCTGGCTCTATAGGCTTACGTGAGAAAAGCTCGCAGATGTTTCCTTTTTAGGGAAGACCACATTTTATTGTGATAAGGTAACACAGTAACATCAGACTTAGACTCACAAAACAAAATCCCAGAGGATTCAGAATCAGCATTCATCTGAACATATGAAACAACATATCGTAGGCGCCCTGCAACTAAGATACTAAAAAGCCCAGCCCTGTCAGGAAGAGGTTTGGTTTGAAGTGCTGACAGAATTATTTATAACTAGCTCTCTGATTATGCAATAAAACATCCCCATGAAGCCGACACGAAGAGACAGTGAGAAGAGGCCTTTTGCATCTGGCCATACCGAAAGACCTTGGTGTATCCCTACCATTATGTAACACCCTATCTCTATCAGCATGCCAACAAGCATGCTGGAAAGTCAAATGTTCAAGAATTCATTATTCTGGGTTATGGTTTGTAGATGTGGATGAGTGTGAGCCAAATGTAGTACAGGACCTTGAGTCATTAAAAAGGAATAAAAGGAATAAAAAAAATATCAGTGTGTCTCCAGGAATGTCCACAACATCCTTTTATCTGGTTAGACTGAACTTCAGTTTAAGAAGTGTTTCTCTGCATGAATCTGAAAATAATTTATGAAAACCATTGAATGCTTCTCTGCATAAATTAGAGCAGGACAGTGAATCAATGTGAACTTGCATGCACATGAGCATGCATGTGTCCCTACCAACTGATGTTAGACTAATAGTGTAAACTGATGCAATTATATGTGTTGGGCTCCAACTAACAATTATTTTCGTCAAAAATTATTTTATGATTAATTGTTTATGATGTGTAAATTGTCAAAATAGTGAAAAATACTCACAATATACAATAATATAATTTATAATAATATATAACATAAAATACATTGACATATACTGTATAATACAGAAATACAGTGCACGTCAGAGTTGCGCTATGTGTAGGAATACCAAAGCTCTGCAGCTGGGACAATGCAACACCAAAAGGGATGTCTGATGGCAAGGTAGGCGGTGAAAATATTCTCAAAATAGCGCCCACTTAAAGTGACATTGATTTTAGTTGGTGGGCCTTTTTGAAGTGGCTAAAATATGCTTTGCTGGTGCCCCAGTCCACAATAGTACATTGCTTAGCTTCCATGTTGGTACTCCTGCCTGCTTCTCCAAATGGGGAGCATGCCAACTGCCATCTACTGTAGATGATACACTGACTGTGGATAAGAACCTCATACAACCCCACTTCTTTTTTACACTTTTTAGTCATCACTTTAAGTTAAAATTTGAATGCAAGACTTTTGCTGTGTGCCGTATTAATAGTTAATTAAGTAAAGTTGTACCTCAGAAAAAAAAAAAAAAGTTTTGAGCTACCTTCTTCTACCACTGCCAGTGCCAATAATCCCAGTTAGATAAAGATTGAAAAGCAAAGCAAGAGGGCATTTGCCTTAGGCTACCAAATCTCTTAATCAACCCCTGAAAAACACACCCAAAGTGGCGGCTATTGTCAATCAAAAACACTGTTGAAATACACTTAGCAGAGGCATTAATTTCCAGATAGGGCAAATAACCCTGAAGCCTCATCACTGCTACCGCACAGAGAGCTTGCCAATTGTTATTCAAACTTTAACTTCAATTAATATTGCACCTGTCACGTAACAAAATTAATTTGCTGCACCAAATTCAACATCCTCAGGTCCCCAGCAATACCCCCGCCAAGAATGAAGTAGATCCAGTGAATGGTTCTTAAGATATGCAGAGAGAGATCCTTGCTTTATAAGATTAGACCACAAACGGGACAAGAACTAGCTAGCTGGCACAACCCGCGGTCCCTCTGCCTCAATCCACGCCGCTAGAGGACAACTTCACCAGGAGGAGAGTGAGGAGTAGCAACTCAAATTCAGCCATCGCAAACCCTCAGCACTGGGGTTGTGATTCTGGATCGCTCCGACCACTAAGCAAACTTTCTGTTGCTGCTGTTACACAGGTTTTACCCAGTGAGAAACAAGCCAGCCCGCCGTGACCCCCCCCATAGTATTCTGAAGAAATGTACTACAGATAAAAGAATAAATGGCCTATTCAGTGTCTTGTTCATACTATCGTTGTTAGTTTCTGAACTGCTGTAACTCCGTTCTCAAAGCCAACAGTGATGGTCTCACTGTGTCTCAGTCTCAACTCACTTGTTGCTGCAGCTGAATCCAATTGCAGGATTACAAATTATTTAGTAACGCTGAGCTGCTTTCGGTGTCAGGCGGGCTCTCCAAACACCAAAAATCAATTTCAAGCCTTCTGGAGGTGAAAGTGTTCTTATGTACTGTTGAAGAGATATAGAGGAAGACCTAGCAGAACAACATCCACTCTGCCCGGATGATGTCTTTTCATGTTTTAATCTCAGGCCAGAAACAACAACTAAACTGGGCCCAGTCCCGATGTTCAGCTTTAAATATGAATGGAAGTATGGGTTCTGCTTTATGAAAACATAACTTAATCAGGGCATTTTCCACTGACTCGTCATTTATCTCTGCTCTGTAAATGACAAAGCTGTGCTCAGCGAGAAAACAGTCATCAGCTGGTGCCCTGAAATAACCACAATCTCCAACCGCTGCTCTCCAGATTTGGAATATGTGATCACCCGCTGCAGGCCCTTTCACTGTTACCTCAAACACAGGCCGTTCTGCTTGGCCAGATTCAAAACTGCATAATGTATCACTGCATAATGTACCACAATCGCAGAATGTTTCTCATGGGGAGCTTTCAACATTCAAACAGGAAGACTGGCCTACCCAAGTACAAACAGCTGATCACCTTCTCAGAGAGGGTACAGACAAGCCTTTAGAACATACACATAAAAGGCATCTGACAGTTTTGCTTCTTTCTACATGCCCCCTGGGAAACCCAGATGGTAGCATGATCACGCTGATTCCAGCCACACAGACAGAGGCCAAGCCATGACTACCAGGAGGAGGAGCACTACAAGACTGTTTCCACCGAGAGGCCTTAAGATATTTGCAGATGCATATGCATTGCCATGATTAATTTGTGATGAAAGCTAACTCCCAGAGAGAAAAGTAAGTAAACAACATCAACAATCATTTATTGGTGCTATTTTCGTGGATTGACTATTGCAAGTCTTTTCAATTGGCGGCACACGGGCAGACTTTGGCCTGTTAATAAAACCTTAAACCTTAAGAAGAAAAAAATCATGCAAATAAAGGGCTACGGATGTCCCAGTCTGATCTTAAAGATTGGTATATGGGCCAATCAAGGCATTTTTTAAGTGATTGGGATCGGCAATATTGAGCCATATAGAGCCCAATCCAATCCTTAGTTTTACATCAGCTGTTACACAGGTGTCTCTACTGGCAAAACTTTCATGCACAGGGGTGTAATGAGTGCAGCCATCGTCAATTCTCTGCTGTCTCACCACTCTGCAAAGCTAAATGTATGTAAAAGAACAGGGACTGAGCCCCACCCGCAGCAAAACCCCAAACACCTTAAACAACACCAAAAGGCAGTATGAGACTGTTTATGATATTAACCAACATTCCAAGCACTCGTTTCACCATGTACACACTGCAAGGGGAAGAGACAGACAGCAGTGCAGAGCTTATGACACCCACACTCACCACGCCCCTGCAAGTGTAACAAATAGTCCTACAATTAGAGTAATAGTAAAGAGTAAATATTAATATTAAAGATGAAAAGGCAACAAAAAAATAAATAAATAAATGGAGTACAGTTTAATCCAACCTGTTTTCACTTTGGGGTGTCACGCTTGGGCAGTAACTTGCGGCGTCATACACTGACAAAAAAGCCGTCCTTTAACCACGGCATGATATCTGGCCAGTTGCTATTATGGGGGGAGACACAGCAAGACAGGAACATAATTTAAGGAGGTGAAAGTCCTAGTAGGGGACTGGGAGCGGTGGTGGATAGGTCCAACAAACACAGAGGGCTCTACTTTCGCAGACCGGGCGAGGCAGGGGCGCAGCACACCTGCGCTTCGCCAACTGGGTGTGGCCAGGTGGATTTTGCAAGTTTGGCACACCATGCGTGCTGGCGCAGCTACTCCTCTTTCCCACCTCCGTAATGTGCCTGATATTCTGGAAACCTGCCTGTGAGGTTTTGGTAACGTGTGTGCACTGTCCGCCAGTCAGCCAAACTTCAGCTTACACTGGCTGCGCTCCACCTGCACTGACAGTAGACCTGGTTTCAGCTGGCAAGCTTTGAGCGCACCTTCGGCAAAGCCTTTTGGCACGAAACTGTCACTGCGCCAACCTGGATCTGTCGACGCCTCCCCCTGCTGCGCCGCCACACCCATCTCAGCACACCTCGGTCTGCCAAACTACTAAACTGAGCGCGCCTTGGGTTGTGCTGCTCGAAACTAGCTCTGCGCGGGGTTTGCCACCCTGCGCTGCGCCGGGAAACTAGAGTCCAGACTGTCACCTGGGAGAGCAGTGTTCACTTCCCATTTGAATATAAAGCCAAACTCAGTTCTCTTTTCCTAAATCCAGCAACGTGCTTTTGTTGTTGAAGGAAGAAAAAGGTCAATTTTCGGTGTTGTACCAGCGTAGTGTGTGTATAGACAATGCATGTAACAGGCAAAACTTAACACGGCGTCCCAGAACATCAACAACCAATGCACCCAGGGTACCCTTCACATCATATCTGGACATGGAAAGTACATGACCAAACGTGTGGAGTGGAGTGAACAAAAACGAGAGTGAGAATGTGCTGTTATTCAGGTAAGCTAAGTCAAGCACGACTGCACACTGGAGAACACTCACCAAAGGGAGAGAAACATTCCCTCAAGGCAATGACAAGGCCATAAAGATTAAAGAGAGGGTTTATGAAAAAAATCAATACATAAATAAAACATTAAGGAACACCTTGCATGTAGGGATTTTTTTAATGCAATGTAGAGCTACTCAATTGCCACGCATACATCGGGTTGATTTTAATAACTTAAAAGTACTCTAATTGTTCTGTATGCAGGCTGTTTACACAGAGCAGAGATGAGAGGACAAAAGAATGTGTAAGTTCAGGTTGTAAAAATGCAAATAGTAAATGTAAATTGCACTGTAGCAACATATAAATTTTGAAAACATGGTGGCATGTTGTGTCAAGTGCCCACGCATAATAAGAATAATAGCTCAGGGAAATGTTGGGCCCCACACATTAGCTTCCTGTAAATGTGGCCTCCTGAAAGATACTAAATAGCCGCTGACTACTGTGTGAAAGCTTTCCTTGTTATCACTCCTTTTTGTATCCTCACTTAAAGTTACGTGTATTGATTTGGACAGTAATTAATATTCTTCTCTGATGTGACAACTTGTGTGGTTGTAGACACTTGACTCCACTCTGAGGTGAAAACAGTTCTTGCCTGGCCGTTGCATTAATATGTAGCCCTTCTAGTCTATTTGCAGCTGTTGTACTTGTTCAGACTAATTAGCTGCTGGATTAACGCATACATCAGAAACACTACATTTCCCAGCCACCCTAAGGTATTTTTGGCATTACAGTCTGGCAAGCCCAGCGCGGTGATAGCAATGGGGTCGACTAACTGCCTTCAGCCAAATGTTCACTTAGTGTGGAGACTACCCCCTTCGCCCTCCATCACTTCCCCAGCACCACATACACACAGCCGGGCAGAACACCACTTAGCTGTGCTTTTCAGCCACATGTTTCCCTCAGCAGTAACAAGTGTTCTTATGGTCATATTTGTCATGCACTGTTACAACAAAGCCAGTGACAGACACACACAAACTCACACACACACACACGCACGCACAAACTAAATCCTGGAGTGATATGAGGGAGACTGTGGAGCTTTTGTTACTTATTTCTTTGTAGAATTTATTACTACAACAGCCGCAACTAGCAGTGATTCTCTTGAGACATGTTATTCAGATTTCAGATTATGATGGATGCCTGCTCTAATACAGGTTTACAGGTTTGGATAAGCACATAGCCCTATTTCAATGTACCCACATTCTTTCATAAGTTTATCTGTTTAGTCTGCATGCCTTGTAAGTGCTTTATTCTTTTTGTTGCTATGTTGAATTCCTGTTAAGTCTATGATTACATTATCCTTTCTTTCATTTTGGTTTTAGTTTGTATTTTTGATTGTTTTTAAATCATTATTTGTGCTGCGTTGATCTCATGTTAAGAAAACTTTCCTCTTTCCCCTTTCCTCTTTTGATAAATGTCCAAGAAGCATTTGTGTGGATGTCCTGTTCTGTACTAAATGCTGTTCTCAGATTTATTCACTACCTATATTGTGATAGAATAGAATAGATCAATTTAACTTCAACTACAGTATGAATATTTCACTATTTGTTGTTCCATATAGAGTTTGAGATTTTAACAAGGTTCGGCGGGACGTTAAGGGTGACAGTGACATTCATGTAATTAGTCATCCGAGCTAATGCGTGCTAACTACGCTAACGACTGATCAGACATGTGCAACAACAGTTTTTGCCAAGCCAGAAACTGTAAAAAGTTGCTATGAGCTGTAAATTCACCACTTCTAAGGACATGGCTGAAGATAATGTTATCTTGGAGCCTGACCAGACAAAGCCTCTCTTCCGGGCAGCTGCCTCCTTCTCACTCACACTCACCCTCAGTCTGGAAATGAAGCTGCCTGTACTGAAGAGCAGCGTGAAGGCGAGGAGCGCTCACTGTGCTGCTAAATCTGGGGACCGAAACATCCCAGAACACTGCACACTGACTGAAAAAGAAAAAACAACTGCACCACTTGAAGAATTTCAGTTGACTGAATGGTCTCAGACTGATGATTTAAATCTTCAACCTTCAGGGGGCAGCTCTACAACATATATACAAGTGTTATATTTTACACAGCACGCTGGATGCAAGCAGTAGCAGCTAATGCTGTGCTTTCCAGTCTCTGTTGAATAACAGTGACTGTGCTGAGATAACCAAATTCGCAGCCTCCGAGTCGCTTTTTTGAGTGTAAAGTATATTACACTTTTTGTGACATCCTCCTGAGGCTGACATAAACCTTCCTGACATCCATTAAGGTATGTCCATAGAGCACACCTCATAGCAAATATAAAGCCTTTATGATACATTTTATGAATCCCACCCCCCCCACCCCCCCCAGGGTGAAACTGTATGCCACCGTATATAAGACAGACAACAGGTGAGACAACATGAGAAGACATACACAACTCGAGGCAATACAAAATAAGGGGAGTGCACAGCACCGTAATAAATAGCGTAAACATCAATGTTACTGTACATCAGCATCAACATATTCATGGCTGCCAGCATCACCACAAACCTCAGTACAACCACAAATCTATTCATCAACATCAAATCCCCATCAACAGTAACAGTCAGCGACAACAGCGTGAACAAGGACTTCTGGATCTCTTAAGAGCACCTGGGCACAACACGCCTAACAAGACTTCAGCTCGCTTTATTAGGGAAGGATGCTTAAAGGACAAAAAGCGTCACGGCTGAATACATTTAAGTAATCTTATTGTTTCACTAGTGGATGATAAATGCTGATGTTTTCCAGCCTGATGTCAGAATGTAAGAGTCGATTCAGTAGAGCAGTAAGACGTCAGCAACACCTTATCAAGAAGCAGCGAACTGATTAAATTCTTTTTGACATAGCTTATTTATCTAACAACTTAATGATGCTATGTGACATAATTCTTAGCTGTATTTATTTTTAATAATATCTATTTAAAATAAAGATATATTTCTATCTAAATGGAAAAGATTTACATTTAAAAAAATACATTTAAAAAAATCAAAAAAGCCTAAGTATTTGTGTTTGCCCAGTAGGTTGTTCTAGGCAGAAAGGCCTCTGAAAACAGCATTTAGCACAATGAGACACATACACCAGAACACAGAAAATTGAGGCCAGAGGCTTACAATGGCTTGTAATGAAGAGGGGAGATGAGGCAAATACTAAAACATTCAAGAGAGGCAGTTCTGTTTGTGTGCTCACACGTGCTGCATTATGCAAGAAACTTAGGGAAATAAAATAAAATACTTTCACTCATTCTCTGAAACAGGGCTTTCTACACGACTTTTGAATTAGTGTAAAAGTGTTACATCTGATCATTAGTATGCGTGTATGACCAGTGACCATGGATAATGCCCATCTGCATTCAGGAAAAAAGAAAAACAACAATTGGAGAGGGGAAAGAGGCAGAAACAAAGGTTTTGAGTATTATGCATGAATGACAAGCTGGAGGCAGCTCCAGTCCAGCTCCCATTGAATGACAGACTATAAGCCTGTTAAAGTTTGTCTCTGAATCCATCCATGACCCTCTAAGAAGATTTACTGTGGCTTTGATCTTTTCAGCTGCTTTCTTTTTATCCTAAAGCGCTCAAACTTTTGGGAAACATGTGCAGCAATTACAGTATATATGTCATCTTCAACTTAGTGCTTGTCATGAGGATCAGCAGGTTTAAATAAAACACACAAGACTTTTATGACTCAAGTCATTGTGGAAATACAAATCCCACTTTAGGAAGCTACTACTGTCTGGTGTCTGGCTGATGTTGGTAACTGTACAAAAAAAGCTGAGATAGATTTTAAAAATAAACAGCGACCTTTTATCTCAAAGGCTTCAAATATTGCACTTATGAACACAGACGTATCTCCAAAACACAATGTGCAAAATTCATTTACTAAGGCAAGAGTGGATGCCTCTGCTATGTTCATTGCCATTACGTTCTCAACTCATCATGTCGAGTACCGCAGCTTTTTCTGGTGGACCAACACTAGAGTTCAATGGGTCCTGAAAAGCCCTACGGGTTGGGCTGGGTTTGGGACGAAAATGTGTGTCAAGTCACATAGGGCTTAGGGTTTTGGGGGAAATAAAAAAACCTTTTTGCTTTTGCTGTAGCCTGGTGTCTTTTGACCAATGACTGGCCTGTCAGTGTCTGTGCCACTGTCAACAAGGTCAGAGAGACGAAAATGTGAGAAGATGGGAGGCGGTGATAATTAAGCCGAAGTTAGCCAAATGTGAATGTAAGGTCGCCCTGCAGGCATGGAGAGAAGGAGAGGGAGCAGCCAGGCTCCGTGCCGGGCTCTCTGTCCTTCCTCCTGGCCAAAGCAGGGAGCTTTTCCGACAAGAAAATACAGCATGGAGAGTTTGTGATCCACTGAGCTGGTCCACTTTCCACTGGAGACACACGTGCCGTGCACCACCAGACAGCCGGTGTGTCCTGAGCTTTAGAAACTGACAAGTGCTTTTTGGGGGGTGAGGCTTGGTCGGGCTCAGGCTCAGTATTCATTTATGTGATGATCTCGGACAGGCCGGATTCGGGCTTCAGCTCACATGGGTTGGTTCAGTTCGGGTTGTAATTTTTTCAACCCCTTGAGAACTCTAATCTACACGTCAAAATATAACCTCATAGGCACCCTCCTGCATCAGTTTTGTATGTTCAGGGCCGGTGTGTCAATTCACACTTGTTACATGCATTGTGTCTTAAAATAAACCTTGGTGAAACACTTTGTCTTTCAGTCTATTTCCTTAGCTTTAGGCGTTTTGGCTTACAATAAGCACAGGTGTTGCTACTGTCATGTAACATAACATGACTTACATGTGCTATACGTCACCAGTGTGGCATGCTACACATACTGGTACACTATGCTGTTAAAATAATGTTAAAATAACTCAGTGACTTTTGGTTTCACACAAGAAACAAACAGAGGGCTCCCGGGTGAAAGTCCGGACTTTGTTTGACCCATTCAGCTCCCTCCCCATCCACACTTTATCGACTTTCTCGCTCTTATACGGTAGTTGCCAGCGGTATTAAAAGTGCCGCTGCACAGTGCATATCATACTGCTGCAAAGCATGACTCTGTTTCCGACAGTGACATCACAGATAAAAAGGCAGTATTTGACGAGTTGAGAACAGGCTGTTATTTCTGATAAACACTTTAAATTCCTTGCTTCCTCCACATCACAGCCGGGTCTGCGTGTGGTGATCTGAAAATAGTCAGGATTTCTGCCTCTCCCTCTTCACACACTGACATGCACAGCGACAAAGCTGCCGACTCAGGGGAAACACCAGGTCTGTCACAAAGACTTTGCTCTGCTCTGCCTGTGCTATCTCCAACTTTGGTATCGACTTTTTTTGACCGCAGAGATGCGAATGACGGCAAGCTTGACCGCAGTCTTTTTCTCGGTCAGCCAGGCTGGGTCAAACACTGTCCTCCTGTGGGTGTTGGGCCGTCCAGGGGGAGTGTCTGATGTTTCTGGCTGTCACTCACATCTCAAACCAGCCGCCACTAAAACCGAAATGCCTCCAAATTCAGATGGCCCAGGACACATATATGACTATGTCCACTTTTCAAAATGAGGTGTTAACACAGTGTAAATACTTAAGTAAGTAACAGTTAGTATAAAACATTTACCTGTGCCCTTTATAAATTAAGAAATCCCATTAAATTATAAGGAAAATAATCTTGTTCTTTGATGTTGAGCTGCTGGAAAACAAAATCCTGACCATGAACATTATTGCTGGACCCTGCGGTCATGTGGAAGAGGCCCTCTGTGACTCTAAGTCATCCAAAAACTGAGGAATTTAACACTAACAGCCAAATTTAGAGCAGGGCAATGTCAACCACAGATGTGAACTTATGTTAAAAAAGGATGGATTTTTTGTTTCATAAGTGTATTGAAGCACTATCTTTGAAAAAAAAAGTGTAAGGCTGTGTTACATTTAATGTATTATTTGGATATTTTCTTATTGAATTGTTGGATTTTTATTCATTCACCACATGATTAAACATAAAAAAAATAGAAAACATGTAATTTGGGAAAAAAAACAAAATCTAGAAAAAATTAAAACAGACATCATAGGGCCCAAGAGCCAAATGTGTGTTTGAAATGATAATAATAATTGTCATGATTATTATTATTATTATTATTATATATTATGTATAAGGAAACAGCTCAAATGCCAAAATGTCAAAGACGTCTATGGTCCAAGAGGCTTTGTTGTGTGCCAAATATAAAGTTATTCAAATTTATGGTGTGTTTGACCAGCCTTTGGAGGGACATGGCCTCTCCAGAATAGTTTTTTTGGGGTGTTAATTGCAGTGTCACCATATGGCCGATTGGGTTAATATTTCTTATGAAGCATTTGTACATCATTTCCACTGATAGGGCCCAGTTTCATGTTTCTAGTTCATTCTAACTTACAGGAATTTGAGCCACCATGAAAGACAACAAACAATAATAAATCGGCACAAACTCAACAGGATTCTGCTCCTTCAAACTTGAATCCTAATAAGATAATTAGTGATAATAGGTCTTTACATAGGCTTGCCCAAGACTCACAGAAAGGATTTAAAGGTCCAGTGTGTAAAATTTAGGATTAGGATTTAGTGGCATCTAATGGTGAAGACTGCAGATTGTAACCAGCTGAAATGCCTCCCGGTTAGAATTCCGTCAGTGTTCAGGTTTTTACTATAGGAACTGAATTATCTGCAGAGGTCTCTTCCTCTCTACAACAAACAGACGTGTTAATTAAAACTGGTCAAAGCAAACACTGAATCAAGCAGTTTCATATGAGGGGCTGCTAACTATGGTGGCCAATGCAAAACGCAAATGGCCCTATTTAGAGGAAGTATTTAGTTTGTCCATTCTGGGCTACTAGAAACATGACAGTGCAACATGGCGATCTCCATAGACGAGGATCCGCTCCCTATCTAGATATAAATGGCTCACTCTAAGGTAGTCTCACTCACCAGACCTTTCTCAAGAAAAGAAAGGTCTGGCTGGGCCGACACAGGGGGAAACAGGTTTTGGTGTAACACGCCCACAAAAATATCGCTTACAGGGTGCGAACCATGGCAGAAAAATCCCCACAAGATCAAACACCGCAAAAGTTAGTAAAGGACGTGTTGAAAACTGCAACTGGAGGTGGTAGGGCGGGACTTCAGTGGGTGGCTCGTTCCGCCCAATGAGAGGCTGATCTATGGAGTGAACTTCCACCCACTCAGACTAACTCTAAGGTAACGAAAATCAATCTGGTCTCACTCTCAAGTCGTCAAAATCCGGCACTTGGGCAGTGACTTGTGGCATCAGACACTGATGAAAAAAGTTGTCCTTTAACATTGGCATGATTCGCTGCCCGTTGCCATTATAGTTTAACGATGCTCTGCAGTGTCAGGGGGAATGTGGCAGGTGCAAAAGTCCAAGTAGGGTGGGTGGAAGTTCCGGTGGATGGGTCCAACAACCTCACTCTCTCCACTCGACCGACTTTCACTCAGAGGAGTGGTGTTTGTGTCCTGTCAGATTCTAACGCCAAACCCCGTTCTTTTTTCCTAAACCTAACCACATGCTCTTGTTGCCTGAACCCAACCACATGCGTTAGTTGTTGGAGGAAAAAAGGTCAATTTGCGTTGTTGTACTGACATAGTGAGTTTATTTTGAAAGACATTGTACGACAATCCATGTAGCAGACAGAACTTGACGCAGCGTCCAAGAACATCAACAACCAAAGCACCCAGGGTACCTTTCTCATCTATCTGACCAAACATCAACATGTGACGAGTTAGGAGTGAGAATGTGTTGCAAAAACACAACGATACTATTTCAGATGATTATACACTAAAGAATACATAATTATATTATATTCCATTACTGACAATATGTCTCCCTACATCCTACACACTGGACCTTTAAGTCTGAGCCCCACATCTCTGACCCTAAAACCGCCCCTGCTACTGACCTCTCGCCATGATAGGCTACAGCTGGCCCCAGGTGCGGGTAATTGACATTGCACAATAACACTAGATATCACCAGATACACTGACTATTTCAAATCACTGTAAAACAATTTAGATACACAATTAAACAATGAGCCATGCAGCTGAAAATTACAGGACCGAGCTCCCTTGTGACTTGTGCGCGTGAGTAATATTGTGGTTTGAATAATAAAGAACTTGGACTTGAACGTATTTCTTACCTGAGTAACAGCACTAGTTTCCAGGCGAGTAAGAAGCCCGCCACACAGAGCTTCTTTATCCTCATGTCTCTCCAGAGGCTGCAGACCTCTGCTCTCCTCGCGGCTCGTGAGGCTTTCAGCACCGCGAACAGCGCTCGCGCTCCAGCTGTGGTCAAACAGCACGCGGAGGGCAACTCGCAAACATACCGTATAGTGACAGGAACTCCAAAAACTCAGTGTGTGCGGTTAATTCCCATCACTGGAGAGAAAACAAAGCAACAACATGGAAGCTCGGCATTCCTACACAATAAATCAGTTAACTGAAAATAAGGTTAAGAAAGGAAAAGCGGACGACAGCTGTTCACACTCTGCTCTGGGCTCGTTCTGTGCCCTCGCGAAGCACGGGGACAGAGAGGCCCGCCCGCCACTCCGGATTGGCATGACTGGCAGACGGCTCGGCCAATCAGCTGCAGCGTTGCTAATTTCTCCATCTGAATCGCATCTGAAATTAGCGAGCTGGATCAAATTTAACACCCACCCATGCATTATGCCTTCTCCTCTGTGTGTGTGTGTATGTGTAGCTCACCATCCTGCCATCCACCTCATTTTCTTTCCCTGTTCTTCTTCTTCTCTTTCTCTCTGTTTCTTTCTCCATCTGTCTCCTGCTCTCTCTGTTATTCTGCTCTGTTAGGCAGGACCGCACAGAGTCGCATGTGGTTGTGATTCCCGGCTGTAAAGTTGCTTATGTTGATGACAGTTTGCCATATGTGGCCGAAAGAGGCGTGGGCAGAGTGGAGATGCTGATTAAAGTTCAGATTTACATCATGAGAACCCTGAGGCAAGAATGGATATAGTCCTATGGAGTAGTCTGTATACATGGATATGTGTCTGTTCTAGCACCTTGGATTTCACTACACACTGACTATGATTAGGAAGTGTTGGTTTTAATCTGGGTGCTGTGTGAGGCTCATTGTGCTTTTCACCCATTGGAAGTAGAAAAAGTAGAATTTTCTGCACAGTTTATCAGATGCCAACACCCTGAAGTTAAAGCTTAGACGCAGCAAACCTTTATTTAATCAAGTAAATCCCCTTGAGATCGAGATTCCATTTTCTCATTGCCCTTGTATTCATTGTTAGATTTTTGATACAATGACCTCAAACACAACTCCAATGCAAAACTTTCTGAATGCCTAGAGTGCTGAATTTGGCACGCTCATGGAACATATTTTTGATGAAGCCATTTGCCATAAAAATATTGGCATTGTACGTTTCTTCAAACCACAGATATGTTACATTTACATGTTACTATGTAGCGGATACGTTAAGACTTTACCTTTTAACATTGCTTGGATTAAATAGGAAAGGATTGTTGTTTTAGCTTAAAATACCCGCTTTTGGGGGCACAGTCCTGGCAGGAAATGCAGCAATGTCTTGGTAGAAAACAGTAAATTTTGTGCCACTATCTCGACAGAAAAGGCAGTGATGTCTTGGTAAAATAAAGTAATGTTCGTGCCTAAAAAGCAAAAATAATAGAAAAAATAGTGATGGGTTGCTACAAAACACCCATGTTTGGTGCCAAGTTTTGCTGTTTGTTGGTCTCGAACATTGGTCCGCACCTTGGCAGGCACCTCACCTAGGTGTCATACCATCCACTGTCCCAACTCTCAATGACCAAGCCAGCTTATGCATTACATTTCTTTAGATAGTGATAATAATAATTATGAAACATACTAATGTAACGTTTTCCTGGTTTGCACAAACATACAGTGCCAGCATTTTCTATTTGCATGTGGGCTGTTTTGATATCAACACAGTATGTATGGCAGCATGGGGAGCAGTGGTTGGCATTGTCGCTTCACAGCAAGAGGGTGCCAGTATGGGTTTTCTCCAGGTACTCCAGCTTCCTCCCACAGTGCAAAGACATGCAGGTTTGTTTGTGACTCTAAATTGTCTGTAGGTGTGAATGTGAGTGTGAATGGTTGTCTTTCTCTATGTGTGTCAGCCCTGTGATAGCCTGCCTCTCGTCCAGTGTCAGCTGGGATAGGCTCCAGCCCCCCCGTGACCTCTGACAGGATAAGCAGTTACGGAAAATGATTGAATAAAAATGAATGAAAGAATCAATGATGGCAATCAATATATTTTTCTATTTGATTCTCAGCTATTTTGCTTTGCTCATCCTAATATTGAAATATGCCAATAATCAGTTGCATGAATTGACATTTTTAGACAATTCTTATTTGTGATTTTTATTAAATATGTTTCCTTCTGATGTTTAAATATTTTGGTAGATTGGCAAAACCTATCTTAAAGGAATACTTCATCCACAAAGTGACCATTTGTATGTCAATTACTCACTTCCAAAAAAAGACACTCTACATGGGGTTTTTTGGGGAATTTTTCCTTATCCACTGTGAGGGTCCTAAGGACAGAGGGATGTCGTATGCTGTAAAGCCCTGTGAGGCAAATTGTGATTTGTGATATTGGGCTTTATAAATAAAATTGATTGATTGATTGATTGATTGATTGATTGATTGATTGAATCAAAGTAAATGGGAACCACATTTAAGCACAGTAAAACTATATCAAAACATCTGTGTACAAACTCTCACACAACTCGTGCAATATAATCCAAGTCTCATTTATCCAGTCCTATGCTCAGTACTTCCCAAACACATGCATTTTTGCTAAAACATTATTATTTAAATCATGCCAGTAAATGGTCACATGCATGGCTGAGCAGTGTGTTTGGGCACGTGCATATGTTTTAACTCTGTTCAAACAAAGCTCATACGCATGCTGAGGGTGTGCTGCTCGTAGGTGGAAGTGTTTTACATCTTAACGTTATAGTGAAAATGTATGTGTTTGGGAAGTACTGAGCAAAGGACTGGATAAATGAGACTTGGATTATAGTGCAGGAGTGTATGAGAGTTAGTAAATGGATATGATATGATATGATATGATATGATATGATATGATATGATATAGTGTATCAGTTGTTTGCAGAAACAGTGCCAGTACCAACATTTTCTTCTGGCAGTTGGGTTGGAATCTTGCAGGGAGCTCAACTTCCATGGCACTGAAAAATAACTAACTCCCTGGTCGGGTCACTAACCCAAAACAGGATCTGAAATAGTCTGAAAAATGTCATTTGTTGAAGCACAAAACCTGTCAAGTATGTGGGCAGGTGTGCACAGGTGGAGCTGGAACACAAACAAAGCCACACACACACACACACAGAGGGAGAGGGAGGAGTGTGAGGACACAGGCACCAGTGTGACACTCAACATGGAGATGCCTGCACCAAGCACCGCTGTCATTCATGCCTCCACCCCTCATCGTCCTCTCACTAATGTGCAAGATATGAATTAGACATTAGGCTCTGGGTATTACAGTGCAGCATGGTGAAACTTTTAGCATTGCCTGTCAACTCTTCCTGCAGTCATTGCCTCCTGCTCTTTTAACTCCCTGCCTCCACATGTCCTATCCTGGTGCAAACCATGTAGCCATGACCACCAGATGTGACCAATGGGAAGTTTTATTGTTTTACAGCCTAGTTGCCAAAGGAATGCTGGCACTGTGAGTTTCTGCAAACCACACACAAGTTACATTTGCACGTTTCATACGTATCAATGTTTCTACTGTGATGTAGAATATGAGGTGACTTTGTGACTGGTAGGATGAGGGGATGGTAGATGGTTTGTCACCTTGGTGGGATTCCTACCAAGCTGCAGACCGCTGCAACCCACTGTTCAAGACCAATAAATATCAGCACTGGCTGTGATTTAATGAGTCATTTAAGCACCAAACATGGGTGTTTCACAGCAAAGCCAACATTTTTTCTAGCCACTGAGATGTCATTTTGGTCTATAAATATCTCTATTTGCAAGGCTTTTATCCTGACATTAATATTTGGTTGTCACACATAGATTTCAACACCAGACAAATGTATATTTGATGCTTTAAATTCTTGCCTTGAGGTATTCCATATTTCATTGTAGCCTAAACCAATAACAGTACCACATTGACTAGTCTTGTGCTATTGCATTTGCATTATCCCATTCAACCATAAACATAAATATGAAGGCAATTTGTCATGTTGGTCTCATGTCTGAATAAGTTGGTGTTAAAACCACAATGGCAATGCAAGGACAAACCCTGTAACATCTCCTTGCTGCTATATCAATCCAAAGCAGCACAAGAGAAACACTCAGTGTCAGTATCAATATCAGATCAATATCATGTGCGCAAACATCATCAACTCAGTCATCAGTCTCTACTCTCTACTGTTTTTCCTGTACCAGGTGCCAAATATTTTAAACAGTCCTGCCAAGTCTAAAAAAAGCCATAACAAAGACATATGTAACTGAGAGCTACTGTATGTCTGAATGACAAGATGCCATTACTGTAAATGAGAGATGAAGCTAGAAGGGCTCTAGTTAGGACATGGAGCCAATATACTGTATAAATAATGATGAATCAAAACCTGAATCTTGTAAACATTCATCAACTCAACACAGTCTCAGGTAAAGCTGGTATGTAGAGCACTGAGATCAATATTCCTTACATATTCTGAATCCATCACGGTGGTGGAGTTTTTTTAAAACACAAAGACCAGTGTGTTTCTCTTTATACTCTACAATTCATTGAGCCACTTCAATCATTTTCAAAGCAAAACATATAAACCATTATGAATACTGAAGCCTACCTACTGGTTTCCTCTTCTCTCACCTTTAAAGTGGTTGTACACTCTGCTGATGTTGATATTGATGCCTTTTGAGACCAGGGATATCTGAGTCTCATCTGTGTGATCCTAGGATTTTTTAAATTGGGAGCCCAGAGGGGATCAAGAAGAACATCTCACAACAACTCAACACTTCAACTCAAAATCATCTCAGTGACACAGGAATAACTGTGGGCTGACGATACATACTGTTGCAAACATATTGCTTTTTCTATAATATGTATACCAGTAAAGTTGTTTTTTTTTTCTTCACCGAAATACATCCGCCAACCACCATGGAGAGGGAAGCATGCATCTACTCATGGATGAGAGGGCCATGCTTGTTACGGCGTGGGATGTAAACATTAATGTTGTCCTCCTCAGATGAGCTGTAACGCTAGCTAGCTCAGTGGTGCTAGATGAGCTAGCAGTAGATGCATGCTTCCTTCTGTGCAATGGTATGAGTGGTGGGTGTAATTTTTTTTACTATCAGAGGAGCCATTTTTGACCAAAAAGAATACATAGAAAATTCTTCTGGAGCCACAAAACACATTTGAGCCTTATAATGAAGGTAACACAGCCTATTAAGTCTAAACTAGCCAATCAACATTACTAAAAGGTCTAAATGAGCATTCCTTTAATATGTTTTATTATGTGGTGGCCACTCAGCAGTGGGTTTTTTATGATTAATTGGATTTTTTTTTTCTTTGCAGAGTTGGCAGTGAAAGAAAATGAAGCTTTCCACACACTGTTAAATTCTCTCTTCTCCTTCAAGTCTTTTACTTTTTTGGATTTGGAATCATAGCTAGCCTAGATTAGAAGATTTAAGACTAGCAAGGACTCTTGAGCTTTGGCAAAAATAGGAGGAAAAGGCACCAGTTTCAAGCACATTTTAGTTGATGAAATATTAAAACATTTTTTTATATTTGGTGCATAGGTGCATCATTTGTTTAGACCTACAACAATGATAGATTAACATGTTAAAAGTTAAAAATAGACGTTATTTATTTCCTTATGTTGTTCTTTTTTTTTTTTTTTTTTTCAATTAAAGCCACAGGGAGCCACTGGAGAGGAGCTAAAGAGCCTCATGTGGCTCCAGAGCTGCAGGTTGCCTACCCATGCACTAGAAAGAAAATAATTCCTGCTCACAGGAATGAACTGTTCACAAGGTCTGTGGATTATCTTGAGTAACCGGGTCATGATGACTGGAAAGAGACATTGCTGTTCATTCGTTTTCTGTAAAAGCTTATCCTGACACAGGGTCGCGGGTGTGCTGGAGCCTTTGCCAGCTGTCACTGGGCGAGAGGTGGCGTACACCCTGGACAGGTCGCCAGACTCTCACAGGGCTGACACATAGATACAGATGTCTATTCAGTTTAGAGTCAGCAAGTAACCTAACCTGCGTGAATATTGGATTGTGGGAGGAAGCAGGGAGAACATGCAAACTCTACACAGAGTGCTTAAATCCTTGTCATTGTCTCACATTTGCTGAAACACATCAATTCATATTAACAATAGCTCTGATGGAAGATGCTTTAATGGAAACCTTTATTACACCAACAGCAAATGTCATGTCACTGCATCCAGCTCTCTTCCTCTCTCCTGCTCAGCTCTCACTTTGTCGAGCACGGGTGACTGCAGCATGTCAGATGGATACTGTTCATTGCAAATACGTTTTTAGGACATTGCTAGGGGGCCAGTAGCCTCCTGGCCCTCTCAGACCTCCTCCTTGTTCTCATAGTAAACATCCTGGAGGACATGCAGTAGAGCAGCCAGTCTGTCCGTCAGATTACAAGCAGGCATTATGCCTTACATGCCCATCTAGCATCACTCAGCCTCTGAAGCTCTCTAGGGTGAACTCACTGCAGATGGAACCATTTGCTGTGAACATATGACACTCACGCGAAAACAAACTCTTTTTGGAGTAAATTAAAAATGAAAACAGACAGCCTCAGGTAACGATGCCAACATGAGCGCACGGGGGGCACATTTGGCTACTGCTCTGATTCCAGTACTTCAGATTATTCTAATGCTTTATGTTTTTGTTCATGGGAAATAAGGCTATCCTGGTGGAAGTTAGTGCACTTTCAGCCCTTTCTCCTTAGTGTCCCCATAGTGGGTTTTCATTTGTTTGTGTGTTTAACACTACCACTAGGGAGTCATAAAGTTAAACCTTTTCTATTCTATAATTGAAAAAGTTTTGACTGATAATTCCTTCTCCATTCCCCAGCCCCGTGACTCTAACATATATCTCCTGGGGGGGGGATAAAGCAATGGAGAAATTGGCATTGGCAGCTGGGATCATTTGTCCCTCTTCATCCCTGTCAGGAGCTGCTTTCTTCTCCCTCAGTTCCTCAGACCTTGCATCGACTACTGTGTACTGAACGACATCACTGTCAGACACAGGTATCCCTTTTCTCTCCTATCATCTGCTTTTAAATTACTTCTTTTGAATTCACAGAATGTTTATAACCTGGTATGCATAAGGGAGGGGGAAGTGGAAGAACGCCTGTAAGTCTCCCAGCAGCCACTACGAGTACCTGGTAAAGCCAACTGGCATCACTAGCACCCCTGCGGTCTTGGTAAATTACACTGGAGATGAAATGTTTGTTGTTTTCCTAGACGACATCCTGATCTTTTCCAAGTCCCTGTAGAAACATGCTTAGCAAGCTGCTGGAGGACAAAGGCAGAAATGTGCAAGTGTCCTTCCTGGGGTTTGTGGTGGCTGCTGGCAACATCCAGATCGACCCCCACACCCTGGGAGGACCTACAGCAGTTGTTGGACTTTGCAATCTAATAGAGTATCATCTGGAACTACCTCAACTTATTCTTCCTTTGGTAACCAGCTGCTTGGTCCATCCAAAAAACTTTTATCTTAGCATGTATCCTAATACCTCCGGACTCTTCTTGCCATGTCGTGGTTGAAGTGGATGCCCAGGTCCGGAGCTGACCCCTGCCAGGGACCTGAAGCTTTCTCTTTGTGCCTTCTTGGCTCACCCTTGCAGAATGCTACTACAATACTGGGAAAAGGGAGCCGCCTACAGTCAAGATGGCATTGGAGGAGTGGAGGCATTGATTGGAGATGGCACAGCAACCATTCGTCATCTGGACAGATCACAAGAACCTAAAATACATCTGTTCTGCCAAGAGACCGAACTCCTGACGAGCCAGGTGGGCCCTGTCCCAAAACTGCTTTAACTTCTCTCCTTATCACTTCCTTCAGCATCTTTCCCCTGGTGCTTGCCCTGGTAATTGTCTCAACTCTACTCCCAGGTTCTTCAGTGAGGCCACCCTTCCTGATTGGCAAGTCACGCTGTGGAATTCATGTGATAATGATTCTGGTGGGGCTCCATGGAAGCAGATGTCAAGGAATTTGTTGCAGCCTGAATGGTCTGCTCCCAGAACAAAAGCTCTCAGCAGGATTTCCGGATCTGTGACCTGTCCCTCTATGCACCTGGTCCCACGGACTTAGTCACCAGCCTTTCACCATCAGACAATAACACAGCCACACTAACTAATATTTACCTTTTTTTCAAGTCTGCGCATCATATCCCATCACCCAGACTCCAAGGAAATAGCAGAAATCATGTTAAACCATGTGTTTGGACTGCATGGCCTCCCCAGAGACATCATCTCTGACTGGGGCCCCAATTCCCCCCTCCATTTTGGGTTTTGCTGGCTTCTTGGAAACATGGTCAGTATTTCCTCAGGCTTCCACCCCGAGTCCAGTGGCCAGGTGGAGACAGACCTATGATGTATAGCCTCTCACAACCCTACCATCTGGTCCACAACCCACAACATCCTGTCCATCCTTACCATCTCCATTCCAATGCTCCCAAGGCTACCAACCCCTCTGTTCCCTGACCAGGAATGAGAGGTTAGTGTCTCCTCTGTCCAGGCCTTCATCCATCAATGTCCATGCACCTAGGCACTGGCTCGCTCCACCCTGCTCCAGATTGCTACCAGAAGGCCGCCAACTGCTGCTGCACTCAAGCACCACCTGGCTAGAGGATTTGGCTCTCTACATGGACCTTCCCCTCCAGGTAGAGCCTAGAAAGCTGGCCTTGAGGTTCGTTGCACCATTCCCCATCCCTAAGGTCATCATCCCTGTTGCAGTCAGCTCACAGCTCCCCCATGCTACACACATTCACCCTACCTTTCACATCTGATGGCTCATACCACATATACTGACCCACTTCCACTAGTCATTTGCCAAATTGTCTTTTGCACTATGCTAAGCATTTCAACACTCCTTGTGCTTATCTGTTTGATCCTGCCTGCCTGAAACCCCTCCTGACTCAGATTCCTCGCCTGCCCCTTGCCTGGTTAAATTTGCCGTCTCTGTCTGGCTACCTGGGCTCGACCTCTGCTTGTTCCACAGATTAAAGATTTTGGATTTACTCTTATGCTGCTGTCTCGAGTTGTGCTTTTGGGTTTCTTTCTGCTCTCTGCCAGCCAACGTTACACATGATATGTTAGACACACATATACCAAACAGCAGGCTCTTCATGCACATGGTGTGTGTGGGGGTCTACAGAGGTGACCTTCCTCTCAGGGAAGGATGACCCTCATTTAGGCCATTCTCCAGCTGACAGTGAAATGTTGAACAAATAGTAGGTTATGCCTCCCTTTCACTAACACGCTCCTTTGCTCCGCAGTGTGTTGCCCTGTGGTTTCTATCTCTCCTTCATTCTCTTTGCCCCCTCACAGCTGCAGGAGCTAAACATGCTGCCAGCACTTTATTAACACTCTTCGCTTAAACACACACTCATCATTAGTGGTTACATTACGTCAAGGGGGTGTTACTACACACTGTACACTGTAGGAAGAAATAGAGATTAGGTGAGTATTAAAACTAGGCAGGTTGTACAGTCTATACGCTCATGTCAAAGGGATTTTGAATAACCTTCATCTAGAAGCTTCCAGTCACAGCCCTCATGTTGTTAGGGATTTTATTCCATCTATAACCCCACAGCCTCAGCTTCTAATAAAAACCGATCATAATTAGAATTAGAACATCAGTTACATTGGTTACGCTAGTGTTATTGATTTATTGAGAAGGATCTGCCACTTGTCCTCTCTATCCTCTTTTATTGATGAGGCCTAAAATTGATGTGGCACTAAAATAAATTCTCCGCTAATCTTTATAAAAGTCAGTAAGCAAAAAGAGTTTCTCATATTATCACTTATTCTGCTCACTCTCTTGCTATCAAATCTGCTTTTAAGCACAAGCGGCACATTCGGCAGTCAGACCCTGAATTAGCCTTTTTTTTAGGTGTGTCTAACTGGGACGGTGATTTAAGAGACAGCTTAGTCCACGCTGACTTGCACGATAGAATTAAGGCCCAGTCTAATCAGCCCCCCCTCCCTGGTGGCAGGGACAGTTAACTGTCAGCATACTGGTTAGAAACAGCTCTTTCACAGATGTGCTATACGGACCTGGATATGATGCTATGCCTATTATAAAGAGGTCACCAGGAGGTTACACAAACAGAGAATGCCATAAGGTAAAATGACCCCAATTACCCTGGTGTGCTACATTTTAATTGTGCAAATCAGCGCCGCTGTACATTAATATTCTCTGGCATAGAAAAAGTCAATCTGTCAGCAAGGGGATCAAGATTTATTGCTAATGAGAAGCAAATCTTTCTGGGTTACTGACCACATCGACTCAAAGTGTCCTCATTGGTTTGCTATGGTCAGAGCTATTAAATATGTACGCCTGTTTGCTGCTTCATTCTTGCCTTATAATGCTCTTATGACTATAAAAATAAGTGTGGGTAGTTTACTATATATTTGTAAATATTTAAATCTGTTTCCTATAAATGTCACCCAGCTGCACTGTTCAATATTTTCTCTATAACAATAGATCAAATTACAACAGTATGAGTAATGTATCCCTCGTAGTGATGACTCCACAGAGAATTATCACCTAACTGCACGTCCTCTGGAAAGCTGAGCCCATTTCGGCTCATTGTTTCATTTGTACAGCCTGCAACTTCACTGTTCAAATTCACTCTCTGCATAATTTGCCAGATATTTTCCTCAGTGGTTGATGAAGCCGAAACAGAGCAAAGAAAAGACTCGATATTGGATTTGCATTTGTCAGACGACCAAAACACAACTCAAAGAGGTGCTAATGGCAGTGTTGAGTTTATAGCTTGTTTACACTGCCCTCAAGTGGCAATGACAAAAAATACATCTGCTGCTGATGTGTAAAGATGTGTAAAATGTTTTTTAATCTACATTGCTATTAGTAAAATTACATAATTGTCAAGTATGGTTATGTCACTGCTAACTGTGCTTGTGTGCTTTGTTTTGTGCTCGTGTGTGTGCTTTAGTCTATGTTGTACATTTGGATATTACATTGTTAATGTTTTAGGTCATATGGTTAGGTTTTTGTTTTATTAACAGTGCTTATGTTTTGTTGTTTTTGCCTGTGTGCCTTGTTGTGTGCTTTTGTCTATAGTTATATGCTTGCTCTGTGCTCATGTTTCCTTCTGGACCTTGCGTGGATCTGTGCCATCATCCACTTTTATCTGTGTTTATATGCTTCTGTGCTTTGTATGTTATTTTGTCTTTTTCTTAAATACACTTACACCATCAGCCTGCCAGGGACTGCAGATGAAAACTAGCCTGTATGGCACATTTCCTTGACTTAAGTGATCATGTTCATTAATGTGCACTGTCCCTTTCTATATAAAATAAACAAACCTGTCAATTCAGGAGGGAGCCTGAATGCAGAGCAGCAGGCAGGTTTGAGGTTAAACAAAAAGCACTCAGTAATGAAGCTGAAGAAAAACATCCAGAATAGACAGGTAAAAGAAAGTCCAAATGACAGAAGAACCAAAAGTAAACTGAAAACCAACCGGGATGATACGATAACACAACTCAGGTAAATCATCCAAACTGAGCACAAGACACTTGGCAGGAGACGGAGCAGGGAACGACACCAAGAACACGGGGAAGAGCACAGACAAACTGACAGGGAACAAAGGGAAACACACAGGTGTATGTACAGAGAAAAATAATCAAAAGATTGAGACACAGCTGGAGTAGGAGGACACAGGCAAAAGGAGGAAAATGAGGATTGGCTTACAACAAGAGTGCAGTTGGGAACACCAGGGTGGAGCAAACAAGACTAATACAGAACAGGCGTTTAGGGAAGACTCTGGGAACAGGGAAGGACTAACGAGACTGGTGGACACACCTGTCATGTGACAGAAAACAGGTGGAAAAACACACAAAGACAGGAAGTGAAAGCAGACACAACACATGAGGAGAGAATCTACAAAATAAACAGATTAAACATGAACGAATAACATGAAACAAGGAGCACAAACAGAAAACTCCAAAACAAAGTCCATAGGATAACAGATAACAATTTTTGACTTTCATTAGCCTGAGATCTCTATTAAGATACACATATATGTTGTGTATATGCTGTTGAACTTTATATTTAAAAAATAAGGTAATTAATTTCCCAAAGGTAGGCTATGTAACGGAAGGACTGACCTCACTGCCATGTTTTTCCTCACCTTTGTTTTGGTGACAGAAAAGAAAGAGCTGCATTAATGCACTGGATTCAACACTTGAATTCATTTGAAAGGTAACTGAAACCAAGTAACTATTTTAATTTCCTTAAAACACATTGCAGCAGCACTGCATAATGGCTGAAATGGGAGATTAATTTTCTCAGATGGCATAGATTTTTTTAAAGGAGTCCTTTGTGATCACATCTATTGCAGCATGAATAGTAGTGTTTAGCTTCTGCAGATCATATTCCTTCAGCCTGCTCGAGTTCAGCTTGTTAGCCTCTTAATCTTTGGGGTGTGTGAACACTTACCCTAAATATTGAGCTGTGAAAGAGACAGGCAGTCCCCTGAGTCCTTGCAGAGAAACACAGACCACGCACCAATCACACACGTGTATAGATCCCTAAATGAAGGATTGCAACTTTGAGAAGACTGGATCAATATTCATGTCGTTTAATTGATTATTTGACCTGATGGCTGATGGTCAGTCAATACTGCAGGCCACCCTAAATTAGGACAAAAGGTTTGGCTGTAAACAGATTCCATCACAGCTGTCATCTCTGTCCTTCACCTCCTCGGGGAGAGATGTGAGCAAACGAGGTATTTTCTACATGTGCAAAATAAAAACATTACAGACAGCATCGGTTGTTTCAGCAAGTGCCCCCTGCAGCAGCTGTAATACATGAGCAAAACATGAGGTTACATGATGTTACTGTGGATCAACAAAGTCCTCATAGGATGAGGTCAGTGTGAATGTAAAGTAACTTTGATTATTCCCTAACTGAAAACACCTAAAATAGTCTCTTCAGCTCCATCCACCATGGTTCCCTACCTTTAACAAAGTACTTCTCTTAAGCTGAACCATGATCTTAAACCTAACCAGGCTGTATTTGTGCCTTCATGTAATAGTTTGGAAGGACATACAAACTGTGTTCTCCTAATAGGGACATCAGATCAGAGGACCTTTCTATGTGTCATTCTAGAGGCCATGGACAAACAGTCTATGCCATTTAAAGGAATATTACACCCACAAAATGACCATTGTAAATCAATTAGTCATGCCATGTTACCTTGAATTCATAAAGATAACTTTCTTGCATGCCTCCATGGAAAACTGCAAACGTATTGATTTATTGATTGAGTGGGAACCACATTTAACAACAGCAGAGCTATATCCAAACTTCCATTTACAAACTCTCACACAATTCATGCAGCATATTCCAAGTCTCGTGACAGTTTATAAACATATGTTTTAATATAGTTTTTCCATGGTAGTCCCCAATCAATCAATAAATCAATATGTTTTCTGTTTTCTGTGGAGGCAAGAGAGAAAAAAAAAGTTCTTAAAAAATTCAAGGTAACACAGAATGACTTATTAACCTTGTGGGTAAAGTAGGATTTCGTCGTCATTAGCAATGAGTCAGCTATATCGAATGCATGTGGAAGGCATTAAATCAAATAAAGATAATTATCACACAAAAAAATAAGTCGGCCAGGTAAGAGACTAATGATGTGTGTCATTTTGCTAGATGCAGGTAGATTAATTACGCATGTAAGCGGATGTTTTGTTAGCATTTAGTTAGCATGACATTAGCCAGCTTGTCTTTGTCCAGATGATTATGTAGTTGGCATTTTGCTTGTAGATCTGAGGGTCCTGTGCCCATCTGTTTGTAAATCCAAAGATTTAAAGGTCTCTTTATTGCTGACAGGTATAAACACGGACACCAACGCCAGATGGACATCAGGGACTGTAACGTCAATAGGTGGCAAGTGGTAAAGGTCTGTAAGGATTCAGATCATTAACTAACTTCAGTTTTGTAATATTTCACTCCATTGCCTCTGTTGAGAGCTTTTCTCTATATGGGCATTTGTCTTTCGTGCTTACCTATACTTTTCTGACAATGAACAATTGACGGATGACAGATGACCAGACCAGCATCTAGCCTGCCGTAGGTAAGGATGCATATCTTTCCAAGATGGCGCCACTACCACCAAAATGCTCCACAATTCCCATTCCCTATTACAGGACTGAGATTTTTGTAATTGGACCCAAAGCAGCAACTCAATGTTTGGCTGCTTTAGCAAGCACATTGAAACTAATAATACAAACTTGGCAGTAGTTTTAGACTCAGATTTAAATTTTACTTCTCATTCAATCAAGGTCATCAAAACATCCTTTTTCATCTCAGGAACATCATTAAAGTCAAAAAAGATGCTGAAATACTCACACATGCTTTCATTGACACCTGCAATTCCCTTTTCACCTGATTACCCAAAAAGTCGATAAGTGAACTGAACTGAAACAAGAAAAATGTTTCACATCACCCCACTGCTTAAGTCACTACACTGGCTACCTGTATTTTTATAGATAGCCAGATCGTTAAGGTCCTCTTCTGCTTCACTTTTAAATGTTCCTCATGCGTCCCATAAAAGTACTAGAGAGAGTGCTTTGTGACTTTATGACCCTAAAATGTGGAACTCGCCGCCTCTGAATGTTACAACAAGCTCTGTCTGTATTTTTAAAAGCAAATTAATTTTACTTAATTTGAAGTAACATTACGGTCTTACTTGTTAATTTCATTCTTTTTTTTAATTTCATCCCTGCTGCTTCTTTTCAATTTGTTATTTATTCATTTCCTTTTTATTCTATAGATTTTTATTTATAGAATTATTTTTGTTTGTTTTGATTTGTGCTGTTTTTTTCTTTCTTAGAAATATTTCATTGTCTTACTGTAGTTGTTTGTAACATTCTTTACATTGAGTCTGTGTTCTTTCAATTTTGCTATATAAAGCACTCTGGGCTGCATCTTTGTATGAGAGGTGCTACATAAATAAAGCTGAGGTGAGTTGAGGACTGTTGTACTTAATTGCAATGCACTGTACAATCAGTTTCTCCTCGTCTTCCTCAGCAGCTGCTGAGCAGAACTCTGCTCGGAGAAGAGGAAGCATCCTCGGTGACGCTTGAATCTACGGCAGCAGAGTTTGTTCCTTTGCATGTAAACTCGCCTCCTCATTATATTTAGCAGTGACCTTTCCTCCAGCTGGTTTAATAATCTGGTGCATAATTCATGTTGGAAAGCTGCATTACTGAATGTAAAGCAAAGTGTGGACAAAATACGAAGAACAACTTTGTGTTGTGTTACATTATGTAAGGTGTTTATATTTCTTCCTGTCATGAAAGTGTGTGTTCATTATAACGAGAAAGAAAACACTAAAATCATAAGAAAATATGTCTATAGTGCGATGTATGTATGGTTCGTAATGAAAAGTAAAACACTGAATTACTCTTGAACTCTGTCCCCCTCACTTTCGTAATCACAGCCACACCTCCACATGTGTATGTGTACAGGTGAAGATCATATTTCAAGAATGTCTCACTGTGGGCACGCCCCAGCACAGCTATTCACCAAAGGGAAAAAAAAACAACAGAAAACTCATACGTCTTTCAGAAGCCAAAGGCCAGCACTGAAGCACATTTGCTTCCCAGATGGACTCTCAGACCAAAACAGGGAAGGTTTACCTGCAACCGCACAAAGTTGGCAAAGTGAGTACACAGATTTCTCAGTAGTAATGAGCATTTGATATAACATAGGACTAAATATACAGCTTTGTTTTTAGCAGCAGGTGATAATTGCTTTGTTTTAGATTACAGGGATAAAAACCTGATCATGTCAACCTTATAGAAACCAGAAAACTGACTTGACGCTACAGTAAATAAGTAACTAAAAAAGACAGACAGAAAGACTATGCAGTGTGGGTTACAGTCCTGCATGGGTCAGTGCTTTCTGACTTTAACAGGAGAGACGTCAACACCTGTGTAATTATAATTTTGTCCCAGTTTCATTTAGATTCAGTTAGCTGAGGGAGTGAAATGTGAGCCATCGGTCTGGTAGAAAAAGCTCTCAGCCTGTTCTGTGTGTCGCTCAGAGGAGACTCAAGAGCAGGAATCCAAATTAACAAGTTGAAACACAGCACAGTTTCCACAGTACACATTCCTGTGCTGCACTGACAGATAGTCCTGCACACACTCATTCAGTGTGGTGTCACTGCAGACATTAATTTTTAACCCAGCCAACACACCTATACTATATACTATACTGAAACTGGTACAGAAATGCAAAGTAACTTTAGAAACCTGCTGTAAATGATCAGAGCTTTAAATGTGATACATTAAAACATAAGGTACAGTATATGTGGTTTACTTTGAGTAAAATCCTGTAAGATAAATGTTATTAACGAACACAGCCATGCATTCCTTCTTTTATTTTGAAAGGAGGACTAGGTCATGAGTGACGTGATGGTTTGTCCTCACACTGTGACACTCCTCTGGACTTGAAAGCACAGGGAGGATGTGACTAATGTTTACCTCTGTGCGTCACACGCGGGAGGGTTGAAACTGTCAATCACACTCACAGGCAAAGGTTTCAGGTAGTTTCAGTAAAATGTGGACCTCGAGTAGGGGAGGAGGAAAGAATGTAACACGTCATAAACTTGAACTACTGTGACGTAGATATATTTACATGCCGGTGACACAGTTTCGCAAGACTGTAGCCTTTATTAACAAACATCTGCTTTCTCTGCTCTTAACCATCTCTTGCTCTCTCCTCTCAGAAATGGAAGCCAGTGTGGTTGTCTCTGTTTCCCCCCAGCAGCAGTGGAGTGGGTCGACTGGAGATCCAGGATATGGGAGGTACAGTTTTCTTCTTCTATCACTATTTGTCCCAGTGTGTTGGAAGAACTCCAGCTCCATTGATTTTGCACATGAAGTTCACTTTACTCATCATGGGTGGCACTATTCACCCTGCAAAAACTGGAATAATGTCTTGCAGGAGCTCTCCAAAGGTCCAAACGTTTAAAGGATTTAAAGGTATACTATGCAGGAATTGTCAGCTACTGTTTGTTAACAGTGTCTTCAGCAAAAGTGAAAGAAAAAGCCAACTGCATTTACTCTCGTTTTGTAGCGAGCTTTGTCCGCTTTGTGTTTTACCCTTGTTCCCAGCTCCAAACCGAAGCTGGGAACACACTGGTTTATTAACATTAATTTAGCCTGGCTTGTTATCAGCTGGTAACTGGCTTCTAGCGGTCCAGACCACTCTGCTGAAGGAAGGACGGCGAGGCGTTCAGGTGCTGTTCACCAACAATGACTTTATTGCAGTCTTCAGGACAAAACAATAAACACGGCCTTCTCATGAGGTTGAACAACAGCCCCGAGCGTATCTAGACACTTTGTTCTACTGACTATCATCACTCTTTGCCATATACGGTCTTCACCATAACGCACCTGAGAGAGAGCTACTTCCCTCCATGCACGAAGCACATGTCACACACTCACAGGTTACCCATAAGGCCACTGTCCTTAAAGGGGAAAAAAAGGTTAGCCAGTAACAGCCTGTTACATTTCGCCACTCTGTCTGTTGTTGTTGAAGCTGGGACTAACTTCACACCCGAGTTGATGGTGTTCCAAAAGTCATAAAACCAAGATGTTGTTAGAAACACCAGTTCTCGTCAGGTTAGACATTGTTGGCAATATCAGTCATGAACAGCTCATAATGCTGCACTCTGTGCATACAAACACTGTAGCAACGTGTCCACAATACAACTGTTTTAATGAGACACAAAAAAGACAGAAGTGCCGATTAACTGTATATGACTACAGCTTTCACTACTGTTGATGGACGGAGCAGCCATCTTGGATATTGAGGTTGGAGTTGTTGAAGTTCTTCTTACTTTTTGATTTGGAAATTCGACTTCAGGGAGATGTTCCAGTTATAAACTCTGACAGGGAACTTGGAAATTCAGGCTCCCCAGTCCAAAAAGAATGTACAATAATGGAAGACACCACTGAGTTGCAATATGAGAAATTTAGGCTCCGGTATATCTGGAGCTCTGTCCATTTTAATGTCTAAAAGTCAGGATATCTCTACTACATCTATTCTGACATTTTTTATGTGTCTTTTGCAAGCCTCCCAGATGTATTGAAGTGCAATACTAAATCAGTGGAGAACCTCCTTTAAATAAGCAAACTGTGTAGCTAGATTGTCGAAACCACTTGGACTGCTTTTTCGAGGTCAAACTAAATATCAGCACGTCTGAAATGTAATACTGATAATAATACATAGCTGCAAAGGAAAATGTGGACACACAACGATTGTGGATCAAAGTTACTTTGAGTAATCATTTTAATGTTTGCCTTTCTTTTCCTCCAAACAATTTTGTTTAATCTGCAGTTTTTGTGTACAGTACAACCTTTGTTAGTACAATGCTTTTACTGGTAGTGATGACCAGGTTATGAAAAAAGATCCAAGTTGTAAGATGAAACTGAATTATGATTCATGATGTTGCAAGGTAGGTTGCAGGAAGACTAATAAGACAGAGCAGAGACAACATATGGTGAGTCTGCTACACAAAACTGTGATGGGTCACAAGCCAAAAAAAGTTGGGAAAAACTGCTCTAATGCAACACTATATTTAGTCCCCTTTTAGATGTCTTTGAGTGCATGATTTTATTTAGGAGTTTGGCTTTGGGTCATTATTCCTTGGACTCTGCTCCAACTATAAAATGATATCAAACTCCATCCAAACATTCTGGTGGCATCCATCGTGCTCTTCGTGCCCAAACACGTGGGATGTTTTTCAGGAACAACTTTTTCACAATACCTCCTGGGAAGCGAAACAAAAAGCCATAAAAAACATGAGCAGGGAGAGATGAGGACAGCCCCTGTCATGGGGAATCATGAGGAAACAGCCCACAGGTGGATGCTGGGTGGTGGCGGTGGATGTGTGTGACATGTATACAGCAGCAGGCCGAGCAGCAGCAGCAGAACATGAGCAGAGAGTTTGACAGTTTAAATGGAGCCCAGAATTGGTCATGGCGTTACGTAAGCTCAGCGGATGCATCTGCATGATGCAGCCGAGTTTTCGCGCAGGCTTTAGTGAACATATTATAATGTACATATCAAACAATCTGAGGAACAAAATGTTTCGTGACAGCTTTAGAATGATGTCTATAGCAGTGTAACATACTTTACAAAAAAGGGGAACACATGATTAGACAAGGATGAAAGGCATGGCACAGTGCATGGTGGAGAATACTGAATAACTGTGGACAACAGTTCAGTCACTCTGAAAAAGCACTGAGTACTTCAGCTGCAGTAAATGATAACTAATGATGGCCTGTGTGTGTGACAACCATGTGCCAGCTGAGGTGATAAACACTGAGACAGGGTGGTCATCATGAGGACAGTCAGACTGCAGCCGATTTGGACGCTTCCCAGCTGATTGAGCTGATCTGAAATGTACAAGTGGCTTCGATGATAACAGCTGGTTGAATTAGGAAGGGAGGACAAGAACAGAGCTTCATCTCTTCCTTACCTCTCTATCTTCTTTAACACAGATCAGATAAGACGTGTGTTTGTAGGAGCCTCAGATGAATGAAAACGTTGACCTCTAGCGTTTGTTATAAGTTTAACTTGATTTTGCCTAATTTTTCATTTGAATAAAATGTATTAAGACCTATGTTTAACATCTATTATCCTTACAGATATTTGTATTTTTTATCACTAATACATCTGAGACAGCTGAAACTACTTTGCTTTTTAAAAGTTTTTGATTTTTAATTCATATTAACAGAGTGAATCAATAATGTGATCTCATTTTTACCGCCTAGTGTTTGGTGTTTTAGTCTCTTTCCACTGTGACCTCCTGGCACCGTACACATTTTTTACATCTCTTCCTGACCTTAAGATGTTTCTCATCAATATCTGGAAGGAGAGCCATAAGAAAAAGTTAAAAAGGATGGACTTTCACAATTTTATTCTCTGTAGGTTTGACAGCACACACAGTGCACAGACTGGTAATAATACCCCTAGCCTGACATCGCCAGACCAAATCACAAATGCAAAATATTCTCAAATCTCTCAGTTAATTTTTGATTTCCAAAGGGTGTTATTAACAGGTTATTAACATGTGACACACTGACCATGGGTCTCATTCATAAAACATACTAAAAATGTACGTATGGACAAAAGCCAAAAATCTGTGCCAAAAAAAAAAAGATATATATATAGAAAGTTTCTACAGACTTCCACCTCATCATCTGCATCGCCAATTTCCTGTCCCTAAAAAGTTTATAAGCAGAGTTCCTCCCATCAAGTCTGTTTTTATAGATTCCAACTTTTGAGTGGGAGGTGGCATAGGCCTCGTTTTGTGTGTACGCAATATTTATAAATGAGACCTCATCTGCCCTGACAAATGTATATTTAAAACAGAAACAATGGTGCATTACGTAGCCAAAATAGGTGTGAAATACAAACAAAAACTGTATGAACAATAAGTAAAGAGCTACTAGAATTTGGTTGATATAGGCCTACATGTTGCTGCTGATTGGATAACACCTCTGACACACCCACCAAATGTAAAAAATGTACCTTGAAGCCTGTTCATTTCACACTGTTTTATGGAAACATGTTTTTCAACCTGGAAACCAGGGCAGACAGTGCACACTGTTTTTAGATTAAACATGCTCTAAGTCCACCTGATGTAGATGGCTAATCACAGCACAGTAGTACCAGCCAGTCACAATACATTAAGGTGGGACTTGGCACAAAACAGGAAAGCAGAAAAAATTAACCCTGAGAGAGGGAAAAATGTGAACAGACATAACATGCAGAGATGAGCTGGTATATTAAACTTCTGCCAGGTCCTGTCAGAAATATGACAATCTCTCCTGTCTTGTCAAGAAACGCTTTAACTGCAGCTGATTGTTCTTACTTTACCAAAAATATACCATCCAGTTCTGAGGAAAAACGGCTTTAACAGAAAGTTCCACATCATCTGCAGCCATCTTGGATCATGGTGCTCCTCTTCATGGTCCTCATCTCAAACACACCCCATGTTAGATAAACGGTTGTGATTGGCCCGGCATGTCTCAGGCTTCTGGAAATCTGTCCAAAGTGGAGGGGGGCCAGACATCTGCCAGAGCAAATCAGACATGAGCTCGCAGATCCGTCTGGCTCCCAAGCAAGTATAGCCAAGCAGGGCTATTAAATAACATGGCAACAAAATATAAACAGCAGGACTCAATAAGAGCTGACAGGCCTGTCAGAGATGACCTAGATGACTTACTGTGCTGGTTATGAGACCGTATAGGGTCATGTTACGTCTGTCAAAATCTTTTAAGACACAGATATTGTTCAAACTGTTTGTGTCAAAATCTGAAGTGTAACAGAGTTCAGAGTGTTTGACCTGTTTGTCTCATAGGAGTGTGAAGGTGCAGGAGTGTTTGTGCTTGTGTGGAAATATTTTACGAATGTGCTTGGTCTCCCTAATCACTAACCGTGATACATTAATCCTGTGTCTATCTATGTCCCGTCCAGGTGGTGGTGCTGGAGCTGATCACATGCCTGGGGTGAGGAGACACTACCAGCCCCATATGGACAGGAAGCTGAAGGTGGTCCGACTGTCCGACCTGATCAGTGTCCTCAGACTCCCCCCAAATGCTGAGGCCTGTCCAATGGTCAGCCTCTCTGAGTGTTTATAATGTTTGCATGTATCAGTGATGGTTAAATAAATACTACAAGCTGGTATCTGTGCTGTTTGCAGGACAACATGGCAGCATTTTGTGTGGAGACACAGGAAAGAACGATGGTGTTTGCTGCACACAAAGACGACTGCATTGAGTGGGTAGACAAACTGTGTCATAGCACGTTTCAGGTGAGAGGGAAATTACATCAATTGTGTTCATTGTTAGACCCTTAATAATTGCTATCACAGACAAAACAGCATACTGTATGTTGTAGATTGAATATAAATCAGTTTGTATACAATGCTTGGCCAACAGGCATTCTTCTCTAACCTGATTTAACAGCTGTGTGCTTCTCTCTCCTCTCCTTGCTCTCTGTCTCTGTCTCAGAGAGGTGTTGGCTCAGACTCTACTCAGCTTCAAATGGAGGAGAACCAGATATATGCCTCAGCAGATGACGGTAAATCTTCTGCTCCTATGCTTTTAACTTCTCTCCTTTTCTCTCTCTGTGTTCATTCATTCATCTTCTAACCACTTCATCCTCTTGAGGGTCGCGGGGGGGCTGGAGCCTATCCCAGCTGACATCGGGCGAGAGGCAGGGTACACCCTGGACAGGTCGCCAGACTATCACAGGGCTGACACATAGAGACAAACAACCATTCCCGCTCACATTCACACCTACGGACAATTTAGAGTTATCAATTAACCTAGTCCCCAATCTGCATGTCTTTGGACTGTGGGAGGAAGCCGGAGTGCCCGGAGAGAACCCACGCTGACACGGGGAGAACATGCAAACTCCACACAGAAGGGCTCCCACACCCAGGATCGAATTGGCAACCCTCTTGCTGTGAGGCGAGAGTGCTAACCACCACACCACCGTGCCGTTCTCTCTTTGTGTTTCACTATTCTATTCCTCTCCTCTAACGAAACTGTCATCGGTTTCCTTTTATTGTTATGACAAACTCTTGCTGTCCTGTTTTGAGCAGGTTTGAACGTGTGCTACATAAAAGAAAAGTAGCTAATTGAACTCAACAAAGTACTTTTTATGACAGTGTACTCAACACACACACACACACCTGTCTTGCCTGAGGGGGGAAGTAAGAGTAGGTGTTGTCATTTGAACCAGTGTATGAGCAAATGTATCTGCAGCTTTCTGTGCTGGAGACACACAGAATCTCTGTAATTAGCATCTTTCATAAAGGTGTGAGTATTTACGGCATTTTGAACAAACGAAAACACTGGGAATTTTGCTGCAAGAGTGATATAAGAACTTCCTGTGGATGTATGTTGTGACTCTGGGTCGTCCAACCCAGTTGCCAAGAAAAAGGTTGGCACTGTACGTTTTTCTGCAAATCAGGGATACATTACATTTGTACATTATTATGTTTCAACCACACTGTGGTTAACATGTGGTTAGGTTTGGGCACAAACACCACCAGGTTATGGTTAGGAAGAGATCATGTCTGGGCTTTAAAAACCTGGTTTTGATGGCGAAACAGAGCTGGAGAAGCCACTTCCTGTGTCACTTTCCCCGCTGGAAAAACAGTGATGGACGGCTACAATGCAACCAGGTTTGGTGGCTAAAACGATGGCGGACACACAGCAATGACTCGCTAAAACACAACCGTCTTTGTTGTTTGTTGGTGTTGAACAGTTGTCTGCAGTCATCTTCAACATGGCAGGCATCTCACCGGGAGCGTATCTATGTTTCTAGGGGTCTATGTTGCCCGCTCAACCAAGCAGGAAACATAGAACCCTTTTTGTGTAAGCGGGCGAACATAGAAGCTTTTTTGCAGGGTTAAGTGGGGAACATAGAACCCGGGAAACATAGGGATGACCCCATCTCACCCACCCCGTCCATCTCGTGATGAGAAAGTCAGCTTGTGTACTACAGTATGTCACTTTAGAAACATTGCTATGATACGTATGAAACATACAAATGTAACATATTCATAGCTTGCTAACATTTCCCTCTCACAACTGGGCTTGGTCATCTGGGAAGTTTATGTGTATTCCTTTAAACTACATTCTGTGTGCAAAGTTGAAGGTTGTCCTGATGGCAGTGCTATAGAAAAGTCCATGGAGTCACTGAAACATCATGATTTGTCCTATAATCCATAAATAATCACAGCACATTACATGAGAGAAAGTCTTGTTCAGAATCAGTGTCTAAACTTGATACTTCGGAGCAACTTCTCACTTTGTATGTCACAACTTAGGACTTGAGGGAAATTCAAATGTACCCTGTGCAAAGATACGTTTATGCTCATGAGGTTCTCAGCAAGTCACCTCCTTGAGGCCTATTAAATATGTTGAATGCATTTACATCATCATTAAACATTTGCAGTCTTCTCATTCCTTGACTATGTTGGCATAGTGCTATTTTTCTTGGCACTTGGCATGTCACTGCTACCAACTGTCAATCAGTGGTATAACGTGGAACTGGCAGTGAATGTGGAAAAGATCGAAATAAAACCAAACCCAAAAACATGTCTCCATAGCCCATGGTACTGCTTATGATCAAGAACTTAATAGGGGACTTTTAAATGGTACAAAATGTCCAAAGTCCAGACCTGCAGTTGTATGGAAATGACAGCCCAGTCACCAGAAAAAGGGTTGGCATTTTACGTTTATGCAAACCACAGATTCATTACATTTGTACGTCTCATGCATATTATATCAACATTTCTAAAGTGACTGGGTGTATGAGCTGACTTTGTCATCAGCAGGTGACACCTAGGCGAGATACCTGCCAAGCTGCAGGCGACTGTTCAAGACCAAGCAAGCCGTGACTGTGTCCTCCGGCGGGGATAGTGCCACGAAAAGTGAACGGTTTTTACTGAGACATTGCTGCATTTCTAGCCGAGATTTGTGGTTTGCAGAAATGTACAATGCCAACATTTTTCTTGGAGATTAGGTGGAAAGTGATGTTGTCACTCTCTTTAATTGTATTTACTTTACAGGTTTAAAAGTGTTTTATCTGCATAGTAATGACAAAAAGTTGTCTCTTCTGTCTAGCCTCAGAGTTCTGGGTGCAGGTTCAGAGGACTGATGCAGCAACACGTTGTGGCCTGAAGGGGTCGTACTGGCTGCAGGTCGGGCAAGAGGCGCTGCTGCTGAGAGAAACACAGAAAAAGGACGTTGTCAGAGAATGGCCGTATGAACTGCTGAGACGATATGGAAAAGATAAGGTAGGGTAGGAATCATGACAAAGGTGATGCATTGGATTGCTTCTCAATTCTAGGATTATCAGTTACATAAACATGCTTGTGTGCCTCTTTGTGTTTTCTTACCAGCTGGCCTTAACTATCGAAGCAGGGAGACGCTGTGACTCTGGTCCAGGAACGTTCACCTTTGAGACACAGCAGGCTGAGAAGATATTCTTACTGATCCAGAGTACCATCAAACGCAAGACTTCATCTGCCACTTCAGGCAATCAAAACCAAGAGGCTGAGAAGGTTGTAACCAACATACGGGCTCACTCCCCTCTCCCCAACATACAGGCCCACTCCCCTCTCCCCAAAATACCAGATATGACCAGTATGGTTGCCATTCTGGAGAACAAACTGAGGATACAGGACAGTGCCGCTGCCTCAGAAGACAGTGCACAGGAGGAATTGCTCAGTTCACCAGAGAGTGTATCAGCGCAGCCAGCTCCTATCACCCTCATGCCTCTTCCAATGGTCCCCACACATGACAGCCGATCTGGAGGTCATCTTGGCGGCCAATCTGAAGCTGTGTATGCTGACCCAGTTGATTGCATCCAATCTGTATCAAGGCCGCAGCCGACCATGGCTCTGTATATAGATCCCGCATGTGTTCTCCCGCTCAAACCCCCCGGCTCCACAGACTCTCTCACTCCCTCTCCTAACTCCTCTGCTGCACATCCCAGCTTTAACATCAATCACCCAGATTCAGATTACTCGGAGGTGTATGACAAAGTCAGTCCAGTCCAGAATAAAACAACTGTCATTCAGAGCAAAGGAAAAGTCGTGAAAAAGCATCGTACACATGAAGAACCCATTTATACTGAGCCTGTGAGCAAGAAGGAGGAAGTGTCTGATAAAAAAGAGAGCAAGCCAGACCCATTCGCTCACCTATATGCTCAAGTCTGCAAAAACCCTCCATCCTTTGACACCATCCCTCCCAGCTCCGCTTCATCTTCCCCTCCTACTGCCAGTATGAGCACAACAAAAGCCACGGACCACTCTATTGATGATGATGTCATCTACGAAAACCTGGGCATCATTTAATTTAGTTGTCAAGTGCAGCTTATCACTAAAGTATCTAAAGCAAATGTATGTAGAGCCTGACATGTATTTTTGTACACTGACTGCTGTGGGAGTTCACTGAGAAACACTTTACCTGGTTAGCACTTCTCCTGCATAGATACGCTTTTCATTGTGTATATCTATTTACAAATAGGGATGTCTGGATTGAACACTTTTGCACTTACATAATGTCACGGTTTCTGAACTGTAGGAATTGTAAAATCTGCAGTGTCCTGTATCCTGCGTTGCTGCCATGTGAAAACAAATCTTGCAGGTCACACGTGTGCGCTCAGTGTCCTGCTGCTCACCTGAAGCCTTGAGGAGAGCTATTAAAATATCACAGGGAAGTTACATTCCATCCTTTTATCTGCCCAAAAAAGCACCTTAAATCGGCAGCGTGGAAGCATTTCAGATATCTACAAACCGACCAGGGAGTTGTTGCTGAAGATGGACGTCCAGTTTGCAAAGTGTGCGGCATTAGTAGTTACGATGGGCCCTAGTGCACGCTGTTGTGCACATATCGTCTCATCACATGATCAGAGACTTGACAATGGATGACATCATCAACAGAAATATTACCCAGCAACCATCATTACATATCTGTACAAAAAATAGTTTTTACATAATAAGAGTTCCTCTTTGAATCTAGTTATATATTCAAGGTGGCAATCACTTTGAAGGGCCCATTCTCCATCCAGCATATTGATGGAGGGCCCACTCTCCCTATGGACCCCCCACCACACAGGCCCCACTGCAACCACACTGCTTGCACTATTTACGCCCCACTGATACATAATAGTATTTCTGTAATGCCATAACCATAACAGTATATGTTTGTTGGTTTGCTGAGGATGTTGTTCTTCTGAATATCCTACAGTTATTTTTCATTTCTGATTGTTTTTCATTGAGCTGTATAAATAATTCTGTAAATAGGATGTGTCACTTTCATAGAGCGTTATCCAAAGTGTTAATTCCTGCAACCCCCACTAACATGTACTGTATATGATATTTTTATTTTATATTTTTACTTCATGTGTTGGTTAAAATCATTTCATACAACCCAGCCCATTTTTGCAGTATATGATTAAAGCAAGAAACTATGTAACTGGAAAAATACTGTATTTTTTAAATGAAAAGGTCAAAAGCAATAAAATGAGCTGTTCATTACACTAAAGAGTTTTGGTGGCGAATGTTACCTAATAACTTCACATGACAGATTTTTCTGTTTAAAAGACAACAAGTCAGTTCAATGATTCATTTCTACTTTCAACACATTTACCATTATTCCAAAAGTCTCACTAGTGACTGCATAGTTGTGACAATTTTTTTTAATAGAACTATTAACTAAAAGTAACTTGTGTTACGGCTGGCAAATGTTCATTGTTTAAAAATGAGTTTCAGTGAGTTCTTAACAGGGTGTAATAACCTCCTGATCAGAGGCTCTGGATCAGTTCAAAATGACCTTGTGTTTTTGGACCTGTTGCAACATGAGAGGGTAATTATGAGTCGCTCCTTTAGGCTGCACAAGTCAGTCACTCCCTAAATACGCCATATACATGGATCTTTCCAGCTACATATTTCCTTTTTTATTATTATTTTAATTCTGGTTGAGGCAATTTTTTAAACGTTTCCTTCCAGAATCCTGTGCTGTTTGGATTCATTTGAAAAGTACCTAACACATTTTGTCACATGTGATGTTTATGTAACTAATCACCTGGATGTTTTGTCATGATAATGTGACCTTTATGTGATGATTTGCCATATCTCACCTGCTATCTGCTTGTCACATCAGTGTTACCTTTTCTTGACAAAAATAGCATTTTTGTGCAGCTTGTAATTTTTTTCTGGACACAGGAGGTAAACACCATTATGTGCTAATTTTCACCTCCACATCTCTCTTCTCTTCCACTGTTACACTGTAATAATCATTCATTACAAACTATTATGATTAAACACAATTTTAGTGAAGATGTATTGTTTTGCATTGTCCACCAGATGGGGCTATTTGTCTTGTAAGTTGTGTCTGTACCAGGGTATCAGCAACACTACATATTCTTCTCACAGTGCAAAGAAATGCACCTGTCTAAAAGCTACTTAAAAAATGGAACCTCTCAGTTCATTTTTGATTACCAAGAGGCATTATCAACATTCACTCATTTTCTGTAACCGGGGGGGGGCTGGAGCCTATCACAGCTGACATTGGGTGAAAGGCAGGGTACACCCTGGGCAGGTCACCAGACTATCACAGGGCTGACACATGGAGACAGACAACCATTCACATTCACACCTACGGACAATTTAGAGTCACCAATTAACCTGCATGTCTTTGGACTGTGGGAGGAAGCCGGAGCACCTGGAGAAAACTGGTTATCAACATGTGCAGGATAAAATGCCTCAGGAAGCAATTGGATAGACTAAAACATTCCCCTTCCCAACTCATCAAATTCACTGGTCAGTAGCCCTATGCTTCAGACTATCATTCTAGCTACCCCTCTAGCATCACTTTTGGATGCAGTTTCTGTGTCAGTTTAAATTGTCACTTGCATGCTACAGTTCCTTTCAAAACAAACTTCCATCTTCACAAAAAAATGTAGGTTTCGCCACCGAAAGTACTTCTAAGGTTTTGAAAAACGATCATACTTTTAGTTAAATTAACTACGTTTGTTACATTAATTGAATGAGTATGTCACTTGACGAATATGTAATGTGAGGATTATGTCATGTGACATAGGGCAGTCACTATATTACCTGGTTGAAAAAACTCAAGGTGACTTTTGGTTTCAAACAGGACACAAACTCATGTCTCCTGGGTGAAAGTCTGGTGTGTGTTTGACCCATCCACTACCCCTCTCTCTCACCCTACGTTCTTGTCAGGAATCCCAACTCTTAGTTTGTTTTCATCTGGTTTTGTTTTCATGTCTCATCACTAGCTCTCCTGTCATTTCAGATCACGCCTCCCTCTCAGCCCATTCAATCTGCTCATTACCTGCACCTGGTTTTCCCCCGCCCATCTCCACACCTGTGGCTTGTTCTCCCATCAGTCCTTCAGTATTTATCAGTCCATTTTCCCCTGCCCTCTGCCAGATTGTCTTGTGTTTCTGCTAGGCTATCCAGCATACTTTCCCCTTTTCCCCTGATCGAGTAAAGTAGACTTTCCCTGCAATTCTATTGCCTCTTTGTCGTGCATTTGGGTTCAAACCTGTACTGGAGAATCTTACAAGTCTTACTTTTTCTACTACCTTATTGCCGTAGGGAATACACTAGATTACACTGGAGTAAGCTGAAAGTCTGGGGCATCACATACAGATGCTGTAGGATACCTCGTGCATCTCAACAGAAGCCAAGGGCCGCTGACCAGGCTGCCATATTTGACACACTGGGATTGAGACTAGATCTACAACCAATAAAACAGACCTACTACCAATCAGAGCAACAACACATGTGATGTCGTGTCAGAAAAATGGAAACAAACTTCAGTGTACAATGATAAAAGTGCCGCACATTTTTCTTCACAAGAAAAGTTTTAAGTGCAGTTGGTGGTTCTTCTTTCAGCGAAAATAAATTGTCGTCTGTTCAATACTGATGCAATAGTGGCTTCATTGACAGTTTCATGTCAGTTGCAGCCATCTTGGTTGTTTTCTAAATTGCCTCAGTGTCATTCTACTTTAAAGTCATCGTCTCAGACATGCTCCACAGTTGTGACTAGCCCATTAGATCTCAAGTTGCTGGAAATCTGTCCAAAAGGAAGGAGGACCAGATGCATCTGTCAGAGCAAATAAGACATGAGCTCTCATATTCACCTGGTTCACTTCACTCCACTGTGGATATCCTGTTCAGGCCAATGATGCACCTGCACTGAATGTTGATGAGTTCTGCTCCACTGGTAAGGTGGAGCTTTGTAATTGTGATTAGGTGACAGTGCATTTATCACTACACACAGGCAAACACCACACTGGATAGCTGGACACCTACAAAGTAGGTGTATCCTAAGAATTCTATAAAATCTGATGATATGCTATGCAGGATTCCCCATTAAAATCAGTGTATATGTCCTCTCAATCATCACCTATGACCCACTAGAAATTTGTGACGGTATTTTTCTGCAGAGAGTGAGTGAGTGTGTACCCCCACAGTGCTCAGGTAACATTGGGACATAAAAACAGTAGCTCCAGATGCCAGGCCATGAGCTGCAGGTGTCTAAGAGACACAGCGCAGAAAGAAATGAAAATATAGTGAGGCAAAATGCTGATTAAGAGAGAATCTGGGGTTGGTTTTTACTTTGCTGGTGAGCGTGATCACAAACAGAAACTGACAATCCTGCAAAGTATACCTTTAAAATGATGTTCAAAGCCTTTTAGACAACCACAAAAGTGCTATGAAATGAAGACACAAACTCGAAACATTCCCTTATTAACAAGTACACAAGTGTATTATTTAATTTTATTTATATATGCAAGCAAGTTTATGTCTTTACAAATAAAAAAGCCACTGTCTGCCCAAGCTGTTGGCACAGATATGTACAAAAATGGAGGAGTGAATCTGATAAAGCCTGCTACTAAGCAAACAGAGTGAAGTACAAAAAGTCTAGAATACCATGGTGAAACCAACGAAAAAAATAAAATAAAATCTACTCCTAACGTCCAAAATGTCCAACCTGACATAATGCATGGATCTGAAACATGTGATAATCAGTTGAAGGTCACAGACTGACATCATCAGCTTTTAGATCTGTGGTTCAGTTCACGATGGACAAGAGCTGAATTAGTTCAGGCACAGAGGATCTGATTTTTCATCCTGTGATACAGAACTGAGGTTTTTATAGCTGCAAAAACAGTCAAAAACAGATCAAATCTCTTTCACAGAGTGTTAGAAATCAGATTTCATGTCGTTGAAATTCATGCGTTATCAGGCTGACACAGTAAAAGTTTCTGAATCCTGTCACAAATGCATGCGGTCAGGATCAATGGAATGGTAAAGTTTATCCTTGTTCAGCCTTGGTCAGCGGGTAGACAAGAAGGACGCAGGGTTAGTACGTGTCAACACACATATTCATCTTTACAAGGAGACGTGGGTTAGAGAGTAAATGAGGAGACTCAAACGAATGGAGAACAAGCAGCTCATATCCTCTTCCTGATCACAACAGCAGCCGGATCTTCTTATGGCAGTTTAAACATCTGATTTTAGGTGCTTTGTCTTCATTTAGGGTACATTAACACCACCTGGCAAAGATGACCCAATTTGATAGTGTTGCTGAAATTAAAAACTACATATTCTCAGATTTATTTTTGGGCCTTATCATATGTGGAGATCCAATTCAAGAGGAATCTAATATCTGCCAATATTCAGTCACTGCTGCCTACAACCATTCACCTTCAAATGTGATTGTGCAGCTCTAAATATGCTTTAGAGGTAACTTGGAATATTATTCTGCCTTGTTAGCGTCCATTACAGATGGTGATTTGGCTGTGAGCGCTGGGCAGACTGTGCTTGTTGCTAGGTTACGTGAAGCTTACTTATGCATCAGTGACTCTTGTTTACACAAGCACACAGGAAATCAGACAAGAGTCAGTTTTAAAATCTGAATCGGACCTCCAGAGTGGCGGTGATTTGAGCCTAAATGACCCCCAATGAGGAAGAGGATGTGAGCAGAGGTGGGTGCAGGATAATGGGTGGCCAGAGCAATACATTACACCACATATGCAAATCCGCTTTTATTAGGATAAACAATAAAGAACACCATGATCATATCACTTAAGACTTGCAGTCATAGATTCATGCACTTTGTATACCAGAAATTTACGGGTATGGATTTCTCGTTTTATGTCTTGGTTTCGTCAGACTGCTACAATATATTGCTCTGGTGGTAAACAACTGAGCAAGCAAGCTAGCTTAGCAACACCATTAGCAACAGCAACCGCAATACTGCACACTGAAAAGTGGAGAACAGAACGAAAACAGCAGAACAGCGCCAGTGGAAAAGAATGATTTTTTTTTTTGTATTGTTTTAATCATTGAAATTATGACCATTGAATGCATAACCATGCCACAAACAACAACTAGATTCACTGTCTTTTTTTTTTTCTTTTTTTTTTTTACCTAGTATAAGATTATCTTCATTATTATGAATTCATTCATTTTCATCATTGTTATTTCTTCAGATTATAACCAATGCTGCAAGACTATACACAGATCCCACTACGGGGATCTCAATGCACTTACACACCAAGAATAAGAGAGAGTGAGAGAGAGAGAGAGAGAGAGAGAGAGAGACAGAGACAGAGACAGAGAGAGATAGAGAGAGATAGAGAGAGCTCACAATGGTCAATAAGTGCACAAAAAAACTATTTTTTTTTCATTTATCTGAAGTTAAAAACACTGACATGACATCCATTGTCAGGCAATGAAATGATAGAATACTGTTACTGTAAAACTAGAACCTTAAAAATACTGACTGCATGCAGCCGAGACACACCTGAACAGGAGACGAGTCTGGTGGAGTCTCCCCACGTTGACAACGATGGTATGTTTTTTTTTGTTTTGTCTTTTAATTTTTGTCAAATTCAGCTGCATTTACACACCACAAAGAACCAGATTCAAACACTGTTTTAAACCCCAGACAAGCAAAACTTAAGCGCTTGTATGGCCACTCAGCCAATTAATGTGTTACTGCATGTGTTGTCGACCTGCCTTCTGCACCAGTTTGGCATTCATGAGTGTGAAACCACAAAGGTTCTGCGCAACTAACACCAGTGGCGATCCTAGATTCTGGAGGGCCCCAGGCAAGGACGACTGCATCCAGCTGTCATCCAGAGGGTAGCGATGGTGCACTGTATAGTGTCTTAAAGGAAGGTTAAAGGGATTTTAAAGTTACAAAATTTTCCAAGATATTCCAGATTATTTTGCAGGGGTCCCAAACATTTGCCTGGTATACCTCTCCTGACAGTGCCCCCCTGACTAACACCAACTTAACTACCAAACAGGCGGTCCAAAGATTTCGTTACACCACGTTTATTTGTCATTAGCTTTACAATACGACGCTATTTTATACCCTCATGCTTGTTAAAATGAAATAAAAACATTTATCAGATGCTGAGGTGCCGTCTCATGATGAGTTCTGCCTCCTATAGAGGTGACATGTTTCGCCTCTTTTACTCCAAGTGCTTTTTACATTATTGCAGAACCTTTTCCAAAGTACGCGATTAGTTTTAGGTATTTAAATGTTTATACTACATTTCTATCAGCCAATATATCCTCTATCATGTGGAAAATCATCTTGCATTTTGGATAACCAGTGTTGCAATGACTTCAAAATCTGATATCTTTGATGTGTGTGTAGAAGCAGCTCTCTGAGGGAGTAAAGGCTCAGGACATTGGGACTGAACCACCTCTTCCAGACTCTGTAACCAATAGGAAATCATTCTCCCGGCTGCTCACCTCAACTGTTTCACATATATGTATATCTTTTTACAGAGTTAATACTGCCCACAAAAAGGAAAAAGGAAAAAAAAACATTTCTTTTTTTCTAATTAAATGATTTCACATTTAAAAAGTCTCAAAGATTAAAAGTTCATAATAAAATAGTGAAATGTTATCGGTGAAAAGTAAAAGAGCAAAGAATTACGGCTCAGAGTAATGGCGGTGGTGGAACGTGTGTGTGTTTGTGTGTGTATTTGTGTGTTTGTGCGTATGTGTGTGTGTGTGTGTGTGCTGGTAGTCTCATCAAATCAAACCCTTCTATGACTCACGTCATCGCCACTATCACCATCATCACCACCACCATCGTCACCATCATCACTACAGTCGTCATTCTGAAGACAAATCTCCTCTCAGTCATCTCTACTGGCAGATAGAGAATCATCACTTTCCTTCACAGTTAGACATTACATACAATCCTCTTATCCTAACGGCTGGCTCAACATAACTTAACACAGAATACAAACATAACAGCCCTGTGCACTAGTGACCAAGAATTTAAGTATTTTAATCTTTAAATCTCCCTCTTTTAAATCTGAAGTGCTGTATACACGACATAAAGAAAAAATCCGCTTCAAATTTTTAGTTATAATCACTCATTTGAAGTCTAACTGGCCTCTTGAAAAAATGTTTTTTCGAACCTGGACCCTATTTTTCCATGTTTTTGTGTAATGGAGAGAACGCTGCAGCCACAGTGGCGAAACAGACTGCCGTGTAATCCCTACAGGCACCATTTAGCATCACCTGACAGGCTCAGATTGTTATTTCAAGTGTCTGACAACATTACAGAAAGGAGCCTACAGAGACATGAAACATTATTCCTTGCCATTTGCTGATCCAGCGTGTTTGTTAGTGTCACTAACTCACTCAAGGAAAAGTCTCGCTCTGAAATCTCTCCAACATTTACACATCGTTCTCCAACACAACAAACTCTTCCCAGCACTCCTCTCTCCAACTAACGTTTCCACCATTGTTTCCCTGCAACAAGTCACCTCTCCTGAGACATAAAAACGAGACTTCTCCTTGAGCGAAACTTGGACACAATAACAAACAGACCAGCGAAAGGTACGTAAAGACGTTTAATTTCTCTGTAGCGTCCTTTCTGCGCTGTTGTAAGACACTCACAATAACGGTGTGAGTGTCAGATATAAAAACAAGCACATTTAATGGACGTAAATTGCTGCTACGGCTGCAGCGCTCTCTCTCACTACTGAACCAATTTCGAATACTGTCGTCTCCATTTGTCATTCAGGCGCAAACATGGGAAAATAAAGCCCATGTTCAAAAATACAGACATCTACCTCCAAGGGTAGAAGTTGAATCAAAAATCATCTCAGTCAGAGTGATGATATTTTAGATGATCTCTTATTATAATCACCAATTTTAAGTGTTGTTTGCTGATCAAAAATATATGCAGTATACAGCATCCAGTTTAAAAGCACAAGGAGCTCATTAAGACACCAAATATAGACTTGGAACAGCCTTAAAACCACAAACATATTCAATAAAGCGAATCATTCCTAAACCACGTGCTTCTGAGCTGACATCATTCATTGCTCCCGATAACACTTCAGCTTAATCAATCCCTGCAGCCAGTAACGGCGACTCTTATTTCCTTTCTCCCAATTCCTTCAGACCTTTTTTTAATACAAGTTCCACTCCATGTCGTCCATTTCAAACACCTCACAAACTCCTCCTAAGAGGTTACCAATTATTTAAACCTTAAAATTCTTTTGGCAAATGAATCCTCCATCCTGCTCAGACCAAAGCTAACCAGCTCAGCCTTTACAACCTTCAGTGATGCCGCTCCTGCACAACCACCACACCACCCAGAATTCACAGTAATCATCTGTTCACATCAACGACAAGTCGAATTCAACTTACAAATAAACTATAATTTTGGTCACATCAGGGCTCGTTGAAAAAAAAAAAAAGATACACAAAAGAAAACATGACGACGAGAGAACAGAATCCCTCGAGATGATTGGTGTGTATGCGTTTGTACGTGTTTCTGTGTGTATTTGTGTGTGTGTGCAGAACCACTGAAATATAGTCATCACATGAAAATGTGAAAGTGATATAACCCCACCCCTCCCCTTACACACCTGCCCTGTTTTAAATACCCCCAATGCTAAAATTACACATAAATAATACTGATAAAAATGTGGCAAAAATTCCAAAAAGTGAGAAAAAACATTATTTATCAGACTGATGAGAACATGACACACGTTAAAAAGACTTTGTGCTGCTAAGATGTGCTGTTTCTGAGGACAAATCACAAGTTTATACAAACTGGGAATGAAGGGGGGGAGGACGCAGAGCCCCGTTTCACTAGGTGTCTGAAATGGCCTCTTTGAAATTAAGTGCTTTTAGTTCAAGTGAGCGTAAGGAGCCTGATATGTGATACAGAGTACAAACAGAGCAATGCTGGGAGAATTTGGAGAAATTATGACATCATTTTTATCTGCATCTTGTTTCAATCAACATATGTCATTATCATCATTTCAAAAATCCCAACCCCCTGCGCTGCTAACAGCCACCTGTGGGACACACCGGTCGGCATGTGTAACACGAATACGTGGAACAACTAATGAAACTGGGCTCAGCATGAAGAGGTCACATCGTAGAGAAAGAGGATGGGTAGGGTCGGAGGTAAAAGGAGTCGAAAAGAGAGGGGGAGGGGAGGAAACGTTATCAAAGCTACCCATTTGTACTCAGGAGGTACACATTTCCTTGGGGGGCCATATTTCTCTGCAATACCAGTCATCATAATGTGGCGAAACGACACGACACAGCATGACACCACCATACAACACTGCCTGCACAACACCGACCATTCAGCCACATCTATGTGTGTGTGTGTGTGTGTGTGTGTGTGAGTATGTGGACATGTGATGTGTGTGTACTGCAGGTATTGAGGCTGTTGGGGAGATACAGTGACATTGCCCCTTTTTGAAAGGCCCCCACATAAAAGGATGAGCTCATAGACACCAAACTTAATCGTATGTCGGCTGTAGATTGTTGACTTCAGTATGCCATGCTAATGGCTCATAGCCGTTCAGCAGCAAGCTGTGGAGATCACCATATGGTGACTGATGGTAGGCCAGTGAAAGGGACACAAAAAAAACCACCAACCTTTCAAGAAAATGTTGGCGTTTTTTAAAAAGAAGAGGCAAAGCTGGCCCGAACATTAAGCACACTAATTAGATGCTTAAGGCCACCGTGGTGGCACAAACAAGCAAATTAAAATATGACATTTCTTTGGGTTCTTCTGCTTGTTATTTGTCTTTCTGAAAGTGTTATTATCTTGTATGTTTCTTGTGCTTTTTTAAATCATGCACTGTACTTTCTTCCCCTAAATTTTTCATATCTTTGCCAGGGTTATTTTGGTTTCTGTCTGTGAGGCCAGTTCCAGCTGATTGTTTTGCACACTCACACACTGCAAAGCTACTTTGTGAAACTGGGGGAAGGCAAGCTAAGGCCCCAAAAGGCTGAGGCCTGCCCTGGTAAATTTAGATCCTTAGGCTATATGAAGGAATAATATCATGAGCTCCTTAAATTTGAAGTAGCCAGATTTTCTTTTTGGAACAATTCTAATTAAGCAATCCTGTAATCATGGAGCCTCTAATCAGTGAGTTTTAGTAGGATACAATCTGGCAGTGGGCAGAGGGAAGTGGCCTCTGCTTGTTTTCACCTTTAAGTTAAAGCTTTAGTCTGGGTTAATAAAAGCATGGAGCAAACCAACGTAGCGGCCGCTAAATGTTAGCATAGACCACCTGAGTCAATAAACTACTGCGTGGTGTCTGTGTTTTCATCGTTTTTATGTAATCAACTAATTTCTGCCTACTCGTGTCTTTATCTGTTGTGTTTGAATGTATGTTTGTGTTGTTTTTTCACTCATGTATGTAACGTATGTTTCTGCTATCCTTAGACCTGTGTGTGAGTGTTTCTGTGTGTGTGTGTGTGTGTGTGTGTGTGTGCATGTATCATCTTGTGTGTGTCTGACAGGTAAGTGTGCGTGGGTCGTTTCTCTTGGGTGTGTGTTTATGTGTAGGCATTGAGACGTTCTTTGGAGCGCGTAGAGTGGATGTCATGCAGCTCCTGCTCCTCCTTCGACTTGATGTCCTCGTACTTCTGCATCCGGCTGGCGTCCTTCAGATAGCCCCAGTTGGCGGCTAGAGCCATCAGGAAGTGGACCTAAGGGAGGAGAGGAAAAGTCAGGGTTAATGACAGTACATGTGACGCAAACCAGACAGCAAACCGCGAGTTTGTTTTGCATATACGTACAGCTTTAGTCCAAATTGTACCTGAATGAGAGGCATATCAACCGTGGACAAAGCCTGCTGAAGCAATAGATACAAGGCGAATAGACAGGGTGCATGTAATAGTAATTACTTTCACACCCCAAAATGTCCGCCGGCCTCTTTGTAATCACTTCCATCACTCTTACCACTACCTGCCAAAAAGTATTGGAAATTTCAACCCAATTGCCAGAGTAAATTTTGTCTTTTTACGTCTCTGCAAACCACAGATATGTAACATTTGTACGTTATTATGTAGCGCACACATTCAAACTTTACATTTCTTTATGTTTCAACAACAAGGTGGATAACTTGTTATATTTAGGCATAAAAAACACTTGATTCTGATCAGGAGAAGATCATGTTTTTGGTCAAAACAACCAGTTTTCATGGCACTTTCTGGGCCGGAAATACAGCAATGTCTTGGTGAAAAACAATATCTTTTTATGGCACTATATGTGGGTGGAAACGATGTGATGTCTGAGTAAAAAACAATGGCTTTTCATGGCTCTATCCCTGGTGGAAACACAGTGACAGGTTGCCAAAAAAACACTCATGTTTGGCGGCTTAAAAGCCACAGGAAACGCAGCGATGACTCACTCACTTGTTGGTCTCAAACCGTGGTCTGCAGCTTGGCAGCCGTCTCACACGGGTAATTCTGATACCAAAATATTGTCCCTTTTTCTATAGATTACACATTCATATGTAGAAATCAATATATAGAGATAAATTGCTAAGTAATATGTCAGTGGTTGTCCTTACAACTTGTTTCTGCTCCCCCTAGTGGCCAAAAAAGACATTATTGTACGTTAAATGTGACGTAAAATGAAATGTATGAAATTCATACTCTTTTTCTTGTGAACATCTGATTTCTAGATGAGACAAATGTATTTGTGGTAAAGCAGGTATGAGACAGGAGCTGCACTGTGCAGGCAGTCCTAACCCCTTCAGCTTGTTGAGCTCCAGTGCTCCCTGTTGATCACATACAGGACAGCACCTTATTTAACTCTGGAATTAAACTACTCTAACAGCATGTAATTACACTATGCTTCACAAGCCTTTGTCACATTTACTTTGCTTTGACTTGATTTCCCTGAGTGATTTTTTTATTGTATTAAACGGGTAACTGAACAAAGCAGTATTCTTAATAATCCTAAATCCATTTTGCATGATCCACACAATATTGCTTTTCATTTTGGAGGCCCAGTCAAGTCATAAAAACTGAATGGCATTCTTTGGGCATTCTTTCCCACATTACCCTGTATAATACACTCTAAATTTTAAGCTATGACATCCCGCTAGCAGGAGACAAACCCACCATACCAGCTGCCACAAAGCAGAAATACATATTATTCATCACTTTCAGTATATGCTGTCATATTAGGTGTCCGTCAGTCTGATTAGGTTCTTTCGTGTTTAAAGCCTTCACGATTTGTTTCTCTGACAGGAAACTGTGGGGGAGGTGGAGAGTGTTTCTGGGATAGACGCCAACTCCTTGCGACTGAGCAGGAATAAGCAGGTGCAGAAAATGGAAGCAGGATGGATGTTAATGCTCTGCTGTTTACACTAGTGGTGGTCAGGAGAGAGAGATTATGAAGAACGTTTAATATGGGCCCAGGTTAGTAAAGATCTGATGAATGCATACAGTCTAGAGCTCTGGTGCCACCTAGGTGGAGGCGTCAGATAAGCCTATATGGTTCTATGCCTCTCCCTGCACTGTATAGGATTTTTTTTCATCATTTTCTGTATTTCAAATTGTGCAAAAATCAAAACACAACATGCAACATGGAGGGATATATCTGACAGAGCTGATCATCTCCACGCCTCTGATGGCTGAAGAGCTTGGTGACTCACCATCTGTATTACCGCAGACACACAAGCTTAGATTCACTCCTCTCTCACTCTCTGTCTTTCTCTCTGTGTGTCCCTCTATAGGTGGCTTTGGGAATGAGGCCTATTTCTAATGACATAAACAACAACCCCTCAAAGACCTGACATTTTCTCTGAAAAAAAAAAAAAATCATTTTCTGTATACTACAAGTATACTACACACTCTGATTATAGAGCACAAGAGGTGTTCCACAATGCAATCACCAGAAATAATGTCTGCACTGTACTTTTCTGCAAACTACAGATACATCTGCACGTTATTATATAGCAGATACTTTAAAACTTAACATGTGGTTAAGTTTAGGCACAAAAAACACTTGGTTATGGTTAGGAAAAGATCATGTTTTGGCTTAAAGTACACAGCTTTGGTGGCACAATCCCTGCATAAAAAGCAGCAATGTCTTGGCAAAGAACAACCGCTTCTCGTGCCTGAAAAGTCGCTGGAAACACAACAATGATGCGTCAAATCCCAGCTAGTTTTGTTGTTTATTGGTCCTGAACAGTGGAGCACAGCTTAGCAGGCATCTTGCCAAGGTGTCATACCATCCATCCCCTCCACCTCCCAGTGACAAAGTTGTGAGCAACAAAACTGTTGTCAAATTGTTGTCTTCTTAGGAACGAAAAGCAGTCGCTTTTTGCTGAGACATTGCTGCTTTTCATGCAGGGATTGTGCTGCCAAAGCTGGGTATTTTAAGTCAAAACATGATCTTTTCCCTCACCATAAGCATGTTTTTGTGCCTTAATTTAACCATGTTAACCACAGTGTTGTCGAAATGTAAAGTTTTAACATATCTGTGTTAAAACTTATTTGGGTGACTGGGTTGTGGAGCTCCTCTTGTGCTCTGTAATACACCACATCACTTTCAAAACGTTGATATCATAAATGTAAAACAAACAAATGTAACATATCAATGGTTTGCAGAGACGTACAGTGCAAACATTTTCTTCTGGTGACTGGGCTGTGCTCCAGTGAGCTCTGCGTCCATTTTTGTCCTATTATAAGGTTGACCCACAGATTTGAGGTCAAACCAATCATTGCCAATTAGTAGCCATTCTCATCAGGTATGAGAATAATGATCCTCACCATGGCGATGACAGCAGCTCCTGCGCCTGCCAGTGTGCACACGAACAGATGGAAGGTCAAGTCCAGCTGTAACACACAACAGGAGTCATTTTAGAAGGACATTCAGGGTTTGCATGTGTCTGCTCTTTGTCTTTAAACAGGCCATGCATTGTATTTGATATCTGTATCACTTCTAGCGTCTCTCCTTGTTTCATCTCACCTCGTTGGATTCACACATCTTGAAGAACTTCTCAGATCCTGTACACACCTTCCTCTCCTCAGAGATGGTCACCGCTCCTGATGAACAGAGATATTAAAAATACACTCTTCATTATTGATCTACTTCATCCATCCATAGTTTGCAAGAATGCTGAAAGAGTCTCTGTATTTATTAAGTTAATAATAGCATTGCTTCACTGGTACTGCAGTGCTGACCACTGGGAGCTGTCCTGTATGACCACAGAGTGCTGCTTATGAGAATAAACTCAGTCACATCAAAATAACCACACTGTTGAATCCAAACCTTTATGAGCCAGCATTTTTATTTTAAGTGAGATACTGTAATTATTCCCTGTGAGCGATGTTCATTAGATACAGTAATTAGTTTGCTGACAGGGGGCCAAGTTGCAGTTTAAACTGTGGACAGTAGATGGCAGCATAGCAGGAGACTCTACAAAATGCCTCTTTGTTTTATGTGGGCACCTGGAGAACAACATGGTGGACAGAGCTTGGACTGAACCATGTAGAATTACACATAATCATTCTCACATGTGCACATCTCACAAAGTAGTGAATGTATTATTAGCATGTATAAAGGTGTATAATTCAAATTTCTTTAACACAATGGTTTAATATGGTGTCAGAAGTCGTGGATACTGTATTAAACCATAAACCACTGTGTTCTCAGTTGCAAAGAAAGTTCATGGCGCTGTGCCCAGTGGATGTGGTGTATATGTGCGTGCGTTATGGCACTTGTTTGAGTGAGTCTGATAACATGCTAATGGCAAGTCTAAATTGGTGGCCAGTGGAAAGCTTCGCCATGAGCATGTGACTCTCAGATATGTATATGTGTACCGTGCTGTGTGTGTGTGTGTATGTTATTTGTCTCAATATAAAAACAAAAGTTCATGTTAAGGTGTCCAAAAAGTTTCCAGCGTCACTGACTATCTATTTCATTATAATATGATGAAATAACTATATATAATATAATTAGAATACAAGGCCCCACATGGAAAAGTGAATTATTTTGAAGTGCGGTGTGAAAATCAGTTTCTACATTCTACAGTGAGTAATAATTGTGGGGTTATGGTGAATCTTATTTATTAGGGTTGAATCCCTGAAGGATCAGAACCCTTGGATTTTGGCAATTTATTGCTATTTGTCGTCTTATGCTGCTACTCACTGTGAGCTGAAATGAGCTAGAGACATGAAACTTGGTCTGAAAAACATGAAATGATGTACAAATCTTCCCAAGTAATATAACCTTGGTTGGCCAGATGGTGGCGCTGTAAATAACTTCCAAAAATGCAATTTTGGAAAAGGCCAGGCCCCACACACAGTGAGTCTGATTGACTTAAAATTTGGCACACATATGTAGCTCAGTGTGCTCTATATAAAAAAAGCCGTGATGGATTTTTTTGTTTGTTTGCATAATGTCAATCACAGTAATGAAAAGCTCAGTTCAGACTAAAGATTTGCAACAAGACAAGCTTAAACAGGCAACTACTTGCAATACGCCGTTCTGCAACGTTCTAAAAACCTGCCGGTTCACACCAATGCAGCTAGATAAGATGGTGTATTATCTGGGCATTTTTGCCTTCCTTAGACAGGACCATCTCAAGCATGAGGGGGGAGAGAGGGGATGACATGCAGCAAAGGGCCATGCTGTAGGTTGGAATAGAGCCCACGGCCACTGAGGTAAGGACAATGCCTTTGTGCCTTTGTACATGGGAAGCCTGCTCTAAGCACTGAGCTACTGGCCGCCCCCTTTTCAGACTTATTTTGTGGCTAAATATAATTTATAGCTCCTTAAAATATGAATGAGGATAGTGATAATGACATACTTGTTATAGCTGCATTTGTAGCAGTGACGAAACAGCGAAAAACACTTACAAAATGGACATCAGATGGATGGAGCTACACAATCCTATTACAAACAAACAAGATCGGTCAAAAAACATGGCCGCTTTAATGAGTCCTCACAAAGGGCGGGGCTTAGCAGGACATAGACCTTAACTCAAGTTGTCTTGGAGCGATCCTGATTAAACTCTGTGGCAACATCCTGCACTAAGTCCTGAAGGTACCCACCAAGTTTCGTTTACATCTGATAAAGGCAGAGCAAAAGACGTGACTTTGAGTATGCAGTTATTAAAATGCTGCATTTACTGTGATGATGAAACAAGTGTGTGATCGTTTTCACTCCTCCTTTAAACAAACCAGCTGAAGTGTCTTTGCTCAGCTTTGTGAGGCCTGAAACCTGCTCACTGCTGCTTGTGGCTTTGATTTTGGCAACTGAGCTGCTTCCTTCTTCTGACAGAGAGAGAGAGAGAGAGAGAGAGAGAGAGACAGAGAGAGAGCTTGAACCAGGGATTGCCGCTTGTGGCTATATTTTGGTCTTATTTTTATTCTTGTCCAAACAGCCATTAACTCATTGTAAAATATCCTTTTCACTCCCATTTGGTGTTTATTTGCTCTTTTAGAAATGTTTCACTGCATCTGCACTCTGTGTGCTGCAGTTTAACAATGGAGCTTGTGAAATGAGCTGCTGATTTTACGCTGATATGGTACAAAAAAAGCCACAAAGGAGAAGCATATTTAGCACATTTAGTACTATACTGGCAGAATTTTGTATAATGACCAACTTAATTATTTCCTGGATTTTTATTTAGCCCCCTTGTTTGAACACTTCTTAAATCAAAGCTAAACAACTGCCTAAAAGAGGCACAAATGTAAAATGACAGAGCCTTTCTTGGAGTGTCAGAAAAGTGCAGAGGAATGGGAACAGTTTTTAATTCACCAGCCCACCTGTGGGATCCCTGGAATACCAAACCTGACACATGTCGAATCCATAGGCCTTCTGCTAACATCACAGACCGGGGTCAATTATCTTCTGTCATTAAAGCACTAATAAAGTCCAGCTTAGTTCAGCTTCATTGGTCCCTTTGAGTGAGGAGAAGATTCTGGGCTTGGTTGTGGCACATGGTACACTGTGGGCTTTCTATTGGTAATTTGGCAATTTTGTCGCACACACACAGGTTTTTCCGTTATGTGTGCCAGTAACTTGCCTGCACTAAGTGGGAGGATACACGCAGTATGTGCTCTCTCAGTAATCAGGCAGTGCAGGAAAAACTGTATGAGAATATGTATCTTTACTGGCACTTGATATCAAGAGCACAAGATGCATGGACAGACTGTAATCGAAAGCTGATCAACAATTCCTGTGAATGATAGGAGAACTGTTTCCACTTTAATAAAACCCCGAAGGAGAAAAAGAGATGTTTCTTTCAAATTGTAGAAGTTCTAGTTTTTCTCAGTGCAGCGCAGCACAGTGGACGATTGGATATGCAAAAAGCAGGTCAAAGTTCACTAAGCTTGAGCTCAGAAAGACAAGAGAGACAGATGCTTTTCTCTGTCCTCTCCCTGCATTTGAACCAAAGTGAGTGGAATACCAGTCTGCACGCCCTGAGGCATATACACATATAAGATTTTGTGTTATCAAAGAAATTCTTTCTTACTTTCTTACTACTGGATTTGTGAATTCACTCAAAATACTGCACGTAAAGGTCAGCGACTTTAAAAACATTGCACAAGATAACACAGAAATGGTAACCTCAATATTTCGATGATAAAAAACAGTCGCAGGTGTTCAGGCCTGCACAGACTGTTAAAAGTTGAAAGCTGCGAGGGATCAACACCTCTGACAGTTTCCAGCACCTGCATTAGACATAACTAACAGGTAGCTTTTATATCGGACAGACTGCGGTCTTTTTCGGTAATGCCCTCACCCCCTATTGGTCAACTGGGAAAACATTTTGAGGACATGCTTCAACAGCTTAATCAAAAATATCCACCAAGTTTACTGGTAAGTGATTTATGATATGATATGATTTAGCGGATAAACTCTCATTGACTTATGGCCAAATTCTTCACCAGGCCAATGCACTTGTCCAGAACAGGTGGCGCCCCCTATTGAGCAAATTCAAAATTATTTCACACACTAGGTTCAACACTGTTACGAAACATAACCTGCAAGTTTTGAAATGATTGCACAAAAAATTTCTGATTTGTAGTCTTATTAGTGCTATGCCCCGTCTTTTTTTTTTTTTTTTTTCTTTGCACTTGGAGCGCCCCCTGGCAGTCAGTTTGAATGAAAATTTCAGCATATGTGTCAGGTACTCTGTGGACATATCTTGCAAGTTTTGTATGATTTGCCAAAGGGTTGTGGAGTTAGGTCTAACGTGCTAAGCCACGCCCCTCCTGAAGTTCATTGGTCAATATCTTGAAAACTAAAAAAGACGTAAACAAGCTTTATGCAGGTTTTGTGAAGCTTTATCTAATTGTAATGCACAGATAATTTGATAGTGATTGGATCTACGATTTAGGAAGAAATGCCAAAAATGAGTTTTTCAAAAAAATCTAAATGGAAGAAAATCTAATTGGGCAGACTTTAATGGTTCTTGAGCATGTTTTTTGTAGAGCACATTGAGCTGGATTTTTGTGTGCAACTTCAAGTCAAAAGGACCGATGATGGGAGGGGCATGTCCTTTCCAAAATTGCAATTTTAATCTATAGCCCCCATCAGGCTGATTAAGGTTAAATTTCTTGAACAGCATTTGCACACAGCTTCCAATCAATAGTGAGTCTACCATGTGCCAGGGTTTCAACCCTTCAGCATAGATAAGACAGTAGGTAGATGCAGCACATCCATCCATCTTTTTCAGAGATATTTTCTGTGACCATAACACATACCAAACTGACGCAGGTCCAGGCAGAGGTTTGCTCCCTCCACCAAGCTGGTGTTCTGACACATGGACCAAACGTTGAAGTACATGAAGACTGGCAGGCTGGTGAACGCTGTCACTCCGAGCCATACCAGGAAGAACAGGTAGGCCAGGAACATCAGCTGCAAACACAGAGACAAGACATGAGTGACATACAGTAGATGACATGTTTTGCATGAGACAACTGTTACTTTGCAAACGTAAAAAATAGTATTCAAAAAATCTGTAGTATTTTAGAAAATAGACCTATTAAGTTGCTTATTGACAGTTTATCTAATGAACTCATTTTATATATTGCATTCATTATGTAAAGTGGATTCATTTATACATAATATGCAAAAAGTACAATATTCATTTGCAACATTCATTTCTCATTATGCCATTAACACTTTTTGAAATTAGATTCATACTGTATGTGATTCACTGCACAAGTGTGAAGGTAATTGTGTCAGTGCTCTCCATCATTTCACACTGAAGCATTAAAACACCTACAACTGACTGCCGATTACTGTTTTCTCTTTCTCTTTTTTGCCTTTTAGCGTTCTCTCACAGGCCAAAGATCTGCATGTGTGAGTGTGTGTGCGTGCGTTGTGTGTCTCCAGAGGCCTGGACCAGAAAGCTTTCCTTCTCCACTGCACAGAGAACTACAGATGTGGGGGAAACATTTCCTGGGCAGATGAGCAGAAGTGGACAATGCCTAATCTCTCTCTCTCTCTCTATCTCCCTCCTCCACATGAATCAGACGTGACTAACAGAAAGAGGCCACATGGAGACTGAGTTTCGCAGCGAGAAACACAGACAATAAAATAATTCAGGGGACAACTGCACAAAGATCTGTTGTGCTGATTAAAGTGAGTTAGGCCAGTCCTGGGTTTGTTCCAAAACAGTGTCCAGTACCTGGAAATCTTTATCCGGAGGGAGGTGCTAATATTACACAACATTAAAGGATGAGGTTGGTGTCGATATTTTTCCTCTGAGAAAACCAAAACCAACAATACTTCATAATACATCATTTTAGAATCAGATTTATTTACTCTGAAACACAAATATTGGTATGAAGACAGCAGAAACAACCACAATAGATCATTAGCACAAAGTGAGTCACTTAAAGAGAGGCAGAGTGATACTCAAAAAATCACCTAGTTTACATATTGTCCTTGGTTTATCTGTCTGCACTAATGTATATGGCAAGTTTAAACCTGGACATGTAGTTTACAAAGCATTTTTAGCAGGTTCTTCTTCCTATTTTCGACAATGCTTCTATTCAAATAAAACATGATATTCATCCCCCAGGCAACTGTCATTACATAAATTACAGAAGCTTTTATTCCTTTCCAAACTCTTTGTATCCTCCTGCTATTTTAGGAATTGGAATCTCAAAGATTTCAAACAGCCTGGGCATTCCTCCTGTTTTCACAAAATGATTACTTCTGAGTTATAGTCCTCTTTAAATTCACAGTAGAAGTCACATGATGGCATACTCTCAAGAAAGGGTGTAGATTTTGTTTCAGCATGGAGGGGGACATATGAATCAGGGGGTTTGGGGATGATCCTCCATATAAAATTTTGAGTGCATGAAAATTGCAAAAATAAAAGACATTAAATGTCTTTTATTTTTTTCAAATAAAAGCTCTCTGGGGGGACTTGTTCTAAATATTTGGGGGATATGTCACCTGCATTCCCCCCTGAAACCTACACCTGTGCTGTGGAGCTCATCATGCCACTTCTGCAGGAACTGATCTTTTAAAGGTCCAGTGTGTTGGATTTAGGGTGATATACTGGCAGAAATGGAATATGACAGTAAAATAATTATATTTTCTTTGGTGTATAATCACCTGAAATAAGAACAGTTGCGTTTTTGTTACATTTAAATGGGCCGTTTATATCTACATAGGGAACGAGTTCTCGTTTACGCAGATCGCCATGTTGCACTGTCATGTATCTGCAGCAGCCCAGAACAGGCAAACTAACCACTGGCTCTAATAGGGCCAATTGTTTGTTTCATGTCTGCCATCATAAGCCCCTTTTACACTACCAGATTTTTGGCGAATGTTCGGCCATTTTGCCGGAGAGCTGCGAGCGCTTAGATACACAGAGCCGAATTGGCGAGCTGATCCGAGGTGCCCAATTTTCCCCCTTGTAGGATAGACATATTGGCGGAACCCTATTAGTTTAAACAGACTGAGGCGCCCTTCTGCAACGGGAGGGGCTGTTGAAGACTTATGGGAGGAGATGTTGATGACGCCGCACGTGCGAGCCACTGGCAGTAGATAAACAGGAAACAGCTGATAGCAGGAATGAGCAGCTAGTAGCAAGAGGGAAATGCAAACCTGACAGACACTGTAAATATGAGCAAGGAATTGTGCTCTCTCCTTGTCCTCACAAACGAAGAACCGTCAAATGACAGGGACGGTGAAGGATGGGCCAACTAACAAGAGAATTGCCGAAGGACTGACCAGCCGTGGCTTCCCTCCAACGTCACTGTTTACGTCACATGCTGAGCTACACGTTTTGTTGCTTGCTCACTCCCCCCATTGCCCTGAAAAAGGTGCATTCCGTATAAACAAATGTAGGCAGGTGACATTTTGCTGCACTCCCCGAGTTTGTTTTTATACTGCCAATGCTGAAAAAAGACTGATTGGGCTTTCCTGCAAATTTGCACAGTTCCTATCTAAAAAGGGCTATTGTTAGAAGCCCCTCCACGAAAAGCAGCAATGGAAAAACTTCATTTTTTTTAATGTGAAACTGCTTTATTCAGTGTTTTTACCCATTTAAATCACTGGTTCTCTTTGTTTTAGAGAGGAGGAGACCTCTGTAGGTAATTCGGCCCCTGGTAAAAACCTCCTGAATGTCTGATCTTAAAGGGCCAGTGTGTAATATTTGGCATTTTTGTCAATCTGAATCTGAATCTGAATATTCTACCCATTATACAAGTGTATAATCGCTATAAAATAAAATTCGTTTGGTTTTCGTAGCCTTATAATTATGCTTTTATATATATATATATATATATATATATATATATATATAAATATATAGCAAGGGCCTTGCTTTAGAGAGGTCACCATCTCGCGCCGCCATGTATGTACGGCAGACCGAGCGGACAATCCAGCCAGCCAGAGAACGCGTTTCACGTGTATAAATAAACCAACAAAGACAGCGGAAGGAAGGAAGAAGGAGGAGGAAACAGCAGAGAGTGTTAGTAGTTCGTCGATAGAGAGTAGTGAAAAGTTTTTTTAGTTATAAAGTTTGCGAATGGACCACACTTACCACGCAACAGGAGAGAATGAACCCGAACCATCATCTGCGAGGAAAAGAAGACGCAACTTCACTCCTTGTGATGCACTCTCTGCGGCGCTTTTCCTCCTGATGATATATCTCCCCAGCGATGGTAGCAGTAGCATCAAATCCCATTCTGTGCATTCAGCCTCTCTTCTCGCCCGCTCAGCATCAAACACATGGAGTTCCTCATCTGTATGCTCCGGCTCAAACAGGTATGGCTCTGGGTCTGTGTCCGCTACAAGAAACTATTCAAAATCGCGTTCAAAGTCGTCCATTGCAGCTACTATAGTCCGGAGATATTGCTAGGCTAAATAAACAGCTGAGCTCTGTTTACAGGCTACGCTGTCAGTCAGTGTGCAGGCTGGAGGTTAGCGGAGCAGAGAGGGGAGGGGGGTCCCCACTCGGTATGGTAAACGAGTATGTGTGTGTATGAAGTGTGTGTGTTACGCTAGAAGAGTCAGAGTTTGGGACGGAGTCTTTTACCCCCTGGAGTGTTACCAGAGTTTCTGGAGTGCTCAAATAAATGGGCCTTTTTCCCGAACGCTCCTCTGGTCTCCTGCTCGTGAGGGATTCATTACAATATCGTAACATGGTTTAGATTTCTAAATAAATATTCACCTCTTTGCTAGATAGACCTACTCCTGAAAAACTCGTGCGCAAGGCTTTTTGTCCCTACGAGGCCACCGTCATTTACCCAACGGGAGGGGTGAGCGAGTGAGCCCTGCAATCTAGAATTTGACCACTGATGTCACTGTTTTCAACCCATTTTACACACTGGCCCTTTAAGTGATCAGAGAAAAAAGGTGCTCACACATTAGCAGTTGCTAGGCTGACAGCACATCTGCAACGAACCAAGCAGCATAGGAGAAACACTAATTTGTAACATGAAACTGCTCTATTCAGTGTCTTTACTGGTTAAATCATGTGGTCCATTGGTTTTTAAGAGGAGGACACCTCTGCAGATAATTCGGCTCCTGCTTGAAACCTCCATAACGTCCGCATCATAAATCAGATGAGCACACATTAAGCTATCAGAGAGAAAGATGAGCACACGTTAGCAGACGCTCGGTGAGCAGCCGTCTGTATGGTACCAAACAGCGCACAAGAAACGGTTTGTAACATGGAACTGCTTTATTCAGGGTTTTTAATGGTTTGAATCACCTGATGCATTTGTTTTAGAGAGGTAGAGACCTCTGCAGAAAATTCAGTTCATGGTAAAAACCCCATGAACACTGAGGGAATTCTTATCAGAATTAAATAAACAATATAGGGATGCACAATAATATCTACATGTGATACAACGGTAAACAACATAACTGATATCACAAGCCTTTTAGGAATCTAGTCTAATATTTTTGACCTCCACTCTGTTTGTGGCTCTCACCTTTAAACACACTACTTCCTATGGCACATGTAAAATCTTTAAAAACAGTGCATAAATATATAGCTTAATTTTTGACAAAAGCCTCACTAATTTCCCCAAGTAGCTGGTCATTGGATCTTTGGGGACTATTTTGTGTGTGTGTTCATGAAGGAACTTGTCACCTAGAGCAACAGTTTGGCTCATAATGTGTATTTAAAGGTCCTCAGCTATGTTTTTTTTAATTAGTGTTTAATCACCTGAAACAAAAAATCATTGTGTTTTTGTTACCTTAGAATGAGCTCTTCATATCAAAGCAGGTCCTCTTATTCAGAGTCCTCCATGTTGTTTCTACAGTAGGCCAGAATGGACAAACCACTGGCTCCCATTTACGTTTAAGCGTTGGCTACCATAGTTCCCCTACACACTTGCATGGATGTATAAAGAGAACTTTATGCAGAGTTGGCACATGAAGCCAAAAATGTTTAACTGCCACATATATTACCTGGATAATCGGCACTGCTTCCACACTGTCTGGCCCATAAGAGTCTGCTGGTTTAGTGCTCCACTAGCTTGAAATTATTTAATTGTGCTGCTCTTCTATGATTTCCAAACGTTATTGGACCGGATGGATCAGATTCTGATAGCAAAACAAGTCATTTTGCAGGGTTGTTCCACTGAAAAAAATGTATCCATTGATTTACAGGAATCTCTTTCACAATCTAAGTAAATGGGAAAGTGTTTCTGGGCCACATGGCATCCCTTGAAGGCTGTGATTCCACTGTTTGGCCACTATGAAAATTGGCTTCAAAGCCACTTCCTGCAGAGCTGCACACTTGGCACACAGAAGCAGCTTCAGTTTGTTGCAGTCTGCAACCTCACCACTAGATGCCAAGAAATCCTAAACACTAGACCTAAAGTTTGGAGTTTTATGGCACAGAGTATCAGGCTTTGTTACGCACACAATTCTTGTTGGTTTTGGTGTTTGTATTTCAACAGGAAAAATATGATACCAGCCTTTACCCTTAAACGATGTAATCCATTACTGCCAACTACCCAAAAACATCTTGCTACAAGCCCTTTGTTTATCTGACAGTGTGACAATACAATTAATTTGTCAGCGTATCACATCAAATATACTGGTTAGAGAGATCTCTTACGAATGCAGTCAGGCAGCGTCCACAGGCGGTGATCTTGAACTCTCCATAGAGATCCCTAATAGCCCCGGTGGTGAAAAAGCCCTCCACCAGCAACAGCACTCCAAACACAAAGAATCCAGCTGCAAGACCATAGATGATGTACTTCAGGATGTCAATGCTGTGGAGAAAACACACACACACACACACACACACACACACACACACACACACACACTGTGTCAGTAATTACTATGTTTATTTTCATGCTGCATCTTGAAGTGTTATTTGTAGACTTAATATCATATATTCAGCTTAATTACCAAGTGTAACCGCCATTTACAATTCAGAGATAATAAGTGAAGATGGAGGATGAGGCGTGATCTGTGATGAGTGGGATGGTTTTGATAGCGGGCAGGACCACCAGCACTTTTCCTATTATAATGAGTGGAAAACTTGTATGGTCAGCTCGCTCACACTCTTCAGGCAAATATTTAACTGATATGAATAACAAGTGTCACATTTAGCTCAGTACTGCATCAAGATGTTATGTTTGTGTACATGTACATGGTTTCTAGGGCTGTAACGGTTTGTGTATTTGTAACGAAGCGTCATAGTACACGGTCACAGTCTGCTACTCACAGCTGCAGAATACATGGTATGAGATCAATGCACATAAGGTGTAACCACTGTTCACATGCGAGACTTCTGCTGCAAACTTTTAGTCCTACACTGGTAACACATTTGGTGAACCTGAGTTTAGCTGTTGGACAGAGTGGGTGTAAGAACATTGGTTCCTGTGGAATGTTTTGGAAACGATATTTTCTGAGACAGTTATAGTACCGTGAAATTCTCATACCGCTGGAACCCTATGTGTGAGTCAGTCACACTACGGTAAGTGCAAATGCTGGAGCTGCAAGACTTGCCCATGGGTTCGCAGTCAGCTACAACAGCAACGGAAAGAGAGTTGGGCACAAGATTAGGTCACTGTGCACCGTAGCTCTACCATTGCAGGGGATATGAATGTAAACACATCCAACATGCGAACACACATTCAAGGCATCACCCAGATGTGCCAATTAGCAGGATAATAAATGTTTGGGTGTTTTGAATATTAAAAAATAGCCAAGGTAGAACTTGTATTGCTCAATGCTTATTATTGTATTTCCAGTATTTTGGTTTTCTCAGTTTCATGGTAGAAGAGTTGCTTTGGAGAGTGTTTGTTCAGTGTAATACCCAAGTGTTTGAAAAGCTTCTTATTTTTATAGTAAAAAATGTTTTTCCAGAGTTGCCTGAGTGCAAAATACTATCTCAGTCCCCAGCAAGAGGATTGTGTCCATCTATGACACTTGCACTACTGTCTGTTAAAAAAAACATGAAAAGAAAGAGATCTATATTTTTTTCTCGCTGCACCAAACTCACACCGAATCGTGGGTTTGTGTACTGTTACAGTAAATCCCTGCTGGTTTCTGACAAAATCAGAAAAATCTGCTCGTGGATTATTGTTGCTGAATCAGTTTTTCCACCACTGAAAACTGAAGGCATCAACACTGAAGGAATTTATTCCCAGACTGGCCAAATATCAGATAATATTCCCTGAACAGAAATCCATTTAGTAGGCTACTGAGTCAGAACACATATGGACCTGTAATCACCTGTTAAACTGACAATGTGTTGTGTATTTATTAGGAAGACTAAAAGCTGTAATGGTCCTCACAGAGGTGATGGAAAAAATACAAGAGGCCAACCAGTAATGTACCTAAAGATGAAAACTTTGTCCTGTGATCCTGAATGTGATGAGTTTATCCCAAAAGCACAGACCGACACATTCTCACTCTGACCTCGTCACGTATTGACATTTGGTCATGGACCCTCCACATCCAGATCTGACGTGAAAGGTACCCTGGGTGCATTGATTGTTGACGTTCTGGGGTGTCGTGTCAAGTTATGTCTGTTCTACACATTGTCTTCTTTCAAAATACACCTCCATTTTCATAGGAAATGTACAGTTTCCTATGACTTTCAAAATAAACGCACTATGTCAGTACACCAATGCAAATTGACGTTATTTTTCCTCCAAAAACTTACGCACATGGTTGGGTTAAGGCAACAAAAATCATACGGGATGCAAGCACCACTCTCCAGGGTGAAAGTCCCTATTAGGACTTTCGCCGCCTTAACTTTTGTTCTTGCCCCAAAGTTAACAACGCAACTGGCTGTGTATCATGCCAATGTTAAAGGATGGCTTTTTCGTCAGTGTCTGAAGCTGCAAGTCACTGCCCAAGCGCTGGATTACAACACCTTCGCGTACGGGTTGCTCAGACACATCAAACCAGCATCAAAGAACTAGTCACGATGAAGGCCAATGTTGTGTTGCCTCATGTTGCCTGTGTCTCGGCCAAAAAGATGCCTTGAACGCACTGCAAAGAATACAGCTAGCAGCCAACTAGCATGTACGTTCTGCCTGCGTCAGAGGAAATAACTCTCCCTACCAGCAGGTGGCTGTCATCTGTATTTATTATTCAAAAAGAGAAACTGGAAGACTGACAAGATTTAAGACACTAGGAAGTCTGTTGATGTTGCAGGAACAATTATATTTACTGTGCGTCAGCGAACACTTATGAACTGTTTCTGCTAAAGACCTCAATGGCTGAAAAAATAATCTTACTTAATAACAACTTTGTTTCAGTCTCAGTCTCTGGACTTAAGTTGTTTGTCAGCTTTCCTCACTTCCGTTTCTCTTCTTGTACACTGAGCTTTACTGCCAGTCAGATTTATTTAATTGGGTTGGGCTCCATTAGGTCCAACACTGATTCAGCATGCTGAACTGGCTGAAAAGTTGCCAACAAGGGCCCAGTGGTACCAAAGGTGCGGGACACACCGCAAAAACTAGGGCGACAGATGCTCACCAATGGCACAACGTTGACCGTCAGCCAACAGTCGGCCTGGTGTGTCAGGGCCCTGACTGTGATAAGAAACTTGCGGCATGAGTGTAATGAAATGTAATTTGCAATTTATATTTATTATGCCAAAAATATGAAACAAAAAACAAATCACTCACATGGTGAACACATCCAGCGTTTCTCCCGGGGCTCTGATGACTTCAAAGTAGTTCTGAAGGATGGTGACGGTGCCGCTCAAAGCCTCGTGGCCACATCCACAGAACAAGGCCACACCCATGTAGAGGAGAATAGTGGCAATGAGAGAGGCCCAGGGCAGACTGCCCACACACCGCTCACAACACTCCTTACAGCCTGAACGGACAGAAAAAGACACAAGTGTTATGCCGACAGTATCTTTAACATCAGTATGATGAAGTAAATAATCTATGAATGATAACAGCCGTCAACATAAAGTTCATATGTCTGAAATAGATGATTCAGAGAGCTGATGGTGAAAATTTTTAGGCACGTACATGCACAATGATAATGACAATACAAGGCACATACAAAACAAGTTCCGATGAACAATTCTGAGAGAGTGACACAGCTTCAAACAAAAAAATTAACAAATCAAACAGGCAACCGACAACAAAAAGATATCAATGAAAGCCAGTTTCTAAACAAAGTATCAACACCCCAGAGGAAATAATGCAAATCAGTGACGCAAGCACCAGCCCCCTGCTTATGACTTCTGCTGTGAAAGACTCACAGCTCCATTGAGACTGCAGAGATGAAAAGTATGGCAAAACATTTCCTAACTGCGTCCCAAAGTGTATTCATTAATTGTGAGCTCATTAAATATCAGTTTATGCTTTAAATTCTCTGGATCGAGTTGATTAGCGGCCTTGGTACAGAGCTTGAATGCATAAATACACTAAAGCACTGGTGACATAATGCATAGGACATACACCAGTCTGTGGCAGCTGCACATGTAAACTGGTAGTGAACCTACAGAGGTAAAGGAATGCTCACACTTAAGTTAATTTGTTTGTGAGATGGTTACTTTCATACTGTGCAGATACAGACAAAAGAAGTGTCTCACTCTCCAGGAACACGCCAACTTTTAGGAAGTACGTTTGTTGCCATCTTTCCCAGACTCAGCTGAGGCAATCAATATCAGTTTAATTTCTGTGTCCAGTACAAAGATACATAAGGACTACTTGCTAGACTACCTCTCATACAAGGGAGGGGAGGGGATATAACCTTCCTACACCAGCCTAAGCTGTTTAAATTACACCTGTTGGGCACTTGTCATTGAGGTTAGGCAAGAAAGCTGTTAGAGAGGTACTTTCCATACATTGATAGAGGATATAGTTCCTCTTGAGAACTGTCTGATTAAACCAGAGCAACCAAGACATTGTTTCTGGAAAGTGATTGAGATACACTTTTTTAGTGCTTCGAGCACCACAAACAAAATGAATCATCTCCTATGTATTAGAGTGGAGGCAGAATATCACGATCTGGTCACAAATAAACAAAACTGTCTCCATGGCTAAATATCACTCGTGGTAAGTGAGAAAATATGTTTGTCATTTGGGTGAGCTGACCCTTTCAGGAGCACGTTGTGAGAGGAGTTTTGTGATCTACATGATGCAACTTAGCAGATAAGAGAACATATTCTTAGTGAGAGAAATATTAGCTGTTTTTTTAACCTGATTAATAAGATTTATCTACCTGCCATGTTCTGGTTTTGAATGATAGCCTACACCGACAGTCCAGGCATTTTAAAATGACTCATGTGTGGCTGCCTTTGGAGCTGTGATGTGTTGTACTTGCAGCCAGATAAAGGGTAATCTTTCCTGTTGTAGAAGAGTGAGAGGAAAAGGCTGCAGTACAGGAAGAGAGATTTTCAAACCAGAAATACTTCAACAACTCCCGTAGCCATGTTCATGACTGTGTTTCCCTTGAAAACACTTCAGATATAATGTTAGGGATCAGGATCATAACAGGACCAGGCACACAAAGACGCAGATGTATTTCCTCATGCACTTCTTTACTAGTACAACTGCAAACAGGTGTGTAGTAACAAATCATTATATTTAATGTGGATTGTGGTGTTACACCACAGATTAATCTGGTTTGCATTCGCTTATACAGTCGAGAATAGAGTACATGGTTAGGGCAGGTTTGAGGTCACTAGGTTTATTCTGACTGTTTTAATTGTGAATTGGAAAATACACCCTCCTCCTGCAGCTCTCCTCTCTCTGTCCTAAGCCCCTCCCGACAGATGACCATGAGCTTACGCACACGATCAGTCCAGTAACCCAGTGTTTCCCATACATTGATTTATTAATCTTATTTAATTGTAGTACAATTTGAGATAAGAATTAGCTCCTGGATGGCCTTTTGGTCGGTGACTGTAGCGGCTTGAATTTGGCCAGTGCAAACCCCCCATTGCCAGGTGTCGCAGCGGGCTGGTAGCCAGCAGCAGCGCCGGGTCTAACCTGTGTTACTGCAGCAACAGAAAGTTTGCCCATCTAGTGGCACGGTCTGTCCGGTCACCAGGAGCTGGGGTTTGTGTGGGATGGATTCATATTGCTATGGCTGACTGTGGGTCTATGAAGCTGTTGTCCACTCTCCTCCTGGTGTGATGGTTTGTGGTGGTGGGAAATGAGGCCGAGGACACACATCTAACATTCGCCACAGTACATAAACATGAAGCTAAAGCCGCAGCTGTGAGCGGTTCACAGGAGGCTAAACTTAGCAACAGTTTCTGTCCATCTCTGGAACATTTTGTTGATATTGGCACTTGTTTTATTGCTTTAATTCTGAGGCTCTCTTTTAGTCTTTTTGACACCATCTTCATTTTTTGGGTTGCTTTGCAGTGTAGGCAGTTGTTGCCAATGCTGAAATAGTAACTTTCTCTGTAGGATTCTCCACCATTGAATCAGGCTTTCGCTGAAGGGATGTACACGCACACCTGCATTTGTAGAACAGCCAAAAGGAACGCCGTCTCTCTGAAATGACCTGTGACTGGCCAAAGTCTTCCATCATGGCATAGCCTGAAAACGGAGGCAAGAGAAGGTGCAGAAGTCTAGTTTTCTGTCAGACCATTTAAATTGTAATATATTATGGTATTTTTGTCCAATAACGCCAAAATTAAGCTGCAGTTTCTAAACGTCGCCTCCAAAAATCCCAACTATTAGAAGTAAAAATAATATACAGTTAATGGTGATTTTCCACAAGGAGGGTCTCTTGATTTAGACTAGTGTCTTCTCATGTATGTCTTGGTGATGATTTTGAGATTGCTTTTTTAATTAAGAAGATTTTACAGTTCAGACAGAGGTATGTTTTGTGTCTTGACTGACAGGCGTCGCTGTCTGTCACAGTCAGTTGTGATGTTTGCTTCTTGCTCAAAATGTCTCCATTTTTGGCTTAAAAACATCCATATCAGCCTTAACATGCACACACACACACACACACACACACACACACACACACGCACACACTGTCTTTAAAATAAGCATGCATGCAGCCACGCCGACTCACTGAAGCCCACACGTAGACAGAGCAGCAATCCTACAGAAAGCGAGGGGAAAGGAAAGACAATCACACACACACATCGCTTCCCTACTCCCCCTCTCTGTTGCACGGAAAGGGGTTTGTTTGTGTGTGCGTGTGTGTGTGTGTATATGTGTGTGTGTGAGTCATCGTGCTGCTCAGGTTTAATTGACCAGCCTTGTTGCCATGCCAACAGGGGTGTGGCAGGAGCCTGCTGACCCACTTTGCCTGTAGCGTTGTCATGGCAACAGTGCGGCTCTGCGAGTGTTACAGTCACACTAATGCACATTTTCACACGCGCACGCGCGCACACACACACTCACACACACACACACACACACACAGACAGAAACACATCATCCATTTGCATAGACGCAAAGTCTGTTTTCATTTTCATGATTGTCTCAGTGTGTGGAAACGATCGATGTACGATTTCACTGTGCTCCTCGGTCGGTAACGGAGGAACAAAAATGGCTGCTATGCCCAGTAGGAAGGTACCATTTTGCAATGACTGACTCCATTTAATAAAAGATTCACTGCTAATGTGCTACATGCTAATTTTGGTTCCTTTTTACACACACCTGAGTCATTTCATGTTCATAAAGCCATAAAAGCCATTCATAAAGACTCACATTAGTGCAGCAGCTCTGAGGCAGATGGGCACACACAGAGTGGAGAATGGTGATATTGTGATATAAATGTGTTGTGAGCATGTGTGACTGTGTTTCTCAGAGAGCCTTTCATGCGATGTGTTTGTGTCTTGCGTCTAAATTTTTTCATATCTGCATGTGTATGACTGTGCAGTGTTTGTGAATGTGTGCCCTGAATTTCAGCCATGTTATAATCCTCGTCATATTTCCATATTTGGGCTTTAAATGTAGGAAAGACCCAGTGACCTGGTAAAATCTGGGACACGCTAAACACAAACGGCTGTGTACTGCATCTATATGTGTTTGGCTGTTTTCTTTGTTTAGGAAGAGGTAAATGCTTTCAGACATGATACGATAGCAAGCATCCATTTTTATTCACTGATCAGGGAGCTGATTATCACAACTGTAATGCTTATTTAAAAATGTGCACAGTAATTCTAATATGTTTGGTATTGTTTAAAACACAGCATTTATATAAACAATGGCTTCTAGACAGAGTTATGGGTGTGTTTTACCATTTAATTAATTGCATCTTTATAAGTGTCATCCAACAATTTTCTTATGTAATGTGTTTTCTTTTTTGGGTGTCTGCTTTTTATCTTATTAATTTCCTGACAAAACAAGAATTGATTGTCCACAGGGAACGATTAAAGGGTTTGATGCAACTTGTTTAAAACATACAATGTTGGAAATAAGTCCGGGACTTCATTTTTGTGTCTCTGGCACTGCCTGATATGTTGTGCTTTGTAGATTTATTAAAATGTTGTCAATAAGCCAAACCAAATGGTATGTGTCGATGTGTGTAAAACAGACAGGATCATAGGTAAACAAATACTTATTATATTAAGAATATAATATTTCAAATATAATAAATACAATTTTTAGTGAAATGGGAGTATTGTTTGTTTGTTTTTTGTTTAGTTTTTAGCATTTTTCCCCTAGAAAATGCCAAACCATATGTTTACACCGATATTGTATTATTTATTGCTTTTCTTTTATTCTTTTATTGCATTTTAGGTTTATAATTTTTAGATAAAATCTCCTGAAGACATGCTGACACATTATTATAGTTGAACCAGCCCAGTTGCCAAGAGAAAAAATGTTGCCATTGTACATTTCTGTAAACTTTGAATACATGTACATTGGTACATTTCATAAGTTACATCGATAGCCATGTTTCCATCAGCCTGCTTAGATGCGCATCTAGAAGTATTGCTTCGGAAAATTATGATGGAAACGCCAAAATTTGAATTAAAATCCCCTGATTCGCACAAACTAAAATACGCTCGCTTTAGCCGGGTTTTGGTTGATTCGAAAAAATGCTGATTCGGAAAACGGGGGATGGACACAGTTATGTTCGAATTAAGTCTGATGTAGCGCACCTCTCTTCATGGTGATATTCACACTCCGGGTCGGGAAGGCAGTAATGCATTTACAAGCTGGTTGCCAACCGCCAGAAAACGTAGAAGAAGAAGAATGCGAGACTTGTTTTGTTTCTGGTTCTGCGGAAAACATAGCTAATGTTTCTGAAGTGATGTAGTATGTAAGCTGACTTTGTCATCGGGAGGAGAGCAAGCTGAATAGCGATACACCTGCCAAGCTGCAGACAGCTGCAGACCACTGATCAAGACTCACAAATATGGTTCTTTTTTAGCGAGTGATAACTGTGGCTTTTTAGCCCCCAAATGTGTTTTTTTTAGCAACCTGTCACTGTTTTTTTCCATTTGAGATTGTGCCACCAGAACTGGATATTTTAAGCCAAAATATGATCTTTTTCTAACCATAACCAAGTAGTTTTTGTACCTAAACCTGAAAAAGTAAAGTTATAATGTATCCATGGTTTGCAGAAATGTACAATGCTAACATTTTTTAGCAATGTTCATATTATACATCTGTGACATATACTGTAGGCCTGAATTTTAGTTTTTGGTTTTGCCATGTTTTGATGTGAGAGTGTCCTGGATGAAGAATTTCATTACGCTCTGGCAGTGTCTGTGCAGATAAAAAATAACTTGAACTGGAAATTTGCCTTTTGTTCACCTCACATCTCGGCCTAATGATAATAATGTCAGTCAAACTATTTGTCTGTCCTGGCCAGACTGACATTCAATTTATCATGAGTTTTCAATGTTTCCAGGGAATACTTTCTGAAGGGCTAGGATTGTATAGGATTTAATCAACCAACTTAAAATTATCCCATGTGCCAAGTGTGTAGCAGAACTACAGTGGCTGAAGAAAAAATGGGAAAAAATTACGAAAATAGTAAAAATAGTATGTAGATATAAACGGCTCGTTCTAAAGTCTTGAAAACAATGATTTTTATTGTCAGGTTATTATAAACTGTGGAAACCATAGTTATGAATATTATATTATATATCCGCCAATATAGCCCACTAAATCCTCCACACTGGGCCTTTAACTTTTAATATTGTACCACCAAAACCAGTATAAATGAATATTCAGACAGTCATGATCATGCAAGTCTAACGGGCAACAATATGATGAAGTTTACAGAGTTAATTCAAGTATGAATCCTTTAGATTTTAATTATCTAATTATAGGAACAGATTTACAGAATCATTGGAATGAACATGTTGTTTGTGATCATTGTCTGGCTGTGGTACACACACACACACACACACACACACACACATACACACAATGTGCTTTTCTAGTTTTTCAAACACACTTTCATACTTTCTCATTGAGTCTTGGTGCTCATTAGGCACTAATTTGGACAGTACTGTCTAGCCTGATTGTCTAACAGACTGCTGTATGTGTGTTTGTGTGTGTGTGTGTGTGTGTGTGTGTGTGGACCTGTACTGTGTCTTAGCTCTGAGAGAGGATTACAGAGGTCTCTCACACAGACACAGAAAGAGAGGGAGGGAGGGAGAGAGACATAGACAGAAACACACACGCAGTGGCCTGAAGATGCACTCAAGAGTCAAAGGCCTGTCCTAATGGAAAATGACAAGTTCAGCCCCACTGCACCGTTTAGACTGAGATGCAGTCCAGCACAGTGGAGTGTAACCTAGATAAATGTAAATATATACATACACTGAGAAGGATCAGACTGACATTGGGTGAATTTTCTTTTCGGGTTGTGGTTATCTTAAAAAAAGCCAATAACACCATTTTGTTTGAGTCTGAATCAGATTCAAAGAAGGTCCTTTTTCATGTGGATTATACGCAGGCATGCACACACACTCTCACACAGACACATACAGAGTTAATGGTGTCAGCTTCTCCTGGCTTGGCCTCCTGAAATGATTCTCCAAGCTGCCAATCAAATTGTCTGCTCATCCATAAATCCCTCCTTACCTCTGCATCCCTCCATCCATCACTCACTCTCTAGTCTGAGCTGTGCCACAGAGACAGATACTGTCCTTATTATTTATTCATCCTGCATTTATTAATAACAATAAATAAACAGTTTAAGGAGTCATTAGAGCGGCACAGGAACAAGTCGATAATGTGGGGAGATCCATTTGTTAGTTTACGAGGAGTCGATGAGAAAAACAACCTCGAGTTCTGTTCCTGTTTGACATGCCAACATTATTAGATTTTGGAATGCACTTTACATTACAGTAAATGTTTATCTGGATATGATTTTGTTGTACTTTGAAACTTAACTTATTTTTGTGTTTCAACAATGCTGTGGTTAATGTGTAATCAGGTTTAGGGCATAAAAACTGCTTGGTTATGGTAGGAAAAGATCATGTTTTGGCTTAAAGCACCCGGTTCTGGTGGCACAAACCTGTCTGGAAATGCTGTGATGTCTCAGTAAAAAACAACCAGTTTCATCAGTTGTTTGTCCTGTACAGTAGTTCAGATGATAAAAAACAACCACCTTTTGTGGCACTATCCCAGCAGCAAACAAAAGTGGCAACCTCCAAGGCTGAAAAATGAAGCCAATGCGGAAGTACCAAAAACTGCAGTTCATTAAATGGCCACTTGAGGCTGGCTCCAAAACAGAGTCAACCCCCATAGACTCCCATGTTGGTGAAAAAATGCCCAGTGTTACAGCAAACATAAACATGTTTGCAGCCTGGATCAAAAAGCAGTTTTGGTCTCTATAGCTAATTTCAACATTCATGACAACTTTACAAGTTACTCATATTTAAGGGCAGGGTCACTTTAAGTGACAGGTGTCACTTTCATCTGTGCGCTACACTACAGCTTCACCCTCTCATCCAAATTTGGTCACTTCTGGCTTCAAAACTGCTGAACTTGAGGTTTCAAAATGGCAGTCCATAAACCAATGGATAACGTCACAGCAACTATGACCATTATTATAAACATTCTGTGGAAATGCATCAATGTCTTGGTAAAAACAACTAACAGCCACTTTTCACGGCACTATCTTGGCAGGGAATGCAGCCAAGTCTCGATAAAAAAACAACCAGTTTCACTGTTTGTTGGTCTCAAACAGTAGTCTGAAACTTGGCGGGCATCTTGTCTACGTGACACGCCTCCCGCCACCCCCTCCACCTCCAGATGACAAAGTCAGCTCATACACATGTAATCAGAACTACTCTCCTTTAGAAACATTTCTAAGATTTGTATGGAACTTCCAAATGTAACGTATCTGCGTATTGTAGAAACAATGTCAACATTGTGGTGACTGGGCTGGGAGGTCACTGCAGAAGTGCTGACTGGGTAAATAAATGGTTTGTCATGAAGAAATTGTTCAACTGCCTGTGAAATTACTGTCAAAGACGAGCCAATAACCCAGCCACCGATACTTATTATGATTAAATTTATTATAATTGATGTGTAAGAATACAAAAGCTAGTCATTCTGTATTGATACTTATGAGGAAAGACTTTTTTGTGTAAACTGTGTACTGCTGAAGTATCTGCAAAGCTTCCTGCACTTTTATAGTTTGTGTCAATAAACAGACCACTGTGACATAAGAATCCTGGAGGCCCACATATCATAATCTCTCTCAGTTTTCATCATCTGTCAAAGAGCCGTTATCTGGTCACTGGCTTATGTCATAATTTTTCTCCTTCTGGTTAATAAAATACATGCAGCTGTGATATTTGCAGGAAGGGTATCCGCTACAGCACCATCCTCTTTCTCATGATTACCGTAACTCTGCAAACGTTTCAAGAGTTACAGTAATCATGAGAAAGATGATGCAGAGCAGCAATAAAAGAGAGCAGAGCGGAGGGGGAAGCCCCAGTGAGACCAATCACATTCCAGTGATAGATGTTTCTCAGACTGGCAGACAGCGCTCAGAAAGGCTGTAAACAAGATTATAATCATTCATCAGCTGGTATTTTGAAAGGACCATGGGAATGGTCATGTACTGCTCGTGTTTACCTGCCAAAATATAATGTGGTACTGCATTTAATTTAAACTTGGACTCAGTTTTGAGGTGTTACGACAAATTAGACAGTTTCCCAGCTGACTTACAACTGTCAGAATTCTGTCATAAATTGCACCACAATTTATCTAAAAAGCAGCTCCAAAAACATTCATTTAGGCAATCATGAAAACAAACATGAACATTCTGACACCTGCTGTTCATCAAATATCTGTATTAAAGGTTTTAAAACAAAACTATCTCATTATTTTCAATGGAAAAAAGTGGGCATGCTTTAAAAAAGACCAAGATAAAGTTTATTTAGAAGTGTTAAACATGTAATTGACGTGGAAATATCAAAATAGCAAATATTGCTAGAATTAAGTGATCAAATAGTGCTGGAATAAAATGATCCAAGTGTTTATTTATTGAAATTTCAGTGACTTTGTATCAACACAAAGTCCTTGTGTTGACTAGGTTTTTACCAAAGCAAACAATCTGTTTGCAAGCAGTGTCCACAATTAGTAAATCCAATGTGTTATTTTTTCAGTGTGTGCATTTCTAGGTGAAGTTTAAACAAAACTCAAAAGTATTCCATAGCCTTAAAATACTCCAATTAGCAGTTACAGGAAAAAGAAAATCCTGAAGTGAGGCAGTATTTAACGTATCGGATAATGTGCCTTTCACAGTGCTTTGCTTTGTGACTGATCATAATGAATCGGTGGGTTCTTGTACTTTAAATGTTACTGTTGAGCCGACAAATTCTCAAAACTCTGATGTACGTGTGTCCATGAACACCCCGCCAAGACATTTTGAAAAGTGGCTCATGACAGAAAAACACTCTGTACTAAAATAAAAGTAAGAGTAAGAAAGTCTGCACAACAGTGAACAGAAATGTAAAGTGTACAATATTTCTCATGGGTGTATTTAGCTGTATGAAATCAGATTTTACTATACAATTATCGTAACCAAAAGAGTTCACTATTGCAATATAATTGAAAAAGAAATCTATCAGTCAGATTCATCTTAAACTTAGTTTATTGTGTGTTTCGTGTCTTTTTTGGCAATTACTCTTAATAGTGTTGGGATAGAGAGAGACAAAATGAGAACGGAAAGAAATGAAAATAATGAAAGAGTTGCTGGATTATTTACACAATATTATCACACACATTTTAATATGATGTCAATTCATCCTTAAAAGTCAGAGTTATCATCAATACCAGTGTATCATAACACCCCCAGTGTATACGATTCCACAAAAATCCCATTGCGATCCATAGACACTACACGGTACACATGTAAACCTATCAATACAAACACAAACGGACCTAAAAGAACACACTGCTTGTTATATCTTTGCCTTAAATCTTCTTTTCTGTATTGACACTTTCCAGTTTGATTCTCATAAAACACAAACACAACACAGCACTGCTTCTGAAACACCATTTCAGACCATAACAGGACACCAAAACCTTCCACTGAAATCCACACAAATAAAATACAGAAGGGAATTAAACTAAACATCAATATGCAAGATATTGTACAATTAAAAGGAAAGTCTCTCCTGAAATAATCATTTTTCCTTCATTGTAAATGTGTAGATGCAGAAATCGAACCACTCCCTCCTTAAGCTAAACAGCAGAGAGACAGACTGTAGTGATGATGTCATCCACAGACTAATGTTGGAGCGGCTCCACAGACGGTGAAAACTGGAAATGCTGCCAGGACTCTATGACAGCAGCCTCTGTGACTTTACACTGATACGGGAGGATTTTCTGATTCACAGCTGGAAACCCCACAGTCAAATGCAAGTCAAGATAAAGCGTAGCGAGAGCTCGGATAGCACAGCCGAGCACAATTTGTCACAGCCACTGAGAGTTCCACTGAACCACACCTTTATGTTTGTACGACTGTGTCGTGGAGGTTCCTCTGTGCATTGATGGAAAGACAGAAGAGGAGTTAATGTTTAAAAGAGATAACATCCAAAAAAGCACACCATACCCAGCACCACAGGAACTCATGCCTACTCAGCATATTTTGCTGCTCGAGCAGAAGCCCCAGGCGTTACTCAAGTGATGCCACGGGCAGCCTTTCTATTGTATCTTAATGCAGAAGGGGTAAGAAGGGGTCGGCTGTTAGATATAGGAAACAAAACTACTTGGTTATGGCTGGAAAAAGATTGCTGTTGACGTTAGTCAAGTGAGGCAACTCACATAATGGGTCGGTGGTTAGGTCAAGGCAACAAAACTACTTGGTTAGGACAAGATCTGAGATGTTGCTAAAAAACACCTAACTTGGAGTGGCACAAACGCCGCAACCGATGTTGTCTGTTGGTCTTGAACACCTGTTTTCTGGATCAAAGTCTGGTGCTCACTGAACACATCCACCTCCCCTCCCACTCATCCTATGCAGAATTCCACACTCTTTATACTCTAATAATGAGCATCTAATAATGAGGTGGATGGGTCAACATTGGAGTTGGTGGAAAGCCCAACATAGATGCTACATGGTGTTTATCATTGTATTGATGCTGGGGACACTGCGCAAGGGGCATAATTTGATGTTCTGGGAGTGCCAGAGCTGCCCAGCAATAGCATCAGCCACAACTCCTTATCTTGGTCCTTGAGCCTTTCAAAGAGTGGGGCTAAGAATCTGATGGTGACACTAGAGGAACAGACGTGATCATTACAACCAAAAAGTTCATCCTCTTGGGAGGATGAATGTGCGCATCAATTCCATGTCCATCTGCACATCACATTTTAAGATATCTGATGTACAGAGATAACATTCTGACCTGCAGGTGGTGCTAGAGAACAGCCAGGTTCAACCTCTGGGGCGCATGAGCGTGCTCTGTAAATTTCACAGCAATCTGCCCATTACGTTCTAATGTAAGAGGACATTTTCAGCCGATGCTGCAACCCAATCGCAAGACAAAATGTTGGCATTGTATGTTTCTGCAAACCACAGATGTGTTATATGTGCATGTTATTATGTAGAGAATAGACTGACAGTTTACATTTTAACAGCACTATTAATGTTTGGTTAGATTTAGATGCCAAAACTAATTGGTTATGGTTAGAAAATGATCATGTTTTGTCTTAAAATGCCCTGTTTTGGAGGCACAATCACCATAGGACACGCACAATGCCCATTAAAAAACAACCGCTTTTAGTGTCGCTATCCCCAATGGAAAAACAGTGATGATCACTAAAAAACAGCCACATTTGGGGTCTGAAAAGCTGCAGCAAATACAGCCACAAATTGCTACTAAACACCTTCGTTATGGGGAGCTAAAAAGCCGCAGGAAATGCAGTGAGGAGTCCAAAACACCCACATTTGGGGCCTGAAAAGCTGCCGGAAGAACAACCACAAGTTGCTGTTTAACACCCTCGTTTGGGGGCTAAGACACCTCTTGAAAACGCAGCAATGACTCATTATATCCCAACAGCTTTTCTTGTTAGTTGGTCTCTAACAGTGGTCGGCAGTGGTTCACAGCTTGGCTTGGCAGAGTTAGCTGAACAAACCAACCAGCAGCAGAGTAATAATATTCCAAGCAGGGTTAGGGTTAACCTCTTCCACTCAATGTTGGTTGTAATACAGCCCGGTCAGCCAGCTGCTCATAGTGAGTAACTGGATACACTCACAGGCAGCTGAATGGACCTTGCTGGTATTTATTTCTCATGTCCATGGAAGATAATGAAATTGCCTTCAAAAAAGGAAAAAGGAGAGCCCCTGACTTCAATGGCTTCCTCTCCTCCTCTGTGTTTCTCTCCCTCCTCCTCCTCTGTTCTCTCTTCTCTCAGCCTCTATGGGCCTGCTAAGTCAATTTGTATTGACTTATTCCAGTGCCCATTAAGTTCCTTTCTATTAGTGGTCATAATAATGAAATGGATATGCGGCAAATACACAAAGTCCTCTCTCAGCTGTAAGACTCCTGTCAGTTTTCCCACTGGGTTCTATAATAAATCAGAAACTAATTTTTAAAATTGTTCTGGGCGAGTAATTATTGCCTCTTCTGCAGCTTTAGGAAGTGGCCACATAAAGTAGCAACCAACTCACAAACAAGTGAATACCATCAGAGTTTCCTAATGCTAATGTATTAAAAACAGTACTATGTTTTAACAGTAACTGGATAATTAGCTTTACAAGTGAGGTGCGCCTTGTCTGGAAAAGAGAAAAGACACTCTCTCCAAGGACCAATGACATCTGTGTGTGCCTGTGTTGACAAAAAGCCCTCTGTATTTGTCCCACACCTTCACTTAAACACCTTCACTTAAAATGTTAAATATGCACGCTACATGAGTGGTATGGAGTACTGAAATCATCTATTAGTCCATCTGAACCACGTGAGAAGCAAATACCAATAAAACTGTAGCTGTGTGTGAGGTGCTTTTGCTACTATCCAAATGATTTCGACATGACATGAAACTTTAATGATCCCTGTGGGGAATTTGGGGATTTGCTACTGCACTACATCCAAGATACAGTTAATAACATAGGCTACATAAGATAATCTGAGGTGCAGCTGATGTGAGTTTGAAAACCAAGTTCCCATTTTTCATGGAATCCATCAATACTACTAATTCAGACGGGATTTATTTCTCTATAGTGGCTTGAATTCCCAGTGGAAAGTGTATTGATTGTTTGACATCTATTCTGTTGCTAGGGCAACAGGTTTGGACCCTGTTTACTTCCTGTCAGCTACCAAGGAAAATAAAAATATCAATCTTTTATTTTCCATGACATCTACCGCATCATGGGTCCTCCTGTAAAAAATCACACCCACAGCGATGTCCTTGACATCTTCGAATGGATCTGTGAGTATTTCCCTCAGGAAGAACGACTTGCTCTTCTACTTTTGGTCAAAAACATTTTTGCTAATCAAATCTAAGATGCAAACATGCTAACACCAAGATATAGGCCGACTTGCAGTGTTGGGGAGTATAATGTACTAAACATGACGTTTAACTACACCTGCAGCAGCTCGCTGGTAGTTCAACGACATTCATATTTGCATAATTAGTTTTTTTATGCCATCTCTGTGTAGTTAAGTACAAAAGTGACAAAAAATTGAGCCCTTAAAGGAAGGGAATGTTTCTTTATTCCATTTTATTTTTAATTACCCTTTTTTCTCTACTGTAATTGAACCCCGCCTTTGACCAGCTTTCTTTCATCCTGAATGCTGTGAAGACATGTGGAAGGCAGAATTTGTAAAACTGAACTTGAACAGATCGATTATTGCTATTGATTAACAAACGTTCAGAGAAGTTCTTGCACACTTTTCAAAACCTGGCTACTGACTGGACTCTAGTTTCTGAAGGCCGTTATCTGATGGACATTGGATACAAAACCAAAGCTGACATTTCTTGCACCATCCAATGAAAAGTGAGGTCTTATATTTCTATTTTTTGGTTTATGTATGACCTGTGGGTATCTTTTGGGCAACATGTTGGTGAAGATTCTCAGTCATCCAGGTCATGGTAATCATAAATGTTATATCGTATAGGCAACTGGACTTGCTTGAGTTTCTTGAGGACGTTTCACCTCTCATACAAGAGGCTTCTTCAGTTCTGCAGAGCTTTTATCACTTGATGCCTACGATACAGCGTTTAAGACCCAATAAAGTGGCATTTTATGCTGGGCAGTGACTTTTTTGTGTTATATTTTGTTATAATTTCACATCACAGCAGCAGTACACAGACAAAAAACAGCAAACAGCACATGAATGGCTGTCGGAGTAGTAAATAACAGTGGATAAGTGGTTCCATTATCCCACTTAAACACATGAGCGATAAGTAACAATCAATGCATGGAAAATGTGGATGTGTAAATCAGTCCTTTATTTACATCCTGTACTGCATTAAGTCCTTTTTAATGTGATGTATTTGCCAATAACCACTGGAGGACTCACAGTATCACCTGGTAAATAACACTTGGTCATGTGATCATTTTCAACCTTTATTACTTGATGACTGAACGCAGCAAAAGTCCGGAGAACTTCCACTGACAATCACCCAACACCAATCATCAGCAACACAAGAGTTCAGGTCACATGACGAATTCAACACTCTGGCTGGGATTCAGTTTTATTCCAATGGTTTTGTCTAATTTAATTTTCTAAAATGAAGTAATCTAGATCAGTCTTGTCGTCCATTTTCATTATCAAATTGGACTCAGGCTAGACAAACTAAATGCGTATGCTGTATAATAATTAGCGGGCAGTTTGCAGTTGCACAGATGAATTGTTTATTATTGATGACATTAGCCAGCAACACATCGGGAACACACCATCAGTCATCTGTGCCAGTCATCTGTTCATCCAAGTTCAGCAAAATGAGCAAAGAAAATGATCAGACTTTTCATAAGTGCAGATAATTGCTCACAGTTTGTGATACCAACCTTCACGTAAGGCCTAAACCAGGTCTCTGACATTGACAGCCCAGCATTATGTAAAAAACACATCATCAATACTAAATTAAAGGTAATTCATCAATTTGAAATTAAGTCTATGTACGTCACACGTTCCTTGCTCTCTCTTCATGTCTCCAACAGCAGCTCTGCATCACTCACTGTCTCGGTCTCGTCTTATAGATTCACATTTTCCTCCATCTCACCTTCTCATCCAGCCTGCCATATTTCATCACACTCACACACATCTGTGTTTTGTCAGCTGTGTGCACCCCATTTATTAAAACTAAAGGATAAGGTAGGGAAAGCCGGGAGGCCAGTGACAGCCGAACCAAACGAGGATGCAAAAAAGAAAGCAATGAAGATAGAGAATGACGCGGGTGTGGGATGGGAACTAGTTGAAAGGATGAACAGAAGGAGTGGGGGTGACATCTAGAAAATAAAAAAAGAGAAAAGAAAAAGTGGCTGAAATGAAAAATCATGTTTGCTTGAAACATCATGCCTCCTCATTCGTCTTTCTGATTGGCTAAAGCAGGTTTCTTCCAGAAAAAATACATGAATCCACCTATCACACAACAGAAGACAATTCCATAACGGTGTTACCATGGATACAGTGTTAATAAACCTTAAAAACGATGATAAATGCAAAGAACTGCTTATTTTTCATCAAAAACACCTCCATCTTTGCTTGATTTCTGAATCCGTGCAAGCGGCGCTGCTTATTTTAGGACTGAAGGTGCAATGAAGAAAATGGACACGCCCATTTTTGCAGCCAACAGCAACAACAATAATATGGGAAGGTGCTTTAAAAAACAAAAATGCACTATCTGCAGAGAGAAAAAACAAGCACACGGCTAGTGATAACCCTCGTCTAAATGGAATATGTAAGATTAGAAATAGGCAAGAAAAAAATGGATGGAGGATGAGAGGGAGGGAGCTGACAGAGTGAGATGGAGGTGAGCGGGAGATGAGTCAAAATAGAGGGGTAGGGAGAGACAGACAGAAAGAGATAGACAGAGAAAACAAGAGATGGAGACCAGCAGAGGGAGAGAGACAGGCTGATGGAGGCAGAAAATCCAGGTTGAAATATAGTCAGGGTGGGAAGAAAATACATAAAGGGAGGGAGCTGCTGATAGAGAGATGTTAAGAAAATGGAGGGACAGGGTAGGGAGAGACACAGACAGCAGAAAAAAAAGGGAGACATGCAGAGAGCGAGGGGAAAGAGGAGAGGAAAAGGCGTTCAGACAAGCGTGAAGCATCAACAATAGAGGCTAACAAAGAAAATCCCAATGGAGGCATCAATCACTGCTCCACTTATCCCTCCTCCCTCTGATTTTTTAGTCTTTATTGCAAGGTTTTGCCCCACGCTCTATCACCCTCTTCTACCCCCTTTCCTCCCCCCCCTGCCACTCCCACCTCCTCCGTCCATCCATCCATCTATCCATCCATCCATCCATCTGTCCATCCATCTGTCCGTCCAGCCTCCAAAACAACACCAACCCTCCAGTGTCTGCCATCTCCTCTCATCCTCAACCCAAACAATCTGCTTATTTATGCATCCATTCATCGAAACACACAACAAAATAAGGTTATATAATCTGTGCTGTTATCATAAGCAGACATATAGATGGGCATGATTAAAATTCACAGCCTATCGTGTCATTTCTGCTGAGATGAAATGATGAGGATTTGTGCAAATAAAATGAACAGGCAAAAATCTATTTTTTTTCCTGCAGGACATGTATGCTGTCTGCCCACAACACACACAAAGGAATCCCATGATACCGAGAGGAATGGATGAACAGAACAATGGCACAGCTGATTAGAGATAAAAAAAAAAAAAAAAATTAAAAAAGCAAATTAATCTTCCGTCTTACCTTTCTGGCTTTGTGATTCATCCATGTTTTCCTCCATTGTGGCAAGTTACAGTCCCTTTGTCTCTATTTAGTGTGAAGCTGTTTAAAGCCCCTTGCTAGCTCTCGGCACAGTGTGCGTGTGTGTGTATGTGGGAGGCTGTGTGTGTGTGAGTGTTTTTTTCCCTCCCTGTAGATGATGGAGGCTCAGGGAAGTCCCTGTTTCAATGCTCCGCTCTCTCTCTTCTATCCTATCTGGGCTTCTCTAGCATCCTAGCCCTTGTATCTATCTATAGCTGAAGCTTTCCACACAGATATTGATTTAGATCATGTATGTGGCAAAACATAAACAACCTGAATTTAAACAGAAAAAATAAATCATATTTTTGTCATATTTTTGTGTAAAATTACCTCTCTTACACTCAGTTGAATTTAATTTTCATCATTGGGACATTATTGGAATAAAAATTAAATAAGGTGTCAAATACACATAATGAGCCAAGACCGAGTAAAAAAAGGAAACTGGTTGGTGTCAGTTTACATTCACTCTATGAGTAAGGCACTCTGACAAGATCCAAGAGCTGCAAACCCAGACACATAAAGAAAGCATACATAGATTAGAGGGAACACCTTGAAAGCATCTTTAAATTACAAGACGTCTCTGAGCAAAATACACTGCAGACACCAACAAAGAGGAAGCATCAAACAAGGCAGCTCCACTGAAATGGCAAAGCCTTCAAATGATGTGTAGTATCCTACAATAGGCATATGATGAAAACACGGGTACCACAAGTGTAAGTTTTCCAGACTTCACACAGAAATACACTGTGAGAGATAGAAATCTCTCTCATATACAACTCCACCAGGTTGTATTCATTGTGTATTTTATCCTAGAGCTCTACAAGTTTTTAAAAAATTAGGGTTCAAGGTGTCACTCTCTGAGATTTCGGCCCTGATCCCAGTACAGTGGAGATGAATGGGTTTCATTGATGGTGCTCACAGCATTGTAAAATTCAGTTCAGAAAAACTGTCTTCATGGCTAGTAGAAAAGAATTCAGGTGAACTATCTGACTTCAAAATAAGTCAAAATATCTGCCCTTTATGGGGGCCGAAAAGTGACACAGGAATATATACATAAATGAAAAAATAAATTACTAGAAAATGACCGTGATTGATTGAAAATAAATTTCAATTTTGCAAATAAATAATAATATGATAATAAATATGATGTACATGTATTAAGCCCCATTGTCTTAATAAATGTGCATTTGAAAAAAAATTACATCAATTTCCACATTTGTTTATTTCCAAATTTATTTCTAGACATATTTATTGCCACATATTTCATGGGACATATACAGTAGGCATTAGTGGTCAAACATGGACTCATCATCAGGTTGGCCTCTAGTTCAGCAAGTGTGTCCACCCCCTGTAGGCTGAGTCATTTGCAGTGACCCGGGTTCAGTTCTAACCTGCGGCCCTTTGCTGTGTCATCCCCGTTTTCTCTCCCCATTTCCTGTCACTCTACAGCTGCACTGTAATGAAGCCAATTAAAGCCCAAAAACTAATCTTTAAAAAAACAACAACATATAATAGTCAAACCCAATTTGAGTCCAAAACCATAAACCTGCATGCTGTTGATGTCTTTTATGTTCAAAGTATGACTTGTTATTGCAGTCTCCACAGGACCAGGGGGAAAGAGCCCTGTATGTGGCGCCATGTAAATACCAAATATTTCAACGCTTGTGCCGATGTTGTGTCCAAGTCTGTCCTTGTCAATGTGTGTTCCCCCTTAACCTAAATCTAACCATGTCCCTAACCCCAACCAGTTGTCTCTGCTGTATCTGACCCCAGTTATCTGCTCCACATCTAACCTAACCTAAGCCACAATGCAAACAGCAGATTGCAGTGGTAAGGTAAACACTGTTCTGATGACATAAAACATAAAACGTAAAAATAATGGACGTAGCCACCTTGGCTTCACCCATTAGTTTGTGGACTACTGATTTGAAGCCTTGTGCTCGGCATTTCGGCCGTCATCATTGTGGATTTTTGGAGCCAGAAGTGTCCATATTTTGCTGAGAGGCTTACACTGTGGAGGAGTGATGGGTGGATCTGACTGAGAAGTCAAGGACACTATTGGCAGACAGCCTGTCACTCAAAGCCACCCGCCTTTAATTATGTGTAATTTTAAGTCTTAGTAAAATGTAAGCAGGTCAGTTATAAAAAAAATTCTAAATTAGCCATAGAGACCAAAATTGTTTTTTTGTACTAGGGTGTAAATATATTTATTTCTCCTGTTAAGTCAGACATTTTAATATGAGTGTCTACAAGGAATGACCGTCTTCTGGAGCCAGCCTCAAGTGGCCGTTCAAAGAACTGCAGTTTTTGGCAATTCTGTGTTGGCTTGGATAGAAACGATATCGAAGTGGGAGAGACGACAGACTTTGACGCGAGCTGCGACTTCACTGCATGGCAAATGACCAAAATACCTGGCGTGGTGCAAAAGACCCAAAAATCTCACTGTTCTAACAACTAAGAGAAACAGGCCTACCTCCTGTTGTCCCTGGCAAACATGCCCATGCAAGCCCATTGTGGTCAAGTGTGGGTTTACTGTGGGCAGAACCGATATTAATCCCATGTGTATGGTGCAGAGTAAGGGTCAAAATTAAGACTACTGTGAAGTCAGCAGAGGCCATATCCTTGCAGAAGCCTGCTACTGATCTGGTCAATGATAAGCCAGTGCCAGCAACTGAGAGACCAGCTCTGGGAAATGAGAAGCCGACTACTCTTCGACCAAGGTGGTAACTCGTGCATCTAGGCTAGCAACCCACTGGAACTCTATGAGCTTGGTTAGTTAGCATCCAAAGCTGATAACTAGCATACCAAAGCTAGTAACCCATAAAATAAGGTGATGGCTCGGCTGGTCATTAGCTTCTTAGGCTGAAAACTAGCACGTGGAGGCTAGCAACTCACTGGATCGGCTACTGGTTTGACTGGTTGGAGTCCAAGGCTCATAACTGGCATGCTAAGGCAAGTTGCCCATTTAATCAGTTACTGGCTTGGCCAGTCATCAGTATTTTTTCTTCTCCATTTCGTAGCGTAGCGTAGTCATCAACTTCCCTTTGCTGACAGGTTATTTGCTGCTTAGAATGTCCATGTGCACAAATTATATCTTGACTATGGGCATCCAAGTGGCTGACCAGGTAGACGCTGCATCACTGAGGTTGGGTCCTTACCACAATGGCATTATGGGTTCTGTCTGAGCTGTATCCTTTGCTGCATGTCATCCCCCTCTCCTCTGCCTTTCATGTCTCTCTTTCTTTCTGTATTAAAATAAAGCAGAAATGTCAAACATATATCTTGACTTGAAAACATGTAAGCCACACAACTGCTCAGTAAATGTTATGTTGAATCGTTGTTAATAGAGACCATTAGCAGTTACATGTGACTGAATTATTTGGCCTTGTTGATGCACTTGTATTTTTGTCATAACTATTGTTGCTGGTGCGATTTGATGCTGCTGTCCTGTTTCCATTGGATGCTGCTATTTGATCCTGTCTTGGCTACATCTAACCTGTAAAACAGGTTTTAATCTCAATGTGACTTCCTAGTCAAATAAAGGTTACATATAGTCTTCACTGAAACCAGCTTTTACAGTAACTACCAATTACATTTAAACCTACACCAGTTAGTTTACCCAGTCAAGCCCAGTTGTTAAGTTGCCTTTTATTTTTCTGTGGGTTATAAATATATGAATTTATAGTCCGACTGATTATGTGTGAGAAAGATCTGGTGCAGCAGAGTTTGCTTGGATGGATAGTGGAATAGATGCGTGTAGACAGGCCATTAGATCTGCACTGGACTGCATGTGAGCTGTAGTTTCATCTCACTGCCCATAGATGTCACCATGAACACAGTGAGTCTATCAAGCCAGTCTACATCAACACGGCTGCTGGGGTATCTCAGACGAAACTTAACTCATTAACAGTGTTGTAAAGACTGGAGGAATGTCTCCAGTAAGGACAAGTGATGTTACTTTGCCGTTATAGCAGAAGTAAAAGTACTGGTGTAAAAATCTAGGAAAGTAAAAAGCAACTCATTTAAGATGTACCAGACTCAATGTATTCAAGTTACGTTTTACAAAACATGGATAAAAATAACTCCAAGTACAAGTACACAAAAATGCTTCTCAATATAGTAAAGTGAGTAAATGACATTAATTATTTACACCCTTTCTTGTGAAGATGTGTTTAACTTATTTAATCCACACAACATACTGTAACATGACAGGGGCTCTGCTCGATTCTCACTCCTTCATGCTATTTACTTGTGTAACCCATGGGCAGGGTGAGGTATTGAATCAACATTATACTTCCTCATTCAATCAGTAGCATGCATCCAAATACCCTAAGTGAAATTTTGGAATAACTTCAGACCTTTGATTCAACATGTTTTTCCATATAGCTTATGTTTGTTCCCTCATTCAAATAACTTTCAGTTTTGCAAAGCTGCACCACAAGTCTCCACTGAGTAGCTGAACAACACACAACACAAAAGGGACTGACATGACAAAGTGTTGGTGAAAGGCTCACTGGAAAACATTTTTACAAGCCATGACAATGCCTGGTTTAATTATCACGTTGGAAGTTCTTGTGTGTGTTGTCATGGCAAAATGTGCTCCTGGAAACACCTATTGTGGCGGGAACTACCACAGAAGCAGTTTTGAGAACTTTGCCAAGTGTTTGTGTCGGTCTGTGAGAAGATATTGTCACCATGATGGTGTCACAACCATGCTGCTGTCTTTACAGATGTGCAGTAACGATCACAATCAGAGTTTAAGGGCATTAGGTAGTCTCAAAGCTTCCAGGTTGATGACCACCTCAAAATAGGAGCTTGCTGCAAACGGGTCTAAATTGTTTCTCAACAGTCCATTGACAGAACGTGCTAGTAGGTTTGGGTGTTCTGGCATGGTAATGTCAACCTCAGGATCAGAGGCAGGTACAGATCCTTCCCAGCAGATGCTCCATACAATGAGGCTAGCCTGGTCGAAACGGACACAACAGATACAGGAATTGTAATCACAGTATTGTAAAAATGACATGCAAAAACAATGGCAACGACAGTTTAGAAAACACATTAAACACGTAAAAGCAAAGTTAAGTTCTCAAGACATAACTGGAATTACAAGCAGATCACACAGGATGAGTTGGCTGCTCTACACCTTTTACCTGCCCAGAGATCCAAAGCTGCTGCTGAAATTTGGTGTTGGTCTCAAAATCGTCTAAAGACTCCTATCCAGACATCTGCATGCAGCCCAAAATGTGTGACCACATAAACTGTGCTTGTTGCAGATGGTTTGCCAAGCAGGATAGAAGAAGAAAACAAATGCTGGATGCTTGTTTTGGGTTGTGAGAAGAGATCTGATGTCACCCACATTTATATAATTGGTCTTAAAACAAATACAAAAACAGCCGGGAATAGAGTGCTGATCAGGAAATGCATGTGTTGAATGCCAAACCATCGTAGTAGATTGTAGTATGAATGGAACCATATGCACATCTGCGAGACAGGTACAAGTCCACAGCTGTCTGCAGACATTAAGCATGGAAAGTATTTAGTGCCAAAGGTTTTTTTTCTTATTGTTTTGTTTTAAGAGATTAAACAGTTCTTGACAGCACATATTTTGTCATTTGTCTGATTCTGGCAATGGCACTTTACTAACAGTTAACATACACTTTACATTTGTTCTGACCTGTGGTGAACCTGTTTGAACATAATACAATGATGTAATAAATGCATCTAAGTAACTCAATATTTGAGTACTTTTTTTAACAATACTTTTTTACCCTCACTCAAGTATTTATTTTTATGGGTTCTTTTACTTGAGTCACTATGAATGAAAAAATACGTAAGGATCATTTTCATTTACACTAATGTAACGTCCCCTTTTAAAAACAGGGGAAAGAAGATGATAACGTGACAACCAAAGTTTTGAAGGAGTCATAGTAGAAGTGATAAGTGATTTATTGTCAAATCAGCAAACATAACACACAAGGTTCTTAAAATGGGGAAGATGAGACAAAGTGGCCGTGCCAAACATATAGAAATCAGCAAAATTAGGCCTGATGAATCCATGCCTCTGCAAACAGGCACTTACCCAAAGACTTAACTTAATTATCTCAATAAGAACTTCACCAAAACCAATCTACGTCCCTATGTGTACCCTTACCTATGGTCATGAGCTCTGGGTAGTGTCCGAAAGAATGTGATCGCAGATACAAAAGGCAAAAATGAGTTTCCTCCGTGGGGTGGTTGGGCTCAGCCTTAGAGATAGGGTGAAGAGCTTGGACATCTGGAGGGAGCTCGGAGTAGAGCCGCTGCTCCTTCGTGTTGAAAGGGGTCAGTTGAGGTGGTTCGGGCATCTGATCAGGATGCTTCTTGGGCACCTCCCGCTGAAGGTGTTTTGGGCACATCCCACTGGTAGGAGGCCTCGGGGCAGACCCAGAACACGCTGGAGGGATTACATATCTCATCTGGCCTGGGAACACCTTGGGGTCCCCCAAGAGGAGCTGGAAAGCATTGCTGGGGAGAGGGATGTCTGGGGTGCTTTGCTTGGCCTGCTGCTGCCACAACCAGACTTCAGATAAGCGGATGATGGATGGATGGATGGATGGATGGATGGATGGATGGATGGACCAAAACAAATACAGAGTTGGCACCAAGAGTTTCTGGACAAAAATGAATCATGTGAGTGTAAAGTGAAGGGTACTCAACTCACTCATAGTCATCAACCTCCCACCACATGCCTCTAATATTCATGAGAATGTTGCTCAACACAGTGCAGCAACAGCTCAGGTAGGCTAAGAGCAGGAGGTCAAGAAGATGAGGAAACATCTTTAGTGTGCTCCTTTTATTGAGAACCCTGGATGATGATAGGCCAGCCTAAAGTCTGAGGGGACCAGTGAGCAGACTGCTGGACTGCACAGGTGGAAACCAATCAGGTTGTTAGCACCTGGATAGAAAAGAGGATATGGAGAAGAAAGACAAGCAGGGGGAATGAAACACCACATAACAGGCAATTTGTCTGAGATGCCCCAGCAGCTGTACTGGTTGCCGACCAGCACGATAACCTACCGTGTTTATGGTGACATCTATTGGCAGTTACACAAACCTGCACCTTGTGTAGTCCAGTGCAGATCTAATGGCCTGTCAACATGAATCTATTACACCATCCATCTGGGCGAACCCTGCTGCACCACATCTTTCTCAGATATAATCAGTTGGACTATAAATTCCTATGTATTTATAACCCACAGAAAAGGAAAAGGCAGCTAACTGATGTAGGTTTCAATGTAATGGCTAATGGTCTTTATTAACTATTAAGCATAAGATTTTCTTGGCAGTTATGTAGTGTGAAATGTACAAAATGTAAAAGCTAAAAACATTCCTTTTAAGGCTGCCTACTCCACCCTGTAATGACTGCAACCTTATTTTAAAAGTCGATTTTAAAACATTTCAACGAATCTTTGCACCTCTTGTCTGCACTTTTGCTATTTATAATGGTGTTTTTTTTAAAAATTGGAAATTATTTAGTAAACAGTTTTACCTTTTATATGTTTTTTTGTGTCCTTTATTATGTTATATTTGAATGCTCTGTAAAGCACTTTGCATTGCCCTGGTGTATGAAATGTGCCATACAAATAAAGCTGCTTTGCCTAAAGTGATCTTTAAGCGGTGTAAGTGTCACGCCTCCAAGTTAAGGTATTTGAGAAGTGCAAGAAGGCAAATCAAATCCAAGTGATGTGATTCACCCTCTTTTACTTTGATATTTCCGACAGTATCCTGAAGGCAGCACGTCTCGGCCACTCATCCGCCCAATCTCCACTCCAGTCTGAGCGGTTTGTCTGGATGCAGCAGTGTGTCAACTGTGACACGAGCTCTGAACAGATGGACCACCTACATTTGAAGGTAAGTGGACTACGGTCAGATTGTAAAATGGAGAGGGTGCGGCTTTGCAGCACACTGATATGATGAGAAACACACTGTGTACATTGTGTTCCCGAGCGACCACCATATCAAAGTGGTGTGACTTGTGTTCACACGTGCTTATTTGGCTTAAAACCAGCAGCAGTGTTGTAGGTGAGGCGTTAAATGGCCACTAATGCACGTGACAGAACTGTCTTCATTGACGTGAATCACTTTGGTAGCATCATAAACACCAAAACACTCAAAACTAGTTGAATTGCATCGGAAACTAATTAAATAATCTAAGGTTTCTTGGGTTTTCTTTTTCTTACAAACCACTAATGTCCACTGGGCGAACATTCCGTCCTGCGCTAAACAGACGCTTTGAGGAGCTCAAGTTTAAACTGAACGAGCTGGTTTAAAGGCGCACCAAGGCTTTTTCCCTCTCTCGTGCAGCGCGCGTGCCCGATAGGGGGACTGTTCATTTTTGACTCGTGAATGTGATCATTTAATCAGTGCACGCGGCCACACCTCTCTAAACGCATCACACCGACACCTTGGTCCTTTCTTAAATTGGAAAAACATTTAACACTGCAGATGCGTGATGGAGGTGGTGCACACAGGGCGGCTGGATGCCTCCGTCCTTTGTTGCACCGGTATTCATGTTTACGTGACATACCATAAGGCCTCAGAGGGAGGGGACGGCGCACGCTCCCGGCAGGGGTGAGGTCGGTGAGGCTTTCAGGGACCTTAGAAAATATCAGAATCGCATAATTATACAGCTGTGTGAGGAGCAAGAACAACAAAGCTGCATCAATGAAGGCAAAACACAAGACTGGGCTATTGTGTACACAAGCATGTGAAAGAATATATGTTTATATAAATACAGGGTTTCCACGGTTTTGAAAGTACTGCAAAAGTTAGGAAAAACTGGAGAATTGGCATGCTGTATCGTCCAGATTAATACCTTACTGAAGGTGGCTCTGAACAAAAAAGCATGAAGTAAAGAACATCTCTGACTGTGACATGTGAGTGAGAAACATCACCAAAAACGCATTTTTCCATCTTAGAAACACTGCCTGTGTGCAGCTTCTTTTATCTAAAGGACACACCCAAAAACTTGTTCATGCTTTTATCTCAGGCTACTGTGATGCCTTGCTCTCAGGCCTCTCAAAGAAATCTTTAAAGCCGGGGAGTCAGACTCACTGTCAGTTTGGTAAACCACTAAATGATGCTGGTGACAGTTACTACTGATGGACAGTTAATGTTAGTTTGAGTGTTAGTTTGAGTGGGATGCTGCATCAGACATTCATTCATTTTCCGTCGCCATTCATCCTGTTGGGGGTCATAGGGGCGCTGGAGCCGATCCCAGCTGACATTGGGCAAGAGGCGGGGTACATCCTGGAAAGGTCGCCAGAATATCGCAGGCAAACATTCACGCCCATATTCAAACCTACGGCCATTTTAGAGTCACCAATTAATTAACCTAACCTGCATGTCTTTGGGAGGAAGTCAGAGTGCCCGGAGAAAACCAGGTTTGGTTTCATTTCCAGGTTTGAACCAGGAACCCTCTTGTTGTGAGGCGACAATGCTAACCACTGCACAGACAGTCATCTCTAACTAAACCTCAGCCAACAGATCAAACAGTCAGCTATTAACAGGTTGGTTATTTATTGACAACACTTAGCCAAACAATACCTGGTGATTCAATATACATAATTGGCTAAATCACCAGGTGTCGACATCTATACGTGTATAGATGTCCAGATAGTCCCACCCTTTTGAAACTTCTTAAATGACATCTTGGCAGTGGGGTCAAGTATTTTGAAATTTAAGGAAAAGTTTTGGTAAATATGTGTGGAAACCCTGTAGATAATATAGAAATATATACAAGTACCAGTGGCCAACAATACAAATATAAGAGATGTCTGTAATTCAAGGCCTTTCATATAATTTGCATACTTCAAATTAATAACATAATGAAATGGTGAAAAATGTCAATAATACAACACAATACGTTGTGGCACGGTGGTGCAGTGTGTCTCCTCACATCAAGAGGGTTACTGGTTCGAACCTTCCATGCAGAGTTTGCATGTCCTCCTCGTGTCAGCGTGGGTATTCTCCAGGTACTCCAGCTTCCCCTCACAGTCCAAAGACATGCAGGTTAATTGGTGACTCTAAATTGTCCGTAGGTGTGAGTGTGAGTGTGAATGGTTGTCTGTCTCTATGTGTCAGCCCTGTGATAGTCTGGTGACCTGTCCAGGGTGTACCCTGCCTCTCACCCAGTGTGAGTTGGGATTGGCTCCAGCCACCATCGTTAGCAGCCCCTCCATGACGAGCAGTGTTCGAATAACACAGATTTTTAACATAAAGCTGCTTCATTCAGTGTTCTTACCTACTTAAATCATCAGGTATATTTGCTTTGTAGAGGAAGAGACCTGTGCTGATACTCTGGCTGAAAGTAAAAACCTCCTGAATATCTGGATCTAAAGTTTTACTCCATTCCAGGCTAAACATCGTCCTTTATCTTAATCAGATTAAACTCTTTTATGCAGAGCAGCATAATTGAACAAATGCTATTGGTGCAGTTGCTAAATTAGGATCCAGCACATCTCAGAATAGAAAGGCAGCAGATAGAGTTGCTGAACAGGTGCAGACTGAGCACACATAGCCTGACGGGAATGCGTGACGGCTCCTCTGCTTGCCTCCTATGCTGTGTTCGTGCTTTCTCCTTCCAGGGCTGCCAAGTGCAATCAACAGCGTGGGACATACCTGGGCCAGGTGTGCCCCATTCAGATAAAAGACAGAGGAGTACTCAGACCTCTGCGCTATATCTCTTTGCTTCAGTCTTAGTGTTTTCTTTTTCCTTGTTTGTACAGAGCTCTACATATTTCTCTCATCTACTTGTGTGAGCCAGGGTGTGACATATGGAGAAGACAAGTCCCTTTTTCTTATGTCAGATAGCTCATTCAAAAACTTACTGATAGTTGTGCCATTTGCTCCAATAAGAGTACAAAATGTAGTCGTTAGAAAGTAGAGATAGTAGTAGAAGAAGAGAGTAGTAGAGAAACGTGAGTGGTTTGGAGTTTGTGCATCACTTTGGAGTGTGGTGTGGAAAGTTGAAAACCAGATTTTTCGGGAATGTTTTCAGCTTTTAATTTAATCTACCACAACATATTCTATCTGAAACTGCTGTCACAGCTCCATGGGGAAAGGGATGTCCCTCATATTTTAATTTTTGAACCTCAATACTTTTTCAATTTTTTATAGTGCAAAAAACATAAAAATCAAAAGCTGGCATTGATTGTCTTGTCAGATTCCCAACCTTGTTTACTTAGATTTTTGATGTGATAGCTCCTGATTAAATCCTACTTTTGATAAATTTAGTCTCTCTTTTATTTAACCAATAAACAGGGAGTAAAACTGACTGGAGGGGAGCTTTAAGTTGTTTTGTAACTTTATTGTGGTAAGACTAAATTGAACACGGATGTTTTCTGGAGGTTTGGCTTCAGTTGTTAAACTAAAGAAGGGTTTATAGAAAAACATGTTTTATTCTTCAGTGTGAAATTCTGTAGAAAGTCTCAACTCAGGGAATCTGCAGAAACCAAGTACTGATCCAACACCAGTGTTTTTCTCCCCACTTTAAAAACCCTTGTTCCTCACTGTGTAGAACACACTGAAATATCTTATGTAGTGGGACGGACCATTTCACCTTCCCTGTTGAATCAGCAAACAGTTGTAGATGGTGTTACACAGGGTAGATCTGGCGCTGCTGCTTGCACCAAACCCACTGTGACCCATGGCACGGGGGTTTGTGCTGGCTTCCAGCCGCTGACCAAAGGTTAGTCTCTAGATCTGCTGCCCGCTCTCATCTCTGCAAAGCAGTCCACAGCGGCGGGCAGCAAGGTGGAGGGACCATGGGGTGGTTAGATAGCAGATTGTTGTCTCATTTATCGTCTGATTAACAGAGAGAGAGCTGGGCAAGGAGGTGCAAATGTGCTGTGTGCTTGTGAAACGTTCCAAGTTGCACTAAAACTACTTTGTTAGGTTTAAAACAACAAAAAAACAATCATGGTTTCGCTTAAAGGAAGTATATTTGCTCCTAACCTCACATAACGCGACGTGACGTGTGTTACATGACATAAGACAAATACAACAATACGTAGTTAACAGAACTCTACATTGACTTTTGGTTTCACAGGGGACGAGAACAGTGCTCTCCTGGATGAAAGTCCTGTGTTTTTTTTACCCTTCCTTGCCCTTTATACTACGTCATGTAGGTAGGCGTTTTTTTGGCATTTGGTTGTATTTTAACTCTGACATGCCCGATTAAATAAAGGCTTTTTAATATTATTCCTTGGCTCGGTGCATAGTGTGCCTGAAGAAAGCCAGAGTGGCTTACTCCTCTTTTGACTACGTCATGTGACTTCCTCCTTTGGTGCAGTCATACCTACTATGGCCACCAGAGGTTGCCACCCAACAATAAATGCAAATACGTGATATGCTGCTTGCATACACAACCTGTGTGGTCGTATTTTAGAGGAAAGTATCATATTTAACTAGCTATCGTACCTTCGTCAGTCTCCCACAGTGACTGCAGCAGATGAAGTGAGTCATGGCATCCATTTGACCTACTGTACTGGAGGAATTAAACTATTCAATTCAACCAATCAATAATTCAACAGGGCCAGCTGTTATTATTAAAGAGCTCCATGAATCAAATAAGTGGAGAGAGTGAATTAACAGATGAGCGGACAATGAAGCTCTGTTTTCACAGGTTCTCTTATCACATCTCTGAGTGTCGCGTGTGAATGTTTGAACACAGTAGTTTATTGGTGACCTTTCAGAGTAGAGGTGGAGTTAGATTAGTTTGCAGAGCGATAAGGTTTCACTGGTATTCTTAGTTGAGCAGTATGAGAAAAGAGGAATTTTTACACTTGGATTTTATTTCAGAATACAGCATGCAAAGGATGTAAATTGTATCTATCTCCATGATTTTGGGAAAATGCACTCCTTGTACATGTAACAAAGTTGTTCTTTTCACATTGGGGTTGGGCTCTTGAAAATGTGATTGACTGTTTGCAGACACCTGTATCTGTTCAGTGATCAAATTATTTTCATTGTGGTTGAAGTAGTCTATGAGTAATGGAAGGTTATTTTGCGCCAGTACAAAAGTGTCCCAACTGACTCTGCTTTCCACTGCTACTGGGACAACTACAGAAATTTTCAGATGAGCAATGAATATCCAGGGATTCACATCATGGAACCCACTGACTATTCATTTTTGTGAGCAGTAAAATGTCCATGGTGTATACGCTGAGCTTCAACCCCACCCTCCCTGGCAGCTGACCAGGCTGTTATCACAGGAAGCTCTTATATCCACACATGAATGCAGGATTGACCCTGAGGAGGGCCCATCAAGTGTTTGACCACAGTGATGGGGGATGGGTAGTACTCAGACAATGGTAACCATGGTTTCGTATCTCTGGTATGTGTTCACGTTTGTGTGCACACTTTTAGTGTGCACTGAGTCATGGTAGCTCAAAGTATAATGGGCTGGTAGTAGACAAGTAAGTGTTAAAACTCTAATTTATCTGAAACTTTTTTAAAACACTGACAAGCCAAAGCTTGCTTGTATCAATTATCATTGAAACATTATTAAATATAAATAGATAAACCGTCCCGCGGTGCCATTATTTATATACTAGTAGCCTAGGCAATTACATTTTTTCGGTTGTCTGGCTGTTGCCGCTTCTCAGGCTGCCAAATGCAGTTGGTTCAGTTGGACATGGGATGTCAGCCTTTCCATTTGTAGCTCAGAGACTTTTGTCTTCTTGGTCGTATTATGCCTCTCCACGTCGTAAACTCTAGGGTCAAGGCCTCTAAACCGAGAATATATTGGGGTGGGATATTTACACCTGCAGCAAAGTTAGAATGACACTTCACAAATACAAAAACAAAAGTATGTGTAACTCTCTGTGATACAGACTGTCACACTGATCTTAGCCCCAGACTAAGGGAGTTGTTATCCTGAGACCAAGAAAGTATTCACACTGTCTCAATCCTGATCATTTCCAAATGAGCTAAACCCCGATTTTAGCCTAGTACTTGTTGGCCTTGCTCCAGAGCAGGGTTAGCCCCTGAAAATGGACTAAACCCAGGCCTAAAAGAAACAATTGTGAAATTGGGCTAAGTAAACAAAAATTTTTCAGTGTTAACATTAGTTGTGTGCTCCGACTGACACTTAATCCAGGGCTAGAAGAAGTGCAGTGTGAGTTTCATAGCCTTGGGCCTAGGTAAACCCTGGGTTAACAATGTTCGTGTGAAAAGGGGCCAACTCTCAGCCCTGGGCTAAGAGAATGCAAAGTGAAAAGTCTGTACCAAGGGTAGAACTACCAACATGTCTAAGCCTCAGTACCTTTCAGTATACAGGGCTGTTTGTTCAAAAGATACAGTAGAATAAAAGAGTATAAAAGAAGCACTATTTTTTTAATAGTTTTTTGGGGCTTTTAGCCTTTATGTGATAAGACAGTGTTAAAGTGAAAGGAGATGACATGCTGCAAAGGGCTGCAGGTCAGAATTGAACCTGCAGCTACAGGTAGCTGACGTAGCCTGCTTTGACATGGGGCACCTGCCCTACCAGGTGAGCTGCACAGCTTCCCAATGCCCCACTAATTAGTATTTTTTAGCCATGCTAGCAGTGTGGCTCTCAGGATAACAGCCTGTACCGCACATTGGTCCAGACTAAAATATCTCCATCAAAAATTATAAGATGGATTGACATTAAAATTTGTACAGACATTTATGTTTCCAAGGTGATATTTTTTTTTTGCACAGTAAAAAAGAAAATCAAGCAAACAAAACCGACAAAATACAGCAAGCAGATTGTGCAGGTGAGATTTAAAAAACCCCAAGAGGCTTATAGAGGGAATCTCACCATGTCAGCATTAAGAACATATATTAATAACTCCACAGCAAAAAACAGACAAACAAATATAAAAACATGGAATCAAAAAGCAAAGACAAGAACAAATAGAATTGTGAGTGAGAGCATAAGCGTATGTGTGTGTGCATGAGTGTATGTGTGTATGCGTGCTCAAGCGAGCATGGGAGTGTGCGACTGTATACGCACGTGCCAAAGCACACTTGTATTCAGACAAATCAGTCAAATCCTTACAGTGGATAGAGGATGGTCAATTATAGTTAAATGTGATCAGTTTGAAGAGTTTGGTTCATCAGACAGGACCGTAGCCTATATTTGAAACTCTTGAGTGAGGTAGACTGAGATGCACTTTGAATAGGACTGTTCCAAAGCTGAGCCCCTCTATATCTGATAGAGAATTGACAAAGCCTAGCACAAAACATTGGAAGATGTAAACATTTGGCATGTCTCATATTATACTTATATATTTTATACCTTTATACCTCTGCCGCCAACACAAGATTAAAATTTTGTTTTTTTATTGAAATCAACCTTCAGATGGGTCACTGATATATTTGGTACCTCTCTCTGGATAAATTGTCGTAACTTTGGTCTTTCTCTGACTTTTCATTTAGTGCCATCATCAGGTCAAAATTTGTATTTTTTTAAATTTTGCCCAATATAATATGATCAAATACCTGTAAAATTCCTCAAACTGAAATCCCCATTAGCCTCAGCTGTAGCCTACTTTGTGTTTATTGGTAATTAGCAAATGTTAACATGCTAATATGCTAGACTAAGATGTAAACATGGAAAATATAGCTGCTAAAAATCAGTGCATTACCGATGTTGGCATGTTAGCATGCTGATCTAAGCATAAAATACATCTGTGTCTAACTACAGGCTTAAAGAGCTGCTAGCTTGTTCTATAATGCGGAATTAAATAATGAAACAGGGGTTACATGCAGTGATGAACCTGCTTGTTCAGCACATGCTGATTGAATGGTTCTGTGAACATAAACTAAATAAGGACTTTGAACCTCTGTCCATAGTGATAACACTGTGGATTCAGTCCACTAGTGATCAGCTTTAATGTAATCTAAAACTTGTGTTTTGTCTGCAGATGATGTGGAGTGTTGTGATCCTGCTGGCCGCTGCCCTCAGTGTGGGTGAGTATCCTCTCATTCTTCCACCTATGGAAGAATCTTATCTCAGTCTAATACCTCTGTTGAGCAGTTGTGTTCTACAGGACAGGACCAACAGGTTAGTTTATATAATGTATATGAGATGTGACACAACTTGAAGGTGAGGTTTACAGGGAGGTCAAAGGTCAAACTCAGCTGCTGAGTGATACTCTTGAATACAGGCATTGATGGTAGGAATGTGAGGAATGTAGGCCTCATTATTAGTTGGCCTAAAAAAATCGGCTGATAGTCAAATAACAGCAGAGTCCAGGGCTGTGAGCAAGGAAAACTTCTTACGCCTGAAATGTGTTTTGGGGTGAGGAGAAATAACTTATGGCCATTTATGGCACAAACAACATACAGATGTCGTGATATACGATGCAGAGCTTTCCACAAAGATACAGAGTAGCTAGCTAGTAAGAAAAAGTTCCCAGCTAAGGGGATCCAGGGGAATGGCTCACTTGGAGAAAGATTTTGCCTGTAAAAGCCCAACTTTGGGGCCTTTGGCACAGTCTAATGCCACTATTCCATCATATACACTGATCTAAGTGATTGTATATTATGATTAGTTGCCTACCTCATTGTAAACATGTAGTGAATCATTGTAAAGTAGAATTATACCCTTTTTCCATTGTTACTTTTTGCTGCGCCGATTTGTCTTTTGTTCATCAGTTTAGACACCCGAGATGGACCTTCTCTAGAGTAGGTCCAAAAGCCGGGCAGCCCACCCTCAAGCGCGAGTGGTGACATCTCGCCAACCGCAGTAAAACCCCCGACGACCGCCCTTCCCCCCCCAAACAAGAGTGTGCATTGCGAAACTCGACTCACTCTGTCTGCAGACCAGAGAGAAGGGTGTTTTTCAAAGTCTCTGTGTAAATCTCTCAGTCCTCTTGTAGCTTCTAACTGAATCTCCGTGGTTTGGGGTTCAGTATCTCTCCCGCATCCTGTTTACTTTTGATATTGATAGCTTTATTTTTCCTGTTTCATGTTCGGTATCAGCTGTATCAGAGGTTGTGTGATGTTGCTGCTCAAAAACTCAACATTTCCTTTATTTTGCTTTTTGAGACTTGTTGTGAAGAATCTACATGAAATGTGTTACTACTGAATTGGCAGAACTTTGTTAGCAGCTTTTCTTCATTAAAGGCAAGTCTAATAATATGATAGGCAGGCAAATGAAAGTAAAAACAGCCAGAGTAAGATGTTAGATGAAGAGCTGCAGACAACAGGCTCTTACTGCACCTCTGCAAACAGCTCATCTCCAACAGGTTAACTTCTTTTACCTGCCGTGCTGTGTGATGGAAAAACACATGCAGCAGTGTAACAGGGAACTTTAACCATAGATCAGCTGCTTTTAAACGTCATCGCTCAAGACAGGCCAACATCAGTTAAAGACACACCTGTGCTGGCTTGATGGCCAAGCCAAGCCAAGCCAAGCCAGCAAATGACTGTTGAAAAGGAGAATTAGGCTTCTTGTGTCGGTAGGATTCAAGCTTATTCGCGGATATTTTGCCTCATTTTCTTCCCACTGCCTTTGTTTCAGAGTCCTACACCGTCCATGACCTTCATGAGCGTTTGGCCCATGGTCGCCAGCTGAAGATCTATCTGCCCAAAAGTGTGGAGAAGCTGGAGTTTATCCCAGCTGATGAGCCCGGCAAGACCTTTCTGTACTGGGAGAAGGGCAGACACAGGTAAGAAACACTCAGGGCTCCACGTGTTCTGGTTGTGGACAGGATGGTCATGGAGAGAAACTGTGAGTTGCTTCCAGTGTTGTTGCAGTAGATGTATTTTCATGTGACTATTGTTCTGTCCACCAGGACAAACAAAGGCAGGGTGTCTGGCACTGGCAGTGACCGTCGCTGGTACATTGACAAGGTAACCAAACTTATTTGTTTTAAGTCTAAACTAAGTTATTTAACCTAGAGTCTGCATTTTCTAATACAGTTTATTGCTCTTCACAATGTATTTATGTGGTCTGTATGATTTTGACAGGTGACTTATGAGGACCAAGGGACATACATCCAAAGAGACTTCTGGAATAAAGAGATCTCCACTGTCAAAGTGGCCGTCACACGTGAGTTAGCAAGGATAACGTGGTTGCTAATAACTTTTGTTTTCTGTGAACACAGTTTTAAAGAGTAACTTTTCTATTTTTAACCTGTATCTTATTTTCCCAAATTTTTGTGCCTAAGTGACTAGTGGGAACAACAATTTTTGAAACTGGTCCAGTGTTGACCGAGACCGCTGCAGCCCGCAGCTGCAAAACGAGCTACAGTGTCACCATTGTGGTCAATTAACTGTAAATCAAACTTCTTGTTTTTGCCACTGACAGGCTCAGATTGTTATTATAAGTTACTGCAACCAGGAAAAGAATCCAGGCACTCCAAACAAAAATGAGAATAAGGAAGGAAAGATTAGATTAAAAAGCTTTTAATATAATGGCCAACTCATTAAAAAGCCAACATGTTTCGACCACTGTTGGTCTTCATCAGGGCTGGAGAAACGTTTCCTTCCTCATTCTCATTTTTGTTTGGAGTGCCTGGATTCTTTTCCTGTTTGCAGTATTTTGGAGTTTCCTCCTTTTTTTCCAAGAGCACCCGATACATTTTTTGATCTACACTCTACAACACAGAGCATCCAGTTATCTGTTTTTCTATCTTATTATAAATTTCTAACATCATTATGGAAAGGATCCCTACAGAGATAGACGTGTTTGTAAGAGAGTAAGATCCTGTTGTCTAAGCAGAAACAGCCCCAAAATGGCTTTTGCTGAACCCACCAGACTCCATTTAAATTAACAGTAATTTTAGCATGTATAGAGCCAGCGTATTTACACATCTAACTGGGTGAGTCAAGGGCTTATTTCAACTAAACCAGAGTTGGTTTAGACACACAAGATGGCTTTTGTGAGTTTTATTTTGCTTCTGTGTACTTTCAGTGAAGTGTATTTTACGATGATAAAATTACAGTTTTTTTAAATGGAGTCTGGTTGGTTTGACGATAACAGTTATGGGACTGTTTCTGGTTAAACAAAAAGGTCCGTCTCTTTGGTGATCCTTTCCATAATGTTGTCAGACGATTAGTATTATGTTTTGAGCCTGTTAGTGACCAGAATAAGCACTTTTAGTGGATGTAAACTAATGGTGCACAATTGCCCCAACATTGCAGACTGTTTCGTCGCTGCCATCTGCAGTATTCTTACTCCAGACTGGACCAGTATCAAAACTTGTTGTTCCCATTAGTCAGTTAGACACGAAAACATGGGAAAATAGGGTCCAGGTTGAAAAAATGCTGAAGTTGCCCTTTAAAGTGTGTCAGCAACATGGCAACCGCTATGGCCAAAAGTCACAACTATAGTATAGTGGTAGATTAAAATGTAAAACAGCAAATGTAAATAAGAGTAATAATAATAATAATAATATCTTTATTTATAAAGCGCTTTTCAAAAACAAGTTACAAAGTCCTTTATATATTAAAGGACAATAAGTAGGCAGTTAGTGAAATAAATTAAATAAAAATAAATAAAAATAATAAAATAAAACAGAAAATGAGAGACAATAAAAGCAAACAGATAATTCAGATTAGTTAAAAGCAAGTCTGCAGTAGTGAGTTTTTAAAAGGGACTAAAAAGAAGACAATGTGTTAGCTTCCCTGATCTCCTCTGGCAGGTCATTCCATAGACGAGGGGCTCGAACAGAAAAGGCCTGGTCACCCTTGGTCTTCAAGTTGGACCAAGGGATGGCCAGGAATGACCTACCAGAGGATCTCAGGTTGCGTTCGGGCTCGTATGGGGTCAGGAGGTCAGCTATATTTTCAGGGGCTAGCCCCATACGAGCCTTGAAAGTAATTATTAAAATCTTAAAGTCTAAAACAGACTGGGAGCCAGTGAAGGGATTATAAAATCGGTGTGATGTGTTGTCTCCTGTTGGACCTGGTAATGAGTCTGGCTGCAGCATTCTGAATCAACTGTAATTTGTTTAGGTTATGATGTGCAAGGCATGAGAAAACAGCATTGCAGTAATCTAACCGGGATGAAATAAATGCATGTATGACTATTTCTAAGCTTTTTGTTGAAAGAAATGATCTGATTTTTGAGATTTTTTGGAGTTGGAAGAAACATGATTGGACAACTGAATTTATATGCTGATCGAAATTGAGGTGCTATCAAAAATAATACCAAGGTTTCTGTGTGTGTGTATGTATATATATGTGTGTGTGTGTATTTTTGTGATAATGTGACCGAGTGGTAACATGTAGATTGAAAACAGCAGTGGACCAAGAACAGAACCCTGTGGAACTCCATATTGTAATGGTATTGAAGATGATTGACAATTTCTGATTTCAACACAGAATGACCTTCCAGACAGATAATGAAGTCTATGATAATGACTCAGTGATGTCAGTTACACAGCAGTATCAATATAAATTTTTCTGACATTAGATAATATTTTTAGCCAGTATTTGTGCTGAACCGTCACAATACAGGAGTCATGCTTTGTTCACGCAGCTGCAGACAGAATACATGGTATATTGTGAACAACAGTGGAGCACAAGTGGATTGGCGTGCCAGTCAGTCACACTATACAATGTGACTTTCTTTCTCTTTCTCTCCATTTCTTTGTTCTTTCTCTCTGTCTCTGTTCCAGCCAGACACAACTACCTGAAGTGTATAGCAGGAGAGAGTCTTTACATCTCCCTGGAGGGTCTTGACCTGGCTGATGCTTTCCTAACATTCTCTAAAGAGAGTGCCAACTTAACACTGGTGAGATAGATGAATGGAAGGATGGATGAAATGATGAATAGATGGATGACTGTATAGATGACAGATACTGTAGATAGGTAAAGCGAGCAGAGGGATGGAAGGATTCAGTGTTTTGGGGATGGATTGTTGGGTGCAGAAGTAGGGGGTTAAATTGGCTTCACTACCTGTGTTTTCTCTCTCGGTATTTCTATGCAATGGAATATTATAAATGTTAGTGTTGAGGCAAAGTAAGGATTAAGGTGCCACAATTAGCCTCTATCTGCCTTTAAGCCTACGTATTGGAGCTATGTTCATAGACAATTGTGATGTGCATTAGGCAATCTTAGAACTAACCAGCAATCGCCTGACGACAGTAAGCATCTGGGGGCCAGTGGTTCGGGGGTTGTAATGTAACCAGACAATATCTGGGCCAAGACTTCCTCTTCCGTCTGCTGGTCATTTTGGCTAATCTCTGTAAATGCATATGGGTGGAGCTAACTTGTCATCAGACATAGCCGATGGGCTTCAAGAATGTATTTCATCCGGGGCGCCGGTGGCTTAGTGGTAGAGCAGGCGCCCCATGTACAAGGCTGTTGCTGCAGCGGCCTGGTTTTGACTCCAGCCTGTGGCCCTTTGCTGCATGTCACTCCCCCTCTCTCTCCCTCTTTCACGCTTGTCTGTCCTATCCATTAAAGGCTGAGAACCCCCCCCCCCAAAAAAAAGAAAAAAAAAGAATGTATTTCATCCAATGTATTTTGCTATTTGGACTACAAACGGAAACCAGAACACTTCCGATACCAAAATCTTGTCCATATCCATACAAATACAGATACCTATTCATAGAGAATGTGCATTTTAGGTGGATGTAGTTGTTGGACACCTCATACATGCCATTTTGTGTAACATTTTTAAAGCTGGTGAGACATTCCCTGTGATTCAGAGGGGCGTGCAGCGGGTGTTGCTCTGACAGGAGTTTGTCTCTCTCAGGTGCGTGATGGTGCTCGGGTGTCTCAGGACCTTCCGGATTATTGGGACCGGGTTCTGACCCACTCCATGAACATCGAGATCAGGAATGTGAACTTTAGTGATGAGGGCTATTACACCCTTAAAGACCGCAGGGACCGCGTGGTGTCTGTTACCAGGATGGACCTGACAGGTGAGACGATCTGATTAATGTTTTTGTCAGTGGTGATAGAAGAGTGTACAGGCTGACAAAACAAATTATTTAAATAGATTATAAAAGAAATCCACAGCTGTACACCATCCGCTAAGATTTTTGAACCTGTGATGACTTCTAATGTACAATATACACCGCCTATAGTTAATGAGCTAAAACATGGAAAATCATTTATATTGCCTGTACTATGGTTGGCTAATGGGTAACAAGAATGTCCTGTATCTCCCCCACCCTCCCTTTTTTCCACTGTAGACCATCATGAAGAAGGAAACCCTCTCTTGGCTCTGCTCTTACTGCTGGGCATCCCGGCTGGGATTTGCTGCTGCTGTCGGAAGAAGATTTTCAAGAAGAAGGCCACCACTGCTGCGACGCTGCAGGTACCAACAGTAGGCACAGACAGAGTTTGGCTTTCGGTCAAAGTGTAAAGGCACAAACTGGGTTTGTTAAAAAGTTAAACATTATAAAAAGCGATTATAGTTTTACTTGAAAGTAAAAGTTTCACTTAGCATTTCATCAGCTGCTCCTCCACCCAGAATCCACCTGTAGGCTCTGAGTGTACCCTCCCCTAGCCAGGAGGGTATTATCATAACTTCCCACTCCCTCTTCCTTGAGCTGCGTTTTTGGTTTTGCAGAGTGGTGAGTTTAGAGCATGTACACCAAACATAAATACTGTACATATTCCACATTCATATAATAATAAGTTAGTGTGAAATGTCCTTGTAGACATGTTTTCTTGCTTTTTGGCCTCTGTGTACTAGATTAATTACATTCTGCCCCCAAAACAATGTAATATGATAAAATGGACAAATTATGTGTCAACAATGTTACAATGTTTTACAGTGAAACACAGTCAGGTGAACACAGTTTGTATACTTACTGTATATACAGTGTGCAATATGCATTGTAATTTATATAACAGAGTGGTGCAGGAATGGATCCTAAAACCCAGGAAATGAGTTAGCATCTCTGCACTTTTGGTTCCCTTCTCTCCAAATTGGTGGCTTTTTTGAATTAGTTTTTGGTTTGATGCTTGAAATAAGTTCCCCGGTTAACACAAGATTAAGGCTTTGACGTTTTGTTCTACAACATAATCATCAACTTGACTGTAAATTTTGAAGCCTTAAGGTGTCTTTAAAAGGACGGATGCTAACAAGTGGCTTAATGAGACTACAGAACGTCATCACGCTGAACACAACTCTATCCTTGTGGTGGTGATGTTGAAGTCATGTGATGATATTGTAATTTGTTTACAGCCTAGCATTAGCTTTTTACTTCTTGCAATTACATTTAGACTTAAATGATAAAAAAAAAAAGTGGTGTTCATTTGTGAGGATTATCTTGCTGAACAAAATATATCATAAACTTTTGTTTGCCACAGAGCTTATTTTGTGCAATAATCAAAAATCCAATGGAAAAATCTCATTGGCTTTTTGTCAAGCGAACTTTGCATCAGCCTACAAAAATCATCATCCCTGCAGCACTGTATTTGTATTTATATATTTATTTTCAACATTATCAAGAAATAGTTTCAGCTTCTCAAACGTCAGGATATCCTGCTTCCTGTTTATGTCATTGTAAAGTAAATATCTATGGGTTTTAGACTGATTGTTGGAACAGAAAAAGCTGTTAGGCATTTTTCTTTTTTCTAACATTTTAATGACTAAACTGTTATTTAATCTAAGAATATAATCAAGAAGTAATAACCATGAATCTCTTTCTCTGTCTCTCTCCAGACTACACCAGATGCAGTCCATCCTCCTCCGAGTGGTCCCACTGGACCTTGTCCTCCCTACAGCTCTCCCGGACAACCAGGAGTGGTGAGGATATATTAATACTGATCACTTTTTAAGTATTCATGAATTTTCTTACTTTACAAACATGCCTTTATATAATTGACTTCATAACTGCATAATGGATGTGGGTTGTGTTTGTTGGCGTGTTTATACGAATGTCTCAAAGAGTATCTGGAATTGATTTGTTAATATTTACTTACAATTACCATTAAATGATGTGTTTTTCTGTGTTTGCAGATGTACTACCACGGCCCAGACCCTAACATGGTACACAAGACATCAATTAACACACATTTATTACATAACCACAGAATAGAGATAAGATGAAAGATCAACACCAGGCCTTGTATAGCTTAGTTATCTTCAGCCTCTGCAGTTTGTCCAGCCAATTTAGCAAAATGCTTGCTCCATGTGTGCTGAGTGTCAGGATCCAACAGCTTTCCCATGTCTTTCTGCTAACACCTCACATTTCACTGCTTAAAAGCTCAGTGTTTTCGTCGAGCAGCTAATAATAACATAGCTCTGGATTCTTTACCCTGTTAGTGTGCGTCTCATCACACAGCAGCTTGTAGGCATTGCTAGCAGATGTAATGCTAATCTAATTGTGTAATGCTAATCTAAGTGATGACATGTGTCTTTGTGTGTATGTGTTTTCCTATCAGGCTCCTACAGTCCATCCTCCCCCTGCACCAACAGGCCCAGGACAGTGGAATGGCCCCCCACCCTCCCCAGTTAGTATCACACTACAAGCCTGCTTTCTTAAGAATGGATAAACTTCATTAACCCTGTTTAACATGCTCGTACAGCGTTTGACCCAAAGCTGTTAGTGTGAGTCAATTTTCATTCAAAGCTAATGTTTTTTTAGCTTGAACATTGCGTTCTCCTCAACTCTGGATTTCCTGCCTCCCTGTTCCTGTCAGTGTTTACTGATCTAACTCGATTGTGTCTGTCTGCAGGGTTTTAACCCAGCCTACCCACCCCAAAACCCTGCCTACCCTCCTGCCGGTCCAGCTATGATCCCTCCTGGCCAGCCTCCACAATGGAACGGTCCACCACCAGGCCAGTACCCACCCGGGCCTGCAGCTCCAGTGGTATGATCTGTCTCTCATACAAACAGGAATCTCTGGGAGGAGTGCTGGTCGGCTCAGTATTTGACCTCTGACCTGTCAGCTGCTTTAGGTTGGGGGAGACTTAGCGAGCGGGAGACTTTAGAAAATGGTCTGCATTCAAAGATCTGAATGACCTACATGTTACTGACAGAAGGAACTGTTGATCTGACCTTAAACTGTTGGAGTTTACAAACCTTTCTCTAGCCATTAATCAAGTAATGGAATGTAAATGCTGAACGTGTGCACAAACTGACTTTAGTAATGGTAATGTATTGAATATTGACAAGGCACTGACGTAATTGGCAGTGCTGCATTTGTAATGGGCATCAGGTCTAAAAGGCAAGTTCATAATACTGTTTATCATTATCAGTGTAATGATTATATTGGCTACATAACCAGCAATTTGTGGCTGCACACCAAAGTCAGGCTGTCATTTTGGGGGCAACATTCACTATCTTTACTTTTGACAAATTTGTGTCCCCATTCATTCAACATTTCATTGTTCCTTTAAAGATTTGGTTAAAGGGTCCAAGTTAGGGTAGAACGGGGCTATGAGCTCTGGGAGTTGATCATGCTGCACAACACGTGGCCTTCTTTCCCCAGCAGAAGGTGGGGAGTAAAACAAGGGGACAATAGGCTTGTTTGAGATGAACGGCGCCTCCTCGCCTGGGAAGTGCACGAGATCACAGGGGGGTGGTGACAAACAGCCGCAGTCACTTTCCAGCAGCCTTCTGTCTGTAGAGGAAACCACAGAAACACTCCCATTAGATCTTATTCAGATTTATTAAAATGTTATCAGACCCATATATCAGTTTGCTCACCGTCTCCAATTGATTTAAATGTGACAGAGTAGAAATACTGAGCAGGTCTGTAATTTCTGTTCATGGATGAACCTCCATTTTACATGAATCCTCATGTTAATCTGTATCAGTTTGCTGCTGTACATAATTAAGCTAAGCAGACCTGTCACTCTCCAATTCATCAAAAATTAAAAGTTTATATAAAACGTTGTATTGTTGAGTCAACATCTAAACCAATCAGCTGTTTTATCAGATGAGAGCCAGGTGTCTCTCGTCATGCCCTGGGTCCTGCAGTCAGTGGAGAGCAACTGCAGCACCCGGCTGTAAAAACTATCCCCTCCTCGATCCCGTGAGGTTATCAGTTTCCACGTGTATGTGACGTCAGAGCAAGTCAGGATGAAGTCTGACACAAATCTCACAGCATGCATTGTGCAGCTATCTGCGATGATTGATTATGCACAGGCCTGGCTCATCTCCAACGAGTCTGTTGTCAGCTAGATGTGAAGCAGCAAACACTGAGTCCTCATGAACAGTTTGTTCAACTTGTACAGAATCATATCAGATGTAAACTTGGCTTGGCACTCACTGAAGGGAGCTCTGTGTTGAAATGACTCCGTAGCCTGCAGGCTCGGTCGCTGCATGAAAAATGGTGGAAAATGTGGTCAAGTCTGGGGACCCCCTGGAACTCCCTGAAGGACCTCTGGGGGTCCCTGGACCCCTTGTTGAGAACAGCTAAGGTGTTGTGAATGTGTTACCTTAAGACAGGCACCTCATCCTGTTCCTCCTGACTCTGTCATTGCAAAAAATTTATTGGATCTACATGAATAGCACAACTGACCTCATTTAGATTCAAAACAACTATTTTTGCCAAGATATGACAATAGAGTGCTGCAGGAAAGAGTCAGCATCTTTGCACTTCTGGTTCCCTCCTCTTAAAGTCAACAGGTTTTTTGAATGGGTTTTTGGTTAGATGCCTGAGACAACAGAGTGTCATCACGCTGAACATGGTTCTAAAACCTTGTTGTGGTGATGACATAATGTCATGTGACCATGGTGTTTGTTTGATTATTGTCTAATGTTAACTTTTTATATCTTGTGATTGCATTTAGTGTTAGAAGTGTTAATTTGTTAAAATTATCTTGCTGAACAAAATGTATTGAGTATCAAACTTCTGTTTTCTACAGAGCTTAATTTTTGCAATAATCCAAAATCCAATGGAAAAATATCATAGACATCTGATTGATAGATCCTAATCTTGACAAAAATCAAACAGAGGTGTTAGCAGAGGAATAAAATGCCCAAATATATTAATAACAAATGTGTGTTTGTGTGTCTGTCTCTGTGTATGTAGGGCTATGGTCCAGCTCCAGTCATGTATAGCGCTGCTCCACCACCAGCAGCCAGTGGACCTCCTGAGGAGGTTAAGATGCAGAATATGGCTTCCTCACCTACCGACCCCTTGCTGTCCAACACACCACAGGTATACAAGCACAACACACTCTGGGGAGTGAAAGGAGTCAGCTCAGGACCAAATGCAGTATTTTGCTAGTTTTTTGTCTCCTGTATGACATTAAAGCTGTCAGAGAGAGAGAAAAAATAAGTAGTTCTCATGCATTGTAATGCACCACCATTTGTACATGACCCTCGTAATCACGAGTCTGTAATTTGTGTAGAACCCACGTAAACGATACGGCTGTGATCACATGACCAATGTGCTGACCGGAGTAAAGAAGGAAGTAGTTCCCCTAAGGCAGACCTATTCAATTGGATACCTGTGGGCCACATCCGGCCCAGATGCAACCTCTGAGTGGCCCGGCTAGCTCACTGCTGAAAATGTCTAACATCATTTGTGGGGAGCTAATTAGTAAGACATCATACAAAATGTTTTATGTGCATTTTTGTAAGATACATGAACTGCTGAATGAGGATATTGAAAACAGTTTGCCTTGGCTGGGTAACTTGAATCTCACTCACTGGCTGTACTTATATACAAACACAGGCAGAGTTCAGATTTGCAGTTCAGAATTTGTATTTAGAATTAATATAGGCAGGGGGTTACAACACAGGCACATGAGAGGTGTCTTCTCCACAGGTAACAGGTGTAACAGGTATAATGATTGATGACTGATTTGACTGGCAAATTTTTCTGGAAAACAATATAAAAAAGAGGATGAAAGCAAAAGATGTCACCATAAATGTAGCCTTAATGGCATTAATATTATAAAATGGTCTCAACACAGTTTTGAAAGGCTGGAAACAAGGTGCTAAAAATACATTAATAGGCGACAGTTGCCGCAATTAACATTAATTAATATTAATTCACTGAACAAAGAACAAAGGAGATCAGTTTCTAATGACTGCTAATGTTTTCCACACTTAAAAACATGAATAGTAACAAATTATAACACAAAGCGATTGTCCTGCTTCACAGACAAATGAATGGAACTAACAAATGGTGACATGCCACACAAACCTGGCAGCATGCCAGTTCAACACATAATAGATAAACTAGATTCAAAGAAAATAATCAGCTTCCTCGTTTCCAGGGGCAAACAAGATAATAAAAGTGGACTCGCATGGGCAATCACTCATCAGGTCAGTCAATATGTTTGGCAGATTGAATGAGATAGAGTAAAAGGAATTGCGGCCCTTGGATGCTTCCTCCTCATACCTGGCTGTATTCAGTGCCCCCCATGCATCAGGGCTGTTTATATAGAGCGCACAATGAATGGGAGTGCCCTGTGAGACAGCTGCGGTCAGCGGAGACAGAGGGATTCAAATACGTTGGTCCCAAACACTGATGCAAATTGCTTGCATGTGACAACCTACTTAACAATAAACTTTACTCTGATTCTGATTCTACTCAGGGACTGTTTTCTAAGAATAAAAACGATATGGCTCCAGCAGCAAGTGCCGCTGCTTGTACCCCTCATAAACCAGCACAGCAGCGTTTCAGCCTTTTGAGCTTGAAACCTCTAAGAATCTGACAGAAAGGGAATTGTCAAATGTATTCTTATGAACGTAGAAATAAACTCACATGCATTTTATTTTCATCCTACAGGATGTAGCTGCGTCTTCTCCTGTGGCTCCTGTGGCTCCTGTGGTCCCCTCCAGCATTCTCAGCTCTTCTGATAGTGACTGCACGTTCAAGATCGAAGGAGACAAAGGCACCTCCTTCCTGTAAGGATGCGATCTCTGGAGCATCTTCCTCCCAGTCCTTCCTCACTTCGATATTACATCTGTGACCAGGCGCAGGTGGAAACAATGGACAGCATTTGGACAGTAGACTCTTTTCTTTATCTCCTTGCCTAGATTAGTATTTTATCCCCTATTTGAATATGGAAATAATGTTTTCATAGTCTAAATGAGCAGTGATGTCTGGTATAAAGTCTAGTGGCTCAGGCAGCTGAGTTTTGGCAGCAGGACTCAGTTATTTGAGGATCAAATTTCCAGAGGTGAGAAGATAAAGAAAGGTGTTTTCTTGAAGTGTTAGCATGTGGAATAGAAATGTAATAACTTCTGAAGGGTAAATCTTAAAAACAGGGCTGGGTTCAGTTTAAGAGATGTCATAGCAAATGATTGTGGCTTTTATCCACAGTTTCACTGATTCCAGCCCCGTTTTTTTTTTTTTTTTTTCTTTGATTACTTTCTGTTTCTCATGAGCCAGAAAACCCCAGAAATCAAAGAGATTTACTCAAAAATCAAAGTCTGGGAGCAACAAAAGGTAACAAACCAGTCCGCAGGGAAAAACCACTGACGGAAAATCAGTCACTAGCAACAGCTAACAGACGTCTTGGATGAGAAATGTGTCACTGACAAATAAGTTGCCTTGAGGTGTGTTCAGACCAAACATTAGGGTGACCAGATGTGACTGGGTGAAATTCGGGACAGGAGAGTTGGGCGTGGCCTCCAGTACATCAGTGTCAACCAACGGTAAAACACTTGAAAGTCAAAATGCAACACTAAAATTGTTTTTGTTTTTGTTTGTTCTTCCTGACTATTTACGCACAGGTGACAGATATGTTACAGTTATTTTAACGACTTTTACAGAAGCTAAGATTGTCTTTAGGCTGTAGGAGCTTATAAGTACATTTTAAAATATTTTTAATAATTTTTTATCTTCCCACAGTACACTCTCCATCGTCTCGTTTAAAACTTTTCGAATAACATCAGCGATCTGTTATTTATATAGCCAAATTCCGGCAAGAGGCAAATGAAAACACACTAATAATACTCTTACGTATTTTACAAAAACGAGCAGTACATTTTTTTAATAACTAAAAGCAGGAATGACAGCCTACATAACCAATGTGATCAATTAATTTTCACTGTTTCAGTGAGCAAAAAAGCTACTGATCTATTATATGTAGACTAAATTATAGTTTAATGAAAGGATTTTCTTGTTTGCATATAGAGTTGTCTTTACTTTGGTGACAGCAGTTTGTTGTGCATTTCTCTGTTATTATTAATTATGCACAACAGTGCTGTGAAACACACAATATGTTAAGTGCATTATTTGCAATATTATAATATATCCCTCATTTTCCCCAATTGGATTTTAATTTCTGGAAAGTGTTTGGAGTCCAGACTGATACAAAGAGCAAAACTGAAATGTTGGGCTCACGTCATCAGGATGATCTTACCAGACGAAGCTCTTATCGTATTATCTACTACTGTAATGCTTAATGTGTGGGACAAACAGGACAGGATTCGGGACAACTGTTCATAATTCGGGACTGTCTCAAATTTCTCGGGACATCTGGTCACCCTGCAACACTTGAAGAAAATGTTTGTCTCTGGATCTGACCAGAGGTTTCTAGCTAGTTAACAGTCATTAACAGTTTGTGTATATATGTGTGTAAGATGTCTCAGAGTGATTTCAAACTTAGCATCAGCTAACTCATTAACCTTGGGCAAACTTAGATCCATCCCTGTCCATCTGTCCATTATATTTTACCTGGAGCACCAGGTTTGCTCCGGGTGCCTTTGACTTGGTGCTGCTTAACACACAACAACCGAGATGACTGAGAATCTTCACAGACAAAAATGTCATACAACTTTTTGTAAGACTCTATGTTGGCACCAGATGATACAGGAGCCACCTTAAGGTCCTCGACAAATCACAATCTCTGAGATAACCACCTGGTCCATTATTCCTGGTTGGTGATCTAGCCTTAGCCATGGGTCTGGAGTTAGGTTGTGGTCTCAAATTCAGCAATACCAGTTGGGTTCAGCGGGTTAGGGTCTTGAAGGTATACTATGCAGGATTGTTGGTTACTATTTGTTAACATGCTCCAATAAGAGTCACTCTCATTATTTTTTTTTCCTGCTAAGTAAGCGTTTTTCTGGCACTTTGTCTCCTGGATGCCTGCTGCTTACGGTCTTCGCACCTGTCCACTACCTTTTTATAAGCCCCGACTTCACCTGAGCGCTGTGGGCTTACAGGTCTACAAAAATCCCCAGCACAGAAAATAAAGATGCGAGCATAGGGCAGAGTCTTTGTAGAGAGTTACACTGCCACACACTTCTAGTGGGCCATATAAGTGATGATTGAGAGGGATTACTTCTGTATGACCATGACCATGAGCTCTGAGTAGTGACCGAAAGAATGAGATCACAGATACAAGCAATCGAAATGAGTTTCATCCGTTGGGTGTCTGGGCTCAGCCTTAGAGATAGGGTAAAGAGCTCGGACATCAGGAGGGAGCTCAGAGTAGAGCTGCTGCTCCTTCGTGTCGAAAGGAGACAGTTGAGTTGGTCCGGGCACCTGATCCTGGGAGCCTTCCGTTAGAGGTGGTCCGGGCACGTCCAACTGGTAGGAGGCCCTGGGGTAGACCCAGAACACGCTGGAGGGATTACATATCTCATCTGGCCTGGGAACGCTTTGGAGTTCCCCAGGAGGAGCTGGAAAACATCTGGGGTGCTTTGCTTGGCCTGCTGCCCCCACGCCCCGATTTCCGACTTCTGTATGAGTCTATACTTTTTTTTAAGGGAAAATCCTGCTTAGTATATCTGTAAAGACTCAGGTATGGCCTTGCTATCTGAAACAGAATTCTCAAATTATGATGTCTGCTCATTTTCTGATGAGGAGAGTTGACTGAAACAGAATTTCTAAAACAATAGCTACCTCATTTTGGGATTCTGTGCCTCTTCATAGGTCAACATTATCAAGTTTGTATTGAATTTTTATTGAATATTCGATTGTATGAATTTGTGTGTCAAAGTCAAATTGAAATCACCACAGACCCCCTGAATCCTCAGATGGTAATTATTCCATTCAAATGACCTGGTCTGGTTTGAGGTCCAGCTGTTGTAAATCCTAACTATACCGTAAGAATGCTACCAGTAGAACCACTCTGACTGCCTTTGAGGGCGGCTTCATGCGTCCTTACTATTACAGCTAAAAACATATCACTCATTATCCATTCAGAGCCTGTGTCCCAGCCTTCTGTCACCAAGCCACAGTCAAGCAGGAAGTAGCAGCATTTATATAAAGTAAACCTGTGTGACAGTGTAGCAGCGTAGTGTTTGTCAGTTATTGCCTTCACTTCTGTCATAAACATGTAGGTAAGCAAAAAAATGCTAACTAATACAGACCAAGTGCCACCGCACCAACACGTTTTCAGCTCTGGTGCTTTGTTATTCTTCGGAGTGTCACTGTGTCCCTCCTGTTATCCAAGACGGAGGTCAGAAATCTTCCTACGCATCTAGAACGTTCAACTTTAAAACCACTAATAGGCCTTTGTGGAACTGTAAACAGCATCATTTGATTCTGGAGGTGTTTAAATACAGTGATTCTTGATATATTGATGGTCTAATGTTGGCTGAATTCCATTTAGGTTCTGCCTTTGATGTCCAGGCTACAAGGTTTTTGGAGTTACATGTTAAACTGGGACAAACTTTTTACCTTTGTCTCTTAGATCTGATGTTCCTCACATGTTGCAATGGTGAGATGAGCTGTGGTTCACATAATGTTGAGTATGTGATTGTTTTTATTGTTTTTTTTGGAAATGTAACCAATGATATTCACAAATTGTATATGTAGTTTATTGTAATGGGTGTTAATTGTAGTTGGAGACACGGTCAAAATGACTCAGTTTTTGTGATATTTTGGAATCTGTCAGTTCCACCCACCACTATGCCAATGAACAAAGGTTTCCTACCTCTCATTTTGTATCTCAAATGATACAGCATACATACTGTATATGGATGAGCAACTCTGTGTCAATGAAACTACGCATGAATATGAAATCCTGGAGTTCCTGTCATTTTTAACTTACTACAGGTACAGTGTGTAGGAAGTAACGACATCTAGTGGTGAGGTTACAAATTGCAACCAATTAAAACTTCTCGTGTGCAATGTGTGTAGGAGAACCATATCCCTGGTTCCACCCAAAAACAGACAGGGTACCTAGACCCTAGGTCCACCCAGCTTTTCTACCACAAACAGAACTTTTTCATGTGGGTGGGGTCATTGTCTCTGTCCAGCACTCACTGTATTTCTTACTTTATCTGTCTGCACCTGCACCTTATCATCCACAGAACAGGGTTGCACGCTAATATTTTCTGAACAAAATAGAATAAGCGGTTCACATAACCTAGTTGAAACGAAACGCTTTAAGATCCACTCATTACTAAAAGTGTATGTCATCCAAGAGAGACAATAAAAACTAAAGTAATGGTCAAAGTTGTAAGGTGTGCTGATGGATTCATGTCGTCAGCTCATGCATTGAGAAAGATTACAAGTTAACGTTCCACCTTAGAAGTCGCCAGAAGTTGGCTCAGTGAATTTATTTTTTCTCCAACTCCAGCTGCTGTGAGAGGCAGCAAATCATCCTTTCATTTTATAGTTAGTTTACTAATATATGTAAAACTCTCCACTGTATGAACAGTGGTTACATGAGCCTGAAAACCAGCCACAACTCAGCCCTGAGCAGAGTGACCGTCCTCTACTGACCGATCAACGGACTGCAATGTTCACAGCTCCACCTTTTAGTACCAGATCTGTGTACTAGGTATCCCAACAGAGGGGGGACCAAAAATGGGGACAGTACGAAATGGTTCCATTGGTACCATCCACAACTTCTTACAGTGGAAAACGGTAAAAAGGCATACCGAACTGAACTGAGCCATACCGGCCTGCTTTGTGGAAACAGGATTTAAAATGGCAAAAACATGAATGGCCCTATCCAGAGCCAGTGTTTGGTTTGTCCCTTCTGGGCAACATGGTGGACTCCGAGAAAAAGAGGACCACTCGGTGTGTTACCTTAAAACAGCTAATTTTAAGACAATGAAAACATGATTCTTAGTTTTTTTGTGTTTACATATATATATATATTATATTGCAATTCTGCCAATATATACCCCCATATCCTACACACTGGACCTTTAAGTTACCTTTTGAGTATTTAAAAGATTGTCAGGGGCCATATTCACAAAGCTTCCTAGTATAAAGAGTTGCTCCAAGTGACAAAATTTTAAGAATATTCTTAGAATTGTGATGTTTTCTTAGATTTTCCCCGTAAAGTTAAGACTAGGTCATGTAAAGATAGAAGTTATTACAGAGCATCTAAGACCTCAAAGAGCTCCTAAGGTGAGAAACTGATAGGAGCAGGGAGGAGGACTTTTAAGAGGCAACAGAGGAGAAAATGGTGGAAACACAAGAAGGTCAGAGACATATTCTCCAAACACTGGATGACAGTGAGTAAATGAAATGCTACAGATTAGATTGTGCAGGGATAATATGTGTGGTTGATCTCATTAGGATTAATAATATTAATAAAATGATCACAACACTAAGATAATTGGAAAACTGGAAAAATGCAGCAGTGAAGACTTGCAGAGTGATCACATTAACAATGACAAAACTTTCACAGGCAACAGTTCTCATTTCCACTGGGTGTCCACACCACACAGGCTCACAAAAGAGTGTCTGCAACAACCAGTCACATCTGTTAAAAGAATGCACTATATTTAGCAACAGGGTCAACTACACCTACTCACTTAGGTTAAAGTTTCTGTCCCTTCCTTGCTCAGAGTTGCTCTGAAAACTTTCCTAAATCCCTCCTAGGCTAGGACTCCTTACTAAAAGTTTTTATGCTAAGTTAGGAGCTCTCTGAGAGTGTTCTCATAATGTTTGTGAACACAGCCCCAGGTGCCTTGTGACTAGAATGTATAACTCACAGCCTGGGGTTGGTATATCCCCTGCTACAGCTCTGCATATACTCAAATCAAGAAAATAATTTCTTATCAGGATCACATCTCAATACCTGTGATATGTTTTTATTTTATATATCAGAACATTATTTATGGCAGTACACATTATTCTCAAAAACTGTCAAAAGTAAATGTACTGGTCTTTGGCTTTGTATTCCTCTAAAACAATGGTTCCCAACTGGTGGATGGCGGGTCCTTTTTCAATGGACCAAAAGCGACTCGCGAACATGTTAAGTTTGTAAAAAACACACTTTATTTTGAAGTACAGTGAATTTCCAGCACAGGGCTTTTATTTCCAAGTGCTGTTTCCTGCTGGAGAGTGAGCAACCAATGGACAGCTACTTTGCAGAGACAGCAAACTAGCTCGACGACATGTCCAAACGCAAGTATGACACTGAATATATTAAAGTGCGCTGACCTTGAACTAATGACGAAAGAGAAATCTAGACCCTGTGGCTGGACCAGTTGAGAACCACTGCTCCAAAAGGCTTTTTAAAATGTTACTTTACCTCCCAAAGCAGATTCAATACAAGAGTAAAACAAAGATATCTGGTGGATTGTTTGAACAAAAACACCATCCAAAGGCACGTTAGTGAGGACACATACAGTACAACATTCCAGCATTATGATTATACATCCCAACAGACCGTGACCTGCTAACCACTGAGCTCAGGTCATTGATATGAAGTGTAACACTAGTAAATGAGGAACATTTAAGGCACTAACAGCATTTAAGAGTTAAGTTAAGACTCTGAATCTTATTGTCAGACTGGATCCCAAAGCATTACAGAAGTTTCACGACTTTAAGAGAAGCTTGTACCAAATCCAATCAGAGCATGGATCTAACCTCTGTACATCAATCTGAGTAAGACAAAGACTATAACCCACCTGTGTGTTCTGAGAATTGTCTCTCATAATGAAGAACACCAGGGAGATGGACTTCATCTGGCTGAAAGATTATCATCATAATATTAAGTACTGTTGTCAAATAATTATGGAAAAACACACTCAGTGGCTTTCTCTCCAAGAGTGAGATGAGAAGATTAATATCATGTGCAGGCATGAAGTTGGTATCAATATTGTCATCTCACTCTTGGAGGAAAAAAAAGACAATTACTTCCCACATTGTGTAATAAATGTAGTAAAAGGACGGTTAGAATATTGCATGTAAACATTTTTCCATCAAACTGAGGCAGTTTTAAAGGTAGAAAGTAAAAAACAAAGACACAAACAGAACATGTAGACTCACAAATCACTGCTTCCTGGAATGACTAAGTAATCATACTGTGTCAGTTACAAATGAGTAATGAATTACTTTTTAAACACATTATAGAAAACATCCAAACAGTAAAAATGTAGAAACTCCCTTGAAGTTCCAGAAGGCCTAAAGGACACCAGCGCTCCATCATCTGCACGTGTGGCATCAGTAAGGAAAGACGAAGAAGACGATAAACAGCTGACATCTCTCTCCTTCACTCCTCCGTCCTCCTCCACCTCTCCATCTCCCTCAGCCGTCTCTCCAGGACCTTCACCTGCTCCTCCAGGTGTGCGGTTTTATCAGCTGGATTGACCTTCGAAGTCCCGACGCCCAATAGCACGCAGACGCACACCAGGACAGCCAATCGAATCGCCATGGTTTCTGTGCCCACGTTGTGGTCACTCAGGATGAGTGCGAAACCACCTAAAGCCAGGACCACTTTCAGCAGCCACATAGCCTGTCTCAGAGTGGAGGCAATCAGTCGGAAGATGAAGGAGATCAGCCAGTAGCCGATGAGGAACACGAGAATCCACCGGGCAACGAAGATGAGCCCCTCTGGGGTCACTTTGCTGAAGGGAAGACCACCTGCGGGAAAACAGGAACACAAGGAGCACAAGAGGGAACAGTTAAGTAATATTATACTGCAAAGTCATATCTGATTTAATTCAGTGAGGAGCACAAAGAAATTATCATTTTCTAAAATGACTACCACATAGCAACCACAGGATTCATGATCATTTCAATGAGTCAAAGTGTCACAGTGTTAAACTAAACCCATATCCTTCATATTCAAAAAAGAAAAGTTCTTCCACTGAGTTAAGAGCTCATATTTAACTCAACACTTCTTGTTTCAGTTGTAAAATAAAAGCCCTCCAGCGTTTCTGTGGACAGAATCCCTTCATTGTTAACAAAAGCCATTATCAAATTCAATTTATAATTGATTACTGCACTTTGATAAACTCACAGTAAAGACTTTGCAGCATCAACCAAAGTCAGCAACAGTCTCCCAGACACAGCATACAACGTGTGTTTGTTTTACTCTTCCCTTGTTTATAGAGTGGGTGTGCAGCAGGCAAACCAAGTGATGCTACTGTTCCCTTGTCCTCATCTGCAGTGACACAGACACTCCAGCTAACATTTTAAAGACAGGCTATCTTTATGTTTATATAAAGTATTAGCTATGTTATTATGTAATGCTTATGCATAGTGCTGCTAATTTCTTTGTGGTTTTCAATATGAAACTTGGTAAAATGATTGCAGAGTGTTTATCCGTGCTTTTTGAACATTTTCACCACATTGTAACAATACCATGATAATACCGATAACTGTGATCATTTGGTCACTATAATTGTAATATGAAGTGTTCATACCATTTCATCTCTAATATTTGTGCATCTACGTTTAAAGGCTAAACTGTTCAGGTATTTGTGTGGGTCTTAGTGTCGCTGATGACAGTTCAAAGACGGCAGCATGGTGGTGCAGTGGTTCACAGGCTCACAGCAAGAGGGTTCCTGGTTCAAACCCAGGACAGGGGGGGTCTGAACCCTGGGGTGGGGTGTTCTCCCCATGTCAGCTTCAGTTTTCTCCAGGTACTCCACTTTCCTCCCACAGTCCAAAGACATGCAGGTTAATTGGTGACTCTAAATTGTCCGTAGGTGTGAATGTGAGTGTGAATGGTTGTCTGTCTCTATGTGTCAGCCCTGTGATAGTCTGACAACCTGTCCAGGGTGTACCCTGCCTACCCGGCCAGTGTCAGCTAGGATAGGCTCCAGCCCCCCCACGACCCCTAACAGGAGCGGCTACAGAAAATGAATGAATTACTGAATGATTACTTTTAGCAAATAAAAACTTCAGTTTCCTGAGTTTCCATTATTGAAATTATTATAATCAATTATAATTCACAAAATGAATCAATGAGTGACAACCCAAGGATTTTTATGTCAAATAATTGGGGGATCAATACAGCACAGTATCATGATATTTTTGCTATATAGCATTGATACATGGATGCCAAGTATCAACTTTTTTTAATCACATGAATAATTCATATTGCAAATAAAAATGAAACTTTTGATCGCCTACTATAATAAAAAAACTGCCTTTTTAGTCCACCAGATAGAGCTGCAATAAAAATAACTGTACTGAGATGAACACACTGAAAAAATTCGGCCCGGGTTTGAATCCAGCCTGTGGCCCTTTGCTGCATGTCATCCCCCCTCTCTCTCCCTCTTTCACGCTTACCTGTCCTGTCCAATAAAAGGCAAAAATTCCCCCCAAAATATCTTTTTTTAAAAAAAAAAACAAAAAAACAGATGTTGACAAAGTTTCCTCTGGGGACATAATTTGCAGTTGAAAAAGGTAATAAATTGCATTATATCACAATATATGTCACTGCAAAAATTGCAATAATATTGTAACGTGACTGAAGTATTGAGATATTATCATATCATGGAGCCTCTGGTGATTCCCATCCCTAGTTTAGATGTTAAGTTTCTAAAAATGTCTTAAGAAGAAATCCTCCCAATACCCTCTTGGAAGGTCACAGAAGACATACACTGAAAATGGTGAAAAATAAGCAACTACAGCCCAAATGAAAATAAATAAATAAGATCCAGGTTGTGTGAAACTGGAATTATCTTTAAGACTGAAGACTGTCCTGTTGATAGAAGCAGAGCTCATCATCAGCCTGCAGCCTCATGGGAACTAATGAGGCTGCAGGCTGCATCTGTGTGATGGACAGTGCAGACTTTAGTGTGTGATGTTTACCTTTGATTCCAGCAGCCTGCAGGAACTGTGAGACATACTCCAAGAGCACGTTCAGAAACCCGGACAAACTTCCTGCCACAACACCCAGGACCTGAGAGAAAGCCTGGAGGAGAGGAGGGGGGATTGAAGTGGTCAGATAAGACAATTTTAAGACAATGGGAGCTGCCTGCTTTGCCCACATGTATCTTAGTAAGCATATACTGCCATGGGAAAGAATGAAACCAGGAAGTGAGCCATCATGGTGCCCACTTATCATGGCACACATTGCATCAGCCAAGAACTTCTCCTGATAGGATCTATGTATGTGATCATGTTAAGCAACACAGCCTCATAGCTACATGTTAAATCGTATGTACAATTACCTATGGAAAATTTTCCATACTATTTTACAACTTACTGAGTTATATAGGCAAACGTGATATAAGTGACAGACTCTATTTACTGTATTTCCATCTCTCACCTTCTGCACAGAGAGCACCGTCTGCTCCCCGGCCAGCCTGCCCAGGTAAGCCCTTCCTTCCCCGGCCAGGTCAGCGAAAGCTGTCCGGATCTCCTGGATCATCCCGGAGCGACTTTCTAACACTTTCTCCCCCGACACAGACAGCAGCAAGGCGCTAAACACAAATACGCCGCTGAAAGCTCTTTGATTTGAATGGGAAAACATACTGAAAGTGGGTGCAGTAATTTTAATAATCTTTAAAACACACTTATAAAGCGATAAAAAGTTACGCCTCCAGGTAGACAGCTACTGTGGAGCACTTTTTACCCTCTTGGAGAGCGAAGGCATGACCCGCCCTCCTCTCCCTCTGATTGGCTAATACTCGTCTCTTCGTTCGCTTGATTGGTTAGATGTATGTATTTGAATATCTCTGAGTCACAGTCAGCCAATCAGAGACAGAGTAGGGCGGGTGTTGCCTTCGCTATCCTAGGAAAACGCAAACCCTCTAACTGGAGGCTGTACAGGATGTGGTGCAACGAGGCTGATAGCAGGAATAAAAAGACATGTCTGCCACCCACTGGGCTGAGTGTGCAACAAGTTTCCGTGAGGGCTTTTGGGGAAAGTTTGCTCAGAGCAGGGGAGTCGGTTAATTTAAATTCACTGGCCACATTCATTTTGACCTTAAATGGGCGTGTACCTTTATCCATTTAGAAAGCAGATAAACAGTCGGGATATCTTAAAGGCAAGGGTGGATTATAATACAGTGGGCCCTTGTGCACAGATTTGATGGTTTTACTCCTCTTATAGTTGCACATCTCTTATGGTGTTTTTGAGTGGCTTTGGGGGTAGCTTTATTTCTTTTTTGGTATTTTGTTTCTCTTTGTAGTCATTTAGTGTCTCCTTAAGGTCATTTTGTTTCTTCTTGTGGTTGTTCTTTGTCTTTCTGTATTGGGTCAGGTCTCATTTAGATCATTCTGTGTCTCTTTGAACAAATTTTGTATCTTACTGAGGTAAATGTGTGCCTTTTTTGGTCTTTTGTTTCTCTTTGTGGTCATTTTGTGTCTCCTATGGTTGTGTTGTGTCTTTTTGTATTGGTTTGGGTCTCTGTCAGGTAATTTCATCTCTTGTAGGGGTAATTTTGTGTCTCTTTGGGGTTGTGCTGTGTCTTTTTGTGTTTGTTTGGGTCTCTTTCAGGTCGTCGTGTGTCTCTTTGAGCTAATTTATGTCTTATTAAGGTAATTCTAAGTCTTTTGTTTCTATTTGTTGTCATTTTGTGTCTCCCTGTGGTAGTTTTGTGTCTTTTTGTATTGGTTTGGTTCTCTTTCAGGCCATTTTGTGTCTCTTTGAACTAATTTTGTGTGTTACTGGGGTAATTGTATGTCTTTTTTTTTGTCTTTTTTTTTTAACTCTTTTGTTTATGTTTTGTATCTTGTAGTTGTTTTGTATCTTTCTGTATTGGCTTAGGTTTCTTTCAGGTCATTTGTGTCTCTTTGAACTAATTTTGTGTGTTATTTAGGTAATTTTGTGTCTTGTTTGGTCTTTTGTTTCTATTTGTAGTCATGTAGTGTCTCCTTGTGGTTGTTTTGTATGTTTTTGTCTTGGCTTTGGTCTCTTTCAGTTCATTTGCTTCTCTTTGAGCTACTTTTATGCATTATTGAGGTAATTTTGTATCTCTCTGGGGTAATTGTGTGCCTTTGTGGTTGTTTTATATCTCCTTGTCATAATTTTGTGTGTTATTATGGCTTTTTTACCTGTTTTTGTTGTTATATTGTGTCTTTTTCACAGTTGCAGCATCTTTTTGTGGTCATTTCTTTCTCTTTGTGATCTTTTTGTGTCTCCTGCGCACGTGTAAGGGGCCCCTGATACTTTGGGCTCCTGGGCCCCTGCCCTCAAACCAGCTGACAGCAACATCAGACAGAAGGAACATGAAAAGGTGGAGAAGTATTAAGGGTTGAAAGAACAACTAGAGCAGATGTGGAAGGTCAAAGTTGATGTGGTCCACGTGTTAGTAGGAGCACTTGGGGCAGTGACCCCCAAACTGGGAGAGTGGCTCCGGTAGATTCCTGGAATAACATGTGAAGCCTCAGTCCAGAAGAGTGCAGTCCTAGGAACAGCTAAGATATATAGATATATATATATATATATATATATATATATACGTATATGTATACATATATATACATATATGTGTATATATATATATATATATATATATATACATATATATATATGTATACCTCTGCAGATAATTTGGCTACCGGTAAACACCTCCTGAACAATGAACATTGACGGAATTGTAATCAGGAGGTGTCCGCTGGTTGCAATCTGCAGTCCTCACCACTAGATGTCACTAAATCCCCCTAAATCTCACACAATGTTGCTTTAAGACAGTGCTCAGTGACAGTGCAGTAACACAGAGGTCCCACTTGGCTGTAATCATTCCTCCTCTCCATGCTGGCTGTGAAATGATCCCTTGTTAACATGACTACAGAATCAGTAATCCACAGTCAAAAATTCTGGTTCAGCTGAAGTTCATAAGAGTAAACAAAGCAATGGGAGACGTTCCAAAATTACAGCTTGTTGTTTAGTACAAACTGCTGTATTTCTCTGGGGTCTGTTTTTTGAGTTGCAGCAATGTTTGTAGTTTACTTAATGTTTCACTGAGTGTTCAAGCAAAGTAACACACACACACACATATCACACACACAGTAATGAGGAGCACATGCTCAGTGCAGACACAGCTGCAGCCTTGTCAGCTGTGGTCGGACCTGACACTTATCCTTATGGACTGTTTTGAATACAATGCTAACGGTCAACACCCAGCACTGATACTTCTATTTTCCAGTAGGCTGAGGACAATCAACAGAGCATGCAAGTGTTTCAGAGTACTGAAACACTTGCATGCAGACACCCCAACTTCCTTCTCAGTAACAAGAAGATAAAGAAAGCTCTGTGGACCAGACAGGAAGACAGGGTCACGGGAGGGAAAGGACCAGATCCAGTCCTCTCAACAGAAGGGGGAGAGAGCAAATAGAAACATACTCGAGCAACAGTGTAACATGGCAATCGTGCTGAGATGGCTGAAAACACTGACAGGGCAGTTGCTTTGTCACCAGTTTATCTGCAGTGTATGGGAACTGTCTGTTAAACCTCATCCTTTGAGGAATTTGGGATGTTGCAATCACACGAATTACCGTTTCCTTAAAACTGCCAACACACATTTCTCAAAATTAAGTTCGCTTTTTCAGAACTTTCACACAGTCAGCACAACGAGAGTCAGTGTGGACTAGACTGTGGATCAATTTTCATTTGCCGGGTATCAGAGAGAATTTTCAACTTGTAACTCTGTGTTTCCGTCTTCAGTCTGACGTTGCATCATCAGTAAAGACAAATGTGTGTTACCAGTTGTAAAATATTGCAATGCACATTTAAGTAGTGCATGCATTAGTTTTGTGAACTTATAATTTTGCTTGATCTTTGCAATATTTAAGCAGAAATGAAAAAACATTTTTTTTTACATTCTCACTTTTTTCCCGAAATATAAACCCCGAAACCAAACAACATGCTTCCTGCGATTCAGCAAGACTGCAGTTTTCCAATTTGTTTTCCACACAGTCTACAAACTTTTTTAATATAACTTATTAGATTATCAAAATAAAGCTTGTTTAATTATTTATGTATTAATTATTTATGTTTATTTATTAACTGGCCCCTGGCCTCCCGTTGTTTTGCAGCAGTGGCCCTTAAGCAAAGCAAGTTGCGTATCCCTGCTGTAAATTAAAGAGGATGGTCTACATCTGCTCTTAATGAAAACTCTTGAGATAACTTTTGTTATGATTTGGCACTACATGAATAAAACTGACTTGTATTTTTATTAGTTTATGGCAGATGACTAATTGAAGTACACTGGCTGTTTATATTTTTAAACTCAACTCCCCCTGTAGTTGTAATTATAACTAATTATAATAAATAAATTATAAAAAATAAAGACATTCATTCTTAACAGCCGATGATGAACAGCTGGAAATGAGTAACATCTGGACATTGAACTTAACATCCTGATAGAAATCTAGATGTTTCTATTTGGTCCATCATGTTCTTAAACACACGCCATTGATAGGATTAGTAAAACAGAGTTGTGTAACGTGTTCTCATTTAAGGATGACGCTTTCTTGTGGCTAGGCATGTGATACTGATGCTGAAAGCACCGTTTGGTGTCCGAGTCCCACCCTTTAACGTCTGTATGTGACATACAGCTGTCTTATGGGTGCAACTTGTTTAAACACTTTGTTAATGTCTATTATGGACGCAGTTAGGTTTAAGCAACCACACTACTTCGTTATGGTTTGCCAGTGTCCTGGCCAAGACAGGCAGCAACATAAGTTACAAACAGAACAAAAATACAGAATAAAAATGTACAGCTCTAAAACAAGCAATATAAAACACAAAATAAGATTACTACAAAGAAAAGCTCAAAAAGTATGTTAATATATTTCAGAAATGAACTATAAAAATGCAAAAAACGGCGACCACACATGATTACGAGGATCAGCTAAGACACACCGTGACAAGGCATATAGAAAATTGTGTAAAAAAAAATCTTGTAACAGTCCTTTGAAACGGCCGAGAGGAACCAATCAGTGCTTTAACTTTAAGTCACATATATGGAGATGCCACATATACGGAGCTGCATACACAAATGCTTGCTTGCCAAACTCTGTATGTACCCTCAGTACAGGCAATAAAGACATGTTTTGTGAATGGAGAGCATAGCCATTTCTGTCACACCTGTCTCGTTAGTCCTTCCCTGTTCCCAGAGTCTTCCCTTCACACCTATTCTGTATTAGTCTTGTTTGCTCCACCCTTGATGTTAGCCATTCTCCATCTCCCTCCTTCTGCCCATGTCCACCTACTCCAGCTGTGCCTCATCCTTGTTTTCTGTGTATATGTACCTGTGTGTTTCCCTTTGTTCTTTGTCAGTTTGTCTGTTGTTGATCCTGGGTGCATCCTGAGGCTGTTCCTGCATTCATCCCCGCGTTATTCTTGTGCTCATCCCTGTTCATCGTGCTTTTCCCAGTTGGTTTTTAGTTTGTTTTTTTGTTCTGCTTTTGTTTCGTTGCCTCCCTGTAATGGATGTTTTCAATCAGCTACATTTAAGCTTGCTTTTTGTTAAAGACTCAAGCTGTCTGCATTCGGGTCCTCCTCTGAACTGAAACATAACACCGCAGACTTAAATTGTATTTACACAAGATTTTATTTTGTATATCAAAGACGACAAAATCAAGGAACACATGTTTTATGACACTGTAAACAGAAAAACAAAAACAGCGCAATTGATCATGGACACTTTGCACCGTACACACATCTGTTCCAAAGCTTAGATGAACAAGACTGCAACAACACCATAAAACATTTTCAAAGAAAGAGGTGAAGTGAGAAGTGAGGTTTCATCGTCAAATAAACTTTTCGGCTTAGGAAGGTTCCCGACTGAGTGGAATGACCCCGAAATACCTAAGTGGCAGTTGTGATAACAGCTGTGCGAATTCTCTAAATGCCAAGGAAAGGTGCTTTAATGCTTCCTTTCTTGTCTCCTTTAGCATCAAACACACTGGACCATCCTTTATGAAAGAAAAGACAGATTTCACATTTCACATCCATGTTTTTTAACTATTATATGCATAGGCTTATAGTCAGATCTCAGAGCTTATAATCAGATTTAAAAAACATTTTTATTGCTTCTAATACGCTCATTCTTTCAGTATATTTTATACTGAGATACTTACATAGATACAGTGTGAAAGGGGCAGAGAGAGAGGGGATGACATGCAGCAAAGAGCCATGGGTTGGAATTGAACCTGTGGCCGCTGCAGCAGCAAGGACACAGCCTTTGAATGTTTACAGTACAGGTCACATCATAAGCCAATGGCTGTTTCATTCTCAAATAAGAACTGATTATAAGGGGTATGTAGCTCAACCCAAATTATTTTGTTTGTCTTACCAAAAACCTTTAAATGAAGTCCTCTGGGTGTGGGACCTCTCATCAGCCATATGCCTTCGAACAGGTCAGTCAACTTCGCCACTAAGCTGTCTTGGTATTTTCCTCTTTTGTATATGGCTTTCTCAGTTGTTACAGTTGACCTGAAACACTTGCACAATCTAAAGGCACATTCAGCTGACTGTTTAAATGTGATGAAAATCTTGGGCAATAATGTGTGGGAAAAGTGAGGCCTAGGCTATTTGTCAATCTACGTCAAATCCACTTCAGATGTGGGATCCCAATTTTGATCCAGACACACACACACACACACACACACACACACACACACACACACACACACACACAGAGCAAAGACCGAACCGCATCTTTGAACTGGCTCTCACAAGTGAATGAGAAATCCCATCACTAACTTCTACATCTCTGACACTTTGCACCATGGGAACAGTGTACCTGACTGCTGGATGAGGGGCATAGTTGACTTTTTCTGCATTGGCTCATTGTGAAAGACAAAAAGCTTGAATGCTGGATTTGCAGAGAAGTTAAATCTTTGGGATTATAGAGTTGATTTTATCATAGCATATATGCAATATTATATTTATGTAATTTGATTCGTATTATTAGCGACATAAAAGTTTTTATTAACAAACAGTAGAAACGTCTGTGGTATGTAATATGAGCCTACTGAAATGCATACAAAAACACAGAGAGATATTTTACCGAGATATAAATATATCCAAGACATGTTCAAATTGTGTATTTTTGTTTGTTATTGACAGCTATGGAGGACTGCTTTATGGGACAAAAGCCTTTTATTAACATTACAGTGCTGAAGGCTAATACGGAAGCCTAATGTCGATGGTTAAACAATCAAGTGCAAAGTATAAATAAATGTACATATATTTGATCAATATAAAACTGCATTTTATTCTTGGAATCCGCCCTGAATCCATCTGTCTGCTGGGATCAGGATAATCCTGATTTTTTTGGATCAAGGTATCCCAATCCTACTAAAACGTTTTTAAAAAACACATACCGAAAGTTTGATCCAGTTAAAAAACAAAAGTGAGTTACATCCCTTTTTCCTTTCTTTTGAACAACCCATTTTTTCAATATTTGATGTAGTCTAATCAGATTACTTCTGAACGATTGAGCCCAGCCTCCTCTGTGAAAGCTTGTTGATGAGAAGTGACCCACCACATCAAAGACTACTGGTCCAGTGACTGATCAGTTCAGGTTGGGGGATTTGATCATTGTGGAACTTGATGAAGCAGCTTGATCGAGAGACTGTAAAAGACAGAGAGAGAGAGAGAGAGAGAGAGAGAGAGTCAGCATTCATGTCAGGGCTTTGGACATCTAACAATTCTTCTCATATCAGGAAGTTATTAATAGTTAAACTGTTTTTCAATATTTTAAGTTGCATTTCGATGCACTAAAAGAAAAGGTTCATTGTACGCATGGGACTGGACAACAGCCAAGAATGGCTGTCAACGGTTATTGGTAGTCATTTTGAGTCTTTGTGGTCCATTTGTGTCTCTATTTGATTGTTTTGCCCCTTTCTGTAGTTGCTGTGAGTGTCTTTACAGCTTTTTTGTGTCTCTTTGTAGTCATTTTGTATCTTTTTGTGGCCATTTTGTATCTCTTTGAGGTCATTTTGGGTCTCTTTGTGGTAATTTTGTGTCTCTTTGTGGTAATTTTGTGTCTCTTTGTGATCATTTTGTGTCTCTTTGTGGTAAATTTGTGTCTCTTTGTAGTCATTTTGGGTCTCCTTGTAGTGATTTTGTGCCTCTTTGTAGTAATTTTGTGTCTCTTTGTGGTCATTTTGTGTCTTTTTGTGGTCTCTTTGTAGTCCTTTTGTGTCTCTTTGTAGTCCTTTTGTGTCTCTTTGTGGTCATTTTGTGTCTCTTTGTGGTCATTTTGCGTCTCTGTAGTTGCCTTTTGTCTCTGTAGTCATTTTGTATCTCTTTGTAATCATCGTGTGTCTCTTTGTAGTCATTTCATCATTTAGAGCCTTTTTGTAGTTGCTTTGTGGTCATTTTGTGTCTCCATTTGATTGGTTTGCCCATTTGTGTAGTCATTGTGAGTCTCATTGCAGTTGTTTTGTGTCTCTTTGTAGTTGTTTTGTGTCTCTTTGTGGCCATTTTGAGTCTTTTCTGGGTCGGTACATGTCTCTTCAAGAGGCTAGGGGAACCCTGATACTCAAAGTACAAAACAAATTCCCAGTGTGAATCAACTTGTTTGTATTGTGAATGGTTGGCGGGCCATTCAGTACCCTAGTATGGGCCAGATTTGGCCAGTGAGCCATAAGCTGAGTATCACTCATCTACAGCAGCTCTGTCTCTCAGTGTTTTGGATTATAGTAGTGCCAGAGTGGAAATTCCTCTGTGTTTACACCATGATGAGTAGCAGTAGTTGAGTCACGTAACGTCAGGTCATGCACTCTCAGCTTTTTATAATTTAGAAGAAGCCAACGTCTAAATGCATTTTGCACTAAAACACAGAGTCAGTGTCAGTGGTATTTACTACATCATTGCCATAGCAACAGACACAAGACAGTAACATATTGAGTCTTGTCAAACTGTTACAAGCTGAAAGTAAGATATTATCATGCTACAGATTTATAAGCAGGATAATAATATAATCACACTGTAGTGTACTTTGACTACTCTTGTTTTGAGTAGATTAATCAAGACTTTGCTAATTAAGAAAAGGTGTTGGCGTCTTACAGTGTACTGTCCGAAGCTGTGTCTCTGCCTGAAGAGAAGGAAGCTTAGAATAGCAGAGATGACTGCCTCTGCCAGACTGAAGACAAGGAGGGATGTCTTCAATCCTCTGCTCAGCTTCTGTCATAAAGGACAAACAGCATTCACATTAACTTTTAAGGTCAGTCAACATTTCCATTGGACACTCTAGCGTTACCCACAAGACACACTTTAGACATGACAGCATGGTGACATGAAAAAAGCTGATACCAACCGTGGCGTAGTGTATTTCGGGACAGGTGTCATGCTCCGTCTTGATGCAGGGTACATCGGGATTTTTGTGCATGTCCACAGAGTAGATGATTAAAGCCACCACTGACAGCACAGTGGACACCATGCTCACTATCAAACACACCCACAGCTGAAAAAACACAGACAGAATTTTATCTTTTTAAACCTTAGAGAGGGCAGAAAAGCAGTAGCATTAATATGAGCAGCTGCTGTAGTACCTGTAGCAGAGACATAGCTGGGGTTCAACCCAAACTGTTTTTGGCCAGTCACAGATTTTTGAACGTGTTGAATATTTGTAGGTTGTTGTGTATTGATTCCAGACTCAGAGAGTAGACCTCTCATGTATCTGATCAGTAATTTGACTGAACCAATTTCACCAGCTCTGCCTCCAGGTATCTTAAAGCGTAAAGCTGAGGTAGGCAACTTATTTTAGAAGCATTTTTTAAATATATTTTTGTTTAAATTCTCTTTACACCCCAATAGCCATTATCTGTGGCTGTTGCAGGCCTGTGACAAGCCCATCCAATCATTTCATTAGAGCCAAATGACATGATTGGATCAGATTCTCTGTAGGAAAGAGGGGGTTCCTATAGCTGTTCTACAAAAGTAGGTGCCCATGCATATCCCTTTGGTGAAAGCCTGATTCAGTGCAGAGAAAGTTGCTATTTTCAGCAAAGGCAACAACTGCCTACACTGCAAAGCAACCCAAAAAAGGAAGACGGACTTATCAAAAAGAGAGTCTAAAAGAGAGTCAGACAATAAAGGAAATAAAACGCGTTAATATTGGCGAAACGTTTCAGAGATGGAGAGAATGTGCGGCTCCTAGCTCATGTTTATGTTGCTAACATTAGCTAGAGCCTTGAATTACAGTGTGCCCTCCCCCTCACACTCTGCCACAACAGACTGTCTCACTGGGAGAAGCGCAGGCAGTAGCTATAAAGATGGAGCCCCAGTCAGCAGCCGCAGCGACACAAATCCAGCCAGCGCAAACCCTGGCTCCAGGGGACCAGACTGTCCCAACTCTCTGCCAGATCAGCCAACACATTAGACCCAGCACTGCTGCTGGCCACCAGCTCGCTGTGACATCTGACACTGGTCTGGATGAGGAGCAGTCCAAAGCTCCAGGGAACCAGGCAAAGGGACGGTGGGGTAACTAATATTGGCTTGCTCTTGTTTTGAGAGAGTGAGCAGGGCAATTAGGTGCTGAGTGAATGTGCTACATGCAATTCTACAATGAAATAAGATGACATAAATCAGTATAGCAAACACTGGGTTGCTGTATTAATCGTGTGCTCATACCCATGGTCGTCAGGTGGGAGGGGCTTAGGACAGAGATACAGGAAGAGAGAGTATTTTCATTTTTGACCTTTTACAGATTTTTGCCTACCCCAGCTTTAAGCCTGATGTGATTCTGCTTATGTAAAACATAACAAAACCTATAAACTCACAGTCCTCATGGTGCAGCGTTTGTCCAAGATGACTGCAATCACTCCTGCTGTCATGAACTGGGAGCACACACACACACACACACACACACACCCAGGAGACAGAAGACAGTCAGCGCAGAGGAACATTGCATTACATCACAATATTAAGATCCCTGTGCTCAGCTGGCCAAAGCCTTTAAAAAGTTGTGCTATAAGTTTTCGTTTATCTTAGGGAGACATGATATCATTAGAAATCTAAATGAAGTCAGAGGAAAAAGCAGAATGAAGTCCTCAGACACACACAGACTCACCGTCAGCCCGCTCCACCAAGGAACTCCCAAGCGGACCACCTCAGTGATCTCGGTCAAGTGAAGAGGGATGGAGTAGGACATGATCATCAGCCCCAGCATAATCTGACTCACCTGAAACACACACACACACATCAACCTTGTGACATCAATGATCCAGGATCCAGCTGGCTAACTAGTTAGCAAGACATTGTAAAGGATTAGTCACGGCTTGGCAAAACACCAAACACCTCCACAATGACTGTATCATCAAGCTGATGTTGAACTAAACACAGCAGCTGCACTGGTCCCATTAGACAGCTCTCAGTGTGAATGTGTGGACATGTGAGGCTCTCGATGCGGAGGCATGTCTTCGATGGTATACCATAGACGGTGGATTGCCCCCTCCGGGTTATGAGAGAGTTACTTTCTCAAGCGAGGGAGTTAAAGTATACCGGGGACTTGATCATGAGTGCGGGTACAATGGAATGTAAGGTGGATTGGCGTTTTGGTGCGGCTTCTGCAGTGCTGCGGGTGCTGAGCTGGAAGGGGAAGCTTTTGATTTACTGGTCCATCTAGGTCCCAACCCTCACCTATGGTCATGAGCTCTGGGTAGTGACTGATAGAATGAGGTCGCGGATACAAGCAGCTGAAATGAGTTTCCTCAGGACGGTGGGTGGGCTCAGCCTTAGAGACAGGGTTAGGAGCTCTGACATCCGAAGGGAGCTCGGAGTAGAGCTGCTGCTCCTTCGCATCAAAAGGGGTCAGTTGAGGTGGTTCAAGCATCTGATCAGGATGCCTCCTGTACACCTCCCGTTAGAGGTGTTCCAGGCACGTCCCACTGGTAGGAGGCCCCGGGGCAGAACCAGAACACGCTGGAGGGATTACATATCTCATCTGGCCTGGGAACACCTTGGGGTCCTCCAGGAGGAGCTGGAAAGCGTTGCTGGGGAGAGGGATGCTTTGCTTTGCTTGGCCTGCAACCCGGCCCTGGATAAGTGGATGTAAATGGATGGATGGATGGATGGATGGAGGTTCTGTTCTCAGCACTTTATATTTATAAACCAGAATCTTCAGAAGGAGAAGATAAAAAAATTCTTTTTGACAAAAATAAAAACTGAACTCTGATCACTTAAAGGTCCAGTGTGTATGATTTAGGGGGTTTTAGTGACATCTAGTGGTGAGAATTGCAGATTACAACCAGCTGAAACTTCTCCAGGTTAGGTTTCCTTCAGTGTTCATTGTTCAGGAGGTTTTTACCAGGAGTCGAATTATCCACAGAGCTCTCTTCCTCTCCAAAACAAATGGACCCATTTATAACAACCAATAAAAACACGGAATAAATCAGCCTCACGTTACAAATCAGTGTTCTGCCAAAGCTGTTCGACATGTTGTAGATGTGCACTGCAGTACCAGCATTGGTTCCCCCTAATCATAGCATATTAGGGCGGGACTTGGCGGGAAAAAAGATACCACTTGAACGATGGAAACTGTAAAGAGATTATAGCGTGCAGAGATGAGCTGGTGAGTTTACCTATTAGGAACATATACTGCCCAGTTCCTTTTAATACTGATGGGATAGTGACGTCAACAGAAAGTTTCACTTCAGCTGCATGCCCCATATAAGATAAACGGTTGTGGTTGGTCCAGCATGTTTCAGGCCACTGGAGGGGGACCAGGCACATCTAACAGAGCAAATAAAACACAAGTTCACAGATGTCTGGTCCCCAAGCATTCTCTTCCTTAAATATGAGCAAAGCTTGGTCATTTCCTCAATCGACCCCTACAAAAAAACTTCCACTCGTCCCTCTACAGCTCCATGTGGTTTCTGTGTGGGAATGTAACTAAACTCACACAGTGACAGAGATTTCTGGACTCACCCCCAAAGATTTGGGCTCTCCTCTCTGGATAGCAGCGCGCAGAGCCTGCTGTGTATCATTCAGCTTGGCAGCGTTGGTGTCCTGCAGCACCTGGACCGTCAGATCCCTAGAGACTGCCACTGCCATCACCTGCAGAGGAGAGCAGAGCCCACTTATCAGCCTGCAGCATCATCTTACAGATCACACAAAGGACAACTCCAGTGTAACATTTTTTTTAACATTATCAAAAAATATATTCATAAAAATGCTCACCGAGTATTTTATATAAAATGCAAATAATAAAATCTCTTAAATTAATAAATACATCAGCTTGCACTTTGCAGACAGATTGTTAAACACACAAGAACTCATCTGAACAAATTTCATCTGCCTAAACCCCCAATGTAAACATCATCGCCCACATGCATTTGAGATTTAGGACTTTTTTAAAGAACTATACCTGTAATTCTGCATGTTTGACCCCATTTAGTCCAAACAACATAAAGGCTAACTGTTTTGCCACCATATTGCTGTGTTTTAGAAATTCAGATGCTTTTTTGTCACCTTTGCAGGCAACCACTGGTTTCCATTTATTTTTGCGTGATGTGAAAATCATGAAAATAAATGCAGGCTTCATGTTCAACGTGACTAATGACACAATTTAGGCAGGCAAGCAGTCTCTTGATTGACTGTCTTCTTGCACAGAGGGGAGTGGAAACCAGTGAGTGCCTGGAACACTGGGATACACTGCTAATACACATTGGTATCAACTGTTGAGCTGGTTCACATTTTCAGACAGCCTGGAGACTTCTGCAGCCCAGTCTCCAGAAGAAAGTGTTGGCATTGTACGTTTCTGCGATATGTTTTTACATTTGCATGTTTGCATATCAGCGTTTCTAATGTGACATAGTATGTGAGCTGACTTTGTCATCAGGAGGTGGAGGGGATGGTGGACAATGTGATACTTGTCACTACTATTGTCAAACAACAACACCAGTTGTTTATTACCAAGCCACTGCTGTGTTTCCAGCTGGGATTGTGCCACCAAAACAAATTCAAGGCCAAAACATGATCTTTTTTAACCATAATCAAGTTGTTTTTGTGCATAAACCTAACCACAGGTTGTAAAGTTTAAATGTATCCACTACATTATAATGTAACTTACCCACGGTCTGCAGAAATGTACCATACCAACATTTATTCTAGTGATTGGTTTAGCTTTTGACGGCTCTATGTTCACAGTTTTGTAACATGATACATGACATAGGGTTGTCCCACTAGTAGAAACAGATTTGTGTATTTTGTTGTGTTGCTGCTTTTGGCTGGCTCTCATAAAAGCACAGGATGATTTCATGAGGAATAATCTTATTTTTCGCTTTCTGCTATCAAAGTGTTGCTCTCTCTTCAATGACACAGGTTGATTTCCCAAATGTGGGTAATGTTAGACAGTGTCACAGATGACATTAGGATTTGATTCAGTCACTCAAGTGCAAAGAATAGAAAATGATAAGAAGTAAGAATAAGAGTATGAAATAGAAGTATGTAAATATATAGCAATAAAATAAAATAAAATAAAACAAATTAAAATGAAAAACGTAAAATCTGCATTATGCTACAGTGTTTAACACTAGTACTTAAGATATTAAAAGTAAGTAAAAAAATAAAATATATATAATCACTGTGCTGAGGCTGTATGAAAGTGTAACTACAATATATACATCAGTAGAATAAAACAACATTAGCATACGAGTAAACATAAGAAATATGTAGTTATGTGCATTGTATGTTGAATAAATATATACATTCAAGAGGTGAGAAATATTGCACAGTATATCCAACTCCTATTGAAAATCAAATAATGGCAGAGGTGTGATCCAACGTTACTGTGCAACAATCAAATCAAATACAGCTGGAGGTAGCACCAGTCTGATGATGATAAGGTCTCCGTTTTATATGAAACACAAAACCGACTGTCAGTGCCATGGGCCCCTGACTCCACCATCTCCCACCTCTGCTCCAGGTAAACTTCTCCCATGTGCGCTTGAATCCAGTCAGAGCTTTACACAGCACTGTTACTACTTCTATCATTATGCAGCTGCAGTCTAGATGATCGTTAACATTTACGCGCACATTACGCACGATTTGATTAGAGCGTATTGCGTAAGCTCGTCCCCCATTTGACTTGGGCTGAAGGCCACGGTGTTTGGGAAAAGCTGGTGCCGTGCGCCTGTTCACAGACACAGCCTATCAACAAATCATCTCCTTAATCACCACATCATTCTACATATTAAAAAGATTTTACGCACATTCTTAACACCAAAGCTCCTCACTCTGGCAGTAACATTTAAGCTGCTGTCTTAGTTTATGAGAAGACACAAAACAGCTAATTCCTACCTTTTTTCCCCCGAGATAAGATTATAAATGTGTCCTCCTTTTAGGTTTAGGCGTCTATCGACCACTCTGTGTCCTCTGTTTTTTTGCAGGCGGATGCGTGCGGGGATGTGTTTATTAGAGAGAGAGAGTGGGAGTTTGTTCTCCGTCTGTGGATGAGAATCAGCAGAGCTCCTCCTTCCTTAGTTTCGCGCATTCCAGAAGTCATCTTGTTGTCCGGAGTTTTCACCATAAAAGTTAATCTGAAGAACTGTGTCCTCGACAGCCTCTACAGACCCTGTTGGTATCATCTAGAGACGACTCAGGCATCCCTGCACTGGAAAACATTTAGTCAGTGTAAGTAAGCCTTTGCTTCATATATGTGACACTATTTTTTATTATTTAAATGTTAGAAAGGTAAACAGACAACAATAAGTGGTCTCGTGCTTTCCTTAAGTAGGACACTGACGCATTTTCTATTGTTTCGGTACAATGGATACCACCATTATCACCACTACCATTATGCGATTATTTGGAGTTTTTTCTTATTCTATATTGTCCTATGTCATGATAAGACACATGCTGGAGAAGCTATTGAGCACAGATATAAATACAGGTGTGCCTTGAGATGTTTGGCTTGCCCTCTGGTGTGCCTTGTGCACAAGAAGTTTGAAAACCACTGATGTAACAGAATGCAATTTTTCGAATTGCAGAAGCTGTGATTATTACTACACAATGAAACCAACCAGGGGATTGGAAGCACTTGGCTCTGTGAACTTCACATGCACACAAGTGCTGCCTTAGGCTCCATGTGACATATGTGAATGAGAGCAGATGAATAAAATAACTTGTAAAATGCCACGCCACTCACAAAATTTGTTGTGAGCAACACCACCCTGTGAAAATAGTAACATTAAGTGCAATCCACATGTTTACATATTACCTTTTGGTGTGAGAGTAGTGCAACTATTTTAGGGAATAGCTCAGTGCATGATGTATGCATGGACATGGCAATAGGAGCAGAAAATTGAGAAGTGGTAGTAAATGCACAGTGCAGGTTTCAGCTTGAATTAACACCGCAACTCCTCAAGACCCAAGTAAAGTTCCTGTGTCTTGCTTCCTTCAACTGTTGGGTAAATTTAAGTGAAGTGAGCATCAATGTTGGCCCTGACAGCAAAACAAAGTCTCCCCTGTGCTTCCTGACTACAGTATGAAAGCTGACTAATGTTTACAATAAGGCTTTGAGTTATCTAAATATTTTTCAACCCAGTAGCAAGAAGAAATGTTGCCATTGTATGTATCTGCAAACCACAGAAATGTAACTATTGTACATAAAGTGGATATGTTGAAACTTTACATTTCAAAAAAAGCAGTGGTTAAGGTGTGGTGTGTTTTTTTTAGGCACAAAACACTTGCTAATGGTCAGGAAAAGATCATGTTTTGGCTTAAAATACCTGCTTTTGGTGGTACAATCATCGCTGGAAATGCAGCCATGTCATGCTTAAAAGTGTTTGCTGGTCTCAAACTGTGGTCAGCAGTGGTGTGCAGCTTGGCACATCATCCACCATTTCCTTCGCCTCCTGATGACAGTCACAGCACAACTGCACAAAGAACTGTTTTGCATGAAGCTCTTTAAAATGTTTGATCGTGGGACAAGGAACTTTACTAAGCCAGACTGTCCAGTAGACAGTTCAGATCAAAACCAGGCTATCTCAAACCCAGCCAAAAGTACAGACTCAGAGTATTAAAAACATCAGCCAAACAGTACAAAGCGTGAAAAACAGGCACACATTCACAGATAATCCCACATAGATCACTGGGGTGAACTGGCAAACACTGACAGATAACATTCAGGTATATAGAATATTAAAGCAGTTGGCGGTGAGCCTGGCGGGCAGCAAGAATGATGAGGTGTGCACAGGAGGTGGACATGATGAAAGTAGATGGAAACAGAGAAACCAGCTGATTAGGGCTGGTGGATGGAGGGCTGGATGCACTGGGATCTGGAAACACACACACACACACAGAGCAGAGGAAAACACACAGCAAACAAGTCAAAAGCAAAAATGCTAAAATACCAACAAATTCTGCATCTAATTTGAAAAAAATGCAGTTAAACAACTTGAACATCATCACAGAGGTTCTATTGTGGAGTTTGCTGATAATTGATGAAAAGTCTGTGGCCATTCAAGTACAGAGTTCAGAGTTTAGGAGGTGCACCTGAATGCACCATGGAATCCCCATCTGTGCATTGTTTAATAAGTGGAGAGCAAAGTGTAGATGGCATGACTGCAGTGCACAGCTGTCTAGTTAATTACAATGTAAAACTTTACTGGCGTGTTTCGTGTTAATCAACGTAACTGCCTCCTAGAAGAGTTCACTTTGGGCTCCTCCATGTGACTTCAGCATGCTCCAGACAGACGAAGTAAACAGAACGCCCTCGTGCACACCGATTGAACAGTTTCGCTTCCTCTGATTGGATGGTCAGTTGGCAACATGTTGATTGGCTAGTCAGTAAAATCAGGGTCAAAAGTCATGCGTGTGAGGGTACGGTCACACATGAGCAAAACAGTCTCAACATTCACTTCTAGTGGCAAATGTGGTAAATTAATTTAATGTACCATTAACATTACATTTTGCTGTTTTTATTAGCAAGCTAGCTAACATTAGCTAGCAAACTCGCTTTCTGTGTCTGTCACATCAAGTACTGCCCACAGTTAGCACGAATATTGCCTCAGCAGGCGATGGTCACTGGTCATTCGCTCAGAAGTAACTATGGGCTAACTCACAGCTTGTAGCTTGTAACGCCATTGTTGCATGCACAGATAGGAAATTTGTTTTTCCATTATTAAGACTACCAGTTTCAGGGTATTCTATGATGTAAAAGTTGACAGTTATCATACTGTGTACATTAGCTTATTGCTGATGTTTAAGAAAAAGCAACTGGTTGTTGAATCTCCACTTTATTTTAGTTATTTTCTGAGGGGAGACTTATTACACATACTTCCATAAACAAAATGGTTTCAAGCTTCAATTATAGTAATAAAACATTTGTTCAACCAACAGTTACCCTTCCATTTTCATTCCTTTAAGGCTTATTCTGACTGATAATAATATCAAATCTGTAATACTGTGAAACTGCGATATTATCTGAGCTGGTTATTGTACCGTGAAAATCTCATACTGTTGCATTTTTTTAAATAAACACAAGAAGTTTGTGCTCTAGAGAAAGGATCAGCACTCAGTGAAAAACCTCCTAAGCCCTATGATAAGCTATTATGGCAAGGCTTAACTATACAGACCAGTGAGCAATGATAACTAACATGTCTTTGGGGTCATCGGGTGGGAACCTCCTTTCACCAGTGTTTCGTCTAGTTGGTCCCACGACACCTCCAGGAGGCTAGACAGTGATCTCTGGCGTCCCAGAGACACTCCCTTAATGCCAGGTCTCACTGCTCCCCACACCAACCCAATAACCTCCTTTACCATACTTACACATGGCTTTCTCAGCCCAAACAGCACTGCCACCTTCAACCGAACCCTACAGCACAGACAAAAATACCGCTACAGCTGCAAAACCTTTTCACACTTGCAAAATATTTGAACAGCTACAAAAACTTTTTGGACATGCAAATTAAATCTGTATGCACACAACTTTCACAGATGCACAAAATATTTTTACAGCTGTGAACCTCTATTATACATTCACAAGCTTTCATACATACAGATATAGTTTATACCTGTATGTATTCCTGTGACGCAGAGAGCTTTGTCTTGTGTACCTCTTCTCGTCTGGTGTGAATAGTCTCACAGGATAAACATGGTGTTAGTTATGGTAAGGACATGGTGATACACTTGTAAATCACATGTAAATCCACAACCCCCCTGAGCAGACTGCCACATTAATAACCATATGGTTAAAGAAATACATCAAATGAACCGAGGGACATATGAGTGCAGAAAGAAACATAAGCCAGTTTGTTTCTAGACCACTCATGTACAAAATGTTCCCCTCACTTCTGTGGGGCCTTGTTAATTCATTTTATTATCAACTCCCCCCTCCCCTTACTCTCAGACCCCACTCTTTTCTTCCTCTCCCACCCTTCCTCCTCCTCTCCTCTTCCTCCCACCACATCTGCTTCTCATCCTGCAGCATTCCTGTCTTTCTTAAGAGGATTGTGACATGTGGTTCTGATGAACTAACACACCAGTACACTCTCCTTCTCTCTGTTCCTTTTCTTCTCTTTCACTACCTCATTTTGTTTCCTGTCTCTCAGTCCCTTCCCCTCTGTCCTAACAGATACACACAGGAGAGACACACACAAATACAATTGCACAATCACAACACACACGCCTCTTGGTTTTATTGGCTTCTCGTGATCATGTGGCCAGTCTGTGTTGTTTTTTGTTTTTTGTTTTTTTAATCTTTTTTTTATGACTGCTCCTCTTCCTCTTTGATTATTTGCACCTTTCAAACATTATTCACTAATGACAACATTTTTTTTTTTTATTCCTGCAGTCCCACTAATTTTAATGAACCATTTCACTGTATCTATCCTACTTATTTTAGTGTAGGGAAATCAGATGGAACATATAGCTTGCCCTGTAACTGTTTAGTGGGCTTTAGGTTAATATTCAAACAGGTGCTCTGTCCTGTACATTGCAGATCAGTAGATCCACTATAGCTGTGTCTCAATTCAGGGGCTGTTTCGAAGGCTGCATTTGAAGACTTATTGCGTCACATCGGCGTGACCAAGGCTGTCCGATTTCGAAGGCTCCTTCAAATGTGGCCGAAAAATGCACCCTTCTTTCCCAGAATTTGGAGGGTGGAACGGATGAATCCTTCATGGCCCAGCCTATCTCAAGATGCATTGTGCACTGGTGTTAACAGCTGTTAACTAGCTAACAGTTAACTGTTGTTAACATTACTATTAGAGAAAAGCACACAGTTTAAACAATCTTAATTTAATAAGTTTACTTAAACAGTCCTCCATCAAGCTGAAATATATCAAACGGCTGTGTCTCTGGTGGTGAATCATTTCCTCAGGTATTAAATTTAAACTATTACTAGCTTACCCTTTCTTTCCTTAAGTGCAGCCGGTTGCTAGGTAATAGTAACGCTGACCGGTCGGGGCAAAAACAGTTGGTGATGCAACCAGGAAATCCTCTGCAGACCGGACTGTCCCATTTTGGAAGCTGTTCGATGTGGCTGATGGGGTCTTCAAGGGACGTGGCAAACTTCAACCATGAAGGCTTCAGGCTTCAAAGGCTGCAGCCCCTGAATTGAGACACAGCTTATGTCTGACTGTTACGCAGCATTGACTTGTTATATCATTACATTCTGCATATCCCCTCCAATCATTAGATTCAAACACCCTACTTGATGTTGCGGGAGCTTTGGAAGTTAACAGTCAACAAGTTCCCAGCCACTATGACATCATGCAAATGAACTCATGAACAGTCCATTTACCAGAAAAAATGTTGGCATTTATGTTGGCTCTTATTGGTTGTTTTCATTCAGGTGTGGTGGATTCTTGCAAATGCCATCAGGAGCACTAGGAGGAGCCAAAGCAACACGATTCAGCAAATATGACAAACACTTATTATTTTATAAAAGTTACTATGTTAATTTGTTAGCCACTTATTATTTATGATGGGATTAAAAGTCTAGCATGGGATTTAGTGGTATCCAGCTGTGAGATTGTGGAATTGAAACTTCTGTGTGCATGTATGAGAAACTCCAGTTAAGTCCAGCAGGAAGGGGTGCAGGAAGTATTCACATCCTGTGTTTAGCAATGGTCCCTAAACTTTTTCTGGAGATAAAAATATTGTCGCACACCCCCTCCCAACCTACCCTGGTCTAAAATAGAGTGGAGCATTTTAAGGCACAGATGCTTTTTTAATAAAGTGACTCTGTTGTGCTCAACAGTTGAGTATATATTTCTGGAGCAGGCTTTGTGTTTGGGATGTGAAGTCTCTAAGTAGCAACCTAACCTGTTCAGATTGATACTGTCAGAAGCTAATAATTTGAGAAACACAACACACTGTTTTCTCTCTTCATTACTAACCAGTGGAGTGGTGAAGCCGAGGGTGAGATATGTCTCATCATATTTTCTTGTCTCTGTTTGTGACGTTTGGTTTGGATTCATTGTCTGCTTTATGTTTCTTTGGCAGTTCTTGCACAAACTTCTCAATGCTTTGCTTGCAGTGCAGAACCATGCATCATTTATATTTACTGTAGCCTTGCCCTTGCAGTGCTCTCCCACCCCTACCCCTTTTATAACTCGGGCCTGCCCCCCGTTTTGAGACCCAATGCACTATTACACGTTAAAGTCCTGCACTGAAAATGTTGCTTAAGTAAAAGTAAACAAGTAAAACACTTTATATATATATACATATATATATATATTATATCTTTTGATTATTATTATTATTCATGCATAAATGTAAAGACAGGATTTGCTGTAGTTGAGGTAGACCTCCTTTTGGACTACGTCTTTCAGGACTTTAATTAATGATTAAGGTCTTTCTGATTCTGGAATTGTATATATTGTCCATCCATCTATTTTCATAACCGCTGATCCTTGAGGGTTGTGCTGGAGCCTATCCCAGCTGACAATGGCCGAGAGGCAGAGTACATCCTGGACAGGTCACCAGACTATCACAGGGCTGACACATAGAGACAAACAACCATTCACACTCACATTCACACCTACGGACAATTTAGAGTCACCAATTAACCTGCATGTCTTCGGACTGTGGGAGGAAGCCGGAGTACCTGGAGAAACCCCACTATGACACGGGGAGAACATGCAAACTCTGCACAGAATCACTCCTGGGATTGAACCAGGAACCCTCTTGCTGTGAGGCAACAGTGCTAACCACCACCCCACCGTGCCGCCCTGTATATATTGTGTATACTTTACAATGGCTTAGCTCCACCACCACTTGCAGCCTATATCAGCAGAAGACCAAATATGAATCGTGTCACTCAGGGTTTAATAAGAGGAGACTGTACGATTCCACTGAGGAAAAGTGCTTTTAGTCAGTCAGCCTGGTCTGTAAGAGGTTCAAGGGAGTGGAATATAATTCAGATTCATATCAGATAACTAAACACTTCTATATCTTTTAGAAACCAGTTAAAACAATGAATGATTAATACATACACACGTAAGGACTAAACTCCGTTCTGCTGCAGCTAATATGTCCTGCTGGTGTTGCAATGTTGTTCCATAGTGAAATATGTCACTACTGCCTCTAGTGCTTTTAAAAATTGTATGTCTGTGTATGTTTTTGCCTCAAGTTTTATCATTGAATCACAGATTTCATGATCACTTTTCAACTTTTTGATTTTTCTCTCTTTTTTGTTTTGTGGTTTGCTTTTTTGTGCTTTGCTGTATTTTGGGTAACCTTGTGTAACATCTTGGCCAAGGGACTACAGAGTGTAAAATAGCCTTTTGGCTAATTCTGGCATTTTTATACCATGTGTATGTATTCATTTGCACTGTCCATTGTTAAATAAATGAAACTTTATTTGCACTTTTTGTATTTGGACCCCACTTTGTATCGCAATTGTTGCACAGTTGCCTTCCCTTGGAATAAATAAAGTTTTATTTTATCTCGCTATGGATTAGTCGGTTGGAAAATAATTCCAAATCTTCACATTCCTGAAGCTGGAGCTGTGGAATATATTCCATGTTTTCCATTCCTTCTGTATTTCCAGTCTAAATAACGGTCAATTAAGACAACAGCTGTTTGTATGTTTTGTGGGAACAAATCTGAATGTGTAAAGCAACTAGTAACTAAAGCCGTCAGATAATGGTAGTAAAGTAAAAAGTGCAACATTATCCCCCTAACGTGGTGGAGTAGAAGTACAAAGTGGCATTACAAGAAAATTAGTACAAGTACCTCAAATTTGTCAGAAAGTGGAGTACCTGAGTAAATATTTAATTCCAGCAGAGTTCACTCAGCTGGTGGTAATGCAGTAAAATTTTACATTGCACATATGATGCAACATAATTTTGTGTGTATGTTAACAGTGACTGTAATCTAGGGTGGTGTATGCTTGGTTTCTTCATAACAGAAGTGGATTTGTGGGGAAAAAAACCTCTTTACAACAGATGAGTGTATCTGACTCCAGTTTCCTGTTTTGCAGTAACATGTCCTCTGAGGGTGCAGTGGCAGCAGCTGGACCCAGGTTACATCGTCTCTTCCCCTGGTTTGACACTCAAAGTGCTGCGGTGAGTTTAGGACACCACACAGTTAACTTTATCGGAATTGGATTGTCTCACTTCCCATGAATTGTTATGCAGTAGAGTGTAAAGCCAAATCTCTGTGTCTGTGTAGGTGGTGACCATCTTGTTGGGGCTGTTCCAGATTCTGTTATGTGTCCCACTGGCTTACGTTGAGCAAACTTTGCCAAAACTCTTTGTGGCGCCACTCATCTTTGGAATTCTAGTATGTACTTCATGATTCTTACTGTAATGCTTATACTGAATATCTGTAGTGTCAGCAGCTTCACCTAGGCTTATCACAATTACAACATGATTGCCTAATCATTTAAAAAAATATATATATAAATTTTGCATAACAGTTAAAATTGTTTCAACGATTTAAATAAACGTAATGCCATATTTCCAACATGTATTTACACTGTTTGATGTTTCAAGGCACCATTTTCATTATGTCATCCCGTTGTGCCCTCTTCTGCAATGGTTTAATGGCACCTGACTGGAGAAATAGCTCCACCCTCTGTTATCTCGAGGCACATACCTCCCACTATTCGCACAGTGGTAGTGGATGTAAACTTCTTTTACTAATTTTCTGTCAATTAGGTCAGAATTTTTGCAGCTATATTTGGATAGAAATCTGGCTAATGTTAGAGATGTGTAACCAATGCATCAAATAAAATGTGAATTAAGTGTGTTTCGGGCGGGAACCACCAAGGCTGAAAAATAAAGCCAATGCAGAAGTGTTAAAAACTGCAGTTCCTTGAATGGCAACTTGAGGCTGGCTCCAAAACAGAGTAAATCTCCATGGACCCCCATGTTAAAATGTCCAAGTTTACAGCAGAAATAAACATGTTTACAGACATGTTTACAAAAATGGTTTTGGTCTCTATAGCTAATTTCAACATTCATGACGCAAATGCATATTTAGGGGGGGCGCTTGAGTGAAAGACTGTCTGCTGGGCTTCATCATAGTCTCGAGTCAGACCCACCCCTTGCTCCTCCACAGCTCCCACCTCCTGTCCAAATAAGGTTACTGATGGCTCCAAAAAAACAAGATGATGATGGTTGAAATGCTGAACTCGAGGCTGCAAAAGGGCAGTCTTCAAACCAATGGGTGACATCATAGTATCTGTGTCCATTTTTATGGTCTATGGTGTGTTTCCATCAGCTTGGTTATGGCAAATAAACTGTCTACCTGACGTAGCCACCATGACCTCACCCACTGGTTTGTGGACTTGTTTGACATTTCGGCCCGTGCCATCTCTGTTTTTGGGAGCTAGAAATAAACATATTTGGACTAGAGGGAGATAATTCTTATGCTAGCTGCTGGCTTGGTTGGCGCAGTACATCTATGGTTACCTGTGATAACACTAAGGCTAATACTTGGTAGTGAAAAACAGGCTTAAAACCATTAAGACAAAATGTACTTACCGGAAAAAATGTAACATCTGACTCCATAGAGGGTCTTTTATTACAAAAGACTGTTAGTTTAGACTGTTTTTAGGTGACCAAAATGTACAACTAACACACTGAAATAGCAACAGCTACGACTATGCCAATACTCTGGTAATCTGGGGTTACGTCATGGTTACACTACCTAACCAGGGTTGTCACTGTGGTAGCATGGATGGTACCCACCTGTCACCTAGAGTTGCCGCACTCTTAAAAAGCATAACTTTAAGTTTTAATAACATTGACATTGGTGAGTTCTATATAAATTCACCCCGGCACAGTTACGTACGAAGAAATAAGCTACAGAGACCAAAACCGTTTTTGTACCAGGCCTTAAACATGTTTATTTCTGCTGTAAAGTTGGTTATTTTAACATGGTGATCTATGCAGATTGACTCATATTTGGAGCCAGCCTCAAGTGGCCGTTCAGAGAACTGGTTGGTGTCATTTTTCAGTACTGGAGGTTTCCGTTTGTTGTAAACCTATTTAAACCTATTTACAGCATAAACTATAAGAAAAACACAAATGAGTGTGTAACCTTTTCAGTGACACTGAGAAAGTTTTGTTGTCGCTTCCATCCAGATTTCCTAATTAGATAATAAAAATGATAAAAATGCTTGGATGGCTTTGTGTTTCCTCGCTGCAGCTGTCTTTAACAACTTTATTGTTAGGCTACATTAAGTCGACCCACACAACAGTTTTAGAACAATTTGATCTTTGCTGCCTAGTTTGACAGTTTGACCGCAGTTCATGAGCAGTAATTGATATGATTGACAGCTGTGCTCAAGGCTCCTCAACTCTGATTGGTTGTTTGAATTAATGAGCAGTGGATTCTTGCAAATGCCATTAGAAGCACTACGAGGAACATGTTTTTTTTTTTCACAGACTATCTGTCTCATGTTCCACTCTCTATCTTGTACGAATGAAATTATTTAAATCTGCAAAGTGAAACATCTTTCCATCTCTACCTTGAAGCATGAAATCACTCCATGCATAGAAAGGATGCTATGTTTTAGTGTTAAAATGGATTTAATAATATATGGAAAAAAAACCTCTGTCCTTAACACTGATGAAAGCAACTTTCAGTAAAAAGTCCAATACTGTGTGTGTGTGTGTGTGTGTGTGTGTGTGTGTGTGTGTGTGTGTGTGTGCACGTGTGTGTTTGTTGCAGATCGTAGCAGCAGGATCCATTACCTTTGCCAATGAAAGGAACTCCAACAAACTACTGGTACGTTCACAAACATGTTCATGAGATTTTGATCTCTCTGTCTCCAGCGTCTGTATCTCCATTCAGTTAGCAAACATGTCTCAAGTGTTACATTATATATTATATATATAATATAAGAATATAAACTCATAATATTACAATCATGTGGCATAGTCAGCCTAACGCATCAGCCAGTCGCCAGACTAACATGTTGACATTGTACATTTCTGCAAATCACGAATACGTTACATTTGCACGTTTCATATGTATCATATCAATGTTTCTAAAGTGACGTAATATATGAGCTCACTTTGTTATTAGTAGGTGGAGGGGATGGTAGATGGCGGATGCCAAGCTGCAAGCTAAAAATCAGATGTTTTTTAAAGATGTGTCACTGTTTTTCCAACTGCTTTTTAGGCAGCGAACACAGGTGTTTTTAAGTGACTGTCACTGTTTTTGCACCATGGATAGTGGCACAAAGACCGGCTGTTTTTTTTTTACCGAGACATTGGTGCATTTCCTGCCAGGATTGTGCCCCCAAAACAGGTCTTTTGAGCCAAAATGTGACCATACCTAGCCTAATTATAACCAAGTGGACTTTGTACTTAAACTTAATTACATGTACACAACTTTTCCTTGACATAATAAGGTAGGAATGTAACGTATCAATGGTTCGCAGAAACATGCCAACATTATTTCTGGTGATTGGGTTGAAGGCATAAGTGAACTGACTATTTTAATTTTACTTGTAATAAAAATTGTAATAATGATAACAATAATACTTTGTAAGTGTTTACAGTAATTTTACATTTTCAAGTTTACACTAATGTAATTGGTGTATTGGTGTTTCATCGTGCACTTGACTGTCCTCCTCCACAGCTTCAAGGTTGTGTATACAGTAATGCAGTTTGCCTGCTGGGGACGCTGCTTTCTTTCTGCCTGTACTGCTACTGCCTCAGCACTATTGGAACACCGATTTGTGAGCCCAAATCCACGCCCAGTTATCATTTCTACAGAGCTCAATCTCCTGAGTGTGCTGAGGTATTCCTGACGGTCAGTGTGCTGCTTTCAGCGAACTTTTCTTTTCTGAAGTGAAGACAAAAAAAAAAAAATAGAAGTAAACATTTAATAGGTTTGAGAATGGGCTGAATGGGGGAGGTTAGATGATGGTTAGATGAGATGAGATGGGGGAATGGTGATGATGATAAGGAAAAATCAATGGGTGTATAGATACAGTAGAAGGGTGGAAAGATGAGGTTGCAGCACCATCACATGTCTGACATAAGACTTACTTTATTGTGTGCAAATATATGATATGGATTTGTTTTGTCTCTTGCAGGCCTATTCCAAGTCTCTGAAAATACTGCTGCTGCTCTACAGTCTTGGAGCCCTGGTCATACAATCCATCCTGTCTGTCTCTGCTTTCAAAACTCTCAAAACAGAGTGATACACAAACACGTGTGCCATACATGTTGAAATCCTCAATATTAGCAGTAGAATTGAAAACCACTCATGTAATTCCCCTCACAAAATTTTAAAAGTGTCGATCGTGTAGATTTCTGTTTTAGTGGTTTGGTGTCTCTTGATGAGGTTTCATGATACAGATCAGACTATTTAAACCAAAATGTCTCATGACATCTCAGAGTCTGTTCACACCTGGTAGTGACGTGTCCTGGGTGATCCGATCGCTAGTGGACAGTTTTAGAGGCTCGTTTATGCTCCAAATTAGATATAGAGGTGGTGGACAGCCTTCTGTTCGTGCTCTGCATTCTTTTTGTCCCTATTTGTGCACATTTTCTAAAGGCTTATGGATACTGACGAAACAGATCAGTACCACTGGAGATTATGGAGGCAGTGTAGCGTAGTTAAAGCAAGATATGACCATAGGAGACGACGAAGACATTTAAATAATGGTGGAACAGAATGAAATGGTAATATAATAATATATAGTAATATATATTGAAATTATTGAGAGGGACTCTCCGTCCTTATGTCCCATACATGACGTCCCAGCTCTCACCTATGGTCATGAGCTTTGGGTAATGACCGAACAAATGAGATCACAGATACAAGCAGCCAAAACGAGTTTCCCCAGAAGGGTGGCTGGGCTCAGCCTTAGAGATAGGGTAAGGAGCTTGGGCAACCGGAGGGAGCTCAGAGTAGAGCCACTGCTCCTTCGCGTCGAAAGGCGTCAGTTGAGGTGGTTCGGGCATCTGATCAGGATGCCTTTTGGGCGCCTCCTGTTAGAGGTGTTCTGGGCACGTCCCAATGGTAGGAGGCCCCGGGGCAGAACCAGAACACACTGGAGGGATTACATATCTCATCTGGCCTGGGAATGCCTCAGGGTCCCCCAGGAGGAGCTGGAAAGTGTTGCTGGGGAGAGGGACGTCTGGGGTGCTTTGCTTGGCCTGCTGCCCTAGCGGTTGATATGAAATGGAGTCTTCATCCACATGTCAGGATGTAAAAGCAGCAGAGATCTGCGCCATCTACAACGCTGCCTCCATTAATAGATACAATATTACAATCTTTTCCATTGTCGTCCATTTGTTGTTGTGTGAAAATGTTGACTCTGCCCTCTAGCGCTATCTATTGGCTGTATCTATGCCCTCATAAACAACCTGCGGAGGTAAAAGGGCAGTCAGTGATGTTTACGTTTGAAACAGCCATATTTATTTTTGTAAACAAAGGGAGTATAAATGAGCCTCAAGTCTGTCTGTTTACACCTGCCATCAGAGTGTGTCTCAAGTGACCACTTGTGATCGAATCTCACTTCCTCACTCTGTATGCAAATAATCAGGTGCATCTCTCAAAGTGACTGCTGAACCTTTTCAAGGCAGAAAATATGACTATGTGACAAGATGAAAAGTGTATCACTGTAACTATTCACAAAGAATCTATCAGCAACCTTACTCTTTATAACTATGTGCATATTGTTTTACCCACAGCAGATATACTAATAAAACCCAGTTTGGGGACAGAAGAAGAAGTTCCCTTATTTAATTGCAGTTTTAAGTGAAAATGCACAGCCTTGTATACTGTACATACATTTGTTTGTTTTACAATTACATTGACGTTTTTTTATAATGTTTTGTAATGTTTTACATGTTTTTAAAATTTTATAACAAATCAAATACAAAGAAAATAAATATACTGGATGAACTAACGAGAACTTCTGTGATAGTCAGTGATCATTTGTGAGCAGCTCGTTTCTGTGTTACATGGTCTTCATAGATTGGACTTCTGTATGTGTGTTACAAGGGGACAAAATAACAAACACCGTACACAAAGCCTTACATAAAAGCCTCACAAAGATTACTGCAGGGCTGAATGCTGTAATAGATTACATTATAGTGTTGTTACTGAGGTGTAATTATGTCCACACTCTGTATATGCAAAAAAAAAAAAAAAAAGTCTTAATCAAATAAGACTGATGGTGTTATTCCATACTGTGAATGTGTGAAAATTTCGTGTGTTTCCTTGACGGGGCCTGGGCAGCGAACCAAAGAGCAACATCCACTTGGTCTGGGTAGAACATCTTTATCAGTTTTTCAGATGCATCATTTGCAAACTGTTTATAATGCCAAGTACACTGATGCAGTGATCGCAGCTTCAAATGTATTCACTGAAATCGTAATCATGGCTTGCTCTTTTTACATGATTGCCCTCATATTTCATTCAACAAAAAAATGAAAAAATACAGTGTGTCACACAAATGCAGACACTTTCATTTCTGCATGCATGACGGTCCTGCAGTGGTCTTACTGCTGTAGTTTCTCACTATGTAGAGGATGCTCAGAGCAAAGACACAGCACACCAGCCTCTTATTCCTGTAGCCACTGAGAGGCTGAATATCTCAATGTAATACAGAGGTTTGCACACTTGCACTATATCTTTATCTTACCAAGAACTATTCTGTATTTGGCGCTCTATTAGGTGTGGGTCTTAATCCCTCACGTAAAGTGGTCTATCTTTGGCTTGATGGTGCTGCTTTTGTTTTGAATGTAATTTTCACTTATATTATCTTTTTAATATTATTATTTATGTGTTTAACGCCTAGCTGCAAACAACATTTCCTGCAGGATAATAATGTATTTGTGTGACTGACTGAAGGCCAATACAAATAGAGATGTTTTAATATGCAGGATAGCTGATACATTTCCACCATAAATTGATGCAGTAAAGACACAAATTGATATGTAAAAATTCCAAATCCAGTAACTTAAATGTTTAAAGCTCAGAATTTCTTGGAGGAGGACCCCAGACACCCCGCTTAATGTGTAGAAATAAAACCTATGCCCTCAACAATGATATATTTTCAATATACATACATACATGTATAGGATGGCTATAGATATAGAAATACAACAGTGCTGGTCAACCATGTCTTCTGCATTTGGCTAGAAGTTCTCATCCACATTACACCTTATATCCTCTCTAATAAACCTGGGAAAGAATCTATACCTGACCCATGCATGGTAATCTTCTGCATATACATCCAGATATCCAGCATTTATTGAGTCCAAGAGGGACACTGATCATGTGGACGGTGGTCATAAACTTTCCACCTTCATGAGGGGGGTTGAGGAATGGAGAGTAAAGAAAAGATAACACTAGCATTAATATGTTATTTTGCACTGAAACTGCAATTGTGAAAATAAATAATATTTTCCTAAAACAAAATGTCAGTATTTGCATGGATGTGCACATAGTACGTTTTCGGTTAAAACGGGACATTTGTAAGTGTTAATCAATCAACCATCACTAATGTTAGCTATTATAGCTAAGTTACCTGCAGTTCATTAGTCACACATTCACATAATGTGCACAAGAATCCCAATGTCCTTGTGCAGTTGTATCAGAGCAAATGGCAAATAAAATTAAATACTGGACAATGGTAGTCACAAGTGGATTCAACTAATGTTAATGTATTTATTACATTATATTTGTTAGTCCACATGAAGTCAGAGTAAAATGTCAAATCATTTATTACCGCGCTGCATGTGTAATGTATGTTGAAAGTAGTAGCTTTCATTTATTGCATATTTGTAAAAGTATACTATACAGCTGTACTTGCTTATAATAAATAATTGATTGATTGTTTTCCCCAACATCCAATCCACCTCTGACAGATTAGGTCCCCCCCAATCATCACTCCATAGTAAGGGCCTTTGTGTAAAGACAGAGTTTTGGTTGAGGTTGAGTTTGAGTGAGAAAACAGTTCTTGGATTGTAAAAGATGTGGTCATGAAACAATGAAAAGTGATTCACTGTTGAGTCCACATTGAATGCTGTTGTGCACACTGTGTTAAGAGTTTTGGAAATGTGAACACACTATTAAGAACTGCACATTGCCAATTGTAAATAAATAAATAAATAATAACAGCAAGTATAATCTTTTATGCTGAGTGGATCTCTGCAAAACTTGTATAGGTAGGTCTAATTAGAATCAATTAAGCTTCCAATGGACAACCTAAGCTAATGGATACACCTGCCTCAACAGACCAGCGTTTCTCTTTTCTGTCTAAGCCTACTCTCTGTCTTTACATAAAATCCTTTCATTTCCCAAATATTGACACAGTGGTTTTCGTTTCTAAAGAAAGCAGTAATGTGTCGCTCCTCCGGCAGAACAGGGTGACAGATATTTTGCCATTGACAGAAGCACTGGCAGCAGTAGACGGGACATTACCGTCACATAGGGGTTTCCCTTATATCAGCTGAGCACAGGACCCCACCATTACCCTGGGATTTAGGGGACAACACACGGATAACGGGCCTAGTTGGAATAATTACACAAAATATGTAGGCAAACAATAACTATTTAAAACATAATAAACCAGGAGTTCGTTACAGCTCACCGCTGCTGTTTTGGAATTTTTAATTTTATCTGAACACCCCCGCAAACAGCGATTAGTGGAAGATTCCGAAAATGGCGGCGGTTTCTGTCAGTGTGGAGTGAAACTTTCCTATTATTAGCAAAGATTTGGTCATTTTCCGACACATTTGGTCGATTGCAGTTGTCTGTTTAGTGAAGTAAGCATCACCGGAACACAGAGACGTTTGACAGCGACCGCCAGGACCGAGCGGCGTCACTGTGGGCTCCGTTTTTGATCGCCAAATCGCTGGGCTTCCCTCGAAGTTGATGGTGGCTAAGTGCCTGACATTGCGATCATACCGACTGTTGTTGTCATCAGATTGCTTAACGCGGGGCCGTCAGGTGAGATTGGCCGTTGGTTGAGCAGCTAGTTAGCTAGCCGGTCAAAGTGCGTCGAAAACGACTCGGCGGCTTCTCGTTCAGCTGGATTCCGTCAGGGCTGGTCGGAGATCCCGAGGACGTGTCACGTCACCTGTCAGTTGAAATAAATAGGTGGTGTTGGATGTCACCACCACTCAGTGTCAGGCTGAATTTGGTTTGCTAGCGTCGTGTGAGTACCATCTTATTTTCATCTGTTTTGTTGCTCCACTGTCACCAGTGTTCGTCTGAACACCTTGTTCTGTTTTGTGGCCTGCAGTAACGTTACTTACCTCGATAGTGTGACTGTAGTATGAGTTTAAAATGCTAGCTGACACGCTAAGTCAACTGTGTTTAAAATACTGCATTCAAAATGTCACTATCACTACTGTTGGCAAAAAATGGCCACGATTTTCAAAATCATATACCACCGGTTGATATTTTATTAAGGGAGTGGCTGTAGGTGACATGGTTTGTTTTGTCCTGATTTGTTAACAATAGCCTGTTAAGTCGATGGATACTGACTAAATCGATCTACTCAAGATTAGTAGCAGTAAAATACAAAGGTTAGGCCTCTGACTGTCCACTTTCTGTTTCCAAACATTGTTTTAACTCTTATTTCCTGGTTCCTGTATGACGGACAGCCATCCTGGCAAATCAGATGGAGAAGCTCCAGGACCTCAGCCAATCAGAGCTGCAGGAGCTCCTGGACAACCCAGAGAGGGTGGAGTCTATGGCTCTGGAGTCTGACGAGGTAAAAAATTATGCTTATTTTTCCATTTGGCTGCCATTTATGAAAGACAGCATGTTCTAGCTTTCACAGAGGCCGAGCTGAAAGGGTGTGTGTGAAATTAGAGATTTGATGAGGTAGTTATAACACCTTTCAGCGTGTTTGGTCAACTGGCATTCTCAGTGTGGGTAAAATCAAACTCTCATGCTTATGAAATACATGGCTTGTTTCTAGTATAAAACCCCAAACGGAGGGGACAGTCTGGGTGGGGCAGGGGAAGTGAGTAAATAATTCTTTCCCTCTCCAGTAACTGCAGAGGAGACCTGAAGCGAACTCTTATTATACCAGGTAGCTCCCATTAAAGGTGGAGTCTGTGATTTTAAACCAGTACACCTTTTATGAAAGTCGTGAATATATTTTCCTCACAGTCTCTTGGCTGTCCTATTTGTGTTGGCTGAATAAAAAGAATCTGGTGTTTATACACAGTCATGGCTCTGTAAATGTGAAATAAACAAAGTGGCTTGGACCGAGACACACAACGCTCTTGTAACCATAGCAACAGGGAGTGTTCATGCTCATACACAGGTCAGGGGATAGGCCAAGGATAAAGAGAAAGGCAGTTGGCGCAAGAGGATCGGTAAATATGGCACATGGGGTGCTGAACAGCCAAAGAGGAGAACGTCAGAGGAGCAAAAAAAAATATAAAAGGTTCAAGGCTGCCTCACTATGACGTCTGCCTCCCCCGCTTCCTCTGCTGTGTACTCTCCCTCTTCCACATCCTTGCCCTCAAGGGACAAAGCATCATCATGATGGTAATGAAGCCTAACAGTGTTTCCCATACAGTCAATTATTGGTGGCTTTGTTGTAAGGAGAGCGGATGGCAGCTTTGGGTAAGGAGAGGGTCTCAGCAGGCTGGTGGCCAGAGGCAGGGGTCTAACCAGTAAACTGAAAGTTGCTGATCTGGGATCAAACCTCTGGTGCTGAGTTTTGCTTTGGCCAAACTGGAGTTACCACATCGGCTAACTGGGTGGGAGTAGCTCAGTCTTTAGGGACTGGGGTTGGGAACCAGAGGGTCACTGGTTCAAGTCCGGACCAAATATGGAGTGTGGACTTGTAGCTGGAGACGTGCCAGTTTGTCTCCTGTGAACTAGGTTCGAGGTGCCTGTCCATGGACAGCCCCCTCATTCTGACATCTCTCCATTTAATGCATGTCCTGTTTGTGCATGTGTGTGTATTTCTGGCCTGTGTGTGTATATGACAATAGAGTGGAAAAAATAGAATTTCCCCTCTGGGATTAATAAAGTATAAAAATATTTTAAGGCAGACCTGATACTCTTTGCATTGGAATGACATGTTTTCTACTGTGTAGCATTAATTATTGAGGCTAACGTACTCTCGGGCAGCAGACGCGGTGGCAATGCATGTCCATGAATTTGGGGCTTGGATCTTCTGAAGGGGCATGTGGGTGTGTTTGGTTTTAAGTCTCATTATCAACAGTTTGTCCAGAATTGTAGACTCCACCTTTAATGTGAGTGTGTGTTGCCCTTTTTCAGTGTATTCCTTCCCATAATATTTACTTTGATGACAAAGGCCTGACTCTGGAGCCTTTCTGGTTTAGTGGTTTTCCTATTGGCAATATGATGCTTGAGTATTGACACTATTAGATGCTATTCGTGGTCTGAAATGAACTTTTTCTCTGGCTGCCACCCTGGCAGGCAATCTTTTCTTTTTGTCTGCTGCTCAGAAATTTTATTTGCAGCTTCTGAAATCTATGCCCTTAATGAAGGAGTAACATTTATGTCATTTAGACATTAAATTAAAAGAATGTTGCCATTCAACATTCAGTATATTCACACAAATACCATTGCATGCATGGTAAATTTAAGTGTTGGAATTATACTGCGGCTTTTATAGGAAACCTATTTGGGCGGATTGGCATATGTGTTGTGCATGTGGGGATTTTCCCTAATTCATGGCAATATACGCATATGTACATATATAATAGAAATTCTCCCTTGCAGTTTCAGAATTTTTTCTTAAAGGAGAACACTGGAGAGCTGATTTACAGAACAGATACAATTTATGTTGTTGCAGAGAGAAGTGAGAACACTCCTCAGTGAACATGATAGATACACAGGCCTATGTAATCCATGTCTGAAAGGGGCTGTAGACATGCCTACTACCTGTGTTTGGGGTACTACTGTACTTGGAAATGAGGTTGAATGCAGAGTGTTTACATGATTACATGTTTTCTAACATTTATTTCAAATGTGAAATCACTCTCCACTGGTCCTTAAGAAGTGCTTCAGTGTGCTGTCTACCCACTAAGGCTAGGTATCGTTTAAATTTTTTTGATACTTCTATCATTATAATACTCAAGGTTTGATAGAGATATTAAAAAGATACTTTCTGACAAAGCTACATTTTGTATTTGGCTAGAATTACCAACCTTACTTAAAGAAATGTAGTTTTCTCCTACGCTACAACTAAACTAGAATAAAAAGGCCAAACTTCTTCCAAGAATTCTTATTAAATGAAATCATCTAAAACTGGCGAAACTCTGCTTTAAATCAAATGCTTTAAATCAATGAAAAATATTCCCTCTGCATTACCTGGTATCCACACATTGCCTAAAGTGTGAAGCTGCTATAGTCTAATGCCTGACTTCCTCCCCTTCAGATCCAGAACATCCAGCTGGAGAGAGAGATGGCGCTGGCATCAAATCGCAGCCTGGCTGAGCAAAACCTGGACATGAAGCCTCGTCTGGAGTCAGAGAAGGAGGTGCTGGTGGAGAGATATTCCCAGCTGGAGGCCATCAGAGAAAAGTACAGACAACACTGCTCCCTGAGAGGTAGGAGGGAGAGACAGAGGAACAAAGGGTCGATGAATAAATGGAGTGAGGGATGGAAAGTTCTGAGACTGTTAACCAGTGACTTGTGAGTTGTGATTGTGTCAAACTGTCAGGCACCTCGGAGCAGACCTTGGAAATGTCACGACAAAACTGGAAAGATTTCCTCATATTGATTGATCCCTGATAGGACAATTGATATTATTACTTAGTGAAATACATAAAACCACTTGACATGTGACTGTCCTGCTGCTGTTACAGACAGTCTGAACTAACAGTGTTTTTAAAAAATACTGTTTTTAGTAGGGCTGTAACGGTTTGTGTATTCGTATCAAACTGCGAACCAAAGTTCACCAGCAGGTGTGCTGTTGGACACTTTTAACTGGAGGCCATTAGCAACATATGCTGAGGTTAGCACAAAAAGATTGGTGTGCTAGTCAGTCACACTATGGCGAGCACAAATAAAACGCTGAAGCTGGAAGACCCGCCTGCAGGTTGGTATTTGTGCGAAGGACAGTGTGTTGGCATTGTGACATGCTTGTAGGGTCTGTGAATGGAGACTAGGGATGTACCATATCATCTTGTTCACGGTAATATCGGTATAATTTTTAATATGATATGAAAAATTTATATCACGATACTCACAATGTTTTGACTACTACTTACCCATGACAACAAAAAGCATGGCTGTAAGGGAAATTATTATCAGCTCCGCACTGGTTCCAAAAAGAGGAGCAGCTTCAGTAGCGTGGAATGAACTGTGGCGTCCTGAATGTTTTATGAACAGCCCTGGACTTCTCAGACTCTTTAAGTGACTTACCGCTCAGAGGGAACTCAGTCAGTGGCTCCTCTGGCAGCAGCACAGCATCTCTCCCTCTCCCCTCTCGCCGTGCACACATGGGAGTCTGAGTCGTCAAGCCATTTTGTCATAAACCTCTAGAAATTTACACCTACATGACGCTCGTGGCTCCACAGAAAACCCCTACATCCAATATGCTAACACACATTCAACACTGTCATCCAGATATGCACATCATCAGGATGAGGAAAAAAATAATCTGAGCCTAACTCTTTATCCACACTGCTTCTTACGGAGCCTTTAGATGGAGAATCTTAGTTGTTAGTGAAGTGCCTTTGTTTGTTTACCCACTGTGTGGCTATTAGGTTGACCAAATTTATCCGCCACAGCCAGAATTTACCTGCATTTGAGCGATGCCAGGTGCTAATTTCCAACCCTGCTAAATCAAAGCATACGGTCAAAGTGCTTGAGCCCTGCTATGATGTGTCTTCATGTGTGCATTTTAGTCAGTCCATTGTGCCTGCTTCAGGAGTTAAAAGGTCAGAGTCTTATAATGGAGCATTAAACTGACAATTGTGTTTTATTATTATATTTTCTTGTTGACTATGTGCAAGAATGAGTGAGTATGAGTGCCGTGACTGTTCTCGTCAGCATTATGACCATTTAGCTACCGTTGAATGTTCACATTTTTTTAATACTTTTTTTTTTTAAAGTTACTTTCTGCATTTATATATAAATGTCTATCTTCTATGTCTCTCTTTCGCCCACTCTTGCTCTCGTCAACCCCAGATGGGATGGTGGGTGAGGTGTCTCCAGAGGCATTGTTCTCCAGACTACAGACAGAGGGCAGCAAAACGGAGGCAGAGTCAGAGGTCAGAACTTTAACCCTAAACATAAATAGTATACACATATACACACTATGTAAAATGTTTTCTTGTGCTTATGCAAATGCATATGGTTTTGTATTTGGCGTAAAGGTGCTTAAACAGTTTTGTTGCAGTCGACACTGTATAAATAAAAAGAGGCCCGAAGTTATGAAGGCAAGTTATTTATGTTTTGTCACGATGATCGCGAGGGAAACAGAAATGCAGCGTTCACCTTATAAGAATGTGCCTGGTTCAACATTTTTGCCAGCGCTCCCTGTGTCGACACCCCCACTGTGCTGATGAACTGACTCCATTCAAATGAATGAAAGGGCTGCGTTTTTTCACGCAGGGCTGAAGTTAGTCTTAAAGTGGTTTTACAAGTTGTGTAATTTTAAGAGTTTTATATCGCAGATTTTACAACTCTGTAATTAGCTCAAAGGTTTTGCAGTCTTGGGTTTGGAGGATATGCTTTGGGCCTAAGAAGTGCTTGGGGTGTTGTGTGATGGTCTCAGGCCTGACGACTGGCTGCAGGTGCTGGGCTGGTCCCTTCACAGGTTTGTAGACCTGCAGCAGGGTTTTAAATTCCTTTACAACCAGTCTGATTCTGCTTTCATGCATGCAGATGCAAAGCAGTAGGCAGTCTCTGTGAAGCTCCATGCAGCGATAGCTATTTAGGTATGTTGCTCTGAGCACATAATTTAACTCTGATCTGACTGGACAGTTGTTTTCTGATATAGATGCTTTACAGCGCACAAGGAAGTAGTTAATTTCCTGACTCACAGTTCGTACAGAATAGCTTTATTGCCACCATTTTTAACACAGTATACATTGCTTAAACAGTTTGAGTACAACAACACCCAGTGTCCCAGTCATGGATGTATTAACGAGAACCCCATTTTTACACATCAACCATAAACTAACATGGAGTGTTCAGGTAGATAAGGTCTGCACTAGGGTCCAACAGTGCTTATACTTCCTTTGCAGGCTGAGGGTCTTTGGAGTCAACCAGAAAGTGTTGCTCCTCTTCTACCATGCCATAGCTGAGAGCATCTCAGCCATCTCAGCCTGGTTTGGCAATCTCAGTGTACAACTGAAGACCCAGATTACCAGGCTTATGCAGAGAGCCATGAAAATCATGGGAGTCAGGCAGTATGCCACACTCCAGCCTGTCTTTGAGCAAACCATTATCAGACGGACCCAGACAATTTTCTCAGACCCCACCCATGTCCTCCATCATGAGTGCCAACTTCTCCCCTCAGGCAGACACTTAAGAGTCCCCCCATGCAGGCTTAACCGCTTTAAAAACCTCTTTGTCCCCTTGTCCATTAAAGCCTTAATTTTATGATGACTTTTTGCAGTGGGCAGTGTGCAAGCACTGTACATGTACTGTATGTACTAGTAGTGTGTAGGACTCTGTGAATAGTGACAGCTCTGTGTATGGAAAAAAACTTCTTTGTGTCTTCTAACAGCAGATACCGCATGTATCCAAGACAAATTTCCTTCGGGACAATGAAGTCTCTTATCTGATCTTATCTTAAAACAAACATGATTGGCTTTCACCTGGTTGCCATTTACACTGCGTCAGAGAACATTTGCATAAAGTCGAACTCCTCAACAGCAGCCTCTTATTGTCTATGTCTATTACCACCTACAGCCAAACCAAATTCCAACAGGTATCCTACTTTTCCAGAGATTTATCAGCTGCTTTTTGAAATCTACATGAACCACTCTTCACATTGGCATAAATTAGATCCACAGCACAGCACTTATTTAAAAATATAAAGCGTCTAAAGCAGACGGTGGACAGCACGTAATCCATATCATATATAAGTGTCATTGCTATTTAGATGCCGCCACAGTTGTCATTTTCACGCCCTGCGCCCTCTTCATCTAACTAGCAAATGAACTTGCGCTTCTCTGGGCGTGTTCATCTAAAAATGAGGAGTGGTCCGGCGCAGTCATGGCGCGTTGCTAGTTAGATGACGGCAAAAGCAAATGCGCCAGTGACCAACAAAAACCTGGTCTAAAGTCAACGGCGCAGTATTTCGCTGTTAAACAAGTTAGTAATATGCGTCTCTAGGCAGGTGCACAACGCGCGTGCACTCTGCTCAGACACACATAGAGCAGCCACGCATATGCAAAAGATAACAAATAAAAATATGTTTACAGTGTGAAAGGTTATTATTGTGCACATTACAGTATTTATCAGAAACACATCTTAATGGTCAGTCAATAATCAGAATGATCTAATCACAGTAATAATGATCATCATAATCCGGGAGGTCCAAGCTGCAGTGTCCGAATATACAGAACTGCGAGCAGACCTCCACGGGCTGATGATGCATAGCCTGTAAAATGAACTTGTCTTTCCCAAATGAATTGTGATCATTTTGGCATGTAAATCACAAAATCAAAGATGTGGAAACGTTTCATAAACTTTATTTTGACATAAACACAACAATAACCAGCTTCTGTGAACTAAAAACGTGAACTTATAGCCACGTACAAATGTATATTTAAAAAAAAAAAGCTTTTAGAACATAAAACTGAAGATCATCTTGTCAGGAGGAGGAGGAGGAGGAGGATGCACAGTGGCCGCACAGCCCGCCACACAGCTGGGGGCACCCAGGGGCACCCGGGGGAAGCTCCGCAGCCTGCGCGCAGCCAGACCAGACGGCCCAGGTGCAGCCACGGGACCAGCCCTTCCTGGACCTTCGGGCGGGGGGGTTCAGGATGCTGGAGAGGGAGATGGGCTCTCTAACCTCCGGGTTAAAATAAAATTGAATAACTTACAATTTGTTGACAGCGTTTCTCCCGTGTGCACGCTCTCTCTTTCTCTCTCGCAGTCTCACTATGTTTCTTTTCTTTTGGCTTTTCTAAGATGACAGATGCTGAATATATACTCCCTATCTGATGCTGTGGCTGTTTGTGGCTGGCTGAGAGGGATGTGAACTTACTAGATTGCAGCTGTGTTAATCAAATCAGGTTGGATTTCCATTACGGGTGCCAAACATGCCAAACGGTGCCAATCCCCTTTGATCTGACATCAGATGTGACGGGACAGTCGATATAGAGATACATTTATCGTCTCCTCAGCTGTAAAATACTCTTTCCAGTTGGTAGGTCTGCCATCTAACCAGCTCTCCACCGTGCGCTCCAATTGCGCCTCTCTTAAAGGGAATGAGAGGTGACACTCTGATTGGCTTATGGAATGATACGCCCAAAACACACCCATGACTAATTCAGAGTAAGTCCAACCCTTTTAGACTCTCCGCCATAGCGCACAGTCTGAAAATGCACTGTCTAACTAGTAAGTGACTGGGACACACCCATGCGCTGCACGCCGTCCGCCGTCCGCTTTAGACCATCTAAATAGGGCCCTAGGAGTTGAGTTTCCATTAACACAGACAATAATGAGGGCAAAACAGCATCTCTGATCTGTTTTAACTGAATATTCTCTGTTCTAGCCCCCCAACTAGAGCACTGAATCCTTCAGTACGCTAGCTTGTTGTTCACTACTGAGGTAGTTTGTAATCAGTAGCCTACTGAGAAAGTTATCTTTATGTCACCTGTTCAACTGACTGAACAGTTTAGATAACTGACACTAAACTGTCCTGTTGTTAATCACAGACCTGTGGACAAAGGTGCTCCGCTGCAAAATGAATATAGGCGACACTGGAATGGATATTTGGCAGTCTTTTGTCCCTGTTGGCCTGGTGGCACACTAGGCCTGTACAAGTACAGAGGAAACACTGCAGCAGTAACCATCACTGTCACCGGTTGTGTGTGTGTCTGTTTGCAGGCTCTAGCTGATGAGTTTCTGGAGGGCTCTCTGCCATTGGACTCCTTCCTCGACCGCTTCCTTTCCCTGCGCTCCCTCGCTCACAAAAGACGGGTGCGGATAGAGAAACTCCAGGAGGTCCTACGACAGAGGAGCGAGGGCAATCCTAACGCCATGGCATCATCAACAGGCGTCAGCCAAGACCCCGCTGCCACAGTCTCACCATGGAATCAACACACGACAACAACAACAACGACAAATCAGCAGCAGCCAAACTCCAAACCTCAGTCCTCCAGCTACCAAAACGCCTCCTCATCTGCAGGGGGCTCCTCTGGCCTTCCCTATAGCCCGTACCCTGTCTCCCCGCCCAACCCTCCCCCTGCAGCGGCAGCAGCCTCCGGCCCGACCATCCCTCCGTACCCAGGTTCCGGCTCACCTTTCACCCCAGCAGGGAGCTTCTCCGGGCCCAGGCCCGCCTTTGGGCCTCCGGCTGCAGCTGCCTGCCCTTACCCAGCCCAGCCCTCCTTCCCCACCCCACACCCCGGCTCAGCATTTGGCCAGTACACCCCGAGTCACCCCCCAAGCGGCCCCGCTCCCTACCCGGCCTCCTACAGCTACGGCGGCTACAGCTACCCAGCCGGGCCCTCATATTCAAATTCTCAGTCGCCAACGGGGAGACCCATCTACAGACCAGGATATGGAGTCCCACAGCCGTACTCATGAAAGCACTACTGCTCCTCTGTCTCAATTCTTCCCTTCTTTGCTATCTCAACCCTTTTTCCTCCCTCCTCCCCTTAACTCCAGTTTCCTCCACCCTAATTCCCTCTCCTCCTCTTGTCTTTTTACCTTTTCTACCCTCCCTCTTCTTTTTCCCCCATGCTGAGAGAGGTCTCTCGCTTTACTTATCTTTGTTGCACTATTTCTCTCTTTCTCTAAATATCAGTCTGTTGATCTCTCCGTCTTTCTCTTGTTCCTTTTCCTTCTCTCTGTCACCCTACGACCCACCAACTCCCCCACACTAGTCTCAGGTTGTTGCGTTGTGTTTAAGTGTTAAAACACTTGTATCTGGCCCTTCATACACTCACTCTCCTCCCTCTCTCCATCGCTCCCTCCCTCCTCTTCCATTTCTTGTGTGTATGTGTGTGTGTGTGTGTGTGTGTGTTTGTTGCTATTTGGCAATCAGAAAGTCCTTATAAACACACAAGTGCACTCCCCCTTATGACAAATACATGGATAAAAAAACAGTCTTTGTAACACCTCGTCATGTCCAGTAGCTGTCTGGTCAGAATCTGTCTGGATCACATTGTTGTTCATGAGCACAGTCTGCATTGAGAAAATGACTCGTAATGGAAGCTTCATGTCCTAGGCTAGCTTTGTGACACTGGGGCTAATAACATGCAATTAAATTGGCAAAGTGGATGGCTGTCACAAAGTATGGCTCTTACGTTATGTCCATTTAAGATGGAGGGTTTTGAGAGAACCATATCCTCAGCTGTAGCTGCTTGGTCTATCAGCTCTTCCACACACTTACATTATAAACACAAATATGGCAGGTGATTTTCATTATGCACAATTGCCTGTGGACAGTGGGCAGAGGAACCATCAGTGTCTCCGGTCAACCTTTATTTTCATCAACCAAAGATCCTCGTAGCAATGACAGTGTTTTAGGTTTTCCTTTTAATTTAACGTTATGGTTGAAATAGCCAGAGGTAGTTGGTGAGCTTCTGCAGCTGGCTAGCTAACAGCTAAAACACTAGTAACTTAGTAAAAATAGTAGTGAACCAAGCTTTTTCTGAGTGTTTGTTCTCAGATTTGTTCATCATTTAATAAAACATAAGAGTTACTTAAGATGGGGAAAAAACTCTCCAGGCTAAGCAAGCTCTTTAGCTTCTGTCTGAAGTCAGTTTCAATTTTGTGCAGGAGACAGAACAAATGTAAACAGATACTGTCTCTCAATAAGCCACATATCAGCCTAGTGCCAGGACTACACAGATTATTTGACAGCTTTCCAAGAAGCCCCTGCAACACTTTAAGTGGCGACCCAAGGTCTATTTTAAACCACACTTTCTAAGCCTTCATTTGTTTACTACATTCAAGTCACAGAAATAAGTCACTGTTTTCCTGAATAATAAGTTTAAAACTGCTGCACTAATCGACTTTGAGCTTGTTAATAATTCTCTGTGGGGTTGTGTCTCTGAGAGATAGGAATAATGGAAATGGATGGGCCTTTCACAAACCTTTCAGTCCTGTGTATAGTGAATTCAAATTTAAATGCGTTCCCCAAGGCATCTCCATTCCTAGACCTAAATTAAGATGTCACCTGGCAATGTAGGCAGCTGTCATTTTTAGTTGTAAGCAGTGTTTGTTACAGCTAGCTGTAACCAAGCTAGCTGCATGGATCTGGTGTTGATACCTTTGCAACATTAGCGGGTAAAGTAATCTGCAAATGGCAAACTAGTCAATTTACCAGCCTGATCAGTCCCAGAGCTTGGATGAATTAGGTTACGTTATCCACAGGCCATATTTTACTACGTTAGCTAGCTAACAATTCGTCAATTAACAAGCAAGCTAGCGTTAACTAATATTAGCAAGCTAAAATCACAATATATCTCACGTCAGTGGATTTTTTTAAAGCAGCAGGGGCACTATCAGATCACTAATGAGATCCCTCTGCCTTACTCTCCACTTCTAGGGTGCTACTTCAGTAGGAGGAGAGCGGATAGCAGCTCTGTAGATGGACCTAAGCTGCTGTACCAACTCAAATTCAGCCAGCAAACACCCCAGTGCCAGGAACCACAGCAGTTTGCTGGCCAGCGACAGTGGTGATTTCACCTATGTATTGGCAGCAACAGAAAGTTTGGTGATTGGGTGGAGAGTCAGCGCAGGATCAGACCCTCAATGCTGGCTGGATTCAAGTTGCAACCATGCTAAGGGCCGTGTCTGGAGCTGCCGTCTTCTTTCCTCTTGACAAATTTGTGTGTTACAGCTGCAAAATGTATGCAACAGAAACACAGCATGTGTGGACTCTGTTGTGGTGGCTGCCAGTCATTTGATGATGTTAGCATACTTTCTTAGCTAACGTCAGCCAGTGTTGCACACTGTTAGTGCTGTAGTGGAGCTGAAGAAAGGCAAGGTACTCAGGAACGTGTCACAGATAGAAGTTAGTAGATAGAAGTTAGTCCACAGGCTGTTACAGGCAACTGAGAAGTCGGAGGTCAGTTTCCTTACAGCCTGTTGACACATTGGCAATAAAAAATGATGAATACATGTAAAAAGTAAGGTACAGTACCTTTAAATGGCTAATGTGAGAAACAGAGTACCCACTGTCCAACAAATATTATTAAACTCCATCTCAGAACCGACGTTTTTCTGAGTCTTGAAGCCCTTTTCACCTTTCAAATACTTAACTTGTTCAGGGGTCCTGGGGGGATTAGACTGTTCCCAGCAAATACATAGAGCCAGATAGGTTTGCCTGTTTGTTAACGTGCAAATCCCCATTGATAACATTTGGTGCTTTTGTGCTTAGAGCAAGTAAACTGAAAAAGTCTTAAGTGGGTTAGAAGTGTAAGCAATGAAATATAGATAGTCTGATGGAGATTTAGGGGGAGTTAGGAGCACTGTAGTCCCGTAGTTACACCCTGACTTGAGACAGTGATACCTGCTGCAGTCTGTCGTTCACAGACCAGTTTGACTTCTTTGTCCCCTGTTTGTCTGTATCCTTCGCACCAACACTCCCCTGTCGTCCCTTCCTCCTCTGTCCTGACCTCCTCTCCATCTCTCTTCCTCCTCTTCACATCTGCTTGTTGAATATGAACTGATGCTTGACAATGATTACCAGGAGAAAATAGTTTTATTTCTATAAGTTCACACTATCACTGAGAATACATGTGGTCTGTATAGTTCATTTGAGTGAACATGTAAAGGTTGGTGATCAGTTCTGTGTCAATTGAATCAATTCAAATATAATTATTGAAATTGCAGTGTAGGTAACTGAAAGCTCATTTGTGGATCTTTTAAGAAGTCCATATCACCTCTCTAAATTTGGAATAACCATCAGACTATACTGTCATGAAAATGTTACCTTTTAATGTAATATTTCATCTGTCGACTAATCTGTTTTGTCTTCTGCATCTTCTCTCAGCCTCTTCAGAGCACTTTATTAGTATAAGTATCACGATTTTAAAAGCAGCTATACAGTTAAATATTCTCTTCTCGATATTATTGTAGCACCCTCATAGAGCCCTCAAGTCCTAAAATTCTAACCCAACTCAAAACGTCATCTGTGAAGTTGGATAACTGGTTGCTGAAACAATGTCAGGAAGCATGTCTGTAAACTAACATGCTAATATTGTCGCATACACGTGTTGGAAATTCAACCAAGCTGTATCTTGAAGTGATTGAATTGACTTCAAATTGGTCCCAGCCTTTAAAATAATGTACTGCTGTTAACACTCCCCAAAAACAAAGCAAGGGAATCATTGATGGTAGCTCAATGTGAGTACTGAGGTTGTAGTGGTCATTGAATTACAGTTTGAAAAGTGTAAATGCAGCGAGATGAAGAAAGGTAGAAGCTAGACGTGCTGTAGCAGTTAGTGGTTCTGTGATCGAAGGGAGAGCAGCGTGTCGTATACACAAATACACAACATCGTCGCACAACTTTTATTTTACAACACTGCATGTCTGAAGTTGTTGCCCAGAGAATCCAGAAGAGAATCATTTGCTTATTTTATGTCAGAAGGGACTTTTACATTTTGGATTATTTAATAGAGTTGTAATCGGTGCTGAGTCTTACTTAGAATCTTTCAAAATCCAAGATAATAACGGACATTTATGGCACAGATGTGTCCACTTTTTTTCCTCCTCTGTTTAAAATCTGACTGGTTGTGTGAGCGCTCACTTTGTTTGTGTGATTTGACTCAGTTATTAAGTTTATCTACCAAGTCCACTGATCTCCTGTCAGTTATCATATCCGATAGAAATGATGGGAAACATGATGAACACCAGACTGGCTGGTTTAAAAAAAAAAAAAAAAAAAAAAATCATTTAAAACAATAGGCTACTTCACCCACAAAATGACCATTTATGTATCAGTTACTCACCATGGTATGTTAAATTTCTGAAAGAAACTTTGTTTTTCCTCACACACCTGCATGATGAATGGAGAATCCAAAAAAATGTGGAACATTTGTCATGATTTGAAATTACTGGGGACCACTTTAACAACAGCAAAACTATATGAAAATATAATTTTATAAACTCTTACACAGTTTGTGTAATATAACAGAATGTCTCATTTATCCAGTCGTATGCTCACTGCTTCCCAAACACATGCATTTTCGCCAAAATTTTACAATTTAAAACACTTCCGCCATACAAGTAGTGTGCCATGAGCATGGTCAGGCATGTGAGTGTGTATGAGCTCTGTTTGAGCAGAGTTCAGACGCAAATATGAATGTGCATGAAAGTTTTAGAGAAAATACATGCGTTTGGGAAGTACTGAGCACACAACTGAATAAATAAGACTTAAATACTGCACGAGTTCTGTAGAGAGATTGTCAGAGGATGTTTTGGTATAGTTTTGCTTTTGTTAAATGTTGACCCCAGTCACTTAGATTTATGAAAAATGTTCGCCTTTTTTTGGATTCTGCGTTCCTTGTGGAGGCATACAAGAAAAACAAAGTTGTTTTCACAAAGTCAAGGCAACCTGGTGAATAATTGATAAACAAATGGTCATTCCTTGAAGTGGCTAGTAACATCTCTGGTATCAAATGCTCATACATATTCAATTCAAAATTATCTGTTCACACTGTTTTCTTCATTTTCAGAGCTAAATGTGGACATTGAGTATGTGCTGTGTAATATAGAATAACAAAATGCATCTCTAGCATTTCACAACTACAGCTCCGTGATGTTTTGACAATATAAGCATGTCAGAAGAGTCCATTTGGAGCTGCAGTTGTATTTGTAGAGGACAGTGGGCGTTCTGCACTTCCCAAAGATCGCACAACATTTAAAGAAGTCTGTGTGGCACTGTATCATATATCTTTTCTTGGAAATGATAACATGGACAAACCTCATCCAACCATGTGACCAGCCACTTGTTAACTTCCTCAACACACTGAAACATGGGTGATGTTAGCGGCCGACTCAGAAATCTCATGGCCGTAATTCCAGAGCCTCCAGAATACTTACAATGACAATGTTTCCTTGTTGTCACATGGTTTGATGAGGATGGCCTTTTCTGCACTATTAGCATTATTTCTTTGCTGACAGAGAATTTTCTACAGCAAGGAGCCACCGATGTTATACGATCGCAACAGCAAAATTGCTTTTGATTGATGTGTTGGATCACTCTTCTGTTAGATCGATCAGCAAAGGTTCAGAATAGACACGTATTTAGCAGAAAGTGCCATGGATTGCTCACATACTGGTTGCAATGAGAGAAACAGTCCAGATGCTCTTCATGGCAGCCCTGTACTGGTTTGATATTGTGTTGTAGCATAAAGGCTCTCTGCTACATGAAATCAACAAAGGGTTAGAAAAGATCTGCTGGCTGAGAATGACTGCAGTTTGGTGTGTATATTAATACCTACAGACAAACAGCAGTTATTTTGGATATACGTCAGAGGTATCATCCTTTATAAAGTATTATAAGCTGTAACTAAAGGCTTTAATAATGGTTGATAAAATATGTGTGAATGGTTCATAGGTTAGTTTATCTTTTAGCATAGATAGCATTATAAAATATGTCATAAATTATTGTAACTAGGTGGCTGCAGCTCTTCATAAATCTGTCACTAATTTTTACTACTTTCAAACTAATGATTTCCTAAATTAGGTGGCACCTTTAGAAATTAAGAAATGTATTAGCTCGTAAAGACCTTAATGATGTGTGAATTGATTGATAGGAAACATGTAAACAAGGAGTTCATGTAGCATTACACGCTACATGCTAACAATAAATGCCAGTTTGGGAACCAAACAATGAAACTTAACTGCCAATACTTTGTAAATGTAGTTAGAACTTTGTACAAACATAAGGAAATGTGTGAGCATCAGAGTTGTAGGCCTACTCATGCAGAATGAGTAGGAAATGTCTGATCATGCTAGCATAGCTAATGTCATTAGGCCATTTAGTGTAGTGCATAACATTTTGCCTTTTGGGGTATGTTACCTTATATTCGTGAAGTATCATTTAAATCCTCCCAGTTTGTTATTAAACAAGATTTTGATCAGGTGTCAGGTCACACGTGTCATCCATATCCAGCTATATGTGAGCAAGCTAACGTCAGTTTTGTCCATTAGCTAAACTACTGTTAGTGGGTGTGCAAATTAAGTAATAACTAACCTCATTAAAGATATATATGCAGACTCTGTAGGATTTTGGTATTGGGAGCGTCCATTCATATGCAGATATCTGTTTATAGCTGGCCCTCAGGAAGTGTGCCAGGCTTTGAAGCCATTTTTTGTAATGGCCAAACTGTGGGATTACATACGTCACATGATGCCATTTGACTTTTTCCCAATGACATGGCGAAAGAGATGTCTGTAAATCAGTGGATACATTTTTTTTAGCACCACAAACCCTGTGAAATGACTCTTTTCAATATCAGACTTTGATAAATTTGGTCCAATAACATTTGGAAAGTCTATAAGAGCTGCATATTGAATCATTTTATCCCATTCAAGCTAGCCAAGCGGTAAACCAGAATTACCTTGTCAGCCTGACCGATAGAATTCTCTAGTGCGCCTTCCATATGGGCCACACAATGAGGAAGCAATGCCGATCATGTCAATAATTTTATATATACAGCAGTTGAATTTTTTGGCTTTCTGTGCCACTGGGTAACTTTCATACGCTGCATCCAGTACTCTTAATTAATCATTGGTTTTTAGAGATTAGCTAAAATAACTGTCACACAAAAGGGGAAGTCTTGGCCACCCTTGGCCATTGCCCCCAGAGAGTTATCGCTATCAGACCGATAGTCGATGGGTGCTGAGATTGATTAATAAGTAAGTTATGTAAGAACTAGTTTGTGTGGCAAACCTGTTTTAATTAAGTGGTGCATAAATCTTAAACAGCTGGCATTATCCCCCAGAGGGACACGTCTTTTGTCTTCTTAGCTCAGGAATTTAATAATCCTCCTTTGATCTCTGACACTCTGGACCAAAAACCATTGATTAACTTATTAACATTTACAGCTGCAGACCTGATGGCTTTATAGACAGTAAAAAACTCCATAAACATTTATTAAGAATTCCAAACAGGTCAATGGAATTTTTCTCAACCTGCCAATCCAAAATGTGTCTTATTATTTTACAACTGCTAAACTTCAGTAAATGATTAGTTAACCATTAATAAATAAGCCATTAGTTACACTGTATAATCCCTTTGTAAAGGGGGTCTTAACAGACTTTGTTCCCCTACGATACACAACCAAACGCAACATCTCTCAGCAGGTCAGAAAGCTAATCAGACTGACAGTATCATGCATGTGATAGTGCATGCTCCACCTGAACTGCTGCTGCCACACGATGGCATAAGCTAACAGACTGACACAGTCTGGGTTTGACACATCTCGTGTGACCTGTTGTCAGTCAGTCTTGTTGTATATTTGTATGAGTGTGTCATGTCGACCCCCACAGTGAGGATCAGTCAGGTGTGGCTCTGCTCACAGGACATGATGTGCATGAAGAGTAAAAAGGCCAAGGGAAGAAGGCCTGTCAATGTCCTGTTGCTGCAGTACTTACAGTATGGTGCTGACATAATTCTCTCTATATCACCTGTGTTTTAGTTCAGTCTTGTACTCGCCACACGCAGTGTTTTGGTTGAGTCAACACAACAAGGCGACTCCAATTTAGATGACGATACTGAAATACTCTTGAGCATGACAAAGTTTTTCATATCCAACTTTAAGACATGAATGATTCAGGTGGGTTTGTATTGAGGAGAAAGAGTGACTGTGTTTTAGAAGAAGCACAAAGATGATGTTCTAATATAGTCTAGCATTAATATTATCCAGAGGGAAATAATGTTCAGACGGATTTATCTGTTCTTCTGATGGTGATGAATTATATCATGTTAATGATGACTGCAGATTGTTAAAAGAGCCTTTTTTGTTTTCTTTCTCTTTTTTTGGGTTGTGACTAATTAAACAGAAGTTGATCTAAATTCAAACACTCTGAGTCTTCATTTACAAATAATAAATATACATTACATTTCTGGCTTATTTTTGTTACACATTATTTTGATAAATGATTTTAAGGGTTGCTGTGATGCTAACCTGTACCATTTAAAAGTAGGTTGCGCATTGGCCACACAGTGTGCAGCATGTACTCTGCAGTTATTCTGCAGATGTATTGTTTATTGCATCCTGACAGCACAATAAATCCACTCTTGGTTGTGTTGCAGGCGTCTAACAAACTCACAAAAAAAGATGATTAGAGTCCATAGAATTAAAAGACAGTGAATAAATAAAATAGAATAAAATTAAAATTACATTATCTGATGTAATGTTAATCTTATATAAACTTAAAAAACTGCCACTATTATTACTGCTGGTTCTAGTATAACAGTGTACTGCAGTTTTGCATGTGGTTTGTGCAAATGGTGTTGCCGTACCCCAGCAGAATGATGCTTGACTCCTGTGGGTGTAAAAAAAACCTCAAACGCCGTGCTGTCTCTCTGTATTATTGTAATGTATTAAAAAGAGGACAAGAGAGTGTTATGTAGGCTATACCACTGTCGACTGTTACAGGTTTGTACAGTGTTCATAAAGTCATAGTATAGTACAAAAAATAGTCATCAAAATGTCAGTATAATGTGTCAGACTTCATGAAAAACACTTTTCATTCTTCTGATTGGTGGACCCTTATGGACCAAAGGAATAAGAATAATTTACCACGTAATCAAGGAATGGATACATACAGGTATTCTGACTTTATGACAGCTTCAGAGGAGGGGAGTCACCACTGTTCTCTCGTCATGATGGTAAATCTGAGTGACTTTGGGTCTTCTCTGGAGCTCATGATGTCAGTAAAATGAACTAAACCGAGCTAATATTTAAACATTTATATTTGTATGTGTAAACTAAACAGCTAATTAACATTAGCTCAAGTGGGTAGTCAACAAACAGGTTTTATACATCCAAAGAACTTCTATGAAAATGAACTGCTTAGCAACCAGACCAGACCTCTGTTTGAGATAGGCCTTTATTAGTCAAAATATGTAGCCACACCAGGCTGGTAAAAGAGACTGAGCATTTAATTGGGACGAATGGTGCAGTCGTTCTGTACTCGGAAGTCGGAAATTCCCAGTTCCCAGTCAGAAGTTTAAACTTGAACGCACCCTGAGATCGGATTTCCAACTCGGAAATTCGGAGTAACTGCATCAACCCCGACTTACAAATTCAAGATGGCTGCCGGTCACATACACAGTGAATAAACACTCTGCTAAAGTACTGTTTATAGCAGTTTTATCTTATTTGTTTTACATTAGGTCAGCCTCATCTGTGGCATTCATCAGTTGGAGTGCATGATGGTTTTGAAGCTGTCTATACTCCGAAAGTGCAAGGGCAACAAAGGCTTTCTTGCATGTTTTTTTCCGACTTGTCCACCATTGTCAACTAGAATGCAAAAACTGTTGTCAACCCGTAGGTGACGTCGTTCCCATTTCCGACTTCCAACCTCCAAGTACAAAACGAACCCACCATAAACTTTAAACTGAAGTTTTACAATATTTCTGTGTTAGGACAAGTGGAGCATAGTGTTTAAATGCAATGAAGTTCTACCCAGGCAAAGTTCATTGTTGATGTTGAAGTTGGTACAGTTTAGCTGCCGACCTGCTGGAAGTTCACTGCTAGCTGCCAAATAACCTCTGGCTTTAGCTTCCTTATGTTCTTTTGAAAATTGGTGTGGGTTTTTTTTGTTTTGTTTCGTTTGTTTGTTTTGTTATTTTTGTGTTTTTGTTTTTACAGACCTAACACCCTACTGGTGCAAAGGGCGTCCTCCTCCCGGTGTTCTTGACCACAGTCCCCCTGCACAGTTTCTTGACCAGATTGCTTCAGTATCCGTGTGTTTTCCCTCCACCACTCATCCAATCCCTAAAACATCAGTACAAACAGATCAGTCATTTTCTATTAATTGACTGTGAGCTCACATTGTCATACAGCTCCGATCACACCTACTGTGTACACACCTACACTATACGACTATATTCTCTCCTACACAACACGTGCTGTAGTGAGACTCACCCACATTTGGTCGGCACAGCATTTCTGGTAAGTGATCAAAGACTAAAAGCAAAACTAGAGTTGACTGGGCTAAAGCAACGTGCAGCAACATCCCTGCTTTGAGTCTAAAAAAAATAAATAATAAGCATATTAAACTAAATAAAAATGCAATGAACAGTGCAATATGAACAAAACAAAACAGAATTGTGGCTAAAATCAGCTTCATTTTCTTTTTCTCCCTCCCTGTGGTTGTTACACCATTTTGTCCTGCATTTTTTGGAGTATCTGCTTGCTTTTACCACCTTCCCAAGAGATGTCACAACATGTATTGTTAAATTTGTTTGAATCATTGTTGAATCATTTGGATCAAATTTTCGGTCGGGGTTCATACGTGGAATGCTCTCTTTTTGCGAAAATATTTTAGTAGAATTGTAAACCCAGTATTAAGTGAACGTGGGTGTCTGCACCATTGTAATTGAAAGTTTTTGTTTCCGCTTGACCAGACTAAACTCAATTCAGAATATTTAAACTAAAATGGGCACCCACCAAAGTGTAAATGTAGCTATGGTTGTGTGATTTACAATGAAAACGTAGAGATGTGGATGCAGCCACTGTATATGAACAATTTTCAGTGGAACTATTTTCTTTATGAGGAGTAGTCCACATAAATATGTTGACAGTGAGGTCTGTGGATCCACAATGAGGAGACAGTGACTCTCTTTAAAATGAAAATGTTGAATGTTCTCAGCACAACCAATATGATGCCGTTCACCACCAGGCAGAAACCTCAGGGACAGATAAACCTGGACAAATAAAACCAAAAGTACCACATCTGCATGAATAATGAACTGAGGAAATACTGTACGTTTTGGGAACTTTGTGTGAACAGATCCTTTACCATCATGATTCTGTGCAGGTGTAAAGCAACAGCTCAGCTGCTGGTGTGAATGTTTCCCTCTCAGCATGCATCTCCACTGATGTTATTCAGTGCACCACTGTTTCTCACCATAATTAGTCCCTCCTTTCCTCTGTTCACACCGTCTGGTCTCTTTGTCTCTCCTCTCCTCACCCTGCAGCCTCTGGTTAAAACTCTGCACCCCGCAGCAAACTGTCGGCCTTCTTCTATTTTTGTTATCTCTTTCAAGTTCAGTCTGCAGGATGTGGTTTTGTTGGAGCAGTTGAGTTCTGCATGATTTAAATAATTTAATCAGGAACCTCACGTCACATTAGTAATCATTCAACCTGCTGATATCTAATAAAAGTATAGGGGTTAGAAAAAAAATAAGTACTATTATCGTTATTTTATTTAGTTAGTTTATAACCAAAAAAAAAATACATTTTCATAATTTGAGTGTTTGGATTCTGGTCTTTTGAAGCATTGTTGCAACAAAAGTCATGAACTTGATGCTCCCTGTTTAGAGTAGTTTTCAAAGATTACACTGTACTGAACTGTTTTTCCTTTTATAAATCATCGTTTCACTACACCACACTTTAACCTTTTGGTAGAGCACATTTTGAATCGCAATATCTTAATGAAAAAGGTTTCAAACTTAACCCAATTGAGTTATATCTACCATGCCGTTCAGTTATGTTATGCTAAAAAAAAAAAAAAAAAAAAATCAACTAGGTGTATCTTTAAATATTGTGCCTTTTCAGTTTGCCTTTTCAGGAAGTTAGTAAAAAAAAAAACACTTTAGACACAAGGGTTCTGTGTGTTGTTGTTTTTTTAAACAGTCATTTAATTTTTTGTCATTAATCAGCTAGCTGTCCCCCCCAACCACCAATACTAATCAAAAATATTAAAAAAAATTTTTTTTCAATGCTACAAAATGCAACCACACACCACCATCCAAAATTATGGATGCCATCATAATCATAAATAAACTTCACAAATGGCCATTATTATTATTACTTATGGTTTTAGTATTATAGTGTACTGCAGTAACATTGCCATACCCCAAAAGACGCAGATGCTCCACCGCTGTGGGTAGGTACGATCAATGTGAGAGTGGAAAACAATAATGTAACATGGGTGTTATGGGGGCTTTATCACTGTCAGTGTGTTGTGATAGTTTTTGTAAAGTCATAAAAGAAATGAAAAAAGGTCATAATATACTTTCTCATGATTTTTTTTTTTAAAAACTCATAGTATAGTTTATCATGAAAAGTCATAAAAAGTCAAAGTATAGTATGTCATAAAAATGTCATAGTATAGTATGTCGTAAAAACATGAAAAAGTCAGTATAGTGTGAGATAAAAACGTGAAAAAAGGCATAGTATAGTATGTCATGAAAACATGACATGAAAGTCATAGTATAGTATGTCATAAAAGTCATAAAAAGTCATACTAAAGTATGTCATAAAAAACGAAAAACAGTCATAGTATAGTATGTCAACAAAAAGTCATAGTATAGTATGTCATGAAAATGTCATAGTATAGTGTGTCATAAAAAAAGATTTAAAAAAAAAAAAAAAAAAAAGTCAGTATAGAATAATATAGTCAATCAATCAATCAATCAGTTTTATTTATAAAGCCCAATATCACAAATCACAATTTGCCTCACAGGGCTTTACAGTTTGCGACACATGCCTCTGTCCTTAGGACCCTCGCAGCTGATAAGGAAAAACTCCCCCAAAAAAACCCTTTAACAGGAAAAAAAACAGAAACCTCAGGAAGAGCAACTGAGGAGGGATCCCTCTTCCGGGACGGACAGACGTGCAATAGATGTCGTGCAGAACAGATCAACATAACAAATTAACAGTAATCCGTATGTCACAATGACTCAAAAAGAGAGACAGAGACAGAGAAAGATGCAGGACAGACAATAATGTTAATAGCTTACAACAACATTAATGAAAGTAATAATATTATAATTATGATTCTGGCTATTACGTACAATATGTTGAAAGTAAATATTAACATCTGATAATATACATGTGTGACAATAATCATATGTGTATAATAACAATAGAAGTATGACTAATGATAACAGCAGCAGCAGGAGGCATCTGGCAGGACCACGGCAGCAGCACAACCACACACGTGGTATAGTATGTCATGAAAATGTCATAATTTAGTGTGTCATAAAGGAGTTTAAAAAAAAGAGTCATAGTATAGTATGTCATGAAAACATGAAAAAAGTAATTGTATAGTGTGTCAAGAAAAAGTGAAAAACAGTCATAGAATATTATGTCAACAAAATTCATAAAAAGTCATACTATAGTATGTCATAAAAAAAGTCATAGTAAAGTATGCCATAAAACTTTTAAAAAGTCATAGTGCAGAACAGATCAACATAACAAATTAACAGTAATCCGTATGTCACAATGACTCAAAAAGAGAGACAGAGACAGAGAAAGATGCAGGACAGACAATAATGTTAATAGCTTACAACAACATTAATGAAAGTAATAATATTATAATTATGATTCTGGCTATTACGTACAATATGTTGAAAGTAAATATTAACATCTGATAATATACATGTGTGACAATAATCATATGTGTATAATAACAATAGAAGTATGACTAATGATAACAGCAGCAGCAGGAGGCATCTGTCAGGACCACGGCAGACAAATAAATGACAACACATTGGATTTTGTTTCATACATCATACTCATTTTATTTTACAGTTTTGACAGTACATTAGTTTCTATTTGTAGCGCGCACATTTGGTTAACTTTTGTACAGTCACTAGTTTCTTTAAATTGTTCTAATTTTCATTTCTGAGTTACCAGTGTGCAGGTGCTGCTTCTGAAGGACATCTGGCTACGCTCAAGCAAAGGATGTGCCCCAGGAACTGAAACTGTTAAATACAGGAAGCGGCCAACTGGGCCGTACCAATTCCTGCCACCTCATAGGGAGAAACTGTTATTTTTCTGTTTAGTTATATTGATTTCTCTTCATTAAAAATTTAGTTTTGGTATTTTTGGTTTGGTTAATTTAGTTGAGTTAACCTTTTTTGGGGGGAATTATTCTGTTTTGTTATTTATTGCTTAGTTGGTAGTGTTTGTCTGTCTGTCATCCCTCTTGTGTTTTAATGGTCTGATCAGCCAGTATATATGTTCCCCATTGTGTCTACTTTGTAAGGTCTGTTGTTGGTGTTAAGGTCACTTAAGTTCAGTTTTGTTTATTTGACCTCTTTTATGGGCCCAGAACTTTAGTTATACATTTATCATTTGTACCTTTTTTTTGTAGTATTGTGTAAAATAAAAGCCTTTTTTTTTTAAAACCACCTGAGTCTCCTCTTGTCTGCCAGCTCGGTCCCTTACATATGGTGGCAGTGGTGGGATCAGCCGGTTGAGCATACAGGTGTGTTTTTTTTCCCCTCCTTTTTCCCCGCCATTTTGTGAGGCATGCAGCGTGGAGCAAAGTCCAGAAGAGGAAATCGGGCAGGGATTGGAGAGACACATATAGGACCAGATGACCAGGTGAACAGTGATGCAGAGATGGAGGGTGCAGCTTTAAAGGGAGCATCAGGCACTGAGGGTGAAGATGTCAGAGAGCCAACATTGAGAGACTTGACGTGTATTATTCAGGCCTTCATGGGGCAGCAGGAGGCCCGTGAAGTGAAACGGAAGGAGGAGGCGATATGCCAGGAGCATCGCTTTAAAGCTCTACAACATCAGTTCCAGCTGCTGCAGCAGGAGGTACAGGTACGAACTTCTCCAGTACCAGAGCTCACGTCAACAATTCCAGATCCTCAGGAAACTCCTGATCCAGATGATGATCACCCACAGGCCCGAGCCATAACTCCGTCAGCACAGATACACCCTGCCATTATCTCATCAGGCAAAGGTTTCGTTCCTGGATGTTGGACCTGATGAGAGCCCCAAGGAGCTGTATGTGAGGCTGAAAGAGCTGTATGGAAAATGGATCCAACCTCAAGGTTTGGGTAAAGGAGCATGGTCCAAAATCAGCTGCTGAGGCTGCCACTCTGGCTGACGTGTTTGTCGCTGCCCGGAAAAAGAGCCAGCCATGGACTAACAATGCCTGGCAGGCCGCAAAGGACACCCGCAGGCCTACACCCCCTCAATACCACCAGAAGTCAACGCCAGGTTTACCAGCTGCTGGGCATAAAGAGTGTGCGTGCCACCCCTTACCATCCACAGACAGATGGACTGACGGAGCGTTTCAACCAAACCCTCAAACAGATGCTCCATGAGAGAGAAACTGCAGCGGATGAGTGAATTGGCCCAGACGCACATGGCGGAGGGCCAGCAGTACCAGAAGACCTGGTATGACCAGTCAGCCAGACAGAGAAGTTTTGACCCTGGTCAAAAGGTCTTAGTCATGCTTCCAACCAGTGACAGCAAGCTGCTGGCAAAGTGGCAGGGGCCTTTTGAAGTCCAGAGGAAACTGGGACCCACCACTTATCAGGTCTCCACCCCAGGGCATCAGCGGTCCAGTCGTGTGCTGCATGTAAACCTCCTCAAGGAGTGGGTGCCAAGGGCTGAGAAAGGAGCAGAGGCGTTGCTGATCCGGGCTGTGAAGGAGGAAGAGGAGGTGGATGACCAGTACCTGCCCTCACCAATATCCACTGACCTGGATTTGAGCCATCTCTCTGAACCCCAGCAATTTCAGGTGAAACCTTTAATTAATCCAGACATATTTCAAGAATACCCAGGATGCACAAATCTGGTAGAACATGACATTGTGTTGAAACCTGATGCAACTGTAAGGCGTATGAGTTACAGGATACCAGAGCGCCTCCTTATGTCACTGAAGAAGGAAGTGGACCTCATGCTGTCCCTGGGAATAATTCAAGCATCAAAAAGTGAGTGGTGTAACCCAGTGGTGTTGGTCCCTAAAAAAGACGGAACAATACGATTCTGTATTGACTTCAGATACCTGAACTCTATCTCAAAGTTTGATTCATATCCCACTCCACAGATTGATGATCTCCTGGAGCGCCTGGGGAAAGCGAAATACCTGACCACCATTGACCTTTGCAAGGGCTACTGGCAAGTGCCCCTGACCCAGCAGTCTCGGGAGCTGACTGCGTTCCAGACTCCCTGGGGGCTCTTTGAGTTTACAGTCTTGCCATTTGGGCTGCATGGTGCCCCTGCAACATTTCAAAGATTGATGGACCAGGTACTCTGTGGGATTTCTGATTTGGCATGTGCATATCTTGATGATATTGTCATCTACAGTGCCACCTGGGAGGAGCACTTGGAACACCTGAAGGAAGTCCTGGAACGTCTCCATTCTGCAGGCTTGACAATCAACCCAGCCAAGTGTGTCTTCGCCAGAAGGGAAACTGAGTACCTGGGTTTTACCATTGGAGGTGGGTTAATAAAACCACAAGTTCATAAAGTCCATGCCATTGAATCATGTCCTCTCCCACAAACCAGGAAGCAGCTCAGATCATTCATTGGGATGGCTGGCTTCTACCATCGGTTCATACCCAACTTCTCAGCTAGGGCGGCTCCACTGACTGACAGAACTGGCTCAAGATGCTCCAGTCAGGTGCAGTGGACAGCAGAGGCAGTTGCAGCTTTCAAAGACATCCAGCAATCTCTGAGTAAGAACCCGGTTCTCCATAGCCCAGATTTTGATAAACCCTTTGTCTTACAAACTGATGCATCTGAGAGGGGCGTTAGAGCTGTGCTTCTGCAGGGACCAACAGGGGACCAACACCCCGTGGCCTACATCAGTCGGAAGCTTCTCCCCAGGGAGGTCCGCTATTCGACCCTGGAAAAGGAGGCCTTGGCGATTAAGTGGGCCCTGGACTCCTTCAAGTATTACCTCCTGGGGAGGGAGTTTACCTTGGAGACTGACCACAAAGCGCTACAGTGGCTGGAGAGAATGAAAGACACCAATGGACGAATCACCCGATGGTACCTTGCCATACAGCCATTCCAGTTCACAATTAATTACATCCCTGGCAAAGACAACTCCACTGCAGACTATCTTTCTCGCTGTCCCAGCGAGGACTTTGAAGGGGAGGGGTGTGTGATAGCCGCACTTGCAGCCACACAGTTGCATTAAGGTCTGTCCCCCGGTAGCACTCACACTTTGGTTTCTTTTACATTTGTAGTTCATTTTTCCCTCATTTAGCTAATCTTAATTACATTTCACATTACAAACAAATAAATGACAACACATTGGATTTTGTTTCATACATCATACTCATTTTATTTTACAGTTTTGACAGTACATTAGTTTCTATTTGTAGCGCGCACATTTGGTTAACTTTTGTACAGTCACTAGTTTCTTTAAATTGTTCTAATTTTCATTTCTGAGTTACCAGTGTGCAGGTGCTGCTTCTGAAGGACATCTGGCCACGCTCAAGCAAAGGATGTGCCCCAGGAACTGAAACTGTTAAATACAGGAAGTGGCCAATTGGGCCGTACCAATTCCTGCCACCTCATAGGGAGAAACTGTTATTTTTCTGTTTAGTTATATTGATTTCTCTTGATTAAAAATTTAGTTTTGGTATTTTTGGTTTGGTTAATTTAGTTGAGTTAACCTTTTTTGGGGGGGAATTATTCTGTTTTGTTATTTATTACTTAGTTGGTAGTGTTTGTCTGTCTGTCATCCCTCTTGTGTTTTAATGGTCTGATCAGCCAGTATATATGTTCCCCATTGTGTCTACTTTGTAAGGTCTGTTGTTGGTGTTAAGGTCACTTAAGTTCAGTTTTGTTTATTTGACCTCTTTTATGGGCCCAGAACTTTAGTTATACATTTATCATTTGTACCTTTTTTTTTGTAGTATTGTGTAAAATAAAAGCCTTTTTTTTGAAAACCACCTAAGTCTCCTCTTGTCTGCCAGCTCGGTCCCTTACAGTCATGAAAACATGAAAAAAGTCATAGTATAGTATGTCATGAAAAAGTGAAATAGTCATAGTATAGTATGTCATAAGAAAGTCATAGTATAGTATGTCATAAAAAATTGAAAAAGGTCATAGTATAGTATGTCATAAGAAAGTCATAGTATAGTATGCCATAAAAAGTGAAAAAAGTCATAGTATAGTATGCCATAAAAAGTGAAAAAAGTCATAGTATAGTATGTCATGAAAACATGAAAAAAGTCATAGTATAGTATGTCATAAAAAAATTCATAGTATAGTATGCCATAAAAAAGTGAAAAAAGTCATAGTATAGTATGTCATGAAAACATGAAAAAAGTCATAGTATAGTATGTCATAAAAAAGTCATACTATAGTATGCCATAAAAAAAGTGAAAAAGTCATAGTATAGTATGTCATGAAAAAGTGAAAAAAGTCATAGTATAGTATGTCATAAAAAAGTCATAGTATAATATGTCATAAGAAAGTCATAGTATAGTATGCCATAAAAAAGTGAAAAAGTCATAGTATAGTATGTCATAAAAAGTCATAGTATAGTATGTCATAAAAAAGTGAAAAAAGTCATAGTATAGTATGTCATAAAAAATTCATAGTATAGTATGTCATAAAAAAGTCATAGTATAGTATGCCATAAAAAAGTCATAGTATAGTATGTCATGAAAAATTCATAGTATAGTATGTCATGAAAAGTGAAAAAAGTCATAGTATAGTATGTCATGAAAACATGAAAAAAGTCATAGTATAGTATGTCATGAAAAATTCATAGTATAGTATGTCATAAAAAAGTGAAAAAAGTCATAGTATAGTATGTCATAAAAAAGTGAAAAAAGTCATAGTATAGTATGTCATAAAAAATTCATAGTATAGCATGTCATGAAAAAGTGAAAAAAGTCATAGTATAGTATGTCATAAAAAATTCATAGTATAGTATGTCATGAAAAAGTGAAAAAAGTCATAGTATAGTATGTCATGAAAACATGAAAAAAGTCATAGTATAGTATGTCATAAAAAATTCATAGTATAGTATGTCATAAAAAAGTCATAGTATAGTATGCCATAAAAAAGTGAAAAATGTCATAGTATAGTATGTCATGAAAACATGAAAAAAGTCATAGTATAGTATGTCATGAAAAAGTGAAAAAAGTCATAGTATAGTATGTCATAAAAAATTCATAGTATAGTATGTCATGAAAAAGTCATAGTATAATATGTCATAAGAAAGTCATAGTATAGTATGTCATAAAAAGTCATAGAATAGTATGTCATAAAAAAGTGAAAAAAGTCATAGTATAGTATGTCATAAAAAATTCATAGTATAGTATGTCATAAAAAAGTCATAGTACAGTATGTCATAAAAAAGTCATAGTATAGTATGTCATGAAAATGTCATAGTACAGTATGTCATAAAAAAGTCATAGTATAGTATGTCATGAAAACATGAAAAAAGTCATAGTATAGTATGTCATGAAAATGTCATAGTACAGTATGTCATAAAAAAGTCATAGTATAGTATGTCATAAGAAAGTGAAAAAAGTCATAGTATAGTATGTCATGAAAATGTCATAGTACAGTATGTCATAAAAAAGTCATAGTATAGTATGTCATGAAAATGTCATAGTACAGTATGTCATAAAAAAGTCATAGTATAGTATGTCATGAAAATGTCATAGTACAGTATGTCATAAAAAATTCATAGTATAGTATGTCATGAAAAGTGAAAAAAGTCATAGTATAGTATGTCATGAAAACATGAAAAAAGTCATAGTATAGTATGTCATGAAAAATTCATAGTATAGTATGTCATGAAAAGTGAAAAAAGTCATAGTATAGTATGTCATGAAAACATGAAAAAAGTCATAGTATAGTATGTCATAAAAAAGTGAAAAAAGTCATAGTATAGTATGTCATAAAATAATCATAGTATAGTATGTCATAAGAAAGTCATAGTATAGTATGCCATAAAAAAGTGAAAAAAGTCATAGTATAGTATGTCATAAGAAAGTCATAGTATAGTATGTCATGAAAACATGAAAAAAGTCATAGTATAGTATGTCATGAAAAAGTGAAAAAAGTCATAGTATAGTATGTCATGAAAATGTCATAGTATAGTATGTCATAAAAAAGTGAAAAAAGTCATAGTATAGTATGTCATAAAAAAGTGAAAAAAGTCATAGTATAGTATGTCATAAAATAATCATAGTATAGTATGTCATAAGAAAGTCATAGTATAGTATGCCATAAAAAAGTGAAAAAAGTCATAGTATAGTATGTCATAAGAAAGTCATAGTATAGTATGCCATAAAAAAGTGAAAAAAGTCATAGTATAGTATGTCATGAAAACATGAAAAAGTCATAGTATAGTATGTCATAAAAAATTCATAGTATAGTATGTCATAAGAAAGTCATAGTATAGTATGCCATAAAAAAGTGAAAAAAGTCATAGTATAGTATGTCATGAAAACATGAAAAAAGTCATAGTATAGTATGTCATAAAAAAGTCATAGTATAGTATGTCATAAGAAAGTGAAAAAAGTCATAGTATAGTATGTCATGAAAATGTCATAGTACAGTATGTCATAAAAAAGTCATAGTATAGTATGTCATGAAAATGTCATAGTACAGTATGTCATAAAAAAGTCATAGTATAGTATGTCATAAGAAAGTGAAAAAAGTCATAGTATAGTATGTCATGAAAATGTCATAGTACAGTATGTCATAAAAAAGTCATAGTATAGTATGTCATGAAAATGTCATAGTACAGTATGTCATAAAAAAGTCATAGTATAGTATGTCATGAAAATGTCATAGTACAGTATGTCATAAAAAAGTCATAGTATAGTATGTCATGAAAACATGAAAAAAGTCATAGTATAGTATGTCATAAAAATGTGAAAAAGTCAACTTATAGTATCTCGTAAAAAAGTCATAAAAAAAAGTCATAGTATTGTATGTCATAAAAATGTCATGGTTTAGTATGTCATAAAAAAGTGAAGAAAGTCATAGTATAGTCTGTAATAGTATGTCATAGCATATCAATAGAGTATAATATCTCATAATACAGTCATTGCCCCCCACCAAGGTAAAATAGATGAATAGGTGCGGAGGTTTTTGCTGTTTTAATAAATATCTGCAGAGTGATTTTGTTGGTGAGATTTACTCCAGCAGACCTGGCATTCAATGCAATGCTACATTATGTGGATTAACCACACACTCTTGAGCTCTGACACTAATTACCTCCAATTAAACACTGTACAAATACATTTATAAGCTACCCTATGATATTTATCATCTATACCATACCATACTGCACATTATTTGCACCTAACTGAGTTCTAGTTTCTATCTTTTTGCATCCTACTGTTATCTTGAGGCCGACTCCACTGCATGTACTTGTTTTTTATAATCTGCTTGTAAATTCAATACTATTTGTTTGTGTTTTATCTGTGTAATTTGTAACTGTGCTTCGTACTTGCTGCTGCCTATCTTGGCCAGGTCTCCCTTGAAAAAGAGGTTGTTAATCTCAATGGGATCTTCCTGGTTAAATAAAGGTTAATTAATTAATTAATTAATTAATAATCTATTTTTTCACCAGTGTTATCTTATTTCAGTCGCTGTAAATTGCACTCTTGGTATCTGCACTCTCCAACTTTGCAATGCAACTGCTGCATAGCAGTTCACCTCAGGATAAGTCTATCTTATCTTATCTTGGAGCGAATCACCTCTTCAATGTGTATATACTAAGCAGTGGCATCTTACATTTCATACTTGCTGCCCCTTACTATAAAGTAACATATACTCCCCCATTGAAGGATGCATGACTCTGAGTTGTGAACAGTTCCTTTAAAGAATCAGAGACTGATTTTTCCTTCTCAGATTTTAGAGATCTGGAGAGGTGAAACTATACCATTTTCCCCAAGACAGAACCAGCACAATATCTTTTGTCTTCCTTTTTTTGTAGGGAATCATTTAGTTTTGTCTTGTGACCACATAGATTCATCTCACAGACCCTTTTTTTACTTGAAAAATCCACCGCTCTAAGGTTGAAAATGTTTGCTTGTTACAAAGGTTCTTCTTCCTTTACCAGCTGTTTATGAGGATCTCTCTGAATCCTGTGAGGTCACCTGAGCTGTTAGATATTGTCTGTAAATAAATAAATATCAGCTATAAATGATCAACAGTAAAATTGTCAGTCTTCTAGACGTATTAACTTTTTGTTAACGTCTGATGTGAAGGTCATCCCTCTCAGCAAAGATTCAAACTTCACCTCACACCCATCATTTCCCAGGGTGCAAACTTGGGTAATATGTGACGACTTTGAACAGCCCACTGCTCATGAGAAAGGCTGTGCAAAGCAGAGAGGAGGGGGAGGTGAAAGTCTGCGGGACTTTTGTCGCCGCTACGGCTCCGTAAACCAGAGGCGGAGGATGAGAGAAAATGAGAGTGACGGAGGTGACAGAGTAGAAGTGCTGATGAGACAGGGGGAGAAGATATTTCATTGGTAACAGAACTGAGAGATGATGTGTTTCAAATTCAGAAGATAAATTTCTCCCTCATTCATTCTTCCTACATGAACAAGGTTCTACGCACTGAGTAATACATTTTGGAAACTTGTCATTTTACAGGTGTGAAACATTGCATCATGGTACATTAGTGTAAGTTTAGAAGCAGCCATATTTTAGTATTTTAGTATTTTATAATCTTTTTTACGTATGTAATTGTTCTTACTGGTGTTACTCTGTTTTATAGTTGTGTACATGTTTTATTGCTATATATTAATGTGTCATTCTTTTAATTTGTACATAAACTTCTCAGAATGTACCTAAACTGTAAACTAGTAATAAACTCACCTGTGTATTATATATTGTTCATACCCATTCATACCTATATTTAAATAAAAGTGCGTGTGTTTATGTTTTCAAAAAGTTTATTTATTGGTACAAAAAAAGATTTCCACACACCAAACAATGTATTTATTGATTTGTATTTATTTATATATCAAAGCACACAAAAACATATATATCCCCTCATACAGTCACACGTACACACAAACCAGCAATAAAAGTGATAATAATAATAACAATAATAATAATGACAATAGAATATAAAATGGTTGTTGTGAATAATATGAAATAAGCAAATAAATAGAACATAAAATTATATAACAAATACCAAAACAATCAAGTAAAATAAAACAGACCAAAGTAAAGTAAAAGGCAGGATCAATACTCCATGTTACCCATATGACATTTTCTTTTCAGTCAGTGATACATGTGACATACATGATTCATGTGAAAGGGGGAGAGAGGGGATGACATGCAGCAAAGGGCCACAGGCTGGACTTGAACCCGGGCCGCTACAGCAACAGCCTTGTACATGGGGCGCCTGCTCTACCACTAAGCCACCGACGCCCCAGTTACTGTTGACAATATATGTCAGCCTCTCCAGCCCAAGACATGTCGACAACTCTTTTTTCCACATTTGAAGTGATGATGGTTCTACATTTTTCCAACATAACACAATCATTCTTCTTGCGTGGACAAGTCCACATTCAATCATTTTTGTTTGATTTGTTGTTCTAACAAAGTCACTGGGGTATATTCTGAATATACATGTCTTAGGCCTGGAAAAAAATGCTCTTTTTAACCATCCGTGATAAACATTTAACTACATTTTCCCAAAATATCTGTATATTCAGGCACTCCTATAAACAATGAAATAAAGTTCCCTTCTCAATCAAAAACTGAACACAAATATCTGGAATGTTAGGGGAAATATGATGAAGTTTAACAGGGGTCATGTAGACACTCATTAACCACTTATACAGGAGCAATTTTAATAAATAAAAGTGTTATTAACATACAGAATTCAAATGAAGCACTGTACCAACACAAGATATTAGTTTCTACTAGACTTACTGCGACCGTGTACACTCACATTACTAAGAATTATTATTGTATTAAATATATAGTGAGTTCATTATAACAATATTGTTGTAATATCTATTTCTAAATTTGTGGGGGAAAGGATTATGCTATCCATCAAACTGATCTTTAACTTTGTTTATTGTGCATTTTGTCTTTTTTTTTCTGGCAAATGACTTACAGCCTACAACTGAGTGTAGAGAGGTGGAAAGAGAGTCTAACAGAATCTGTACATAGAGTCTGTATATAGTTATCTTATGTGTATTCTTAACAAAATATCAATATCTAATTTTTATATACAATGGCTATCCTATTCTTTTCCCATTACAGTTTTTCAGGTGTCAGTACAGTGTTGTAAACATCACTAAAAGTATTTTATTTTCTCTCTTATTGTCTTTAATTTCTTGTTGTAAAATGTCGATTTCTCTGTTGTTGGTTTTTCTCCCTGCTGAGTTTTTGTGTCTGTGGGACATAAGCAGTTACTGGTCTAATTCAAGGTATTTACAATTTTGAAGTAAGAACAAAGGAATACTTCGTACATCTATTTCAAACAGGGACGAGCAGATCTGTAGAAACAACTTGTAGGAAAAAAAAGTCCCGTCTTAAGAAGGAGCACTCCTGCTGAAGATGGTTTCTCTTTGTTACAAATCTGTTGATGCCTGATGAAGGTCTAGTCACTGAAATGTTGCAGCATTAAGATCATTATTTTTGCAAGTAAGACAGTGTGCAGGAGTTTTTTCCAAACGATTTTGAAGTAAAATGACATTTTATGCTGTGACTCACAGTAAAATTTGCACAAAAGATGCAGAATTTGTCTACAAAAAGTCATTAAAAATACATTACAAAAACATAATTTTAACAAGGATGTTTTTGTGCTATCTCAATTATGACAACATAAATCTTAAGTAAATAAACTAAAGTCATAGTATTTATTTGTTTAATTAGTTTATTATTATTTGTTAGTTACAGTTTTTCAATATTAGACAAAAAATTAAAAGTTCAAAACTAGCTTAATAACTGACTTCTTTAATAATCCTTGGATCTATTAAAAAAGAGAAAAAATAATTGAGCACAATAAAACACATGTGGTGAGGTAAAACCTGAACATGTAAAACAAGACTACAGTGAGATCAGTCCATTTTACTCATTTCAGCATCATCGGCTGAATTCCTGCCGCAGCCTGCCGCTGGTCCGGTCATTAGAAACTGAGTGCAGATAAACACTGTTCAGACACATGCAACAGTGTGTCATACGTCAGCTGGATTTGAAGAAAATGTTTCAGAAATTATGCAGAAGTATCCGTTGAATATATTCTCAAGTGAAACACTGGGTCTCCTGTTTGAAGAAAATTATTTCACTAATTTAAATGAAGAGCTGAAACAAAAAGGTTTTTAAATGCACATTTCCCCCATAAATATGATCAGTGGGGAATAAGGTTCCAACCTGAAGTTTTGAAGAGGGAATAAAACAGTCTTCCTCTTAAAGATCAAAAGTTGAATTCATACACAACAAATCCCACTCTTGCTTTATTCAATACATGCAGGGGTTTACTGATACAACATTAATTGTTCTGGTATGAACCCAACTGTAGCTCATGGTGACTAATGTTAGCTAATGCTAGCAAAGTTTACACTGCACTATACTGCTGCATAACTGACATGACTGAGTCCTACTTTAACGACAGTTTAGCAACAATTTAACATTAATATTGAAGGCTAGTGTCCACCTTTCAGCAAAAGTTACATAAGCTCACTTTAAAGCTACTTAAGGGGGAATCAAAGACGAAAACTGAACGATATGCACTCACAGATCTCTTCTCTCGCTGTAGAAAACATCCTGTCTTTAACATCATCTTTACACCCAAAGTCTGGGACAAAAGACTTCTCTCAGTAGTAGTGGTTGCAGTAGTTTGATGGTGTACCCCTGAATGCAAATTTGGGAACCTCTGGGTTTGCTATTTTGAATCCCAGTTTATATTGTAACACCTACACAGAAACCCTCATTTTGTATAGTTCAGCTTCAGTTGGATGTATTCATGACCAAACTATATTCCAGTTATTGCAAGAATGAAATATTGTCTGGGACTGCAAAAAATGTGAATAGACAATATTAGGACCAGTTAACCCAATCACCAGAAAAAATGTTGTACATTTCTGCACGCCATGCATTCATTACATTTACATGTTATTATGTACTGGAAGAGAGGAAACTTAACATTCGTTTATGTTTCAAAAAGGAACAAATACCACTTGGTTATGGTTTGGAAAAGATCATGTTTTGGCTTAAATACTAGTTTAGGGGTACAATCCCTGCTGAAAAAAAGCAGTGATGCCTTAGCAAAAAAAAAAAAAACAGTTATCACTTATTATGGTGCTATCCCTGCTGAAAACACTGGAAGCAAAGCAAATAGTTACAACAAACAATGTGTCCTCAACCGTTATAATATCCTCTGAATTAGTGCCCCATGAATGATGTTACGTCCTTGATGTTAAGTTATGATGATTAGGTTTAGGCAAGTGAAGTCATTGTGGTTAGGTTTAAGAAAAGAAACATGGTGACAATGTACCTTAAAATGACTCAAAGTTCACACAGTTACCAAACACCATTCTCCTGGAGGGTGCTATGATTTGTAACCTATCCACCATCCCAACCTGCGTCTTCTTGCTTCCTTCTTTCGGTTATACACAAATTACTGGCTCGTGATAATGTGGGACTGGGACATGTACAATTTTTTGTGCATTTGTTGGAAAACGCATGAAAACAACGACAAGCACCCACATTTGGTGCCTAAGAAGTTGTTGGAAACACAGCAATGACCCAATGAATCACAATCACTTCCTTTGTTTGTTGGTCTCGAACAGTCACCTGCATTTTGGCAAGCGTCTTGTGTCACACCATCCTCCATCCCCTCCACCTCCAGATGACAAATCACCTAATACACTCAGTGTAGAAACATTGATATGGTACAAATGAAAGGTACAAATGTAACGTATTTGAGGTTTGCAGAAACGTTGGACATGGAGCACTAAAGTGGTGTTTCTTTAACATGTAGGAAGTAAAAGAAGTTAGTTAGGTGTAGTTTAGTTAGTTGTTTATAGTGTATTGTGGTTGTATGATGTTTCAAACTGTAGATAAGAGTTGAAGCTAGTTATAAACTCTCTGTGCAACACATCAGTCCCATACTCTGCATTAGAACTGTGTTAAATTGCATCGTCCCTATCAAATTACATAACATAAAATATAATAAAATTAACTAAAATTAAATAAAATAAAGTTATATTATTATTATTATTATTATCATTATTATCATTATTATTATTATAAAGTTGTTGAGTCCATCGTGCATGTTGCAGTTCATTCCTCGGCCTTCCCTGAGGAAACATTGATGCACGTCTGTACTCTGTTGACTAGCAGAGACATGTGACTCACAAACATGTTGAAAAAAAGTAAATTTACTTGCGAGTCACGTAACTCTTCCCTTCACCTCTTCCTCCTACATCTTCCTCCTTCCCCCTTTCTTATCATCATTTCTTATTTTCCCCACCCCTCTCTGCCTCTTCCGTGAGCTCGCTTTGAAGGGAGGAAATCTGCACTTTGCACAAGCAGCAGCAGCAGCAGCAGCAGGCCGGGGATGAAGTGATTCACTGTATGGAGAGAGAGAGAGAGAGACAGACAGAGAGACAGAGAGAGAGAGAGAGAGAGAGACAGAGGAGTTTTACACCTCTGCACTGTTTCCTTTCTCATCTGTTTTTCTGTTGACGGCATCTTGATCTGATTTGTTCAGTCTGATCTCCTCCTGTCTGTCTGTCTGTCTGTCTGTCCTCTTCCTGCTACCTGTTGCTCATTGTTACTGTCATGGATCTCAGGACTGTTTTGACCTTCTCAAGTCTTTTACTCCTGACTGCTGGTAAGTACGTCTTATTTATGGGGCCACACAAAATGTTGAAGCCGGAAAATAAACTGCTTTGTTATAATGTCAGCCTTTAGCCTTAATGTTAGCCGCTGAGATACTGGGACATTCCCGGGCCTGAACTGAACTGAAAAGTCATACAATATTAAAGTTTACAACATTGGGCTACCAAGATGACAAAAAGTTTAGCATAACATGTAAGAAAATCCACAACAACTGAGACAAATATGAGGAAAATGAGAAAAAGATCTTTCTCAGATTGTCAAAATGTCTCGACAGCAGCTTTACCTTGTGTCACCTGGTGACCAGCTTGTGCCTCATTCCTGATGAGTGTCTAGTTATAGGTGCCAACACTTGGCTAATGCTAGCCTGAGGGCTGCTAGCTCGAGTTGACTTTAGAGTTGATTATGTGGTAGAATGTTCTCTCTTGTGGCTCTCAGTTCAGCTGACATGTCCTTTTAGGCTGTAAAATCACCTGAAGTGTTGGGCTACATCTAAATATAGTACAACCTTAGTTCACATACTGTAGCACTCGGTCACAGAAATATAGTGCTTATAGGAACAACTTGGGAAGGTGAAGTCTGTTGTTAACTTTAAAAACCCGAATAAAAACAGAGTTGTTTGACAAATTAGTTCAGTGTGTGACATGTTATCATAGGTTAAGTTGAGAAACATGTTCTGCTTTTTACTTTAAATGTCAGCGTACACTGGTATATGCTAATAATAGCACTGTAGTATCCTCTAAAACTATCTCTTCCACTTCTTTCGAAGACATCTAAAACTAAGCTCATGTTGTACGGACACAATGAGTTTTTGTTTTTAAATGCTGTCCTGAATTTCTGTCTCTTTGGTGTTGAATTTATTTCCACCTTTGATTGTTGGAGGCCTCGCAGCCTGGTTCAAACACCTCAATCTGCAGGTCGTCCTCCAGCATAAATTCTACATTCTGCCAAAGGGAGTAGACCTTTCTGACAGCAGTTATTTGGATTTGTCAGTCATCAGATGAAACTGATGGTGCTGATTATGGCCGAATTTCACTGAGGTCTTGTACCAACGCCTTGGTATTGTGTATGGTTCACTGACATGACCTGCTCAACCCGATCGCCAAAAAAAACAATAGGGTGGCATTGTGCATTTCTTTAAACCACGGACACATTACATTTGTACATTATGTAGCTGATCCATTTCGACGATGCTGTAATTAAGGTTTAGGCACAAAAAACACTTAGTTATGGTTAGGAAACAATCATGTTCTGGTTTAAAATACAAGCTTTTCATGTTATTATCAAGTCAGGAAATGTAGCGATGTCTCATTTAAAACCAAGTGCTTTTTGTGGCACTATAAAAAGCAACAGGTCCACCTTTGGTACATAAAAAGCTGCATGTAAAACAGTGATGGGTCACTAAAAAACACCTGTGTTTGGTGCCTGAAATACTGCTGGAAAGCAGCCATGGGCCACTAAAAAAAACATCCACTTTCGGTGCTGAAAAGACGCCTTCTAGTGACGGGTCGCTAAAAAATACCCACGTTTTGTGCTCTAAAAAGCTGCTTGTAAAATATTGATGGCTCACCAAAAAACCACCCAAGTTTGATGCCTAAAAAGCCGCTTGTAAAACATTGACGGGTCACTAAAAAACATCTATGTTTGGTGCCAAAAAGCTGTTGAAAAAACAGTGATGGGATGCTAAAAACACTCATGTTTGGTGCCAAAAAAGCTGCTGGAAAAACAGCCACAGATCTTTAAAAATGAACCACCTTTGTGCCTAAAAAGCCACTTGTAAAACAGTGATGCGTCGCTAAAACACACCCGCATTTGGTGCCTTAAAAGCCACTGGAAAATAGTGATGGGTCACCAAAAAAAACACCCACGTTTGATGCCAACAAGCCACTTGTAAAACAGCGACAGGTTGCAAAAATTCTAAAGTTGGTGCTCTAAAAAGCCGCTCGTAAGACATTGATGGGTCACTAAAAACACCCATGTTCAGCGGCCCTAAACGCCGCTTATAAAACAGTTACGAGTTTTTTAACGCATGCATCTGGTGCCTAAAAAGCTGCTGTAAAAGCAGTTTTCACGGCATCCACCATCCCCTCCATTGCCTGGTGACAAAGTGAGCTCATATACTACGTTACTTTAGAAACACTGATACGACACGTATGAAATGCACAAATGTAATGCCAACATTTTCCTCTGGTAAGTGGGTTTATTTGCTCGCTTACCAGAATGCAACAAAGTCAGAGTTTATGTTATTTACACCTGTTATTTGCCTGCTGTGAAAAGGGTCAATCAACCCGCTAAACCGTAAACAGTGCTGAGAGCATGAATAACTCATTTGTGTGCATACATTGAATCACCGCATCAAATGCTTGCCAACACACCTTTTAGCTAGATTACTTTGTAACGTGAACGCCATGGCTCCAGCCAGATGATCATGGAGGATAAAGTCATTGTCAACATAAGAACTCTCCGCAGATGTAAAATTCTGTCCATAGTATTATAAACCTTTGTGGATCGTTCAGCATCAGATACCTCAAACTCAAGGACCTGCAATCATACTCAAACTGGCAGCCCTGGATCATCTCCGTTACCTGAAACACCATCATCTCACCAACACAGCCGTGTTATTTTAATAACATGCTTCCTACTGTGTTTCTATCTGAACACCAGGCCCTTTGTAGTTGTGATACCAGTGCGGCACTGAAGGCATTATTGACTCACTGTGACGGCGTTATGACAGTTATGACAGGCAAAAAAAACATGGGTGTTTCAACACTTGTGAGAACAGAATCATTAAAGGTACCATGTAACACTAAAAGAACTTAGATAAAGAAAGTCTATCATTCTTTCGGGGCATTAAAATCAGATGAAGTAAAACAAAAAGTAAAACATACTTTTATCGGAGCTGATAACTCGACTGTGTTATTTCCCCTGTGAAGCACTATGTAACGTGGATTTTGAAAAGTGATCTAAATAACGATTACTATTGTTATTAATTTAAATGTGCTTATAACGCATTAGAATTGACTTCCTTGATTTTTCACCATGAATTGAGACCCTAATACAGGCTTGCAAGACAATAAGAGATATACAGATGTGATATCCAGGAAGTTTTAACTTTGTGACAGATGTGTTTGTTGGAATGCACAACTACGATGTCGCTGATGGAAATTAAACTTCAGACCTGAGCACCGGCAGATGGGGACTTTACCCACCACAACCAAGTAGTCAAATCAAGTCATCACCATAATTGGAGAAATTCATGCGACGAAAACTAGTAAAACTAGGAATATTAGAAATTTTGCAACAACACTTCACCTGATTATTTTGGGGGTATGATGGAAAAACACGACGTTAATAGACTGTACAGTGTGGAACAGACAACACACATTTACTGTACAACAAAAAACTATGTAACTAAGGAAGATTATTTTGTATTTAGCTTTATATATTTATTAAGGGCATAGCTACAGGTGTAGGTGGAGCTGCTGAGGCATCATGTCATTGTTTCTTCGCTGAAAACTTCACTTGTTTTTAGTTTAAATCAATATCTTATTGATTGTACCTTTTACTTCAATCAATCAATCAATCAATCAATTTTATTTATAAAGCCCAATATCACAAACTTAAATAAAGAAAATAATAATATTAATGTAAAAATATATGATAATGAAAACACATAAGCAGAATATCAAACTAAAATGAAACTTACCTAAAAATATAGTCCTTAGAAGCAAACACAATTACAAAACATATAAACAAATGTATATAAATATAAAATTATGCTAGTATGAATATCACAATGTCATCTGTATAAATTACAGTAAAATATTTCATATATTTTTACTTTATAAATCAGCAGAAGTACTTATGAAGACTTGAAAACAAACAACAATAACACAAAACATCCAATAAATTCTCCTGTGAGTGTCCGTCTCCTCCTGGTCGGTCAGGGGCTCCTGGAGATGAGGGGTGGGATATGGCGGCACTAGCCTACGGTCCAGGGAGGAATGTATCATGTACTGCAGTACAATTTAAACTACTATTACTTGAGTGTTTTCATATGTACTTTATACCTCTACTCCCTCCTCCCCTGAGGGAACGATTCCAGTTACAGCTATAGGCTCTCACAACGTACTGGCAAACAAACAGGCCCCTCAGGTCTGCTAGTCTGGGTCTTCTAACTGTTCCAGAGTCTAGGTTAAAGACAAAGGGCGATGGAGCCTTTTCAGTTTTTGCTCCTCTGCTTTGTAACAGCCTCCCTCTGAGCATCAGATCAGCTGACTCTGTTCACGTCTTTAAATCTCGCCTGAAAACTTACTTTCACAGAGTGGCCTTTCCTGACAGTTGATAGGCTTATTGTGTGTATGGAAGTGTGTGTATTTGCAGCCATGTGTTTATGTGTGCATGCTTACAAGTATATATGTGATCAAGTGTGGGGGTGGCTGTGGCTCAGAAGTTAGATCGGGTCATCCCCTAATCGGAAGATCAGTGGCACCTTGTATGTACCTTGTAGCCTCGGCCACCAGTGTACGAATTTGTGTGTGAATGGGTGAATGTGACTCGTAGTTGAGTGGTCAGATGACTAGAAGGGCACTCTGCAAGTGCAGTCCATTTACCAAGTGTATATGTTGGTGTGGGTGTATGTATACGCTTATGTATCATTTTTGTTTTGTATTTTCTTCACTTTGTGCTTTCAGCTTGAGAAGTGCTCTACAAATAAAGTTAGCGTTATGACTGTTTTTCAGATACAGATTTTAGTTACACAACCTGATTAGTTTCTAAAATAAAATGCATATAATACTATGATTATATGAAACGCATAGATACCTTGTTCACAATTATCCAGCAGGAACACACATAATGAAGAATAAAAAAACAACAAGGCATTACCGTAAATTAAAAACGAAAACAAGATTATATGGACCGAAAAGGTGTAGACTGAAGCTTAAATGAATTATACCCTTTTTACTTTGTATATTCTCACGTGTAACTCACTCACTACTAAGTTTACGTTACCCAAACACACACACACACACACACACACACACACACACACACACACAAAACAAAAACAACAACAAATGTCATACTGTATAAACCACATGGCAAAATCTCTGACAGCTGACATATTTTCAGTGTTTGATACAGTATATTTTGCTATACTGCCCAACCAGCTGCATCAGTAATAAAACTCCAATAATACAATATTATGTGTTAAAATAAACTGTCACTCTGACAGGGGTCTTTCTGCTGCATCATGGGACTTTTATAAATTTGATATTTAAGTTAAATTTTGCTGGTAATATTAATACATTTTTTAAATTTTGATGGAATATTGTGAATGCAGGATTTTTAGTCCGAATTTATACTTTTACCGAAGTGAAGTAGCTCAATCACTGGTTCCACATGTACAGGTTTTAATAGCTGTGTTGTAAGATATTAACTCCTACTCTGAATTCTATTAAAACATTTAAAATGCAGGCATCTTTTATTGTTTATACGAAGCCAGTGAGATTTAAAACAAAGTCTTTTTTCGTGTTTGAAGGGCAGATAATGTTTCACAGTGGCGCTGCGTCGTAAAAGGTCATTTTGCTGAACACAGCAAAAGGTTTTCTGTTTGATACAAGAAAATCTCACTAGATTACAGAATACATTTCTGGTTGTAGATTATTTCATCTTGTGTGTAATGCAATTATTTTAGTTATTTGAAAAATCATGCAGGAGCACATTCATTGCATTGAGTTACAGAGTGAGCACAATGATTTAGTTTATGGGTTAAACAACGCAAACCAAATGGAGTGAACTTTTGTGTTGAAATGAAGTGCAGCTCTGTAAACACAAACAGAAAAACTAACTAAAGTGATTTCTATTAATTTTAATGGGACTTTAAAACTTTGGTCCACCTGAATAAAAAAGGGGAAAAAAACATAACCTTTACATTTACATATATGTGTAGTGGTATCTCGTCCTGTATGTAGTTTCGGTTCTGTTTGCAGACACTTTGAAATCTGTGCCGCTGAAACTTGTGCTGCCACCCCAACACAGCGGCTCTGAATTGAAACAGGTTTGTGGTGTTTAGAGCATCAGAAAGCAACCCTTTTCTTTTGTTGAGAACCAGTTTTGGTAGAAAATACTTCCCAGTGAAAACTAAATGTCAGCATTACTTCAACGGATAAATGAGAAAATATGTGAACTGGAATTTAAGTGCATTTTATATTTTGTGCTTTGTTGAACTGATTATTGAATTATAAAAGAGAAAGATGAAAATGTCTGAACACATTTATAGTGTGGCAGCTGAGTTACAGTTTAATCAGGATTAGATTTTTTAAATTGATCAAGATTGCACTGGTTGTTTATGGGGAGATGAGACTCCCTAAAACCTTGGTATTTTACACCTATGATTGTCATCGGCTCATTGGCTCACTCCTTACTTGTTGGATACGCTAGCAAAACTGTAACCTAAAAAGTTGTTTATTAACCCCAAGATAAAATTTACACCTAATTTTACCTTATTGTAACTTCAAACAGAGATCATTTTTATTTTTTTGTGATAATTGATTTATGAAGACACACTTAGATTTTTGATCCTTGTACTGCGTCACGGCTGCATCCACAACTAACATAAGTCTTCCCTGCTGATTTTCAACTTTTACCTGACCGCTGAAGTTTTCAAACAGACCACTGTAACGTTATACTGGAAAAAATGCACAACTAAATAGTGCAAAAATATATTGACATGACTATTGACTATTTCCAACAACAAAAATCTACTCTGCACTACCTCTGTATTCTGATTCCAGTGTAGATGTAATAGATACATTTTTGTTCTGCTTTCTTACAAAGGTGCACACAGGTTATTGTATAAAGTGTAAACCTCATGAACATGCACCGAGAGCACGAGCTAGGAAGGTCACAAAGCTTGCTGCAGCATGCTCTGCTACGGCTTGCAAAAGAGAACATGTCCTTTCACTGCTGACTACAGTCAGTTATACGTTTCTGAACACGACAAAGCTGATTAGCGATGAGAAAGACTGGATGTCAGAATTTCTGCAGCTAAACTTCATGAGTCCTGAGCACTGGACTATTGCAACACCTGGTTAATCTGCTTAAATACAGGAGCCGTACTGTAGCTCAGCTTCAGAACAAGCCAGGTTACAGATAACATCTACCCTCATCACCTGAATTTAGCCTTTTTGCACAGGCTGTCAGTTTCTGTGAATCGTACTGATGACATAGCAGACTTTACATGGCCTTTAACTCTGCTAGTCCTGCTATTTCAGGTCTTTTAGCTGCCCCAGATTCAGCCCAGTCATACAAAGAAGTGCAGTGGCAAGCTTGCCAAGCTGCAGACCACTACAAAGCGGTTTTGTTTGTTTGTTTTAAGGCCCCGTGGCTATGTTTCCAGTGGCTTTATACGCACCAAACGTGGGTGTTTTTCAGGGACCTGTCACCATTTTTCTGGCAGTGATAGTGCTACAAAAAGCGATTGTTTTTTACCGAGATTGTGTCCTCAAAACTGGGTATTTTAAGGGGAGACAGTAGATCTTTAAATTCGATGTTTAAATATGCAAATGAGGTATTATATAATGCGCTAAAATTCATGCATTTCCAGAACAGAAATCTGAACGCTGGATAAAGCCAGGTTTAAAATTGTTTCATTTTGTTGACGTATCAGAGTCAAAGGTTTTTACAGAGGGATCTTCATGGATATCTTGTTTAATCACTCCGTAAATCAGAAAATACTTTTAACAGCCATAAAACAAAATCAATTTTCGCCATGTTTTGAGGAATAACGTGTTATATAAATCGGTGTGTGAATAATGTATAAAAACACCTCTCTGTAAAAACTTTCAGAATATAGATAGGAAAATTTAGTGAATGTAAGTGCTACTGATGTGAAGATGTCTGGTTTAGAGTGAGAGAAAAAACTAATTTAAAGAAAATGTCCTTTAAAGACATGCACTGTAAAATTCCATAAATTTTTAAACAACAAAATAAGACACTACAGGTAAATATGGTTAAAATTTGAACAAATAGATATCACCATAAAATATCCTCAGTTTTTTTTTTCCTGGGGGGGGGGGGGGCTTTTGCCTTTAATGTACAGGACAGAGTGAAGGGGGGGAGAGAAAGAGCGGTTATTATTATGATTGATGATTATTATTATAATAATGATTTATTAATTAAGCTTTCTAAAAAATGTTTAAGTATGCAAATGAGGCATTATCAAATGTGCTTTTTAAATAAATTTCCAGTACAGAAATCTGAACTAAAATAAATACCTAAATGTGTATTTTGGATGTTTTCTTTTCACTAGTCTGAAAGCAGATGTTACACAGGCAAAATAGGCCAACAACTTAAAATTGACCAGTGGATGAAAATACTGTTTTTACCCACAGTGTCTCGCCTTAGGCCAAAATGTGATCTCTTACTTACCATGTCTGTGTTGTTTTTGTTCCTAAACATAACCAGACGTCAACTACAGTGTTGTTGAAATGTAAAGTTTCAGCTTATTAACTTAATTTACAATAACGTGCAAATGTAACGTATCTGTGATTTGAAAAAAATGTATAATTCCAATTTTTGGAGTTGATCAGGGTATCACTGTAAGAGCCTCAGTTTCACAGTTCTCTTATTCATTCTAAGAGTCGGCATATAGTTCTACTTATAGCTGTTTTATTGCTTGTATAATAAGCTCTCAGACACACACACACACACACACACACACACACACAGAGTATTATAGACTATATGTTTTAGGTCAGGCTTTCACAAAACTATTTCTGTGCGCAAGAACATTAAATTACATATAAACTGTTACAATGAGTAAATGTGAGTAAGTTTAAGAAAGTTTATTTTTTTGTTTGTTTTAAAGATGCCTCCTCATGGCATGCAGAGGAGTGTGAGATAAAAAATCTTTGTAAACACCTCACAAATGTAAAGTTCCTGATTATCAGCAGCTTTAGTTTACAACATTACAAGTGCGTTTGTGTCATCAAATGAAGATGATTAAAGTGGTTCAGCACAAAGTGACTGTCCTGTTTGTGTCGTTGTTTGAAGCAGTGTGTTGATCTGTGTTCTCAACACTAACTGATTTCTGTCTCCCAGGAGCAGACCACAAAACACAAAACAGCACAACGACTCCCATCCACACTGTGACTGACAGCACCAGCAAGAACTGTACCTGCCCCAGTGCTGCTCCAGCAGCCCCTGCTACCACCAACCCCACCCCCTGCCGCTCTGAACCTGACCTGAGCTTCTTCACAATCAAATGGACCAAATGTGACGGATACATTAACTTGATCCACTCAAACTCCTCTTCGACTCTCTGTTACAGCGGTAAAACAAACTTCGAGAGCCTCTTGAGAGACGTGTGTGTGAACCGTAAAGGTTGCGAAGACACCAAGCCAGATTTGGTCAAAGGGAAAAACATTCAGAAGAATGGTTATGACATCACAGCGAGTACAGAAAAGAAGGGGGCCACCTGTGAGGCACTGAAGGTCCGATGCAAAGGTTGGTCTACTGTCTGTGTGCCGCTGCTTGTCTGTGGATGTGTGTGTAAGTGAGCTAATTTCATGTCCTCTTGTGGTTTGACATTTTATATGCGCAGGCTTTACGAGGCCAACACATGCAGCGCATAACCACAAAATGTTTTATCTTAACATACACAAGTGTGCAAAACTACTGATGCACAAACTATGTACTATAACACTGTAAAGTTAGGTGTCAGTGATGTATTTAGTACCTGAACATGAGAAATGTTGTTTACTATTGTCTTAACACAAACAGCTGAATAAGAACTGAATAAGTTCTTAACAAAATTCTGATTTAAATGAGAAACGATCTGATCCAAGTAGGACTTAGAATATGGCTCCACATTCAGTGCAACTTTCAGTATATTACAATTTATAATTTATATAATTTATTCTTTTGAATATAAATGTCACCGTTCAGGAACACTGCAACATCAGCAACACAAGATATGAAACACAAAGAGCTTCTGATTGAAGCATAGTGCGTACGCCAAAGACAAAAAGACTTTCACATGATTAGGACTCAATATATCATCATTATGAGATCAGTGTTGTGCATGAACGCACTAAATAAGCACATGCTCATGTTTTTGGTGAATGGTGAACTGAATGTATCTGTTTCCAACTAATGGACATGATCATCATTAACTCTTCCAACAGTTAACGACACTAATGCACTGGGTTTTATGGCACCTCACATGCCATTATTGTGTCAAAGACAGGACCCCAGGAAGTGCATCGTAGTGGCCAAAGAGTGGAATTACAACTTCCGGGTCCGTCACGTGATGCCATTGGGCCCAAAAAGGCTTTTCCTATAGACTTACATTGTGAAAGAGACGTCTATAAATCAGTGGATATGTTTTTTGAGCATCACAACCGTTGCAAAATGATTTATTTCACTATCATGATTTGATCCACTCAGGCTGATACCATTTCTATTTAAAGGAGGGCTAAACTGGAAGTAAGCTGCTTGGCTTGTTAAAGTCTCTGGTGCACTTGCTCAACAATGACGAAATTTTGGGTAATTTTATACCCAGGAAGTTAAATGTTTTTGACACTGAGCAACTTTCATATGAATGAACAGGGCTCTGCCTCCAAGCTGTATCCAGTTCTCTTTATACATCCATGGCTGAAAACTGTTTCCCCCACCTGAATCGAAGTCATCCAATCACAGTGAAGTGACGACCTTTGTCATGTTTTGGTGAAATAAAGTCTCTCATTCTCTCAGAAGTGTCCTAACAACTTCTAAAGGCAGGCAATGTAGATGGAAAACAAAGCATGCATACGTGTTGACGTGTGTGTGTGTGTGTGTGTGTGTGTGTGTGTGTGTGTGCGTGTGTGTGTGCGTGTGTGTCCAGTTGAGCACCTCCCAGATGTAGAGGGGCAGCTGCACGCCTACAAAGTGGTGACAGCTCTGCTCTGCTGCATTCTGCTGATCCTGTTACTCATCCGCTTCACCAGACCCACCGTCAAAGCCCTGCAGAAGAGACGTAAGTGTACACACACACACACACACACACACACTCACACACACTCACACAATAGACACATGTGCACATCGGTGCATATGGATACATGTTTGTATGCAATCAGCACAGTGACCTGAAAACTCTGATATTTTCAGATTAGGACTGGTCAGATTAAAGATTATGTCCAAGAAGGACTGCTGTTTTAAATCCAAAGTATTCTGACAGTCTGACACAGAAGAGCAGAAATCATTAGAGAATAGAAGACAGGTGAACACAGTGGAACCTTTATTATTTATGGTGGTGGTGGTGGTGGTGGTTTGATCAGATTTGATTGACAGTGACCTAAAAGCTCAACAATCGCCAAACTGTTTTAACTTTGCCAGAAAATATGCTCATGCACAAACCCGTCACAGATGGTAAGATTTAAAAAATAAATTTACAGGGCTGTAAAGGGTCGGTTCATGGCAATGTGAAAAATATTTTTGCCCTTGTCCAAACTAGTATCTCGCCGCAAAGACAGATTTGCTTTTATATGTTGAGCCCAGATACATGCGGCCAAGTAGCCAGAAAAAGAAAATGTTGGAATTGTGTGTTTCTGCAAACCATAAATATGTCATATTTGTACATTTTATACCTATCATATCAAAGTTTCTAAAGGATGATGGATGGATGATGGAGGTGGATGGTGACACCTAAGTGAGACTGCTGCCAAGCTGCAGACCACTGTTTGAGAACAACAAACAACAAATTCCATTATGATTTAGTGACTCATTGCTGTGTTTCAAGCAGCTTTTTAGGCACCAAACGTGGGTGTTTTGTAGCGACCTGTCACCGTCTTTCCAACAGAGATCATCCCCCGCAAAGATGCATATTTTAAGCCAAAACTTGATCTTTTCCAAACCATAACCTAACCACACATTAATCACAGCACTGTTGAAACGTAAAGTTTTAACATATCCACTACATAATAACGTACAAATATGACTTATGTGTGGTTTGCAGAAACTTGCAATGCCAGTTGAAAAGAAAGGTAGTGTGCCCTGTAATTGGAACATCCCCAGCTCGAGTAAAATCTACAAGGCTTTGCAACATGTAAAAAGTCTTATTCACGAGAAGTCACCATGCCTCACCATATTTCACAAAAACAGAGCCCCTTACAGCTTTCAACCTAAGGCCCAGTTCAGACCAAAGATGGCGACGAGACAAAACTGTCTTAGAACGCTGCAGAGAAAAGTTGCAGCACCGTGAACTGGCCGGTCTGAGCTCGACTCAAGCTGGCTGTTGGTGTCACCTTACTCAGCTGATCAAATCTTGGGTGGCTGGTTTTAGAACATAAAGCTTGTCACCTGTTTCTACGGCCAGTTGGCTTGTCGTGAAGTCTGCCGGTCAAGTCAGAACGACTGCAGACAGCGTGTTCGCTTGCAGGTTTTTTTTTTCAAATGCAACTGCAGCCAGTATCTCACTATCACTATCAGCCACATAAGCCTGAAAAGCTGGAAATCAGAACGGAAGTACAGAGAGTTGTTGCACCATCTTATCTAGTTGCACTGGTGTGAGCGTTTTATGAACGTTGCAGAGCGGTGCATTGCAAGTAGTTTCTCGTTTCAGCTTGTTTTGTCGTGAATCTTTGGTCTGAACTGGGCGTAAGAGAAAATCTACAGCTGATAGTTTTACGGATTATTCCTGCAGTATTTACACAAATATTAAGTGGTTTGGTTGCTGTGTTGTTGGCTTTCAGTATCAGACAGGAGGCAGAATCGCTGGATTGGACCTACGCAGAGTCACAGTGGTGAGTCACACACACATGCGCACTTTACGCAGGGCTACTGAGCGAAAGAATCATTTGTACATCTACCAGCATACTTAAGGTCACTCATGCACGCAGTATTAAAAGAGTGTCTGTATCTTATTCTCCTGTGCTCCACTGCTATCCAAAAACTATTAAAAACACATCAGTGAGCAGCACAGTTGCACTGGGTCACACGTTCCTTCGTAACCATAAACACACACACTGCAGTTTATTTTGACTCAATCTCACAGACACCGTCCTGCTGGCCCAAATACTCGCTAGAGCACCAAATGTGGATTACTGTAATCCACCGATGAAAAAAGTCCCTAATAAAATGTACTATTTCCTCCCATATCTTTGTTAAAAACTGGACACAGTCTTTTTTTTAATGAAACTTTATATTTGTGAGCTTTTTTTTAAAGATTAATGTCTTAAGTAGGAACCAATTGGGGATTGTGCTGAGAGCCACAGAGTAGGGAAGTCTGAAAAAGTACTGAGAGACGGACTAACATATTGCTGATTTGGGTCTGACAATGAGATCGGTTGACAGTAAGAACAATAACACCAGATTCATCCTTTTTTGAGTTTGTCTCTGATGTGTTTGTGTCCCTGTTTCAGTGTCTTACCATCGAGGAAAAAGTGCAGTTAAAAACAATGACGGAGAGAAGAGAGTGTCCTACCCTGGTAACACACACACACACATACACACACACACACACACACACCAGCCAAACATACAGTCGTATAATTAGCTCACTGCTCTTCCAGCAGTCATTGTACTGGTCTAAATCTGACTGCTCTTCCTGTATGTTGTCAAATCAGCTCTGGAGCGACTGGCAGTCAGTGACAGCAGAGAGCCTTCATCCAATAGGAACAGTGATTACAACTTCTGACATGCCTCTTCCTTCTGTATCACTACCACCAGCGCCGCCATCATCATCATCGGCATCATCATCATCAGGGCAAAACATGCGCTTTCATATGTGACTATTTCTGGATTGTATTATACAGTAATAAAACAAACTGGAAAAGGAAGAATAAGTTATAGCAACCTGACTAAATTTATATTAAAGGGATATTTCAGATTTTTTTTTAGGTGGGGTTGTTTGAAGCAGTCTGTAGTCTGTGTTACACACAGTCAGTGTCAGTCTGCACATATCCTGTTTGGGGAAGCAGACAGAAGTGCCACTAAAGAATGGAGGTTAGCAGCAAAACTGATTTTAGCCACTTAAAAAAAAGTTGTACCTTAAAAAATCTATACCAGTTTAGGTGGGCACTATATTAAGTATATTTTCACTGATTTACTTCACAGTCAGACAGCCATTTCCTTTGGCACTAAATTTTCTCCACTATAGAACTTCCATAATCTCATACCTCTGTCTCTTGTGGCCCATTCAGTCCAGGTCCCCAGGAACTTCACCAGGCTTTGAAGACAATTTTCATAGTGGCCAAACAGTGTAATTATAGCTTTTAAGTCCATCACTTGAAGCCACAAAAGATTTTTGTCCTGTAGACTTACATTGAGAAGGAGACGTCTGTTTATCTGTGGATACTTTTTTTTGATCGTCACAACCTCAACGAAATGACTCGTTTCACTATCAGGATTTGATTCATTTGGTCTGATAACATTTGATAACACACTAAATCATCGGGGTAATTTTATAGGCGGCAGCTGAATGATTTTGGCTTCATGCACCACTGACCTTCACAGGAATGAACAGGGCTCCGCCTCTAATGCTGTATCCAGTTCTCTTTATACATCTCAGGTTCAACCTTCCTCTGCAAAAGTTCCTTTTCTGTATACTCTGGATCATAAAGGTATCTCACAGTGAATGGCATGTCACTGTCACTGTCATAACCACTCATTTTTTATTTTCTTGTATTTGCTGTCTCCTCCATAAAACGCTGAAAGTCTGACCCAACAGCTGATCTGCAGCGTAATGCAGCGTGCAGCACAGTTGCGTTTATGTGTATGAATATGGAAGTTCAACAGTTGAGAAAATGTAGTGCCAAAGGAAAAGCCTGTATGACGGTGAAGTAAAGGGGATAAAATATTCTAAAAATAGCGTACACCTTAAGTGACATTGGGCCTCTATCTAGATGGCTAAGATACATTTTCCTTCTGCGTCGACACTCCTGTCCGCTTCTTCAAACTGGGAGCGTGATGACCACCATGTAGTGAATATAATACGCTGATTATAGATAAGCATCTCGTACAACCCCACTTCAAAAATCTGATCCATCCTTTTAAGATATGATATTGTTGATTACAATATTCTGTGAAACCACATATCCGCCACCATTGTACATTGTGTTCATACGTCTTTGTTTAGCAGTTAGCATTGGAGCTACTTCTTAAATAACAAGTGACTGGCAGTCTGTGACAGTAGAAAGCCTTCATCTAATGACTGCATCTCAAAAGGTCTTGAATGGTGTTGCCAGGTGACTGTTGGATATATAGGTGACTTGCTTGTTTACTTACAAGCTATAACAACAGACAGCTTTGCAGCTGTAACAGGTTAATTTTGTGCACCTTTAGCTTGGCAAGTAGTCCCCCCTACTTTCAGTCTTTGTGCTAAGATAGTCTAAACTCATTTTAGACTTATCTCCGTACTGGACAACAAGAGATGAAACTGAGAAACTCATAAAGTTTACAAAGTGTTGAACTATTCCTTTAATTTTTCAAACTATTCATATATTTTCTGCTATATTCATTGAGTGATACTGTGACATACATTTTGTTTCTTTTGTTGTCTGTTTGTGATTAATATTGTAAACTGTTTTGTTTTCAGTAAAATGATCCAAGTTGCGTTTGACCTGATTTGGTGTCTTTGAAGTAGGTGAATGGAAAATGTTGTAGATTTTGGAGAAGACAGAAAGACAGAGAGGAGGAGGAAGGAGTGAGAGATGAAGGTGGTTACTAAGTGCAGAGATGTGGTTTCCTCTGCCGTTGACACCAACTTCCTGTTTGTGTTATTTCTGTCGTAACTTGTATATCTTTCCCCCTTCTCCCCCAGTCTCCTTCTTTCTTTCTCCTCCTTGTTGTCTTATCATGTTTCTTTCAATCCCTCATTATTCTTTTCAGTCGTCTCTTGTCTTCTCTCTTTTGTCTGCCTCTGTTCTTTTCTTCCTCCCACTTTCTTTTTCTGTCTCATGCGTGGTGAAGTCTGGGTTGAGGTTGATTGTTTATTCATCTGCTCGTCATCACATGTGTCAGCTATCACTGATTGGATTTTTACCAAACTTGGAAATAGAAAATAGAAAGTTCTTGAGTAAAAGAATGCAGTGGGGGTACCACCTCTAGTCCTGGCAATGCAGTTTTCCTAAATGTCAGAGTGTGAGTGAGAGATCATCACAGTCAGATCATGCTAAAACATTAATGGGGATGGTAGAGTGGTGTGTATGTGGAGAACATTGGTGTAAAAGAAAAAGAAAAAGCAAAGGCAAGAGTCATGCAGTGCAATACACAATTTCCAAATTTTCACATACCATATTCTTTTATTGTTTGTCATTATTATTGTTGGTTGATAGCTAAGTAGTTTATTTGTGTTGATTTCTCACCCTAAATTATAAGTTTGAATTAAATCAAATTAAATTGCATTAAATTAGATAAAATTAAATTAAATTAAATTAAATTAATTCAATCAAATCAAATTAGATTAAAACAAATCAAATCAAATTGCATTGAATTAAATTAAATTAAATTGAATAGAAATGAAATGAAATGAAATGAAATGAATTGAATCAAATTAAATTAAATTTGATTAAATCAAATCAAATCAAATCGCATTAAATTAAGTAAATTAAATTAAATTAAATTAAATTATAATTTTGGGTACTTGGGAAGGTTGCCTAGGGCACTATATGTGCTAGTTCCAGCACTGCAAACCATGACCTGTATTTTCCAAGCGCCTCAAAGAAGAAAATCACTCCAAACTGGCAAAAAGTGTGAGATGCAACTTTGGTCCAACTTTTAGACCTAGTGGTAAATGACTCTCATCTCTTGTGATATTTAGGTGAGCTTCAGCTCTTGTGCGGTTTATCCATTTAATAACCATTTTTTATTCATTCATTAATTTAAAATTACACACAGTGGAACTGTATTTAGGACATATTGTTACGGTCTATTTTCCAATAGCACAGTACAGTAGAGAATTGTTGACACTTTGTCATGCCTCTGCATATAATACCAACACCAAAGGCAGGCTTTAGCATCTCTATGAGACGCACTGGGTATTTTAACTAAGTACTGTGTACTGTGATTACTATGTAACCCATTCATGGCAATACTTGACACACAGAGCAACTGACAAAGTATCAAGAGCAATAAAGGCAGGAGTGGAGACCGCTGTTTGTGTCTTGCGTGAAAACAAAAGTCAGTGTTGTTTAAACATAACATTATGTAACATTGTAGCTCACGTTACATAGTTATTTTAATCCAAAATTATGTTTTTTTTCTAAATCTAAGTAAGTAGTTTTGTTGCCCAAACCGATCCATGACTGTTTGAAAACTTTAACCACGTGTTACAATGTTTTTTAACTTAGGAGACAGCTGTGCATCATGTACAGATATTAAAGGGTGCATCTTTGATCTATGTATGTCATGTTGACCTATGTTTCACCTGCCTGGTTTAAGCCCCTCCCCCTAACTTCACCACTGCCTGATTCATCAATCTACCCAAAAACAGGCCTATTTCTACTGTAATTCTGTGTGTGTGTGTGTGTGTGTGTGTGTGTGTGTGTGTGTGTGTGTGTGTGTGTGTGTGTGTGTGTGTGTGTGTGTGTGTGTGTGTGTGTTTGTGTGTGTGTGTCCATCTGTGTATGAGTGGGTGTATTTTGCCTCGTCCTCCGCTGGTCAGGTCACGGTATGAGATGATAATCTGGCCTCATTGCAAATGTCCCATCCAGAGAAACAATGACAGATGACTGCAGATTACAGCTGCAGATTATCCAGCAAGGGATTGATGCGGGGGGACAGAAATGGAGAGAGAGGGGGAGCAGAAAGAGAGAAATGGAAGAGCATGTGACATGTACAGATTCATGAAGACATGTCAAGTTATTGAGGAAAGATGAAGGAAAAAGACAGAAGAAGGAGCCCTTTGTGCAGGATGGAGACTGATTTAAGAGGACGTCTTGTTACATTTCTGCGGTCTCCTACTACCTAAAAGCGATTTAACACTACCCCTATGATGCTGATAACATGCATGTATGAATGATGAATACAATAATCCATTTCATGTCCTCAGATTATCAAATGGTGTTTCAAAGTTTGATTGACAGGTCATCTCCAGGCTGCACTGCACAAATACACCACAGCAACTTAGAAGATAGAACCAAAAATATCCGAAATTAAATGCGTGATAAGCTATGAGCCATCTGGCCTAGTAAATCCAAACATAAACATAAAAATAATTCAACACCAGGATCCCTAAATGACAGTCCAGTGAGGGACAGAAATCACCACTCCTGTAATGTATCTCGGCAGCCTGTTCTTAGCTGCTAGTTGTGGATACAAATAATAAGGAACGTTATTATCGCATTGAACACTGACTACCAGTTTAATAGTCAATGTTTTATTCAGCAGGTTACTGAGCAAATTATATGATAACCTAAATCGGGCCAACATGAAAGTATAATATAAGCTCAGTTTAAACTGAGAAAAGGTCAAGAAATAACTACATAAGAGATAAAGAAGCCGCTTCACCACTTTTAGAGAAACCTGTAAATAATGAAGCAGCAGTAAATGACAACACAAAAAGTCAGGAGATGTCACAGTATACAGTCTCACATAAATAATGCTTTCTACAGTATGTGAGATGTACTTGAGTTGGAAAACGTATGTTTCATATTACAAAATGGCCTGATACCCCACAGCGTCTTTTTCACACCTGAATGTCCGAGCCAAGGTTTGTATTTTTGTTACACTGTATAATTCATTGCCATTAGTTTTGATTTCACATTGCAATTGTGACATGTCTATGCCATATCGTCATCACCTACGTGACTTAGGTCTCACTAAACTTGACACTGATCAGTTTGCAGGTGGGCTCTTTTACATTTACCACCACACCACAAATTTACTGCTAATTTCTCTTCTGCTGCGTTCACCAACACCTGTCTGCTCTCAGCATAGTCACTGTCATTCTCTCCATCACTAAACCATACACACACTACGCACTGAGGTGTTATACTACTCTTATCACATGCCAGTAGCCTGGCAAAAAACCTGTAAATCATCCAAAAGTTCAACCATTAATAAAAGGTTTTCACACTAGAAACGACCAGATCATGGTTCACTTTGATCTTTGACAACATTCTCTTTTCAGGACATGATTTGGTTGTTTGGTCCTGACTGTGGTCTGCGGGAGATTTACACCTGTAATTTTCGGGTCGTAGCAAACTAAAAAGCCCAAAACTCCAGACCAAATGAGGTAGGTGTGAAAGGGCCCTGAGCAGTATAATGTTGTAGTCCTATGTTAGGTCTGGAGCTGAAATGGTACCCTGGAAAATGAGACAATTTCTGGTAAACACTTAAACAATGAAATCTGAATCTACAAAAAAAGGAAAAACATCTGGAAATACATGCAAAATAATTTGTGTTTATAGAACACATCTGGAGTCTGAACCAGATTAATGAGGCTAATTTAGGACTAAAGACACTCCTACCTCAGAGTTATTGAGAGTTATTGATGAAGCGTCGCACTCTTTCAGCAGGAGAAGAACTTCTCACACATATCAAATATTGAAGCCCCTCTATTATCTGAAATAAAAAATATAATTAGACTCCATATTGAATTTTATCAGTAGTAATTAAATTGAGATACACACTCTCATCCCAACTCAAATACGAACACTTGGCCAGTGGCCCGTCACATCAAAATATGACTAGGTTCCCCTCCCGCGTCAGTTTTAGATCTTCAGGGATGGCATGTCAATTTGCACTCATTGCATACATGTTCTTATTCTTTTTTAAATTCTGTTTTCAGAGCAAATGTACAGTTTCTGTTAATTAAATGTGTACAGTCTTTTTCAAAATAAACTTAAAATGTAGGAAAACGTTCCTTTTTAGTTCTTAAAAAAAGTACGGGGTTAGGCTTAGAAAAAGCTTTATGGTTTGGCTTATAAGTACACTTGTTACTACTGTATTGTAACATTGCATCACATGTCATGTGACATACATCATTAGCATTGTATGCAACACATACTAGCACACTTCATTATTCTTAAAACAACTTGACTGAGTTTTGGCTTTACACAAAACACGTACTGTGGGCACCTAGGTGAAAGTCCGGTGTTTGTTTGACCCATCCCCCTCCCCCCTCGCTATTTATACTTCTGTAGTTGCCCAGACCATCAACAAATGGCACTGCCCATTCATCTGATACTGCCGCTAAAGTGTCTCTGTGCGTTGGTGTCAAACACCAATGGGCCACTGACCCGTCGTCTGTATTTGATAACTTGGGAGTGAGACCACGCTGAGTTGACATATCCTTCATTATGCATTTGTCATCCAACCAGAGGGACATGATTGTGTTTGAATAAGTTTTATTCCACTCTCACTTAGGACCCTCATCATGATCTTTGTGGGGCATGTAAGAGCCATCAAAGTTAGATTCATGACTGTTTAAGTTGCTGTTTGTGACAGAATCATCACAGCTACATTTTCTCCATTACAATAAGGTATAACTTAGTTAGGACATGGGTTTCTGCAGAGACAGCATGCATTCTCCTCTGCATCTCAGCCTTTAATAAGATTATTGTCTTATATGCAGATGATGTGTTACTATATGTGTCAGTACTTAGAAATTGAATCCCAAGACTGATGGACTGCTTGGCCTCATAGGGTAAATTCTCAGGATGTAAAGTAAATGTTGTCAAGCTTTGGCTTTAAATTCACATGATACAGATTTGAGTGGCGTTATCTTTTAGGTGGCCTAGGCGCCATCATACCACATGACTTTCATAAATTATATTAAATGAGAAATTATAGATAAGGTATCCCTGGATCTTGATAGGTGGATGCTGCCACCTCAAACTTTGTCAGGTACAGTAGCACGTGTCAGAATGAACGTGCAGCCTAGTGGTTTTTGTGCCTAAACCTAACCTAACCTGGTGATTGAGTTGGTTATGCGCTGTTGCAATGCTTTAATTTTTCCATTACTATTAATTCAATCTCAGGTAATGTAAAACCAGTGCTGGATGAACAAGGACTGGTTTGAAAATATGGAGTTCAGTGTAAGTAGGTGGAGGTCTGTTTAATGAAATTTTGATGCTGTTTTTTCATTTTTTCCTCTCTCCTCTGTTAAGCTCCTCTCTGTATCAGATCCATTGTCCACTAAGCCCCTTCTGCTGCTCTATTACCACTCTCACAACACATACACCACACACACACACACACACACACACATACACACACACACACACACACACATATACATATACATATATATATATGAACAGAGACGGTTGAGTTGATAGAGGGAGGACAGAAAAAGAGTTAAGGCGTTGAGGTCTGATCTATGGTTCTCTTTTTAGGTCATTAACAGTATGCACAGGAAGGAGAAGAGCTGCATACTGTTAATGACCTAAAAAGAGAACCATAGATCAGACCTCAACGCCTTAACTCTTTTTCTGTCCTCCCTCTATCAACCCAACCTTTGGGCTTTTTAGGTCATTAACAGTATGCACAGGAAGGAGAAGAGCTGCATGTTAATGTCTGACCATTTGTCCTTTCTATTTTTGGCAGTAGATATAAAGTACAACAGAAGACTAGTGTATATCTGCTGTTAGAAGCTGAGCTGGAACATCATCTGACCATGAAATGATTGGCAGTTGGCAGTTATCAAGCCAGATGTCCTGTTGGAGTGGTTTGGATTGTCAGAGGTTCAAGGTCTAGTCCTTGCTCTTGAATATCCAGGGACAGGGAGGAGGGATAACAGAGAAAGTAAGTAAGAGAGGAGGGGCAAGGATGGGAAGCGAGAACGCAAGAATCAAAACCTATAAGAACAAAAACGTGAGATCATAAAGAAGGGGAGGGGAGGGGACATAACAGTGAGAGAGGGGGAGGATTATTTACCGTTTTAAAGGAATAAATAATCTGTATTGTATGAATCTGGCACAGAGAGGGAGGGCATAGAAAGAGACGGAGTGAGAGAGAGGGTTTATGCAGGAGCAGCAGCAGCAGCAGACCAGCAAAGAAGAGCGGGAGAGAAAATTATTTTTTGGAATTGTTTGTTTTTGTTGTGAAGTATTTTTTAAATTCCTGTCGGAAGCAGAGATGCGGCTCTGAGCGAGGACAGAGGGAGCTGCCTGCTTAGGAAATGCCTCGAGGAAAAGATGTAATCTGGAGCTGAAATAGATAGATACAGGTGGGTGAAAGGACAGGCGTGCATGTGTGTGTGTTCTTGTACTTAATACATAGTGAGGACCATGCATTTTAACCCATAGAGAGAGGACATTTTTGAGGACACTTTGGCTGGTTGAGGCCGGTTCAGGTTTTCATTAGGGTAAGGATAAGGGGAGTTGGAGACATTTAGTTATGATGGTTAAGGTTAAGGTAAGGGGCTAGGGAATGCATGATGTCAATGAGAGTTCTCACAAACATAGAAGTACAAGATACAACATAGTGTGTGTGTGTGTGTGTGTGTGTGTGTGTGTGTGTGTGTGTGTGTGTGTGTGTGTGGATGTTAACTGTATTGTATCATCTGACCTGTTCACGGTGATTGTTGTCTCCTGGGAACATGTACATCACACTCACATTTTATATATTTAGCTGTATGTTCTACTGTCTGGTCTTTGATCTTGTGCAGAACATCCAGTGTCTGGATTTAACCTAGTTCCACCCAGCTGAGGTGTATGAGTGTGTGACTGTGTGACACTGACTTGTAAATATTGTCTGCCACTTACTTGTGGAGGCTCTGATTGGCACTAAGTGTTTGCACCCATGTCACAGTTTGGTCAGTATAACCCAGATGAACTACCAATATTGAGGTACAGGGATGTAAACAACAGAATAGGTGCACGCTGAGTGGTCAATCTCAGCCAATTCTAGGATGTCTAAACCACAGAGAAGGTCAGAAAAACACATGGAAGCTGCTAAAACTTACAGAGAAGGACTTTGACAGCTGGAAAGGGTGCAATGTTTTGAAAAGCTATACTTAATATATCCCTACAAGCTGGCTTCTTTATCTTAGAGTGACGACCCAACAATTCTGCCTTTTATTTCAGTATAGCACACTTTTGAAGCTACATTTTAGGAACATTTTACAGAAACTATAGAAATCTTGTACTATTGTAGTAGGCTATGGAATGACATCAGAATCCGATATTCAGCCAAGAATGCAAGAAACAACAGCTTAATATCAATATGCTTGCCTTACATCATTAATTTAATTAAGAGTTGCTGTTATTAATAATTCATCTACCTGATAAGAAACACACAGAACAAACTTGAATGTTGCCAAGATTCATGGAGAGTCAGAAATCCGGGTCAGTTTGGCCAACTCCAACCGCCTCTTTTCCTCAGACACTCTTCTCATTGATTTGCCATAGCTTTTGGCAATCTGTAGTACTCCAAGTGCATTTCCCCATCTGGAAGATTAGCACAGCCAAGAACATGGCAATAAATTAGCAATAATAATCAAAAACAATTGCGAGTTTGGTTCAGTTGATTTGATTATGTTCAGTATCTTCAAAATGCCTGACTTCCAGGTTGATGACGTAGTGTGAATTCGCTGGATTGTCTTTCACTGTAGGTGTGGGGTAATAAGCAGAGGTAATATGAACCTTTCTGGGGCCCAAAGAAAATTTTCACTATATTTTGAGCCTCTTTGTTTTTATCACTAACATAGAGAGCAAAACATGCACCTTGGATCTGCTCTTTGTAGGGCCTACCAATCAGTAAGACAAGTAGAACTGTAGGACTGGGGGACAAGGCCTCTGATTGAAATGTTGTTTGCACCCACATGTTGAAAATCTGTCCTAGTTAGTTTTTATTTGTTTGGCCCTTATCTCAGGCCTCTGCATCCATGACACTGTGACTGTGAATCCAACCATAACTGAGCTAGGTACCCTTACTGTAGTATGTGGGCATCATCCATCATTGTATTGTTAACATGCTAAAACATCCTAAGCAAGTTAGCATGGCTAATTAGAAGCTTGTCAAAACTTAATCAGTGGTGGAATTGAATTAGTGCTACTGGACAGAAATATTGAATACAAAATAGTTTCCATCAATTTCATTCACAGCGGTCACATGACACTGTGTTACATCAGGTCTGTAGTGATGGCAGACGTCAGCTGGGCCAGTGTGTGCCGGGACAGAAGAGGAGCTAGCGTTCTGCTGCTCTTTTGGATTTTCACAGGAGGTAAGTCTTTAACATGTTAATTGTTGTTTGTTTTGTTTTTTTGTTTTTGTCTGTGGTAATTTAGAGAGTCATAGGGTGGAGGTCAGAGGTCAACATTTCTAATTAATCTCTGGGAAATCTTTCTTGTTCATTCCAATTTTTATGCTGTTCACTTGTTATTGTTGTTGTTTGTATCCTGCTCTTTTCAGCCATAAATTCTGTCACACAATTGTCCTATTTGCACCATTTTTCTTAAAAGATCACCTCCAGATTTTACATTCTCACTTGCCCAAACCTGTTCACTTCCATTCTCCACTTGTCTACCAGGTCCCATCGGACTTATTCTCCTGTCTCAGTCTCCTCATTCCTGCAGCTAAAACTACTTTTTATGGCATCAGATCGGTTCATAGACTAACATACACGTTGATACCCGATCCAGCATTTCAGACAGTATTGAAGGCATTTCTGATACTGGTATTGGTTTCAGGACAGCTCTACTAAATAGTCTTTGGGCCAAAATTTTTCTTGACTTTCTAACATGCTTTAATCTCTCACACTTTGATTCTCATTTACTCACAATCTTTAATTTATTATTCCCTCAGTCCCTCCATCCCTTCTGCAGCCCCCTCTCCCCCTCTCCCTGCCGGTGCACATGTCGGTTGTCCCTCCATCCTGGCAGTTCCTCCCACTGTCTCAGGCAGAGCTGGGGCCTCTTTTCTCCAACTCCAGCCCCTTCTCCTTCTCCCAGAGCCTGTTCATGGTGCCCCAGCCTGGCCGGACCCTGAGACCAGGCCTCCAGGCTTCATTTGGCCCTTACTCAGTCACACAGGTAAGAGAAAAAGGAAAGGACAGAGATCTGTGGGTGCCAATGTACGATCATTTTACATGAACTGCTAAAGCTAACTATTTACACATCTCCTTGTTTTTCCACAGCTCATATCAGAGCCTGTCCTCCCTTTCTCTCCCCTTCTGTCCGCCTCCCTCCTCTCAGAGCATGTGGAGACGGAGAGGGATAAGGATGGACAGAAGAGATTCAGGGTGAGGATACTGTTCCACAAGAGGGGCAACACCAACAATCGAGGGACCTGTATCACCCTGCATGCCTTCAAGGAGACAGAGGAACACAAGGCCTCCTGTATCACACAGGTGAAGTCCAGATTCTGAAGCCTGGTCTCCCAGGGCTGTGTCCCTAGTGTCATTACAGTGACGAATGTGTTAGCATCTGTGGCTTTTCACAAACTCCAATATAAACCCATTTGCATCATTATTAGATGCTACTACTGGCAAAGTATAAGGAGCAAGCAAGTCTGCTTAGGGTGGGCAGGAGAGGTGGTGGATAGGTCCAGCAAGTGCAGGAGACCGACATTCAAGACCAACAAACAACATCAGTTGCAGTGTTTATGCCAAAACACGATAAGTAGGGGCAAGATCACATTGATCTTAACTCAGTGTTTTCTCTCTGTCCTTCTCACTTCTTCCCAGCCTCCACTAGGGCTGTGTGTGGTAACTCTGACACTGCCCAATGACTGGTTTGAGGATCAACACACCAACCAGTCACATCAAGATCTGGACAACTGGCACAGTAACATCCACCCTCGTCGTCGGGTGCAGAAGCGGGAACGACAGCGGAGGGGATATCCCCATGGCAACCTTGTCAACCGCCACCATACGACTTCTCCGTCATTAAGGTAAAGTCTAAAGATTTAATGTTTATTCATTTATTAGTCCACTCATTCATTTCAGTCAGTCAACTCAATGGATTATTATATGACAGTAGAAAATGTACAGAATTAATATTTGGTGTTTTGGCTCTGACCTCGACACTCCCTACAAGGAAGTGACACTTGGTGAAGGAGTGGTTTTCCATATGCTGTATGAATATTAGCAGCAGTAACAGCATGTGATTTCATCAGTGGCAGCATAGCTTCAGTGTGAACAATGTGGCAGCAGGCATGCAGTAAGAGAGTGACAGGGCACTAACTGCATAAAGAGGTATTTCACTGCTGGTCTTTTCATGAATATGGGCTCTCTGTGCAAACACTTTTGAAATTGGTGCTATATAATAAAAAAAACTGGAAAAGGTAGAAGAGGTAGAAAACCTAAAACTACCAGAATGCACTGCACAGCTCCGAACCAATAAACACTCCAGCTGGCAACGTAATGTGAGCTTGTATGGTTGCCAGCTGGTAAAAAAACAATCTCATATTACAGATAAAATATAGATTAAAATATGTTTCTAAAAATGGGCGGCACGGTGATGTGGTGGTTAGCACTCTCACCTCACAGCAAGAGGGTTGCCGGTTTGATCCCGGGCATGGGAGCCCTTCTGTGCGGAGTTTGCATGTCCTCCCCGTGTCAGCGTGGGTTCTCTCTGGGCACTCCGGCTCTCTCCACAGTCCAAAGACATGCAGATTGGGGACTAGATTAATTGATAACTCTGAATTGTCCGTAGGTGTGAATGTGAGCGTGAATGGTTGTCTGTCTCTATGTGTCAGCCCTGCAATAGTCTGGCGACCTGTCCAGGATGTACCCTGCCTCTCGCCCGATGTCAGCTGGGATAGGCTCCAGCCTCCCCGCGACCCTCAAGAGGATGAAGCTGTTAGAAGATGAATGAATGAATGAATGTTTCTAAAAATATTTAAAACGAGAAATAGGCAATGCAGTGATAGAATCTTAGTTCATATTTGACCGGCACTGCTTAATTTAACTGTTTGATCTGAGTAATTTCAACCTCCATTTCCACAATTCAGGAAAAAGTATAGTGCTTATTTCCCATTCACAAACTCTCACATTACAGCTAAACAGGGCACTACGATATGATTCTGAAAACATTTTAGGTGAGAAATAGGCAATACAGCACCAGAATTTTGGTTTTTAGTTGATCAGCACTGATTAGTTTGAGAGAGATCATCCTCAATACACTTTGTGTCCATTCTGGCAGGTGAACAGAAATGAGGAAGTAAGAACAGAAATCTTTGGTTTGAGCAACAGCCCAAGAGCCTCCTAAAGCACAGGTGGCCTTTATTAGGTTGAAACAAGCAATTTGCAACAAGTTTGTGCAGTCAAGAGAGTTTGCTGATTCCAACTTGGAACAATCATGTGCACAAACCTCACAGTAAAAAGTTAGAGTTTGAAATAAGGACATGAAAGTGTTGCATGAAGCCTGTAATGTTTAGGCAGGAGGAAGAGGTCTGATTATAACAGGAAAACTGAGCATGGACAGGTGTGTTTGAAGCAGTTCTCTTGGATTCCTTTTTCCTCTATGGGTTGTGGATGATCATGATCATTTAATCAGTTGCCTATGTGAAAGATAAATTTATGCCTTCATTCAGATACCATGCAGGTGTTGATGGCGACACCCAGGGGTATGTCCCATGGGCCCTCAGATACCGACGGATTCCCATGAGAAACCAAATACAGCTTTACTACTCCTCCTCCGACACAGTGGCCGACCTAATGCTGACACCACCACGGTATGTCACAGAGAATATGGGAACATGTAGAGAGACTCTTTTCAGTTTTCAGTTATTTCATTGCTGCCCAGCAATTAATTTCTGCCTGTCATTCTCCTACATCTGCTGATCTCCTCGTACCATCCACCAAGATGTGTGGAGGACAGAGCGGCTCAGTCCCAGAGGCAGCTCATCCATATCAAAGCAGTGGCACTGAAGGAGAAGCAGGATGAGAGAGAGCACAGCAGGACCAAAGAAGAAGAGACCTGTTTGAACGGGCAGGGGGAGGAGGAGCTTAGCCTGGACCCCCATGTCATGATTCGCTATTACAGAGGTCCGGTCCTCATAGGACAGCCAATCAAAGTGTCGGTGAATCTGAGAGCCAACTTCAGTGCTGAGTTTGTCGTTATAAGGTAAACACAAAATGATTCATTCTGTGTCACTAAATGCCAACACACTCTTGTAGTTTCGCATTAAGAATCTGTCTGTGCCTTCAGGCTGAAGGTGAAGAAGGGCTTAGTGTCAATGGTGGCCCAAAGAACTCTGACCTCTGACTTGTGGTCAGTGACCCTGGAGAAAAGCCAAGGCGCCAAACATGACGTGGTGTCCATCGTCTGCCACAAGCACAGCACACCCAAGCACGCATACAAGTAGGTCATGAGTTTGACTCCACCTCAGTTCAGTGCGTCGGTGAACCATTACACTCAAAAAATGCGGACAGGCAAAGGGGCATAGTATCTTTAGCCAATCCTGTGATAACTGAAAACAACACCCGTAACCATAGTGACAGCACTTACACATTAAAACATAGAAAAAAGCAAAAAGCAATAGCAAGCAGAATTATTTTAGCACATTTTACCTCTCAGGTAACCAGATACCATTTCCAACACTTCTGACATTTGATGTTGGGGGCAGCCAATTTCTTTAAAGGTGGGATAGGCAGTTTCATTTTGGTGTCATATTAATATATATACATATAAACATTAGCATATTGTAATTCAAATGATCTGAGACAAAACTAGACTTCTGCACCTCCTCTTGGCTCATGACTTTAACAGTTCTGGTTTGGATTTAAAGAACTTATATACTGATGTATTAAAGTTGTAAAGTTGAATACACTGGCTGCTGCTCAGTCTCAGCTATCTGTCGTCCTGTAGTCCCACTTCACTCCAGCAGGTGGTGTGTCTGTCAGTCGACGGCCTGAGGCAGAGCTTCGGTGTTGCCATGACTGTCTCTGCCAGCTGGTGGGTGGAGTTCTCCGGGCGAAGTAACCACCTATCACCACATGGGGCAGCAGTGAGCATCTTCTCATTTGCCGATCGACAGATCTTTGGCATCGCTCCCATCACAGAGGTACTTCATCAATTTGAGATCATTAAAGATCAATCCAATCAATCTGTTTAAACATTTTTTTCTGATCCTCTATCCTCAGAGTAACACCATCATCAACACAGCCATACTGACCAACCAGCCGGTGTCACTTCCTGTCATTGTGCTGGCCATAAACCAAGATGGGAAGGTGTCAGACGTCACCTCTGCAGTCACGTGCCACTCAACCAACGAGAACACTGTCAAGGTGAGACAAAAGACCAGCCTAAAATAAACAAAAAACATATACAGTACAGGCCAAAAGTTTGGACACACCTTCTCATTCAATGCGTTTTCTTTATTTTCATGACTATTTACATTGTAGATTCTCACTGAAGGCATCAAAACTATGAATGAACACATGTGGAGTTATGTACTTAACAAAAAAAGGTGAAATAACTGAAAACATGTTTTATATTCTAGTTTCTTCAAAATAGCCACCCTTTGCTCTGATTACTGCTTTGCACACTCTTGGCATTCTCTCGATGAGCTTCAAGAGGTAGTCACCTGAAATGGTTTTCCAACAGTCTTGAAGGAGTTCCCAGAGGTGTTTAGCACTTGTTGGCCCCTTTGCCTTCACTCTGCGGTCCAGCTCATCCCAAACCATCTCGATTGGGTTCAGGTCCGGTGACTGTGGAGGCCAGGTCATCTGCCGCAGCACTCCATCACTCTCCTTCTTGGTCAAATAGCCCTTACACAGCCTGGAGGTGTGTTTGGGGTCATTGTCCTGTTGAAAAATAAATGATCGTCCAACTAAACGCAAACCGGATGGGATGGCATGTCGCTGCAGGATGCTGTGGTAGCCATGCTGGTTCAGTGTGCCTTCAATTTTGAATAAATCCCCAACAGCGTCACCAGCAAAACACCCCCACACCATCACACCTCCTCCTCCATGCTTCACAGTGGGAACCAGGCATGTGGAAAACATCCGTTCACCTTTTCTGCGTCTCACAAAGACACGGCGGTTGGAACCAAAGATCTCAAATTTGGACTCATCAGACCAAAGCACAGATTTCCACTGGTCTAATGTCCATTCCTTGTGTTTCTTGGCCCAAACAAATCTCTTCTGCTTGTTGCCTCTCCTTAGCAGTGGTTTCCTAGCAGCTATTTGACCATGAAGGCCTGATTCGCGCAGTCTCCTCTTAACAGTTGTTCTAGAGATGGGTCTGCTGCTAGAACTCTGTGTGGCATTCATCTGGTCTCTGATCTGAGCTGCTGTTAACTTGCGATTTCTGAGGCTGGTGACTCGGATGAGCTTATCCTCAGAAGCAGAGGTGACTCTTGGTCTTCCTTTCCTGGGTCAGTCCTCATGTGTGCCAGTTTCGTTGTAGTGCTTGATGGTTTTTGCGACTCCCCTTGGGGACACATTTAAAGTTTTTGCAATTTTCCGGACTGACTGACCTTCATTTCTTAAAGTAATGATGGCCACTCGTTTTTCTTTAGTTAGCTGATTGGTTCTTGCCATAATATGAATTTTAACAGTTGTCCAATAGGGCTGTCGCCTGTGTATTAACCTGACTTCTGCACAACACAACTGATGATCCCAACCCCATTGATAAAGCAAGAAATTCCACTAATTAACCCTGATAAGGCACACCTGTGAAGTGGAAACCATTTCAGGTGGCTACCTCTTGAAGCTCATCGAGAGAATGCCAAGAGTGTGCAAAGCAGTAATCAGAGCAAAGAGTGGCGATTTTGAAGAAACTAGAATATAAAACATGTTTTCAGTTATTTCACCTTTTTTTGTTAAGTACATAACTCCACGTGTTCATTCATAGTTTTGATGCCTTCAGTGAGAATCTACAATGTAAATAGTCATGAAAATAAAGAAAACGCATTGAATGAGAAGGTGTGTCCAAACTTTTGGCCTGTACTGTATGCTTGTTAATTATGTTGCCCAGCTTCAGAAGGATAACATGATTTTTGTCCACACGATTTTACCAACAAAAAAACCTTTTCTGCTAAGCTGCTAAGTGGATCTTGAAGACTGAAATTTTTTCTCAGATGCCTTTTTACAAGGTTAGAATGAACTAGCGTTCAACGTCAGCTCAGCTTAACACAGATTGGAATCTTCTCCACGTGTCTTCTGTCTGTCTCCATCATGACCACAGGTGTCCAGCGACTGCTCAACCCTCTGTGTGGACGGCAGTGAGTCAGGGCTGGGTGATACCTGTGCAGTGGTGGAGTTTCAGCTGGGTGCGCTCTATGGCTCTGTGTGTGTGGAAGTGTGGGCTCCTTCAGTGCCCCTGCGAGTGTCCTTGGCAGACCCCATTCTCAACGTCATCGATGGCTGGAACCACTTCACAAAGAAAGGGTAGGAGACAGCCCTAAGGTGTCTTCACTGTGATTTATTTAGCTTCTTTATAAGCTTTTTTCTACATGCTTCACTGGACACAAACATTACCACGAAGTTCTCTTTAGTCCCAGTGTATCCTTTAAGTATGTAATTAAATCAGTCAATGTCAAGCATTCTCTGGCCCAAAAAAGGAAAAATCACTTGTTTTTGTAACTTTTCAACAAAGAGGGTCCAAATGAGCAAATGGATATATAGGAGCAACCATGATGTTAAACTTTATGGACTATAGTTTTAGCTAAAGCTGGAACAATGACTACGTTTACATGCACTTTTATTCTGAATATTCCAAATATTCTGAGTTTGACATAGGTTATGTAAACACCATACTCCAATTGGATATTCCAAATTAGGCCTTTTTCCAATTAAAATATGTGGGATATATCGGTATTATTTGGGGTTCAAGAATACTCTTTGGACATGTATACATGCCATTTGGAAAACGCATCTCACCGGGGGCCTTTACCACAATTTGTGATATACAGCCTCTTTCCTGTTTTCGGTCACCTCTGTGCGTTGTCGTGGATGCATTGTAAATGAACCAACTAGCCAACAGTTTGCAAGGCTGAGGTAGAGATACATGCCCCAAAGAAAAACCCACATTACTTATAGAAACACACCCACTTTTAAACATTACCAAAGACTTGGATATCAGTAGGTTTTTGGATACATGCAAATATCGCACCACAGACCCTTTCAAAAAGGTATTTGAAGGAATAAAATGAGGCTGTTTGCACGGTTGAACAATCCTATTTTGATCCAAAAAAGCAAAATGATAAGCAATTTCAGCCATTCCACACTTTTCTATAATATTGATGATAAACAACATGTTAAATCACATTAATTGGAGAATGCACAGCTGCATGTAAACGAGAATGTTGGTGGAATATTTATTTTCATCAGTCATGTAAACAGCTTCGGAGAATTTTTATTTTTTTTTGGAATAGGGGCAAAAACTGCAATATTCTGCGCATGTAAACATAGTTTTAAGAAAGTATTTCATTAAATCTGTTGTTTACATCCATGTTTACAAGCTTGCAGTCTTCTCTCCTGTCTTCATTGGAGCATTGCTGCAAAACTTGGTGCATTACCATCACCTGTAGTTCAGAAGTTTATGTCGCCCATGCGTATGTGCACATGCACAAGAGACAAAGTGGGGAACCACTCGTAGAAAAATTGCTCCATTGTGCCACTAGAGGTCAGAAACTCCACAGGAAACATTTCAGTCCTGTTGAAGCTGTGAGCTCCGAGATCTGAGGTTACTATTCATTACATAAGGGTTGGTAACACAAGCATGATCCTGTACATCTATGTATTGTCTCACAGACACTCAGAAATATGTTAAGGCCATCAGTTTCTAATGTGTGTCCTGTCTCTTCAGGTGTGTGCCAGTGTATCAGCGCTCATCAGTCCAGGTCCTGACTCAGTTCACTGCTCAGGACTCTCAGAGCAGAACCACGCACCTCCTGGGCTCATCTGATTGGTTTGTGGACGTTACAGAGCTGGTCCGTAACTGGCTGAGAGTAGAGGACCCTCGAGTGGCTTCCCTCGGCAACCACAATGACCTGATTGGTTTACGACCAGGAAAGACATCACTTCATGTGGGTGATAACTGTACATCAGTTCAGTTCTTCATTTACTGAGCATCGTCATCATCATCATCATCATCATCATCACCTGTTGTCTCTCTCTGTCAGGTTGTCTCTGAGCAGTGGGATGGCGTGCTTGGCAGATGTGACGTCACTGTGACCTCTGAGCCTGTTACCCCCGGGGACCTTTCTGTGCAGGTGGTTAGCGGCCTCGGCATGTCCCTCACAGCTAGCCCCACCCACCCTTCCATCGTCACGACAACAGTCACAGCATACAACATCCTGTACAACCATCACCAGGTGAGAGAGACGCAGTAAATGATGTGGGAACACAAATTCAACATTGTAAAGGCACCTTAAGTTCTTAAGTAAAGCAAGTATTCAAATAAAAGCATTGTGTTGTGACAAATTTACCGTCAGCTGATGGTTGAAAATAACTGGTTTATTTCTTTATTTAAAGTAAAGTAACAAAGTAATAACCCTGTTGTGTTCCTCCAGGAGGCTTCCATCAGCGTCTGGCTCCAGTTCAGTGACGATACTGCCTCGCTCCTCTCCTCCTTCAACGACCTTCCCTTTTTCCTGCGTCTCTCCTCATTGGCTGAGTCTGTGGTTGTGGTGGCGCCCGGCCCCAGCCAACGCATCTTTGCTCAGGGCGATGGTGGCGGGCCTTTACTGCGTGCAGAACTTTTGGTTTCAACCTGCGCTGACCAGCCAGTCACCTCCAACTCTATCAGTGAAGGCGACAGAGATTGGACGGACACTGGAGGAGAAGGAGGAGCAGGCGGGACCAGAAGGCTGGCGAAAGGATCCGGTTGGATAAGAGTTAACCTCGACCTGGGCTACCTGCAGCCAGAAGGGGACGAGGATGAGGAGGGTGGGAAGTTTGAGTTTGACTTTTCAGACACACTGGTTGAGTCAGATAGTGACGTCTATGCATCGAACTTTGATGAGGAGGAGAATGAGAATGTAAGCAGTGACTACTATGACAAAATAAATGGGAAGAGAAACTGGAACGAGGTGGGCAACGGAGGGATGGTGAGTCAGAACAATCTGGAAAGAGCCGTGCTGATGCCAAGTCAGGAGGAGGGCACTGTGTACTTCTCCCCAAGCCAGGAGATAGAAGGAGAGAGGATGGAGGAGGATGTGGAAGGGCAGGGAGCTCGAGAGCTGGAGGTGGGTGTGGGTGCTATCCTCTCACTGCTCTGTCTTTCTGCTATCCTCTTCCTGGCAAACTGTCTGCCCTGCGCCCTGCGAGACAGAAGGAGGACAAAGATGGAGGAGGAGGAGATGGGAGGTCTAGAAGAAGGTACGAAGGAAGAAGAGGTGGAGGAGAAGAAGAAAGAGGTAGAGGACAAGGACGCAGACCAGAGGAAGAAGGCAGAAGCTGAAGACAATATAAAGCAGCAGAATGAGGTGGACAATAAAGAAGTAGAGATCATTTGCTGATACATTCGCAGGCTGAATTCACAAGGACCATGAAGGGATTATTGTGACAACATGCCATCACCCTGTTTATCACAATATAACACTACCAGATGAACAACAGCATCGCTGTCATAGACAGTTTACAGTGTGAACTATGCTCAACCTTTATGTTACCCACAGTGGAGCCATGACTTTATTCACGCTGTTGGAAAATGTTGTTGCATTTCTGCAAGTGATGCAACACTATTTGATGTGGCTGCTATGTGTTGCACTTTCATCTGTACATTTCATTTCATATCTTCAGAGCCAAGCTCAGGAAGCAGCAGATAATGTGTGTGATCTGGATTCTGGGTTCCATCAGTTTGTCCTTTTCTGCCATGAGTTTATGTGACTGTGTTTCTTGGAGCTGCCATGGAGGAGGGATGCTTGTCTCAATGATAACAGCTTTTATTTTCAATTTCCTAAATCTGCACATTTTACACACCTTTTTAAATCTCTGTGGCACAGACCAGGGGCCAAGTTCACCAGACATCTTAAAGGAATACTCTACCTGCAGGAAAGACTATTTGTATACCAGTTACTCAGGCTGTTCTCATGCACTGTTTGTAAATGTTCCTTTAAAAATGAATGCCCGCAAATTTGTACTTATCCTACAATATAATGATCCAGTAATTCATGTATATACCACGTATTTGGGAAGGTTGCAGTCACATGATAAATGAGCTGACGGAAGAATGAATGAATGAAGAAGACAGCAGGCTTGTCATGAGGAAGATTGGGGTGGTGGATGGGTCCTAAAATACAAGACTTTACCCTGGGGCTCTCCCCAGGACACCGATGTTCAGAACTGTATGAACTTTGAGTCCGTTAAAGGTACATTGACACCATGTTTCTTTTCCTAAACCTAACCACAGAAACTTGCTCCTTCTGGAGGTAGTGTAATTTGTCATTGATTTGTCATTATCAACCACTTTGCTTATTAACAGCAGGATCTCAACCCAGGCATAAATCAGACCATGTAAATGAGCCATATTCCTTAATTTATCCGTTCTCCACACATTCAAACATACATTTCACATTAAAACAGTGTTAAGTTTCATTTTATAACATTTCATGTGAGCAATATAAGTCATGTTTTAATATGTTTCATGATATAACAAGATAAAAAGTATATCTTGTCATAACATGGAAAACATCTTGTCACAACAATAAACTTTCACACTATAATGTGATACTGATATGATTTTCTTTTTCTGGCATGGCAGCAAATTTGGTGTGGAGACATATATATCTTATCTCTTGCTGCTCCTCATTTTAAATATGGTTCTTTCTGTGCCATAGTTCTTTCTTGCTGCAGTTGTGTGTGCCTTCCACCTCCCCATCACCACCTAGTCTTTACGGATTCATCAGCCTCATTCTCCTCAGCAGTCAGCAGCCTCAGAGTCATCAGCTGCCACCACCACCACCAGTGTCTTGACTTCATGGGGGGATTTATGGTGCGTTCATTTTGTCCTCGGAGGTCAGAAATTCCCAGTTCCCCGTCAAAAGTTTAAACTCAAACACACCCTGAAATCAGATTTCCAACTTGGAAACTCGGAGCAACCGCATCGACCCCGACTTACGTATTCAAGATGGCTGCCGGTCACAGTGAGTAAACACTCTGCTAAAGTACTGTTTATAGCAATTTTATCTTATTTGTTTTACATTAGGTCAGCCTCATCTGCGGCGTTCATCAGTTGGAGTGCATGATGGTTTTGAAGCTGTCTATACTCCGAAAGTGCAAGGGCAACAAAGGCTTCTTGCGGGCGTCCATGTTTTTTGTCCACCATTGCCATCTAGAATGCAAAAACTGTTGTCAACTCGGAGGTGACGTCATTCCCACTTCCAACTTTATCCTGCTGCCGCTCAGATCTTTACTTAATTCTTTTGTCTCTCTGGAATGAACTACGCTGGCTGATGCAAAAATGCAGTTGGCCCTATCGAGAGTCCATGTTTGGTTTGTCTGGGCTACTGTAGAAACAACATGGTGGACTCCATGGAAGAGGACACAATCTGTATGTAGATGAGTTCTTGGCATTTTTGGCCATGGTGATCACCCGCTGCTGAGGGGGAAAGGAAATCGGCGAGAAAATGTTGGTGCCTCAAAGTTTTTGGACATGGCATTATGGTTTTAGTGGAGTAGAAGTGCAGGGGCATTTGAGAGGGATTTTCAGGTCCTCTCAGATCCACAATTTATAACGCTAGTTTTAGTAAAGAATGGGATGAGGGTTGGGAAAGATTAATTTTCTTATAAATAAGAATTGGGAGAGATTTTGAGAATGTAGTGCTATTTTACTCCAACTCAGAAGAGGGCGGTAATGCGCCAAAGAGATGAGTGCCATCCGCCATAAAGCATCAGAAGAAGAAGAAGAAGAGGCAAAATTTGCAGAAAAGAAGATTGTGGGAGAATAAAAGGTATCTTCTGTTGCTCTCTTGGTTTGTCTGTGGCTGCTTTAATATCACTCCTGGTGTAATGAAACAGTCTAACCGTGTACATGTGGCAGCTTTCTCCCGGCTTCTCGATGCTAACTTGTGTTAGCTTGGATCTGTTATGCTAGGCCGCTAATGTGCTAAGTTAGCCCTGTGTGGAGCCTGGTTGTTGTTTGTTGAAGCGAAACATAATACGTGGCTAAACTTCGGTTTTAGCTTTGTGTTATCTTCCACGAAGCTTATACTTTTGTTGACGTGAATTACATGGCCTTAGTTGAACGTTGTGTCACATCCTGAAATGGATGTACCATTATGTTAGTGCAGTGAAAAAGAGCCTCACACAAATTCCATATCCATTCACTGGTTGAGTTTAAATTAGATCAGAGCAGCAGCGGTTATATGATGGATTCATCTTAGTTTTTATCTGAAATATGGAGACATCTGCTCAGAAACACAGGGGGTCTTTTTCTGCTCAGTCCAGAGATACTGAACGCAGCACAGTCTTCATCATTTCTGCACTCAGTCACACGTTTAAAAGAATGATCCGGTATTATAATATTTATATAATAAATAAGCCAGGTAGTTATAGCAGCCTCGTTAGCTTCTTGTAAATACATCAGAGTCGTTATTTGGGGAAATTTATAAACAGAGTCACCCTTACATAGTTTCTCCAGCAGAGAGCACAGTCATGTTGATTTTTCAACTATAAAATGTCCTGCTCAGTGTGTAGCTTGGTCATAATAAAAAAAATGTATGTACATATTTCAAAAAATTCTATCCCCTTATTTGTCCATGTAGGAATTATGAAACTATCAAATACCAACGTTAGTATAGGCCTCAAAAATATCCAGTATGCATCAGGCTATAGAGCACAAAGTTTACTTCAGTTACTGGTATGTCCTCAGCAAATCTCCTAAATCCTATTGAATAGGTTTTTAATTTTGTTTAAAGAATCCTTCCCAGTATATTTTTCAAAATAAGGGAGTCTTGAAGGAAGCCTCAACCGTGTCTGCGTTTACATGCCTACCAATATTTCACTGTTATCCCAAATATGACCATATTCTGAATTTGACACTGTGGATGTAAACAGCATATTGCGCTTGGATATTCAGAATTAGACCTTTTTATGAATTAAGCACTTCCTGATTAAGACGTGGAATATGCCGATATTATTCAGGTTTAAATAGCATTCTTTGGACTTGTATACAACAAAGTTGAAAAATAAAATATGATTTCACACAGAGACAGTCTGAAGAACAGAAGTATCGTCACAATGTAATTCCAATAGCACCAAACTGCAGCCTCCAAAATGACCATTAAGTTGAATAAAACCTCTCTAACAGTTTTGACTAAAAGCGAACATTATAAATCCTACTTTGTCTTTTTTTTTCACTGTTTTATCAGACTTAGTTTTACCCAGGTGTACCTAATGAACTGGAAACTGTGTGTATATTTCAAACATGGGGGTCAGCAGCAATGACTCATTACTGAACTCTTCTAGCTGAATTATTATTTCTGTTTCAGTGTGTGTTCCTGCTGTGACCAGTCTCTTTATTTTACTATTTCAGAAGAAACTTTGAGGACACTAACTTTCACCAATAAGCCAGTGAGATGAGTTCTTCAGAAGAGGTGAGTTAAAATGGAAATTAACATCCAGTATTTTGTCATAACCACAGACACCACAGATGAAAGTCTGGTCTCCACATTGGCCCTCTTCCCCCTGATGAGAAACTCAGCTCATGTATGTGTAATCTGAACTACATCACTTAAGAAATGTTGATATGATAAGTATGAAATACATAAATGTAACATTCTTGGTTTGCAGAAAAGTAAAATGCCAATATTTTATTTTGGCATCTGGACTGGAAGTGCCACACAATAAAGCTAGCTAATGGCTACCAGTACTTCATCAAGTGCTTCACTCTGACCTTTGTTTCTCTGTTCTTCACAGTTAAAAGAGAAAGGGACAGACGCAGACGGGAGCAGACCTCATCAGTGTCAGACGTGTGGGAAATCTTTCAGTCGGATTTGCAGTCTCAAAAGACATGAACTCAGTCACACTGCAGAGAAACTGTACCACTGTCAACAATGTGACAGCAGCTTCAGTGAGCTAAAGACATACAAGCTCCACCTGCAGACCCACACTGAGGAAACACCATACTGCTGCGAACAGTGTGGGAGAAATTTCGGCGACCAGAGTTCATACAAAAAACACCTGCGTGACCACACTGGACCATACCAGTGTGACCAGTGTGAAAAGACTTTTAGTTACTTCAGTATTTACAAGATACATATGCGTGTCCACACTAAAGAAAAGCCATACTGCTGTGACCAGTGCCCGAAGAGTTTTAGTTTTTTAAGTTCATACAAGCGACACCAGCTCAGCCACAGCGGAGAGAAGCCGTACCAGTGTGACTTCTGTGGAAAGAGCTTCACCCAGTCGGGGCATTTCAGTCTGCATCTGCGTAACCATACTGGAGAGAAACCCTATGAGTGTGACCAGTGTGACAAAAGTTTCAGTGACTTAAGTAGTTACAAGATACACCTGCGTGTCCACTCGGGAGAGAAACCATATTGCTGCAGCCAGTGTGGGAGGAGCTTCTCTCAGTTGGGTAATTACAAATCACATTTGCGTATCCACACTGGAGAAAAACCATTCCACTGTGAACTGTGTGAGAAAAGCTTCTCTATCTCAAAAACATACAAACAACACGTGCGCACGCACACTGGAGAGAAACCGTACCAGTGTAAAGAATGTGGGAAAGGTTTCGGTCGACTGAGCAACTACATGCGTCATGTTCGCATCCACACTGGAGAGCAACCATACAGCTGTGATCAGTGCGGGAAGTGTTTCAATAGTTCGTACAGTTACACCCGACACCTGCGTGTCCACACTGGAGAGAAACCATACTGGTGTTCACATTGTAAGAGACTGTTTACTCGATCACAGTCCTTGAAGAAACACCGCTGTGTCGCAGTAGATGAGGACGGTTTGACTGTGTGTAAAGATGAACCAGAACTGAACTGCTCACTAACAGAACCAACAAACGACAACAAACAAAATAATCTATAGTGTGTAGGAGTGGCGGAAATGGCCAAAATCTATCTCAGTATATGTAATTTTATATCTCAGTAATGGTATATATCACACTACAGTAACTGTTCTGTAAATTCAATTTAAAAAAGTAATTCATCACATTTGATTTTCATCTTTTACTCTGAGGTTAAAGGAGCTGAAAAAATAACGACATGAAACAAAGTGTAGGCAAAAATAGAATAAAATAATCAAAGACATGGTAAATGACACTGTTAAAAAGGGAGTTCATTCATTTTATGATAAGCTGGTTTTTCACCATCAGCTGTGCTAAAGTTTGCCAGCCAGCTAGCTTGCTAATGTCAACCACACAGCTCATGTTCACATTTGCTGGCAAAATTTTCATCAAGTCACAACTTGTGCCCATCACTGTGGAACACAAACATCATGATCTTACAGACTTATTAAAACATTTCTCTGAGCATCACCTGCCTCCTGTGACATGATTTCATCTGGAGGAATATGACTTTTCCTTTGTGTTAATTCAAAGTATATATTAGTTATAAACACAAAGAATATGTTGGACACATGTTAATCAAGTTGCAGTAATAGAAATTTCTGAAGTAGTTTTACAACCCTGATTCAAAAAGTGGGGACGCTGTGCAAACTAAAGACAAAGAAATTACTTGCAAATGCTTTGACATATATTGAACTGAATACAATACAGAGACAAGATATTTAATTTAAAACTGCTAAACTTTATTATTTTCTGTAAATTCTGAGTTTGATTTCTTCAGTATGTTCCAATATCGTTGGGACAGGGGCACATTTACCACTGTTTACCACTTTTTTTACACCACCTTTTAACAACACTCAGTAAGGGTTTGGGAACTAAAGGACACTAATTATTTAAGTTTTAAAGTGAATTTCTTTCCCATTCTTACTTGATATATGATTTCAGTCGCTCAATAGGAGACAGGTCGTCTGGATGGCGGCATTGCTCAGGCAAAAAACAATAAAGTTGATGAGTTTGAACATTAAATATTTTGTCGTAGCACTGTATTTAATAGAATGTAAGTTAAAAAGGATTTGCTAAACACTGCATTCTGTTTTTACTTATGTTTTCCATAGCGTTACAACTTTTTTTGAACCAGGGTTGTACTATATATCATTTAATTCTCAATTATTTTGGTCTCCTGTATCAAAAATTGTATAATGTACTAAAGAATGAAAAATACAAATTGAAGCCTCTGTGTTATTGGAAAATGTCTTTGGCTTCATCTGGTGGCCGTATTAAGAATGGATGTGGCAGGGTTGGTTTATCCAGATTACAAAAACACACTACAACTGCAGGCATAAGAGATTTATCTGCCTACATTTTGAGCTATCGGCTGACAACAGCTGCCATTCCAGTATATCACTATTCAGAAGTCTGAGTTACTAACAGCTTTAGAACGAGAATTGCTGCCTCGTGGTTCTTTGCCTCCGCCAACCAGTCAAGTTGCAGTTTATGTCCATGTCTGTCTAAACTCATAAGTTGCCATGACACTTGACAGTGCTTCAAAAATGGATGTTGCTGCAAAGAAATTTTAAAACATGGATGCTTCACACACACAAACCTGCTGAGTTTTATTTTGTCCAACCCACTGCATGTGTGCTTTTGGATAGTGCTCTGTCTGTATGTGGTTGTTTTAATAAAGATTGCCAGCTCAATTCACAAATGGAAACATTTGAAATGTTGTTTGGATGGTGGTGAGACAGCTGAAAACGACAAATAAAGTCTGAACTCTTTGGAAACAATTTTGACTTTATTTTTGATGTTTTCAAAAGTGAAAGTGGTGGCTACTTTACAGAGTCACAGCTGGATTGATTTTGATGCAGTGTCTTAAAAAATCCTCAATTTAAATTAAACTATAATTTTTATGCACAAAGAAAACAAATGTACGTAGAAAAAAGTGCCATCAAGAGCTGCAAAATTCAGAGGAAAATTCAAAAGGCAAAATTGTGCATGAAGTTTATGCAGCACCGATGTAGAATATTTTACTCTTATTTTCTAGGATATTATTTTCTTTTTAATAGCAAAGAACAAATACTTTGTTTTTATATATATATTTAAAATATTTTAATGTTAAATGATTACAATTTTGACAGTGCACAGAGATGAAGTCATAAAAACTGCACAAAAAAACAAGACAAAGAAGCATGTCGATTTTAAATAGATTTTTAAATAGATTTAAATATGCGCACCTTCACAACAAGGTTAGCCTAACTGGCCCCAAGGCAAAAATTAATCAAGATTATTAGTGTGATTTAATCTAAAAGTAATACAATTTAATGTCTGAAGTGGGAAACCGTGTTGTCTAAAGTGTTAAAAAGGTCCTTGAGTGGTGTGGCCACCACGTTCCCATTGATCTACTTTGATTCTGTATCAGAAGAATCCACTGGTTTGCACAGCAAGTTGTGTGTGCCGGAGTTTCTCACTTGAGGTTCAGGCTTTCCTGGACTGTTGAGGGTGGAGCCGCCTGTTTCCTTTGTGGAGTCTTTGTGGAGATGTATGGTGTCTGAAGAGGGGGCTGGTGCTCTGCTGAGTGTGCAACTGTTTTCTCACTGGACTGTTGGGCTGGAAATGTTGAGTCTGAGGAGCAATTTAAAGCAATAATCAGGAGAGCAGGAGAAAGAGGCACAAAGTCAGACACCATCCAGAGAAAAGATAGAATACAACTCAACTCAGACTGAAGAGACAAAGAGCTAGGGCCATCTGGGCAATAGAAATTCCAAAAATCAACCCCACAGAATCCATAAGTGATGATTAAGAGGCATTACTTTTGATTAGTCTATACACGGCATTCCAGGAGAATCCTGTAAACCTTAATGAAAGTAAATAAAGTAAGAGTAAAAGGGAATCATGCATGTCTCATGGGTACACAAAGTTGCCTACCTTGAGCTGCTTCTTTTATACTTTCCTCATAATTACTCTTTTGCTGCTGCTTCACAAAGACACACCCTGTGCTGCTTTTGTCCTTCTTCTCACTTTCTGCAGTGCAGTCAAAAGAGATTACTGTTCAGTGCTACAAGGATGACAACATTTTATTTGTGGATAATATTATTAGTCTGTTCACAGGGATGGATAAGCAGCGTACCTGAAGGGTCACTGATGTGAATACTGTCCTGATGCTCTCAGTCCTGTTGGTACGGGCTCAGGGACAGAAAGAGACTCTTCAGGACTGAATTTGCAGCGGCTGCCTTTTCAGATCCTAATAAGGCATGAAATATATATTTCAGCAGCAAATCAGCATTTGACATTAGTATTTGTAAACAGTGTGTTGTATGTCCTTACCTTTGTGGGATGAGACGTCGGGCTGCTGCTGATTAGTGTGGGCTGCAGGTGGACCGTCATCACAAGGAATTGGACTGGTTGATGTCTCACTGAGAGAATCAGACGCACAGCTGGAGACGGGATTCACTAGCTGCTTCATAGGTTTATTCATATGCTCAGCTGAACTGTCTTCATTCTCCGTTTTAGGATTGGAGTAGATATCGTGGGATCTTGGCGAATGAGAGATTCCTTTGACATCAGTTCTACCCTGACGTGGGAGAGGTGTCTTTAAATTAGAAGCCCTTCGTTTGGAGTTTGATAAATGAGATGTGTTATCAACTGACTGGTTTGACTTCTGAGAACAGGAGGAAGTCCTTGAATCATCTGGTTGTGTCTGCTTGCTTGAGAGAGGAGGAGCACTGAGAGGGGCAGCAAAAAGGCTGAGGAAGGAGCTGGTGGAGGCTTTGTCAGGTTCAACCGCATTTTTGATACGATTACTTTTGACATCTGCAGACCGTGGAGCAGGAAAGGAGGATTTAAGAAGAGAGGAACTTGATATAGCATCGTGTTTAGGCTGCAGAGTGTCAGTAATTGGGCTTGCAAAAAGGCTACGAAAGGGTGTTTTCAGGGGAGTTTTATGTCGGACTGCAAAATCACCACAATGTGTCACTTTGCTGCTGCTTTGTGCTGCGATTTCAGTTGAATGATGTTGTGCACCATGTGTGAGGCCAGATTGTGTCTTTTTGGAGTCCAGATGGACCTTGGTGGGATTTTTAGCTGCAAAATGGTGACTGGCAGAGTTTGCAGAATCACATGTCTCAAAGGAGCTGGTGATGGTTTCAACAGGAACAGCAGCTCCACCTTTGAACTCTGGCAAACTTGAAAATGGATTAAATGGCTTTATTGAGGCTTGTGGGCCCAGTGTCAGAACAGAGTGATGTGGCCTCAACTGTGCAGGATGTTTGGAAGTAGATGTCTCATTAGTGCGTCCCAAAGGAGGAACACCTTCACCTTTACAGTTTACAGTAATATCCACAGGCAGGTTCATGCTTCCTTTCATATCTCCTTTGCTTTCAGAGGATGCGGACTCCGACTTGACTTCATCAGCACTTCTTTGAGCAGGCTTCAGGGATTCTGCCGTATTGCCACCAGGTTTCTTGTAATCCTTAAAGGCCTGAGTAGGTCTTGGGCCCGTGTGCACTTGGAGGGATGGCAGGCTCTTGAATGTTTTTTCCTGGGATTTGTTCACTTCATGTCTTGTATTTACAGAATGCAAGTCAGTGATCTCTTTAAAGTCAGTTTTTGGGGTATAGGATACAGTTAGTGCAGTAGGAGAGGTAGGTCTGTGGCCAAATGTAGAATTTTCCACTGATTTATAAGACCTGAGAACAGCATCCACAGAGTAGGGAACTTCGCTTTGGGCTGCAGAGCCTGACGTGACTTCAGAAGAAGACAGAGGGCCAGATTCTTGAGCTTCTAGACTTCCAAACAAACTAGGGAAAGGTTTGGAAAGTTGAGGTCCAAGCACTGCTGCAACTGAATAACAAACTGGCTCCTCATCATCATGTTTACTGGACGGGGGGATGTGGGGTTCTGCGGCATCTGATGCATGTGGTGAGACAGCCTCCTCCAGGATATCAGCCGGTTCTTCAGTCTCACATACCAAGGTTTCCTTCTCAGCTTTTGTTTCTGCGCTGTTGTAAAAGTTGGGCCTGAAAAATAGTGGCTGAATGTTAACTGTTCATATCATGACTAGGATTAATGATTAATTAGACAACTTCCTATGCAAGAATTACACTTATATATATTTACAGAACCACAAAGGTAAGTTCAAGTTTTAGATGTGCACCAATTTCTTGGGGACAACAGAAAACATGTTTGGGACGAACAGAGATCTTCTCCTGAACAACTTCAGGACAAAACGATGTAGTAGACTCACTATTGACGCATCAGGGTGCATTTTTTTTCTCTTAATGCAACATTGTGAACAACAAATCCGTGTTGACATTGGCAGGAGGAGAGCTAGTTAACATTAGCTGTTAGCAGCCAGTGGTTGGAACTAACAGCTAACAAGGCTGTATTAAGTCACATTATGATGCATTCCAGCCCTATTCAGTAAAAATGAATATTTGGCAAAGGTAGCTTCTAATGTTATCATGATGTGTTCAAATGTAGTCTTGTAAAATTCAGTTTTGGGTGTGAAACTAGAATACATACAGTTGTCTAAACAACAAGGTTATTAATGTTATAATGATAACATAAAATAGATATTAGAGAGGTAATAAGGATGTACTAAATATAGTAAACTGGCTTTTGAAACCGTTATATTAAAGGTTGTTTCATAAACGTGTGGTTGAATTTGTCCCATTCAAAGGAAGTGTAATGAAGGACTGATTGACAGTAAAACACCTTTTAATAATGAAGTTTTCTTTGTTTCCCTGGGATAAAAAGGGGAATAAATGACAACAAGAATGACCAAAAAAACATCAGTTTCAACCCCGAATTTCACAACTGGTGCATCCCTATTAAGTTTGTATGTGCATACCTGAGTGGTTGCAGGAGTGTATCAGCGGTGTTACTTGTTTCTATAGTTTCTGGATCTGTGGCCTGTGGCGGTCCTGACGACTCCTGCTCAGCTTTCTTTGAAAGTTCATAGAGGTCATTGTCCCGTTTTAATGTCTGTCATGAGAAAAAGCAAAGACATGCAGTCATCTTTAGCACACAGAAATGCACATAAAACATTTCAAGAATTTTTGAGTGGACTTTCACATATGCACCTCATTCAACAGTTGGGTGGTGACGTCATTCAGTGGATCATGGGAAAACTTGCAATCTGCTCCTTGAAAACAATTTCCTTTTCTGTGGAAGAACTTGCAGGGAAAGGACTGTGCAGCTGAGTAAAGGAAGTTTGTTCAACAGCCTCAGGACAATAGCAATTTACTAATCACTGCAATGAGTTTATGACATAAAGATACACAAATTATTTACTGTTCAACCAAAGGATATTATGCATGTACGGGCAGCTCTCCCCCTTTGTGCAGAATCCTTGGATGTAGAATTTGCAAGCTTCTTTGATGAGGTCGTTGTAACACTGAATGTGTTCCAGTTGGCACTCAGCATCCTGCATGCAGTAAAGGGAAGACAGCAATGCCAGGGCACTACAGTGTAAGTTATAATGACAATCAATAAGGGACAGAATAATGAGGTTTTTGTATTCTACAAGTCAATTCTTGGACATACGAATATACATAACAAACATAACCTGCCTTTATGCACCTTCCATAAAGGAAATGCCGACAAACCAGCCGCCCATTCACCAACACAGCGTTCTGGTCCTTGAACTCCTGCGTCATTGTCCTTGTACGTTTCTCTTGGACATCCTGAGAGGAAAGAAGAGCATGACAATAAGATTCGCAGACATTTTAATTAATACATAAACGTGTGTGTGGGTCTCATATTTGATGTTGCTGTACACACATCCTTTGTTGTTGTGATTATTTTCTACCAACAGCAACATTCATGGAAAGCCGACTGGGCTATAATTAAACCTCTAGTTATTATTAAGACATGCCTGTAGCTTTCAATGAAGTACAATAACAACAATACTGTTACTGTTTCTGATGCTAGTAGTTTGGAAGGCTCTGTTAATTTCAAATTGTAAAGGGGGTATTTTAAAGATAATATTGGGCCTCTTATGCTGTTGTGTTTTGTGTTTCATTATCATGGACTCATAATAATGAGATAGGGGCATATGAGGTACTTATCCATAGTCACTGTATCACATATAGTAGATGTCTGTCGGTGTGCTCGCAGTTTGGACAAGCGCCAGGATTGCTGACACGGAAGCTAAACAATGTATTGCTGTGAACAAGAGCAGCAGCAAGGTGTATATTAGCCACCTAAAGAAGTCCAACCTAAAAAAAAAAATGCATAACAGTTTAAGTGTACGCTGTATTCAGAGTATTTTCACTGCTTTACCTTTAAGTCAGACAGCCTGTTGCAATATGGAAACTGTTAATGGCTTCAGTTCCCCAACTAGGCTGTTAGCTGCTGGTCTACTGCTGCCTCAACTAGTTAGTTGGTATTATCATGTGACTTTGGTTAATCTGAACTAACTGTTTTAAACACCAAAGTCACATGATAATACCAACTAACTGATCGAGGCAGCGGTAAACCAGTAGCTCTGTGTTCAGCAATGTTAATCACTGTTTTTCTCAATGGAGTCAGGCTTTAAAAAGAGATATAACAGCTTTATTTCCCTGATGGAAATCACTGTCTGACAGCAACATAAAACAATAAAAATATTACAAATATATTGATTCATTCATTTTCCATAGCCACCCTGGACAGGTCACCAGACTATCACAGGGCTGACACATAGAGACAGACAACCATTCACGCTCACATTCACACCGACAGGCGATTTCGTGTCACCAATTAACCTGCATGTCTTTGGACTGTGGGAGGAAACCTGCGCTGACATGGGGAGAACATGCAAACTCCACAGAAGGGATCCCCCACCCCACGTTCGAACCAGGAACCTTCTTGCTGTGAGGTGACAATGCTAAACGCTGCACGACTGTGCCACCTATTACAAATACAGCGTACATTTAAACTGATATAGGTCTTTTTATAAGGCTTAACGTTTTGCTGCTGACCCCTCCGAAGCAGGACATTGCTCAGCCTCTGTGGCACCACTCCTGTCTACTGTCCCACACTGGGGGCAAGTCATGCGACAAATGTCACGGGCCAGATTTGAACTGGAGACTGTTACTCCCATTCGTGGCCCTGTTATCATTAGATATGCAAAATGACTGATGTGAATGCCTCTTCTGCCACAAAAGCAGGAGGCCATAATGCAAGTGTCCTTTCATTCAAACTGCAACAGATAACTTAATGATAGATAATATCTGTTCTGACGACACAGCTAGGTGTCTCACTTACCTGCTTGTCATTTCTATTTCTGCCATCTCCTCCACCTTTTCTCCAAGCAGGTCTAGTCTGATGGCCTCCACCTCCATTGGTATTTTTCCATCTATCCTTATGTTGATGCGGATTCTTCTGCCCCTCCTGCTTCTTTTTCTGCTGTTGCTTGTTCACATTCGAGTTATTTTTATTTTTGTATTGCTGACCTTTGTGGCCAGCTTTACCACCGCGGTTATGTATCACTTCTTTGGTGATGCCATCACGTGCATGTTCACTATAAGTGTTACGCATGTGGTGATGTCTGGTCCTGGAGTCATCATCTTTGAAGGGTGTAGCGTTAAAACTCCTGGTTGTCTGGGCTTGGAAATGTTGCTTCTGTTAACAGAAAATGCACAGAAACAAAATGTCAAAAACATGTCTGTAAGAATTGTTAGATTCATCATAATCCTTTCAAGTATGGTAAGACACGCAGCACAAACCCTTTATAATTTAATTTTGAATTACACTCAGTTGCAGGTAGACCAAGATAAAAATGAATGCTGTCTAATGTAACATTGAGGGGCTGTTGAATTGACCTGCATTGTGTAATACTAAGAGGGGTTTACTAACACTTAGTCCACAATATCAATGACAAAACACAAAATACACTGTGTTGGAACAAGGACACAGATGTGGTGTTAACTTAAGCTTAAGTTCAACTGACCTTGTTATGAGGGCCAATCGCTTCAGTCTGGTTTTTCCTCTTCCTGGTATTACCTCTTTTACCACTCTCAGGCTCGGTCCTGTAAAAACAAAATGAGTTTTAAATGTTTATGTACATTAAGGCCATTTAAACGAGCTACTCCATCAAACACATTAAAGCCATCTCAAAGCTAGTGGCTAACGGCTAACAACCGTTACATACCTGTGTGTGAAGGCTGGTGGACCAGGGCTCGTGACACTTTCTTCAATAGCAGAAAGTCTCGTGAACAAGTTTGCGAAAGCCATTTTGTTTTAATTAGTGACTTGAGTCCTACTGTGGAAAAATCAGCAAGGCACTCATAGGTGAGGATGAGACCGTAAACAAACTTTTACACAGCGACCTGCACACGAGAGGGTCCTCGTGATTAGAAAACGCTGCCTCGCGCCAGTAAAAAAAAAAAAAAAAAGACGATAAAACTAGAAACAAAACAAAGCGTCTTTAGCCTGCGTTACTGTTCAGACTTTGCGTGCAGAAATACATTAAAGCTTGAGTTACACTACAGTAAACTGTAATTCACATGGGTCACTCCAACGTTCACTTCTTCTTCCTGTCCCTCCTCCTCTTCTGCTTCTTCTTCTTCTTCCTGGAGGGGTTGCAGTACTAAGTTCCAGGTGTATGCCGCCACCTACCGGAGCGGAGTGTGTACAACAGGCTCTAGTTTACATTAATCTAAAAAATAAAATGCAAAATATAAATTAATAAACAATTAATAAACAATTTTTGTGGTTCCTGTGAAGTCCACCCCCCCTCTGAGTTTCCCATACCTTATCTCCACTTGTTTCTAGTATCCTTTTATCCCTTCCCAATCCAGTTTTCCTCCGGTCTCTTTCACCCATCGCTGCACACTTACCCTCTTTTTTTTTTTTTTCCAATAAATTTGACCTAGTGCATCATTGTGTTTAGCAAATCTTATGTTGGTAAAAGTCGTATCATATCCATTTATCAAATAGCAAGAGACTTATCCAAATTTTACACACTTTAAAAATTATATTAAAGTCCTTTCAAAGTGTATTAATTAAACAAAAATGCCAAAGTACATCGCCTCATATCTCAGTTACTATAAATATGTTGAATGTTATTTTATGTGTCTTTTGATTTTGCAGCCTATATTGAACTCCACCTGTTTTAGTTAGGTGATTATTATTTGTTTAGGCCACTGTTGTATTTCCCAATATTGAATTGTACATATTCTTCGTGACAGTCATGCTCTTTGTAGTTGTACATGTGATGAGTGTCAGTTTGCTGTAATGTCTCCCTTGTTATGAATTTTGTACTTCTAAATCTTTTCATTTTCTATACTCTGTTCTTTTATCTGTTTATATGTAAAGCACTTTGAATTGCCTCTGTGGATAAAGTGTGCCGTATAAATGAACTTTCCTTGCCTTGCCTTGCTAAAATTCCAATATTTAGCAAACAGAAGTGCCAAGTGTCTGTGAGCTGGCACATTACTATTATCTTCATTCATCATTGTGATGAAACACGTTCAGATTTATGTGGATACAGACTTACAATGATAGACTAATAGACTGGTTTGTACCACAAACCCATAACAAGGTCTTGCATTCAGATGGTTAAGCAAATACACTGATGTGTAGTCACAGAAAAGGTTTTACCCATGGCTTGACAAGTGCAGGTAGGCTACATTGAGGGTAGGTAAGCTCTATGAACACCTGAGTCAGGCTCCACCCCCTCTGACCTCAATGAACTTCAAAAAATCAAGTAAGAAAAGACAAAAAAACAAAACTTAAAAACATGCTTTTGGACACCTACACACCCTCATACCAAATATGTTTTATTAAATTGACCAAACACCTTAATAGTATGTAATTACTACCCAAAAATGCTTGTATGACTTAGTTTGGCAGCCCAAACACCTGAAAAAATGTTTGCCTCGTATGTTTCTGTGAATCACAGATACATTACATTTGAACATTATTATGTAACATACATTTAAACTTTATGTTTCTTTACATTTCAACAACAATGTGGTTAGGTTTATGCACAAAACACACTTTGTTAGGGTTAGGAAAAGATTGTATTTGGGCTTGAAAACTATGGATGGGTGGCACAGTTGTGGGTGGAGAAGTCATGGATGCATCTGTAAAAAACAACTGCTTATTGTGGCACTACTTCAGCAGGAAAAGTGGTGACGTCTGGGTAAAAAAACAACCCCTTTTCATGGCACTATCCCTCGTAAAAATAGTGAAGTCTTCGTAAAAAAAACAACTTCTGGTGACTGAGGTTTCAGTAGCAAGTTCTACCAGATGTGAGAGGTATCAGGAGGTATTTCCATTAATCTGCTTATATTTCACAGACAATTTGCACATGAATTCACTACCCATAGAAACCAGCAAATTGGTGACGCTCTCTGATTTTACATTAAATTCACTGAATGGGATTTAAATAAATTAAATCCCCCGGGCTGAATGGTGAACAAGTCCACTCTGCCTCACATCAATCAGGGAGGGTGATAAGCTCAGACAAGCAAAAAAGCTGAGATAGAAGCTGGACTTTGTTCTTCCACATATGAGGCTATCCCTATGTCTGGATCAAAGTTCAGGTCATGCAGACAGTTCAGCGTTGCCTCTGTGAGTGTGCGTGTTTCCTCTCAGTCTCTGGGATCTAACTGTTCATACTGAGCTGTTTGAGCTACAAAATGACCCGTTGGGCCTTTATCGCTCCTCTGCTGCTCCTGCTGGGCCTGTTCATCCACAGTGCTGTCAGTCAGGAGGCTGAGGACCCAGCTGCGACTGTAACACCACTGGCACCGGACCAGGCCTCTGATGGCACGGAGGATGACAGTGGGGACTGGGGAATGAACTCCCTCAGAGGCAGCTTTGAGTCAGTGAGCAGCTACTTTGACTCGATGCTGGAGTTCATGGGAGGACGTGATGGAGTGTGCCAATACCGCTGTCGATATGGTAAGTGGGTTAAATGGATGAGGTGGCATTACACAGTGTGGTTCAGGGTGAGAAAGATACTGATACTTATCTGCCAGTGTGGTCCACCACTGATTGTTTGTCTTTTAAGACATTATAGAAGTCGATCTTAATTAAAAGGAGGAAATGCATTACAGCTTCTGCTTAACACTGATAATAACAAGCAGTGGAATTGGTTCGAGTTAGTCCAGGTTTGGGTCTCCAGTGCTCCAGGTGATGATGTTTCCACTCCAATAACCCGTGGTGGAGTTGAAATTGACGGGATGGGTGTACTACTAGGTTACTGAGGACAAAGTGGGTATACTCTCCTCTATAGTCCAGAAAAAGCGGTGGGTATACCCCATATACCTGTGTGTACCCTCCACTACACCACTGCTGATAATGATGAAGCTCATGGGGAAAACACAAAATACTTAATTATATTTTTAGATGAAAATGGCCAAATTTATAGATATTAGATATTAAATATAATCTGCCTCCTCTGCCTTTTAATTTCCAGGTCTGGCACTGTAAGAATGTTCATATGCATATACTAGACCCTCATCTGTTAACATTTGTTTTGTATTATAAGTGGAGAAAGTAAAATCTTGCATTAGAATTGTCATTTTTGTTGATGCTGTCTTTTTTCCAGTAATTAAAATGCAGAAATGAAACAAATTCCAATTCAATTTGATTTAAATATTCACAATTCTACTTTGATTTATCCAAACAATGTTTCTATAGCTGCATAATTACTATTAAATATACAAGAAAAATTTTAATTCAATTATTTTCCGGGAACAGGCAGAACAAATGCTTCTCTACTGCTCTTCAGTAAATTAGCCTGTGTGGTAAATGGCAGTATATACTTCGTGGATAATGTTTATATTACATCACAAACTGTTGAAGTGGTTAGTCTGGACGCTGCCTGTATGAAACAATGATGCAACATTGTAAACCAAACTCTAATTACGCTCTGAATAGTTCACCACAGAATCTGGAACACATATTTTTCTATATTTTCCGCCATAGAGATGTCTGCCTTCTCTTCAGTGTAATGGAACTAGATGGCACTCGGCGTGTGGTGCTCAATACGGCAAAAAAATAAATTTGAAAAACTCAACAGCAATGTCTCTTTCCAGATCTCATGACCTGCTTTCTCAAGACAATCCACAGACCTTGTTGTGAGCAGTTTCATGTAGGAACTATTTTCTGTCAAATGTATCACAACGCAGAAGGAAGCGTGCATCTACTGTTAGCTCACCTAGCACCACTGAGCTTGCTAACAGTACAGCTCAGGAAGACGCCATAATTGTTAATATTTTGTGCAGGCAAGAGCATGAGCCTCTGATCCATGAATTAATGCACACCTCCTTCTGCATAGTGATAGGGTTGGTGGGTGTGTTTAAATGGAAAGAAAATAGTTCCTACATGAAACTGCTCACAACAAAGTCTGGATTATCTTGATCTAAAAAGACATTGCTGTTGAGTTTTTCAAACATGTTTTCTGGCACTTTGAGCACCACAAGTCAAGCGCCATCGAGTTCTATTACATTGGAGATAAGGCAGACATCTCTACAGCCGATATCTCCAACACTCTGCAACTCAAACCAAAACAATCTAGACTGATAAACAGCACTACAGGTAACTACAACACTGCATCTTGTACTTATCATCTTTGTTATCATCTGCAAGAGGGCCTGTGCATGGACTGTGACCAGATGATAGCAGAGGTTTCTTGCAGGGACTACGGGATGTGCCTATTGACAAGATGAACCAAATAACTGACCTTTGTTCCTATGTGCTAACACAGATCTACTTTTAAACCCACATGGTTATCGACCCAGCCAGTGCAGCACATTGCCACCGACCTGCTGTGAAACATGACCTACATTTGATATTTTGCTCTGCTTCACCCCTCAGGTAAAGCTCCTCTTCCTCGGCCTGGATACCAGATGCCAGAACCTGATGGATGTAGCTCCTACTTCTTTGGTATTCCTATTCCAGAGGGGGTACGTGTCTTCCATCTGTTCAGAGCAAATGAATGTAGATTTATCAAACTTGGGAGTTCATTCATCTTTTTACATATGGATCTAAAAAGATGAATCTACATTTCTGAGGGAATGTACAAAAATTATTGGGGTTTGGAAGAGGGACGCATGGATTTATTTTGCTTTGGATCCTCCCCTTGACCATAATATCTCAACTTAGCCCCACGTTCAAACTTTTAACAAAGATTTAACTATTGCCAGAATAATGGGAAACAACAAATGTTTACTGGGACTTTATGTATTCCCTAAATGGTCAGAGAAGTCTACATGTGACTAAATAACTGAATGAATTTTGAGTATACAGCAAATCTAACCATCTGCGAACCCCCCTCACACTTGGATACAAACCTTACTCATGTTTGTTGTGTTCCAGATGGACATGGGCATCCCCGCCATGACCAAGTGCTGCAATCAGCTGGACATGTGTTACGACACCTGCGGCTCCAATAAGTACCGCTGCGACTCCAAGTTCCGCTGGTGCCTCCACAGCATCTGCTCCGACCTCAAGAAGAGCCTGGGCTTCGTGTCAAAGGTTGAAGGTTGGTAACGTTTTAACCTTTATCTCATCCAGGGAAGGGTTACTGAGCAAACACCCATTTTCATCAACTTTACCTATAATAATTAAGGAGTTGTAATGATTAATAAATTGACAATAACATTAAAACGATTTGGGTACACATTCTATTTGCATACCGAACTTGAAACTGTTAGCTTGGCCTGAGTTGACTTAGGGTTAGGGTTACAGAAACCCATGTGACAGCCAAAAATGATGTCATGATGACCAGTTGTGATATCAGTGAATTTCCCTTCTGGGAAAAAAAAAACAGGTGGGTTTGGAAAAGTTTGCTGTTACTGGTGTTCAACCAAAATCTGTGACCCATCCGATTCTGAGACCCAAAAAGACCCAAATGCTTTATCACATAATTTATTATAATAGGTCACAGAGTCTGATGGGTCAACATTTCCTGTGACCTATCATTTTGGACATGCATGCAAAGACATTTTCAGCTACACTTCCTCTGCCTCTATCATACTTGACTGCATTTATTTTGATAGTTGTTACCGAATATGGTGTTAACATTTCATTTAAATAGGGTCACACATTTTGAAAGCTGTTAATTGTGGAATTTGTCAGGTCAAATGCCACTAGAAGATTGATTTAATGAGAAAGTGTTGACCAAATGTTGTCAGGTGAGGTGAGAATGCCTATGCCCTTAACCACGAAATGAACTGTATGATGAGTAAATCTCAGGTTACAGGAAAATGTCAGCATTACCTTATTTTGTACACACTGCTCTGGTCTCACCTGTCTCTGTCACTTTTGTCTCCTCAGCGTGTGAAACAGTAGCAGACACCCTGTTCAACACAGTGTGGACTCTGGGCTGCAGACCCTACATGAACGCCCAGAGAGCAGCGTGCTACTGTCAAGGAGAGGAGAAAGATGAACTTTAGCTCCCGTTAAAAACAGTATCAACTAGAGCAACACATCAGGAGTTGTGAGTTATTATGGTTTTGCAAGGACTGCTGTGTGACTACTTGAGTAATTTATTTGGAAGTTCTTGTTCTGGTTATTTTACTTTGCAGCAAAATGTAGGTGTTATTGTTAGAAGTTCAGCTGTGTTGCAAGCCAAAACTGTATTTGTTTGTTTGCAGAGGTGCATCAATGCTGTCTGTAGTGTTGGTATTAGCACCAATACAGGTGGAAAAGGCATGATTGTGGAAAAGCAAAAAATATCTGCAGGGTGTGAATAAATATTATTGACACATACATGGATGTGACTGTTTCATTTCATGGTATACTACTAACAGCATTCTGTAATATCTCACATCACTGCATTAGCTAATCCACCCTATTAGAGCACTTGGTGCAGATACAAGTAAAAAAATTAATGTCGTAATTATTCATACTACAAAAGAAATTCGGAATTAATGCAAAATTGGAGAGGAAACTGTGATAATATAACGCTATTGTTACCACCTGTCCTTGGTATTTTGGGAGGAAGTTTATATTCTTCAGTTATATAAATTCTGATGCAATTATTTTAGTTTAAGTTAAGTACACTGATTGAGCAAGCAGTTACTGATTGTCACGGAAATTGAATGAGCTAATGAGGCATCAAAATAAGTTTTTAAAAAATTCCAAATTTGAGCTAAAGCTCTGAAACAAGTGAAAAAGTTAAGTGGTGTCCATGGAAAGGAGGAGTTGGTTTATAAAGGGCTAATCTACTGCACACTGACCATTTTACAAGATTTTTAGATTCCTCAGGTTTAGCTCTTTACTGTAAAACATGGCTCCATTTACATCAGTAGCTCAACTTTGTCAGGCTCAGCTTGTTTTTTTGGTCAGTTCCAGCCATCCTTTCTCTGCCTAAGTTCTACTTACAGCCCAAAACTAAAAGTGTGTCAGGGTAGACATGGTCAGGATTACCTTTAAGAGCACTCCACCGATGTAGCACCTACTCCTATAACTTTGTTGGACCTCCAATAAAAACCCTGACCTGTTAATGGCACTAGATCAATGTCAGGGAATCAACAAAACTCACTACAATTTATCTCTAATGGGCGATTATTTTTAAATGTACAGTAATAAATTACATTCTTTTAAGACTTTACTCACTATGGGAGCAGTCATTGGTGGGTGAATGCAAAACACCTGGAGTAGAGTTAGTTTCAATTTGGTGGAGTGACACAAATGTAATTTTTGGGGGATCAGGGAAGTCCTCCACCAGAAAATTTAAATCATCAAACACTTAACTCTCTGCATTCTGGTGAACTTTTATGCACCAATTTAAAGAGTGAAGAAGAATGAAAAATGAATTGGGGAGACAAATGCACATGACATGTTCCCTGCTTCCACCCCCTGAAATCTGCACCTGTGCCTGGACCTGACCATTTCTATGATTAAAAATGATATATTTACGACAAAGCCTGCAAAACATATTCTGTTTAATCAAATCTATACAGCACCCAGAGACAAAAGGCTAAATAGAAGCAGAGTTATAAAGGAGTGACATTTACAGAAATATAGAACAGAAACAAGTAAAACCTGTCAGAACACAATCTGCAGACTAATGGCACAAAAATAATCTTTTGACAAACCTAATATTTACTTGTTAGGGTTCGAAGATGATTCAGTTCATATCGGAAAATACAACTAAAACACTAAATGGTCCCTTAACACTATTGACTGCATGTGTAAATAATTAATGTTGAACATGAGGTCCAGATGGTCCGTCAGGGCTCACAGCAGGTTCAAATGGTCAGACAGTCCTGACACTCCACAGACCTATGAAAAAGAAAAACAAAGACAAGCACAGAGGACCAAATGACAGTTACTCAATCAGTTTCAAACATTTTCATTTCATTGTTATGGACTTTTAAAGGGAAACTCTAGTATTCTTCCTGTTGGAGCCAATATGGGTGTTTTTGTTTGCTGTCACACCACAAGGGGGCAGTCAACGTTCTTAGAATTGGTGATGGGTCACGTCAATCCTTTAAGTACAAAAGACACACAGGTGTGGGGATCAGTGTGTTTGGACCACAGGAGGTGTTACGTTTCTTAACGCAACACATAATGTTAAAACATAAGAAATTAGTCTAGTAAATAAATAGGTTTCTGTCAACTACCAGAGAACCGAAGAATACATCGCAAGAAAACACAAAGGTATGCGCGTGCAAGAAATCACTTAAGTGGTTCATTCATAGCAGTGGAAGCCAGCACTGGGCCAGTTTAGCCACTACACTTCCACCTGGGCTCCATTTTCCGATGTGTTCCGATGTGAAACAGGCTCAAACATGTCAATTTACATCCATTAAAAGTGCTTGTTTTTGCCACTGACAGGCTCAGATTGTTGTTATGAGTGGGTTACATTATGGAAAGGACCCTACAGAGAAATTTATCATTTTTTCCTACCTGTCGCTTGTTCACAGTCACAGTTTGTTTTATGTCCGAGTCTCACCAACAAGAAGTCTTGTTCTGTAATCTCATGAGAGGTGACATGTTGCAGGAACAAAATTTTGGACTCGCGAGTGAGAGTTGAAGAGAGGAGTGCCAGTAATAGTTTGTATTAGAGAACAGAATGTGAGTATTTTTCCAGTCTAAAAGATTTAGCTGATTTTGACAGTGTGAAAAGGTCTGCAAGATTTCAGAACAAGACTTCTCCTTGAGCGACACTTGCACACAAGTGAAACATACGGAAAAACTTTTAATTTCTCTGTCACGTAATTTCCATAATGTTGTTAGACATCTGTAATAAAAATCTGAGCCTGTCAGTGGCAAAAGCACGCACTTTCAATTGACGTAAATTGATGGGGCACACCTGCCCTGAGTGATTACACTGCAGCCTTTACCACCGCCTCCAGCTGCAGTGCTTTTTCCCCAATACTGGACCAGTTCCCCTTTAATTCTATATTATTACAATATGATTTCAGTAAGGAAGAGAAAGATATTCTGTGATGTTTCGTTGGCTTGATTTTGTTTATAGCACTCAAAAGGAGCATAACAAATTTTACACAATACATGTTAAACTGGTATCATCACATATGGATACTGGGAAATTATCAGAGTTGAAAACTGGCTAACATGTCATCCGATGAGGGCTTACAAAACAGAAACAGTCCCAAGTAGGAACATTTGTCAACACTATGTCAAACAATCAGTTTTCTCACTCTTCAGCTTACTTACTTTAACTCGTCCATTGGTCACTGGAGGTCAGAGAGTTCGCTGACTGTGGGACTTTCTGCTTCACCTTCTGATTAAATGCTTCAAGCTAGAAATAAAAGAATAACAGTGGTTGGAAAATGTAGAACTATTGTGACATCTTAATTTGTAGCATGATCGCTTGTCTCAAAACACAAATGTCGCCATACAAACACAGGATATATGTGTTATCAATAGGTTGGCACAGCACTCCATGAGAAAATGCTAACATGCTAACACAAAAGTTCTGTGTCTGAAAATGCTGAGAAAGCATCTAGGAACCATTCTTAAGACACTGAGAAACCTCAGAGTAGGACTTGACAGTAACTTATAAAGCTTCCTAATGTACACTGTGACATCACTGATTTACACTACTGCAGAACAGTTGAATATATGATGAGGCCCTGATCCAAAAATAAAGTGTATCTCTTGTTGTTATCACTCAAATTTAATTGAAATCCGTCTTTGATATATCCCGGTCAAAACCTTGATAACCTAACTTCCTAAAATGAGATGCATTAAGGAAGCTGACAAAACTAATAATCCACCAACCGTTTTCCTCAGTTTCGCCTTTACTTCCTCCTCTGTTGGCGGCCGCTTGTCCTCCTCTGGCTGCTCGGCTTCAGGGTCACCTTCACTGTCACTGAGCTGTGGAGCCTCCACAATCTCCACAGGATTTAGATTCTGCCTTGCCATTCTTTCTTGTATTTTTCGTTGTTTGATCATCTCTTTTCTCCTTGCCCACCGTGTGCGTTGCCTCTTCAAGCAGGTTTCTGGTTTCCCCTTCCTCTTATGGCCTTTTGTGAGTCCCTTTAGACAGCTTTCACTTGTCTGCTGCTTAGTGCTGATGACCTGCAGGCAGCGGGGGCCAGAGACGGACCCAGTTTGGCCTTCACTCGTAGACAGGTCTGGATTCACGAGTAAATTGAGGTCGTCTAGAATGCTCGGACGAGGGTAGATGAAGTGAGGTGCCACTACAGGGCGTGGATATTGATGGTAGGTGTTTTGTGGATAAGGAGAGCTGCTAGGATAAGAGGGAGAAGCAATGGCACCCTGAGTATGTGTCGAGTAAGACTCTGTAGCATGGCTGTAAGTGCTGCTGTGGTAGGCAGTATACTGGGAGTCCTGGGACAAACTATAATCTGGATACGGAGGATAAGCAGCAGGCTGGGGATGTGGATACAATTGGTTCGATGGGTATGGATGTTCGTAAGTAGAGATCTTATTCTCCCCGTACCTCTGTTCTTCTTTGCAGTGCTGGTTACTGTCTCTGCGGTTCAGTTCATTTCTGCTCCTGTCTCTCGAGCGGCTGCGATCAGACCTTCGTTTCCTATCTCTGCTGCGGGAGCGAGACGGGCTGGGACTAAAGCTTCTGGACCTAGTCGACCTTGAGTAGGAGGAGGAAGAGGAGGAAGAGGAGGAGTTACTGTAATGTCTTTGGGGGCCCCTCTGCTGACTCTCCTGCTCCTCTCTGCTGTTAGCGCTTGTGTCTTCATGCTTCTTCCCATACAGCCTCTCCTGAGTCCGGTCTGCGAGTTTACTCATCTCTTCCACTTCCAGGCTCAACCCCAGAGTCTTAAGGATGTTCTGGAGCTGTTCACTCTGCTCCTTCACCTTTGGTTTTTCGTCTTCTTTCTTCGTCCTCTTCTTCCCTGCCAAGGGAGACCTGGATCGCCTACTGGAGCTAAAATGTCTGTCATTCTTCTTCTCTGCATCATCAGGTAGGGAATGTCTCTCATTGAGGGCTCGCTCTTGACTGGGCGGGTCAGTCACCTTCTTTCCACTGTTGGTCTGAGAGTGGCCCAGCAGCGAGGCTCCACAATTTGATTGCTGGTTCTCCCTCCTGAAGGGTGAATCTGACTTGTTCTCCACAGCAGATGGCTGAACGTTCAGGAGCTCTCCACCTAACGGAAGATCACTGTCATCGTTGACAATCCTACTGAGGAAGTCCATGTCCACGCCTTTGTTGAGCACGCTGAGGAAGCGCTGGAAACCCTCGTTGATGCCGCTGTCCTTTGTGGCTAGTGAAGTAATGCTTTGACTAGGGGAAGGCAGCGTGACGTCAGGGACCTGGGAAGGGTCAGACATACAGAAACATTACTTTCTGTTTAAACATTAGTTTAATAAAACAAAAACTAGGGATGCACCGAATATTCGGTAACCGAATATATTCGGCCGAATATTGCAAAAAAATACACATTCGGTATCCGTGGAGTAAGTTAAAAGCAAGGCCGAATAATAGCGGCGTTTTGATAACACAATCAAACGGCGTGCCATGACACGCGGAGTAAAATGTCGGCAGTGTGGCGATCCGCCCGTCACCGCACAATAGTTTTGAGCGAGCAAAATAGGCTTAAATCATTCAGCACGCTGTGCGAGCAGCCTACAGATTTCAACCAGCAGCAGAAACGAAAGGCGAATCCCACCGATTGTGGGTTGAACGGGGGTCACAGACACAGACAGTAATGTATTCCTGTCAAATACGGCGGCCATCGGCTTACCGGCGACGGATAAGTCGGCTCCAATAATGTCCTCTTCTTGGCGTCATGACTGCCCAGAAGTACCTGAACAGCCGAGCCAGCCGAACACAGGTATGTGACGTGTCAGAGGAGAAACGAGCCGTTCACGGCCCATAAACCTCACCGCACTTTAGGGACTGTTCTTTACTTATGAAGGGGAGGAGGGTGGCTGGTTGATTCTTATTTTATTTATTTATTTTATTTTGATCCCTCCTATGTTCATCACTCATTGATGCTGTTTTTGAAGTATGAATAAGTCAATAAGTAATTTATTCCATTGAAATATCAGTGATGTAGCCCATAATAGAAAAGTGATCTATCTTTTTATAAATGACAAAAGGCACATCTGCCTCATTTTCGCTGTGGTATCTTTATACTACTCAGAACCATGATATTTTCATTGGTATCGTACAGTGGGATCCAATTTTGGTACCGTGACAACACTAATCTGGAGGGGGTTCATCTGCAAAAACTAATGAAAAACTAAACAACAATATTCGGTATTCGGCCAAGCGTTTAATGTTATTTGGCTTCGGCCACAAATTTTCATTTCGGTGTATTCCTAACAAAAACTTATAGTAACCACACAACTTTTTTCATACTCCATACTGTCTTTACTTGGAGTACCAAAAGTCAAAATTACAGTCAGAAAAGAACATCAACACCTGAAAGCCTGCTCTAATCCACTTCCTTTTTGAGTTTCTACCAAATGAGGATTCATATCTTGACTACAGTATCAAATTACATTATGATATCAGATATCATCCTCTATTTTGGCAACTTCACTTATCAAACTTTGATGATTTGGCCCAAATGGTTTTTTTTTCTTGATGTTTTTCTAGAACTTATCTGACAGATTCTGGTTTTTTGAGGCCGCTACAATATTTGACAGTCTGAGAATGAGAGTGTGGAATTAACTTGAGAGCATCCCAGGGAACGAAAAAAAATTATCTGAGGTGGTAAAAAACATATTTAGGGATGGCCGCAGGACAGGAGGTAGATCTAGACTTTAAAAAAGCTAACTGAGATTAAACCACAACATTCATCTCTGCCAAAGGTGTAAATGTACTGCCTTTATATAGTCCTTTTCTGATCTTGGCGATCACTCAAAGCACTTTAACAGTCAGTTTGGCACTACTTAAAAACACAATGATGGAGTTAAGCATACTTTCATGTGGTAGGTGGTTTTGAAAACAGCCAATAATTACTCAAATCCCATCATTCTTCTTGGGTTTTACTTAGAAAAGATCTTCTAATTTTCAGTAATGCCAATCTTATACTGTGACAGACTTTGGTATGTATAAGACTGTCTGTCTATTTCTGTTTCAACCACAACCAACCTGAAATTATGTTCATCTTCTATGTTCATTCTCCTAAAAATAAATTTGATGACAAATTTGTCCTAAGACATGTGACTGTCTGTGTATTATGAGTTAACCACATGGCCCACCCTGTCCAGGGTGTCCCTTGTCTCACAACCAGTGTATTTTAGGAAAGGTCTCAGCCCCCAGCAGCCCTGGACAGGGTAAGTGAGTATCGAAAGGCCTTTTTGTTTTGTTTTGGGTTTTTTTTTAAATTGCCATGGCAATGTCAGGTTGCACAATATACACATTGCAAAAGACTGCAATACTGCACTCGGGAATTTTTTAATTGGTTGAAAATATCAGGTAAAATGCACTTTAAAACGTGACTATCATTCTTTTGAATGATTTTGAATTTTGGAAACATTTCCCTTTCACTTTTTTAATTCAACATGCCTTTTGTTGTATTTTAGTAGTATACTGAAAGCAGCAGAAAGGCAGAGCCATTAATTTATCACAAGTAATAACGTTATGATATTCAACAACGTTATCACGTATCTCATGTTTTCCTAATGTCATGCAGCCTTCGTACAAAAAAAAGGATGGATGGGTATATTTGATGATTATTAAAATATACTCAACTTTAATATAACATACAAATTTCCTGTGTGATTTTGTTTTTGGTTTTTTATTGTAGTTTTTGAATATTTTGAAATCTATGTATCTGATTATTAAATATAACATGAAGCTGGTGGCTATTTTCTGCAAAGTAAAGGGCAAAAATATTACAAACCTCTCTGCTCTCTGGTAAAACACACGGATCACTACATCTCTGCTTCATTAATGCCTTCACTCTGAGCTTCAGTAGATGGTTGTCCTGCAGCAAACCACCTTTGCTCAGGCTGGATGAGTTTATTCTCTCTCTGAGTGAGTGGACCTGAAAAAAGAGGCGGAAACACAGTATTCAGTATATTATCCAGGAAGCACTAGACAAACTGAAAAGCATTGTATGATTGATTATCTGATCTATCAATCTGCAACTCACCTTTGAGAAAAAGCCAGGAGGATGACGCTGCCGCAAAATTTCATTCACCCTGTCTTTCAGAGATGCATGTTTGCATGTGGCTGATTGTTCATTATGGGGATAATCTGGAGGTGTCGTCTTCCTCCCAAAAGGTTCAACTGTTTTCAAAGCAATAGAGGCTTTCTTCATCATTATCCGCTCCTCTATCTCTCTGAGCTCTTTCCGCTTCCTCGCCAGCTCTGGATCCTCTTCATCCATTTCAAGTGGTTCTCCATCTGGGTCCTCCACTTCTGGCTCCTTCATGTAGAAGTTATGCGGGGGAGGAGTGATCACCCTCCTTCCCACATTCACTCCCATCATGCTGCTATGTGTTTCATCAACAGTGTGTCTTGAGTATTCACAGTAGGTGTCCCACTTATTGTTAGTTCTTGGGGTGTTCTCCATGATGTTATTAACATCACTGGGGTGATGTGGGTGCAGATTTCTCTGTGGTGTTCTGTAAGCATCCCAGTCCAGTGGATTCATCCTTCAGCCAGCCTCTCTGTCGGTTTATGCAGCCAGTGCACTCCCTGTAAAGTGGAAACAATGTGAAGAAAGTATTGTTTAATCACAACAAACCTGTGTGCAGTCCGTCACTTTACTGACGACACAGTAACCTCGTCTAATGGAAAATATCACCTGCTTTTTGGACAAGCCCCCTCGTCGCGACTAACACATTTCTTGCAGTACCAAAGACTTTAACTCGGCTTAAATACTGGCTACTTCTGAGAGAAGACAAAGCGTGTCCTCTATGGCACGGTAACATGGTGTAATATGAGTGATTTGCCAAATTAAGACCGACCAGATAGCCAAACTGACATACGTTAACTGCTGTTTTTAGATAGCTTAGCTCGGCAGCTAACAGACTGTTTACAGAGGATCAAGCTGTCATTTCCTGTGACGTATCACGGAAAAAGTGTTATTTTAAGGCTCTTACTTCTCATAATGAAATACTTGAGTAATAAAATGACAAAACTGACCTTTAGTGAGCTTTAGAAACAAGCAACGACAACCGTTAGTGTTGAAAAATAGCTTCAACTGTAGGTGAGCGGCCAGGAATGCCCTCACTGCTTCGGTGGTGTTGGAGTTGTTAACAACGCCACCTGCTGGACGGAGTAACGACACAGCAGTAATAATTCCTCATATTATTTCATGGGCCACATCAAATCCAGTTTTATCTCAAGTGGGCCAGACCAGTAAAACCATTGTATAATAACCTATAAATTAAACCTCAAAATTTGCACATCAAAATTTCCCTTTTTCTTTTAGTGTAAAGATGTACAAATACATTATTTAACGTTTACCCATTTACAGAACAGATGAACAGCCTAGGATTTTTCAAGAACAAATGTAATTTCAACAAAATGTCAAATTTTTTCCACATTCAGTCAGTCCACTACTGACTGTTGTTATATGTGCATTTTTACATATATTTCTACTCCTGTGTAGTAATGCTGGCATCACCACACCACACTGAAGTGGAAGTTATTGAGGAAGCCGGTGAAGTTATCACTCGCCTTACAAACCATTTACAGATCAAAAGTGTTTGTTCTTAAGTCAGTGCCAAGTTGCCTTTGATGAGCCCAATATATTTCTGCAATAGCCCGCAAACAGAAGTGGTGATCAGACTTCCTAAAATAAAATCAAAACAAAATCATAAAGTTCAGTAGAGTGGGTGTTTATTCATTGTCTCTGCAAAAGTACCAGATTTTGCAGAGGCAATGATCTCCTCTTCACCTGTTCGTCCCTCAGGCTCTAGCTTCTTTAGAGTGGTACAAGTGTACTTCGCAGGAATTTTTCAGGAGCTCTGTACTCACCTCTCTGAGCTTGTCTGACAGAGTGACAGAGCTGAAATAGAACTGATTAATTCCAAGTAATATGTAAGTAACTGAAAATTTTTGGGGATTAGTCAAAGACTGAAGGCCAACAACATATGACTAGCATCTGCCATACTACAGACTAACTATTTAACCAATAAATCTGTTGATTAATCATTTGTTTCAGAAATCATTAGTCCTAATGTGAAGTCCAGTTTGTCCCCACACAGGTAACAAGGGTACAGGAGCAAACACTTCAGTGACACAGATGTTAGATGACATGAAACAATCTTATGCCCACTTTTTGTAGACTGGTATGTATACAAACTATGTGCAGATAATTAGGGCTGGGTATAATTTTTTTTTTTTAAATTACAATACCAGTGCCAACACCAGTACCCTGTAGGTGATACAGATACCAGTAGGGTACTTCATTCAATCCCATTTATCTCCTTCTTCATTCAACACCCATCATGTGAATGAAAGAATTCAGTTGCATAAAATGACTCCAGATGCCACAGCGTGTAGTACAGTCATACATTCTGATGTTTTGGTGCCAAAACTCGAATACGCTGAAATGAAAAATGAATACGCTACACTCAACCTCACCACAACACAGACAGTATGGGCTGTAGCTTGTGTGGTAGTGGGCCAATCACACATTGCATTTTCTTAATGAATGCTTACACTGATTGGCTGCAAGCAAAACCATACCAAGTCATTTTAAATAATAAAATGCATGTATCATTTGACTGAAGAGGTTTCAGTTCAGGTTTTCAATACCTTAAAAAGGTGCTGAGTACCAATATCTAGCCCTACAGCTAATAGTTGCAAGGCTTGATCAGCCAGCTTGATATAAAATTGGTCCCTGAGATTGTAGAAATAGATGTATGAAATGAAACCTACCATCTGCTAACCATTTTTCAAACCTCACTTAAGTGTTTTCCAACTGTCTGATCAATTATAATCTGATGTTGCAGTCGTCCGTACCATGTAGCAGTTCAGTAACTGAATGTACTGTGCAGCCTGCCGAGCAGCATCATTTCAACTTCTGTGCATGTCAGTCCCATCCAATATTTGCTTCGTCTGAGAATATTTTCTTCACGATATAGTCAAAAAAATGGTGCAAATAAACAACTCTTAGTCATCCATGTAGGAACACTGTTTAATATTATGCTATTCAAATATTTACAAAATCATTTTCTGCATGTGTACACAAAAAAGAAAACGTGAACCTGACAAACAGAGAAGCTTCAGTGTAGAGCACTTTTGTGGTTGTGTGTTGGTCAAAACCCTAATTCATTAGGATTAAAGCCTGTTATCTCCAAAAAAAACCTCAATGGACAATTATGATTTCAACAAAAATTATAATTAATCAATTGGTGGTGTTCAAACAAAATCAAGAAGACAAAGTTTTCAGAAAAGAATAAACACTTTCTTCACACTGCACTGTGATTTTCTTTAGCGTGACATTGTGCTATAGCTATAAGAACAGACCGAGCAACGGACAGAGCTCCGACACTACACGTGTTTGTCAGTTTACTTGTCTGTTAATTTTTGCCTTGCTTTTTGTTGCTGCTGGACAGATTGCTTGCGAATGTTTGTTTATTTTCTCCTACGTGATGTTCAAATTTGTGTTTTAGGGTTAAAACTGAACTTCATCAGTTTTTAACCAGCGCAACTGTCTTCATCCAGGTTGTTTGGTTTCAATGACCTGCAAACAGCGGGGTCTTGACTGTGTTTTTTTTTGTGTGGTGTTCAGAGGCTGAATTGTGTTAATACCTGGAAGGTTAAAAAGGGGTGGATTACTCATGGGTTGTGGGAGTAAAGTCCTTGTTTGAGCAAGTACTGCTGGGAAGATGTTCAAAGGTGGGACGTGGGGGTAAGGGAAGAAGGGAGGCGGGCGAGGCAGAAAAAGCCTGGGTCCAAGGTGGGGCAAATTAGGAGGCAGAGCTGGAGGTAAAGCTGGAGGTAGAGGTGGAGGCAGAGCTGGGTATGGCAGCAGCGGATGGTTTACTGGAGAGTAGGCCGGCATAACAGGTGTGGGAGATGACTGTGATAACGTGTATGTGGAATTTTGAGAAAATGCTTGACATGTAGCCATGCTTTCCTGGGTGTATGTTTCACATGTCTCACTCTCCTGAAATGTGCTGTTGCTGCTGCTATGCAGTCCATACTCAACAGCTTCATGTACCTGTACTTGGTGTACCTCTGCTGCCTCCCTCTGAGCACTGTATGAGTCTTTTTGCTTGTAGTAGTCCTGATTTAACGGACTGACACTAGATCTGCTAGATGATGATGATCTACTTTGCCTTCTTGGTGAAAACACCTGCCTTATGTCCCTTTCCTTGCTTCCTCTGCGATGCCGGCCAACATCACTATCCTTCTTTCCGTATAACCGTTCCTGGATCCGATGTGACATTTGGCCCAGTTCCTCGAATCCTAAATTCATGCCAATGGCCTGCAAAACATCCTGCATCTGCCTGTGTTTGTGCTCATCTTCAGGTGTCAGTGTTATCTTTTCCACCACTGTGGGAGACCTGGATCTACTGTTGGAGCTGAAGTGGCTTTGTTCTGCGTCACCCCTTTGCAGAGGCTTTTCATCAGACAGAGACAGAGAGTGCCCCTTTGGGCTAGAGGACCTGTGATGAGGCTGTAGAGAAGCCGGTCTCTGATATTCCTTGCTCTCACTCCAGTGGCTGGTACTTTGGTGGCTTCCCTGTTGCCTCTCAGTGTAACTGGGAGACCAAGGACGATTAGTGTTCATGGATGAAATTGGAGAACGTGGTCGATCATCCACTTCCACAGAGGGCCGAGTCACAATCTTGGTGAGCGTGGCGACATTCACCCCCTTGTTGAGCACCTCAAGGAAACGCTGGAAACCCACAGCTGACTTTTGCTCAGGAACAGCAGCGCTTTGGTTGTTGACATCACTCTCGAAAGACTGATGGGAAACAAATAGAAGCAACCAAAGTTTATGGAAGAACTCTCTGCAGTCTTTGGCCCTGTTTATACCTGGGATTATTGTTCGTCTTGGGCAATCGGACCAAAAGACTGTGATCCAATCACTCAAACCACTTGCCGGATGATCTGAGACATATTTGACCACATATCTTTTGTAGCGTAAACACTAATGCATCTTAATGTGTCCCTGATAAGGACTACATCATCAGCGCAGGATGTGGTGGTTGGTGACAGCTAACACTATAACTTGCCCAATTTACATCGAGTTAGACAAAGTGTGACTGTGTAATGTAGTTGATTGTCCATTATTTTTCCCAATGGAAGGAGATGCTTGGAGGGAAAGTGTTTTTATCGGCCAGTTATGATTGGTTGCTGTTCATGCTAGCTCTTAGCATCTTAGTAATTAGACCAAATCAAAACAATGACACGCGCTGTTTTTCTACTGCTGTGTCCAGTATTGCACATGCCATATTTGTCGCTCCATGGTGAATCTGACTGGTGTAAAGTTCGGGCTACAGAGAAACCACATGGACACCAGATACTGTGACTGGTCAGCTTGAGCTGCTGCTTGTGCTCCCAGTAAACACTGTTGATGGTTAAGACAACAGGGAGGAAAGTTTGAGAAAGCCTTCTGACTATGATTGTCACTTACACTTTGGCTATACAATGATTCGACAGCTCACCAATTTTCTCCAGTAGCTTTACAAATTTATGTTTTGTGATCCAGTTAGAAAAGACATTTTCAGTGAAGACATTCTCGTTGACAAGCTCCACTTCAAAGTGAACAAAATGATTATTTAGGGTATATTATGAACACACATCATCCAAGGGAATCTGCCCGCACCTCCTGCTTTAGATAAACGTAGTCCCAATTGTCACATCTGAAATAAACCCACCTGTCCACTAGATCCATTCACTGGAAACCTTCTTCTATTTTGACGATAATCTTCATGATCTGTGATGGAGCTGTCAGTCCTCTCTCTGGGTTTGGCATAACTCTGTTTGATATGGAGGAAAATTTTAGTAAAATGCACTACAAATAAACCCACAATCTTTACACAACACTAACACAAGGTTTTGTAACTAACCTTCATAGAGTGTGATTGTGTTCGCTCTTGTGAGCAGTCTCGGCTCCTTTCATCACCATCTCTATCTTTGTGATATCTAGATGACTGTCTGAAACTTAAATCATCATGTTGTTGCCTAGAGGTGAATTCTTCGTGCCGATACCTGTGTCTGGAGTCTTGAGGTTTTTTCCTGTATTTGAAATCCTCCTCTTGTGATAGTGAATGCTTAAAATCTTTGGATACATGTGCACGTGGAAAACTGTCTGGTGACTGTCTGTTTGTTTTATCTTCAGGCTCACGCCTGTATCTGTAATCATCATCATCCTCTGTATACCTTCGTCTTTTCCGATCAGAGTTACCCCAGTCAGGTGAAGAATTGCGTCTCCACACTGAGCTCTTTCCATCTCTGCTCCAGTCTCTGTTCAATGAGTCTTTGACATACGGCATCTTAGGCGAGTCACTGTACTCTCTACTTCTCCTTGTCCTCTCTGCTCTACACTGTCCATCCCCACCATATTTTTGATAGGAATCCTGCGGTATATCTCTGTGAGGTTCACGCCGTTCTTCCCATCTGTCATCATAGTCATCCCACTGCCTTGAACTTCTATCACTGTAGTGCCGCTTGTGGCTGTGCTCGGACCTGCTCGACTGCATCATCATCTCACAGCAACCCAAGCAGCGGAGTGGACGTCAAAGCCTGCAGTAACAAATGAAGAAGAAGATTTACTTTAAAATCATGAGGCAGAGCTCCAGAAGCTTGATAAGACAAATCTTGATCATAGCTATTTAACAATTTCTTATCTCGCATGGATTTATTTTACAAACATGCCACAGAGGACCCACACTGTAGTCTGATTCAAACTTGACAACATAAATATGCTAAATGGGTTCTTTTGTATTTCCTGTTGGGATGTTTTGCGGTGTATGTGGATGACATAAGCTGACAGGATGTAGACATGGACCCAAGCTGTTGCCTAGCAATTAAATCCCAGTGATACAGTTTAAACACTAAATGTAAAAGTAGGTGTTAGTGATCACTGGCAGTGAAAATCTTCACTTGCCCTTGTCACTCGCTAAGGTAGACAGAAAAATCTTGCACATGAAGGTGTCAGAAAAAGTCATATCGCGTACCTAAGCATATAAAATATGATGTGATGATCAGACCACAGGGAGAATATCTTAAATATTTCCAGACAGCGTATATTGATGCAGGAACATTAGCTACATCGATGGCAGGAGTCTCACACAATGTGCTATCATGAACAAGCTAACGGTTAAAAGTGTGCAGATTTTTCACTCACTCTTAGAAACCAGAGACGTATTATCAGTAAACTCACCTGCGGTACAATGTTTACGACATATCACACAATAAAGTAGCACCACGCTATCACTGTGAGGTTAGTGGTGGCCTCTATCTCTGTACCTGGCTAACGTTAGCTGTTAACATTAGCTAGCTAGCTCTACTGGCTGTTTGCTAGTAGGTCGGCTTCAAAGTAGCATAGTATATCTTGCTAGTTAGCTTTAGCTAGTACGAAAACACGAAACTCACGATAAATTGTCATCTAAAAGCAAAATATTTGCTCTAGCTGCCCTCTCCTCGGTCTTACGTTCAAACAGAACAGCTGCAAGGGAAGCTAAGAAGGTGCAGAGGACAGCGTTTGGTTAGCAATAATCACAGTGGGGTCGGGTGACAACCAAGCGCTACATTACCTTTTCCGTTGGACGACTCCACTTTCTTTAAGGGGGGGGGATCAGGGTGGGTGCTGAAATTAGGATTGGCAATTTGTTTAGGTCGTAACAACAACACAAGTTAGCAGTTAGCTTACAAATACTTTGCTGGCGCGGTGCACCCTGCGCCTCATCACAGAGCTGCCGACACGGTAAGTAACGAAAGCATTTAAATGACCGCCCCCTCCTGGATGGAGTGTGAACAACCGGATGCTTCGTCTTCTTTGGGGTTCTTCTTCTACTATCAGTGGTTCCTAACCTTTCTCCTGAGGGGACCTCCTGACTAAGTGACTTAGCCTATTGATTTGCTATACCTCAGTGCAATCTGCAGGGCAGTTAGTTGCCAGCTCATCATTTATTTAGGCTATTTGTTTTTTTGTTCTTGTTTTGTATTTCTTGAAATTGCCTGATCTTATTTGCTTGCATCCTGCATTGTTTTACATGAATGAAATTAAAAATCAGCCATGTAAAACACTTCGTGACTTTGTTTTGAAAAGCGCTTCATAAATCAAGTTGTTTAGTAGTGGTAGTAGTAGTAGTATATTTAATGGATATTTCATAATATATTCAGTGCATAACAGTGACAATACAGAACAGCAGATAAACTGTACAATTAACTGCAGATAGTTTGTGTAAAGCCATCTGTTTGGATGAATTTAGAGTAGTTTATTTCCTGTAAATATTTAATCAGAGATGACTCTCCTAAAATTTGTAGGAATTTAATACATTTCTCTATTTTGTACATATTTGTTCTTTTTACCAATCGTGTTACTTGTGCATTGTTTTATTAGTTCTTTGGTTGTCTTAATTGCGTATTTTTGTAATGCAGGACAATGCTGTTTAGCAGAGAGTGAAGGCTCTGTGAGTAAAGTATATTAATGAATAATCTGCCCTTAAAAAAACTTAAAAACTTAAAGCTTAAAAAAAGCAATTTCATCTTCTCCTTCATTGGAATCAATATAGTGCTGGGATACAGGCCTGCTAAATTTAGTCATTTACTTATTTATTCTAAAAGTTTTCTCACACCTTTTAAGATCGAGAAGGACCTGAAACCTCCTGTGATGCTTTGGTGACTCCTTAGGGGGGTCGGGACCCCCAGGTTGGGATCCAGTGTTCTACATCCATGATAGCTGGGAGTTGCATCCCATTCATCTATGCATTCATGGGCGGATTATGAGACAATGGGCTTCACCACCTCTCCTACATAAAGCTAGAGTCTCTTTGTAGTTGTTTTGTGACTCTTTGTGGTCAGTATGAGTCTCTTTGTGTCACTCTGCAGCTGTTATGCATCTCTTTGTAGTCGTTTTATGTGTCTTAGGGTCTTTTTGAGTCTCTTCCTGGCCGGTACATGTCAATTTGAGTGAAATTTTGCAGGTCAAGGCAAGGGTGTCCCTGACACCACGCCTACTGTAAAGTTTTAGAATTTCAGATATATAGATTCAGGTTGCTCAAATTTGATTGGTTAAACTCAGATCCAAAAATTCAAGCCCATCCTGTCCTGGTTAACTTGGATGTTGAATTTTGAAAATTTGAGTTTTTGGATCTGAATCTGTGAACACTGAAATAAATATGTTCAAAAAATAAATATGTTTAGCTTCTGAAATTGCAAATCAAGTGATTTCAAATTTTAATTTAACCAGTGGTGTTTAAATTTCCATACTAAGTATTCAGTGGCTGTTTAAAATTCAAATAATTACGTTTCTTATTTGCTTCCACTGTTATTTACTTCCATTCTGGGAGCCTCCCAAAAGTTTAATTTGTATTTGCAATATTAATAATTTATTGAATAGAAATCAACACTTGGCATCAGCGTATCAATATAATATTGCCATGTAAAATATTGCACAATTGTGCTGTATTTATTTTCCCCCCATCCCTAGAAACCAGGAAAAGAAATACAGGAGAGGGTACCCAGCACTTGAATGACAATCCTAACATTTTCCAAGCAGTTAAAAACACAGCATGTGTATAAGCCCTTAGTCTGGATGGAGGGCTGCAATTTAAAAAAATAAGATTTAATTTAAAAATGTAATTTAAAAAGTGTTAATAAATTTAACAGGTTTAATGGGGACATACTGTAATGATGCACCACAAGCATGGCCAGAGAGCTGACAACACACAGGACAGACTAAGCACATTCTTTATTAGATCTTTCCCTACAAGTAGCCCTCAAATGACAACCCATTCATTTGCAACAACAAACAAAATGTTAAACAAACGCCACACTCACAGTATTTGTGCAACTTCACACAGCTCGCTCTACATACAATTGCCTGTGTAGTCTACATCAATAAAGGCCTACTCACTAATGAGGTGCACTCATTTGCTCCCTGGGTGATACAGATGATACATTTGCTCCAATCACAAGTGCAGTTTAGACACGTAGTCTGTGTTAATGATGGAATGGTGTCAGGGATGTGTGTTGTGTGAGTGAGGGAGAGGCCAATCAGACGAGGAGCACACAGAGTTTTTAACAGTCCCAGGGCGCTCTCCTGCAACTCTGCGAGCGTTAGGGATGTCCACCTGAGGGCGCTGTAACAGAGGACAGTTGAACACAGCACACGTTAAGCACTTAATAAGCTTTGCTGGGAGCACGGTCACAGTTACACTTCCACACTGGGATATTTCTGTATTTGCATGCAAAGGGTGAGTGAAGTCAGAGGTATCGGAGCAGCAGAAACACACTGAGACATCAGAGACTTGTTATTACAATCACAAGCTTCAAGTTCTCATAATGGCTTTGACCTTTTAATAAGTGTAGAAAGGCTGTCACTATCCTGTTTTTGTTTTATGTACTTTAATCTTCAAGAACACTGTGAAAGAATTGCTGGCCAAAAATAAAACACTAGCTGACTGTTATCACATTTCACAACACATTTTGCAGCTGACAGATATTTCCAGATATTTAAATACTTTGTACCAACACAAATTGTTTCTTTCCAGAGACAAATGCAGACTCTTTATGATCTTAAAAATCATTATCAGATTGGGTTTGGCTCGGATGTTATACCCGCTATCTTCCCAATTAAAGGTCCAGTGTGTAGGATTTAGGGGCATATATTGGCAGAAATGGTATATAATATTCGTAACTGTGTGTTCTTTAGTGTATTATCACCTTAAATTAAAAATCATTGAGGTTTGTTACCTTAGAATGAGCTGTTTATATCTATATACAGTGCGGGTCCCCTTCCATGGGGTCCGCCATGTTGTTTCTACAGTAGCCCAGAACGCACAAACCAAACACTGGCTCTAGATAAGGCCATTCACGTTTCAGTTCGAAGTTTCAGTCCTGCAACCTCACCACTAGATGCCACTTAATCCTACACACTGGACCTTTAACATGTGAATGAGTCACTTTAGCTCACCTCTTCTTGAGATGCTTTTGTACGCCATTTTGTTCTAGTTCGTGATCTGGCCCATTTACTGTATATAAAGATGGACAACATGACAGCTCCCCAAAAGTGAAGCTAAAATATCTTCGCCCCCTGGTGGCCAGCTGCAGTACAGGTCATACATTTAAGATAGTTCTTATCATGCTGATGTATATTTAAGTTTTCATTCCACTGATAACTTTGGTTATAATTCATTATTTGATGCTACAAAAGGAGATGTGAAGTCATGATTGACAGCTTCACGTGTCAATCTGTGTGCTCGCAATCTATGGTGCTGCTCATAATTAGTCAAGAGGGGTGTATGGGCAGGAACTCCATACTGTGGAGGTCACTATGTCACCAGTGCAACATGGCAGCAGCTGTATCCAGGATATTTTGGCTTCATTTTTTTTTTTACTGTGTGAGAAAACAGAGCTGTGTTGTCCATCTTTACAAACAGCCACTGATCTGACCCTATACTGGGAGTTTATCCTATAATCTGTAGTGCCACTAGAAGTAATTGTATAATCATACTTAGGCATATCTATATTACAGTAATCCTCTCTTCGGGGTTTGAGTTCCTTGACTCCCAAGTTTTCCCTTAACAACAGGAACACATTCATGCACGGTACAACATCAGACACAGCTCCTGCAGCCTCCCACCTCCTCACTGGTAGAATTTTATCTCTGTGTCCACGGAGTCAAAAAACAAGTCCCCCAGTTCTTCTCCTGGGATCTCTCCGTTCAGCATGGCTGAAATGTCGCTCAGACACTGTGACTCCAGGTCCCTCAGGATCTCATAGGCACCTAAACCCTCGTCCTGACACAGCGAGAAAAAGACAGAGACATGTCAAAACAACAGTCACACTGAGGTCAAAGAGCAACTGCATAATCTTTGTTTAAATATGCTTCACCCTAAAAATCAAAATTACATATTTTAAGCCGATATCTCCAACACTCTGAAACTCAACCAAAATCTAGACAGATAAACAGCACTACAGGTCAGATGAAAAATATGTATTTTTTATTTGGGGCTGAACTGTCCCTGGAGTTGTCTAAATCCTAAACTATGGCAGAGCCCCTGTGTGTAATATCATGTACAGTACAAGAATCCAGATCTCACTCTTGGCCTTTTCAATGTCCTGAGTGTAATTCAACCAGGGCGTCTGCAGCAGGAGACACAGACTTAATGACAGCAGTTGCACACCAGTTATCACACACCTCAATTTCCTCTACAGCCTAATCTGGGTGTCTGCACACTCTCTTTGCTCACATAAACAGCAGGCAATAGTTTTGTCCCAATGCCATATTACATACTGATAATATATGATATGTGCTGCATACTAATTCTTGGAGTATATGGTTTTGGGGTTTTTTATAGTTAGTTTACAAAAACATCTAACTGCATGAAATACATGCACCAAATACATCAAGGAAAAATGGAATCAGAGAATTTTTTTCTTAAAAATGTACCTAACAAAATTAATCAGTTACTAAATTAGTCGACAATTGATTTAATAGTTTGACGACCACTCATAGCAGCCCTATAGTGGACCTTGATTTTGGATTGTTTTCGTAGACTACTGTTACTTAGGTGAATAATCAACTTGTATGCTAACTTTTAAGCCACCATGGAAAGGTCCAGTAAGTGCTATGGATGAAACTGAAACACCCATGAGTTTGCATGTCAATCCACAATGACTGCAGAAAGTCCTTCGCTGAGGAATACTGTGTGATAAAGTAGAAAAGCTCCAGAACAAGCTAGTAAATTGACCCTGAATTGAGATTGCTTTTTTAAACTACAGTTTCCAAGGTCGAGAATTACCTTCGTAGGTACCACTTTCTCATGCTGTTTCACCTTAATCTTCAATGATCAAAACTACTTAAAAAGAAAAAAGTTCACGTTCTTTCTCATGAAATTTTGCTGCATCAGTCTTATTTGTTAGCCAATGATAGCAAATTTTATGTAGGCCCTTAAACGGCCAGTCAGAGTTGATTTGTGACATGGTTTTACTCTGGTAGCAGCATGCAGCAGTGACACTGCCTTCGCAAATGTACCAATCGTTCCACCTTAAACGAGCTTCTGTGAAATCATCGTAATAATGTTCTACAAGAGCCACGTACAGCCAGCAGATCACCTGGGATTTTAACGGGTCCAGTGTTCTCCTCCAGACCTTAAATATATTCGTACTTCTCGTTTAGGGAACCAATTATGACATTATATTTGTCTACCTTTATCACTAAAAGTTGGTTCACACAGTCAACATACATCTGTTGCTGTTTTTTCTGCCCTGTTCCTTTATGGAGCCATTTTAATGACCCCAACAATCCTGACACTATCTTGCCATGGCACAGTCGCTGCATCCTGGATTTAGCGCCACCCAAGATGAATGTGATTGGTTTAAAGAAATAAAAACAACCCAGAGCATTTCTCCCGTCGCAGAATGATACTGACCCAGCGCTCTGGAGATAGATCTGGCGACATGAGACTATCATGATTGAAACCCTGCTCTTTGGCTTTGATTGTGTACTTGTAGTGTGTTTATGTTTAGTCTACACCCATGCCATGTGTCTTGTCTCCACACACTGTGAGGTCCTGTTGTGTTTTGCTCTGCACTGGGAGTGTCAGTCCGGTGCTGCATGACTCGCCTGTAATTTATCAGCAACATCTGACCAAGGTCAACTCTCAATAAAACTGAATCAGCTCTGGTTGTGTATATAAAATGAACATGAGCTTCCGGGTCTGCCGAGATCTGCACAGGACTACCATTAACCTAAGTCATCCATCAGTGCCCACCGGGTTGGTATCCATAGTGTTGAGCGCCACCTGGTGGGCCTTGTACAGGTCATGTCTGCGGTCCACCTGGCTCTGAAAGCGAGGCTGCTTCCTGACAGGGTCGTCTGGGCCGAACTGTGGGGAGACCACCCTCGGCACTGGAGTGTAAAAGTCCGAGAAGATAAAAGGCTTGAATATAGACCTAACCAGGTAAGGTGGGGTGGGTTAATAGGGAGAGGGACAGGAAAGAGAGAAAGACAGACTCAGAAACTCCCACCAACCCAAATTGGAAACAGAATGCAGGAAAACCAAAGATGAGGAGGGAAAGAATATTTGGAAAATTTAAATGACATTTCAATGAAATTAAATTTAATGGAATAGTTCAGATCTTTTCAAGTGGGGTTGTATGAGTCACTTACCCATAGTCAGTGTTTTACAAACAGTAGACGTTAGTTAGCACATCCCCAGTTTAGAGAAGCAGGCTGGAGTCTGACACAGACGCTAAACAATGTACTGCTGTGGAGAGCTCAGCAGCAAAATTTATTTCAGCCTCCTTAAAAACTAATATTGGTTGAAGTTTGTGCTATATTTATAATATTTTCACTGCTTTACCTTGCCGTAGACAGCAATTCCTGATGGGAAAATTTCAAAGTCAGACTCCATTGAGAAAAACAGCGATTTAACATTGCAGAACATAGGAGCTTCTCGTCTAACGCTGCCTCGATCAGTCAGTTAGTTTGTTTTATTGTGAGACTTTATTTTTATTTAAAGGGGTGTGTTCAGATTCACCAAAGTCACACAATTACACAAACAAACTTAGTGATCGAGGCAGTTGTAGACCAGCAGCTCTCTTGTTCGGCAAGCCAAAATTGATGTTTTTGTCAATGGAGTCTGGTGGCTTTGATGACAGCATAGACGAAGAAGCTGTTCACGGCTTCCCTGTTGGACACGTTGTCTGATGGAAAGGTAAAGTGGTGAAAATACTCTCAATTTAGCGTTCAACTAAACTGTTTCAGATTATTTTAGGTGGCTAAAATATGTTTGTTGCTGTCCCATCCACAGCAGTGTATTGCTTAGCTTCCATGTTGGTACTGCTGTCTGCGTCTCCAAACTGGGGGCGTGCCAGCAGCACCAACTGTATGTAATACACTGACTATGGATATGTACACCATACACCCCCACTTCAAAAAAATCCAGACTATCCCTTTAATGTTAGTACATTTTGCTACAAAGTACAATCAGTTTTGAGTTTCAGTGTTTTTCCCCCACACACCAGGAATGCATCTATCTGCTATGATATGTTTGGCACCAATATCCAATGTTCCTCTGGTTGAGTTAAATGTCTCAGCCCAACAGCGGGCAACTGTACTGAGGATATATTGTAACAAGAATGCCCAGTCAAATATTTTAAACAAGTTGGCTCCCTCATGGAAGTGTCTGGGGTGAAACACCAAAGCAGCAGCAACATATTTAAGCACCGTAGAAGTCTAAACAGCCACTGAGGCAGCACGAAACACATTTTGCAACAATTATAAAAGTACTTTATTTTATAGGGTTGTTGTTTCCTAATCATCTTTGAAATTCCTGAAAATAATTATGTAATTTAATATTAATTACTAATTGGTCTTACATAATAGCATAAAAACAAAGTTCTGAAACAGATAGTTTAGTTAGTTCAATTAGTTGTGTTGAGTTTATTACTTTATATCATGGCAGTGCTGCTTACAAGAGCAAATTTAAAAGCTTTCATATAAAGGGATGTCTACAGTATTGTGTTTCCCACAGCGTGGCAGAATAGACAGATAGTTTCTTATATGAAAATGTTGTGGTAGATACAGCTTATAACAGTCTTAAATGACATTTAGAGGAATTCTTCCTTTAGTTAGTGACATACCTGGAGGGGTCGGGGGTGGCAGTGAAGAAGTGGATGCAGGGCAGGCTGGGGTCTCTGGGCAGGACAGACACCATGCTGCCTGTGGTGCAGAAACCCCCAGAATCCATGCAGATGCCGCTGGGCTTGTCCCTCAGAATGGACATCATCACCTCTGCCGTCACTGAGCCTGAGACAGTGCAGGAGAGACACAGAGTTGTTGGAACAGCAGATTGACATGCATTGGCAGGCATGCTTTAAAGGTTATGTCCACAGGCATTCTGGGAAATGTATGACTTGACCACCCTCACCGTCATGTTGCTGGAGTAGCTCTGTGCCTCCCTTGTAGCGCTTTTTGGCCAGCTCCATCCTGGCAGGTGGGTTGTCTGGGCTGAACACCTGGGAGAAGTTGAACTCTCCCTCACCATCCCACCAGCCCTGAGCCTGGGCCACACTCCGCAGCTCTGGGTGCTCCGCGGAGACGTCAGCACCGATGGTCAGCTGGTTGGAGATGTTCTTCACGCCCTCTGAGAAGAGGAAGTGAAAATCTTCTGCTTACAAGTGCAATATGTTTGAAATTTTCCACTTATTAGCCTCATACATGCTGTTTATGTAACGCCTGCTCGTCTGCAAACACACTCTAAGAATAGCAGCCTGCAAGGTTTATCTCCACTTGACAGAGTGATCCAGCCCTTGTGAATGAGGGTCTGTCTCGTCACCATAGTTTCAGGATTCCCTGAATTATGACACATCTCTTTAAGCTGTGGTCTCATGTTGAAGAATGAAGAATGAACAAAGAGATCTGTATTTACTATTCAAATATTTTGTAGGGATTTTCAGCACTCCTGTGGTTGGGTGTTGATTTGCTTTATAAAGCTTATTAAGCATCAAAGCACTGCACAACTACAGTCTGGTTTAGCCTTAGTCCTGCAGATGTGTTTAGCCTTTGGGGTGGCAGACATGGTCTGCTGGACGGTCTACAGCTGAGGTCCAGATTAAAGGATCTCAACAAATACTAGATGTATTGCCATGGCTGACTTTGGTGATCCCCTGGCTCTATCAGGTCAAAATCCACCACAGGCATTGTGTTGTTAAAAACAAAAAGGCGCAATTATTCACTGAAAAAGCTGAGCGCTGTAGCAGGAGTAAATATTGCATTTGCTGGGAATATTTCCAGCCTCAGATTAATACATACTTGGTGCTCTAGTGAGTCTTAAAACGCTGAATTTGAAGCTACGCAAAAGTGCTGATTTTGGCAAATGCAAAAGAGGCCTTTGATCACTGAACTGTCGTTATCAGTGTTTCAGCTCTTGGTTGTCAAGTAAACTGTTATTCTGTATGTTTGTTCTATATTTCTGTAGTTCTTCGTTGCATATTTTTTCTGATCCAAGCTGTGCACGACGGCCTACCAAGCCCGGCTAATCATCTGGGGCGGGAGCGAAACACTGTCTTGTGCTCTGTGCTCTGGGAGAGGATCCCTCAAACACATCTTAAGTAGCCGCCCAAAGGCCCTCGCCTGAGGCTGCTATCGCTAGCAGTTGCAGAGACGGTGAACTCAGCCATTACCAGAAAACACCATCTCCCACAGACGACCATCACCTTTGTAAAGGCTGGTGAGAAAAACATCCCACAGCCGAGATCAGCAACTGGCCTCCTCACCTCAGCAGCCAACTGGCAACTGAGAGCTGATCTTGGCAAGCAGCTGCAGTTTTCAGAAAACATCTCCTCAACAACCCTACATCCAGATATGGTCATCTTTTCTCATTCCACTAAGCAAGTGATCGTGGTAGAACTCACTGTACCTTGGGAGGAGCGCATAGATGAAGCACAAGAGCGTAAACCTGTCAAGTACCAGAAGCGGACGGAGCAGTGCAGGGCCACCAAGAATATGAGCAATGCCGCAGAGAGAGCCACTGAGTGACTCTGGCTGCTGGGATGCAAGCTGGGGACTGATCACCCCCGGCTGGATCGCCTGGGTGAGGGTGTCTGATGTTTGGAAAGACACGAAACACCTGATGACCCCAGGATACATCACTGACAATACATCCCAACGCATCCACAGGATTTAATCTATAAGTAAGTCATTACAATTTTTAATATTGGAGCCTTTCTTTGCTGCCTTTGTATACTTTACTGTCCGTTACTATTCCACTTCTTCCTTTTCCAAAATGAGGGTAAGGATAGCGGCCTCCAAGACTGTGTGATTTGGTGCTTTGTGAATAAACCTGACAGCAAGAAATGATGCTGAATACAAAGTACAACGCACAGTCTAGCTGGATTCTGTATTTAGATTAGACCTCATTATTTATAATTAACCTCAAACTCTTGTGTTTTTCCTGCACAAACTGCTGAAGACACATTAAAGAGGTAACACAGATCCAAATGGTGCAAGGCTTTGTTAGCGCACTCTCATGTGAAAATCAAAAATGATAGTCTGAAGTCTGACAGCTGGATATTTTCATGAACAAATTCAAAACAGAAATCTGTTGAGGAGTATTATCTGACCTCCAATCTGTTCAAAGACCTGCATGCCACATTAAATAAAAATGAAAGAAGGCAAACAAAACACAGAGCACAGACAGTTGCTCAAGCTGAGACGGACAGAAATCAGAGGTGTTTGCAAGTCATGTATCAAGCTACAGTCTCTAGTTACTAAAATGTAAATATTGTCAATGTACCCTTCACTCTACACCCTCAATTTTTAACCCTCCATCCTCACCTGTGACCTTCTGCGCCACCCACAGCTTTCCAGTGGTTTCCAGGACCCAGGCCTCATTGCGGTCTACCAGGAGGAAGGTGTTGTGGTAGCTGAAGGGCTCAGGGTCCTCCCTGCACTGCCCTCCCTGGCCATGCTGCTCCAGGAGGCCGGTGATCACTGTCAGCGCCGCCCAGGCACTGTCACCACGCTCCAACCCCAGTCTGAGGAACAAATTATGCTGGATTACTTCAGAGTGTAAAGTCTGAGTTTCCTCTTTACGAGGCATCAGTTACGCAGTTATAAAAGCAGTTAGTTATTTATTAATGGTAATTGATTCTTTTATTCCCATGTATGTTTCTGCTTTTATTGACTTATCTATTGTTTGATCAGTTCGTCTTTTAAATAACCATGACGACCCGATAAGTTTGATGTTTACACGCTCCTTTGCTGCCTTGTGTTTTGGAGGAAGTGCTTCTGTACCTGACAGTCACTTGACAACTCTCCAGAGAGTATTTTTACACACAGAGATGAATAGATAAGTGCCACACTTCAACAGCGCTTACTTCACCTGTCATAACATGCTCGTGTCAATCTACACACCCTTCCAATCAAAGCCTGAGAGGATTAAGTTAATACTTGTGCTGAATATACAACACCCAAGCTGTATTTAATTAAGATGCAGTCAACAGTTGCTCTGAAGATGTGTTTATCTTTACAGCTAAAATTGTATAAACTGTTCATATAATAATTTTTTATAAGGTTTTCAGTGCCCACCTGACGAGGTCCATGCCCAGCAGAGCCTCTCCGGGGGCGATGGGCTCTCGGGTCCACACAGCCTCATTTCCAATACAGACTCCCTGGTCGTTGGCTCCCATTTCAGCGCCCCACATCCAGGCAGGTTTGCTGAGGACAACAGCGTGGGTCTGCTCCACCTGAGGGATCTGGATGTATGTGCACTGCAGACAAAAGATGTACTGAGAATGAGGAAAAAACAATGCAGTTGTTGTATAAATTAAGGTCCGATTGCATTGCACAAACGTGGGCGGTAATTAAAGCTGACACGACTGTATTGGACAAAGCTTTCCACATCAGTGAAACTCTATTTGGAAAATTACATCCACTTGCTGAACATAAATGGGTCTAATCACCGCCTGGTTGACACATATGTGTTCTCCATTTTATTACATTAAAGCAGCAATACCATGAGATAAACACGGCCTTTGATATGTTAATGAATCCATTAGTTCCATTCAGAATTAACCATAATGAAAGGGAGAATGCTGTTGTTCTGATTTTTGAATGCAAATTTTATCATTTGTGTCACAAGTCATCAGCCTGGAAAGTTCCCGAGGTTCACAGATGACATCACCTTCACTGGACTCATCTCTGGTGCGGATGAGTCTGCCCACAGGTGGGAGACTGACCATCTGTTGGCCGGGTGCACACAGAACAACCTGGAGCTCAACGTTCTGAAGACAGTGGAAATGGCCGTGGATTTTTAGGAAGAGCGCAGCCCCATTTGCCCCCATCACCCTGTGTTACATTAACATCCTCACATCTATATGCATTACATTCACACACTGTGTCGGGACTATATCTCTGTGCAATGTACAGAGCATATTCTTTTTATACTATTATTTATACTTTGTAGTGTGAACCTCTCATTCTTTGGACAACTTTGCACATTTCTGCACAAACCACTACTTCTAAAAATTGCACTGTTGTTTCATTTCAATTCAGATACTGTACATATCTTCTAGTTTTATTGTGCATATATGTTTCTTGATTTTTGTAATACTTGCTTTTATTTTCTCTTACTATGTTTGTTACACACAAATACACACAAGTAAATTCCTTGTATGTGAAAACCTACTTGGCAATAAACAAGATTTTAATACTGATCCTCAACTGGATTGCAAATTGTCAGTCACAGTCACATGAAATTTAAAGGACTGCCAAAAAATATATATATTTCCCTCTCACTAATCCTGGGCGGTTTTGGATTCCTTATTTGGAGTCTGACTTTTTAGAGGAGTGGTCATTTTTTTGTGACAACAGTTTTAAGTTTCATCTTTACCCTTAAAGCTGCCCAACATAATATCCTTCACCATTACTGCATTTAGGTGGAGGCAGAAATCTCTGAGAGAGATAGGTATGTCACAACCTGGACAAATTACCACAAGGGATAGTATTTCTTTATATGACTAATGCCACTGCATACCAAGTTGAAAGTCTTGGGGTTCACCTATGGACACTGGGTTGCTTATCTACTAACAAACTTCTAAACTGGAGGGAGCGTAAAGCAGCCTGCATCATAAGGGACTCTTGGCTGAAGGGATACCTGGACTTGCTTAATGTGGAACAGGCAGCCTGCCTGTTAAAAGCCTTCAATAAGAGGCTGGAAGACCACTGGGACACTGTCTGTACACTTTTAAAACAGTAGTTCCCAGTTTAAAAGGCTTGTATACAATGGATGTATGAGATCCAATGTATGTTACATATGTGACATTCCCTTGTGTTCCCCCCACCCCCAATCTTTTTTATTTTTTTATTTTGGACTACTGTTTGCTTTGTACTGTTTTTTTTTTTGTTTTGCCTTGTTTATTTTCTATTCTTGTGTCTTTTCTATCTGAATTTCCCGTGTTGAATGTGTGTTAAATCTAAAAGAATTAAACCGTTAATAGCAAAATAAAGTCTTTGGGGTTTTTCTTTTCTTTTCTTTTTTTTTAACTCAACAGCAAATCCGAAAGACAGAGCTGATGACGTCAACTAAGACCAGAGCCCAATTGACACATGTAGACAGAACATGTTCCTGTGTATCATTAACATCAGCTCCACATATGATCTACTGTATCAGTCAGTATTTCTTCCACTATCAGTGTCACTAACTTGAGGTGGGAAGGAGAAAGGACTGGATTCCTTTCTCTTAAACATTAACAGAAAAGAAAATTTCAACATCCGAGTCTGCTGTAAATATTTCACCAGTCTTAGCAGGGTTATTGTGAATAGTGATGCATGAATACTAAAAGCTAATTTAGGATTTTTATTATTAATTTATTGTCTGCAATACACCAAATTGTGTGTGCGTGTGTGTATGCAGTTTATCAGTCAACTTGTGTATGTCAGTGATGCCTGTCAGTCAGCTGTACCAGCAGCTGTGTTGGGTGGGAGGACTGCTTTACCTCCAGCATGGAGCCCGGGGGGTGAGATGCTGCAGGGTAGTGGTCCACCTCCTGCACCTCATCTCGGGGACGGTCAGAGTTCTTCCCAAAAATCACATGGTCATCGCGAGATCCGGGGGGCAAGGAAACAAAACAATCACATGACATGGGAGGCTCTGCCATCCTGCAACAACACAGAAACACCAGTCACGTCAGAAGTGTGCATGTCTCTGTGTGTGTGTTTTGGGGGGGGTTAAAAGTGATGAAATGTGAAATAAGCACTGATCCAACCAAGGGACTACCTCATGTAAACAATCTGACTTCTAACTAATCATAAGAGTCTGACAACGCGTTTGACATCCGACACGAGTGAGCCTACACCCTTGTGACCATAATGTGCATGTGTGGAGTCAAGAGGAAGAGTCTCCCTCCGTCCTCCACCCAGCTTTTTTTTTGCAGAAAGACAGATCCAGCCGGTGCACTGCCCATCCCTTTCACACAGGGATTAGGAGGCAGTCTTGTGCACAGCACTTTATTGACTGTAATCTTCACAAATCCGTCCGCCACGTTGCTCCATTATCGCACTCGTCTCCCATTTGCGACCATGAATCGCGTTCAGCCCGGAAATAATGTCGCCAAAAGTGCGCTGATCGCAGATGTCGTCTGTGGCGGAGCTGGGTTTGTGATCAGTGTTTGATCCAGATAAGGCCTGACTGAGCCAAGTGGCCACACTGTCACTCCCCGTCTCTTTCCGGAGCAGCGACGCGCCTGTCGCTCCGTGTCATTCCGCCTTTATGTGTGGCTCCCGCAAAACGCTCAACTTCAGGGATCATAGTATGTAAACTACAGCTAGTGTCTGAATGCTGCTATAGAAAATGTTTACCTTTTTTTTCCAATGGTGAGAGCGCGCGGCCGGCTGCGAGGAGGCAGGTTGGCGATACCGAGTCACGTGACCGAGAAATCCAAAGGTATGTACTTAAAGGTCTCGTCTCGTCTGGCCACAAGCACAGCTCACCGTCTCAGCCAGGAGTCCAGTCCACACCTGTGAAAAGCTGCAGGCCTGAATCATGATCATCTTCATCAGGAGTCTGCCTCCCCTGCGCCTGTTTGTCAGGGCTGCAAACCCCCCACTGTCAACACACCAATCCACTACTTACATAAAGTTTTTATAACCAAATAATAATAAAGTCTGGTGTCCCATATAAAATACACGTGTATAAAACTGTAATTAGATACAAAATATTTGTTCCACCATAGTTGCTGATTATCAGCATGAGTTCATGTCTGTGTGACTCAAAATGATGAGCTGGACAAAGTCTCACCTCGCATTAACATTTTCATGAGAAACATCACGAACTGCCAGAGTCAAAGGGCCACAGTGGTTTCACTGGTTCCCAACTGGTGGGTCGCAGTCCAAAGGTGGGTCCATTCTGAGTGGACCGCAATCAGCATTGGGCTCGTTACTCTTTTCAAAAGTAATGTACTTATCTCTCTCTGCCAACAGTAATTTGTTACACTACTATTATATTATGTTTCCGTTACACCCTATAAAACTGGCAAATGCCTATATCCCCAAAATTGAGATGTCGGGGGTGTCGGTGGCTTAGTGGGTAGAGCAGGCGCCCCATGTACAAGGCTGTTGCTGCAGCGGCGCGGGTTCAAATCCAGCCTGTGGCCCTTTGCTGCATGTGATCCCCCCTCTCTCTCTCCCCCTTCACACTTACCTGTCCTGTCCATTAAAGGCAAAATGGCCAAAAATAAAAAATTGAGATGTCGGCCTCTGTGTGAATGTCACATTAATCGCCATTAGGTGCAGCTAAAGCTAGATAGCTTCTATTTACCTGGGGGTCTTCTGATGCCTGTGACCAGTATTCAACATTTCATCCTCTACATATCCAGCCACAAGCTTCATCACTTCTTTGTAGCTGCAGCTGTCCACGATTAAAATCCAGTTTTGGATGTTTAGCCAGTGTAGGGCTACAGCTGACCTCTGCAGCTGAGGAGGGCTCACATTTGGTCGGGTGTATTTCCTGGAGCATCAGTTTGTTGTGCTGCCGTTCGTAGTAGCTGAGGTGTTTCAGACCGGAGGTTTGGGGACATGTTTTTGCAGTGGAAAGTGTTTTAGTCCGACTACATGTAGCAGCAGTGTTTTTGTCATCTTTCCTCCCATCAAAATCAAAATAATGGCAATATTTCCAGACTCTAAGGTAAACATTTCCACCTAGCTTGCTGTTTTATGACGTGCGTGCACAGCATGACGATTACCAAAATGAGTCCGCTGATGTGACTGTTGTATTTCAAGTCAGTAGTGATGTGATAAGAAAAGTAATGTTCTAACAAGTTGTTTGGTTTACTGGAAAAGTTACTGGTATAAGAAATAATATTACTGTAACACGTTACTGCCCAACACTGACCGCAAATGACTCACAAACATGTCAGGTTTGTAAAACCCACTTTATTTTGAAGTACTGTAAATTTTTAGCACAAAGTTTTTGTGCTGAAGTGCTGTTTCCTGCTGTAGAGTGAGTGAATAATGGACAGGTACTTGAGACAGAAAACCAGCTCGACAACATGGCTGAACACAAATATGGCGCTGAATGTATTAAACTGTGTGGACCTTCAACTAATGACTAAGGAGAAATCTGCACCCCGTGGCTGGACCAGTTGGGACCTACTGTCATAGAGAATAACTCTGCTTTGTGCCTCTTTATAAAGTTTGAAAAATAACCCTGATGGTGTCATTAGGGTTATCACTGCGTTATATTTAACTCAGAAGTTGGAAGTCGGAGCAGGGAGCGACTTCACACTCGAGTTCGTCAGAAAACCAAAGTGATGTTAACAATACCAGTTGATAACAGGACATTACGCTGTATTTTGTGCATAGAAACACTGTGGCAACATGACAACAGATAGAAGTTGGACAGGACTGTTTTAATGAGACACAAATAAGACAGAGGGGTGCTAATAAACTACATCCTTCACGACTAATGATGCACGGAGCAGCCATGTTAGATTTTGAGGTTGTGATTGGTGAGGTTCTTTTGACTTTCCGAGTCGTAAATCTGACTTCAGGAGGCATTCCGGTTTAAATTTCCGACTGTGACCTTAAAAATTCTTACTCCCTAGTGCAAGTGGAATGCACCTTATGATTGTACAGAGCTGCATTATGGGAAATGTAGGATCCAGTGTGTCAGGAGCTTACCCATACTATCAATCAATTAAACTTTATTTAATTGATTAACTTTGCACCTCTCAAACAAAGTGCTTTACAAGCAATCGAGAAAAGGGATCTTAAAAATACTCTGTTAACAATAAAGGGTTCCCACACATTTTCACGGACAAAATTTCTTAATTTCAGCTGGCTGGCGTATTTGGTGTAATTTGCTGACGGCTGCAGCAAATTAATTTGCCGTTATGTTACATTACATGGAAGGTTACTGTAACAATTTCATGATATACAACAAAATTCAATGACTTTTCCAAAACTTTCAGTGACTTTGACTAATTCCACCACTTTTCCAGACCTGGGGAATGTGATTGTGAAACTCCATAACTTTTCCAGGTTTTCCATGACTGTGGGAACCCTCACAATCAAATTTTGATTAAAAATAAATAGTAAAATAAGTAATAATGATAATAAAATAAGTATAGATAAATCAATAAATAATAAAACCATACAATTCTAAAAGGCTACATAAAAGCCAGGCTAATTTTTTTTTGTTTAAGTTTAAAGATATCAGTATGTCCAGCTCCTCTCAGATCTACTTACATCATGTTTTGTTATGGATGAAATATGTTTCCACAGCTGTCAAATCATGTAGTATAGAGTTGAAAGCACAACGCTTCCTGATGAAATGTGGTGAAGTGGAAGTATGAAATGACATAAAGCAGAAAAACTCAATGTAAGTACCTCAAAATGTACAGTACATAAGTAAATGTACTTACATAACATACTGATCACCACTGGTCATGGACGTGATTTTTGACACATGAAAACACAGACTGAAAGGAAACATAAAGCTTGAATGCACTTCATTACTGTTCAAAGAAAACCATGTGTCTGCAAATTTCACTTCTTCAGTTTGTCGACTGAACCAAGAAAAAATCTGCTGAATGGACAGATAGTCACTGCTTAAACTTGTTTCATCTAACACATGGAATTTCACCAAATCTGATCAGTTAATGAAACTTTAACCCAGATAATTAGCAGGTCTACTAGTCTGCATAAAGGAAATGTAAACTGCAAAGAACAAACAAACAAACAAACAAAAATGCTTCTTCTGCAGTCATAGAGTGTTGTTTTTTCTGAGGACTCATAGTTTTTGCACTGTGAAAACCACACTACACACTACTGCTTCTTACTAGTACCGGATCATATGTTGGCTAATCAGTGTAATTAAAGTTGGGTAAATTCCTGTATGTTGATGGGTTTATCCAGTGGGTGTCTCCCATTGTGGGTGCTTCACTGAATTATGTCGCTTACACTTCCTGTCTGTGGGCTCAGTCTTTCCAGACACTTCCCAACATGTTCCACCTGCTGTTTGCATTGACCCAATCTAAATCCCACTTCATCCTGCAGTGATTTATTCATTTCCCCACTAAAGGTTTTTTTTTGGGGGCTATTTTGCCTTTAATCAACAGGACAGGTAAGCGTGAAGGGGGGAGAGAGAGAGGGGGGATGACATGCAGCAAAGGGCCACAGGCTGGATTCAAACCCAGGCCGGATTCGAACCCAGGCCGCTGCAGCAACAGCCTTATACATGAGGCGCCTGCTCTACCACTAAGCCACCGACGCCCCACTAAAGAGTTTTTTGGAGGGGAGTTTTTCCTTATACGCTGTGAGGGCGCAAGGACAGAGGGATGTCATGTGCTGTAAAGCTCTCTGAGGCAAACCTGTATACACTTTATTAATCCCCAAAGGGAAATTCATTTTTCTCACTCTGTTGTCATACACATATACACACAGGCCCGAAGTACACACACATGCACAAACGGGACCGATGCATCCATTAAATGGAGAGATGTCAGAGCGAGGGGGCTGCCCATGGACAGGCGTCCTGAGCAGTTGGGGGTTTGGTGCCTTGCTCAAGGGCACCTCAGCAGTCTTCAGGAGGTGAACTGGCACCTCTCAGCCACCAGTTCATGCTCCATATTTGGTCCGGACAGAGACTTGAACCAGTAACCCAAGTCCCTATGGATTGAAATGAATCAAATCGAATCGAGTCGAATCGAGTCGAATTGAATTGAATTTAGGGCTGCATGGTAGTGTGGTGGTTAGCACTGTTGCCTCACAGCAAGAGGGTTCCTGGTTCGATCCCATGCAGGAATATTGCATGTGCGGAGTTTACATGTTCATGTAAGCATGGGTTTTCTTTGGGTGCTCCAGCTTCCTCCCACAGTCCAAAGACATGCAGGTTAATTGGTGACTCTAAATTGTCCGTAGGTGTGAATGGCTGTCTGTCTCTATGTGTCAGCCCAGTGATAGTCTGGCGACCTGTCCAGGGTGTACCCTGCCTCTCGCCCAAAGTCAGCTGGGATAGACTACTGCAAAATGGAGTTAAACTACAAGTTTGATTACATGTGGTTCACTACCCCCAACACTGAGCACTGATAATAGAATTCCTTTCACTTCCATTGAACTGGGGCGGAGGCAGGGTATCATTGCAAGTAATTAATAACATGTTGTGTGGTGATTTGGATCAACCTACTGTTCCCTCTTTGTTCACAATAATTCCATCCATTAAACAGTTATAGACAACATGGAGTCAGTCAGTTCACCTGTGCTAACAATAGACAAGACAATAGAGAACACGATGGCTGTGGTTAACATAAATTCTGTTAATGTAAACCTGCCCGACTGCATTGCAGAGACTGACAGTATTCAACATGTCAACATCCAGAGCAGACTGTTGTCGTGTCAGTGACTATTGCTCATCAATATGCATGTCAGTAGGCACCATTCTTAAAACTGACTCATGTTGTGTCTTGTGATGATGCAACACTTTTATGGCAGTAGTATAATAACAGTTCACACGCACACCTGAGCACATAGGAAACAAGGAGCGCCAACCAAGCTGCTCCAAATGTTCCACTAATGGCCGTGTTTTGAGATCGAGCACCTGGACCCTATTGGCGTTCAGTTATGGCCAGATTTGTAGGTGTTGAGTTATTTTCTGAAGCAGCTCGGTGCTGAGTGGTGCTCACTTGCGGCTCACTAGGAATGCTGAAGGCAACACGACTGAATTCTTGAGAGATTTCTGAGAAGACAGCCTGTTACCTGAACAGCACTCGGCTACTTCCACACCCTCTCCGGCCTTTCATCTCCTGGAGCATGCTGACAAGCACCGCACATCCTGTCTGCCCTTGCACACAAACAGTAAAAACATCATGAGAAGTAAACACCCACCTGAGCCAAAGGCAGACACACCCAAGCGAGACCATACAGTACGCACACACACAGAGAAACAAGCACAGACATAGTGAAACTAAACAGACGAGTGTAAAAAAGAAAAGCTTTTAAATACACTAGCAGATCAAATCACGTTAACAACAAACAGTTGTGTTGAATGATTGATTGATGGAAAATGATTTATAACACAGAGTCAATCAGGCAAAGCCAAAAACAAGATTAGCTGGCTATAAACGCATCATATTTTTTGACATTTAACCTCTGCTGCAGTGGGGAGAAGAGGCTAGACCGTGAAAAGTGTCTAGAAAACTAATCCAGATAGTGTGTAAAATTACATCTGTCTGTGTTTGTCCTTCTTTAAGTGGCTGTTTTCAGTTGCGTGGACAAGAGATCCGGCAGCCCGCTTGGTGAACTCACATCTTGACACACACACACACACAGTGCTAAGCCGAAGACCTCTCCTAGAGCCACGCAGGCACTGTGGCCCAGTTTGTAAGCCCTGCCATGTGAAGCGGAGGGCCGGCCGGCGGAAGATGAGGGGTGTTATGGGACGGAAACAGCTGGTGAGAAGCCCAGAGGATATTAATCTGAGGGGGGAGACAGGATGGCAGGAGAGGCTGTCTAATAAAGCATGGTATTACTGCTGCAAAGATGTGTGTGTGTTTGTCTGTCTGTCTTCCAGGAGGATTACTGGTGAGCTGCAAAAAAATGTTGGGAGTCTGTGTCCATCTGGTTACTACCAACTTTACGCTCTAAATTTAAAAAGGTCCCACATCTTGTAAGAAAAATCTGAGGACATTTTGGAGTGCTCTGTTAGGAAATCTGTAATCATCTCAAGTTCATCCGATAAATCCAGCAAGGCACATTTCAAGTTTTACAACCCTTCACACACAAAAAGGGGTTTTTGGAAATTAGATAAAATAAAGCAATCCAAATTTTCTCTGAGCAATTAAAGTTCCGGTTAAAAGGCAGAGGTGGAAGATGGGAGGGGAAGCTGGGCGGCATCAGTCGCACAGACAGTAATGACGGCGCCACTGCTGTTTAACAATCAAAGATGGGAGGCGGGGGCTCGCAAGGAAGTCTCTCCTCGAAAAATACAGGTGTTTGGTACAATCAAAGCGCAGCTTGCAGAAATGACTGGGTTTGAAGTTGAAAGGGGAGGCAGGAGGAGAGGGGGGCCACTGTGGTGAGTGAGTGCTTGTATGAGAAAAAAAAAAAAGATGTGACTCAGAAGACAACTGTGGGCCGGTCTCTCCTCCGGGATTGTGAATAATTAACAAGGATAAGGAAGTTGACTACTAGGTGCTTACTGTTTACTTTGTTTGGATTTTTTTTTGCCTCTGGAGGGGAAGTGAGGCTTTAGCTGGCCTAGCTCCCTGGAGGCTGGCATGTTGGCAGGAGGATTTGTCTGGGACAGCGATGTGGTTCCCGTGGGACTAGAGACGAGTCAAACCAGCCAGAGGCCAGTGACTCGGAATCAGAACCAACTTTATATGGTGGGAATGTTGTATACCAAACACATGTCCTTTAAGTAAAGTCCCAAGCGTACACACAGAAATACAGTCACACACAAACTGAGAGCTCCAGAAATCAGACTGATCTCTCACATAAACTATTATGACCTTCGGGGGGAGCAAAGCAAAAAGCTCCAAAACTTGTTCCTGACAAATTACTGTAATTAAAAAACAATAGATACTAACAAGCAATGCTACAGTGTGTTTAGGGAGTGTAGAACATTGGCAATATTCCAGCAATAAAAAGTGTTGTATAGAGTGGTGCAGGGGTGATGGGTTTTTGTAGTTAGTGTCACCTTGATTCCCAAAACAAAAAGCCAATAGTAATTTTCCACTGGATTTTGGATCAATGCAGAAAATAATCCCTGCAGCAAACAAAAGATTGTGACACTTACATGTTTTGTTCAACAAGATAACCTTCACAAACACCACCTTGATGATTTTTGAAGTGTTAATGCATTTCCCAGAAGCTAAAAGCTAATGAACTACACTACGGTCACATGACCTAACGTCACGACCAGAGCAAGGCAATTTTGTGTTCAGCCAGCACTTTGGTGTGATGACATTCTGTAGTCTCATCTAGCCACTTGTTAGCAACCATCTTTTTTAAAACACATACAAGCTTTAGAATTCACAAATGAGTTATTTAATTAAATATTTTATGTCAGAGAACAAAACAAAAAACGTTTTCACATTGTGACCAGGGAACAGGAAGATCTAAAACTAGGCCACCAAGAAGTGCACCAAGCTTTGACGCCAATTTTCACGTGATGTCATGTGGCCCAAAAAGACTTTTCCCATTGACTAAAAGGGACGTTGTAAATTAGTGGAATTTTTTTGAGTACCACAACCCTGTGAAATGACTAGTTGTACAATCAGAATATGATTCATTGGGTCCCATAACATTTGGAAAGACTAGAGGAGCTGCAGATTGAATCAATGTATCCTCATTCAGGTTAGTGAGGCACTGCACTGGTGGAAGCCTGTAGCGCGCCTGCTCGATCGGCCACTGAGTGCAGAAGCAGTGCCGATCATCTGGGTAATTTTATATGCAGTGCTTGAACTTTTTTGGCTCCATGTGCCACTGACCAACTTTCATAGGAGCGAACAGGCCACTGCCTCCAACGCTGTATCCAGTTCTTTTTATATTGTACATTCGTGGCTAAACCGCTAACTCATTTCTGGGCTTAGGACTCCTGAAACACTCTATTGTTTTAATGATTAGTCAGTTATAAACATCACATGAATAATTTTACATCCCTGGAAAGGCGTGCTATTTTTGCTAAAAGATTAAGACCACTCTCATGTCTGTACATTAACTATGAAGCTACAACCAGCAGCTCATAAACTTAGCTCATCCAAAAGACAAGAAACAAGGAAACAGCTAGCTGGGCTCTGTTGAACAGTAAGAAAGTCCACTGCAAAGACTCCTTTACACACATCTTCAACCCTGCAGCACAGTCACAATTGGCTCAGTTTCAAGGCACTAAAGATTAGTGTCACCAATTCAGTATCTGACCAATGTCTCCCCTTCTGTTCCTGAGTTATGGTGTTGCTTTGTGACCAGAAAAGTGTTTTTGCAGAAAACTATGACATCACAGTGACGCTGACCTTTGACCTTTTGGATATAAATTGCCATCACTTCATCATTTTATCCCAATACACATTTGTGTGAATTTCTTTCAAAATTAGTGCATGAATTATTGAGTTGTAGCTAAAAATATACTTTGTTAGGTCACAGTGACATTGACCTTTGACCTTTTGGATATAAATTGCCATCACTTCATCATTTTATCCCAATACACATTTGTGTGAATTTCTTTCAAAATTAGTGCATGAATTATTGAGTTGTAGCTAAAAATATACTTTGTTAGGTCACAGTGACATTGACTTTTGACCCTGGACCACCAAATTCTAATCATTTTGTCCTTGAAGGTTTATACCAAATTTGAAGAGATTCCCTCAGGGCCATCTTGAGATATTGTCCTTGAAAATGAGACAGATAGAAGGTCACAGTGACCTTTGACCACCCAAATTCTAGTTAGTTAATTGTTGAGTCCAAGTGGACGTTTGTGCCAAATTTGAGGAAATTCCCTGAAGGCTGTCTTTAGATATCGTGTTCAGCAGAATGGGACTGACAACCTGAGAATATAATATGTCTGGCCACAGCTGTTGGCGGTGCGGTGGCCTAAAAAAAGAAATACTGTATTTGATTTTTTTTTTTTTATCTGGTAATGATAAAGGCTATTGTCCCACAGTGCAACTCACAATTAAAGTATGAAGGAGTTGCTTGGAAAACCCCAAAATAGAGCAGTGAATGAATGCTTGGCAAAACATTGACTAATATTTATTAAGTTTTCAAAGTTGAATTTGGCATTATGTTCTAAAACTGCAGCTCGATCTGAAAGCACACTGTTGGGAGATGTTTGCCGAGAGTACCTTCTGCCCGAGAGGGATTTCTTGGTTAAGGCTGGAAAAAAGTTGTATTTTGGGTTTCTGGCAGAAAGCCCTCCAAGCAAACTTCTGCCTTGTATCATTTCCTCTCAGTACAAAACAATATAGAGCATTTAAGTCTTTATACTAAGTGCCAAACATTGACACAGACATTACTAGCCTACAGTCTGAGTGCTTTCTAGTCTCATTAATGAGCAGTAACCTGTACGATTGGGTGGGTTTGGTCCAAAAACAACAGCCTTAACGCATAAAGGTCAAAGGTGCTGCAGTTTTATAAATAGATGCTACTGCATCACATCAAAATTCACAGGGGATTTTACTGGATCGATGACAAGAGTAAATGTCAGTACTTCAGCAAAAGCCTCCTCGCAAGAGCGTTTAAAGAACCACAAACATTTTCATGTACACACAGCATCAACTCTTATAGGAAAAAAATATGTAAGCAGCGACAGACATAAAAACTGTCAAACAAGCTATCTAAACACTTCTAAATCATTAGGAGAATTTGTAAGCCCCTACTTGAATTTGCACTGTAATTAAATGTTATTAAGCAGCCTCTCTCTGATTGTGCTGCATTGTATTCATGAGGAAATATGCTTGACTATTTAAAGATGTCTGTAAACACCATTTAGACGTGGTGTGTGGTCTGCAATTCAGCGCCATGATCTTCTCCATGTGTACAGGTACTTTATACGGGAAGATATGAGATACTGAGACATTACACCAATTAAATTTTGACAAAGTTTTAGATGTGTCAGCAACACTTTTGTCATGTTTAAATTTTCTGAGTGAGAATATTCTTCTAAGCAGTGGTCACAGCAGTTTTCCTGATTCGTCTGATCACTTTTTATTGCTTGAAGGTGTGTTTAATTCTGTCAAGGCACGTGCTGGATCAAAACTTGTCAATATTTGCCTATTGCCCTGTGGTTCCTTTATGTGATCGGTTCAAACTCGGGGTTGGCAAAGTGCTGCTTCAGAGACAGAGGAGCAGAGATGGTAGGAAGTCACTTCCCGCCGGCCTGTCTGTGGTCTGTGTTTGTCAGTTGATTTGAAGCTGCTCCACCAACATGCTCTGACAGGAAAGGAATTAACTCAGCCAGGAGACAAAATTTAAAAAAAAAAAAAAAAAAAAAAAAAACAGCCCTCAAAGGAAGATGATGTTAAAAACTATTAAAGGAGTGATGCACGTTCAAAGCCACAGCAGTCAATTAAACTGTGACATATTACAAGACGTGCAACATGACACGTACTGGGAGCCTTTTGTAGCAGTTCAAGCGTCATATTAAACACAGCCACACTTAATGTGAGATACTGCTTCTCTGAATGGTTCAGGCTGTTGGATAAGCAGAGCTGTTTTCTGCAAAGTAAGAGTTCCAGATTTGTGTATCGTGCCTGTGTTTTGACCCGAGCCAAACCACCTCTCAGGAGTGTCCGCAATCAAAGGATTTCCAAGTCTGATTCACAGGCTGCAGTCACTGAACGCGTTACTGCACCAGGGCTGTACAGCGTGTACAGGTTGGTCACATCACCGTAATGATTAAGTGTCATATTAGGCATTATGATGATGTACAAAATCTCTCAAGTTTGTTTTTATCTATGTAAAGTATTAAATATTGGTAGTTTTGAAAGAAAAGTGCTGTAGTAATTATTCATTTCATACACCAAAAATCATTTTCTCATGTCAACCAAGATAAAACAAAAGTGTAACTTGACAAAACAATTGTAATTTAACTGAAAAAAGCTGGTTAGTGGACTTCAGTTGTAAATAAATAAAAGTTGTAATAGCTTACAGGTATTTTTCTAGATGCACATCCTGATGAAATAAAAGAATTGAGAGGCAGAATTTCCATTTGATACACAGCAAGGATATTTTTACTCATACATGTCATGATCTCAGAGGTGCTTCTGTTCAAAGACCATAGATGTAGATTTCGGGGATGGGGGGAGACGACCCAGAGGATTTCCCCCTTAATATTTTGGACATGAACTTTTAGTATTTAAAGTATCAAAAGTAAAAACACAGAATGACACTGTCAGTGTTAACGTTATTGTATTACAATTATAGGTGCATTGAAGTGGTGGACTAATCATTGAACTGAATCACTGAACTGATCACTTACTGTTCACATTATATATTGTGAGTCAGAGGTTTGGACTCAAGACACATGATTTAGGGTTGAGTCAGACTCGAGTCACATATTTGATGACTTAAGATTCAGCTTGAGAAAATCACAAAAAGAACTTGACTTGGACGTCAGCACCAATGACTCGTAACTTCCCTTGGACTTGAAAATTCTTGGTACCTTCCCCCAGCCCAAAGATTATACAAAAGTATGTTATTAAAAAAGTGTGTGACGGATCAATTCATTTCCTGAATCAACTAACATTAAAGCTACTCAATCCCAAGCAAGTCAAGTTAATTCCCCAGATGATCCATTTTGTTTTAAACCAGTCCAACACCATCTAGTCAAGTTTCAGGACAGAAGCATGAAGAACTAATGTTATGTTACTGAGCGGCAGTTCGAAAAAATGATACCAAAGATCATATTGTATGTGTACAAAAACTATGCAGTTATCAGCAAAAAAAAAACAACGAATAGCACTACACAAAATGTGCAGGTAAAAAATTACAGACAGAGACGCAGCAACTTCCAGCAAAGTTATTTTACCAAATAAGTCAATATTTTAGCATTTATGATCTTAGTACATTTAAAATAGTTTTACTCTGTTGTTAAAATTACATTACATTTGGTGAAGAGCACATTATGATTTTCAGTCAAAATTCAAAAGTTTGGACATGGGACTTGACTTGGCACTGGTCAGTCTTGACTTGGGACTTGAAAGCAAAGACTTGGGATTAATTTGTGACTTGCAAAACAATGACTTGGTCCCACCTCTGATGAGTTGATCATGTTTTGTCTGTAAAATCTTAAACTAAAAGAAATAATTAGTAACTACAGCTTTCAAATAGATGTAGTGAGGTAAAAAGTATTTCCCTATAGAGGAGCAGAAATGCTGTATGGAAGAATAGTATTTGAGTATGTACTGATATTATGATTTATATTTTTATACATCTGTCTGCACTGTAGCTGGGGGAATAATGAGTAGAATTATCAATAGCCAAATCTCATTTTGCTCTATTAAAATGAAAGAAAAAGAAAATAAATTGTGGGAGAAAAAACAGTGGACTAAAACTGGAACCTTTTTTGATAGTAACCCAGACTACACTTTCTGATATTTTGCAGCTCTGATGAACAGCCCGATTGATCCGCGTTTTTTCCCAAAGCGAGCCGTTTCCTCACCTCCAGCCGAGGAGGGCGCATCCTGAGAGGGGCAGACAACACAGCAGCAGAGGGCGGAGCCTGCAGGGACTCAAGACGCACAGCCTATCATAAAGTTTGTCACTACTCACAGTGCTGCTTACCTGTGCGCCAAAACGCCGATTCTGCCTCACTTGGACCGCTCGCGATGGAGAAAATCAGATGAAATATGATGAGGATATTATTTTTCTGTGTATCGACGAAGGGAAGAAACAGCAGAGCTGAGCCGAGACTAAGTTTCTCCAACCAGGGTGCTTTTATTCCTAAAAGAAAATAACAACAGCAGCAGCTCCAAGGACAAACAGGTAACTCAGGAGATTTAATTTGCTATCACTGCCACTTACCTTAAGCCTTATAGTCCTATCTGTTTACATAAAATGGAATATAAATAACCTTTATTAACATTACCGGAAATTGCTATATTAATGATTTATTAAACTGTATGAACATCTTATAGGCTTCAAAGTCATCGACAGGGAACTGTGAGTCTATTTATGAGAAATCAAAGTTATGTCACATTGAACGCAGACAAGAAAAATCAACAGAAAGTCAAGTTTAAATAATCATAACTTAGTAGAATTTAGTAGATACAACATACACACTAAAACTCAATTAATTTGAACATAATTAAAAATATATACATTTACTTCAGAGGCCATTACAGCTGCAATATAACCTAAAAATGTCGTTTATTATTTATAAATTATGTTTTATTCTTGTCCTGTTGCTGTATTTAAGTTAACTTGTGTTCTGGGGTCCAGTATGTTGATTAAAAAGTGATTATCGAGTAATATAAGTGATGTTGTGCTGAAAAAAAGATACCAAACATTGGTGTGGTATTCATGTGGTATGTAGAGGCAAAATCAAAAGTATTCAAAAACAGTCAGGACTCCAAGATTAAAGCTGTCATTGGGTTAAGATAGTTCAATATTAGCTGTCTGGATAAAATTCGACTAAGTTTTAGAATATAAGAATATAAAGTCCAGATTTTCAGGTGTATGATATAATCAAAGTGTGGGTTATAGCATAAAGTCAACAGGCTGACTTGAAGGTGTGGAGGGTCAGTGTCAGTGTGATGTAGCCTGTGTGGTGTTTACTCAGATACAAATAATGATGCAGGTTTTCTCTCTTAAAATCCTAGTTTAGATAATGTTTCACAAGAATACAATTAGATTATGGGGAATCACACCTGTATATTTTTAATGAAAAATGAATCAAATCTGAGCACGAATGCTGTTGAGAAAATTTGCCGCCATTCACTGTTGCTGTTAATTTGGAATTTTGGTCTAATGTCATTGCTCCCCTATTTTCCTGTAAAGTAAACTGCCTATAATATTTTCATGTTTGCTGTTGGGACACTCCACAGGGACTCTGTCAAACAACTGGAGAATAATGACAGATTTCCAGTACTATACAATAAAAGACAATATTGAAGTAAATAGATTTTGAAATAAGATGGGTTAAAAAGTGCACATGACGGGGTTAGTTAAATATAATATCCATTAAATTAATGTGTTTGTACATCAATCTAGACTGTCTGATTTGAGTTTTGATCAATGTTGTTTGTATAAAGGATTTAAATTAAAAAACGCACGACTTAACTGATAATTGATCAAGTGCAGGTCTTTATAAGATAAACTTTATATGTAGTATTCAAATTCTTTTCTTCAGTAAAAGAAATAATACAGCAAAGTAAAATACAAGTCATGCATTCAAACTTTCACCAAGTAAAGGTATAGAAGTATTAGGAACAAAATGTACGTACGTATGAAAATGAAAAGTACCAATATGCAGAACGGCCCATATCCCAGCCCAGTGTTATATTATTGTATCATTGAATTATTATTACATTTAATATATAAGTGGTACTTAAATGTTGTAATTGGTTGAGGTGAAGCAGTTTTAACTGTACTTCATATACAGTCGGGTAGATTAATACTAAACAACATAATTTTTTATGAACTCACTATAAGTTCTGTCTGTAACACTTAAAACGGAAAAGGAACTATGATTGTAAAGAAAAGTAAAATGTACTTTATTAAACATTATATAGTATGTTGTTTGTTAGTGAAGTCTACAAGTACCTCAAATTTTTACTTTAGTAAATGTTTTAACTAACTTTCCATCACTGCAGTATTTTTACATGTTTTATAGTAAATCAAAATTCTACTTTTTTGCAAACCTGAACAGGTGTCACATTGTGTGCGTCTCATTTTGACTAAAATCATGTCTGTATTATGATATTTAACCTACTTATCCATTGAATCAGACATACTGAAACAACATATATAAGCAAAACTGCAGCAAAAGCAGCTTTTGAAACCTTTAGCAGCATTTTTAGTTGTAAATAAGGAGTGTCAAACTTGTTATAACTGAGTGCATCCACTTAGAGGAGAGAAAAGGGTACAAAAACACACATAAAGCTGTTGTCAAGAGAACGGCAGTATATCTATCATAGTAAAATACGTAGCAGACGACACTGGCACTCCTAAATCACTGAGGATGTAAAGCTGTCATCCATATCTAAACTATCTCAGCACTTAATCATACAGTCAATGTGCAGAGGGACCGATTAGCAGACATCCACTTTCCATCTCCAGCTCTGTATCTCATAAACCTGACTCCTCACTCAGGTGTGCAGATGACGTTTAAATTTAAAATCAAGTCATAGCATTTTATACATTTGAATATAGAGTCAGTTTCATTGCTCCTTATTCAGATTTTTACCAGTCTGGGGTCAGACTTTGGGCGTAACACCAGTTCTTGTGTTTGTTTTTGTATGTTTAAAGCTCACATGTTCACTGAGCAAAGGTCAAAAAGTTTAGATTTTGACAGAAAAGCATTTGAAGTTCATCGTGGTTCACTCTTCTAACACCTGACCTGACCCCTGCCCCTACTGATGGGCTCCACTCCATCCATCTTGTCCTCCAAGCAGGTTACAACAAACTACTTGTAAAAAGCCATTTGATCCAAAGTGGTTTGTTTGGAGTGTCCACAGACAGTCAGCATTACTGCTTCAACTGTTATTTGACGTCTGGGAGGAGACAGGATGGGAGACATGGTGGTGGGCAGGATGAGGATTAAACTGGGCCTGTGAATTATTCTGGAAAATGGACCTTAAATTGTACTGGCACAAAAGTTTAAACTAGCAGATTAAAAAAGGGAACGCTTATGTTGGAATATCCTGATCATTAGGTCATCCAATGGAAACAAAAAAGAACATAAAGTGTAAAAAACTGAAACTCAAGAGAACTGCGTCCATTGTCGTGTTTTCGCATTAAAAATGCAGGCTTAATTTCGCTCCCTCTCTGCGCCTCTTCCCAATGGCAGACTTGTAAACCGGGGGCTTTGCTGGGTCTTGGTCGGGCAAGTTTTATGACCAGAGCTCTGTCATTGCTCCGTACCATCCTCCTCCCCCCAGGCAGCCGCCCCCCCGAGGGCCCCCCTGTGCCAGCTGTTTCCCTCAGGAGCTCGCAGCACTCCCAGCACTTTGGCGACCGGAGGAGGATGGCGCTGTCTTCATTTGTTTACGGTTATGTCAGTAAGAGCGGAGTTGGGGGGACCATTCCGTCGTGCGTCTGAGTTGCATTCCCAAAAAATTACAGAGCAGCAGCTCTGGCTCCAGGCCGACGTGAAATAAATCAGCTTGACCTTTAACACCAGACCTTTCATTAGGGCATTCCAAACTAATTGCTTTACGATTTCATTGCGACTCAAAAGCATCTCTGAGTGGTTTTGACTGAACCTCTGAGGAGGACGTGTAATCCTCTTGGTTTGGCTGTATTGACTCAACAAATTGAGATCTACTGAAGGGATCCTTCACTGTCAGTCAGAGTGACACCACCTGTACGCTGAACCACGTGCACGCTCCGCCCGTCTCTAATGAATATCAGACAGGATGTATGTCTTCCACTGGAAGTTGACCTCTTGTTTCTGGCCGACCTTTTGCAGTTTGGTATGTCCGATATGGTTTCACAACAAGTGATCTTAAGATACCAGCCTCTCAAGCTTCAGCCTTCTTTACTGTTTCCTGCCGTAAAGATAATTGTAGATGTTCGAGGATGGGGGTGTGGTGGAAGTCAACAAGATTGTTTGGGGCTAGGACATGTTCGGAGCCGAGCACAGGTCTTGCTGGCTAGCAGCTTCTTGTCATAAATTTCCACAGACTTGTCCAACTTTAACAAGCTTTGTGCCACCTCTGTAAACCAGAGCCCCTCCTCCTGCTGAATGACTGACGACGTTGAGGTGTGCACATACCTGGAGTGGGGACAGGATGCTGTTTCAGAGCGTGTGCCCATAATTATATACATAAAGTAATTGTTCTCATGTCATTGTTGGTCTCCTATTCTCAGGCTCCTGAATGCCGTCAGTCTGCAACTGTTGATGCGTTCTGCCGCCAGTGTGTAAGAGGCGGGCCGTTTTACGGGGCTCCTTTTGTAACTTGCCTGGAGGGCTGTTGTTGTAAATCATGTGTGATTCATAAAAAAACAGGTTCTCCAGTCTGCCAGGTTTCATCTCCACAAACCTCAGAGACGTACAAATAGACTTTGGCCTGCAGCCATACCTCCCTGGAACTTCTTCCTTTACCAAACTGCTCCCCTGTCAACACTCCCCTTCACTCTCGTCCCTCCCCCCACCGCTGCCTCTGCCTCTGCCTCTGCACAGGGCTGATGATGTTGTTTTCTTTGCGCTTGTCTTTGACTGTCCTCCATGGGAAGTACCTGGCAGCGGATGCATGTGGCAGGCTTCTGCCTGGACACGTCTGTCTCCCCCTCTCTTCTGTCTCCTCGGCCACGCAGCGTGAGAACTGCAGTATCCATGGCAATGAAGGAGGTGTGCTCTGGGTTTAAATGTTGTAGACAGGAGGATTTAGACCTGAATGTCTGCACTTCTGAAGTTCAGAAACGTTAGATCAGCAGAAGCCGAGTAATTTCAAAGCTTTTCAGACTTGAAAAAAAAATGACCTCAAGACTTCAAAGTCATGTGGTTCACTAAAGTCACTGAAAAAATGCACCTTAGTGAGAAAGTTTGAGCTGATACCAGATTTAAGGAGATAACAGTTTGTTCTTTCTCTCTGCAGGTTTTTTCAACACATCACCATCCCACCATGTGCTAATCTTCTCAGCGTTACCCAAAAGATAGTGAACACTTTGAGCTGCTGACCTCATCAACAGTCTTGCACCTACACCAGCTTCCCTAATGGCCCACCCTTACGAGCCTTGGTTACGGACAGCACCACCAAGTGGCAGCTCAGAAGACATGAACATCCCCTCCTGGTGGGACCTCCACAGGGACGTCCAACCAGGGAGCTGGATAGACCTGCAGACGGGGCAGGGTGTCGGCTTGCCTCCAGTGAGTCCAGGGAGCTCCATGGGGTTGCAGCACTCTTTAGGGCCCTACGGATCTGACCCGCAGCTGTGCACCCTGCCTCCAGCTCAACTCGCTCCAGCCTCGCACTCATCTCACCTCTTCCCTCAGGATGGCTTCAAGATGGAGCCACTGGGCCCTGAAATGCTACAGCAAGAACCGTTCTCCTTAGAGGAACCACAGGAGAGCACTGTCTCAGCCCGGCCCAAGCCGCAGCGCCGATCCTCTTCCAGAGGTGCTGGTCAGGCTGCATGTCGCTGCCCTAACTGCGTCCATGCTGAACAGCTGGGCCAGAGCACTGATGACAGCAGGAGGAAGCACATGCACAACTGCCACATCCCTGGCTGCGGTAAGGCCTACGCCAAGACCTCCCACCTGAAGGCTCACCTACGATGGCACAGCGGGGACCGGCCGTTTGTCTGCAACTGGCTTTTCTGTGGCAAGAGGTTCACACGCTCTGATGAACTGCAGCGCCACCTTCAGACCCACACTGGTGCTAAAAAGTTTAGCTGCGCATTGTGCCCTAGAGTGTTTATGCGCAATGACCACCTGGCCAAGCACATGCGCACACATGAGTCCCCACCAGGACATGGGGAGGAGAGGGTGAACGGAGACGGGAGGATGGATAAGGGCTTTGATACACCAACACCTCCTCAGTCATCCTCCAATGTGTCTGCCTCTGACACCACAGAGCCTCCGCTGAAGCTGAAATGTGAGACAGACCCCTCGGTCTCCAGCGTGACAGGGCAGTCCGGCTAATTTCATCACTCTCAGAAGAATTTTCTGCAGTTAAAGGTTGACATATCTCTGTCATAGAGGTGTCATAGTTTTACGATAGAATAGAGAATAGAAAAAAGGTTTGGTGAAACATGTACGGATAAAAGTTGGATGGAACAGGAAGTGTTTGTCCGTGGTCCTGTGAATTTATCAACTGGGATAACTCAGTGATAATCTAAATATTATAACACACAGACAAAAAAAAAACAGGAATTTTATTAATTCTGTGGATAAAACATTCCTCTGTTTACTTAAAGTGAAAGGTGGCTAAGGAGGCAACCGAGCTAAAGCTACAGCTTGTTGCTGGACTTCCATTGCTGCTAGAGCTACTACGACCAGTAGACCAAGAGCCTGGGACGAGATTAACTGAAGGTGGTTTGTTAACTTGTTTACAACGAAAAATGAATCAAATGTGTTACTGCAGGAGTTGGAGAAACGTTTGTCTCTAACACAGTTTAATATACCTGTTTCAAAGGCAGCGTGCTTTTGAACAGAGAAAGGGAGACAGTTTTGTTTTTGTCTCAGACTGTCACCATACGTGTGTAGCCTACTGTGCAAGTTGTGATAAGACACTGGAATATAAAACAGCCTTTTGTCATTTTGAAAAGGTCAGTCGCAGTTTGGATGGTTGACAGTACATGCCACAAACTGGGTGTGTGTGTTTAGTTGGTATGTAAGTAATTAAAATGTTACAGAAAGAAATGAAAGTACGACACACAGTAACACCGTGCTGTGGCAGCATGCTATGATGTTGATAATGATATTATATTATATAGTATAATATAAGAAATGGGAAAACCATGCACTACAAAGGCACCAAAAATGGTGTGTTGCTGTTGCCACTGATGGCAAAACACTTATTAATGCTTATAATTATACAGTAGGAGAATGTGAACTGTGGTTCAGGCTACTGGATGCAAAAAACCATTAAGTGTGACAATGGTGTGAAAAAGTAACGATCACATCTAACTGAACCTGAACAATGAAAAGTAGTCAGAGCCGCTGAGGACAGTGATGCCCTCCAGTCCTGGGAGGTGAGAACAAGAAGGTAAAGCTGAGCTTCATGATCACCAAAGACATGGAGAGAAAATGCTGCCTGGACAAATGAATAAAGTGTCTGATGCTACATGCTGATGACAAACAATCATATCTGGTATAAACACGACCCAACAGGTCCACCCTGTCGACACTACAGCCTGCTGGTGTTGGGTGAAACTTAGTGAGGTAGTTTACTCCTGTGGACTCTGCGGTCCAAAGATTTGAAGCTGCAATAATCATTTTTTTTTATATTAGCAATGGATCAAACTACTCACTCATAGTGATGATCTCACAGAGAATTATCGATCAACTCTGCAGTATATGATATGTTTCAGCAAATTTCAACTCATAGTTTTCTGGCCCACAACTCTACTGTTTCGGTTTGGTCTCACGACTCTCATCAACATCGACATCTTTAAAGGTCCAGTCTGTCAGATTTTAGGGGATATATCGGCAGAAATGAAATATAGTACGTTTTCTTTAGTGTATAATCACCTGGAGATATGTATCGTGTTTTTGTTTTCTTAGAATGAGCCATTCAAATCTACACAGGGAGCAGGTCCTTTTCTACGTGGAGTCTGCCATGTTGCACTGCTATGTAGTAGAGTGGACAAACCAAACACTGGCTCTAGATAGGGCCATTCCAGTTTTCGCACCAGCCACCGTAGTTAGCAGCCCCTCAGTGACGAGCAGTGTCGGAAATACACTGATTTTTTTAAAATGTGAAACTGCTTTATTCAGAGTTTTTACTGGTTTAAACCACCAGTTGTTTTGAAGAGGAAGAGACCTCTGTAGGTAATTCGACTCATGGTAAAACCTCCGTGAACGTCCAGATCTTAAGTTATCAAAGAAAAAGGTGAGCACGCATTAGCAGGTGCCTATCTTAGATAGCTGAACTGCATCTGAGAATCACTGATTTGTAACGTGAAACTGCTTTATTCAGAGTTTTTACTAGTTTTTGTCACTAGGTTTGTTTTGGAGAATAAGAATTCTCTGCAGATAATTCAGCTCCCGGTAAAAACTTCCCGAACATCGAACACTGAAGGAATTTCAACTGGGAGAAGTTTCAGCTGGCTGCAGTATGCAAACATCACCACCAGACAATGTCAGAAATTAGCAAGGGCCATGGGCCATTTGGCCCGCAATTTATCCAAAAATGCCCCCAAAAGCCATGTTCCAGGGGCCAAAATTGCCCCCAAGTTTTCGAAACAACTATATGTATTTATATTTTTAACAGTATTACAATCTGACATTAAATTATAATTTTATTTTCATTAAATTAATTTACCGTCACACATTTTCCAGACATAATCAACGAGATTGCACTGATTATGTGAGAGTAATCTGACAGAGAAGGGGAGGGGGCTTTGCTGTACCATAAGTATAAATTAACCATTTCTTGGGTGATCTGTGTCTACACAATGACAAATTAATGAAAAATTAAGGTAGAATGAATGTTAAATTTTAAATTAACTCACTTCCAGGATTGCATCTAAGGAATTTATAGTAATTTGGCCTTTTTAACAGTAAAAGTAACTGTAATGTGGTGAAACATTAGTACTGCTATCAGTAGATTAATGGTTAAATCATCACATTTAAACTGGTTGAATTATAGGAAATCTGAGTGATATTTTGCAACCATAACTTTATGTAACCCATTATTTATTTCATTTATAAGGGTTTCTACTGAAGAGTGAAGACACTATCTTAGTTGGTTTTGCTTTTCGTGTGCTTACTGTTAGAACATAATTACAATTTTTTTGATGGCCCCCAAACATTTTGAAAATGCCCCCATTTTTTAGACTGTGGGGGCCAAAATTGACCCCAAAATATTTTGTTAATTTCATACCCTGCCACCAGATGCCACAAAAACCCCCTAAATCTTACACACTTGTTCTTTAAGCCTGATTTATGAAAGGGTGCTTGACACTTTTGATAAGCGTCACTTGACAGAAATTATAGAGCTGCACAACGTTGGCGAAAGGGTTCAGTTGCTATCCTACAGCTGACTTCTTTAGTTACATTAGACATTAGTTACATTTAGATTACATCCCGATCATTATATGTATCCTACTTTTGCATTCTGATAATGGAGGGATTGGATGAAATCTGTGAGTGTGAAGAGGAAGAGATTATAAACTTCCTTCCACTGAGCAGATAACGGGAGCACAAGAAAAGGAGGTGATCAGTGCAGGACATGGACGAGGAGATTCGTGACTACGAAATCACATTGCACGACAAAATATGATGTCAGCGATTCAACAAAATTGTCCAGGTGCACACCATGAAAGGAAAGTGTCCACCGACACTTTATTCTGTTAAAAAATACCTCATTTCTGTCAAGCAACACTTCTAAAAAGTGTAGAGCACCCTATCCTAAATCATACTATATGCCAGTGTTGTATGTACAGTTCTTTCTGCTGCCCTCTGCTGCCAAAAGTTGCGTACAGCTTTTCATATCATAAATGTGCAGCAGAAAATATTCTAGGTACGTCCCTTAAATCCATACCTCAGACGGTTCAGGCAGTGGTGGACGCAGAAGGTTGTCCTGCCAACACTATCCAGGTGTACCTCATTAAGTAGGTTAATACAGTTCTTCCAAATATCATCAGCTCGATAACCATTTGCGTGTTGGATCAGGCCATCGTCCCAATCATCAACAAACATGGTGTGAAGGGCTTATCTCTCAACACATTTTATTAAGAGCTGTAGGTGTGTCTGCAGTTTTTCCAAGTTCACTGACAACTTGTCTAACAAAACATTTTTTTCCACCCATTTGACTCTGAATCACGTGCAGAGAGCGACTGCGTCAGCAGTCTAGTCTAGTTCATGAAATAAAACGCAGTTGAACAACACAAGCATCAGAATTTATTTAGGTTACTTGTTTGGAATAGTTTCATAATCAATAATATGTGATCAATAGTTCTGTAGCAAGCAGTATGAGCAGCTTCACAGTTTAAAACCTTTAGGATGTATGTAACCCATCACAGGCATTAGGCTGAGACTTCTATATGTTAGGGAGCTTGCATTACTGGAGGCTCACGATTGCTGTATTTATGTATAGAAGATAAGAAATGGAAGACCGTGCTTAAACAGTCAATTATTGTGTATTGACTATTATTATTATTATTTTCTGTTGATGTCAGTTTTGATAGCCTTCCTTTATGTTGGTCAGTAGAACAAGATGAACAACTTTTGTTTTAATTGGTTGCTGTAGAAAATGTTTTAGTCGACTGTAAGAAAACAAGTTCTAAAACTTTTAATAAGTTAATTATCATGGTGTAATAACTTGTATTTAATCTATTATTGTCCTTCAAATAAAAAACTATATTCTGTGTCCATGTTGAACATTTATTTACCAACCATGTTCTAACTGTTAATAATTCTGAGCTGTTTCATTTTTACTCATTAGTAGCAGTAGTGGTAGGAGAAGAAGGAGAGACTTTTAGAGCCTGTAAATGTTTGTATCATATTTTAGATACCAGACTGTGCATGATTTCAATACAAAATTCACTATGTACACAATTATTATTATAATTCTGAATATATAAGACGTGTGCCTTTCAAAATGATGTCCATTTAATTGAATAAGCAGGTGGACTCCAGTTGAGGTGTACTAGCAGCTCAAAGCTGATCAAGAGAAATGGGAGGCACATGAGCTAAATTTAAAGTGTCATAGCAAAGCGTCTGAACACTGTAAAATCAAGGTTTCAGTTGTTTTAGTTTTATCAACTACATCTGCAAAAAAATTCTATAATCCTGTTTCCGCTGAGGCGTTATGAGGTATTCAGTGTAGACAGATGAGGGAAAAAATGAATTAAAACAATTTTAGCAACACACACACACACATTTTCTTCAGCACAGACTGTTCTTGTAAGGGTTTTTCTTTAGAAATACTAGCTACTTTCACCTCTTCAGGCCTATAAATCCTTCACCCGAAACTACAAAGGACAAACCGCTCTGTAGTTAAGTCACTAATAACATATGTTCTCACAAAAGGTCCAGTGTGTAGGGGCATCTAGTGGCTGAAATTTATGACTATGTTTTCATTAGTGTATAATCACCTGAAACTGTGAATCGTTGTGTTTTTGTTACCTTACAATGAGCCACTTATATCTACGTATGAAGCAGATACGACAGTAGCACACAACAGACAAACCAAACACTGACTCTAAATAGGGCCATTTCATGTTCGCAGCAATGACCATAGTTCTCCTACACCAGAGATACTCAACTTGCTTTGCAAGGAGGCCAATTTTGCAAAATGAAAGGAGGCAAAGCACCAGACACAGAAGACACATACAGGGCACGTGTACACAGGGGCGTTTCTAGGAACGGAGGACATTAGGGGCATAGACCAGACCTCTGTCAGGGGTCCAGTGGATTCTCTCCTGGCACTGTCTTTGATAACAAGCTCTACTTTGATGCTTTTTCATGCACTCTGGCACTGAATTGATATTTAAAGTACAAAAAAATCTCAGTTTTAATCAATTTATTGTCGTTGTGAATTAAAAAATGAAGTTTAAGTCCAGCAACCTCATTGCCAGATGCCACTAGATCCTACACACTAGACCTTTAAGGCCATAGTATGGTAGGAACAGCTTCGTTAAAGGAATACTTCACCCCCAAATGACTATTTGTATATCAATTACTACACTTTGTTACACTGAACTGGAAAGAAGATTGTTTTTCTAGCATGTCTCCACAGTGAAAAAGGAATTTAAAAACTCAGAATATTCTTGATGAATTAAACTTACTGGGGTCCTTGTGTCCAGCAGAAAAAGACTATACTGAAAAATCTCTCAAACAAATCGTGCAGTATGAATATAACTCCAGTCTCATTTATCCAGTCATATGCTCAGTTCTCTAATGTAAGTTTTACATTAAACTGTTGCGTTCATGGTCAGAATTCCGAAAGAATTTTTTGAGCCTCAGTCACTCAATTTCCTGCATTCTGGTGAATTAATTATGGACCAATATGGACATTTTCTGCCTCAATTTATGCTGTCTTAAATGTCTTACATTTTGTGAAAATAAAAGATAAGATAAAGTTGTTATTAGTGAAGGGGTGTGTCCCCTGCGTCCCCACAAAAATCTTTGTTAAGTGATATTTAGCAGCCTGCTTTATTCACGTAGACACAGCTGTACTGTAAAGACCTTAAGTCACCCGAAGGCACCATCAGCTGGAACCGGAAAGTGAATCATACAAAGAGGAAGTGTACAAAACACATCACACAAGAGCCTCAGTGGCTCCATTTTCTAGCTAGCGTTGAACTTTCGTCGTTCTATATTTCACACTTGTAGGACAGATTTGTTTATTTCCATTTTTTTTGTTGTTGGACTGAAAAAAACAAATTTTTCAAGATGGGAGGCGGCGATCTGGTAAGTAACTTATTTCTTCATAGGCGCTATCTCCTCAGGGACCGTGATTACCAAACTCTATTCAGAATATAGGTGTTTTAAAATGTTCGTTTCCTTACTGGTGTCTATATAGCTGTGCTTAGCTTGAATCAATACCTACAAGTAATAGTTACGAGCCACAGTTCAGTTCAGCAATACTCACTTTACCTTTGGTTTTATCTTATTCTTATGTTTTAATCCCTATTTCACTAGCTTGTAGCTAGTAAATTAACCTAGCTATCTTATGTTAGCAAGCATTAACTAGACGTAAAAGTCAACTAAAAGTTGACATTTCTGTTGAAATATTGGGCTCCATGGTAAATTATAACCATGCCGAATATAGCAAAAGATGTTATATATTCCCGGGAGATTATCATCAGTTGTTTGTGTTCATATGTTTGCAGTCAGATTTTATACTCATTCTGTTTACGTTAATAATTTTTGGTTGATACTGTTAGTTGAACCCTTTCAAGTCAAATTTGTACCCCTAATCTTGTACCTGATAGTATCCACAGTTAAAGACACTAAATATCGTCCATCTTGTCTTCTGCCAGAACTTGAAAAAGAGCTGGCATCCCCAGACTATGAAAAATATTGAGCGTGTTTGGAAAGCTGAACAGAAACATGAGGCTGAACGCAAGAAGATTGAGGAGCTTCAGAAAGAACTGAAGGAGGAACGAGCCCGAGAAGAGATAACAAGATTTGCAGAGGAAGCTGGCTCCATCAAGTTAGTCCTCTGATATTAACACGAAAGTTGTGTTATAGTTTAAGTCCAAAAGTAGTGTCTAAGTTATACCTTTTTTATGATGACAGAAAGAAAGATGACCGCCTGGACTGGATGTACCAGGGCCCTGCTGGCCAGGTGTCCAGAGATGAGTACCTGCTGGGACGTCCCATTGACAAGCAGATCACCGACCAATACGAGGAGCCCGAGAGCGGTCCATCAGCTGAGACTGGCCTCCTGCCTGGGTCCATTTTCAACCCCACAGCTCCTGCCTCAAGCCTCGACCTGGCTGCCAAGATCAGGGAAGATCCCCTGTTTGAAATCAGGTCAGTAAGTCACTTATCTCCTATAATTTGTCCTGAAAATATGCTCAAAGTTTCAAATTGTTCAATTTATGTTTTGTCTTGTTATTTTTTAAAGGAAACGTGAAGAAGAAAAGAAGAGAGAGGTCTTGACTAATCCAGTGAAGATGAAGAAAATTAAAGAAATGGTAAAATTACTGTGTAACTGTTTTGATGCTTGATTTAATTGTTCAGTTGTTTTACTGTAAATAACGAATTCACTCATGTTTGATATTTACAGCTATTTCTAAGCATCTGTCAGTGATGTTTCCACTTACTTTGTGAACATATGACAACTGCAGCTGTGTTACAAAAGCAGTACAGTGTCAGGAGGTGGAGATTGTCACGCACTTTAATTTACTGGTCGGTTCTTTCACAGCTGCGCCAAAATCTCGACAAGAAAGACAAGAAGAAGAAGAGGAAGAAGGACAAAAAGGAGAAGAAAGACAAAGAGAGAAGAAAGGAGGAGAGGAAGCACAAGAGGAGGAGTTCGAGCTCAGATGAGGAAGACGAGAAGAAACACAGGTATGTAAATGTACATGTGTGATTTGTGTCTGCTCAAATTTAAAAGCACACTTACAATGCAAAAATATCACACACACAGATGAAATTAAATCAATAGAGCAATTAAAGAAGCTGTTTAAATATCAGCTGTAATCTCTCTTTAGGTCACATTCACGAGATGAATCTTCAGACACCAAATCTCGTTCCCATCATATTCCGGGCTATGGTCTACAGGTCAGTGAGCAGCAAAGCAGTATTGCATTATACCACTGTTATTCTGATCACGCATACACTGCTGTTAAAAAGTCTGGAGTCATCAGTTATTATGATGTTGTTCTTATTTTCTTCAATAATGTCTCTTTTAATAGAAATAAAACCAGTTTAATTAAAACATCAACGTTGTCCTCCATACAAAGTAACATCTATTTGTAAAGAGGACTTTCTACAACCTATCAAGCTTTTGTGGCAGGCAGTTCCAAACTTGTGAACGGCAGTGTACACATGATCCGTTCTTCAGTTTCAACAATTAATCTCACACTGGGCCAGACACTTAAAGTCCTAACAATCAAGTCTTCCCTCTCAGTTCCCCGCTGGCAGACATCACCAGTCCTCAGCTTCCTCCAATCACTCAGGGCGCCGTGAGAGGAGCCGCTCCCGATCGCCTCACAGGAACAACAGGGAGAGTCACGTCCACTCCTCTTCCTCACACAGAGGAGACAGGAAGGTTGAGGCCAGAGCTTCCAGTCCACAGAAGGAGCGTTACCAGAGACAGAGGCACCATGTGTCCAAGTAAGACTTCACAGGGACTTGTAAATGATGGCTATTGTTTAGCTAATGGCATTATTCTAATTTGGACAGTATTTCGATTAAGATTCATTACTTGCTTCGCTTATAGAAGTATGACATTCGTGTTTTGCTGCTAATGACTGAAGTCACCCATTCCTCCTCAGATTACAGTGTTTCTCTTCAGTATTCAACCTTGAATCCTCTCTGTCATTTTGCTGCCATGGTATTTGCCATCAAATAGTTGGTTAGCTGTACCATTTCTATCTCAAATTACTCCTCTTCCATGTCATTTTTTATTCTTACTTTGATGTTTAATCAGGAAAATGCCTCTTGAATAGTAATGTGTTTCTCAGTGAATTGTCCTAATCACCACCCACACTGAGTGGATTTCAGTCATTTTTCTCATGTTTTTTTTCTTCTCGTATGTAGGAAGCTCTCTGCAGAAGAGCTGGAGCGTAAGAGGCAGGAGATGATGAGCCAGGCCAAGCAGAGGGAGGAGGACAGGGAGAATAATGTGAAGAGATACAAGAGGCAAGACGAGCAGGAGAAGCAGCGGGAACAAAATGTCAAGCATGACCGTCATGCTGGCTTCATTCAGTAAGTTTCTGAGCAACATGGACGCAGATATTGAAAGAGTGTGACATGATTATTATTTTGTCTTAAAAGGTATTTTCCAACCTGGACCCTAATCTCCCATGTTTTTGTGTCTGTGTGACAAATGGGAGCAACCACTGTTAGAAATTGGTCCGGTTTTGGCGGCAGTGAAACAGGCTGTGGTTCAGTTCCTGCAGGCATTTGTGTGCCATCAATTTGCAAGTGGCAAAAACAAGCACTTTATAGATGGGAAGCTCAGATGGCTGTTAGTGTGTTTTAGTGTGTATTAGTATCTGACAACCTATGAAATGGATCCCTTCAGGGGTCAACCTTTTTGTTAAAGACAAACACCAGACTAGAGATGCGCCGATCCAGCTTTTTCAGTTTCGATACCGATCCCGATGCTGTGGCTTTGAGTATCAGCCGGTACCTGATAAACTAAACCTAAAAAGCTATATACCTTTACATGTAGAACAGAAAAGACTAGAGGCATCAGGCATTGATGAATACACAGTTCTTTCCTAAGATAAAATGAAACAAGATGAAACAGATTAATGCAATGATGAACTATTTATTTTTAACAAAAATAAACAATTGTGCAACAACAGTTGAAATAGTGTGAAATTCCTCAACACAGCAGATTCTCTCCTTTGCTCCATGACGTATGACGTAGCTCGCGTCACAACAGATTTAAAGGGAAAGGGTCGCCTCAGGTATAGGTTGCCTTTTTGCGATACCCGATCCATCTATTTTGATATCGGGGCCGATATTCGATCCAGATATCGGATCGGTGCATCCCTACACCAGACTCCACTGAAATTTACAATAATTTTAGCCTATAAGGAGCCAGCACATTTTCACATCTAACAGGGTGAATTAAGGGTTTATTTCAACCAAACCAGAATTGGTGATTGTTGGAACAGTGAGGAGACGAACAAAGATGGCTTTTGTGTATTTTATTTTGTTTCTTTCAGCTTTGAATGAAGTCTATTTTACAATAATAAGATAAGTGCTCATTTAAATGGAGTCTGGTGGTTTTGACAACAGTGAATTTGGAACACTTTCTGGTTAAACAAAAAGGATCTTGCTCTTTAATAAAGAGATCTGTCTCTGTAGGGATCCTTTCAATATTGTTGTCAGACACTCATCATTGGAATCTGAGCCTGTCAGTGGCAAAAACATGCACTGAAAAGGGATGTAAATTGACTGTGCTCAGTTGCACCAAGTGGTTACATTGCAGCCTGTTCTGCTGCTGTCTCGCTCAATACTGGACCAATTTCCAAAAATATTTGTTCCCATTAGTAACTTGGACACAAAAACATGGAAAAATACTGAAGTTACCCTTTAAATCCACAAATAATGTCCTCCTGACTTCTCTTCACTTTTCACCTTTCTTGCGTACTTCACTTTAGCTCCAGTAACACTCACCTTTACTCTTTCAGTAACATGAAGCTGGAGAGTGCTGCCACCTCATCATTAGAGGACAGAGTGAAGAGGAACATCCACTCCATTCAGAGGACAACAGCCACAATGGACAACTTCATGAAGAGATGAAGACACAACACATTTGTCATACAAATAAACTGAACTGACTAAAAAGGCTTAGCGAGATAATTCCACCCACCCCTTTATCGGTCCCTTTAATGTACTGAAGCGGCTGTGTATGTGTGAGACAGTGAAGATAGCTGGTGTGGTGGGAGTCTGTCATAAGCTCAAACAAGGACCTACATGTCTCCATGCCTACCAGTGGATTTTATTTTGTAAATTACTTTCCATAACAGTGACATAATTTATATTTCAGACTATTGTGACTGATCTCTTGTGGTTCTTCAAAGCCAGTAGGTCTCTGAGATCTGAACTTTGTACAGTGTATTGTTTTAGTTTTTACAGTATTATATACCCTGCTTTTATCTTACAAGGTTTTTGTAATATATGTTACTGAGTCCTGTGAGTGGAAAATGGAATAAAAACATATTCCCTGAGCTCCATTATTTGTTTTGGCTTTTTTTTTTATTAAATGTATGTTTTTAGTGTGGATCCTCTGTCGTTCAGATACTGCTTCATAAAACACACCTTCAAATGTACACATATTCATATCAACACCCATATTTTATTCCTATGGTCTAAAGATGAACAGCTATCCTAAATCCAGAGTGATAAAGAGTGATAAAACTCAAATTTGTGATAATGTGGCAGCCTCCAGCACACCTGACGGAGTGTGCGCCCATATAGGCGAAGCGACACAAGTTCGATTTCAACCTGCAGCTCTTTGCTTCATGTAATTTCCCCTCTCTCAACCCACTTTCGTATCTCTCCCCAGCTGCACTATGATAAAGGGAAAAAGCCCTAAAAATAATATTTAGAAAAAGTGATGTCATCAAGCATGAAGTGTGGAGTTGCTCCATAGATGATGAATTGGGAAAGATATACTTGATGACACTGAGAGCACCCAGAGGAATGTTCTGAGTGTCTGTGTACATTTTCTTTTTTGGAAGCAGGAACACTACGATTTAAAAAAAAAAATGTAAATCCTGACTCCTGATGGTGATCTTCCCCTTTAAATTGTTTATTTATTTTGGTGGTTATAGTTGAGCCAATATGGTTTGTTGTCCATCTTAACAATATGAAGGCAGGCCAGGACATACCTTAACTTTTTGTCACTGTCATGCATTATCATTCAGTTGGTAGAGCAAAAAATATCCTTGGTTGCATGCCCAGCCTAGTGATTGTCTCCCTCAGACCTGAAACTGAAATCTGCCGGTTTTAATTTCACTTTAACACGCCTCGAACAAACTATACACGCACCGCTCGCCAGTGCCCCCTGTCCTCCAATGAGAGCAGCGCTTTGCACTGATCCAGCCAATGGCCTTTTGCGCAAGCGCTGACGTAATACAATCAAGCTAGTCTCATCCACTGTGTTTCTAAATCGTGTAGTCACTCTGGGAAACAGTCACTTATAATATCCCAAGAAGTGGCGTTTACAAGTTTTATGATCTAGGAAACTACCACAACACCTTCATAATGGTAAGTACACCCTGCGCAGATTTTCTGTGATTGGTTTGTGTGGTAAAATGGTTGAAAATTAGTAAATTAGACTGATAATTACAGTGGCTCGGCTAAGCTAATATTAGGACGCTAGCTCACTGACATCTTTAGTCTAAGTTACTCACTAAAGTTTAAGTTAGCTAATATCCTCTGAAAACGATTTTAACGCTTTAATTTCCTTAGATAACCCGTTAGCGTAAATAATATTTCAGCTAACGATGCAGAAGAATTAACTAATAGTAGCCGGTGTTAGCCGGAAAGCTAAACACTTAGCTTACCTAGCTAAGCATGAGCTAGCTAACGTTGCATCTTGTACGCTGGTTTTCTGTCCGTGCAGAAATCCTCTTTAATTACATTTTGCATCTTCAACAGAGGCAGCCTTAAACAGTTGTAAGTAAGTTTAGGTTGTACCAACATTAGTTAATATCTGATCAGACAATGTCCCCCTGGTTTGCTGGAGTTTCAGCTTAACACAGTTAAATAGCAGTTGGATAATGTAAAGCTACTGTCAACAGAAAACAAGTTTAAAAGCTCAATAACGACGTTTTCCCCTAATTATCATTGCATTTAGAAATATATCTGACAGGATATTTCAGATACTGGTCCACCGTTTATGTCCTATAATTATACTTCCCATTTTACTCTTACTTTGACTGTTAAAGTATGAGCTTTTATAATCTACTGCTCCATGTTTACACACATGGGGTAGAAATAACTGAATTATGTGAGGTAATAGATATATTTCAGTCATAATACTCTACTATTACAACAAAAATACATTGAATGTTATTTGAATGTTACCTACTTATTGACAGTGTCCTTATTGTTAGCCCAGTCCTGTGATTGAGGTTCTTATTTCTGCCTTTAATACCAGTATTGTTTATCCTCTTTTTGCTCAATAGTAAGGTGTCAACTTACAATTATTGTCATCGTCAAACAGTGTGCCACTTATTTTGTCATGATTGTTTGGGGAATGAAACAAAAGAAAAAAAAAATGTTTATCAACATGTCTCAAGAGCTTAAATTTACATATTTAAATTGCTTGTTTTGTCTTTTTGCTGTAAAAGGACTCACAAAATTAATAGAGATCAGATACATTTTCTGTTAATTGACTTATCAACTGATCCACTAATCATTTCAGATCTTACTGACTAACCTTTCTCCTTCTTCATCCAGTCTATTATGTCCTATAACGGAGGGGCCGTCATGGCCATGCGGGGGAAGAACTGTGTGGCAATAGCAGCTGACCGGAGATTTGGCATTCAGGCTCAGATGGTCACCACAGACTTCCAGAAGGTGTTTCCCATGGGAGATAAGCTGTACATCGGGCTGGCTGGACTTGCCACTGATGTTCAGACAGTGTGAGTGTGCTTAACCTCCGTGTCTTTCTCTCAAACTAGTAAAGCAGTTCTGTTTCACAACCAACAGGGCCATGATGGCAGGTGTTCTTTGAGCTCTACAAATTGGCTTTTGACAACTTTTGGATCTTATGTATTGTTAAGAATAACACTAATTGAGACAAATCGTTTATTACTAACTATTTTGGGGAAACTGTGGTATTAGTAATGCTGTTAGTCAAAGCTAGAAAAGTAGGATTAGTGTCTTAGGAATGATGGATGTCTTTGCTTCGTGTGTAGAGCCCAGAGGCTTAAATTCAGACTTAACCTGTACGAGCTGAAGGAGGGTCGCCAGATCAAGCCTAAGACCTTCATGAGCATGGTGTCCAATCTGTTGTATGAAAGGAGGTGAGTGCACTGAATTTGATTTAGATCCATTTTAATGTAAACAGGACCCATGTCCAACTATAAAGCTGCACACTGAACACATAAATACTTTCATAGACGGTGAAACAACATCTGATTAATGTGTGATGCTCTCATCAGATTTGGCCCATACTACATCGAGCCTGTGATTGCCGGACTAGATCCCAAAACCTCAGAGCCATTCATCTGCTCCTTGGATTTGATTGGCTGCCCCATGGTGACAGAAGACTTCGTTGTGAGCGGCACCTGCTCGGAGCAAATGTATGGCATGTGTGAATCCTTGTGGGAGCCAGACATGGTAAGTCGAGTGTGAGGTTTGAAGGCACTTTGATGTAGGGATGCACTGATTTATTGGTTTAACATCAGTATAGGCCAATATTCGTCTCGTTAACTGCCATAGGCCTAATCAGCAAATAAGATGACGATCACTGATGGTTGTAAAGCAGGGCTTGAGATTAACAGCGTCCTGTTGTCCTGGGGGGGACAATAGAAAACATGTTTGTAGTCGAGTTGAGTAAATTCACCTGCGATGCACCTTAGTTTTTTCCTGATATTGCTACATTGTTAACAACTAATGCACGTTGAAAGCAGCAGGAGGAAACCTAGTTAACGTTAGAAGTTAGCAGCGGGTGGCCAGAGCTAAAAGCAAACACAGGTAGCAGTGAGTTATATTATGATTCACTCATGCTTTGTTCATAAATGAGTATTGGGAGAAGGTTGATTACAATAGCAGCACGGTGGTGCAGTGGTTAGCATTGTCGCCTCACTGCAAGAGGGTTTCTGATTCGAACCTGGGGTGGGGGAGCAGGAGTTTGCATGTTCTTCCTTTGTTAGCGGAATTTCTCAAAGTATTCCAGCTTCCTCCCACAGTCCGAAGACATGCAGGTTGATTGGTGACTCTAAATTGTCCGTAGGTGTGAATGTGAGCATGAATGGTTGTCTGTCTCTATGTGTCAGCCCTGTGATAGTCTGGCGACTTGTCCAGGGTGTACCTCGCCTCTCACCCAATGTCAACTGGGATAGGCTCAGAATTTCAGATTAGATGCATCCTTACTCATATGCCTGTAGGTGGCTTGCTACTTGCTGGATCATTGTGTGAGTGTGTATATTTATGCTATGTGCATGTAAATGGAGATACTACTACCTTTTAATATGTAGTATTGCTAAAACTGTCAGATATAACGTTTACAAGATCATGATAGTTTCTCTGCACAGCTGACAACTGACAGTTTCAATTCAGGAGTATAAATCTGCTGCTCTTGTCAGGAATAGCTACTGTCTGTTTAAACATTTGCTCCTTAGAAGCTAGTTTTTAGAGACTGACCTAATATTGTACAGGTCTATTGTGAGGTCTAACAAGGGTTCAGCCATTCTGACCACAGGTATTCTTTAGATAAAAAGTCATGTGTTTATTTGAGAAATGTTTTATGTGGTGCAGGAACCAGAGGACCTGTTTGAGACCATCTCCCAGGCTATGCTGAATGCAGTTGATAGAGATGCAGTGTCTGGTATGGGAGTCGTCGTACACGTCATGTAAGTACAGTAATAGAGGAACAATATGTACAGGTTGAGTGGAATGACAGGTTTGCAACGAGTGACAGCCTTTTCTTTTCTTTGGCAGTGAGAAAGACAAGATCACCACACGAACCCTGAAAGCCAGGATGGATTAGAGCTTCTGTTTTCTTCCCACACTTCACCAACACACGTTTTTGTATGAAAATATTAAACAATGCTTGTACTGTCTCTTTTTTCTTCCTCAATAAATCTAAAACAATGAACTTGACTGATGTTATTGGTGAAACTACATCGCCACATTTTGCAGATCCTTTTGTTGCATGTTACATATTGTGTAAACCTGGTACCAAAGCTCGACATACTTGACAACTAAAAATACAAAAATGAAAGGAAAGACACCAGCAGGACTGACTGACCTAAAATACACAAATCTTTCCTTATACTTTATATGACAACTAGCTTTGGTTGTACATCAGTTTTAGTGTTACATTGCAAGTAGCATCATGATCATGACACTGCAGACACACTCCGAGTCACTTGTCTTAAAAAATATGTATGCTATGATCACTGGTATTTTGTCAGAAAAAAAAGCCTGTAGGGGTCAGTCTTGGGCTGAATCCAAATTTCCTCCCTCTGGACTTCAGTCGCATTTACTACGTGCCCATTGTTATGTAGAGTCTGGAGTTGAGGACACTAAATAAATTAGGCATTACTTACAGGCCTTTTATTCTTTTTCAGCCCGTCTGTTAGCCCACATATTTAGCATGACACTGCACAGCCTCTATTCTAATGGATATGCTGCAATAATAAAATGCATTTTGATTAGGCTCTGTCCAGAGCCTGTACTTGTACATATTTCTGTATCATGATGTGGTTAATATTAACAGTAACAATTTAATATATTTGTTTCTCGTGTTCATTTTGTAGTCAACAGCTGAAAAACGACAGTGTGTGTATTGCACTGGATTTCGGGTAATTAAATCAGTGAAGTCTGCATCTAAAGCCACGCATGTTCAAAGTCTGGCCCAGGGGCCAATTGTGGCCTGCAGGCTGTTTGAATTCGGTCAGCATGCCATGATTGGCTTGTCTTTAAAAATATACTGCATGTAGCCCCCCACACAGTGTTGGTTAATTACGCATTGGTTAAGTTCACGTTGCAATCATGTTTTAATCATCTTAGAAATATTTTAAAAACAAATCTATTTTAACTTTTAAAGACGAGACCGTTTTACTCACCTTCAATTCTTCATGCCCGGGTCACTGCAACAGCATCTTTTCTTTCCTGAATCAAAAATATATTAATCAAGTCCAGACTGTACAGAATTCAGCTGTGAGGCTTTTAACCAGAACCAAGAGATGTGATCACATCACTCCAGTTTCAGCCCCTTCACACTGGCCCCCAGTTTGTTTTAGAAAAGATCTGTGATATCTCTGACCTCTCACTCCTGTACACGCTAGGACCTACTTGCTACAGGGGACACAGTTTGCTGTCAGGGCCCCGAGGCTCTGCAACAGTCTGTCCGAGGAAATCAGGTCGGCTGAGTCAGTGATCTCTTTTAAGTCCCTTCTTAAAACATACCTTTATCAGAGAGCCTTTCCTGATTTTACTAGAATTCAGGTTTTTAGATTTTTTTTTTCCCCTTCACCTCATGATGGCAGGACTATCACACAGTTTGTAGACATGCACCAAGTAGGAACTACAGAGGCAGAACAAATAAACAGACGGTAAACAACCAAATGATTGGTTACCTTACAGCTGACACTTCCTATCCAGTAGCGCCATAACAAAAAAAGCATATAGTCAACAGCGAGGGCTGCTGCTTTCAGGAGTGGTGGAAAGCTGAATACTTCTTCGCTTAAATGTGCTGTCTCCCAGGTATTTTCCACAGAGTGTATAAATTATGGACGTAGCTTCCATGACATCATCTATTGGTTTATGAATTGTGATTATAAAGCCAAGCTCAGCATTTCTACCATTGCCATCTTTGGAGCCAGAAGTAACCATACTTGGATGAGAGGGTGGAGCAATGAAGGAGTGACGGGTGGAGCTGACTCATAGACCACAGTGACACCTCATAGGCAGCCTGTCACTCAAGTGGCCTTTCCCTAAAATATGTGTAACTTCATCAATTGTGAACGCGTGAGTTATATAAAAATTGACCCACTTACAGTTGTCATGAATGTTGAAATAAGCTATAGAGACCGAAGCTGTTTTCTGTACCAGGCTGTAAATATGTTTATTTCTGCTGTAAAGTTGAGCATTTTAATAAGGGTGTCTGTGGAGACTGGCTGTTTTGGAGCCAAGCTCAAGTGGCCATTTGACGAACTGCAGTTTTTTGGCACTTCCTAGATTTTAGCCTCTGAGGTTGTGCTTGCTTTTCATATAATCTAATCTGGCTCATATCCAAAAAAGCTTGGACACCCCTGCCACAAGCAGACTCCCTGGTAGTCTGCAAAGTCCGCCGCCTGTGGACTGGATGAATTCTGTGCAGTGATATGGTTGGCGGGTGTAGCTCAGTAGAAAGAAAATAGTTCCTACATTAAAATGCTCTCAAGGTCTGTAGATTATCTTGAGTAACTGGATCATGATTTTTGGAAAGAGACATCGCTGCTGAGTTTGTCAAATATATATTTTTTGGCACTTTGAGCACCACAAGCAGAGTGCCATCTAGTTCCATTATATCTGATAGAAGGCAGACATCTCTACGGCTGATATCTCCAACATTCAGCAACTCACACCAAAACAATATAAAATGATAAATAACACTACAGGTAAGAGGGACAATATGTATTTTTGATTTGGGGGTGAACGGTCCCTTTAACGTAACATGGCACAAAATCCTTAGAATTGTGTAATGAGATGTTTTATGGTGATTTTTGACAGCATCTCACTGTCTTCCTTCGTAGACTGAGTCTGGCCAGTTGCCACAGAGATAGCTCAGCTGTTATCACATGACCCAAATAAAAACATTTTTGTGTACCAACTGTTTAACAAGCGTTTTAGGGACAGTCACTGACGAAATAAGCAAAGCCGAACAACAAAAACAAGATAAAACTCCCTTTAATATGCAATGAATCATTTTCAAGTAACCTTTTTTTTCTAATGTCTGTTGGTAACAAAACAATACTGTATACAAACACAAAATTGCTACATTAATGTAAACAAGATATAAAAATGATCCTTATGGTAATAAAACAAGTATTTGCTGCAGAATTCCCCTTTTTTATGTGAATTTTTTTTTCTTAGACCAACCTCCACCAAGCTCACGGTTAAAATTTCAAAAATATTCAAAAACAATATGGCAACGTAACATTCAAACACCAATTTTTTTTCAGGTTTTTTTTTGTTGTTTTAGTCATAACACTCAGATGCTAAGTTCAGTGGTTTGATGTTTCAACTTACTGGTGAGTCTCATGTACACATCAGCCATGCATTTTTTGATATTGCATTCATTTACTTAATACACCATTATATATTAATGAGTTTATCCTGTCGTTCCAATTTGTCAGCAGTAGGTTTAATTCTTTTGTTGTTACTGAGAGAGAAGCCTGATGGTGACTGTCAAAGAGTTTGTCATGCAATCTGACCATTCAGCATCTGTGCAAGTTGTTTACATCTGTGTGTGTGTGTGTGTGTGTGTGTGTGTCTAATAGAAATCATAGGAACAACAACGACATGAACAGAAACCAAAGAGACTGTACTAACGGACTGTTAACTGCTGAAGCTGACACACTTGTTCAAGGCATTAGTGAGACAGTTTCCGTGCTGGCGTGAGGAGTAACAAGGTGGCTGAGAAAGACTGGGAAGCAGAATTTTTTTTTTAAAAGAACAGGGAGATTATCAGGACGTAGTTCCGAATTCAGTGAGCGGTTTCACGAGTTTTCCTTGCAGTGGAGAAGGGAGCCGGGGAGGCGGCGGCGGCGGCGGTGGTGGTGGTGGTGTGTTGAACTGTGTAACAGGCTCGGTGCATCCTTCCTCCACCAGACTGGAGCTGGCTGTGGGAGGATACTGGTAGTTTTTTTTTTTAATGGTAGTAGAGAGGCTGGGGGAGATGAACCTACACTGAGGTGGAGGAGAAGAGAAGTAAGTGCGTGGCATTTGACAGATCTATGACAGGAAGTGAGTGGCTGGACTGGGAGATGGGAGATGAGTCTATGATAAGATGTTGGACATGAACTCGTAGAATCGTTTGGAGTACTGCTCCGGGTTCACTGTCGAGATCTCGGCCCCCGCCTGAAAAACAAACAAACAGCAAGGCAGATAATTAGACAGATGGAGCAACACTCATGAAAAATCAATCCATTAATACCTTTGATTTCCATTATATTTATATATTATATGGACTTAATGCACTTCCAGGGGTCCTATGACAGGCTGATAGTTGGTCAGCCTGCTGCAAGGCTCAGGGCACATGTAACTGACTGAAAGAGTCCCTCCAGGATGTTGTGATCGCATCAATTCAACCAAACCCTCTGAATTCTACATTCTGACCTTGCAATTTTATGTAATCATTACAATTTATCTGAATATTTGACTATTTAAAATGGGTAAAATCTCATTTCATTGTACAGCTGCTGGCAGCATATTGATTCGCTCAGCCCCTCCTCGTCTACTGCTGCGAGGGTGTGACCTCTGCTCCTGGTGACACGACTGTGTGTGTTAGTATCACACGACTAACATTACCCAGCATTTATTAACAGGTTTAACAACAGGGTGGAGACGTTTCAGTGTTGGTGTGAGACTGTTGGGACCGTTTAACAGCTCGGTGTGGGATGTTAGCCGCTGCTGTTGTGTTAGCTTGTGTTAACAGAGACAGAGCAGGAGGAGAGTGCTCACAGAGACAATCCATCAGCGCTGCTTCGAATGACTGACTGCTTATTGCAACAGTAGTGACAGGCTTCCAATCTATGATAGTGTTGCAACTGTATGTTTCACTTACCCCCACAATTTAATTGCAAAAAAACCCAACATGCATCACAATTATTTTTTAGAAAGCTGCTGTGACATCAGAAATTTAAGGCTGCAACAATTCCAAAAAGAGCCTGCAAACTCCTGAAGGGAGGTGGGAAAGGGGACGGACCATTGGTGAAACCTCCCACTGTCATCAAACGTGCCATAATGAAATAAAAACAGACTTAAGCAAAGAGGAAGTTGAAAAAACAATGAACTACAATAAACTGTAAATATGAAAAAAGAATGATTGAACATTTCATCATATTACTGGATTGAGTTTAATAATGATTAAATTAATATGAAACTTTATATGAAACTTTAACTTTAAATGCCTTATTAAATAATTAAAATGTTATATAAATAACATTTTGGGGCATTGCCCTTTTCACGTGTAGCCATAGACTGATGGATCATGATGTGATCTTGACACTCACCCCGTGTTTCACAGTTTTGGCAGCATGTGCAGCTTTTTTCTTAGCGTCATAGTGCGTGAGGATGTCGATGATAGCCATGAAGTAAACCTCCTTCTTCACAGCACCTAGCACAAAAGAAACGCATTACGAGGTGTTAATGTCATCTGAAAATCATAAATTTAAGGTAAATGTAAAACTAAATAAATAAAAAAAAATCTTATTTCTTATGCTTCTTATTTTCTTCTTCTTTGGCATACATGTAGTTATCTAATCAGCTGCCAGTGCTTCATTTAAAACTACAGCTACGTCAGATGGATGTCAAAGACGACTCTCACTGTCCTGGCTCTTGATTGCGTAAACGTCCACAGAGGGGTCAAACTCCCCGGGGCCAAAGAATCCTCCACAGTTGAGAGGGTTTCCAGGGCTGTCGGGAGGCGTGCCGAAGGAGCCGGTGAGCACGCCTCCGCCCATCCCGTCGTTCTCGTACTCCTCCTCCTCTCCCACGCCCTCCACGTCCATCTCCTCCTGCTCTGCCCGCTCCACATCATGGATTCCCACCAGGAGACTGTAGTCCATGATCTTGAGGGTGGCCAGGAACTTACACACACAGACAACACAATATTTGAATACATGTGCCACATTGTTTGGAATTTCTCATTGTCACATCTGCACTTTGAACTCCTCCCTCGTAATGACAGGCATCAAATGAATCATTTAAGCTGCTTCAGATAAAGTATGCAGGGCTCAACTTTTAAAAGCGGTTGCCAGGCTGGCGATGAGGCATCAGCTTTTGGTTTCCAAAACTGAAGGTCATCTGCTATTTTGAGTCATTAAAGGGAACCACCACTTTAATTACAAGCTCCAATATTAAATTTCAATGGCCAAGGAAAGTTAAGTCAATATTTGTGAACACGAGCTACTCTCTCTCAAAGAAGAACCCCGAGAGGGAAGTCTAAGACTTGTGATGTCATAGAGTATAAAGTTTGGAGCTGCTCCACAGACAATGAATGGGAGTCAGATTTTTTTTATACCCGAATGAGATGTATTCTATTGTAGTGTTCTCCGCTCTGAAACATAAAAGTGTACCCATATACTCAGAACGTTCCCCTGGGTGCTCTCAGTGTCATCCATAACATCATTCCCAATTCATTGTCTAAGGAGCAGCTTCAGACTGTCACTTGATGACATCACAAATTTCAGTTTTAGCACTCTAGTTTTTGGATTTATGATAGACTTGTGCACATTTACCAACAATATAAACATGTATGAATTTTGAAAATGGGCACAGCTCCCCTTTAATGTTTTGCCTATCATGGTTTTCCCTACATAGAAAGTTAAAGAAAAATGGGCCTCAAAGCACATCTACTTTTTGTCTCTCACTGGAAAACTCAGGGTCTGGCCTCGGCCCCACCCAACACTTCTGCTTGTGCTCGGTTGAGCCAAGACAGAGCAGTGTGCATCAGAATAGCTATGTAAAGGTCAAAGGAAACATCAGAGAGATTCAGCCATACATGTCTAAGCCAATCTTTGGCAGCCTACTGCAGCAGTGGTATGGCTACGGCAGCATTCTGTAGCTTCAACAGAATGCTCCGACGCTGTATGGTGAGTGATCTGTGTATTCACAGTAAGGACGCCATGGAAAAACCATAAATCCTGATGTGACCGTTGTCACTACAGCTGCATGGCCAGTGATCTGATATGTTGGACATCTGATTTAGGACCACATAAGAAAGTGGCTCAGACCTGACTGGACAAAAATCTGAATTCTGTGTCCACACTACTCCGAAAAGCATGAGAGCAAAAAAAAAGTTAGATTTTGGCCACATTTGCTTGTAATGCAATGACAGCCTGGCTGAAAAACTGGATGTATTTCTTACCTCTACGTCCCGTTTTAGCTTCTCCAAAAAGTACTTCTTGTTGTCATCTCCTATCTGCAGCTTCTGGCCTTCATTCAGGAAGTCATTGTCTTTAAAGGTGGGGAGTTCTTTAGCCTGGAGTGAGGGAAAGTTATTCTGGTATAAAACAATCGCAGGAATGAAAAACTCAATACTTAAGTTTTCCTGAATTTTAATCCTCAGATTTGTTTGGTACTGAGGTCAAGGAGTCAAAACTGCATCAACTGTAGAATTTAGGTGCATGAATAGAGGCAAGATTTATACTTGTAGAAGTGTAATACTATGGTCAATACACAGAGGTTGAATTCTGTGGTCCTTCAATGATGTCTGGTCTCACAGGTCTGAGAGAAAGTCCAGTTCCAACAACTCAGATAGAATAATGGTCTACAACACATACTAAAGAAAACAAGTGAAGCAGAGTATTCCACACTGATCACATGAGGCCAGCAAAAAAGAAACTACTCGAACACATCTGCTCACGTACCAGAATACATCTGCTTATTTAAAACTTCCTTAATTTAGCTGTCTTTGAAAGTTTGCCTCTGGGGTGAGCTAAGGGCGTTTATTTTTGTCTCATCATGTCAGCAGCCATCACCGCACAGAAATAAAACGTACCTTCTCCTTGTCGCTGGCTTCCCTTGAGACCGTCGAACCCTAAAAATGAGGGAAAATAAGAACAAAAATAGAATTAATTGAAAGCAGCTGAAGACACATCAGAGGCATTGTTAGCATATTACCGGCTTTAACTCAGACAGCTTCTTTTTAAACTGTCAATATTGACGAGGCGAGGTTGTGTGCTCCAGAGAATACTTGGCAGGAGTAGAAGCTTACGCTATGAAGGATGTTTTTTTTTTTAAAGGGGAGAGTAAGGAGGCAGTTGGCTCACTGTGTTCACAACTACTGGAAACTGTACGCTGTAATATTCAGCACAAACTCAGATTTCTTTATTGATGAGTTGGGTTTCTCATCTCCTGCAAATTACCCAAGGACAGTATGAACATTTCCCCGCTTAAATTCACTGACGTGCCCAAAAAACAGAGATGTCTTAAAACCATGTGCCTGCATTACCCATAATGCAATTCAATCACAGACAGCTGGGTGGCATGCTTTTAAATGAATGCTAGGAAATGGGGTCTCTTAAATTGCATCCACTTGCAACTTAGTCTCTCCTGCCAAGGATGCATGAAGAGATGCAAGGAAACCATGCGAGGAGAGAGGAAACAAGGAAATATGCTTTTAGAGAAACAACATGTCGTGTTAAGCGCCGTCCTTTTCTGTTGACAGTGGCAGCTGATCCAGTCGGCTTTATTAACAGCTGTAGAGACTTGATGGAGTTTATGTCTGCACACATGTATATGTATTTATACTCTACTGTATCCTGCTCAGGGGAACAGAATGCCTTCATTTATATGACTGACTCATTATTTGCATTTGTATTTATTGATAGTCGGACAGTGAATTCATTATTTAATAACCTAGAATATAAATGAAGTATCTTTTGAGCACTGGAAATTATTTATTAGGCTAAATGTTTCAGGGAAAATTGAAATTCTGTAACGCTCAGGAATTATGAGCCTCATGTGGGACTGAATGGAAATGACGATAAATGATGTATGAAGTGTTTCCTGCTGACAGACAGACTCTCTCTGACCATCATTGGATCAATAAACTAATAAAGGTTAATGGAGGATGAAAAGAAAAATCTTTCTTATAAAGAAAATTGTCTGTGGTCCTTCTGTTGTTCAGATCTACAATATACCCAGCTGTTTTTATTAACAAGATGGTGAATCAGAAAATAAAATATCAAACTTGGGAGTGATACACTTGAGTTTAATCTCTCATCTGTCTTCACTCTGGTATGAAACTCCAGTATGATGAGTTGTATCATATCAGTCCATCAGCTGCTGTGTCCAATCAATACAATGCGGGGGCGTATTGGCTGATTAAACACTTCTGTGACAGCTGCTCTCGCATGTCCTCGCTCGTCGCTCCTCAGAGATCTCTTGCTGCTCCTCAGAGTGCGGTGCAACAGAACGGCTTCAAGTTCAAGCAAGGATCGAGGAGTGGGGAAATGACAAATAAGAGACTTGGGACGTACCCATGGTCTTTGACCTCATGGGAGCTAAGGGGTGTGACACATGTGCAGCGTAACTAAAGCTGCAGACAGTGTTGGGTGGTTACAGCAGACGGTGCTAGAAATAAAGGAATAGTGCCCGCTCAGGTGCTCTTTGAGTGCACTCAGTCTCACAGGACTCTTTGAGTACATCTGAATGGATGACGGCTGACACTAAAACGTTTTAATATTGTAGGCATTTGTTTATAGTCTTTTATTAAAGATGGCAGAATTGTAATTCTCACCCTTATCTTTAATTTTCATATGAATATATTGCCACTCAGGGCCGACTGCGGACGCCTCAGTAAAACCAATCAGTCATCCCCATGTTCTACAATAGTGCGATGGCTATTGAGCCTTGATTTTTCTGGTCTCCTCCCTCCTATTTCCCTTTAAAAAATATAACCTAGTAATGTGTACTCAGGGTACATTTTAACTGACCTACTTTTAATTTTACTAAGTAAATTTTTACATGAGTACCAATATTCTAGTACTTCTTCCACCTCTTGTGCTTGCACTATTCAGTTGTGTGTTCATGATTTATCCTGACAAACGTTTGTGGGCGGTTGACACATGTTGTTGTAGTGTAGTAAACCAACATGTTTTACCTTCAGGTCATATTTGCGGTGAACAGTGAGGCGATGGCTGAATACATTCCGGGTCACCACCATGTACGTCTCCACCCCGTCCACGGTTAGCCTGTACATGCCCAGGAACTGAGGGAGCAGCGTGTTGCCATGACACTCCACGATAAACTGGAGACAATCAGGGATGGAAAGCAGAGAGTGTAACAGAAAGTGTGGGAGTAGGGAATCAAATATACAGTATGAAAACTGATTAAAACTGGACACAGCACGACTCTACAGCCATATCATTTCAACAGTTCTGCATCATTTACATGCACCAGTGGCTTCAGATTCAGATGGAGGAGGCAGATCTTAATCTCACGGACTGGTGCTCCTAAATTTCTTTCCTATATTCCATCTATATAAACAGGGAATACAGATTAAATACCGTAGGAAAGCACCAATACTCTTACCAAACATTTTACCACATACAGTTAATGAATGCCAGTTAATGGGTGTCAAGCTATCGAAACCAAAATTCACCTAAACTGACATCCCTAATACAGATATCGAAGTACTGGATCAAAAGTGATTCTGCCAGCTGTCTGTCTCTGTATGTCCCGTGTGGGGGTATGCAGGGCTTCTACCTGATGATATTTCTTTAGGATGTTGTGCATCTCTGCGATGTCCTCACTGGACACTGTTTTAATTACAAAACGGTGGTCGTAGCTGGACAGGAAGCGGTTGCCAAAGCGACCCTGGGAGTCGCTGTTGAGTGGGGCGCTCCTTGTCAGAGAGTTCTGCCAAAAAAAGACACACACTTAAAGTCTTTCTTCAAAGTAGACATTTTAAACTTCTGAAGAACTCTTTCATGTCAAAATAATTTCCATGTCATTAATCAAAGTTTGTTTGTTTCCTCTAACCATGGGTGACTCACCTGGTAGTCCTGGTCATCGATGCAGAACCTCTCCCTCAGGTTTCTGAACACCATGGGACAGTATTCTTTGAACTTAAAGCGACTAGGCAGGTTTTCTCTGACAGAGAAGAGATGGAGAGACACACAGAGAATCAGTGCAACCAGCAGGAGCTCAGGAGGCTCATTATTGGAAATGAGGGAGAAGTCTGACTGATGTTATTTGCTTGCTGATTTTTACATTTATTCCTGCTGTTGCTTGAATCCTGAACAGACAATAATACAGTTCAGAGTTGACATTTACATCTTTGCGTTCCTTTTCCTGTTAACTAGAGGTCGACCAAGAGTGGATTTTTAAGGCCAATATAATAACAATATTTTGGAGCTGGAAAAAGCCAGTAGCTGATTCAGAAATGAACAGTCGTTGACTTTATTAGAAAATAACTGTTAAACTGAACATCTGAGTTAAAGTAATAAATACCTAAATACATAAATCTGGATTACTGAATATCAAACTCCAAGTCATTCATAAATAGTGAAAGATTTCAAAACAAGACTTCTCCTTTAGCGAGACTTGGACACAAACAAATCAAATCAACCAAAAGGCACAAAAAAAACTTTTAATTTCTCTGTGGGGTCCTTTACGTGATGTTGTAAGCCATTTAAAATAACAGTCTGAGCCTGTCAGTGGAGAAGAACACACTTTTAATGGACACAAATTGATGGGGTGTACCTGCCCCGAGTAGTGACATTAGGGCCTGTTTCACAGCTGCCGGCTGCAGAACTCAGTCTAAATTCTGAACCAGTTTCAAAAATTGTTGTTCTGACAAGTTACTTTGACACAAAACTACGGGAAAGTAGTATCCAGCTTGAAAAATACCAGAGTTTCGTTTAAGGGCAGATTCACACCAGGATAGTCCGGGGGACTCAGTTCGATTGGGCGGGGAATGCCAAAAAATGTCACACCTTCGTTTGGTTTGGTTCACTTTCACACTGCACTTTTTAAACCACCTGGGCAAAATCACACAGTTACAACAGCTGCTTGTTTGTGGGCGGTGTTGCCTGAAACGACTACTGACCAGGAAGGAAAAAAAGCACGAGGAAGAAGAAAACTTGGCTCAACGATTGGCCAGGACCAAAAACGGAAATCCATCCCCTTCAGCCGGCATGGTCGCCGCAAAAACAATGGAGAAACACCAAATTTATGCATTTATGCATCTCCTCACTATGTCTGCCCACGAGACATTTTCCAACTTCTTCTTTTTTTTTTTTTTTTTACCTCTGCTTCTCCCGCTTCCTGCTGTTGGCTTTATTGTTTTTCTACCCAAAACGCACTGCGCTCTACGCCACTTCCTCTTTTTGGTTTGCTGGATACTCCGTTTGCATTTCCCACTGTAAGCGAACCGCACCAGGGTTCTCTTGCAAGTGAACCGAGACCCCCAGTTTTCAAGTGGACCAGGGTTTGCTTGTTTGGTCCGCACCAGACTTCGAATGAGCGTTCACACCACTCCAAACGAACCGAACTATCCGTGGAAGGGGACCAGGGTTCTTTTAAAGTGGACCAAATAGCGCCAGTGTGAATGCGTCCTAAATTATTGTCACAATATGGATGGTGACATTCATTCTGGACACGACACATATCAAGCCATTCAGAGAAGGTGAATTCTTATTGTTATGGGATTTGATGAATGCAAAGATTTGTTAAAGGCACAATCTGTCATTTTTGACCCCATCAGCAGATATGTGACTGAATATATCTGTAATTTGGGCATTTGAGCAACGACAGAATGCCATCACTTTACAAAACTATCTGTCAGTCATTTTGACCCTTTGACCTTTTTGTTTACACATGGACAACAGATTGTGGCCTTAACAGACTGCACTGACAGTGCATAAGCTGTGATGTACCTACTTGTTAAATAGGTGGTTGTCCACTTTGATCTTACTGTAGGCTTTAAAGTCATCTGGCATCAGCATTACTGGTACAGGCACATTACTTAACTCGTTAATCTGAGGGAGAGAAGTGAGAACGAGAGATCAGAAAAGAGCCTGATGGCGAGAAGAAAAAGCTGATAGGCAAACTAACAGACTGTGTTATTTCAGTGATACAAGAAATCAAAGCAGCAATATGCAATTTCAATAACAGTTTGAAATTATGATTTAAACAGACTCCTACACAATGTACTCAACTGTTGTGCAACAGTTCCAGTCGTGCAAATCAAGATGTGCTTTAAACATTTTATCATTAACATAAAACTGAGAAATATGTGTATAGACATGTTATTTTGGCCTCAGGTACAGCACATGCTGATCAGTAAAACAGCTGTAACACGCTTCACTATCCAAAAACAATATGCATCATCAGTTTCATGTGACCCCAAACACGTTCTGCCAAATCTCTGTGAGTGTTTACCAGCAGCAATCATTAACTCTGGGACCAAAGAGCAGGCTGACAATTTTTCTTGTTACTGCTGCTAAACCCCCCGAGTCCAATCTTATCTGCTGACACACATCCAGGGCAAAAGCTCACGCTGGTGGACTTCAGAAAACTCCTTGCAGATTATCAAGTAAACAGCCATGCAAGAGAAACTGGGGGGAAAGACCGCAGAGATAACACTACCCCAGGGAGAAAGAGTGCGACAGCATTTAAAGGAATACTTCAACCACAAAACGACTAATTGTACATCAGTTACTCGCCCCGTGTTACCTTGAATTCATGAAAAAAACTCTACGTTTCGCGCATGCCTCCACTGTGAGCGGAGAATCCAAAAAAAAAAGAGGCAATAATTCTTAATGAATTGAAGTAACCAAGGTCTGCATTTAAGAACAGAAAAACTGTGTCAAAACATCTGTTTACAAACTCTCACACAACTCCTGCAGTGTTATCCAAGTCTCATTTATCCAGGCGTATGCTCAGCACTTCCTAAACACGTGCATTTTCACTAAAACCTTACAATTTTAAACAGGTCAGTACAAACAGACTCATGCACAGAGGATAAGGGTGCGTTACTCTTAGGTGAGAGTGTTTTATATGTCACATTTTAAATGAATTTGGGAAGTACTGAGCATACAACTGGATAAATAAGACTTGGATTATACTGCAGGAGTTGTGTGAGTGTTTGTAAATGGATATTTTGATATAGTTTTGCTGTTAAATGTGGTCCCCCAATCATGAAGATTGCTTGCCTTTTTTGGATTTTTCGTTCACCATAGAGGCATATGAGAAAAACATTTTCTTCACAAATTCAGGGTAACAGACGGTAACTAACTGATGTAAAAACACTCTTTTTGTGGGTGAAGTATTTTTTTTAAGGAACAATGAAGTACTAAAAATGGATGAACTAAAAGGGTGGCCAAGGGGCAGTACACAGTCCTGGCAGTGCTGTAATTTACTGCACGTTCTTTTCATTTTGAAAGTCAACTCAAACTCCTGATGGTGCATTAAAGTTAATGCAATGAAAATGTGCTGCTCTTACCAGTGCAACAGCTACTTGGCACAATATTTATTAAGCACAAACACCCATATGAGTTCATAAACAGCCTACCTGACTTAAATATCATATGTGTCCAGGCTTTTACTTCCATATTTATAATATAAATAACAGCAAAAATCTTATTTATGTCAAAAAACTCTTAAAATGGTTGTTGTTTGTACATTAGGAGTACATAAAGTTTTCAAAAAAGAAAACGTCTGGTCTGGTAGCTTCCTAGTGGAAGCCTGTTAAAGCTAAAGTTGGTGACTTAGCTATGGTAGTACATGAGAGCGATGATCTGTGAAAAAATAATGTCCCTCCTTCTTATAGTGCTTCTAATGGCATTTGCTAAAATCCACTGTGGCTGAACGAAAACAACAAATCAGGGCCGAGGAGTCTCTAACAAAGCTGTCAATCATGTCAGTCACAGCTCGTGAACTACTGTCAAACTAGGCTACACTGATCAAACATGAATCAGGATTGTGTTACTGCATTGCCTATTTCTCACCTCAAATGTTTTCAGACACATAACGAAAAAGTTTGCTCCAGTCAGCGCTTCGTTTTGGCTCAAATGTTTTCCACATGGCAGCCAGGTCACAAACTTTCTCATTTTACAGCTAAACAGTACACTAAAATATGTTTCTGGAAACACCTGAGGCCAGAAATGACGATGGTTCAGTGATTCATTTTTGATCAGTGCTGCCTTGTTTGCAGTTCATGAGCAGTGATTGAAAAGACTAACAGCTGTGTCACTGACTGCTCAGCGCCGATTCATGTTTTCGTTCACACGTGATGAATTCTTGCAAATTCCATTCGAGCTATGATGAGGAGGAGGAACATGATTTTTTTCACAGATTATATGCCTCGTGTACAATTGTGTGGACAGTTTCAAACAATGTGACAAAGTTATTTATTATAAAAAACGAAACAACTGTAGCTTTAGTTGCATGAACTCAGATGTGCGTAGTGAATTTAATGAATCAAAAAGTGATGTTTGACTTTAAAAAGTATGAAAACATTATTTATTGAGTTTTTAACAAGTTTAAATATGAACATGCAGTTGCCTCTATAAATATCAGGCTCTGTTATCATAAAAGTGTCAGTTAATAATGCTGAATGGGCTCAGTGAAAGGCCAGTGCAGTAAAATACAAACACTCCCTCAACTTGAAGCTCTGATAAACCTATGTGGGCAATTATCTGCTGACATGACTATACAAAAAGAATTCAAGGCATTAAACAGCATCAAACAGGTTGTGTAGTACATCATCTAAACACTATCTGACACTGTGTGGAAGTGAAGTCGTCCGGCATCACAGGTAGGGCACGATTAAAAATGCATACAACTCCTGACTGGAAGGACTTTGAAGAGAAGTCCGTTTGATGTCTTGAATCGGCTTCCCACCCACACCTCCAATCCAGGCCTGTGTGCTGCACCCACACGCCCACTGCCAAAGTTCACCCACTGAATACTGGATGTGCTGCAGTGATAACCATATCATTAGCTGCTTCCTTAATTCCTTGGTTGTATGCATTACATGGTAATTTCGTTTAACAGGCTAGCTATGGTTTGGGCTTCTTACATGTTGCAGAAATCAGCGTCAGACACACAAACGCTTTGCCACTGTCACAAACAAATCTGCTGCTGTCACTACCTGCTCTTTTGGCAGGTACCCACCTTTGAGTTATTATGAATTACTGACAACATTTATGATTGGATGACGAGTCGGTTTACCAACCAGTACTGCAGGGTGTCTACAGATATCAGACACTTGATGTAAAAGCTTTTCAAGAGCAGTCAATCTTTTCTTATTTAAGCAATGCAGGTAAGTATGAGGGTTATATGTGGTGCCATGCAGAGGTAGGTTTTCTTTGGGAATATGGTACTTGGTGTGTGTTAGGTTAATCTACATTTTGGCATGTATTGCCAGTAAATTTTGATAATATTAGGTTCAGCTGAAGGTTTAAAGATTTGTAAGAGTTTAACTCATTTTGACAAAAAGACATTAAAAGATTGGTACATTAACTCATATGTTTGTGGATATTAAGACCTCGTGAATTCAAATGTAAGAGTAATGACTTTTAAGATCTAATATTAATCACATCTAAGACATGTTAAGACTTTTTAAATACCTGCAGACACCCTTTACTGCCATACGATCCCAACAGTGCCAATCGGAAAGCATTGAACTTTAACTGACATGAAGGAGCCAAAAATAAAGGATGTGAAAACAAAATTACACCTGACTGTGGCAATGAGCTCACAATGCAGATGACAGAAGCTCTCAGTGAAAACAGGTGAGAAAGTTTCTACCCTGGGTCACTGTTTTCACACCTGAGAAGCTGCTTTTCAAGTACCAATCAAACTGTGTCATAGTGGGTTTGTGGCCTAACAGGTACTGGGTGTATTGCACACTTGGCAAGAGCAAGCTGCTGGTCCAAACCCACTCCATCCATCACTGGAGTCGAATCTGCCCCTCACTACGCTTTTCATAGCCCTAGGCAGCCTCAGCCAAAAGTGAATGTGATATATTTCTCTGCTCTATTTATAGGGAAATGATGTGATGGAATAAACTGCAGCACTTGGATGCAGCCACCGGGCACAGGAGCTGCAAATGCAAGCTCAGATCAGGTTTATTTAAACAATAGGCAGCAGGCTGTTGTCTGCAGCTGTGTGGCTGGAAATCTGTGTAACCTGCTGCTCCGGCTGCCTGTCACACCCCTCCCACTCCTCGCCTGCACTACAGCAGCCGCAGCTCACGACTTGGCTCCAAAACAGTACACCATCCATGATTTATGATGGCACACTGGTAACGCTGTGCTATGAGTGAACACGCACAAACTGCAGCGGACATGCTGGTTTTTAATAACCGTTTCTCAGCTGCAGAGAGTTTAGCACACACACTTCAATCCCTGCAAAACGCACGCTTCAAGCACAGCAAGAAGAAGCTAGCTATCAAAGCATCAGCGGTTAGCTACAAACTGTACGGAGCAGCTCAGCAGAGTCAGCCAACAGATTTACGTTTAGCACACTACTAAACACTTGGCAAATATCCATGAAACAGACAAATTATAAGGCCGACTGGGAGCATCAAAGCTGGCTTGACAGATGAGGGCAGCTGGCTAACGTGTTAGCATGGTAGCTAAATCAAAACAGCAGCATAAACAAACCGCTCAGCAGCCACAGCGAGACGTTTGAGATGTACTCACCGTATGGTTGACCCCCCACATTAAAACGCTGAGGATGGGCTCACTTGCACGGAATAATTTCACTTTCTGTCCTATAAAATGCTTCTTTTTCGTCTTGGTTTTGCTAGCGCTGACAGGCGCTGCGCTGGTGCAGTTGGATGACATGTCTCAGGCTGGGAATTCAGGGTACGCAAGACGGCACTCACTGTCGCTCACTGCCCCCACACACAACAACAAAAAAATCGTAAAGTTAAGAGCGTTTAAAAAATCTATAAGTGCATCGTGGTCGTCGTCCAACTCGCAGGGAGTCTCTGGGTAAGGTAACTGTCTTGTTGGGAGTCAGCGGTAGAGCATTTTGCGCCGTCACCACCCTTCCTCCTCCCGAGCAGGCCGCGGTGGAGTCCAGAGAGCAGCTAGCCGGCCATCAGGCAACAGCGCAACCTCTCTGTGGGAAAAAAGCCACCTGGGGAGGTGAACACGGGCCGGGCAGCTCCTCTCCTTTCCCTTTAAAGTCTGCAACACAAGTCTGCTGTGCTGCTGTTTTATTTGTCGGTGAGTAATCCCATCATGATGCGCCTCAGATTGTTGTCAGTCACCAACCAGCGCTGCGTTCGGGGTCTCCTCAAGATGGCGTCTGGGCTGCACTTCACAGTCAACAGTGCCCCCAGGAGGCCGCCGGGAGAATTGCAGGGGTTCCCACACCTTACTTTGGCCCAGCAGCTGGATTACACACACAGAACAAGGAGGGCACAGGAGCCGCAGACAGGAGGACTGAGAGGCTGTAGCAGCTGTATTCATTCATCACACTTAATATAATAAGTATAACCAATATTAACAAAATCAGCACATGTATTAGGCTAAGTAATAACTGAAAAGCCTCAGGCAGAAGCAAAAGCATATATCTATATGCCTGTCCTCAGAGGTGTGGACTTGAGTTAAAAAACTTGGTATGGAGTCAGACTCAAGTTACAAATTTGATGACTTTAGACTCAACTTGACAAAGTCAAAAATGACTTGAACTACAATACCAATGACTCGTGTGTTCACTTGGACTTGAGCCTTTTGCTTGACAATACTTTAAACCTTGTCCTACACCCAAAGTTTAAAAAGTATGTTCAGTTCCATATTTTTTCTATATTTATATATATTCATACTCTCCAAAAAATGTTTTCCTGTTGTGGTGTTTCTGCTATGTTGTTGATCAGGGCTTTTTGATCTTCATATTGGAGCTGTGTATGTGGGCTGGCCAAACATTAGTTGTTTGCCCTGAGATCTACCTGTAGCCTGAGTTGGTTGCTGGTTTTGAATGGATTGTTTTGAACATCATATTGTTCAATTTATATAGTTATACAGTTATTGATGACAATGGTCATATTTGATGGTGGGAGGTGCCTTCTATTAGGCCAAATGAACACAGATTGTGGGATTGATTGTGTCATCAGCTCATGGCCTCTGGTTGGCCTCAACTCAGTAGGCGTTATGTATTTTATTCTTTTACTGAACACGATGAAAGTCTGACAACTGAAACATTGCTTTTCTAATAAAGTTTATTGCAGGATTTCTTGTTCCTTCCCTATGTACATTTTCCTCCTGTGCACCTGTCTACAGGTTTTTGAAGGTGTGCATGAGCCTCTACATTCAGGTTTTAAGACTCATATTGACAAAATCAAAAAAGTCTTGGACATTAATACCAATGACTCATGACTTCACTTGGACTAAAAGCCTTTTGACTTGAATATACATGAAACGCTCCCCTAAGGCTAAAGATTAAAAAGTGCGTTATTTAAAAGAATAATTAAATAATTTGTCAGATCCAATTTGTTTGAACCACTCCAACAGCATCCATTTAAGTTGCAGGACAGAGCCATGAAGAACTAATGTTGCATTACTGAGTACCAGTTGCAAAAAATGATAACTAAAATAATTTTGTTCACATACAAAAACCAAGGCAGCTGTCAACAAAAATGCATTGCAGTATGCAAAACAGGTCAGAAATTACAGAGATGCAACAACTTCCAACTTATTTGACATCTGAAGTTGCACAAATAAGAGGGGAAGAGGCTGAGGCTATTATCAACATTGTTAATGAGCTAGTGTGGGTGCTATGAGCTATTGCTATATGCTATGAAAGTGCAATGTCAGCACTGCTTTTTTATGATTAAGTTCAGTCATACCTCTTTCAACCAATGAATACAAATTTTAAAAAGCATTTGTGATTTATGTATATCTAAAATGGCACTTTGGTGAAGAGCCTATTGTGACTTGTTTAGGACTCATAACTCAAAGTTTAGGACTTGGGGCTTGGCCCGGGACTTGCCTGCCCTGACTTGGGACTTGACTTGGAACCTGAGTGAAAATACTTAACACTTACTTGTGTCTGTCAAAAAAAATGAAATGAAATGCAAACATTGCAGTGATTAGAAAAATTATCACATGAAGGTGTAATCACTGTTTAAAAGCCTTGTACACACCATTAGGAATACATTTCTTGTGGGGAACTGCTGTCTTTAAATGTATGATGTATGGAGTCTAAAAGCAGTTACATAAGCCCCCCCCTCTTTTAACCTCAGTATCCTCAGTGGTAGGTGCGGCTCTGGCTGTACCAGCTGTTACACTGAAATCTGTGACCTTACAGACTCTGTGTCACTAGAGTTTTAAAGACTTGGAGGGAACAGGTGAGGTGTGAGTGCTTTAAGGACAAGTCTGTGCACTACTGAGCTCCTGTAAGTCCTATTAACAATCTGATCCTATCTATAGCATTTATAAAAGGTCATACATCTAAGCTATTATAGCTTCTACCACCACTATGATCTATGATAATAGATCACAATATGATGTCACCTTGGTTCATCTAATGTCAATCAGATTATGTTTTTTTCGGGTAAAAGACCCGGGACCCACACACAATGTGATTCCCCATGGCAACCCACCACAGGTGCTGGTCTGACAACAGGTTACTGTCCATCAGGGGGAATGACATGCAGCAAAGGGCCAGGTTTGGAATCAAACCCACAGCTGCTGGAGCAAGGACATGGCCTTTGCACATGGGGTTCCTGCTCTACCAGGTAAGCTGATTGGCGCCCCAGTAATGAACCTTTCTGAGGGTCGGAACAGTGGCATCATCCCCAGCAGAAACACAGCAAAAGGTCGTTTAAAACTCCCACATGTGGAGGCTAAAAAGCCACTGGAAATAAAATGATGACTTGCTGTAAAACAACCAGATTTGTTGTTTGTTGGCTTTGAATAGGGGTCTGCAGTGGCAGGCATGAAACCATTCACCATTCATCATCCCCTCCACCTTCAGATGACAAAGTCAGCTCATATACTACATCACTTTAGACTGGACCCATTGTAGGGACTCAGCACTAGTCATGAGGATATATCTTGTGAGTCTTGCAGCTTTTTGGACATGAGATGTTAAATTGCTGGTGTACGCTTTTAAAAACAAAAACAACATAAATGTAGAACTACAACACACGATGAATTCACTTGTAATAATTTTGCTGTAATAGTTTTCAGTTGTTTTTTGTTGTTTTTTTAGGAGACCACATGCTCGATTGAACCGAACAAAAGAATGAGAAATAAGATGATATGTTATTGGTCCCACAGCAGGAAAATTTGAATTGTTACAGCAGCAAATAGGACAGTAGAAAACAAGAGGCAATAAGTAAAGAAACACAAAGCATTATAATAAGAAAACAACATAAAACAGAAAAATAAAATAAATAGGGCTGAATGGCTGATTTCCCATTGTCACACATAGGAAATATAAACGACTGATGATTGTTGATATGTCGACTACTGAGAGGAGTGTTGGCTGTAAAGTCTGACAGCAGCAGGAAGGAAGGACCTGCGGTATCTCTCCATGGGAGAAGCAGGCCGTCACTGAGGGAGCTGTCCAGTGCTGTCAGTGTCCTACATGGGGCAGGACATGTTCTTCATTAAGGATAATAGCTTAGCCATCATTCTCCTTTCCCCCACTACCTCCACTGGGCCGAGGGAGTTTTTTTTTAGCCCGTATGTTCCTTGCTTCAGTCACCATTTACCCCTGTGCCCCGTATTTGCTCCGCCCAATGTCCAGTGAGTCAGATTTCCGCCCCATTAGTAGTGTTGTGACTGAGTCTTCAGAGAGCGCTTTCATCATATGTAGTATGATTACATCACTCACACAAATGTGGAAGTCAGTGGGCTTATAGTTTGCATTAAATATTCATTTTGTAAGCTGACCCCAGAGGGCTCTCACAGGGTCGGAGAAGCTTTGATGGTTGCCTGTTTCCTCAGGGATCTGCTGACTCTTCATTAGTTTACAGCATTGTTAATCAGTATTGTTGGTATTACCCTTTATATTGTAGTTTGATGCCTGTAAATGTGTGCTACTTTCAAGGCCGTAGGTGTAGTTTCAATATGGGGGGAGGAAGTTCACATTAGAAACAGGGTTTTTGGGGTCCTCTGCCAAAAAAAATGAGCATTAAACACTTTATTTCCTGCATTCTAGTCAATTATTTGCATCAGTTAATGGTGTTAATGTCTTTTCTATTGCCACAATAAAAGTCTTCTGCTACTTTCATGTTTTTATGGCAGAGGGACAAATAAACATTGCTTTTTTGGTGGCAGGGTTACCTGCAAAAAGATTTTCCCAGTCTCAGATTTTTAATTTGATACATGACGCTAGAAGAAAATATTTAAACTTGTATTTCACTTTAGTTGTTGTTGTGGGCCTAGTCTACATTTAAACTGTGTATTTGATCAGACATTAACTTATGCCACAGGAATCCATCTATCATTTCATTAATAGTCCTATATCCTTCCTGAGACCCTGTGTCCCCATATGAGGACATCGCATTTTGGGTTTCCTGCACCGCTCAGTCTGCAGCTGATCCCAACACAAGAACGGACAAGGTACAAAACCTGATCAAAGTTTGTGTTTGAAACTTAATTATTTGTGCTAAATAACATATGTTGTTTGATATGGCAACAAATGTGACCAATTCTAGCAATAATAACAAGCAAGACTATGGATACTGTAAATGTATTATGTTGATCTGTTGTGTACACACGTCATCTATTACACGTCTGTCCATCCTGGAAGAGGGATCCCTCCCTAGTTGCTCTTCCTGAGGTTTCTACCATTTTTTCTGCCTGTTAAGGTTTTAGTATTTTCTTGTCCCCTGCGAGCGTCCAAGGACAAAGAGATGTCGTATGCTGTAAAGCCCTCTGAGGCAAACTGTTATTTGTTATATTGGGCTTTAGAAATAAAACAGAAAAATTGAATTGAATTAAAATCTTGTTAATTAGGGAGTACTTGTCCAAGGACATTAGGACTAAATTACTGTCTTGTTTGAGGACTTTTTGTTTTGTTTTGTTTTTCCACAACAATGTTCAGGTATTGAAATAATTGAAACAGTTTTATAATTTATAACTTATTACACACTTGTGACTATTAAAGATAAACCCATCGTCCCCATATGAGGACATCTTCTGCATCCTCATATGGGGACTTCACATTTTAGGTGCTTCATTCTGCTTAACTAAGACCTGTTGTCCTCATTTGTGGACACTTTTATGCTCAGTCTACAGCTGATCCCAACACAAGAACGGACAAGGTACAAAACCTGATCAAAGTTTGTGGTTGAAACTGGTTTATTTGTGCTAAATAACGTCTGTAGTTTGATATGGTAACAAATGTGACCAATTTTAGCTGCTGTAAAGCCCTCTGAAGCAATTGTGATTTGTAATATTGGGCTTTATAAATAAAATTGAATTGAACTGATCAAGTTCAGTCGCACCTCTTTAAACAAATAAATACAAATTTTGAAAGCATTTATGATTTATGTACATTTAAAATGGCACTTTGATGAAGAGCACATTAAGACATGTTAAGGACTTGGAACAAAACGATTAGAACTTGGGACTTGTCTTGGGATATGGGCTTTATAAATAAAACTGAAAACTGAAATGAATTAAAATCCCGTTAATTGGGGACTAATTACTCGTTTGAGGACATTAGGACTAAATTATCGTCTTGTTTGAGGACTTTTTGTTTTGTTTCGTTTTTGCACAACAATGTTCAGGTATTTAAATAATTGTTTTATAATTTATAATCTATTACACACTTGTGACTATTAAGATAAACCCATCGTCCCCATATGAGGACATCACATTTTGAGTTTCCTGCACCTTATACTTCATTCTGCTTAACTTAGACCTGTTGTCCTCTTTTGTTGACACTTTTATGCCCAGTCTACAGCTGATCCCGACACATAAGTGGACAAGGTACAAAACCTGATCAAAGTTTGCACTTTATAAAATCCTGTTAATTAGGGAGTACTCGTTTGAGGACATTAGGACTAAATTATCATCTTGTTTGGGGACTTTTTGTTTTGTTTTGTTTTTGCACAAAAATATTCAGGTATTGAAATAACTGAAACAGTTTTATAATTTATTTCACTCTTGTGACTATTAAGATAAATCCATTGTCCCCATATGAAGACATCTCCCCCCCCCCCCCAAAAATAGTTTTTAATACTTATCAGATCCTACATTCCCAAACAGCTTAGAGAAACAAAAATATTATTGTATTCTACGGGAATATAATTAAAATGCAATGCAGGCTTTAAAAAATGTCCAATTAAATTCCACCCGTCTTTGTGGGACAACCCACATCTCAGGCCCGGGGACATGAGGCCTGCAGGGCCTCTCTGGGTAATGCAGACAAAATCATATCCAGTCATAGTGAGACAAACAGAGGGCGTGGCTGAGCTCTGTCCTGTGCAGCTTGTTGAAATTAATTAATACACTAAGGTAAAATTTAAAAAAAGAAAAACAAATGTAATGGCGGGCCCGTGCAGGATAAATGAATGTGTAAAAAGTCAGCAGGGCCTGCAGCCTGCAGAGGATACCCTGTATGCCCCGTAAACCAGGCGACAAAATAACATCACGTGATCCAAAATGGGCAGTCCTCTGACGGTGCTGAAAAAAGCCATTTTCTGGCGCTGCTGCAAATTCTGGCCAAGTCCAAATAATTTACCTGGATCCTCGTTGGGAGGAGAGGAAAACTTTGATGTCTAATCAGGTAGGAACGAAGCGTCGGTGATCGCTCTTTATCGGGCACATCGCGCCGCTGTTTGCTGAGGCGCACACAAAGTGCACGGTGTCACATTTTGAGTCTCTCTTGTTCGCCTCCTGATACAGCCCTGTCAGTGAATTTAAGATGGCTGCTTTGTGTACCAGTGTGATTTTCTGTGCCTCTGCACCCCCCTCGGTGGTGGTGTTTTCTCTGGATGTGTTGGGTTGCGGTGCCCGGTCGGACGGCGGAGCTCCGGGGAAATGGAAACGCTCTTTGTTGGTCCGCTGGCCGAGGAGCCGAGCTGATGGACGAGATGAGGCCACGCAGGGGCTGATTCAATAGTCGGCTGCTGTGTTACCAGCACACAGCCTGCATTTAGCTGCACGGCTTCTGCTCTGCACACGTTATTTACCGCTACAACATGTCATTACAGTTGCTTCTGTTGCCCACCAGCTCTCTTTGTTGTGGTTTCACAACCTGCTGTCCCAAGGACGAGCTGCAGACATTGTCTGAGGGAGCACTGTGGCAGCCACTCATTGACCATATGGGAAAGCCCTAATAGTATTACCAAGCATATTTACAGAGGCTCCAGTGCAGGGCTATGAAGCAAGAACCTCTTATAATGCTGTTTGTTTCCCCTGCAGATCAGTCCAGATGGATAAAATGCAGCCAAACCGGATTAAAATCACAGATCTGAATCCACACCTCACATGCCCACTGTGCGCTGGTTACTTAATTGATGCTACAACCATCGTAGAGTGCCTGCACTCCTGTAAGTTCCTCACATGAAAGCATCACCTTACATGCATGCACTGTGATTTCAATAAGCATGAAATTAGTATGCACAGTAGGGAGAGCTTCTGCTCATGTTTTGGTTGTAAGGTGGAGAGCATCAGACTATGACCCCACCTCAGTGTTCATGTTAGAAATCAGGACTATAGGAAGTCTCTTAAGGGAACATCTGTGTGCACAATACTAATTTAATGCATGTGAAACATTGTTGTCGCTATGTATGAGATGTAGATTATATTGTAGGATCAAAACTAGTATTGTTTTATTACATCGACCTGCAAGTGTCCCTTCCATGAACGTCACATGAACACAGTGTGTGGTACAGAGCAGTGTCTCAGCATCTGTCCGTGTCCTCTCTGTCCACGCAGTTTGTAAAACTTGCATCGTTGCCTTCCTGGAGACAAATAAGTTCTGCCCTCGATGTGACGTTCAGGTTCACAAGACATGTCCACAGCTCAGCATTAGGTAAGTGATGACAGTCTATAGCAGGACTCTTTGTCTTAAAGGGACATTTCACCGCCAAATCAAAAATACATGTTTGAACTCTTACCTGTAGTGCTGTTTATTTATAGAGATTGTTTATGTGTGTGTCGCAGAGTGTTGCAGATATCAGCTGTGGAAATGTCTGCCTTCCCTTTGTATTTTGGAACAAGATGGCACTCGGCTTGTGGTGCTCAACGCGCTAAAAGAAAAAAAGATATTCATAAAACTCAACAGCAATGTCTGTTTCCAAAAATCAAGACTGAGTTACTCAAGATAATCCACAGACCAGTTTCATGTAGGAGCTATTTTCTTTCAACTGAGCTCTGCTAATCGTATCACTGTACAGAAGAAAGCATGCATCTACTGCTAGTACCACTGAGCTAGCTAACGTTACAGCTCAGCCGAAGAGGACTCTGTTATTGTTTACATGTCACGCTATCGCTAGCCTCTTCTTCATGAGTAGATGCATGCTTCCTCTAGTGCAGTGATTCGGTTGGCAGGTGTAGCTCAGTAGAGAGAAAATAGTTCCCACATGAAACTGCTCACAACAAGGTCTGTGGGATATCTCAAGTAAGTGGGTCATGATTTTTGTAAAGAGACATTGCTGTTGAATTTTTCAAATGTATTTCTTGGCACTTTGAGCACCACTAGTTTCGCTGTATTCGAGAGAAGGCAGACATTTCTACGGATGATATCTCCAACACTCTGCGACTCACACCAAAACAATATAGACTGACAAAGAGCACCACAGGTAAGAGGAAAATATATGTATTTTTAGGGTATTTAGGGCTGAACTGTCCCTTTCAACACCTCCAAGTGCAATGAGTATCATGCTTATCAACTTTGAAACTTTCTTTACTCTTCCAGAGCAGACAAAACTCTACAAGATATTGTATATAAGCTTGTTCCAGGGTTATTCAAAGGTAAGCAAAGCAGCAAGCTCTTCTTGTCTCAGCCTTTGTCATAATTTCCCATTTTATGATGCACTTCTTTGCCAATGGACAACTTCTGTTTTTGATCCCAGATGAGATGAAACGGAGGCGGGACTTCTACGCAGAGAATCGTGTGCTGGAACCAGGGGAAGTGGTGGAGACGTTCAACATAGCAGAGGATGAAATCATCAGTCTGTCCATACAGTTCTATGAGAGGAACAAGTGAGTGAATCATTTCTCATTTCTGCAGAAAACAGCCGTGAGAATTCCAAACGTTGGGTGTGTTTACTGGAAAGGCATTTCTGGGACAGGTGTGAAAACAAAGAAATGTAATTATCTGGTCATGCACAAAGCAAAGAGTCAAATTACTTTTAATATGAAGCCTAAAGAATTTAGTAGTGAGATTTATAAAAGGGAACAAGAGCTGTATGAACACTCACACCTGCTGTAAGTCTCTCTGAATATGGTTTTCAGCATGTGCGGAACGAATTGTTGAACACCTTTTTTTGTATTTAACATTTGCCTGCAGAAATAATGAGAGGCAACATCCAGAGATGGAAGGAGACAAGGTAAAGCCTGCGAGCCTACACACTTCACCTTCTAATGTGGTTTTCTGGTCTTCAGCCTGGATTTATGTGTCCCCCTTTCTGCTCCGTTCTTTGTTCTCAGTCCAACGGTAAACGCTTCCTGCAGTGCCCAGCAGCCATGTCCGTCATGCACTTAGCGAAGTTCCTCCGAAGCAAGATGGATATTCCCAACAACTATCGGGTATTTAGACATTTTGTACACATACACAACAAGTCTTGCTGAATTGATTGCGTTGCAAACTTCAGGGTTTAGACACAATAATAAAAGTGCCCCATGAAAAAGGAGTTTTAACTCAGAAGTAATGAAATCAAAGTTGCAAACACTGTTACAAAGGTGGGTTTTATATATATATAATTATATATATGTATATATTTATAATAAAATATAATTTAAAAAATAAAACTATAATAATTATAAAATAATTTTTTCTGGGTATTTTTTTTTTCTTTTTTTAAAAAATCGTTTTCTTAAAATTTTCCCCTCTCTTTCTTTACTTTTTCAGGTTTTTTTTTTTTTTCCCCCCTTGCAATTTGCGGGACATTTCTCGCCAAGTTGCTCATAACCTTTTTAGTACATTTTTAAAGAAACAAAACCAGTTCACTCAGGTTTCAAACGTTTAAACACTTGTAAAAGGCGTCTGAATGCAGCACAAGAAAACTCTCCAGGTTTCAAAGGGTTAAAAGAGCTCTGGCAATCAGTACTTTGATATGTGAGCTGTCAGTGCAACATGATAACTAACAGAGCTCCAGAAAGACGAAATCAAATGTGCCCAGACTGAGGGGCATTACTGCAAAAAGTGCAACATCATTAAAGCTGCACTGTTATTTTTCTGTTAACATTAGATCTATAGACTGTGTGTAAAGTGAAAGGGTTCACTTGTAGTGAGAAATCCACAAATGTTCATCACCAAACTCTTTAGACTTCACTGCTTTGTTTCACTTGTACTGTCTTATCGGTCTTGTTTTCAGCAGTAGCACCTGTTTTCATATGATAGACAAGGTTGGCTAATAGCTAGTGAACATAGTGGAGCATTTAGCAGCTAGAGAGCCAGATGTTTTTTTTTCTCAGGAGTTAGTGAAGACCAGAAACAGAGCTTAAGGTTAAATATTGGGCTCAAAGTCATCACAAACATGATTCCAAATACATGCTTATGTTGCTCTGTATCTTTTGCATGTTACATAGACAGCTGTTGGCTAACACTGTGACCATAACAACCTTGTGAGGTGATGATATGTCATTTTGTGTTTACAGTTGTTCCAATACCTAATTTGCCAAAAAAATCAACTGTTACTGCTATAAGTATGTCAAGGCAAGAAGATATTTTGATGGGTCATAGCAGGAATCACACAGGTGTTACTAAAAACAGTAGCTCTGTTTCATTAATGCTGCATTTCCTCCGCGTGTTACGACACGGCTTTACTTAATTAGACACACTCTTTTTGTTTTTTTCCATCGGCACAAGTTAAAAATAGTAGGTCTGTGTGTCATTTAAAAAAATATGATACAAGGAGCAATACCAGTACCAATAGAGTACTTCTTTTAAAATAATTCTTCCACATTTTATGCATTTATTTTCATCCCGTCACAGGTGTACAGTAGAGCTATACTTTCAAATGTTTTGATGGCATCTCAGCACACTGAAAAGCCAACTCCATAAAATTCACAGCACTTGACTTCACCAAACCACAGACTGTATGTATGTGTTGCAGCTGCTGCGGTAGAGGGTCAGTCACACGTCGTATTAAATCAAACACTTGCAGTGATTGGCTGCGGGCAAAAAGGGGAACAAAAAGGACTGAATGCAAATGTTGTTAAACTGGAGAAGTTTCAATACTACTTGGTACTGGTTTATTTCAGTCATTAACCCTGAAAGATATTGAGCACTGATACCAAGCCTTGAAGGTTATTACTTGGTACCTGGCTCTGTTTGATACCATCACAGTCGAGGTTCCAAGCGAGCTGAGCAGATGTTAGAGGGAGGAGTTAAAACACTGCAGACCACTGATTGGTCAGGGAGAAATGTCATGTGCATGACACGGGGCATTCTATACACCTGCCATTTTTAAATAGCCACGCTACTGTCAAGAGACAGCACTTGATCCAGATTTCAAAAAATTGCAGCCCACAAAACTACAGCATACACTTTGTACACTGACGAAGTGCAGACATCATTGCTGTTGCACTGAAGATGATGTCACTGCAGTTTCATTCAGTGTTGCTAAAGTGATCAGCTGAGAATCCCGTCAGCAGTGAGGGGTACAATCCCTAAGTGTAAATGAAATAGCGAAAAGGACCGGGTACCAAAAGTGAGTCGATTTGAGCTGAATCATGCAGTGGAAATGAGGCATGAGTATCCTAGTGATCCAACATTCACAACAGCAGGGCCCTGGAAGTGGCTCATCTACATGGAATAGAGTCATAGTTATTTTATTGACTACTCCTGTGTTTTTACTGCTGTGACAGGTCAAAATGAAAAAGGTCTATAACAGACCCACCTTTTACTATGAATATTATATTCCATTCCAGCAAATAGATCCCCTACATCATACACACTGGTCTTTTAAAGTACAAGGGCACCTTGACAATGGTGGGAATCATTTAAAGATGGTATTTCTCTGTGCACCTGTTCACCTGGCTCTCCACAGTGGCCTCTAGTGCAGCTTTCAAAACACTTTCTGTTGTGTCCTTTTCCTCCTTGATCAAAACCTCTCAGGAAGTGGTATTAGTGCATGCTGACTAAATAAGCCTGATCTTTGTTTCATGATGGGTACTCCCAAGTACAGCAGTGCCAGTTATCTGAAGGTAGAAACCCAAATCTTGGTGCCATGTTTTCACTTTTTATACAAAACTGATTGAAGCCAGTGGAACACAAATTCACCTGGAAGCAGGAGGGGACGTCAGGTGTAGCAGTAGGTTTGCCAATACTGGGGCATTATTCAAGTAAAGCCATGACGAGCAGTCTGCTGAACAGTCAGTGTGCTCTATGTCTATGTTTTACCTCAGCATCAGCCCACAAGTGCTGGTATCAGCCTTGGAAAAATCCACAGATGCGTGAGTGAGGTGCGTCATCTGGTTGCATTAGATAATTCATTACTACCCATCAGGACAAACATGCAGCAGAGCAGATCTAAACTTAGAAAAGAAGAAATCGAAACAGTGCCCTGACAGACGCCAGTTTTTTGGCTCGCACATTGTGTTAAGTGGTTTTTGACTGTGTTACAGGTGGAGGTGTTGTATGGAGATGAGCCCTTGAAGGACTACTACACACTAATGGACATCGCCTACTTCTACGAGTGGAGAAGAGTGAGTGGCAGCTTTCATACCTTTTACTGACGACCACTAATAATTGCTTTTTCATTTCTTCTGTTTTGGTTTGTTTGTTGTAGCTGTATGTTTACAGTTCATGCTGCTGCTGCAGTGACATGATCTTCCAACAAAATCATCAATCAATTATTTATCTTATAGAGTATATTGGAGTTGTACGTTTTCATGTGGTTGACCATAATCTCAGTTTTTTTTGGAGGTGCTTGTAGCTAGATTGGAATACTCTGGCAGTACAGTGTGAGCTGTTAACCGTCTTTGTGAGATGATTTAATGCAAATTGATGTCATGAAATGGGGCATTAAATGGGCAGTTCCTCCTAATATCACACTCCCTCCTCATCAGTTATCTTCTGGTAACAGAAACAACTGTGATATTTGGACTAGGATGTATTAAAGGATGAGGCTGGTGATAGACTGTATTTTTGCCATTGTAAACAAATCCCATGAAAAGACCAAAATCAAAATACTCTCCACCCTTCTCCATCCTGCCTCCTCTGTGGCTCTCAGCCTAGGCCCATTTATTTTTACTGAATATGTGATGCTTTGAAAAGTGGTTAAAAATGAAGTTTCATTTTCAAAACAGGCTCAGTAGTTTCCTTAAACAGGTGGGCACAGTTTTCAGCAAACATTTCTCAAACACACCATATATTATACTCCAGTTTGAGAAATGTTTTCAGCAAACATTTCTCAAACTGGAGTATAATATATGGTGTGTTTCGTGGGGACTATATTCTGCTGTGAATTAATACACACCAGAGTCCTGCACAGGCCTGATTTTCAAGACCAGCTCCCACTCCAGCACTACAATGTTCAATAGACAGAATCACAGTGACGTCATGCTAACAAGAAATCATTCACAGGTAGACAGCTGACAAATTATTTTAATTACGGAGATGTGTGAAATCGGCAAACTTGTTTATTTCTGTTTTCATTTTCAGCTGTAATTTTACCTTTTAAAGTTCCGTGGTTATACACGGTGGTCCGACGTATTTGACGTTTCTGCTGTATTCATTTTATGTACGTCTTTGATAATCCAATCTACGAGGCACAGAAGCTGACTTGTGCACTCCTGGAGGCTGTAGCAAAACATATTTTAGTCACCCAAACAGACCCACCTAAAAAAGTCTATCATTTTAAGTGAACGCTATATTTGGTAATTTTTTTTTTTTACTGCTTTACCTTACACGCTGCCTGATGGCAGAGGTCGACCAGCAACTCCTGTGATTTACAAAGTAAATTTAATGGGTTTTTTCTATTGGACTCTGATGGCTTTTGGCTTTGAGATAACTGCTTCAGTGACCCATGAAACGGCTGTTTGGCGGCAAAGTAAAGCAGTAAAAATATCTGGAATATAGCGTACCCTTGAACTGATATAGATCTTTTTTAGCTGGCTAAAAACTAATCAGACACATGGGTTTTCTACCAGGAGGTTATTGAAAACAAACATTGTGATTCCATCTATGCAGCACCCACCTGGTCCCCCACATATATGACCAATTAGCTCTGCATCCGGACGCGATCTGTCGGCACAAGATCCGCGCCCCAACCCTAAACCACAAATCCTATAATAACCATGCGCTGTTTAAATAATTTGGTTAGGCATTTCATTTTGGGACATTTCATACATGTGAAACTAATAAAATGTATTTTACAAAGGCAAGTCAGACAATACATTTTAAATTAACATTTTGGCTTATTATCATATTATTGGGCAGCACATCTCCCCAGTTAACCTGCCTGTCAGCAACGCACCAGATTGAAGCAGCTCTCGTATTCCACTCTTAATATTACACATTATTTTCTTTTAGATTTTTTGGGGGCTTTTTGCCTTTATTGGATAGGACAGTCTTAGTGTGAAGGGGGGAGAGGGAGGGGATGACATGCAGAAAAAGGCCCCAGGCTGGAATCAAACCTGCGGGCACTGCGGCAAGGACATTGCCTCAGTATATGGGATGCCTGATCTACCCAATAACCCACCAAGTGCCCCAAATTATCATTATTTTAATTTAACTTTAATATATTTATCATTCCGTAATCAGACCCACATGTTCTTTGTTTAAACCAGAGCTGAACCCGGAAATAAAATTAAGACAAATACCACCCGCAAATCACCTAATCTGTGGGTCAAACAGCCGATACCTGACCTGATGCAGGACTCTGATACACATGTGGTGTCCTGTTAATCACAGCAGCAGGAGAGTGTAGGTGGGATTGAGTCAGATTAAACCAAAGTGTCCATGTTGTGGTAATGAAGGAACGTGTCACCCAGTGTAACAGTGTGGAATTACACATACCAGTCTTTGACTACACGGATAAAACTTGTTAATAAGATCTCTTTATTGATGGTTCTGGCCTTTCCATGAGATTTATGACAGTGAGGAGATTTTTCATCAGTCGCACCATTTAGCTTTTATAGACAGAAAGTCCTGTCTGTAAATGTTTCTATATACTGATGAAAAATAAAACCCCTGAGCCGTCCTAACCATGTGTGTACCTCCGTGCAGACTGGACCCATCCCTCTGCAGTATTTGGTCAAACCCACCCGGAAGCGTAGGAGGCCGTCCCAGTCTGCCGCCCAGGGCCACTCTGACGGCGTCAACACCAGCCCGACGTCAGAGAGCGACTCCCAGAGCGACAAAGTCCACAGTCCTGCTGCAGCCCAGCCTCCCCGCGCCTCCACGCAGTCCAGCCCCACGTCCCACAACCTCTCCCCCGCCATCCAAAGCTCCAACGGTACCACTGTGCCCAACAATACTCAGCGACACACCCTCGTCTCCAAACAGAGCGCCAACGCTCGGAAGGTGACTGTCAATGGTACAAGCTCTGGGGCTGGCAAAGAGGAGGCGAGGGGAGGCGACAAAAGCGGTTTGCCCCCGACGACCTAACGTGTGCACGGGGCGGCAGGGAGGACAGTGTTTGAATTGCTCCCTTCTTTCTTTCGACGGAGCGAAAAGACGAGCTCGGGCCTTCTACCCTCTGGACACACAGGAGGCAGGTTACGCTTATCTTTCAGCAGGAGAGACTGAAAAGTGCAGCCAAATAGACACTTGTATGTATGTAAGTGAGTGTGTGTGTTTATGTGTGTTAGACTAGAACAGTGCACACATACAAACTGTACAGTATGTATCAAATGTGAGCATGTGTGCATACATATGTATAAACTTATCTTTTATACAAGATATTGTAATCGTTTTGTATTGTATATGCAGTGGGTCTGTTTCATTTCATACTGTAGTTCCATCAATGTTGATTTGGCTCCATAACACTTGAGACAAAATGCTGAAAGGCATCGCAGTGTCCGTCACTGCACAAGTTGGATGTAAAAAAACAAACTCATATCCTCGCCTTTGAACAGTCATGTTAATAACTGCTGTATAAGTGTCCGGTAAAAGCAACGGCTCATCAGGTAACACAGGTACATGAAACTGTCGATGCACTTTGTTTAGGTCAGATCACACAGTCCAAAACCGATAAGTATTTTCCAACAGGAGAAGCATTTATATTTACAAAATTTCCAAGCACTACCATGCCCTCGAGCAGACATTTGTCAGCAGACCATGTCCTTTTCTCTCATGGCAGTCAAAGAACTCAAAAGGGATTTTGAATATTTGGCCATGTATGTTGTAGTTCCATCGATTTCAACATTCCTTTGGTTTCTTTTCAACAAACAATGATACTTTTTTATCAGCCATATGTGCATGTTTTAGGTCAATAAAAATGTTTACTTACTATTTTTTCCCGACCTGACTGTCCTGTTTATGATTCTGTATGTATTCACCATCAGGGGCAGGATGAATGTGAAAGAGTGACAGTGTGTGGAGATGAGTTACAGGGTGAAAATCAGCTGGTGAACATTAAGATCCTGTCTTTATTTAAAGGCAATTGGGTGCAAGTTCAATTTTACTCAAGCAGTGTGTTAAAATCTTAACACCCATGATTTTTAAGGGTTTTTACTGTGTGTGCATGTACAACTAAGAGTCAGTAGTTAAAGTGATACATAGAGTATCTCTGTAGAGCTCGAAGTTTTGATGACTGAGTGCCATTTTGGTGAGCCAGCATGTGACTGAGGGCCACACAGGGAAAGTGCAGTTGCAGGTTGTCCACGGACATCACTAACTTTACCTAACAGCACAAGCACTGATGACAGAATGTAAATTCTGCAACACTTATGAGAGGCCGCTAGTTGCCATGCAACCAGTCGCTTTGTGCAAATTGTCCTCCCTAACCTGACAGACACGTGTTAGCAGTCTGATGCAGTCTACTAGTAGTTTATTAAATGTAAGCGATTAAAATTTAAAGTATTGAAATGGGCTGCAAATTATTAAAATATAATGCATGCATTCCATGTAACGTTTGGGGGCCACACAGTATGTTTGAATTAGTTTCAGAGGGCTAACATTGGCCCATGTTCTGCACTTTGAGTAACACTCTAAATCAGGGGCGTCCAGAGTTTTTTGAATCGGGGCTGGGTTAGAAAAAGTGAAAATACTTGGGGGCCAGCTGCTGCTTCTTGCATCACATGGGTGATTAAAAAAGAGACAAACGCAACTGCTTCATCTTTCATTGAAAGAGAATTCAACATTCCACCGCTCCTAAAAGCAGCGGCCCTCACAGTCAACTTGACATTTCTTTGCCATGTCTGCGGGAGATATTCGCTGTTGGTGACCATTCTTTTGCTTGTTATCGCCTGTTTATGAGAACACAGTTCCGCCAGGGTAGTTCCTGTTTGGCACATGTTTAAAACTGTGATAATCCTGCCATCACAAGGTGAATGAAAAAAAATGAACCAATATTGTGTGTTGGGCCACATTTAGTATATTTTGAAAGACAAGCTGCTGGCTGTTAAAATAGATCCATGGGCCACAATTAGCCCCCAGGCTGGATTTTGGGCATGCCTGCTCTGGATTCTACCAAGAGGTATACAACAGCCAGAGCCAGCCCTCGTTTTCACTTGGTGAATGTATGTGTGTGTGCGTGTGTGTGTGTGTGTGCGTGTGTGATCATGGCAAAATATGGTCCTTGTGACACTTCTTGTAGCGGACTATCTCAGAAGCGGTTTGAATACTTTGGCAGATGTTTATATGTCTGTATTTCTGCCTTTATTTTTTACACTGACACAGTCACAACCAATCAGGATGCTGTCACAAAACTCTATAGGTGGTTGGCTGAGATCGATGGCCGAGTTCGAGCCAAGGTTGAGTTGCCCACTTTACACCCCTGCTCAAAATTTGTTTTAAGTTGTGCATCACTGTATCCCAGTTTCAAACAGTCATTCCTGTCAACTGATCAGCACAATCTATGGCATACTGAACACATCTGGCACAGTTCACCTGTTCAGCTAAACTCAATTCTCTCATGTCATTTGTGCCATAGCAACACAAACACTGATTTAACACCGCAGCTGGTGCTGTCACAAGATGGTTTCAACTTTGTCATAGTATAACACATTCTCAGTACTAAGGCTCTGTACATTCGAGAAAAGTTTGTGTACAACATTACAGGATATTTCCAGTGTCTGCTCTGCTTCTTTTCAACAGATTCCCCAACCAGGTCAGTTTTTACAGTTTGTCTTTATTTGATATCATTAAAACAGACAGTTAGGTCGCATATACTATTTATTTCTTAACTTAAATAAACAAAAGCATATAAGGAAGACAAGATGGCACATTGCCCACAATGGCCTAATACAACAAAGATTTTTTTAGCCATCTCAGCATGAACGGTATGGTAAAATCTCCCTCTGTGCACAAACCTCTATTACATCACAGTATATCATCATATCATCCAACCCTGCTGTTAATGCCACATTGTCTCCACCATAGAAAAGACGGACAGCAGGACAAATGAGGACTATGGTTTTAACTTCTTCATCACCATTCTCTACACTGCACTGAGATACACACTGACAACACACAAGGTTCAAACACTTGTCATGACTGATCAGATTGTTCTGCTTTCTTAAAGTGCATGTGAACGCAACAGCATCATTAATGCTCGCCTCTAGGACAACCTTCCTGTTCAAGAGTCGGTTGGTTCATGTAGTGGGGCAGACACAATGAAGTCCTGCTTGTGCGTGCCGTCACAGTACGGTGGGTTATTTGTGTACTTGCAACCACACAACCAAACTGTGGCGTCTTTCTCTGGGACAAAGCGTAGCGGGGTCAGGCCTTTGGCTTTGGTCTTGTGGGCTCCGTCGCAGAAAGGCTGTAAGATAAAGACGTGATCAGGGAGTATACGGGGCGTGTACTTCAGACAGGAGTGATGAAACATGGAAACAAAGATGGTTTTACCTGTTTCTTGCTGTGTCCACAGGTGCACCATGAGTAACGCTTTCCACCAATCAGCTCCACTTTGAAGGGCTTCTTAGAGGGGATGACAGGCTCTGGAGGAAGTGTGGAGAGCTGGACCTGCGGACAGAGGCACATAAGAGTACTCAGTTTGCTTTAGAGAGATGCAGTAATACTATAAGATACAAATACTCCACTGAAGCTACAAGTTCTGGCTTGTAATAGTTGATTAAAGTAAAGCATATGATAGTAAAAGCTGGGGTAGGCAGGTTTAGTTTGGCATCATTAGGATAAAAGTCCCATAATAAACTTTGAACATATTGTAATTTAAGTGGACTGAGAGAAAACTAATTGCAACTCCTTTTGGCTCTGTTTTCAGGCTTTATTTTAGGCTTTATTTTAGAAAATCTAGTCCGTGACGAGAGACTTCAACCAATTTCAGAGAGAGCGCGTTCCTAATACGTTCCCAAATGCAGATGTATGTGCCTTTAGTAAACGCCTAATTAAGTGGCGAAGAGTCTTGTGTACACTGTTCACTCCTCGCTGCTACAGACCACCTCAGTGGGAGGAGAGCAGACAGCAGCTATCAACACAGACCCCGAAACAGCAGCCACAGAAACCTGAATCCAGCAAGTGCAAACCCTAACTCCAGGGGACCAAAGAGCCCAGACTCTCTGCCAGATCAGCAAACTTTCTGTTGCTGCTGTTACATAGGTTAGTCCTGGCACTGCTGCTTGCCACCAGCCCACTCTGCCACCCAGTGCTGTGGGGTTTGCACTGGCAAATTCAAGTCACTTTAGCTGACAACCATAGCTCTGTTTCCTGAGCTGCTGTCTGTTCTCCTCCTGGCGAGGCAGTCCACAGTGGTGGGGACAGCTGATTCTTGTCTCATTTGTGGTCTGATACAGAGAAAGATGGAGAGAGCGGGATGAGGAGAGGCTGGGCAAATGTGCTGTGTGCAACACTACAATGAAATAAGAGTAAATAATACCATGGAAGAGAAACACTGGGTTACTGTTTAAAAAAGTGCACAATGCTCATGGTCATCTAGTGGGAGGGGCTATGGATAGAGAGGGAACAGTGCAGGAGGAGGGTGAATTTACAAATTCTGCCATCCCACCCCAGCTTTAATACTTCAACAGTACTCTACCTGAGTAATGGACAGGGTTTAATTTTATTTATCTTATTTAGCCTGATTAGCCCTCTTCTCAGGACTGTGTGGATGTGTACAGACTGCTTAACTCACATCTCCCTGACTCTGTGTTCAGATTGTATGCACCAGTTAAGGTGGGACAGTGTAAACTTCAGTGATTCTTATTGGTTTATTAGGTTTGGTCGATGTGAGCAAAAATCAAATTAACTAGAGGTGGGAACACCTGTGTGGGTGTGCAGGCTCTTTAAGCAGCGTTTCAACAAAGGCCTGATTAAAACACCCCACTCAGGTGATATTTGCTCAACACCATATTCCCAAAATAGCCCAAACTGTAGCTTAACTGTGCCCATGTTTATCAAAACTACACTAGTGCTGTCAGACAGTCCTGAGGAAAGGTCAAACCAGGTTACAAACAGGTGTGCAGGGCTTTGATGTTACATTAACTGACACCATCATCTATAGTTTATTCACAAACTATGACTGCTGTTGGTGGCTTTTATCACTGCCCTGTTTCATGTGGAAATAAATTACCTGTCAGAAACTTTTGATAATTGAAAAATACAGTGTTTCTTCGTTGTAATTAAGTATAAAGTACAAATTAACTACCTCAAAACTGGATTCAGATTGACAACAATGTCCAAATAATGTTCAGTCAGTGGACACATGGAGATACAAACAGTAGCAGCTATGACGTAACAGCCCAGCTGTATCAGACATGTCATATTTACAAAAAACAGTGGCTTATATAAGGTAGTAATTTACCTTGGAAGCTGCCATAGCTGTTGTCCAGTGTTGCTTCAAGGTCAAACTAATCCATTTGTGCTCTAACTTGGTCACCAACGTGTTCATTATTCCTGTGACAGCTGAACTTCAATTCAAACTCAGCCAGGTGCAGCTCGAGCTGTGCGCAGTTAAAACACCACGTGAACGTGACTCAACAAGTGGCGACGCAAATACGTCACAGCTACAGGAAGTAGAAACGGTCAGTCAAACTGAGAAATAAAAATTAAACAGAAACTGAGAAATAGTGCAATACGGTGCAAGATATGACAGCTGGCCAAGGGTAGGCGATTGGAGAAGTCGCTTCCGGTAGAGTCACGTGTTGGAGGCTGGACCAATCAGGGGGCGGATATCGGTCAGCCGCAGATTGAATGGAACTGATTTGTGTGTGTGGACCAGGCTGCTGAAGCTACTACTGAGGACACATCTCCAGAGACAGTATCAATGTTTGGTATTATTTTGCAAAACAGAAATGATGATTTTATTTAATTCAATTAAAATTATTTAAAGTTACACTTGGTGGGTATTTTTAAAGAGCAGATAGTATTTCCCAGAAGTGTGACAAGTTAAAACAGTATAAATAAATAAATGAATAAATACTGCAATTAAACACATTTTTAGAGAAAATATAATTATGTTTGTGGAGAAACTCTGGGACATATGATTATACAACATATGTCTTTTAAAGCATTAAATAAAAATGACCAAAAATACATGAGTCATACTTACCACAGTGGTGTGCAAAAAAGTAGGCACCCTTCATAAAAATGCCTACAGTGAATATTCCAGAGACACAACAAGTTAACCTGATCTCTGAATGGCAAGATGTCTTTATTTCTTTTTCTTTTTTTAGCTTAAAAATATATATTTTTAAAACAAGGTAAAACACCTTGTGCAAAATGTAAAGAGTCATTTAAGTTAGTACTTTTTTTTTGTACTAATAGCTAAGAATCATTAAAATCTTGTTATTGAATAGTTCTCCCATTCTTCCTGGCAGAACACCTTTAACTTAGATATATTCTTTGGCTTCCTTGCGTACACGGTATATTTGAAATCTCTCCACTCTGTGTAGGCTGTTCCAAAACCTCCATCTGTCTTTCTCGGTGGTACTTCATGGTTGATTTTGAGGTGTAATTCAGACCATTGTCTGCCTGAAATACCCAACCTCTCTTCAACTTCAGTGTCTGAACTGTCCTTTGAACATTAGCCTCTAGAATTTGTGACATTTGGTGGAACAAATTCTTCCCTCCACCTGCACAGTATTTCCTGACCCCCACCTGGCACACTACTCCAAAGCATTATGGATACACCTTCATGTTTAACAGCTGTCAAGGTGTTTTTCTTTATGAATGCTTTGCCTTTTTTCTCCAAACATTCTGTCTTTGTTCCTGACCACAAGTTTCCATTTCAGTTTGTCAGTCCAGGGCACATTGTTCAAAAAAGTTCTTGTTTTCTTTGGATACTGTTGAATTCATAGGAAAAGCTTTTGTCTTTTACCTCTGCAAAGCAGGTCTTTGTTATTTTAAAGATGTTGTGCTTTCACGTAAAAACATGTGATTTATTTCCACTGCTGTCCTAAAGTTTAGGCTAGGAGGCAAGGAGAAATGGTAATACTAATATCCCATTTTTTTCACTATTACACCCAATAGAAAAGACACAAAAAACATCAATATATAAAACACAGTAAAATTTGGGATTTCAGACCAGAAACTTAGACCCTATTAGATGTTTCACCATACCAGATGTTTTACTATTGTCCTTTAAACTAGACCAGTGTTTGCAGCTCCTGTGCAGTGATGTGTGTGTTCGTCTGAGTATTTTCTCATCAGGCTTTAGGGCCAATCAATCCGACAGGACAGCGGCCACAGCCAGATACTAATTAAAGCCTTAATTAGGAAATCACCTGGGTCTGGACCTAATTGTAGTTGTCAAAAATAAAGTATAATTAAAAATGGTTATCAAAATTTTGCACTTTCCCCCTTTTTACTATTATTTTGAAACTGTAAAAAAAGTAATTAAAATCTGAAGAATTATCTGCACAAGTCTGTGATGCAACACAAATATATATATTTTCAAGTATGTTTTATTGGGTTATGCATTTATATACAACATTCAGGCAAACTAATATATTTTTAAAAAAACCCCAAAACAAAACAATATAATTATACAGACAAAAATATCAGCCTGACGAGGAATGAAGGACAAAATTGTGCTGGACATCACATCTCCACAACTACTGCATTTATGTTGAGTCGAGATAAATTATTGTCTTTCATTTAAAGATGCCTTTCACTGACTTCACTATATCCCGGAAGATGACCTTAAAGTGTGAACCGTCGCAGTACGGTGCGTTTTTGGTTTGCTTACAGGCGCACAGCATGACCGTCCTGTCTTTGTCAGGGGTGAAGCGTAGAGGGGAGATACTCGGAGCTTTGGACTTGTGAGCACCGTCACAAAAAGGCTGAAAGAGGGAGAAGATAAAAGTGTGAAAATCATCTTCCGTTCATATAAATGTTTTCACACCGAAAACCAGATTGTTCAGTATTTTAAAGTTAGTTGAACATCTTTTTCACCAGTTATTTTGGCACACAAAATCATCAAGCAGTCATTCAATATGTTATGCTTCCTTGCTGATGTGGCCTGTATAGCTAAATGTAACTGGTCAGTTTACTACAGATACACACAGATCTACTGCTGCTACAGTCCCTTTTCACAGCAGACATAGTGGCATATAGACAGAAAAGCCCAGGTGTATTTAATGACATTAATTATGGCTGCACTCTTTAGGTGTGTCAGCCACAGGGCCCTGCCTATTGTGCACACTGCCTGACTGTTTTCAACACTGAGACAAGTAAACAGAACGAGGAGGTCGTTAACGTGATTGGTTACACCTGTGCTTTTCCTGCCGTGACAAGTCAAAAGTTTGCCATGGAAGAACCTTGAGGATTTCCCGGGTAATTACGTTAAAAGGTCAATCAAATCCAACATGTTGTCTCTTGGGCTCAAGAGATAATAATTGCCAAGTCTAATATCTATTTTGTTATGTTTGCAGTTAATCTAGTTTGGCTCTCTCCTTTACCTTACTGGGGATCGCTGCATACATCAGCCTAGTTTGCTGACAAACTTAAAAAAAAAAAAAGACCTCAGCTGTCAGTTTCGCATGTTCCTTACTGTCAGTCAGTCACAGGAATAAATTCAAGTCTCCACCACCAAACTGCCTCTCAGAAGGTCGTATGAGGTCACATGTGAGCTCTGAGTTTCACATCACATCACACCACGTGACCTCAACGACTCTGTAAGGGTTCACACCCACACAGTTGATAGTCTGCTACTCTGCATCCACTTCATCGTAGGCATCCAGTTGCCTATGATGTAGCACTTAAGATAAAGTGGTGGGAATGTAAACTGGACATGGGCAGCAGTAAATGAGCCTCTAAGCATCCTGCTTTTAGCCCAGGTACCTCTGAAAGTTAAAGCCCAGCACACCATGCATTCTCACCTGTTTCTTACTGTGTCCACAAGCACACCAGGCGTAGCGTTTCCCAGCAGACACCTTCACTCTGTAAGGCAGCCGCGCTGCAGGGACAGCCTGCGTAGACTGCAGGCAGCACTGAACCTGCACACAGAATAAACAATCACATGTGACACAGAGCACCTGGAGATAACTACAGATAACATCACAAAGATTTGTAAGCAGACAGATTTAAATAAACAGTTCAAGGATGGGAAAAAAACTACTACTGATTCACTGATAGAAAATAACTGACAAGTGATACAAGAACACACTTTGTAACAGCAGATAACTATAAAAAAGGGCAGAAAATAGTTACTTTCTGACATGTTTTATAAATTTGCATCTTGCTGACTTGGATGGATGACTGAACGGATCTACTGAGCCCAGACCCAGGGGCCCAAAGTGACCTTAACCTGCAAGGTGTCACCCAACTTAACACAAACTGACCATGGGGAGACTCAAATGATCACAAAGAGATGCAAAGGAACTGCAAAAAGACACAAAATAACTACAGAAAAGGGGAAGAGATACAAAACAACCATTTGGAGACTTAAAAGGACTACAAAGCGACACAAAAATGACAAAATGACCTCTAAGACACAAAAAAGTAGCTCATTAAGACACAAAATTACCCCAAAGACACACAAAATGACCTCTGTACAACACAAAATGACCTCAATAACGCACAAATTACTGCAATGACACACAAAATTACCTCAAAAAGACAAAATTACCCCAAAGACACACAAAACAACTTCAATAAGACACATGATGACTTCTAAGGGACACAAAATTACCTCAGAGACACAAAAAAATACCTCAAAGAGACCCAAATTACACCAAAGACGCATAAAATTACCTCAATAAGACAAAATGGAATTTCTCTGTCCCTTTAGAGGCTTAAATAAGACACAAATTACCCCAAAGACACACAAATTAATAAGACACAACATTACCTCAAAGACACAAAAAATTACCTCAATGAGACCCAAATTACCCCAAAGAAAAATAAAATTACCTAATTAAAACAAAAAGTTACCCCAAAGACATGCAAAATTACCTCAGTAAAACACAATGACCTCAATTACACAAATTACTGCAAAGACTCAAAATTACCTCAAAAAGACAAAAAAAATTACCCCAAAGACTCACAAAATTCCCTTAATAAGATGTAAAATTCCCTTATGGGACACAAATGACTACAAAATGACACAAACAACCACAAAGAGACACAAAGCCTTTAAAAAATGCATAAGAGAAGCAAACCACCACAAAGTCTGTCTTGCTGCTAGAAGATGTGGTGGGGCCCCATGTGTATCTGTGCCCAAGGGCCCATTGTCTCATGATGCGTCCGTGATCACTGTCACCCAAAGTGACATACCTGCGGGCGTGTTGGGCACAATTCACCGGTGCTAAAGGTGAATTAAAGTGTGCAAGCTTTTGTGTTTGCATTTGTATGGACATGAATAAAACAAATACAGGTCTTACACTGTACCTTTCCAATCATGACTCAGCACTCTGAAAAACCCTGCTAAATGTGCGGTACATCTGTATGAAGGTAATAGGAAATTTAACGATTCAAATACTGTGACTTTTAGCGTCTAGACAAAGAAGACGACTCACCATCGAGAGGGAAATAGGTCGTGTGAAGGTCTGCGTGCATCCTCTCTGCACTGCGACTAGAAAACTGCTGGAGATCATTTTAAGGTCAAATGAAAACCAGCATTTAGCGAACAGCTGCCACAAAACTTGGACGGACTTCAGGAAAAGTTACAACATGGCTCCTGCCCTGCGACGAACCGGGAGACTGGATGATGACTGTAAACAGCTCGCGTGCTGAAGCCACTCCTTCATAACCTCTAACACACCGCTCTTCCTCCTCCTCCTCAATGTGAGTCATTCAGTACGGGAGACCGGGGACAACCGAAACATCTTTATTCACTCACAGATGACTTGAGATACTGGACATCTTTTGATTTAAGATATATTTAAGACACATATGGACTTAGTAATAATACACTGATATCTTTTCACTAATGAGCACAAGACTATAGTAGTAAATTCAATGCAAGAAGTCAAAGTATCACAATGAGGGCAATTGAAACATTGAAAAAATATACTATTATGCAGTCAGCCTTTAATCCACTGTACAGATAAACTGACCATGAAAGGAACTTTGCTTTTGCAGACATATACACCAATCAGCCAAAACATTAACACCACCAGTGGGTGAAGTGACCCAAACGCCCACCCTCATGGCAACGGCACTCACTGATGACCTCACCCCCTCTCCAAATTCCCCAGCTGTGCGTTCCAATACCCACACTACCTTAGAATGCCAGTAAAAGATATAGTATGTCCCAATACATACTATGTGAGATGCAGTATGCCAAAATACCAAGATGTTCTACTACATCTGGTCCGATTTTGCAGTATGCAAGCCAGCATGGCTTGGCCTGGCTATTCTGACACACAATCCTCTGACCAGTGGACAATATGTCACATCAACTGAGCTGCAAACCGAGAAGTCCCAGTGATGGATAACAGGACATTCAAGTAACTGATGACCAGTCGAATAGTAATAATAGGAGTGTCCACTTTTTAAGGGCAGCTTGAAGTACCTACTAAAAGTGAAAAGAAAAGGTATGCCGTTCAGAATGCACCCCAGATCTCAATCTGATTGAGCACTCATGGGATGTGCCAGTACCCCAGTGGTGCCCCTGATCCACAGTGGGGCACCCTTGAATTAGACTTGGCTCTGACCTGTTGAGGCATCTATACAGGACCTCTGCTCCTGTGGTGTCTGGCACCAGGGCATTGGTTGTGGATCCTTTGAGTGTTGTGGGTTGCCAGGTGGGGTACCAGGATGTCCCGCAGATGCTCGATTAGATTGGGATCTGGGTAATTTGGAGGCCAGGTTTCTCACATTCCTCAGACCATTCCTGAGCCATTTTTGTGCTGTGGCATGGCGCATTGTTGGGGGCTGCTGCTGGAAGGGATTACCATTGCTATGAGGCAGGGTACTTGGTCTGTAACAGTGTTTGAGAGGGTGGAGCATGCCTGGTGGCATCCACATAAATATCTGGACCCAAAGTTTCCAAGCAAACCACTGCATTGCAGAGACGGGGGACTCGAGTCACATGACTTGACTCGAGTCAGACTCCAGTCGCAAATATGATGACATGAGACTTGCTCGACCAACGCTGATTAAAGACTTGACTTGAGTTTGACTTTGTATTCATGACTTGAGACTTGACTTTGACTTTAGACAGATGACTCTAAAGGACTTGGCTTTAATTCAATATTAAAGGCATGCTAAGCACCGTTGGGCATCACTTCTGTTTACACTTATCAAACACAACGGAGCTGTGGCGTCGGTGGCTTAGTGGTCGAGCAGGCGCCCCATGTACAAGGCTGTTGCCGCAGCAGCTGGGGTTCGAGTCCAGCCTGTGGCCCTTTGCTGCATGTCATCCCCTCTCTCTCTCCCCCTTTCACACTTAACAGTCCTGTCCATTAAAGGCAAAAAATGCCCCCCAAAAATATCTTAATGAAAAAAGAAAAAAAAAAGCAACAGAGCTAACATTTAAATTTAGTGAAATATGTTCATTTTCTAACAGAATCAGATGTCAATGAAGGTGGTTACACTGGGCCATGTGGCTTGGGGGTTACAATTACCCCGGTTGGAACACCTATTTCAGCATTATTTTTTAATGAATGCCCTAGAGATAAAATTGATGTTAGTTTAAATTTGCAGTCCTCTTCACTTTAGACAGCAGAGCAACACTGTATATCCAAAAGGTTACTTTCACACCTTAAAATAACTGTTTTGTTGTTGAAAACTTCCGCTGAGGTGAAATGATCCTGCTCCTTCTCCACAGGCAGAGAGAATCCTGCTCAGCATGAGCAGTGTCATCACTCTAGCTTGTTTCTGATTGGAGGAGTTGAGTATATTGTAATTTTCCACTCTAACAACTGCCCATGGGCTCAGTAGAAGGCATTAATAAGAACAAAATTTGAATTTTGGTTTCTACTTGGTAATACAGTTATAAATGATAGTAATACACATTAATACATTCTCATTAGGGATACACGATATTGGATTTTTTTTGCTGATATCTGATATGCCGATATGTAACAACTCATTTGACCAATAACCAATACCAATATGTCCACTTTTTTCCTACCTAATTTTAGTGATCATCAAGTCTCTTTTGTAGTGGAGTTAACATCATAGTATGCATGTCTGCTCTTAACATGATAGCCCACCAGCAGATGGAGACATGAAATACAATACTTTTCAATATATGTAATATTCATTCATTGTGCAAAATAAGAAAAAGCATGTTGGCCAATTCCAGTGTCAGGTATCGGCAATTCTCTAAGTCACATATGAATTAGTGAACGCTTCATTAGATATCAATAAAGCCATGAGTTACAACTTAAACATTTTTATTTGAAAGTTGGGGTTGATACCAGCTGAAGGCATAACCTGGCAACCCAAGTGTTCTCCTTACTATTGGCCCTGACTGATGTGGCGTCAGTAAATGATTTGTTAACTGTTTTACTTCCTACTTATAAACTCTTTATAATGGAAGGAATGTTTATCCTTTCGACCTGCTTTCAACCCTGTTTACACCACAGGAGGTTAGCAAATGATCTCAGTATTCAATCAGTCAATCAGTGTGATGGTGTTGGGAATGTGTGTAAACAAATAGCTGGGATATACTTTAAATACTGAATTCATATTTTTTAAAGGTTGCTTGGACATGTGTGACTGGGAAAGTTTTAAATTTTAATGTTGTTTCTGCCTTTCATATTTTATTTTTAAACAAGGTTTTAAGTCCTACTTTCAGGCACCCAAACACGAGTTAGTGTTGCACCAAGCACAGCACATGGCAACAAAAACCCACCTGAACACTGCAGCATGTCGTCAGTCTCAGAGAATCCACCTCTTAAACTGCTGTAACAGAGCATATTCATTCTAATATTAGTTACTGTGTAAGTTATATCTGTTTCTACCGACCTGAGACTGTCTGAATTTATTCCCCCTTTCCTCTCTTCACTCTCGTAGACTAACGACAGATAAGTGATTCAACACCAGAGAGAAAATGTAAAACAACTCAGTAAAATACATTTATTGACAAAAAAAGTTGTCTTAATCCGTCCTTTTAATTTTACACACAAAAATATCAAAATACTTTACAGGGCTTTTAATCTGAATATTGTCAAATTTGTTTTGATCAATTCTCTCAAACAAATACACTGTACAATGACAACATGCTTGTCCTTTTTAAAATTCAGTGCTCATTTCATTTAATTTCTTCTTTTTTTCCAGGGAACAATGCATTTAAAATTATGCATAGTTATTACTTGGTATTTAGCAACACATTTGAGAGACGTCACTGCATTTCATGCAATTCATATCCCAATAGGTAACTCGCTCTCCATCAAACCTCATTCAGAGCTAGGTGCTTAAATGTTGTAATACATAAAAGATACACAGTACGACATTCAGAACATGGATTATCTTGGTTACCCAAACTTCAAAGCTTAAAAGAATGAATGTGTTTTTACACAAACATATTAAAGTATACAACTCGTATTCCAACAAAATTGAAAAGGTACTAAAAAAATGATTTACAATTGGGCCCAAAGCGCCCCAGTGCAACATGAGAAAGAAACCGCTTCAGAAATCCTTCGCAACACTCTTCAGTCAATCTCTTGGACACGGTCGTCTGTCTGGACTTCGCCTCAGCTAAGAGAGGCGACTCATAAGGACATACTTGGTAAATTGCAGACCTCCCTCTTGGAGTCATGTCAACGTGTTGGCTCATGTCTTCATCGACATAATCAACATTCTCCTTCTGTCATTGCTACAGTATTTATCACAGACTCGTGAGCTGCTTGGAGTTCCTTTCTGACGTCTACATTAGCTGCTAACAAAATAACCTAGCACTCAAGATATCACATGTATGGGAGATCATGTTCAAGATTGCAAACAGAAGTGAGAAAATATCTTAAATGGGAATATTGTTAAAGAACACAGGAGAAAAAACATGATTAACATAATCCCTTACTTTGCAAAGAGCCTTTGTTAGTAAAACTGAGCTGAACAGAGGCGTTGTATGATAAAGTGGAGTGGAAGGAAAGACAAGCTTAACATAGTCTCTACATTGGCTTAAGTCATGATCTGGGCTCAAACGGCCCCGCAGTTAACGACACTGACAATTCACCGTCTTCTCAGTGACGCTAACAGCTACACTATGCATCACACACTGTCGCGACAGCACTTTTATAATAGTTTAATATTAGTTTATCTGGGCCGTCCCCTGTGACACCACTGTGCAGGCTTCACTCGATACGTCCTTGTTTCTCAGTTCTCCGAAGCACAAACAACTAAAGACCATTTCATCTGAACACAAAAATTACAATAGAAAATTATTTGACACTTTAGTTACCACTATACGGTTATTCACACATTTTAACTCTTGAAATCATCAGTCAGCTATCAAAAGTATAAACGGGTTCAGGAAGAGTGCTTTCACTTTACTAACCCTCCTTGTACCCAAGATAAAAAACACTATCAAAGAAAGACGACAAGAGAGTTAAGCCTTTGGGCTCGTGGTTTTCTCTGTAAATCTAGCATCATTAAGGCATTATCTATCCAGTATTGCTAAAAGAACAACTAGTTGGTGAACATGAAAGGAATATCTATGTATGAAAGGAACATAAAAAACTGACACTTCAGGAGGAGGAGTGCAAAATACTCACATAAATCAAAAACCTGTCAGTCCCTAGTGGCCTATAAGTACCGAGCGTCCTTTATAAAGTGTTGATGGCTAATTTGCTCTGTTAGCTAATAACATGCAAAGTGCACACTTGTTTCGGAAAAACAATTTCTTACTTACAGTTTCCAAATGTTTGGTTTTGTCTGCTTAATCTCGATAGCAACTGGAAGGATATAAAAGTCTTTAGAAACTCTTCTGGTGGTTCTGAATAAAATCTGGCTACTCCGGTCTCTAGTGGACCAAAGCGCCATTTTGGACACGTGGGTTCTGTGCCGTTTCTACGTTTACATTAAGAGTTAATACCTTAAAGTTAACATCAAGATTTTTGGTGGGCATTTATATCCAGTGAAGGCTATTGCGGTAATGAGTCAGCACAAAATCTCAACAATGGAAAAAAGGTGGAAAGATCTGAGGTAATAACTAGCTTAATGTTGAAATGCCGCTAACCACACAGGAAATGACAGTATATTTATCCTTTACATAATAAGTGCCTGGTAGAGGCTGCAACATATAGAAGATCTGGATGAAACTCGGGTGGGGGTGAACACAAAGGGAAGACAAAATATCAAGGAAGACAGTTGAGGTTGCAAGAAGTGGCAGACGTCTGTGATTCTCACCGACTGAATGGAAACTCTGGTTCAAGCCACGGCGGGAAATCGTGAACGGTCAGTGCTTGAGAAGTCAGAAGGGAGACGCTCTGACCTGGAGTTCACGCTTCAGCCCGAAAGCCCGTACAGCGCCTGCAGGGATGAGCAGGAACTCTGGCTCTGCCTTCATAAGCAGCCCCATTGGTCTAGCTAACAAATTAGTGCAATTTAAGAAGAGACCACTGTATCCATGCTCTCTGAAAGCTGCCTACACAAAAACCTATGAGAAGAACCTCTGATATAAAGAATTTCAAAACACCAAAAACTTCACCTTGACGTTTAAGTCCATCCTGTTATACATTCATAAAAGAGGGTGTAAGATAAAGATGACAGAGAAGGAAAGACGTTCAAAAGTCATGAAAGTTGACCTCAGTTCTTCGAGGGGGCTGTGATGCCCCGCATCTTCATTTGAGCTGCTCCTGTGAAATCATGAAACGTCACCCATTCTTGTCTCCACCCTTCTCTCCTGCAGCCTGAAAACACAATTACACAATGTTCAATTCCTAAAACTCTAACATACACAATTATAATGAGGAACCCTGCAGTGCTACTCACTCCGGGCTTGTGAAGTGCATTGTCCTGCAGGCCGAACAGGCTGCCTCCCTGGCCACCCTGCAGGGGTGAGGCTGTAGCTGAGGACAGCAGGTTGGGTGACTGGGAGATCATGGGTGAGTTTGGGGTGGAGGTGAGCGCTCCTGTCAGCGTGAGGCGCTGCAGCTCCCTCTGTCTCTGCTGCTGCAGCATTTGGCACACCATCACCTGCTGCTCCTGGTGGAGGAGAGGACACAGACAGTTTGTGGGACATTCAGGAAACCTGTGACTTAGGAAATGTTTTACACTTGAGTAAGTTTCTATTTTTGCATTGCAAACTTTAACGTAAATTCCAGAGTTGGGAGTAGAGTGGAAGAATGTGCATGTCCTCCCCGTGTCAGTGTGGGTTTTCTCCGGGTACTCCAGCTTCCTCCCACAGTCCAAAGACATGCAGGTTAATTGGTGACTCTAAATTGTCCATAGGTGTGAATGTGAGTGTGAATGGTTGTCTGTCTCTATGTGTCAGCCCTGTGATAGTCTGGTGACCTGTCCAGGGAGTACCCCGCCTCTCGCCCAAAAAGAGCCACTAGTGTCTGACAGGTTGTGAGCTGAGCGTGGCAACATAAAGTGGATCAAATTACAGTAGAGGTGGGATGGAGGAGAGCGGCACACATTGTGTTGATTTACTACAAAGTTCATGTGTTTTTTTGGGTGGAAATACGAGACACAGCAGAGTTAGTTTCTCAAGAAAAGTAAAACTGCGCCAATATGGGAACAGTTTGGATTTGAAGCTGATGAAAGGTAATCTAATTGGCTATGAGTGATGTGATGCACTGTTCTGAGCTGAACTTCTGTCAGACGCCGTGTTTCTATTTCTTCCCGTCGCCTGCTTTGAAAGCTCCACGTTGCACGAGGCATGACTGATTCATGAAGATGAAATGAAGAAATATATAAACAATACCTTCTCATTTTACAACAAAAAACAAAAAAAGGTAGGCTGGCTGGAGATGGATCGGCAGGGGTGGTAAATGACCATGGCTGATAACAACACACCTGCTGTTGGCTACATTTTATGTAATTTGAGGTAAATATCACAAAATAAAATGTGTTTTCTGTTTAAAAGTATAAATGTTGGAAGACAGCAAGTAGGCGACTCATCCATCTGTTAAGAGGTCACGTCTCCAGTCTGAGCTGCAGCGCAGGGCTGATAGGTATGTGGTTTGTTTATATGATGTACCAGAAGTGCATATTTAAGGGATTCGGTGTGGACAGAGAGCTCTGATGTACCACAATGTGATGCGATAGCTGGACATTCATTTTCTGTTAGGACACAGTGTCATTATGTTCCACTTTGGAGTGGCTGTTAGTCAAGTGTGACACCTAGTGGTAAAATCTGGTACACCGATCAGGACCAGTGTTTGGCTTCATATCAAACCGGTTTTTAAAATTGTTACACCGCCCCAACTTTAATGAATACACCTGTTTGCTTTCAAAATTGGAGGTTCAATTTAATTACTACAAAGCAGCCTTTCATATGTTAATTCTCCCTGACATGTTCCATGTTTTTAAGAGACCTGCAACAAGTGGCCCAAAGCTGTCTTCTGAAAGCAGCTCAACAAGTACAACTGTCCACTTTTCACTTCAACACTAGTATGGGGAGAAAATATAAGTTTCCGGTTCACTGAATGCACCACAACCCCCCTGTTACCAGGGAAAGAAATCAGTGATACAGTTACTGGGTGTCTACAGTGTCTGACTGGTTCTACACTCCATCAGCCATTTACTAGTTTGCAAGTCAAATAAGAACACTCACTGTGGCTGGTTTCCTGTTGCTGAAAAGGAGATACACAGTGACTCATAACCTCAGCGGCTTGTTAGTGCCAAACTACTGCAGATTCTTATAACCATACTATCTTTAAAGCAACAGAGTGCTGCAGGAGGGAGTTAAAACACTGAAAGAAGTTAGTATCTCTACAATTCTGGCTCCCTCATCTTGAAGCTAATGGGTTTTTGGTTAGATGCCTCAAAGATCTGTGGTTAACACAAGCATAAGACACTTTCATGTTTTGTTCTACAACATAAGAGTCATAAGTCATTAACAAAATTTGCCTTTAACCGTTTGAATATTTATGGCCAAAATATTCTAAATCATCATCACAGAAAATGTAAATTATGGGAATACCAGTGAGAAACAGAGACAAAGTGCTATAAAGAGTGTCATTACTGGAGTGAAGTTCTGTGAGGTGAGGAACTGCTGGATCTGCTGCTGCTCGAGAAGAAGCTGCTTCTGCTGCTCTGACAGGACCGAAGACCTGAAACACAGGCAGCGACACAGACATTACACACCAGACAATGCTCCAACACTCAGGCTGATCAGTCCAAACAATTATAGGCCTTTCCCTGGTTCACAAATACCCATCAACTGCCTGGCATGATGTCAACGTCTTTAAACAAAACAACAATTCATTTTAAAAGTGGCTGATTTAAAGGAAACACCGGGTACATACGGGCTCACGCTCTTGGGAAGCTGAAAGCCCTGTGCCAGTGCCTGGGGGTTGAGTGGTGGAGGCTGGGGCCGCAGAGCGGGGAGTGTGGGCTGAGGGGCGTTCTGCACAGGGGACTGGATCACACCGTTCAGACTGCCTGGCACACCGTTCATGTTCAGCTGAGGACTTCCTGCAAGGGATGACATGAGCCCACCCACCATGGGCAAAGAGGAGCTGCCGGCCTGACTGATGGTCCCCAAACCGTCGCCCAAACCTCGACTCAGGCCGTTCAGCAGGGGCTGGCCGAAGGAGGCGGGGCTCTGCTGAGGAGGAGGAGTACTCTGGAAAGAGAGGGAGGAGCTACTGCGGGACGGACTACCAGAGTGGAGCTCCTGGAACAAAGACATGACAAATCATTTGAGCTGTTCAGCTCTTATCTCGTTCCTGATGTGCACTATGTGCATTTGCATCGCAGCCCACATCCACTCTCCAACACACAAGCGTTTTATCAGTTTCAGGTATAATCTTTGCCCATATTAACACACCTGAAAACACATATCACATGACCATTTACATGCACTGGGCATGTGCATGCTAAGGTAAACAGGAAGCAGGCTCTCTGCTCTGCGGTTGGTTGCTTAGTTACTTGGTAGAGATTTCTTTGCATGGACTGATAAAGAGGTGGAACTGTTACTAAAAGTTACACACAAGTATAAGGTGGTCAAGGCAGAGGGAAACAAACTGCAAGTCATTGCAAAGGAAATATGTTGATATATCAGAGTGGTAACAGAAGTATTATCTATCACTGCAGGAGCCATGACAATGGTACCAACACAAGAAGGATACAATCACAAAAGATATATATAAGCCTTGCGGTAACGTTTTGACTTGACATCCTGTGACTGATGAGATCTAATCATTCAGAAAAATCTCTTGTTTCTGCTTGTCCAGATTAAAATGCAACCTCAAACCACACCTGGTTTCGGCAGTGTTTTCAAAGGTCTCAGATTAGGTGTTTCAAAACGCTGGAGTAGTGTGGATGCCAGGAACAGAAATCAGGAAACTGTTGCAGTTGATAACAATTTATAAATTGTCCAATCCAATGCAACTGTACGCCTCTAAGCTCATCAATTCCTTTAACTGATGCCGGCATGTTTTCCTGACAGTTGTACAGTGCAAAACTGTGATGTCAAACTCATGTTTCTACTTCCAACAAGGAGTTATGGCTGAAAGAAAACAAGGTCCTAAGCGTGGCTTCATTTCACAAAAAACGATGACAACAGTGCTGCTTGTAATGGCTGTAAAATGATAATTTCAAGTAAGGGTGGAAACACCACCAACATCTCTCTTCCTAACATGGGCTTAAATTCCGGGAATGCCATGTGTTTGACACTCTACACCCAAGTACCACTGCTTCCCAACTGCGCAGCACGTCCAGTTCAGAGGGCAGATACCATTAATATAACATTAGCATCACGCAGGCAGGCTGAGCAGATTTTTCTTTGACTAAGAAAATATAAATGAACACAAATGCTGTTTAAACATTCTCTCATTTCATCCATTTTAGATGATGACCTAAGTAACAGGCAGTTTTTTTACTACTCTGCTGCTTCACTGTGTTCAGACCCGGAAATAATAAAACACTTGTGATGATACTGAAAAACTTGTGAAAATCTACTTTTTCTCCAAAGAGAAAAATGATCAGGAGCTAGTAAGGGAATCAATAAAGAATCAGAATAATAAGCAAAGTTGATAATGACATTGGTATCGATAAAATCAACTACCAATTGCCATCCCTGGTGGATTTCAGGTGTAAACGTGGGAAAAAGTTATACACAAAAATCCCATGAGTGTGTTGGTAGCCTCAGGTTGCGGTGAAAAGAAAAAAAAAACTGTCATAAAAAGTATGTGTACGTCAGTGTCAACGTTGAGGGTTTCACGCCTTTCTTGTTACAACTAAGCTTTAAAGGCAGAGATGTACTTCCCAGCACAGCGTGTGTGTTTAAGGTAACAAAGGGTGTACACGTTCTCACCTCAGACGAGGTAACAAAGGAGGTGTCATTCAGGAAGCAGCTTTTGGACAGGGGACTCTTATTGGTGCTCAGGGGGTCTACAGAAAAGGGAGGCACAAACACAGGGTGAGAACTACAAGGTCAAAGATTTACATAACCACCATGTTTTATAATTATTATTATTAATGCAAAATGCTATACGTTAAGCATTTTGACATCGATAAATCATTACATGTTCTGTTGGTATCATTTTTGTGCATGAGGTCATTGTAAAAATGATCTGCAGCCTCTACATTGCAATTTACAACATAAAAACATGGCGTTATTTCATAGGAAATCGGCTGTATTGCTTCATGACACTGTCAGTGGAAAGAAAAATATGACCAACAGCAGAGTTGATGTGAGACAGAGGCTATCAATCATCTTACTTAATGTGTTTACTGTAAGGAATCACAACTAACCTGAGAATAATACACTCATGTTTAAATAAATGCTACATGCAGGTGGACTGCTGTGAGGGGAGGGAAGAGGAAAGCATACTACATGACATCACAGTAACAGTGTGTCCTCAGGTTTTGATGTGACAGTCGGTGAAAGAGATGATGATCCTGACCTTGTGTGGATGACAGGAAATTCATCTGGGCAGAGGTGTGCATGGAGCCATGGGCGGAATGAACATGTGGAGGGAAAGACACGGCCAGGTCTGTGGTGAGCAGCTGCAGCCGCTCCTTCTTGGCCGTCAGGCTGAGGATCTGGTCCTGGAGGCGCTGGTTCTCCTGCTGCAGGGAGTGGAGCGACTGGAGCATCTCCACAACTACAAGAGGCAGGGAGTACAGATATGTCATCATACAGAAAGAGCACTTCAGTGGAGGTCTGCTTCAATTATATTCATCATTTTGAAGAAGAGCATGAACTTGAGAAATTGCTTGTGGATATAGAAATAAATTGCACTACAAGGAGGGAGCTACGGAATCTACAGTGTGTGGACCTTTCTTTATGTTTTACACCTTCCATTATGTGACTGTATTCTGAGGTGGGATGTGATGCAGAGAAGAAGTGTCCAAATGAGTTGGAGGAGGTTAAACAACACGCCCAAGTTTTGAGGAAAAAGGCATAATTTTGGCAAGGGAAACCTGAAGATATCTGAATGAAAATGGATTCTATGGGTACCCATGATTCTCCCCTTTACAGATATGCCCACTTAACGCTAATCCCAAGCACCTTTGGGCAAACACCATGCAGTTCTTTGCATACGTGTGTTCTTTTTGCCTATTGCATACTGGGGTCCCTAAACCGCCTTAGAACTGCATAAACTGGGTATCACTGGAAAGCTGAGACTGTTGTGGATTCACTGAGCCCAACTTCATTCATGTGTGATGATTGTTAGTCCACACAGCCATGTCACTGTAGTGAGGACGGACGTTGTTTTAAGCTTGGTATTTCTGTGTAAGTTGACCTATTGTGACCTCTGCGTTAATCACAACCTTGTGAAACTTCACAACCACAAACTAAACATGTCGGGCGTTCAGAGGATGTATAGTTTTCATATGTATATTGACAATAAGGGGTTTCTGTGCAGCGTCCAGAACAGGAGAGCTCGCTATCCCACTGCTGAAAATGGCAATCTCCAGATTTCAAAAGTTTTTGATACCAAATAACAGTATGGACTTCTATTTCTATTCTATTGAATTCCTCAAGGTTCTTGGGTCTCAGAGGCTGTGAACACCAAAGTGTTTTTTTTTTTTTAATGCATTGGAATCACTGCATATTTATGCTATCTTACTAATGGCAGATGCATGACGAGGTGCTGAGCGTGAGTTCTGTACAGCACCGCCCACTCGGTGTTGTTTTTTTTCCTGAGCACAGAGTTGAAAACTGTTCAACTTTGGGTGAGACACTGCGCCGATCACTGTGCTTTTTTTATCCAGCTGTTCAATCACAGGGGAGGAGGGACAAACAAAAAAGGCCAACTGTTATATTACACATGTACAGCTGCTGAAAGAGACAACAACGAAGGAGCAATATGTTCATATACTGTAGGATATACATTAAAATATGTTTCCTCTCATGAGTCCACACAGACCAGCAGGACCGTCCTCTCTCCCTGCATGATTCAACCTTCCCCTCATCCAGAGGAATTGCTCTACCTTATGTTGACATGTTTTCTTCTGCAGATATTCTGTATCATAGCAACCAAAGTGTCTCAGCACGCCTCCGAGGCACTCTCCAACGCTCCCAGCTGGGCGTTTCCTTAGGAGCGCCTGACGTTTTCAGCTGGGAAAAAACAATTTGGCGGAAACCGGCCTACGTGTGGTGACTCAGAAGGATTTTTGACCATTGTTATTAATTCTGGAGTGGTCAAAAATGATTAAATATAGCAGCAAATCTGTGTCACAAATGGCGCAAACCCCCCCAAAATGCAGCAACAACTTGGGAGACTTAATTGAGCAGAAGGATGGTCATCACATACTTCCATTAAGATGTTCTAAGCCCCTATATACACTGTAAGCTGTCACAGTTTGAATAACCAAAGCACAAAGTTTATCACATATTTATGAGTAGAGAATCTTGGCACAGTGCTGAACTGCATCTCGTGTAGATCTTGAGGTTCCCAGCTTTCAGATGATATATACCACTTCTATCTGACATATACTGTTGACCTGCTATCTCCCTCTTAAGATCCCTTGTTAGGGGCTTTGAAGGTTGGGAGCTACAATAAAATGCCATTATCACACACTTACAGTTGCTGCTACTGAAATAAAATACTAATGGAAAAAAAAAAAGTAATTCCACCACATATTTTCTATAAAAGATGGTCAAATCTGAGAAATCAGACTTCAATTAGGAACCAAGTGCCTACGTTAACTGGTGATTCCTGGACACTTACTTTTATATCTGGTGTTACTTTACAGCAGTGCCATCAGGTCTGAACTAGAAATTCAAGCCCACCCTCTAAATGCTTTCTAATTGATTTTCTATGGAGCTGTCGGTGCAGCGTGCCCTGCATCGCATACTGAGGGAACAAACGCACTTCTCTCTCATTTCTGGAACAGCAGTTAACACTCATTAGTCTAAAGTGAACTCTCCTTGGGGCACAGAGAAATATATTTAAGGTGGAGACTATAGGACATTTCCGTTCACAGAGGATGGGAGGCTATGATGCGTAAAAATAAACATAGTTAAGAGACATTAGGAGGGCTGGGGAAGAAAGACGGGTTCAAGTCTGAGTTCAGGAGAGGCAACAGAAAGATAGCGGTGGAAATGGCAGAATAAGAAAACTGAAGAAGTCAGAGGCAGAATAAAAAAGCACTGGGTGGAGAGAGAAAAAGGAGCAAAGAAGAAAGCAAGTGTTTGCTGATGATGTCCCCAGAGAAAAAGTGATTAAGAGCAACCTGGTGCAGGTGAGAGCACAACAGAAATTAAATATAGAGAAGGAACATGAGAAACAAAGCTGCTTTTAATATTGTCACAGCATGCTTTCTCTTGCTGTGCTATTTTTTGTTCCTAACAGCGTCCACAGGCACATTCATCATCTGTAAATAGTACCAGGTCATGTTCTCACAGAGAGACTGCAGAGCGCAGGTAAAACAGAATCAGGTGCATTTCACCAGTGGTTTTAAATGTGTATTGCAGTGGTTTCCAACCCTCTAGCGTAAGAGCCCTTCACCTATTTTTGAAGTTTTCGATGGGAAAGGAGATATTTGTGGGGAGACAGCAGGTCAACAGTATATGTCCCACAGAAGTGGTAAACAGCATCTGAAAGCACCGTGTCAAGATTTTCTATTCATAAATATGAGATAAACATTGTGTTTTGGTTCGACACTTAGTCAAACTTTGAATGTTTAGAGTGTATAGAGGCTTAGGCAGTATACCACTTTATTAGGTACAATGTGCTAGTACCAGGTTGGACCCCATCTTGCCTTCAGAACTGCTTTCATGGCATAGTTTCAACAAGGTGCTGGAAACATTCCTCAGAGATTTTGGTCCATATTGACATGATAACATCACACAGCTGCTACAGATTTGTCAGCTGCACATCCATGATGCAAATCTCCCATTCCACCACATCCCAAAGGTGCTCTATTGGACTGAGATCTGGTGACTGTGGAGGCCATTGGAGTACAGTGAACTCACTGTCATGTTCAAGAAACCAGTCTGAGATGATTTGAGCTTTGTGACATGGTGCGTTATCCTGCTGGAAGCAGCCATCAGAAGATGGGTACACTGTGGTCATAAAGGGATGGACACGGTCAGCAACAATACTCAGGTAGGCTGTGGTGTTTAAACCATGCTCAGTTGGTACTAAGGGACCCAAAGTGTGCCAAGAAAATATCCCCCACACCATTACACCACCACCACCAGCCTGAACCGTTGATACAAAGCAGGATGGATCCACGCTTTCATGTTGTTTACACCAAATTCTGACCCTACCATCTGAATGTGGCAGCAGAAATCCAGACTCATCAGACCAGGCAAGGTTTTTAAATCTTCTATTGTCCAGTTTTGGTGAGCCTGTGTGAACTGTAGCCTCAGTTTCCTGTTGTTAGCTGACAGGAGTGGAACTTAATAGCAACTGCAATTGTTTTTGTTGCAACCGCATGGCGAGCACTTCTGCTCTAGAAAAGTACTGAGAAACTGCCTTAGTGTCAGTGTACCTATGAATGGCCTCTGAATGGCCAAAGTGTCTATTTTATGGTTTTAAAGTTCAATGCAGCTGTGATTTTCTTACAGGTCACAATAGGTCATTTTATACAGTGATGTTGGTTTTAAAAAATGGTACTGAGGGGGGCTGACATCATCACATACGAATAAAACTGGGCTCATTGCATCCACAATAGTCTCAACCTTCCAGTTACAGTCCAGTCCAGACTCTTTAGGGACCCCAGTATGCAGAAATATTCAAAAACACCATTTTAAGAATAGGCGAAAATAACAAATCTATACTGCATGCAAAAAACCCCTGCATGGTTTTAGTCCAAAACTACATGGGACCAGCATTAAGTGGGCATATCTGCAAAAGGGAGACTAGAGGGTGCACAAAGAACACATTCTCATTCAGATATCTTGAGGTCAGAGGTCAAAACACTCCTGTGAAAAATGGCCATGCCAGTTTTTCCCTGAACAAAATTTAGCCTAACTTTAGAGCATTTTCAGCCCCCTTAGTGACAAATGAGGTCTTTCACTTTCATATGATACTAGTATCTTTACTAGCTTTAAAATGTACCCTGACAGCAGTGTCAGCTGAGAACACCAACATCTTAGTGGAGAGGAAGAGGTCAAATGAAACTACTTGTGACCCCTTATCCAAATGTAATGTAAGCAGTTCAAAAAGTTCAACTCTTCCCTGACTGTTTCATTTAACTGATTTTTAGAGGCCTGAGGAGGTGACAATTATTCAGTATTTCACCAAAAAAAGAAGAAGAAGAAGAAGAAGAAGAAGAAGAAGAAGAAGAAAAAAAAAGATCTTGTGACTCTCAGCTTTATCTTGGAACCACGTGGCAAAACACTGGTTCATGTGTTTTTTCCTGGCACACTCACTGTTGACTCCCATCTCTCCATTGCCGTGTTTCTCCAGCAGGAGCTCAATGTGGGAGCTGGCTGGAGGGACGTTCTCAGGACGGGCTCTGACTCCTGCACCCAGCCCGTCCCTCTGGTCGAACAGAAGAGGAAGACAGCTCATAGGAGACCTGGGTGTGGAGGAGGAGAAAAGCAACATGGAGTCAGCAAAAAGTACAAAGTCATCGATTCAGTCACGCTGGGAAACTACCAAAGAGACCCTGTGGCTGTCGTTAGTGTTTTTTTTTTCCTAATCCACACAGTCACTAGGGTAGTTAGCCAGCTGCTATTTACTTCTTGTTTTCTGTTGCTGGTTACAGAAATAGAAACTGATCTGACTACAGCTACAGTTCAGGGAAACTTAATCTGAATGATGGATGAAAGATGATTTTCAGCAGCACTGGAGTTTAACATCATGTCTTAACATTAACAAAATACCAGTAAAAATGAAATGAGACATACTGTGAGGAAAGACTCTCTCTTGGTGAGTTCCCCTGACATGGGAAGCGACAGTCATCGAGGTCGGACTCTGAGAACAGGGAAGAATTGTTATGATTTACTCATACTTATTTTTAGTGAAACATGATACAACATGGAGATTTAATGTGTGTCACATTCTGAGAAAGAGAAAATATCTGTGTCAGAGATCTAAAACTAGCTTCAGTTTCTCAGCAAATGCCAATAAATCATGTTGATCTCCGCGCTCCTCTCACCTGACAGTGAGGTCTGGCCTTGGGTCAGTAGTGGCGGCAGTGTTGGGGCTGTGGAGAGACAGCTGGCGAAAGGCTGAGTGGAGGTCAGGCTGTAGGAGGAGCTGGAACCTGGATGAACCTACGAAACAGGGAACATCAACAGCTCGCTGACAAAGAAATCTGGAGAGGATAAGTTAGTAAAGAAACTAAAATTCTTGGATGATACTAACAAAATTATCAAACAAGTGCATTTTGCTTTTGGTAATTTAATAACCTAACAAGGGCTGCAGCTGTCAGAGACATGAAAGAGGAGCTGAAAAATGTTTTTTTTTTTTTTTTGCTTCCTAAAAGACTTCGACGAATCGTTTCGGCACTACACAGAATCATGTAGGTCTGCAACTGACAGTTATTTCCATTATTGGCTCATCTGCTGATTATCTTATAGATTTATTGATGAATCATTTTACTTAATGACTACTTGCACAATGCATTGACGTATATCTGTTTCATGAACCGCACATCTGTTTACTTCCTGTCAACTCTACAGTAACGTTATCTTCGCTCCAACCTTAGTGATCACAGCGTTTTTTTTAATCCTTAATTCAGTTACTTCACTTTTCACTGCTGGCTCTGTACGTGTTGTTACTGTTCGTTTTTGTATTCAGTGGTTAAGATCATTCTGATAATCACTTCAGTGTCTTAGATAACCATTAAATACGTAAGCTAATCACTCAGGGACCACGTTTAGATGCACACTAATATCGCACTATTACTTCAAATATGACAACATTCAGAATTTCATATGGGTCACGTTAACGTCATATTCCTTTTGGCTCTTCTGAATCAGGCCCTGTTCGGAACCTAGCATTTACTGATTATGAGATGTAGGATATGCTTATTAGATTTTTTTTTACATGTATCCAGTGCATTCAGAATATGTGTCTCATTTAAAATTTTTTACAGCAGTTTGCAACACATGGCTTCTCGCCTTTTTGGGGTCAGCTCTGTTCTGTTCTGTCCGCAAACCAACTTGGAGAAGAAGGTGGTTGATGGAATGAAAGAGGGAGGCTGTGTTCACACGGTGGAACAAGTCTGCCACAGGTGAAAAACTCCTTTCCTATTTTGATGCAAAGAAGCACAATGGCACAAGCAGCTCCAGCTGTTCCAGTTTTCCATATTCTGATGTGATATACAAAGCTAATCAGCACAGCTGCATGTAAATGGAAATATTAGCAGAAAAGTTATTTTCATATGCCAGTAGGAATATTGTCATTTTTGGAACAAGGGGAAAAAACAGAATACTTTGTGCATGTAAATGTAGTCAGTCGAGCACTAACATTAGCCTGATTCACAAAGCTTAGCTATCGTTAGGTCGCTTTGTCTCTTCTTTACACTTTGTGTTTGAAGGGTTGCCAACACGTTAAGTAGCTGACCTATGCTGTCCTGTGAAATGGAGCAGTAAAAGCAGTTGGTGGAAGTTTTCTTGAAGGGCTTTCTATCAGAGAGGGACTCTTCGGTTATCGTTAGGAAAAAAAGTTGTGGTTTAGGTAAGAATGAAAATTAACAGCTTTCTGTCAGAAAGTTCTTTCTAGGAGCCTGCAAAGAAAACTTTCCCATGCGTGCAGTGAAGCTCCGCAGAGCTGACCACTGTCATTTTAGTAGCCAGCTAGGCGAGCTAACAGGCTAACCTTGCAACTAAAATGACCAAAAACACGACATACAAAACAAAGAGTAATAAATGTTATCAACAATATGCACAAGTGAAGTTAAGTAACTAATGTAAGGATGAAAAAGCACTGATATTATTAAGGTTGGAGGTGAAGGTAACATTACTGAAGAGTTGACAGGAAGTACAGAGATGTGCAGTTCATAAAAACAGAATGTCACACTACATTGTGCGAGTAGAGAATAGAAAGAAAATAATTCAGAACAATAAAATTATAAACAGGGTTCCCACATATTTTCATGGACAACATTTTTAAACTTTGCCATGTCTTTTTTAAGTCCCATTATAAAATCTGATGAATACAAAGTATACTATGAACAAAAGTGTATGGTATACTTTACACTTTCCAATCTCCAATACTTGGTTATGTTTGTTAGATTACAAGGAAGGTTATCCATGGAAGAGTGCTGCAGAACTTTCACTGATTGTATTAATTCCATGACTATTCCAGGCCTGGAAAATGAGATTGTGAAATTCCTTGACTATTACAGGTTTTCCATGACTGTGGGGACCCTTAATAAATAAAAAAGTCAGAAAACTGTAAAATACGCCCATCATAATTCCCCAGAGCCTGAAGACACGTCCTCTTATTGCTTAATTTAACCAACTGACCCTGAAGAAATTTAGTTAACTGTCACACATGACAGAGGAAAGCAGCAAATCCTCACAACTGATAAGCTGGAAGCTGCAAATGATCACTGAAACTATTTATTGATTGGCAGATCCATTTTCTGTCAATCAACATTTTTTTTAAATTGTTACAGCTCTGTGATAATGCTATACTCATAATACTACAAAAAAGTATATACTTGTGACACTTCATCCAGAGACCATTCATGCTGACTGATCTAAATCTCTCTCTGAAATACCTGTATGTTTGAAACAGCGTTGACTGACGGAAGTGAGAGTGAGGAGACGTGGGATGTTAGGAGTCCTGAGGAGAGAGGGGTGCTACACATGCCCCCTCCAAGGGACAAGGAGGTGCTACACACCCCTCCACCCAGGGAGAGAGGGGTACTGCAGACACCCCCGCCCAGTGTAAGAGGGTCCTTGAGACTGGAGTAGATACCTGAGGGATCACAAAGAGAAAGTAAAAAGATATTCGCTCTCATTTTCATCTCAGAAGTCCCCAAAAGTCAACAACATATGGCACCCGAGCATTCGTATACTCGAGAGAATCAATCTGTAAGTAGGGCAGGGAATCTAGCACTCTAGACATGTGCAGCACACACAAAAACCACTATCTAGGACAATATTCTGAATTTTAACACCCTGCATATGAAAAACTGAATCAGTATCTGGCGGCTTGCGATATGCAGATAAAGTGCGGCAGTGGTGCTGACATGACACGTGTAATGGAAACATTTCAACACTTAAGAATTGAGCTGCAAATGAACACACCAAAGAGTTTTTTCTTTGAGCTCTCACACACAGGAAGCTAGAGGGCTACCACACACACACCCACTCGCTTAGACTCACCGGAGCTGAGCAGAGAGTTGCCACGGCTCGTGGAAAAACTGCCTGCAGAGGAGGAGGAGAAAGAAGAGGAAGAAGAGGAGACAGCGGTGGGGGGCAGCGTGGAGGGAAAGGTGGAGTGGGGGATGGAGGACGGGCTCGGGTAGACGGAGGAGGTTAAGGCTGGAGGAGGCGGCGCTGCGTGGTGATGGTGGTGGTGATGCTCTTCTTCCCGTCTCTCTCGGTTCTTGCTGCCTCGTGGCCGCCCTGGACCGTGGCTGCTCTTCTTGTTGCCGCGGTGCCTTCTCTCTCTGGGCAGCGGTGGAGGCGTGGCCTTGTCCTCCAGGGCCGCCTCCTCCAGAATAGGCGGCGTGCTCAGCTGAGACGGCTTACAAAGTGACTTGGAGGACTTGTAGTCCCCCGAGGAGGAGATCTTCCGGATCTTGCTACTGCTGCCCAGCCCCGACGAGGAGGTGATGCGCATGATGGACCCAAAGGTGGAAATAGTGACCTTGTTCTCGAAAGGGCTCGAGTTGCCCTCCGACCTGTCGTGACTCTGCGACCCTGCCAGTGGGCCGTCTGCAGGAGTCAAAGCTGGCGGTTTGTGGTATTTACTGTCCTCCTCCTCCTCCTCTTCCTCCTCATCTTTGTCCTCCTCCTTTTCATCTTCCTCTTCATCCTCCTCCTCCTGGACCGCTGGCCTCCTGTGGCGCTCCTTTCGCTCCTCACCACTGTGGTCGTCGCCCCCTTGGTCGTGGTCACGCTCCAGGCGGGAGGAGGATGTAAACTGATGGAAATCCTGAGCCGAAGACAGGGAACCACCTCCGAGAGAAACACAAAGGCAAACTCAAATAAAGTTACTTCTACCTACAGTCTGTGTGTCGCCTTGGCAACACTTCACTCTGCCTCCTGTTTCACTTAGAGAATCTTACCTGTGTTGAACGGACTGGAGGAACAGGAGGAGGACGAGCAGCTCTTGCCAGTGCTTCCTGTCTTCTTACTTCGATGACTGTGACTGTGTGAGCTCAGCTTCTTGGACTTTCCGTCGCTGTCCTTGCTGCTGTGGTGACTGGAGGATATCTGTACGAAAACGTACAGGTCATTTACAAGATTAATTCAACTGCATGCTAAGAGTCTTGCATGTCACAAGGTCACAAGTTGTCTTGTGGGTTGGCTTTTTATACCTTTTCTATGCTGCTGGTCGTCACTGAAGAGCCCAGGCTGTCAGAGGACTTCTTATGGCGTTCCTTTTGCCGAATCTTGTCTTTATGACTCTGAACAGACAGAAACACACAAGCTCACGTTAAGAGCCAACAGGTCCTACCAGCTAACATGCATTGAAACATTTTTTGTAACATACCAGTGCCAATATGATGTCATTTTGGCACCAATACCAAAATTCTACTTTCAATACCTACAACACCTTCTTTTTTTTTTTTTTTAAATCAACCAAACACTCGTGCTTACCTTCCTCTGTCTGTGGTGGTGATGTTTGTCTTGTGGCGGAGAGCTTGAGCGGCCCCTCGTATGACTGAAGGAGCTACTTGTATTTTCACTGGAGCGCAACTTCTTCTGCTGCAAAACCAAAGGAGAAAGTGAGCGTTATGTAAAGACCAAATCAGCCCCTACAGAGCAATGAACAAATTTGCACGAACTTGCATTTTTGTCCAATCACCACAACTTTTCCACAAACCTTACAAATCATCATTGTTTCCTGTGAGTTTCACCAATCATAGCAATCCCCTGCATAATGTCACAAAATTGACTTTCTTCTTTTTGGGTTGTGAGGATGCAAACGTGTGGCACGAATGTCTCACATTTACCAACAAAAATTACAGCTAAAGACGTAGCAAGGCAATTCCCTGAGGCTCTGCACGTAAGCAGGGGTGGTGGAACACAAATAACGTTGACTGACAAACATTTTTCAGCCTCAAAATACTCCTGCAGAACAGGTGACACACATGGACATGGACAAGGCAAATCACTAGGTATCACCAATGGCAGTGGCTGATGTTCTTCTCTTGTGTCACATCAAAAGCAGGGCTCCAGACTAACAGCCACAGACTAAAATTAATGAGCAGGTACAAGAAGAATACAATGAGTGTTTGGCAAATGGGCTCTGTGATCACACTGATCTCACTGTCATCCGAGGGACAATAGAAAATGTGTTGCAGATGAAATGAGATCTTCCTGGTGACACCTTAGGGAGGACAAGATGCGGCAAACTTACTACTGACACTTTGAGAGACGCACTCTAAGGTTTCCCTGATAATGCTACGTTGTGAACAACAAATCAGTGTTTACATTGGCAGGAAGAGAGAGAGGAACTAAAAGATCATGCTTTGTTCAGTAAAAATGAGTTTTGGGTGAATGTAAAAAAAAAAGCATTCTCATGATGTGTTTAATGTGTTTAATGTAATTCTGTAAAATATAGTTTTGGTGATAAACTTTGGAGAGGAGAAATTTGCTGATGTTTTCACAGTAATGTAAAATAGACACTAGAGAGGGAATTGTGAGATGTTATATATAGTAAAAAAGCTTTTCATGCAGTTAGGTTTTTAAAAGATATTTCTAATGTGGAATGTTATATTAAAGTTTGTTTCATAAATTCGTATGATTGAATCTGTGTGTCATTCATAGGTATTTCCTGGAGGGACTGCCAAATAAAACTTTTAAACACTGCGTGGGTTACATTTTTAAATAATGCTTGAAGGAGGAATCTAAATGTTAAGATAGGCAGATAAGCTTCTTGTGTTGGTGTGAGACTAAAACAACTCCTAATAAAGTCTGTATTGCTGCCTACATCTCAGTAATTAAACAGGTTTGGTTTTGTGCTCCTTGACTACTGTTTCCCCGACCAACAACTGAGCCAATCAAAGCTTTGTAGGTGGTTAAATTTAAAAAGATGTTACATGTTTAAGGAGGTGTAATAAAAGCTTAGCAATTACATTTACTGGTAAGCAGCAGTCCTAACATTTAACAATGCATTTAAGGGAGGATTCTGGGTAATTTACCTCTGATGTTTGTAGCTGTTGCCATGTTCATCAATGTGGAACTTAAGATGTTTGTAACTCTTTGATTTCTCTATTCTTGCAATGTTTTGAGTGAGGATATTAGTTTGCGATCTCTACTTGAGTCCATCTTACCATTTTGTTGTAGTGGTGCTTGCAGTAGCCACAGTATTTCACGTTGTCAGCTTCTGGACCTTCTTCCTCACACAGCAGACCTGCCATCTGAGCGCTGAAGGATATCACAAGATCAGACAGGGGAGGAAACAGGAGAGCGCGCGCACACACACACACACACACACACACACACACACACACACACACACACACACACACCCTGACAACGACACCTGGATGTCGCCGAGTCACTTGAGAGCTTTTGTCATTTATAAAGACAGGGTGGATCAAATGTCAGATCTCTGCACACAAAAATCCGTGCCGTATAATTGTCCAGGCTTGATTTTAGTCATGAGTTGTCAAATTCTGCACTGTGGTAGAAATCAGATGCAGCTTTCAGAAATTTACAAAAGGAATAAAAATGTAAAGAGTTAAGGAAGCAGAGTGGAAAAAGAAGTACACACATGGTGAAACAAACACAGCTATGGGAAATACAGATCAGCATTTTGAGGCCAGCTGTGGAATACAACAGGCCATTCTGACTGTTTCACAACTAACTGCATCAGTCAGTAAGTAAAATCAATCATGTGTTATCTATAATCTGATTAGGTCTTGACCCTTGTTCCAAAACAATGTCATGTCTTATTTATGGCACACTGTCTGAAGTATTCCTGCAGGATCTTTGCTTGCTGGAAGTCTTTGAAAAAACATCACCACACTGCAGAGATGTCGGCATCAGACCTGATAAAGTCATTTTTATCTGTTTGCGATTGGCTATATTTCGCTAAATAGAGCCTGATCTGATACGTTTATGTTAGCTGTCACACAGGTGGTTTTACTCGTGAAGCTTTCATGCACAGTGATGCAACACATGGAGCTGTCGTCAACTCTCCAATGTCCCTCTCCTTCACTCCGCTGAGCTCCAATGTGTCAGAGCAGGGACTGGACCTTGCCCACAGCAAAACACCACACACGAAAACTGACAGAAAAACGCAGTATGAGACTGTTTACTTATGTTATTCATGAACGTCATAAGCACTTGTTTCATTTCAGCTCAGTGTGAGTCTCTTGCAATTCGCTATCATCTATGCCGCATGGTGTTTCACCACCCTGCTCAGAAGAGAGACAGACAACCACACTCACCACGCCACTGCAAGTGCAACAAAAGCCCAGTGTGCAAAAAGCCAGAAAGAGTCATTTATTAATGTAGCCTCATTCATGTAGATGATGTACAGACAACGGAAATAAACACTCAACAGAATACAGTTCATGCAGGTAGGCTAAGTCAGGCCAGGCTGCACCAATGCAACAAAAATTGGAGAATACTCTCATAGAAAGGGACAGAGAAATTCCCTCAACACAACAAGGATAAAACGGTTAAAGGAGAGGGTCATGTCTATACACTGGATTGATTTCTACAACTTTATAGTACTTGATATATTGATATACTATTGATATAGTATGTGCACTGTGAGGCTGTATTATCTAGGGAAATAGAAGTATCACCTGATATTCAATATTAAATGACTCAGATCGGGATTGGGGGTAAGAAAAAAAACTTGATCGGGGCATCCCTACCATACTGTTGATGACATATATCCATACAACTCATACACACAGCTTCATACTCACCAGGTTACATGGAAAGCTTGTCTGCAGCCCTGTCTGTTGCAGGTCATGCAGGCTCCACAAGCAGCCTTGCTCTCCCTCCCGTGGTCCTCACAGATGTAGCAGGTCTGAGGAAGCAGCAGAGATGGAAAGAAACAGAGATGAAGGAACAGAAACACATCAGTTATCAATAATACTGGCAGATGCTACTTTGCACCATGCATGAACAAAGTTGGCACAAAAAACTTTCGCAAAAATGCTGATTCTTTTGGAAAGCTGAGCAGCCTTTTGAAGTAGCAGTGCTTCCAGGGCACACTTGTACATTTATGTTATGTGGCCATTAAAGTGAACCACTGTGACTGCAGCGGGGGAAAGTTAAACACTCTTTAATTTGAGTGCAGCCGCAGCTTTAGTGTTTAAGACGAGGAAGTTTTGCTTGTCAGGACAACAGATGGGGACTTCAAACGGGACGCACTTTGCTCTGCGCTCGCCGCTTTGTACAGTAAAACTGTTGACCAGATGTTTGAGAATGTTGCGAAGAAAAAAAAGCTGACACTGAAGAGCTTGTGGCTCGCTGTTTTCAAAAGACAGCTTTTACTTTGAAGTTTTTTTTCGTATGATGTTGCTACTAAAATTAAAAATGTACTTCCTTTCCTTGTCATTTCCTTCTAATTTTAATAGAATAGGTGTAAAACGGTTGCATGATGACCTGCAGGGCACTCGCATTGATGCAGCAAAAACATCTTAATGTGCAGCCAAGATTTTAGAGATAATTGATTTTAGAGCTCAAGGCTAGAATCCATGCATCTTTACCCGTGTAAATGTGCACACACGTCCACAAATTACATGTTAGTATACACAAGCAAACAAACGTTTGCACGCACAAACAGAGGTTTTATACTTCTTCCTCAGTCTCCCCCCTTCCCGTGAGCGGGGCTGTCTGGTGGGGTGGGGGCGGAAGAGGCCTAGCAACAGGTGCGGGACAAAGGAACAGCGGGCTCTTTACCTTTTCGCTTCAGCCCTCACTGTTTTGCCTTTTCTCTCCCCTTTCCTCTGTCTTCCTCTACTCCCCACATCCTACTCCTGCTCTCTGCTCCCCTCAGAGGATGTCGGCTGTGTAATGAAAGGCCGGAGACATAACTACACCAAGCGTGTAAAAGGAAGAGTGGCTTCTCAAGTTTTCACTGTCCATTGTAACGCTGTCTAGGAATGCAGGCTGCAAAATCTGGATGAATGGCTCGGACAGAAAAAGCTGCATGCAATTTACTGTAGCTGACACAGTAATATGAAACCAGGCACTCAAACACTCACATGTGTACATTTATATGCAGGCCTGCGCACGCACACACACACACACACACACACACACACACATTACATACACACAGCACGTCTGCCACTGGCTGCTCAGTCTAATGAGTCCATGCGTCAAATATTGATTTCTTTGTAATGTGCATTGCTTTAAAAAGGCTGCTCTGGTGCACGCTGGATACACCGCTCCCTACTTCTGCTATACACACACTGCCAAGTATCAAAGCCTACGCATAAAAGAAAAAAGGTACAAATGGATACAGTTACAAGACAGCTGATGTATGATAAAGCCATAAAAGCCTGAAAGTAGCCTGTGGTTAAATGGCATGCTTTAAAAAGTACCAAAAAAAAAAAAAAAAGACATAAGCAGAGCATTTCAGAACCCCCTCTGAGTGTCTGAGCAGGAGTGTAAATGTGGTGATGGTTATGTTCAGTCTGTTTTCCATAGGCAGTCTTACTCTACACTCATGGAAATAAAGGTGCTAACTAGAACCATGTATAGTTCTTTGGCCTTTGCCCGTAGGAGAACTCGTTATGGTTCCTAGAAGAGCCTTTTATGAAGGTTCAATCTGGAACTGCTTTCAGAGGGTTATACCCAGAACCCTCTGAAAGGGTTATAACCAGAACCATGTGTGAAAGGTTACAACCAGAACTCCCTTTGAGAGGTTGTACAGCAAACCCATCTATGGTGTAATGGTTACCCATTGAACCCTCCCTTACCCCCATTCCACCAACATGGAACCAAGTCCATTTTGGTTCCTGCACCTATTTTTAAACTGTTCAGAGCATTTTGACCAAAAAAAAAAAAAAAAAAAAAAATCCAAAAAGTTGGTTCTTAGCTGGACCCAAAAAATAGCAGTCTGTGACAACATTAATGGGTGTGTCATATTCTACAGGTCGGAAAGAGCGGATGGAGAAGGCAACGATTGAGAAGTCAAGTGAGAAATTCTAAGAAAGAAAAGTTTCAATAGTTTGTTTCTTCTTCTTTGTTTCTTCTTTGGGTAGAAACAAGTACCAGTACTTACAGAACACAAGTTTGCAGGAAATCAATATAATCTGCATTTTTGCTACTACTGTTTACTTCCGTTGTGCATTATGCAACACCCTCAGCAGATGACACATCCTTGGTTTCAGTGGTTCTGTGCAAATCTGGTGGAAACACATGCTGGCTCGCTTGATAGCACCAAGGTCTCAACGATCCTTAACGAAACCAGTTCAAGAACCAGAGCTAATTTGGTGGAAAAGGAGTTTCTGGGGATTCTATCCAGAACCTTTCTACCTTCTGAGGGTGCTAACAAGAACCCACCCTTAGGTTTCTACCAAGAACCCTTTTATATTCCCAACAATTTCTTGTCTTTGTTACAGAGCTGTCCATTAGTCACTCACTCTACAGCAGGTAGCAGCACTTCAAAATAAAAGCTCTGTGCCAGAAATTCACTGTACTTAAAAATGAAGTGTTTTGTTTTTTGTTTTTTTTTAAAACCTGACACATCTCAGAGTCACTTGAGGTCCATTCAGTATGGACCTGCAGCCCACTTTTGGACCATGACCCACTAGTTGGGAACCACCATGTGTTTTATCCAGAACACACACAGGGGGAGCTCTACGACCAGTAACTGACCACCTTACCCATAGATCTCTCTCCCACTAACTGTGGTTTACGTTTAGCAGGTTAGTCTGGGGCCAAAGAAATCACGTCCAGCAGGCTCAGGGTTTATGGGGCTCCTGAAGGGCCTAGGCTGATTTGGTCCAGCACACTCCTCAACACTCAAGATTCACAATCATGTGTTTATGGGATAGAGAAGCGCAACACACTCACACTGTCATATACAGTATAACCCCAGTGAACGTCCAGGCGGGTATGAAAAACAAGATTCCGCCCAAGCCCAGTGGAGATTTTGTGACATCACTACTACTACAGCCTTTACTATTTCAACTGCTCAGTAGGGTGGGGAACTGAAACTTGGTTCCTAAATTAGATCTGAATACAAAATGCTGAGTACTGGGTACCTATAAAAAAAGACCATGTGGTATTGCAAAAGTTAAAGTGAATTGACTCGGGGGATTTCAGATACATCAACACTTAATAATACAACTTGAAACACGGCTACACATTTAATATTCAAGGTTGAGGATACTTTAACACCCATGCTTTCAACAATCCATGAAGAACTCTCTCAAAGAAATGGGTCTTCAGAATTAAATGGCTCTGGGCAGAACCTTAGCCCTACAGGAGGAGCCCTTTTGGAGACCTTATTTCTAAGACTGCATGTTTGGACTGTGTGAGATCCCACTGCCTTTGTATTTTGTCAGTCAATATGCAGCATCAAACTGTTTCATTCACTGTTTACATGGAGATTAAAGAAAAAAGATGATTTTGTTATACAGTATTATTATTTGATGATGGTTTGTACCACGTAACTTCATTGTTTTAATTGCCTTTTTTTTATAAATCAATTGAGTATTTTATCTACAAAATGTCAAAAATCCCAGAGCCCAACATCTTCAAATATATTTTTGTCTGACCAACTCAACCTAAAGACTACAAGATTAAACCAAGCAAGTGGAGCAAATTAAGGAGGCTCTTATTGAAGAAGCTGTCAACGCTGACTGGAATTTTTGAATGACTAATCACATCACCACAATTCAGCATATGACAATGTGCATTTTGTGACGAAGTGTGGTAAAACGTCCCTTCTTTAATTTTTCCCTCGACCTGCCTCATTTCTTTTTTCTTACACTGGAAATCTCCCACGTTTCCCTGAATGGCTTAACAACCTCCAGAGAGCAGACGTGACCTTGCCACATTCAGCTCTGGCTTTGTACGGTACGTGTAGGTGGTGAGAGCGACAGTGATGTGGAGCAGAAGAGTTTCTTTTCCCGTTAAGGGAGAAATAAGAGTTGCGCTGTTTCCCAGATGTGTTATAGGTGTGTTGCATCATTGTTTGTTGAAACTACTGCTGTTGGCGGAGAGAGTGCTTTGGTATTTTCTTTTATGATGGAGTTCTCTCAGTGGGATTGTGACACTGATAAAAAAGTGTTTTTTAAAACTTAGGCCCTGCTCTGTTTTCTTGAAGAAGTGACACTGAAACTGATGTATTCAGTTACAATCTAACTATAGGAGAAGAATTTACAGCTACAAAGATTTATTGTAACTACTCCAGATTTAGTTGTGTTACACCAGTGTGCCAATATAATATCTGAATTTGAGTTCAGATACCAAAACTAAAATTGTTCTAATAGCTTTCTTCCAAACATATGCTCTACAGAAGATACACTAGTTTTACATTTTAGAAGTGGGGTTGTATGAGGTACTTATCCATAGTCACTGTATTACAGAAAGCAGATGTCAGTCGGCACATCCCCAGTTTGGAGTAGCAGACGGGAGTGCTAACAGTGTACACAATGTACTGTGGCAGCAGAGGCAGCAGCAGCAGCAGCAGCAGCAAAACATATTTTAGCCATCAGTTTAAGTGTATACTATATTTGAAATATTTTAATTGCTTTACCTTGCCGAAGCAACTACCGATCTGATTACCGAACTCAGGCAGTTCTATCGCTCTGTTGAAAGCCAGACTCCATTACGAAACACAGTAATTTAACATAGCAGAACACAGGAACTGCTGGTCTACTGCTGCCGTCATCTGTTAGTTATTTTGTATGATTGTGTGAGTTTGACATTAAAAAGGGTTAGTTTGGATTCACCAAAGTCACACAATAACACAAGCAAACTAACTAATTGAGGCAGCAATGCACCAGCAGCTCCTGTGTCCAGAGAGCTGAAACGACTGTTTTTCGCAATGGGGTCTGGAGACTTTGACGAGAGCATAGATTAGGAACTGAAGCTGTTAGCGGCCTCCCTGTGGGAAAGGGCTGTCTGACGTCAAGGTAAAGCAGTGAAAGTACTCTCAGTATTGCACACACTGAAACTTTTAGGTGGGATTTATTTTAAGTGGCCAAAATGTGTTTTGCTCCTGCCCCCGTCCACAGCAGTGCATTGCTTAGCTTCTGTGTCGGTACCTCTGCTGCCTCTCCAAACGGGGGGGCGTAACCGCACTTCAAAATAAATCTGAACTGTCTCTTTAAGAAAAGAAGCCAAAATTTTAATAAATAAAATTTCCAAGTTGTCTGAACTGGTCATTGCCTACATAAAATCTAAGAGAGGACTGGTACAGCTATGTGAATCCGTCATTTGGTGCCACTTTTTGATATGTAAGACTTCTCAAAACTTGTGCTACAGGCTTAATTTGATTTGAACGTATTAATGTTTGTTACACAGCCTTTGGTGCTTTATCAACTACTTTCTACCACTCAAGGAGGACTAAACTGATACTTTTCAGGTCAGGACAGTCCTAGCAATATCCGCTGGTCATAAATACTACCAAGAAACCATACTGTTTATCCTGAATTTAAGTTTTGAGACTGAGCACTGCACCCCAATGAAGCCCTGCAGACTAACACTGGGTCACTTCACAATGTGTTATCCAGTCAACAGTGTGTGTCCATACCTTGATGTATCTCTCATGCGGGACGTACTGCAGGATGATGGGCTCCATGGTGAGGACGTTGGCAAACTGCACCTCGGGGATGTAGAGTGCACACACAACGTGGGCCCAGCCTGACGGAGAGATCGGCAGCAGATCAATGACATGACGATGCAACTTATGAATGATGTGGACATCTGTAGCTTTTGTTCTACTCTAAAGGAATACTTCAGCCATAAATGATCATTTGTTTGCTTATGGCCCACCCACATGCCTCTACAGTGAATGAAGAATCCAAAAACTGAGAAAATTCTTGATGAATTAAACAAAGTCTGTGTTTAAAAACAGCACACAACTGGTGAAATGTAACTTAAGTCTCATTTATCCAGTTGTATGTGCAGTACTTTTCAAAGTAATGCATTTTCACTAAAACCGTCATATTTAAAACACTTCCGCATACACAGTCTCACACATACGAGTAGTCTGCCTGCGCTGTTTATGCGCAAGTGTTTTAAACGTTTCAGCAACAATAAATGTGTTGGGGAAGTATGGAGCATACAACTGGATAAATGACACTTGGATTATCCTGCACAAGTTGTGTGTGAGAGTGTGTAAACAGATGTTTTGATATAATTTTGCTGTTGTTAAATGCGGTTCCCCTTTCACTCCAATTCACCAAGAACCTTCTCCGTTTTTGGATTCTTCGTTCAACGTGGAGAGATGCAAGAAAAACAAACTGTTCTTCTGGAATTCAACAAAACACCAGGTGAATAACTGACATACAGTTGATCATTTGGTGGTTAAAGGCAAAGAAGCGGCCCTGCTGCTTCATCCACTGAGTATCTCAGGGAAACAGCAGGACAGTGAGATGGACAGAAAGTGAGATTTACCTCCACTGTCGGTCCTCTTGAGGGCACCATCTTTGTGGGGACACAGCTCACACCTCTGGGGCAAAACAGGAGAGAGCAGAGCTGGTTGTGAGTGTGGCATTAATCATAGCAGATGATGCAGGAATGATGGATGGATGTGTTGTGTCATGTCGTGTGTTGACATACTCACCACGCGTGCCGCCCTCTCCTGTGATTCACACTTCCGGCAGAACCACGGACCGGTGGGAACCTGGACAATGCCATAACATGCTGGGACACACACGGACACACACACACACAGGAGAGGTTAATGACACTATTTTTTGCAATTTTCCAATGCATACATGACTTTCTTTTACATTTGTATTTTCATCATTTTCTATTGTATCTTCTATGTTGTATTGTCATGTCAGTAATGTTGAGTGTGGATGACATTTTGGTCAGATAATATTTGAAAAAGAAGATTATACTTTGGATCTTAAATTTAAGATAGAATATGAGTGAACGGACCCAGTGAGGACATCCTTCAGCTCATCCTGCTGTGTCAGCTCCTGGCTACTCTCTTTATAGCATTTTACTGCACTTTTGCTGACTTTAGGAAACAAATCATCCCTACTTGGAAAAATTAACCTGCAGATGAGGGCAGAGTGAAGTCAGCCAGGCATAAATCTGCACAAGCCTCCCAGAGTTGGTGCAACAATCGGTCACTGCTCTGAAATATGACCCTGTAATAAGTTAACTGCTCTCCTTGTTGTCTCATTAGGGCAACAAAGCAAGTGGACACAAGGTAACATAATGTCCAAACCGGCGGGCCTTGCCGGGGCTGTTTTGTCGCAAAACACGCCTCTTGCAGTCTGTCGTGAATCCAGACAAGCACACACACATACAGACACACGCACGGACCTGAAGTGCCATCAAGGCGCCATCCAGGCTCGGTGTCACTCCGCTTGGCCCTGTGTGTTTAATCATGTGTGCGGAGAGGAAACAACAAACAGCACGCCTACCTACCCCTCCCACATACACAAACACGCACGTAGACAGACCTACCCAGAAACCTACCGACCTACCAGCACCTCTGGCTGCCTCCAGCCGCCGGCTCAGCCGCCACAGCTGCCCGGTAATTACACGCTAACAGCGGCTAATGTTACCTTGGTGGACGGCGACGCTGCAGCCGTGTCCATCACAGTAAACCAGGGGGTTCTCTGCCCAGCCTCGCTCGTCGGAACACACGCAGCAACCTCCAACCATTTCCCGCATGCTGCTCCCATACGAAGAAATGTATTTCCCCTCCCGGCAATGGCTCAGACCTCGCCCAGGCCTGTCAAGTGGTCGTCCCGCACTTTAACGCCGCACCGGGCATAGTCGTGGGCCGCTTGCGTCGCGCACTTTTAGCACAGCGGAGAGACGAAATCTCGGCGTGGGGTTTGTGGTGCTGCTGCTACGTTTTTTCCGTGATGTCCTCCTCGTCCCCATAGAGCCGATGCAGTGCGCATGCTCAGATATAGCCAAGGTAGCAGTAGCAAAGGTAGCAAGTTATTGTTATTTCCAACACCAACCGCTTTTTCACCGACTGTTTTCAGACATTTTAATATTTTAATATTCCTATAAATGTGTCAACATGGTGTCTGAGGTCTGCTCATCTGCTGAGGAGGGTTATAAATTAGATCAGTAAAACATGTGGATCAATCAGTCAAAACCGCTGGCTGCACTCTTTTCTCTATCAAGTCTGTTTCAATAGCGCCATCTTCAGGCTGTGCTCGGAACAACAAGGCAACAATTACAAGCTATTTCACCATCCAGTGTCCTGGCCTGAAATGAAAAACATCCCCAATGTGAATGAAACACCTATGTGTAAATTATTGCCTTAACATTTCATTTGACTTCTGATTTATTCCGTTTTTGAAGACAGCTGTCTGCATCTGTATTTTATATTTGTAGACTAAACTCTACCTGGTTGCAGCCAAAACAATAAAAATCAAATAGATGTATCATTCAAATTACAGGTTGTCCGACGGACTGAGGTTTAATCACTCAAACTTTATTTGATTTCTTGTTGGCTCTTAAGGTCAGTGTCCAGTCGTGGATGGATTTCTGAACAGGCCTACCATGCACAGGCCAAGGGGCCCAAAGTTTCTTCACCTCCCAAGTGTCGTCCAATTTAACAGGTACCAGCAAGGATAAGATAAAAAAAAAAGGTCACAGAAGAATGTAAAACAATCACAAAAAGACAAATAATTATCAAAAAGTACACAAAATAATCTCAAAGAAACTCAGTATCACTACAAAAAGGGGCAAATCATCCAAAAAGGGGCACAAAATGATTCCAAAGAAATAAAAAGACCCAAAAGGACAAAATTACCTTAAAAAAACAACACAAAATGACCTCAAACAGACACAAAACAAGTACGAAGACACAAAATAACCATTAAAAAAGGGGCAAAATGATTAAAAAGAGATACATAATAACCAAAAAAACACAAAATGACCTCAAAGAAACACAAAATGACTACAGTCACCAAATAATTATAAAAAGGGGGAAAACAACAAAAACATATTTTTTTAAATGACAAAAATAACACAAAATGATCTCAGAAAGACTTAAATAACTACAAAATGGACAAAACAAGACACAAAATTATTACAAATAGACATAAAACAAAATTACTTCAAAGAGACACAAAATAAAAAGCCTCAAAATAACCACAGTGACTGAAAATAACTACAAAAGGGGCAAAACAACCAAAAAGAGATATAAAACAGCCATAAAAGACACAAAATAACTTTAAAAAAAATTCCTGAGACACAACATAACTATAGAAAGGGGCAAAACAACCAAAGAGACACAAAATTATTTTAAATAGATACAAAACAACCAAGAAAGACACAAAATAACCTAAAAAAAAAATCACCCAACGGCCCAAAATTACCTCAAAGAGACACATGATTGCTATAAAATGGGCAAATCAACCAAAAAGGAACACAAAATGACTACAAGGTGACAGAAAAGGACCAAAACAGATACATGAGGAGACACAAAATATACAGAAAGAGGCACAATCCCACAGTCTGTTTGTTTCCAAACCTAGGAGAGGTGGTAGGGCCTGTCACATGTCTGTGCCCAGGGGCCCATTGTCTCATCATCTGCCCATGTGTCCAGTGTGTTGTTGCTCCAGTTAAAGTACATCAGCATGGATTTCATTTCAATTTTTGGCTGTCCAATTGACTCCTATGATTCAGTCAGCAGATGTCACCAGAAGACTCATTTTGACTGGACTTGCGTCATTGTTGCTTTATGACTCCTGTCTGTGACTGGCTGAGTAAACTCTGTCTGGTGGGCCAGTTTTATGGTGGAAATGGGACTTCAGACACTGAGTTTTGGCAGAAGCAAAGCTTTCTAGAGGCTAAACTAATTCCCTTTCCCCTACATGGTTCTATTACATTCAAAGCTGCTGTGTCAAAAATATCCTCCATGAGTCCTTAGGTTGTTTCTTATCCTCCTACATCACCACAAACCACCCTGATTTCAATTTTAGCTTTCTGCATGCAAACACTCTTACTCAACAAACTACTCAGAAGAAAAATACCCCGAAGTCGACCTATTCTAATTGGAAAAAGAGAAGCAGCCTGGTTGTTTTTTTTGAAATGGATGACTGGGCTTTTTAATCTGACGTATGGACATGAAGCTACAGTGACAGTTTTGTCTCACAAGTGTCACTTCTCTTCAAACCCAAAGAGAGAAAAAAGGGAACTGGCACTGATGGAGAGAAGAGATAGCGCCGTGGCAGCTGGATGAAGCTAACACCCTGTTCTGGTCTGAGGGCAGCAAGGCGTGACTGAGTCCCTCTGCTGACATGTGGGCGATATACATCAAAATTCATATGCACACCACAGCCTAGACACTGACTTAGTGGCTAGTCGGAGCCTACACTTCCCCAGAAGACACTGATATAGCTGTCAGGGGCGGCTCCTAAAGTTTGTCATTTCATAAATTCCCACAAACCATATGAGCATAAATGTTACACTCACACAGATAAATTCCCATATGTGGAGTTTTACTGGCAGACATTTATTACTATCTACTCTGTGGGTGAAGTGAGAGCGAGGTGGGAAGAGTGAAACTATTGATTAAAATCAGTTCTGCTCATTCTCTCATTGAGCTTCCCTCCAGTTGAAGAAGGAATAAATACACAAAGCTATTCATCTAGTTTGGGACCCCCGACTCCATTTTTACAAACTCCTATTAAACCACTTTGGGACCTACTGCTGTGGAGCGATGCACAAGTCACTGTCATGCAGTACCACACTTCGTCCAGCAGATGGATGCGGGTGTGAGGAGATTTAAGCTACACTAACATTTATTTCCTCAGCATCCGGGGAAGAAACGGAGATGTCTAAATCCCATGATGAAATTAGGAGACAATCCATCACAAAAAGAAGTGTCATTTCACATTTTACCGCCATTTGATCATTTTCACATCACACCAATTTTAGATCCTGCAGTGGCTCGTCCTCTTTGTTGCTGATGTGATGTAACATAACAGCTTTAACATGCTTTCAGAGTATCTTTAGGTGTTCAGACGTACCTAACATTTAATTTAGACCTACTCTGACTTCTACATCCCCCTTACCTCTGTCCTCCTTAGACAGACTTATCTGTGCTTTCTATATATATATAGGCCTCTATTCTGTATGACTAAAACGTCTCTGCAAAACTGTGAGCCATTTCTAACTTGCGTATATAATATTCAGGAGTGAGAAACCAACACATGGTGCAGAGCGAAGTGATGTCCTTTGAAGCCGTGAACTGCACTTCTCTCAAAACCACAGCCTAAAAGGGAGACATGTGACCTTGTAGATAATAGGATCTTTTTTTCTGCACTCTTGAATTGGCAAGTGTTTTTAACAGAAGCTGAACTTCTCTTGACAAGGTGCAAGTCTAATATGTGTGATGATGGAAGAGAGAGGTTATCTTTTATTTTTACACCTTTACACAAAGAACAAGAATGAAGAAACAACAGCAGATACACAATAAATGCATTCATATTTGCTACTTTGTTGAACATTTGAGAGTAAATGTGGCATATATGATATAAACAGTTGCTACAGCAGGGATGGAGAGGAAGTAGAATTACTCCCGCATAAACTCTTTACAGGCCATCTTTTCAGATGAGTACGGTATGACTAAAAACACTCTGATACACGTCACACTCCTCCTAACGTCTCTCTCAATCTCTCCTTCTCTCACATACACACACACACACACATACACACACTCATACATAAAGGACAGACAGAGAGAGAGATAGCTGCTACTTCATGCTTTCATTTCTGATACCACCAGCTACTTATATGAGTAAATCTGTGTATGTGTGTGCTCATACAGAGTTATCTGTCTGAGCATTTGTCTCTGTGTGTGTGTGTGTGTGTGTGTGTGTGTGTAAGCATGAATGAAAGCTACTTCAGTTCCAGGCGGTGCTCGCCGCGGGCTATGTGGGAAGAGAACTCGTAACGGTCCCGGCTGCGGTGGCCGCAAACGTTGCACTCAAGTGGGTCGCGGAAGCCGTGGCACCCCATGTGGATCGTGAACATGACATAGTCCAGGAAGATCACCCTGCAGTGGCCGCAGGAGTACACCGCCCCTGGCAGCGCCCCGCCCTCCCCGTCGGCCCGCACCACCCGTAAAGCCTCCAGCAGTGACAAGGGGACGGGCTGGGCATGTGGGTGAGGGATGCCGTTCTGATGGTTCAGCCCGCCCAGCAGGTGCCCTAAGTTGTACATGACAGGCTGGGACATCTGGGAGCTGTCAGTGTGGAACGAGTCCATACCAGGGGGCGGCTGGGCGGTGTGAGGGAGGCCCAGCATTGGCATGCCCATCTTGTGGCCGTTAGTGAGGCCCATGGGGTTGATGTCGTTACGGGTTAACTGGATGGGATAGGGCCTGCGAGAGGGGGCTGGGTCGCCGTCTGGCCCTGGGACGATGGTTTGTTGCTGATGTGGATGGGTGTTGGGCTCTGGGGAGGCTGGCGGAGGCTCCTTGATGTCTGTCCGGTAGACCAGCTCCCTGTTAAAGCTCAGGTCCAGGCAGACACCGTTGTCGCCTACACCAAGAACGCATGAGAAGAGAGAGCATTCAACACTCTGCAGGAAGGGGTTTCACATATTTGATCCAGACCAGAGAAATACCACAGGCAACAAGCAGCAGTTAAAACAGTTATTGCTTACAGATGGAAGAAGATCTAATAGAGATCCTAAGGGGTCCTCACTTTGGTGTTGAGTAGAGGCAATGAGAAAAACGTGCACCCCCAGCAGGGCAACACAAAACAGAACTTACACAGTGAACTGGAACATGCCAGGTTCACAGGACAGAAGAAGCTTTAAAGCATCCTGAGCCAGCAGTTGAGCTTAGAGGCATGAGAGGACAGAGGGCTGAGAGGAAGCAGACGACGCAGACGAAGGCCTCTACTGCAGCTGCAACGCAGGAGTATAGACAGAGGCACCTGCTCACGTTTCTCGCCTCCCGCCTGTTCTCTCTCTCTGTGGTTACTTCTCTTTTCCCCCTGTGGTTGTCATATTGAAAGATCTCACTTCATTTGTCGAGCTGATAGAGATGGAGGTTTTTTTTTGTTTTTTTTTGCCAATACACCCTCGTTTGCGAGCAGGGTTGAGGGTTGATTACGAAACTACAACCCAATGTTAGGCCTAACCAGAGAGGTGAGAGCCAACTATTGAAAAACATTGTGTGTGTAGGGCCTTAAAGTCAGCCATTTACTGAAACCGCTATCTTTTGATCATTTATCACTCAAGCAAATTATCAAACCACACAAAGTAATTAAATGGAGTTTCAAGTACATGTTTTTCTCTCTTTCTCTCTCTCTCTTTTTTTTTTCACATGTATCCATTTATTAACCATGCATGGTTACCAATACCCACCTATGACACAATTCTCGCAGAGAATTTAGGACAGTGGCGACCACTCTTGGGTGTGTGCAGGTATGAGGCAGGTACTCTGCCCTCAATTCCTGTTTGGCAAGAGATGGAGGCCAGCAAAGACAAACAGACAGACAAACAAGTAGCTTAGATAGACGGCAGGGAACCATTAACATAACTTCAGTATGATATAAAGCAGAAAGCACATGTAAACAGAGCATAGCATATTATAGCTGCACAAAATAGTCAGAAGCCACTAAGGTAGCAAAATAATCAAATTAACAAAATGCAGGCATTCTTAATCTTTTGTGTAAATCTGAAGTAATGCAAAAAGCTGCTTTAAAACTACAACACAAGTCTCTTTCATCTGCTTGAGGTCAGCGCCTTCACTCATCTCGTTCAAGTCTGCGCCGCTGCTCTTACCAGTAAACTTCTGTGGCATCGAGCTCTTCCGTTTGGCTACGTTGTTGGCGAGCCTGTCGAGCAGCAGTGCACGCTCAGTGCCCATCTGAGTCCTGGATGTCTGGCCGTCCTCTGTGTGACAGCAAGTGCGTGAGAGAATAAGTGCAACAAGGAAATGAAGATCTCTTCACGACCAAAAAAGTATCACAAGTAAAAGGAGAGCAGCTGTCCACCTGTCAAAGCTTTTAAGCTTATGAAGTGAAGTTAACAAAAAAAAAAAAAATCCTGCAAAACACACCAGCTGCTCACAGCTGAGTCAAACTGGGAGGAACAAGATATTAATTTGAGATCAGAACCTCCTTTGACCTCACTTCCTGGTGGGGTTTGACTTCACCAGTGCAGGAGGGGAGACCACAGGATGAGGATGTACTTCCTCACCACTACGGCACTATCAGGCATAAACTTACGACATTTGGTGACCACACAAGCGGAGCATTGTCTGTGTGTTGCAACTGTGCAACTGTCCTGTCAGTGCGTAAAGCCATTTTTGGGGGGGAGGTTATAGAAATAGAGGTGTGTGTGTGTGTGTGTGTGTGTGTGTGTGTGTGTGTGTGTTGAGTGTCTGGGCTGAGACATTTGCCCTACATACTTGGCTTCCCCTTTGCCGCTGCAGACATTAGAAGCGGTCTTCATATGCCGACATTAGAAGCGGTCTTCATACGCTGTGCCTGCACACCACAGCAGCCATAACCTATTTAGCTGTAATGATGGGGTAACTGCTGTAAGCTCATTAATTTAATGAGGCTATAAAAACAGGATCTGTTTGCAATAACAGCTTTAATTGTGTGCTCCTTATGTACAAATGAGTTTATGTAGACTGTGCAGCGGTCTGATCACATTATAAGTGTGAAGTGTGAGTTTGCATGTACTGTGAAAACGTGTTTCAAAGATGTTGCTGATGAAGCGAGTGTCAGAAAGTGGCGTTGAGACGAATGCTCACTCTGTGCTCACCTCTGTCAGCGGGACCTTTGCTCTGAATGTACACATGGCACCTCTCTCTGTGCTCTTCGAGGGAGCTTCGCTGCTTGTAGCTGCGACTGCAGTGGTTGCACTTGAAGGGTTTCTCTACTGTGAGCAGAAGTTTCAGTTAATCACCAACACATTAAACATCAACACCATCTAGCAGGTACAGCCTGTATTATTTCCTTAAGCAAGTGGTTTCATACAAAACTGATGATGCACACATTACAGGCTGTGTGGTGCGGTGTGCCTGCAGGTAAAACACGTGAACTGAAAGTGAGTAAGTTTCCAGGGGTAAATGAGTAAGATGTCATTATGTGATGTGTGTAACCGTGTGAGAGTGCATGGCAGGGTGTTACTGGAAAAGCAGTGCAGGCTCAGCAGACCTTGTGTGTTAAGATTCAAAAGGAGTGAGAAACCAACAAGAGGGAGTGAGAAACCAACCAACATGTTACTGTACACAGGTGCATACAGTATCAGTGCATGTGAGCAAATGTGTGGCTGGCTGGTACCAGAATGGGTGCGCAGGTGCCCGCTCAGAGCATCGCGTCGACGACAGGCGTAGCTGCACATGGGGCATTTGAAAGGCTTCTCCCCGGAATGCAGTTTGATGTGGCGCAGCAGATTTCCCTTCTGGGTAAAGGAGGCCCCACACTGCGTGCAGTGGAATGGCCTCTCACCTGGGGGAGTTAAACACACCATGAAAAACAATCCTGTAGTTTAACACACACACATTTTCATAGAAAAAATTGTAAGCTTTTCCCTGACCTTTCAAGGACCCTTAACAAAATTTACATGACCTTTCACAACGTATAAGCACATTGACAGATCTATATGTACTCCAAATGATAATTATTGTAATACACTTACTGTATATACCAAACAAAACATCACATATTGATGCACATCAGAGTTACATTTGTTCCAGGGATGAAAATTGAGATTTAGAGATTTAGATGTCTTTCTTTCTTCTTTCTTTCCATTGGGAACCCTGAACATGACATTTGCCTTTTCATGTATTGATCATACAACATTTTTTTAATTTCATGTTAAAGTTGGTTTATTGTAAATTATCTGATACTGCGGAGTCTGTGTTGGGTTGATTTGTTCGACTGTATACGACTGTTGAAAAACGCATTAATTTGGTGTTCACAACCTCTTAAGTGGGAATTTTTCTGAGAAATAAACTGTTTTTGAATGATTTACTCTAGCTGTCGACCCTTCTCATGTCCCCACTTTAACAGTGAGTTGCGAAAAACACCAAATCATTCACCATCTTCAAAAAGGGAACAAGGCAACATCCACGTTGATTGTCAGAAACCTAGAAACGACGTTCTCACGACTCAAACCACACAAATGCCAAACTCACTGTGCACTTGACTTCCCATGTCGAAAACACAGCCTCATGAGTTCCATCTGAAGGCGGCATTACTCTACTAGTCAACTCTGCTCCTCAGTAGAATGATGAGTACAGTTTTCTGCTAATAAATGATGATGTGTGCAGAAGCAGCTCTGTATGTCTCCACAGCGACAAATACGACTACATACAGATAGAACAGGGGTGGAATTTTAATTTTAAAGGTGGGTGGGACACACTTAGCGCACGCAGATTGTAAACTGAAGCCTGCGGACTTAAGAGAAGATTACTTTAACTTCACATAAGATGGTATGTTGGTACGGTTTGGACACCACATTGATTAAGAAACTTTGTCCATAAAAAATAAAGGTACATTTTTCATGTTAATATGTAACAAACTATGCAAACATTAACAGTAACACTTTATTTGGATAGTTCACCCAGATAGTTTATACAGTATTCGAAGAATTTTAACAGCATCTTCGTGGAGATTCAACAACTGTTGAACTGTTTCGCTTTATTCTGAAGATGTTTATCTTTAGAGTATATGTGATAATTCATTACATATTCTCAACTGTTCATTCAACCTATGCTGCGTAAGTATTGTTCATGAACTTCCGCATTTACTCCACAGATAAACATCTGCAGAATAAAGCAAAATTGTTGAAACTCAACTATTAAACTCTTGAAATGTTACAAATACTGCACACACCTTCTGTTGGCAGACTATCGAAATAAAGTGTAACCAAATCAACTGTTTTAATCTCCTTTATACTTGGAGATATATGAAAAAGTATATTACAACTATTTAATGCTATGCAGCTCAGGATTTCAAAATGTATCTCCTCTTACCACGTTGTAACTTGACACTCACTATAACAGATACTGTTGCTACTTTTAAAAGTTTAAAAGAAGTGTGAAGTGTAAATTACGCCCCTGGGATAGAAAAAAAAGAAAAGAAAATGTGCGCCGATGTGAACATTATTTTCCAGTGTGACTCTGCTCTTAGCATGCATCATATAAATAAGTGAGTTATTTCAGGAATTGCATAATTAGTGGAAAAATAATGACTGTAGACACACCATGATGTGTTGACCTATCTGTTTACAAATCAAGTTATTGCATGTGCTTCATATTTAAACAACGACAACAGAGGGTATTTCACAACCTCTTGCTGTTGCTGCAGCACTGGTTATGACACATGCGTCATGTATGATGCAGACTTATGTTTTCCTAATTGTAGTTACTCAATCAAACATCTTGACCTAGTCAATACAAGGCGCTATCTTCCAATGTTATCGACATAGTGATGATTGCGCAACAGCTGTGTTTGAGGTCAGGTGCTCTGGCTGTGTTCCTGTGCTTACCCGTGTGGCTGCGCTTGTGCACCAGCAGTACGTTGATGCTGACGCAGGACAGGCCACAGATGTCACAGTTGAGCTTGCCTGTCGCCTGGATGCGGGGGGCCACAGCTCCAGGCGCAAAGGTCCCTTCTGCACCCGCCACCGCTGCTGCTGTGTGGGCGTCTGGCAGGGCGGCGCTGTCGTAACGCGAGCAGTCCACCAGTGACAGGTCCTGCGGCTCGTTCAGCGCATCTCCTTCTTCGTCCCCGTCCTCGTCGTCCTCCTCTATCCTCTCCTCGTCAAATCCTTCCTCCGTGCCATCCTCACTTGCCCCTTCTGCTTCCTCTTTTAGCACAATCTCTCTTTCTTTTTCAGCCTCGGGGTACTGCTCGTTATCTTCCATCTCCTCTGCCTCCGTCTTTATCATATCTAAGCAAGGAGGAAGCATGGGAGAAGCAAAGATTATATTTGGAGTGACATTTGATGTAAACACACATAAAGTGACCGATACATGCGATAAAAAAAGCAGCCATTTACAGAGATAAGACATATGGAGAGATGTGTAACACACACACACACCAGTACATATGTGTCTTCACTTCCAAATAAGGCACTAAAAAAACCTGAGACTCCACTCCAAGCAGAATGTGAGACGCTGTCACTTCTACATTTGTATTTATAGTTGATGTTTTGATATTAGCACTAGCACATCTCCAAAGTGTGGGTAGCTCAATTTGGGCCGATAAAAAGTGTCACAAAGAGATTCAGAAGATGTGTGCTCAAGATAAGGGGGAAGGCATTTCCTCTGAATACACAGAAACTAGAACCAGGGCAGGAGAGAGAGGCAGCAGGGGCCTCATACAGACAACACCAATTCCTCGTCTGCTTTTAAAAAGAGATTTCAGATTGACTGTTTGTTACAAATGCTGCAAATTCAGCATTAATCTGCACCAAAGGTCCTCCCTAATTTCCTCCACCAGGCAGCAGAGCACTAATTCTAGTTCTTGTAATCATATCCAAGATTTTCTTTGACCATTTTCTTAGCCCCTTGTCCCCACCCCCCACCCCACAGGTCAAACTTCCACTTCCACACCACACAGGATATCAATTACTCAACACCGCAACGATTAACACGCAAAGTCCCGTGCGAGGCCTGGGTTTACAGGACCTCTCACCTAGCCTCTTGCTAAGTGTCAACGAACCCTCTGCGTACTTCAGTTCCATCCAGAAACCACACTGTGGTCTTGGCGGTGGCTGGTGATGAGCTAAAGAGCAGCGCCTTGTATTGTGGAAAGCGCTCAGAGGTGCTATGGAAACTTTGCACGCACAGAGCTCCGAGAGGCCCGATATAGAGTCCAGGGTCTCAGAGCAGTGAACCGCAGGCTCTGCATCAGACGCAGAGCAAAGCTTTAGGAAGTGCACCCAGCGGGGCAGATGGGTGGCAGTCAGAAATAAACAGGAGAGCTGACTGTAACACCATCTTTTTTTTTTAAGTGACAAAATAAGGGACGAACGCCACCAAGTCTGAGAGAAAACATTTATGTACTTAAAATATCATGTGTGAAACAAGGTGGTCACCATTTAGAAATGTGACAGATGCTTGGTGTGAGGTTAAGTATGAAGAAATAGCCCAGATACTCACTGCATGATTATTGTGGCCAAAAGTGTTCACGACAACGATATTATTGCGATATCTACATAAAATTGGGAAAAAAAGCTATGAAATTAATCTTTTACTTTGCTTATTTTGTCTCTTTATTTTGGCAATTACACTCGAAATACAAGTGTAGAGAGGTGAAGAGAGAATCTGTAACCATAACTGCACAGAATCACACAAAAAAGAGCAATTAAGGCGACCAAATGGCGTTGGGGGAGGGAGACAAAGCAAGAATGGAAAGAAAGAAAAAAAAACAGAAATGAATTAAAAGGAGCAATACCAGAATGTTGCAACACTCCTACCAACAATGTTCACATACCATATTATATAATTAAGATGTAAGCTTTATCGCACAGTACATGATGCAGCAGTGAAGAACAAAACCAGACTGATGTTGACCTGGCACTTATGTTGCCGCTCTTACTCCATCTGAACAGTGTTGAAAGCAGAGGAAATCAAATTCTGAGAATTATTTACTGATGACTTTGCACTGAATGAAACATGATGATGAGCATCAGTGCAGGAGACCCAAAAAAAGAGGCTACTCCAGGAGTATGAGAGCAACCAAGACCTTCATGATGTCTCATCAGCTGAATGACATCCAAATGGCTCCAACTTCAAGAGCTCTCCCATAATATAAAATCTCTTTTCCTAGTTGATAATATTTAATTTCATCTAGTTTAGTTTTTAATCATATTTCACTGAAATCAAAGAGTAAACTCCCTTTCTTGTTCCTATGAGTTGAGAAAAACCCTTGACATAAGCACAGCAATGCACAGTGGCCGCACCAAAGACAAGAACAGCATTTTAGTTACTTTGTTAGACTTGACATTTTTTCCAAACAGCAGCATTTAACTGTATTAAATCTCAACTAGGGTGGGCAGTAACACATTACAAGTAATTCACATGGATAAAAAAAGTATTTTTTTAAGGATTGAGTACTCTTAATGTTCATTTTTATAAACTTTACGCCAACTCTTGACATTTTTGCTTCGGTAATCTACTTTTTACTTCATTACATTTGCCATTAATACCTTTGTTAGAATTAGTCTGCTCTACATGTGGGGACTGAGTGTAGGGGTTGGGGGCTTGAGGAGCACCTCATCTGCAGATGCAAGTTTCCATCTGCCCAGAAGAAACAGAAACACCACCTGTCTTTTGACCACAATGCAATGATGACGGAGAAAAACCATGAACAACAACAACACCACATCTGGTCACACTTTTTATGCCAAATCTAAAAGACAACGGTTACATGATGAAGTGCTTGCCACGTCTCCCAAAAGACAATGAGATCGCTTTAAAAACTCGTCTTCTCACCTCCCCAAGCACATTCACGTATGTTGCACATACTGTCGGTGAAAATGTAGTTAGCTACCCAACATTAGGTGTTAATTTCTCATGCAACATTTTCCTTTGATGTTATGATAAGGTAGAAATGGGTGGAGAGGAAGAGATGAGAGAAAGTGGGAGATTGTTCATATCTCAGTTGTAGAGGCTATCCCTGTTCGACTGATTAGCCTACCTGCTCTACTTTATTGAGACACCCTGCACACCCTGAAATATTTAAATGGAGAGTAACTTGAACTTGAACAAGGTACTTTTTTACTTATACATGAATAGGTTTCTAAAATAGTAATTCACACTTATACTTGTGTCATTTCTTTTTTATAAAAGTAACTGTACTTTAACTTAAGGATAGATTTTCAGTGCTCTACCCACCACTGAATGCCAGGGATTGTAACACCGCCCCCCCACTTTCTCCAACTGTTCGTAATGTCCGTGGACAAAAGAAGTGGTAGTAAGATGCAGCGTGGCGTGATGGCTAAAATGTAAGGCGTAATGGAAAGATGTCAAGCGTGTGTGTGAGTGTGTGGGGGTATCTGTGTGTGGTGGTGGGGTACGTACGTGGATCTGTCACACCTTCAGCACACTGTATTCCATTCTCGCTGAATGACTTGTCTTCCCTCTGTTCTTCCTCCTCCTGTGGCTTCACATCTGCAACACCACTGCAAATGTCTGAAAAAGTGACACGTTGTGCATGTGCAGATAACTTTGTGTTACTTTTTGTTTCATTAGAGGAACTTCAAACCAGTGAACTACAGTTCTCCGTTGGAATAATGAACTCTTAAAATCAATTTTTGAACAATAACTGTGCAGGTAGACTTCATCATCTTGCTGCTGAGGGACAACTTATGGTCTGCTATCAACTGCAGCCCGCACAAACCCCCTCCACATACACAGCTTTCAGTACTCTACAGTCATGTGTGCTCAGGCAGTGCGGTCGCCTGGATGGTGGCAGCTGTGGAGAAATGTGAGCAGGCTCATCACATACACTTCCACACTAGAGACAAGGAATCAGACACTCACCCATCCCGTCTCCCTCTGGGGTGCTAAATTCAGGATCTTTATCTTTGTTCATGATGACAAAATGTTCTGCGGAGAGTAATTACAATATTTGCTTAATGAGAGGTAGTTTCCAAATGTGTGTAACCACTCAGATTACTTCTCATGGCGCTTTCAGAACTAGACAGGTTTACAGAGCAATGAAGAGAGAGAAGACTTTAACACTGTTAAAAATGTTTGTTGCACACATTCAAGACATTTTATTTGACATACTGACACTGATAAACTTTTCTTAATACTCTTGACTATTAAAAATCCCCCTTACTATCTCTACACAGCATGTAAAGAAATAGAAACAACACTCTGCATCTCACTGTTCCTGTTGGTTGGACAGCAGAAAGAGAAGTTTATAAAATAAAAAAAAATGGAAGTAAAAGCCCACGGTTGACTGCTCGACCCTGTCACTACATTTAGCCTTATGAGAAAGAGATAATGTTCACTGCACATGTACTTCCTGCCAGGTCTGTACATAGGAGCAAGTGTAAAAGAGCTTTCAGTGCTAACAGACAGTGAAACTCCAACACTAGTCGTTTAAAAGTGAATTAGGACATAAGCTTTAAAAATCCACTTTAGACACCTTATATCAGCCTCCATTGAACTTATAAAAATTAATACAAATACTTAAAAATGTTTATCATAAGTGTTTCTGTAAAAGAATAAAATACTGTAGCAGAAAAGTGTTTATAATTCACAGAGCTGTAACTACTCTTACATTATATTCAGTGAGGAAAATACAGCAATGACAAACTTTCTCACACGATCAAAATGAAATTGAGAAGCACATGTCTACAAATTAGAATTAATCCCAATCTACTTCTTTGGTTTTATAGTTTGTTGTTAGATTACAGTAAGTCTGAGTAAAGATGAAATGGTCTGACCTGCTTTTTGCTCAGCACCCGGAGGAGACTGCTCTCGCAGTAGGAGATTCCACACTCCGCCACTGGACTTTCTCTGAATATGGAATATACGTAATGTCACTACGGTGAATTTTGGAGCTATCCCTTAAAGGAACAGGAACTTATTTTGAAAAAGGTCGCGCAACAAAGACCAACGCACGTTTATACAGCAGAGTAACAACACAATTGAGTAAGATTACTCCTTACAGTTTCTATGATCATAACACAAACGGTCCTTTACTAAAGTTTAACATATAGAGTCTGTAACACTGTGCGATTATGAGTGAAACAAAGACCTAAATATGGGTTCTATCTCAATTCAGGCGGTCCACATGGTTTCTGACTTGTTTCAATTTAAGGAGCTATCACTCCATCTTGTGGCCAAACTACAAAGCTGCTTCCATTTCTAACTTTTCACTCCCCAGAGCTGGTACAAAATAAAATCATTTCAAAATAGTACTGTAGCTCCTTGAACACATCTTTGGATTTTCTATTCGGGTGTGTTGCATGCCCAGTTCTGATGACATCTGGCTCTTGTTCATGTTGAGTGCAAAGGTACTCTGACTTTAACAACTACACCCACTTTTTAAACTTAAGGCATTTTTTAAGGGCTAAAAATCACCAACTCTGGAAATTAAGACAAAAAAATCTGCTTAAAAATAGAAAAATTACAGCCTGAGCTATGGAGCACTGGATGATGGGGTGCCCTGATGGCTTCTGGGTTAAGGTACCAAGCATGAACAGCAATGTCAACGGTTTGCAAGGGCATCACTTTAACATGAAAACTGGTGGGGACACAAGGGCTCAGATAAAAACATCAACCTCCTTTTATTCGGTCCTCAACATATGCGACTTTAGGCAGTGTAATAAAGGGATCGCTAAGAGGTCAAAGTAGGTAACTACAGTGGGTCAGGATAAAAAAAGGCAAGCCAAGGCTACTACCAAGGGTATAGGTTTCATTTCAACGTTAGAGGCAGCTCATATAAAGCAGGAGCTCTGGGGGGCCTCCCCCATTAAATATTGAAAATTAACACTTTATTTCCTGCATTCTGGTTGTTTTTTATTCACCAATTTATGGTGCAAGTGTCTTATGTCACCACATTCATCATTTCATAATAAGAATATAATGGAATATAATGCACTCAGGCTCTCAGACATTCTATATAGCTTCCAAGTATTTATTCTCATGTAGATAAACTTCTCATTTAATGTTACGCCTGCCGAGTCACATGTAGCCTGCCGATGCCTGCCGAGTCACATGTAGACATGATCCTCTTTTGTTTGGGGAAGTAACCTCTTTGCGCATGTGGCACCTATTTACATCAATGATGCATTAATTCATTTAAATTAATTGAAAACCCCATGGACTTGAAAAACTCATGTGTTGTTGTGTCCATAGGGAGAGAATGGAAACAAGAAGAACTTGTTAATGTGTTAAGAATTTGTTAAAGTTATGATAAGTGCTGCACATTTTTGGGTCAGTTTAGACACAGTAGGCTCGGGGGGGATTTTTTTTTAAGCTTACGTTTTTTACATTATTTGTTTCTTCTTTATTTTCACTGCATGGTATGTTTTCTAATTGTGCAAATAAAACACTCAAACTGTTCTCATTTGTTGGCTGACATTCTTGGTGCAAGCTATTTTTTAAGAGGATTTTTAACAAATTATGCTTTTAAAAAGGGATGGTGACACGTCCCCAATGCCCTCAGCATAAATGACTCCTTTGCCAGTTCATGTCCGGCCAGAGACTTTGGATACAGATCATTCCCCATCTGTCCTTCCCCTCACAGGCTTAAAGAGTCCCGAAAACTAATAATAATAATTAAAAGACAATGGTTGAAACACGTAAACACATCTGTTGTAGCTCTGTTTGTCTGCTTCAAAGATTGTTGAACTATGTGACTACAGTCACACACACTCAGCAGCAAACATCTACAAAACAAAATTACCAACCACTGCTAACCTCTGAGTAACATCCTGAATGTTCCCCCCGCACCCCCCAAACACGCACACACACACTTTATTGTGCAATCCAGTATTGTATAATGACAACAATAAATCCTTGAATCCTTGAAACACACTCATAGTAAAACACCTCATAAATGACACGTAATCAAACTGTTGGCTCTCTTGCAGAACCAGCGAGCAACTCCACCAACTACTAACTGCTTTAGTACATTGTTATTACAGTCAGTCGAGCTATTTACTCCAAACTGACCAGATGTACTTTTTCTTTTAAGTATTCAACTTGCGAAGCAGAAAGTGGCAGTATCACAGCAAGGCCACTGATATCTTGATTAATTCCTGATCATATACTGAGCAGGGACGGATGAGGAATCTGGGTGCCGTGTAACTAACAACACACGCTGCGGCACCCACCTGAGTGGTGCACGGCCTTGTAAGGCTTGGCTCCGGCCCATGGCCCGCCTATGGCAACCAGCTACCAGGCGGAGGAAAAAAGCTGAAAGAAAGCACACTCACAAAGGCATTACAATACATGCTGGGTTTCCATGGCAAAACGGAGGCAAAGGAACACAAGAAAAAAAAAAAAGAGAGAGAGAGAGAGACGTCGACCAATAAAAGCCATGATTCAAAACCTTTAAGGCTGAGTGCAGGGCATATCTGCACACACGGGCAAACAAGAACAAAGTAACAAGCTGATTTACAGACTCTTTCATGATGAGAAACACACACATGTATAATAAACTGTCCCGCTTTGCAGTGTTGTTAAAACTTATCCTGCGATCCCACTGGTGGGAGGCTTTTTTGGGACCGGTGGGGGCAGGGCGGCAGAGACGAGGGGGGGGGGGTTAGACTGTCCATTTGCCTTTTATAGCTGCCCACTCCAGTTAGTAGCAAGAGAGAGAAAGAGCGATCTGGGGGCAGACATAATGAGGGGGGGGGGGCAGCAGCACAGACTAGACCGACCCCTGTACGCACACGTACGCAAACACACACTGAGACCTTGGTGACGGAGCAGGCATGACGTTGTTTTGTTGTTTGAACAATGTTTCATCCTGGAGGCATAAACATGTGTGTGCGGGGCATTTGGGGTTGATTAAAGTGGGACAGCACCGATGTGTTCTCTGTTACTTAGTGCTTTTATGGACCCAAATGTTTCATCAGTGCAAATCAATAGAATGAGTGATTGTCACATGCAATAAGCATGACTGAAAAGAATAATAACAAGAGGGTGGGAGAGAAAATGTGTAATCTGTGTGTGAACAAGTGAGAGGGCGATTCAGCGTTTTTTGTTTTTTTATGCATGCACTCAGGATTGAGAAAGGACAAGTGAGGGAGACAGTATATAAGCTTGTGTGTCTGAGTAGGAGAGAGCTAGAGAGTAAGACAGAGGGAGAGAGCTTTAGCCTGGCTTTTCTCTGCTGTGCCTTTCAGCTCCTCTCTCACTGTAGAAAGAGGCGTGTCCATGGACCAGTATAAAGTCCAAGGAGAGCCACTCGTGTTGAGCCATTCTCAGGAGCGAGTCCTTTACACTGCACACCAGCAAGAGGAGGAAATTGCAGCTGTTACTTAAAACGCTGCCTTCTGATGACCTGCTTTGCGTTTGGACACTTGTAGACCAGATTTTTTGGGGTTTCATGAGACGGCGGGCGAGCCTCTGGACTCAAACTCGAAGAGAGAGCAAGACTCACCTGAACACAGTGGTGGATATCCTTCCTGCAACTGTTCATTCCAACACAACAAAAAGTAGTTCTTATCACCACTACATTCGCCAGCCGAGCAGATCACGAGCAGGCTCCAATTTCTGCGCTGTGAAATTGAATCAGAGGAACCGAGAGGCAATACAGCAGAGGCATTGTATCCCCGCAATTGAAACACTAACCAGCTGACAATATCAAAGACCATCCTGGACAAAGCGCTCCTCTCAGACCTCCCTTGTTTGCTCTAAAATCTGCTGTTGAAGTAGAAAGTCATCAAAAGCTGCACAACACTCAGAGGAGAGGGAAGCAAAGGGGAGCATACACGAGGGCAAAGGATTGCGTGCAGGTGCCGGGGCTGCCATGGTGCGTGGAGGTGGCGTGGCAGTAGCTCCGTCCTGCTGGAGCCTTTGGGCATTTGGCGCCCTGTCACTGGTGGCACTGTGCTTGTCGGACCAGGCCATCCGCTGCCCGGTGTGCTCTGAGGAGAGGTTGGCCAGCTGCCGTCTGCCGGAGGGCTGCGAGGAGACGGTGAGGGAGCCGGGCTGCGGCTGCTGCCCCACCTGTGCCCTGGCAAAAGGGGCTCACTGTGGCGTCTACTCGCCCCGCTGTGGCACGGGCCTCCGCTGCTACCCGCCGCGTGGCGTGGAGAGGCCACTGCACTCGCTGATGCACGGCCAGGGGGTGTGCACTGATGAGAGAGAGGTGGAGGAGAACTCAGGTGAGAGAGAAGGGGTCAGAGTCTGTGTGTGAACTGATGGCAAATACACTTCTTTACACTGGGCACTTCTTCCTTTCAGTAACTGTCAGCTACAATTAGGCTCACAGCGCCAAAACCTTTACAACACATTTGATATCTGCAAATGTCTTTGTCAAGATGCTCTCATAGTAGAACATGTAAAGCTGACCCGGTTTGTCCAATCCTGGACTGGCGTCTCTGCATCCCCCTCGCTCTGTGGACCCATGGCCGAGCAGACCAGAATATTTTCTGTCTCCACTCGCTGGGCCTTACCTGAGCCGGGCAGGGTCAGAGTTGGGGGGTGTGACAATGTGCTGCTTGTTTACCCTAATCTCGGCTAAGCCCTGAACCAGAGCGTGCACACACACCAGCTCCTCACGCATGGCCTGATGGGAGAGCGCACACAGTCCCTCTGCTGTCTTGCGGCGGCTCGCTGTGAAAGGGGCCCTGCTGTAAGACGCAGAGCAGGCTTCAGAGAGGAGAGCGCTGTGGTGATAGCTGAAGTGGGCGTGTGTGCATGTGAGTGTGTGTGAGGGGTTTCTGCTGCGTATGTCTGCCGCATGTGTCTGTACTCAGCAAGTTAGCCGCCTGTCTCAGTGCAGGAAACATGCATTTGGTTAATGCAGATGGTGACACTAAAAATTCCCTTTCCCAGCAACTCTTGGGTGTGCAATTACCATGCCTACGTTAAACTGAGATCCTGCAGGTAGTTGAGCAGTGCAGGGAGTGAAATAAAATGCATTGTGGTGGTACTGGGAATGTGAGAGTGTGCGTGTGTGTGTGTGGTGGGGGGGAAGTGAATATGTGTGTGTGTTTGTAATGGGAGGAGGTAATAAAAGCTGCTGTATGAAATGACTGTAATGGAGTGTGGCCAGTCTGGGGCTATTAGAGCTCTCTGCAATCAGTAATTCACTTGGTGCTCTTTCATGGACGCCCCCATTCCTCCTCCTCCTGCTGTTGCTGCAGATATCCAACTCCTCTTCTACTGTCGATCACACTCTTTTGGGACGGCTCCTTATTCTCCTCTTTGTTGCTGCATTCCTTTTGCAAAGAACAAAGTCTGTTTCCACTTTCACACAGTGGGATGTCTAATACTGGATGTCTTATCTGCAGATCCAGTTCCACTTGACGTTAACTTCTTTATACTGATGAAACAGCCTTCTTCTGCTCCCCACAAAGGGAGTGGTGTTGATTTCCATTATGCCATATGAGACAATTGTTATAATGTGTCGCAGACAAGGTGGTTCTTTCATTTGTTCCAGATTATCAGCTAACTGGCCTGGCGTTGCTTCCACTGAGCCTAGGCTCCCAGACAGTTACTGGTAATGGTAGTAGACTATCTGCTAGCGCCAGAACACCAAAGATTTGGATGAACTTAACCAATATAAAACTCCCAGGACTCTCATCTTTGCTGCAGCATCTGTTTCCCCTGGCCCTGGGTGCAACCCCCCACCCCCCTCAACAACAAGCCTTCGAGCGCATCGCCCACCGCGTCCAGCTCCTTCATGAGGATGAGCTCATCGGCACTCTTGCTGCCAGAGCTGAAATGAGAGCCTTCTGCTCTCTGTGCAGGGCCAGCATAGGTTAGGCCGGCACATAGCATGACTAAATGGAATCAGAAAGAAGAGGAAAGCTGTTCAGAGCATGATAAAAACGGAGGGCTGTCTCAGCTTGGCCCGGCTCCGGCCGTCCACACCAGTTTATGTTGCAGAATGTACTCCCTGAACATTATTCCTGCTCTTTGATGCTGCGTGTGTCCGATCTACTGGCCCGGAACTGGGTTATAGTGCACTCGGGAGTCTCAGGTCCTTTCTCCGGGGCGGGGCGGCAGTAGATGGAAGATTTTTTGGAAAGTTTTTAAGTTTTGCTTTTGGTGTTCTGTAATCTGAGTGCGGAGTTCTGTTTGCCTCCACACTCCTTCTCACCCCTGGAGTCTGTCATAACAAAGCGGGGAAGCTCTGCCCAATAAATCTCACTGTAAATCAATTCTTCTGGGCAGCAGCTCAGATCCGCCGTATAAGAATGTTCAATGTAAACTATGGCAGCAGAGAGACAATCAGAGAGGCATGGGGGAGAGGCGAAGAGCAACTCCAGTCACAAGCAGGAGATTTCCTTTGTGGCGCATTCACCGTACTTATGCATTATTAAACAAGGGGGTGCATCTCCTGAATACATGTCTGACACTGCCCCACTCCTAGCAACAGTGAACATGCTAGATAAAAATAGAAGAGGGTTTTTAAAAACCAAGAGAATTCATAATGAAAAGGACCCAGGGAGAGAGGCAGATCTCGACAGCCCGTTGAAGGGAATTTAGGGTGTTGAGGCTAATGGTTACAGCTCAGCATTTAGATACTGCAACATAACACTTTTATCACAAAGATGTACACTGCCTCATGATTGTAACTTTAATCTATGCACTGCCAATGACAGAAGAAGCTAAGTAAAGATAATTCAGGAAATCAGGCTGGCAAGAGTAATGAGCTATCAGACAATTTTCTTTGGTCCAAAACTGAGTATTTCTCTCAAAAAATGTATCAACCTTAAGGCTATTCTTGAACCAAATTTCCATAGCAACAACAAGCACTACCCTGCATCTTATGTCAAGGTCTAAGACAGCTTTAGTGCATCCTAATATCCCATTCTTAGAAACCCTCTCTATCTTAATACTTAGAATAAATCATCATGCGTGTGTTGGCATATGCTCCCGCATTCCTGCCGAGCCTGCCCCGGAGTCGTATTCAAATGCTTCCCTCGGACAGTGAAACGGATATTATTTACAAACTGATACAGATGTCAGATATAAAAAGTCTCACACCAACAGGCACCGAAGGAGTTGCATGAATGAAGCTGTCGATGGAGCCCGGCTCTGTCCAACTACGCCCAATTTACTGTGACGCACGCAGGTCTTTATGAAAGCAGCATGCTAACCTAGATTTTCCTTTCTCCCACAAGCGAGGACTCCTCAGCACATTTTGGGAGCTGCGAGGAGACGTGGATGTATTTTTGGGGGTGCTACATGAGGATTTTCCCAAAGCCTCTTTAAGCAGATGTCCCTTAATGTTGTGTATTTGCTTTCTTTGGGTTGTGTAGCACATTTGTACAGCTGGAGCTCTCGTGCAGGAGTAAATGTGATTAGCCCCCTTCCAGTGTTGGAGCTGAGAGACACATAAACAATCCAACATTGTGCTGGCCATGAAAAAGGCCTCATCTGAGGAGGACAGCGAATCCTCAAGAGCTGAGATTTGATCCTATTAATTTAGCAATGAAAACACCACAGCGATCTGCAAGTCAAATCTGGATAAATTGTTGTTTTTAATAATAAATGTACTCTCTGAGCTCTGGTTATTCATGCCTTTTATAAAGATTAAATATTGTATTAGCTACTAATATCCAAGATAGTACAGCTCCTCACTGGCCCGTAGAAATACCGTAGCATATATTTCATCTCCTTGCACTGATTCTGTACATATATTAAAAAAAGAATCCACTCAAAATTAAGTTAATGATGTAACTCAAAATAGTTTGACCTAATTCACTTCAGCTCCAAGTTTCTCTCTATTCATAGATCTATTCATCGCATGCAGTTGTAGTAGTTTGAGCATATCAACAGGTGATGTATAGCTGAGATCGTCCCACTCACAGATCTGCAAGCAAATAAATCTACAAAACAAGCGGTGATGGAGTCTGGCTAACGGAGTTCTGTCCCCGAGGTTAAAGATGATATATAACAGCTCAGTTCAGGTTATATTGTGGGATAAGTGGCACAAATTCTGATGTCTTTCAACATTTGTTCTATCTAGATGAAAAACAGGATCGCTTCCTTAAAACAGATGAAACTATGAATCTCAGGAGAGGCAGCGAATGTGGGAAAAACCTCATGCTGCGCTAAAGTTCCCAAAACACATTTTATCTTCATCATGCAGTACAATGTTTTGATCCAAAAGATTTTTTCAGGATAAAGAATAATGTTTATTCTGATGGAGATCCATCTGGAAGAGTCTCTGTTATATCCTTTATTCATATTCTTTCTCTCTGATCCACACCTGCGTGTGTGTATGTGTGTGTGTGTGTGTGTGTGTGTGTTATATATCTGGCTTATTGCGGACAATAACAGTTTCAAGCCTTAGACTGAAATACTGCACACTTCTTCAAAGTAAAGGCAAACAAATTGTTTTCTTAAATGAAAATGAATAAACTGTGAGACAGCTGCCTTGGCTAAGAGTGATGGTAGTTTTATTTTTGGCATCCGTTTCTGTGAACTCTACAGCGCCAATAATAAGCTGAATATTCTCCTCAATAGAATCAATAATATCACTGAAATGAAAAAAGGATTTGTACAGTTTGGGACTGAGAGTAGGCACGTGGATGTTTAATCATTTTCATATTTGCACTCCCTAATTATTTTCTGGGTAAATCATGACTAAATCAAACGGGACATTAAACTGCTGCTACTCTGCTCTCTTTGGAATCAAACTCACAAACACGTCGTATTTCTTGATGTCTGTTTTGACTTCAGTTGGATGGGACGTGGCCAAAGCAGCATCAGGCAGAGCAGCAGCAGGTTTCCTTTTCACAAAGGCAACCTTTGTGATTCAGCATTAATTTAACTTTCTATCTTTCCTTTGACAAATGACACTACAAAGAGTCCTAAAATTTCCATTGGCCTTCTCACAGCACATGCTGGTAGTGTTCTTACGATTGCACTCGACATAAACTCTGATGATTAACTGATTCAAAGAAATCTTCTGCCTGGAAATGAGGATCCAGTGTTGACTGAAGAGAACAGTTTCTTGGTAGTAAGCCTAGTTGACTTTTGAGCTTGCTGCCAAACTGTTAAAAAAACAAGTGCATTTTGGAGGAATACTCTCTCCACAGAGTACTCATTTTTCAAGAGATTAGTTGCTGTCAATACAGTATAATATATCCTATCTAGCGTCATGGAGAACCACAACACTACACACAGTGGTTTTCTGTGTCTTGTAAAATTGTGAATTTGAAATTCACATTTTAAGCCACTTGAGGCGAGTTTAATGGACTGACAATAAGTTAAAATCAAGCTAATCCCATTGTTTGTAAAACATAAATGAATAACATGGCAGGACAGGAATGACCTGAAGGGAAATGATGCCTGCACACTGAGCAGTGGCTCTTCACTGCACTGAACAATGAGGATGAATTAAATGCAGAACAACACAAATAACATATATATATATATATATATATGAAATAAATACAATTTACTGTAAAAAGCTGCCGTACCATTGCTCTGCTGTCATTTCTCTCTCCTTTGTATTTTGTATTTCTGATCTTTGGAGTAATTTAACACAAAGCTTAGAAGCAGCGCTTTACTGCCCCTTGTGGTTAAAAGTTTTCAGTGTGTTTGGTCGCAAATATATTATGGTACACCTGTAACTACATGAGCTGCACCTGTAACCACACCCAACAATGATGCCACTGAGTGCGAGGACTGCACGATACAGAATAAGTAAATAAATAAAATTGAGATTCTTTTAACAGATAAAACGACTGCGACATGAGTCCCGACTTTAGTTACGAAAAAACTGAAAAACTGAAAAAAAATATGAAAATAATGATGAAGTGATTTTTGGAATATGATTTGCAGGCCGGAGCATCTCTGTGGCACCACAGTGCTTCATTTATGGTTGTGTGATGTTGGACATTTTACCTGTAGCAAAAAAATTGCAGCTCCCTCAATTTGGATTTTGCAATTGACCTAGGTGCAAATTTTGATAATATCTAGATTTGTGCAGCCCTACTGTGGATTGACACGCCCGAAAGTACATACACTGCAGCAAAATAATATGTTTAAACCACTAGAAGCCAGCTATCCTTTACATTTTTAAAGAACTTTAACCAAAATATTTACTGGGTTGTAGGGAAGGTAATATATCAATATTATATGGATATCATGATATGTCGACTAATGGTGGCAGCCCTAGTAAATACTGTGTGAAAGCACCAGTAGTCAATCCTACAATAACGCCCCAATACATATGTTGAAGTATTTGCAGAGTTTTCTCAGTATCACTCAGCCCCACTGAGTAGGAACATTTTACAGCTGAAAAATCTGCACTCTGACACGTCCTCAAATTTCTTGGTACTTATCAGCCATATCATACACCAATACAGATATGAGCTAATATTTGCTGGTACATCAGCCGGCTTTCTGCTCTGTAAGGAAGTTACTCAGCAGCTCCTCTCAGTGCTTCCTAACTTGAATGTAAAGGCTTACTTATCTACCTCCCTTCATGACTGCTGCAGCTATCCTCACTGATGAATCTGTTTTGAACAGAACACAAATACAGTTGTTCCTTTTGAAAGGGTGCATCTAAGGTTTTTGTACAAATGCCTCACATAGTGGACTCTCTTTTGGCTTAGATCCAAGATCTAAGCTCGTGGAAGAATAAACTATAGGAAAGTACTCTGCCAATCTCGCTGAGCGTAACTAAATATTTATTCAAGGGGGATATTTGTCTTTGGGGTTTACAAGTTCAGCCTCAAAGCCACAAACAGTGGAATTTGAAATCTGACGAGCCCTTCGCTTCCTAAAGTCACTGTTCTGCAAAGAGAGGACAAATATTTAAACAGAAGACGTAGTATGGACCTCTCATAACGTACATTAGATGATGTAACTGCAATGAACTTGTGAATGTGTGTTTGTTTAAAGGATTGTTCCTGCCAGACTGCTCTTTTTATCCCGTTATGAATGATGCTCACACGTCAGCTGGACAGTGCGACGAATACATTTGCAAGTGCGGCAGCTGATATGAGACAACAAATACTTGATTGAGCAAGCAATGCTGTTTGTTGTATAATAGATTTGGAATTTGTCAGCTATGTGCTAACATAATGGAGCTTTGTGTTCACCGTACTGTATCGATCAGTGCTGTATCACTGTGATTAACAGCACTGGCTAATGACCTCATACTAGGGTATTCAAATAAGAAAAAGATTTTATGAATGAATCTGATCATGCATTTAATCTGCTAATTATCAGACAAGTAGTGGTCTTTATTTCTATAACAGGTCTTGGCTTAATTTGAGCTTATTACAACATATAAAAAGACAGGTGAAGGCTGCTCCTGATTCTGAGTATAACTACAGTATGTTTACTCAAGATCTTTCTTTATCTTTGCTGTGCACCTGTGACTGGCAATGCACTGCAGAGTATCAGCTCTAGGGCTGATAATGCACTGCAGGAATTATATTTCCAAAGCCAAGAGCTGCTGATCCAAATCAAATGAAACCACACAGAGAAGTGGCAACTTCCTCCATAGAAAACAGCAGTGGTAGCAAACAGGACATGCCACCCCTGACCCACTTCTAAATCACTTTGGCTCGCCCTGTGAAAAAAAAAAAAGCGTGGAATCGGAAAAGTGTGAACTAGCGAAAGAAGAGAAAGAACAACTTGGAACAAAGGAAACAGCTGAAACCCTGTTGGCTCTTGTGGAAAAAAGTGCTGATGAGCGGGCCTTAACAGCAACAAGACTAAAAATACAAACAGCCAAGAGACACTTCCCCCCCAGACGGGCCGAGCCAAGCAACATGACTGTCTATGAAGTTTAGAGAAACATGGCCGGCTTCAAACTCCTGTCAATGAGCTGCAAAAAAAAATCTAGTCATCACTGGAAAATGGCTCAGGATCAGTATCCTCAATGCAGCAGGGCCAGGACTTGCTCAAGAACAAGTCCTGCAAAGAAAAGCTTTTACTGGTTTGGATTGTGTGTATGTATGCTTTCATGCATTGTAGAATAGACCTGAGAAAAGGCTGCACATTGCACAAGATCAAGGGGTTACTGAGCCACCTTCATTGTCTCCTTGCCAACAGCAATTAACTGAATGCCTGGCAGTGACCTTAGATATTAACCAGAGCTCAGATCTGGTTCAATGATCAGAGCGAGAACAGCTTCAAAACGGTAAAACCGCAGTTTGAAGTACTTTGATTCCAGTGCCAATCTGTAAAATGCCATGGGTTATGAGCAGAAAGCAAAAGACTCTGCCAAGTCTTGCAAGCCACAGGTGAAAAAGCAGCATGCATGTACACACAGAAAGTCACACACAACCCTTATCCCTTATCTTGCCCATCTTGTGCCCCCCAGCCACCAACCAGTGCGCGCGCGCACACACACACACACACACACACACACACAAGCACACAGTTGTGCCCACTTGTGACAGTGCAAATACCTTCTAACAACCTCCATCTGGCCCAGAGAGAGGTTGTTGTGGAGGGGTGGAGAATGAACAGGGAGGGGGGCATTTCCTGAGGAAGCAGCTGGCTGCCTGCAGGGCCACAGAACTACAGAATTATAGGGATGCAAAGGTGAATGTGGCACAGACCACAATGTACAGAGGGTGGCAGAACAGGGGTGGTATCATTTAAAAAGCCTCAGAGCTCGTGGCATGGCCGTGGTGCAGCAGTTGAAAAGCACCAGGGCGAGAGCTGAGGTACAGATTACCCCCCAGAGCGGGAACACGGCTCTGTGTCCTTGAGGTTAACCTGGCCTCATTTTTAGCCTACATCTCACCATGTTCAGCTGTATGGGATGTTATGCAGAAGGACAAGGAGGAAAGGCAGTATAGCTCCTGCTCTATATCTGACACCAGATAGTCATTAAAATAATGGACGTTACTCTAAACTATGTTCATATCATGAAAACGTGGTATTATGATGCACTAACGATCATGTCTTATAGAAGCCATACAAATGTTTTTCACAAACTGTTATTCAAATACTTCTGACATTGCAATGTCCACCTTGTTTTTCAAATGTATTTTATTGGCGCTTTGAGCACCACAAGCCGAATGCCATTAAGTTCAATTATATTGGAGAGAAGGCAGACATCTCTACAGCTGATATCTCCAACACTCTGCAACTCACTCCAAAACAATCTTGACTGATAAACAGCACAGGTAAGAGTTTTTTTTGTTTTTGGAGTGAACAGTCCCTTTAAGAAACTGTCTCTTATTCTTTGTTCCTTAGCAATGGAGAGGCAGGATGAGATCATCCCTGAGCACCCAAACAACAGCAATATCCGGTGCAGTCCACAGGACAAGCGCTGCATACAGAAGACCCTGGCCCGACACCCTCCAAAATCCACAAATCAGAGGAGCAACACTGCCAGAGAGGAGACCAAGGCGGCGCTGGTGAGAGAAACAATCCTCTGACATCTTATCAGTTTCACAGAGAACTCTGCAGCACATGCCTCAAAACCCCAGCAGGTGTTTCACATTAAGGCTTTATAGTTCCAAAGCCACAAGCGTAACAGTGAGGTTATAAATGTACAAATTAGTTATTTACAGACCGTAACCTTTAATTGCGGTCTTGCGAAATAAAGTACAGGTGTACACTGACATTAACGTGCAATTTGCTTTTTTAACATTGGCAAGAGCAGGATAATAACATCCCCATTAATCAGTAACAGGTTGGTTTTGACCACATTTTAGTACATTCATTTAACACAGGAATGTGTGACATGAATGCACAGCAATGCCACAGCCTCCCACCTATAGATTTTTTATGCTTTTAAAGACTTTCTGGGAATGCAGTTGGACTGGCTGTGCAGACTGATTAAAAAATCTGCCAGAATGATGCATTCACATGCAGTCATTAGTTGACTTGTGGTTTCAATGCAACCGACCCTTAGCACTATTTGCAATTACATCTGCATGCACAAACAATAAAAGCAACCCAACTGCCAGGAAAAGAAAACAAACCCCGCATTTGTTACATTTGCATGTTGTTATGTAGCAGATATGTTGAAACTTTCTGTTTCAACAATGCAGTGGTTAATGTGTGGTTGGGTGTAGGCACAGAAATCACTTGGTCATGGCCAGGAATACATCATGTTTGGGCTTAAAGACGCGGTTTTGGTGGTACAATCCACGCTGGAAACACAGCAATCTCTTGATAAAAAACAACCGCTTTTGGTGGCACTATCCTCACTGACAGGTCACTGCAAAATGCCCACGTTTGGTGCATGAAAACATGTACGCAACACAGCGATGACTTGCTAAAACAATGCAAGTTTTGTTGTTTGTTGGTCTCGAGCAGTGGTCTGCAGCTTGGTTAACATCTCGCCTAGGTGACACACAATCCACCATCCCCTCCACTTCCTGATGACTGTCAGCTCATATACTATGTCACTTTATAAACACTGATGTGACACATGTAAAACAGCGCAAATGTAACACATTTGTGGTTTGCAGAAAAGTACAATGACAACATTTCCTTCTAGCAACTGGGCGGATGTTAGGGTGTTGACATTTCTTTGTGTCAAATTAAAACCTGTGTGATGTTCACTTTAGCTGTCACCCCACACCAACACTTTGACTTCAATAAATAAATTCCAATGGCAAAAGTTCAGATTCCTGAAACACTGACGGTGAGAAAATAAAGTTGGGAATCCAAAAACAATACCTATTCGCCTGGTGGCGAATCTTAGATTTTACTTAAACTTTCTCTCTCTTCTGAAAAGCTACGTCGAGATGGACATATCTATATACATCTATGTCTGCAGCTCTGCTGATGTGTATAAACACCAAGTCAAAAACGATTTCTCCTACAGGCTCCATGTCGTGCTGAGCTACAGAGAGCGTTGGACAGATTAGCATCAAATACACGCACACACGATGATCTCTTCACGATTCCCATACCCAACTGTGACAAGAACGGAGATTTCCACGCCAAACAGGTCTGTGATGTCAAGCACACACTCGTTATGAGCTTCATTGATTTACTGAGCTATTTGGCCATGTGTACTGGTGAACTGTGAATCTGTATTATCATGCCAATAGAAATAAAAATGCCTATCTTTAAACTGTTTCCTTCAAACTACATCAGCAATCTGTGGGCCAAAACACAAAACATGCCTGCAGCCGATGAAATGTGGTCTTACTAGTTCAAGATCAACACAAAAGTGTCTCCAAGCAGACTGTCATGGCGATGCCAAGACTTTATTTTTCTAGGCTCACATGAAAACTGATTTCTCTTTCAGGAATCAAGGGTTGAACCGCGTGTGTAACGTGGTTTCCCCTAAACCAATAACCACTTTATTGCTGTGATGGATGCAATTAGCTTTTGGATGCAGTTGCTTTTTGTTACTCTGCCTTTGCAAGATTGGGCAACTATGCAGATAAGACTGAGAGAATCAGAGAACATAAATACACAGATAAGACTGCTCTGACTCGTACTTGCAATCAAAGCCGCAGCAGATGCAGAGTCAGTGATAAAAGGAAAAGCTCTGCTAAGGCACCAGTCATCAAAAGTCTGAGTTATGTTGATTGTGTAACATAGTTAAAGTATCTCTGCCTGCTCACATTCACAGGCATCTGTTTACTGTTTAACTAAAACTGCAACGTGATAAAACCCTACTGGGCAGTAAAGCACATGTCGTAAGGGACAACTGGCAATCATTTTATGGCAGGGTTGCTCTGAGATTGTTAACTGGTCTTGGAGGCTTTGTGAGACTCTAAATCAATACAGAAACATACAAAATCACCCAATAAGTTTTGTATTACAGGAATTGTTAATAGTTCACAGAATCTAACGGGCTGTAACTCAAATCATTTATTTACTGGAAATTCCTCTCACGGTTTGTTAGAGGCGACTTTAACTGCCAGCTGGATGTAGCTTGCCTTAATACATGATTCTGTTTTGGGGTATATATTATACAGTATATATATATTTTTTTACAATTCACCAGCTTTGTTTGACCATTTATGAAGAACAAAGCCAAGTGCTGCAAAACAATGAAAACATCTTTAAAAGCTTAAAAGTCAGGTCTGACATCATCTTGGAGGGTTATGGCCCTGCTGACGGAGCACTGACAGCTCTTTCAAGACAAAAAACTAGCCTGTAACCTCTTATCTAGTGCTTAGTTTCATATAAACCTGCGTTCATTGATTCTTCAGGGCAACACAACAAGCTGTAAACACAACACAAACACAACGGCAAATTAACACCTCAACCAAGCCAGTTACAAGCAGTTACCTGTCCAGCAAGGATGAAGCAACATCAGCCAGGGTTTGACACTGACCATAGCCTGATGGCCCGTGGCCACAAGAAGTCACAGTATGGCCAACAAATATCACCTGTCGGTGGCACCCCGTGGCCATTAAGGTCTCTCTTAAGAATGAGACCAGAGGTGTGTTTCAAATCACATACTTCCATTAGTATACTTCTGTGTAGTATATACTGTGCGCACTATGTACTCATTGGCGTAGTGCACAAATTTCAACAGGTTAGTGTTGTCTCAAACCAAACACGGTCATTGTGCACTCAGCGGAAACGACGACCGCAAATTAGCTAGTTAGCAAACTAGCATTAGCATTCGCATTATCGTTCGCGGTACCAAATCATGACAGACTGCTAAATTAACCCAATAAACAACAGTATAGTGGTGCTTAGTGCAAACACACATGTATTTGTACAATGCAGCGACATTCACGGTCGCACAGTCCTTGGCCGCTACTTCCAGTTTGAAAAGTGGCCCCTCCCCTTCCGCTATGTAGCCAAATGGCGAGTGTCCATAGTTCCACACTCAACTTCTTGACCATTTTGAGTGCACCATCCGGGTACTCATAGTACACTGCATTTCTCCATATTTCTCAGTGTGAATGCACTTTTGCACTCAAAATAGTAAGTGTAAGTGCAGAAGTACGTGAATTGAGACACTAAATAAAGGCTAAATAAGAAAACAAAAATCCCCATCCTGCAAACCTTTGCCAACGCAACTTCAGTCACATACTAGGAAAACAGTACTTGTCACCGGCTAGCTACCAATATGTCAGGGCAGCTGAAGTGTGGATTTACCAAGCCTACACACACTGCTAATGTGATCCTTATGAAAAATAGACAACCAAACACTAAAAGACTGTGAGATAATATATGTATAGTAGGTGGTGTTAAGGTGTTTTAAATTGTCTTTCCCATATTGTTTTCATGTAAGTTTACATTCGGGCCACCCAAGATGTACTTTAGCCACCAAATTAAGGGGCTTGGTGGACTGGGGGTCCAATGCTTCACAAGATTAGCATCTATCCCTGATCAGCATTTATTGAGAGTTGTGTTTGTATCCACCTGGCAAGTTTAAGTCCAGTATTCACTGTCTATTAGCTCAGTTTTGATCCCCACCAACTTCTGATGGAAGTATCTGTCTTTTCAGCTGCTTCATGCTGCACTTTGTTCTCAAATGGTACTGGAATCTGTTGAAAACTGCAGCTGAAAAGAATGTTGAAAGTGGACCGAAGCAGTAAAGTTGCGGGCAGTGAAACAAAATTATCAATTTAAGGAAATGCTACAAAGCTCAGTGAAGTTTAAAGTCGAGAAAGAGGGAAAACTACCTTTTTAACCCCTTTAGATCACACCCTGGACATTTTGTGCACCAGTTTAACAATATATTTCTTCATATTCATATATCAAGATCCAGTTATATAATACGAAACAAAATATGATGCATGCTTGAACACTAATACCAACCAATTTCAACCAATAATATCATGATATCCACCCATCAATCAATCTGTAACTTTCAGCCACGAAGAGCTTGGAAAAAGTTTGCTAGCTAGCAACAGCATGTGTCAAAGTATCGTGGTTACAAATCCACTGGCTAGAATTTTTTCACTTTGAGTAAAGTGGTATCTGTGACAGCTCCAGATTATGCACAAGGCATTTTACAGTGGACTGCTTCAGCAATTAACGTTACATGGAGTATACAATGGGCTTTGGCTGGCTGTTTTGACATGGACACTTTTCAACAATCAAATCAAATTCCTCCCAAAATTATATCCCATCTGCCTATCCTGGTAAACTTGGAAATACATCGCTATATTAAAGCTCAAAATGCCATTTCACCTGGACTTTAAGAGGAACTTTTCAAATTACACATAATAATTTAATCTGCTGTTAATATAAAAAATATCAGCTCTCTTTTTTGTACCTGTAGTCAAAGATGCTGTTTTATGTTACTACAATATTCTGTGTATCTTTTCTGCCCACAGTGTCATCCTGCACGTGACGGCCAGCGGGGAAAGTGCTGGTGCGTGGATCAGAAGACTGGCCTGAGGCTCCCGGGTCCGCTGGAGCTGCGAGGGGATCTGGACTGCCACCAGTTAATGACTGCTACCCTGAGGGATTGAGGAGTGGAGTGGCAGTAGGGGGTGCAGGACCAGCTGAAGTCTACTGGTGCTTATTAGTAGAACTACACGAGGAAAAGGACTTTGCTCTAAAGCCTCACTTCACCTGAGGCCAATGGTACTTGAGCCTGCGCAACAAAAAAGGAAACCATTGAATTGAGTTCTTTTGCTATTTTGTTTCTGTGTGTGAGAGTATGTGATCTCTGAGTCTTTTGAGCACTTGTTGTGTATTGTTTCTACGATGTGAACTTAAGACCGTTAGTCTTTAGACACATGCGCTTTAAAGTTACAGGTGGCAGAAAAAAACCTTCCAATAACAGTCATAGTTGTGATCTTTGTTAGAGCGCGAAATGTGTCATTTTCTCAAGTCTAACTTAAGTAGAGTATTCATGAAAAGTAAGAAAATGCATTGACCCCACCAGATAATCAGACCTGAGATACAACAGGAGTTGTTTATAATATTCTCTCTGGAGCACTAGATCAGTTGGAATCGCTGCATCAGGACAATCCAGACAGATGATCAATTAAAGGATCACGTACTAGTTTTTTCACACAATTTGTGTAATTGGTTGTAAAGTGTGGCTCTTATTTGACTGTCCCATATGTCGTAAACCCCACCCATCTGGTAAGTAGGTTAAAACAAACACGAGTCTAGTTCAGCGACGACACAAGAGCAGCAATAAAAGATGGGATGAGAACAACAAATACATAAAAAAAAAAGAAACGGGAAACAAAGGAGTGCAACAATCCCACGCCTTGAGTTACCAAATGATAAGCCATAGCTTTTCACAACATCAAGACCAAAGTGAAAAGTGAGATTAGTTTGAACAACTGTATCTCTGAAAGGCCAGAGTAGATTTGCTTCATCACCCCGTGGTTAACTCTGCTTCCTCTCTTTGCCGACGAGCTCTCTCTAGCATCGTGGTCCAGAGGGACTGGCAGCGTAGCAGGGCTAGAAACTCTGTACACTGCTGATAGGATAATCTTATTTCTCCAGCTGGTGCTAAGATGCCAGTGTGACTTTCATGTTTGTATGAATATGCTTCAACATACAGGATTTCTCTCCAAACAGACTGCTTGGCAGAACTTTGGTGGTGCTATATACTGATTGTGCCAAAATTCAAGACAAAAAAAAAATGGCTTCTGCACTTTTTGGGCATTGTTTAGGATTGGAAGAGAAGACTGGGATTTTCAGGAAGTGGAGCAATTAGCATCAGCAAGTGTGAGGATCACCTAAATGTGTGACCATCTGCACTAGCTACCGGCAATGGCTGCTTTCCATGTGTGTATTCAATGTTATTGTTAAAACATAAAAGGAACATCCCACATTGGTGCTGCACTATCACTGCAGCTAACTGGCTGAAATGTTTTATTGGCCAGCGTTGAACACTGCAGGCGTGATGTGTCTTAAATATACAAGCAGAGTGTAATAAGCTCCTGGCAGCATAGCAACACCTAGTTAACATGAAGCTATGAATGGAGGGGTGTAGCAGTAAAGATAGCTTAATGATTATGTGGAAACCAGAGTTTCCTCTGTCAACCTGACAGCGATAGTTCTCAGTTTTCATATCGTCTGTGGGGCATCACACTACTAATTAAAGGAGTGTATTACCAGTGCAAAAGACATAGCTACTCATCTGATATTTTAGATACTGTAGGCAAGACTGGTAATATTCTTATAGCAATTTGATTGTACTGGTGGTGTGTATTATGAGTTCAGGTGAGAGCAGCAGGTTTAAGCTAATGCTGGTGTTTGTCACCAGCAGATATGGACAGCCTGCTCAATCTGTCCCATGGGAGACTATGGTTATTATGAACTCAAGCACAAATTCATGTTGTGTAGATGGACAATGATTATTAGTGACACAGAACGACATAAATTTTAGCCTAACAAATCATCTGTGTGTAGATTACGGTGCAGTAACGTCAGATATGTTAAAAATAAAGTAGATTAGAATGAGACAGATATTCACAGCTACTGTCACACAATTAATTTTTAGTTCTTTGTTGGTTTTTGTCTCCACATTCAATTTTACCTCAATGTCAGGTAAGCTTTAAATAGGACTATTTGAGCACAACACACCCGAGATGTGGACTTGAGTCACATGACTTGGACTCAAGTCACAAATTTTAAAGACTTTGGACTCAACTTGACAAAATCAAAAAAGATCTGCAGTTCGACTTGGACTTTTACACCAGTGACTCCTGACTTCACTTGGACTAGAGCCATCTTACTTGAAAATACTTGATAACTACCCCCAAGCCTAAAGATAAAAATATGTTTTGTGTTTACACAATTCATTCCCAACAAGCTGACACTTAATTCCCTAGATGTGCTTTGTTTAAACCAATCAAACAGCATCAAATCAAATTGCAGGACAGAAGCAGGAAGAACTTCCAAGAAACTTGTTTTAATAAATAAACGTAAAATGTAATAGCTTTCAAAATGTAACATGACTTGTTTAGGACTAAATACTCAAAGTTTAGGACTTGGCACCTGACTTGGGGCTTCAGCTCAAAGACTTGAGACTTAATTGTGACTTACAAAACAATGACTTGGTCCCACCTCTGCAGCACACTAAAGGGAGGTTCATTCAGCTCCACACAAAAAATAAAAAGTGCCATGACACCCATTATTATCATTATTATTATTATTATTATTATTACTATTATTATGCATTTTTTGCACATTTTTCCACATTGAATTTGGTCTATTTTGTTCCCTAAAAAGCAGTAGTACACATATATAAATTGTGGGTCACAGAAAAATAAAAACCTCTAATTTTGTTGCCTCTCTCATTTGATTATTGTGCAAGGTAAAGGTAGTAAACCATGACCTTTAGGTGTAAAAAGTAGTTGCTCTCCCACAATAATCTCAATGCAGCTAACTGTGGACAGTTGATGTGGGCCAGCCGATTCCCAGAATTAATCTGACAAATGTTTTCCCTTATTTCTCTAATGTATCATCAGACGGCACTTAGGGGTGTGAGGGTAAAATACTTCATTATTTGTGCACAGAAAAACTTGGAGGGTGTGTTTAAGTGCACTTTGTCTTCTGCCATTTTGCAACAAAACTCCCTTAAGAAATTGAAATAAAAATCTTTGAAAGAATAATCAGTTTTCTGTAGATGCACACCCTATATGATTCATCATAACAACCTATTCAATCAAAAAATTATCTGAGGTAACTTCTAGTTTTGTCTCTGTGTTGGCCTAGATATTCTGTCGTATCAGTCAGAAATCCCAGTCACTGACAGGACTACATACTATGAGGAGTTTAATCACTGAAACCAGTTGTAAATTTGCTGGAGACAGTGTATTGCCACTCCACTTTTACTGGTCACTAAAGAAGAAATGTTTCCAAAGGTAGATCACCAGAACACAGACGTGGTATGGGTGGAGAGTCATAGCTACAGCTTAAATATGTCAGAAACCAAATATCCTAAAACTCATTCCAAAGACTACAGGCAAAGTATCTGGAGACACCAATACTCGTACAGTGAACTGCATGCACACAAAAAAAGTTCCAGCAAATCCTATTTTATCATTCATCAACTAATGAAGTGTAACTAAACACATTCAGACACATTTGTTTTTGTTTATTGTAATCTGTGAGAGAGATGGCAAAGGGTAATGGCTTTGACTTTGTAAAAGGCCTTCTAACTACATAAACGGTGTATTTAAGCTATAGTATGTTGCTTGATCTCTAACTTTGCTGTACTGAACTGTTATTGCATTTCTCGAGAATAGACTGTTCCTGTTTGCCTTTGATATTATCTATTAATGTGTAGAAGATATAAAGTAACGTTTGCATGCATACAATTGGACTGGGGTTGGAATGAGCGGAGGTTTGTGTATCTTGTCCAGAAGAGGACCGTTATACTAAAACACTGAAGTGATCAAAGAACTGAAATATAGAGTTTCAACCAATCAAAATGATCAGTCACATTGTAAATGTTTACCTGATGACAATGTACACATTGTAATACATCAATTAAAACACTTTAGAAACAATAATGTTTCTGTTATCATTAGTAGCAGCTGTAATATTAGTATTAGTGGTGGTATTGTGAGATTTTTTTATGCCATATAGGAGTATGGAAATGTCATGCTGCAACTATGTTTTAAAATAAAGTTGTGCTGACATAAATAATGATTGGAAAACTTATTCCAATGCTTGTATCACATAGACAAAATATCAAACATACAGATAAATTAAGAACAAACTAGTACATTAAGATGAACTAGTCACTGGTAAATGCAAAGATTTTGTTGTTGCTGCCTTTTTTCAAAGGTTTCAGTTAATGTTCAAAGATTTTTATGCACTTAACAGATATATTAATGTCAAATTTTGGTGAGAAAAAAATCCAGTGAGCACTTCTTCTTTACCAAGATAATCCATCCACCTGACAGGTGTTGCAAATCAAGATGCAGATTAAACAGCGTCATTACTACTCAGATGTGCCTTGGAATAATCACAATTAAAGGCCACTCTAAAATTTGATCACACAACACAATGTGTCAGATTCCCCAAGTTTTGAGGGGGCGTGCCATTGGCATGCTGACTGCAGGAATGTCCACCAGAGCTGTTGCCCATTAACTGAGTGTTAATTTTTTACTACCATATGCCATCAACAACGTACTCTCTGTGACTTTGGCAGTACATCCAAAAGGCCTCACAACCGCACAAGTTGGTTACAATGACAAACTGGTGTCAGGTCAAGACCCTGTTGACGTGGACGAGCATGCAGATGAGCTTCCCTGAAACAGTTTCTGACACTTTGTGCAGAAATTCTTCAGTTGTGCAAACCAACTGTTGCATCAGCTGTTCCGAGTGTCTGGTCTCAGACAATCTTGCAGGTGAAGATGCCGGAAGTGGAGGACCTCAGCTGGTGTAACTACATGTGGTCTGTGGTTGTGAGGCCATGGATTGCCCAACTGACTGACACAACGTTGGAGATGGCTTACAGTATTGAAATGTACATTCAGTTCCCAGATGGTGGCCAGGTGGGTCAACGACCCACATTGTGACCTTTACGACTCTGAAACTAAGAGCTCACGTGACCCCTATGACTCTGCAAGGGTTCCCACCCACACAGGTTTTATAGCTTGCAACTTCATACCAATCATTTAGAGTTGAAGAAGCTTCTTGGATGAGAGGCGAATCAGCATCTTGATTTGTCACACCTGTCAGGTGGATGGATTGTCTTGGAAAAGGATAAGTGCTCACTAACACAGATTTGGATGCCTATGTTAACCACTCAAGTTGCAGTTCACATCGATGTCCGTCCAGACTTTTCTAATATATGTAGTGAAGACTTTGTGGGAATTTAATAAAAGATATTAAGTGTTGGGGCGTTGGTGGCTTGGTGGTGGAGCGGGTGCCCCGTGTGCAGGGCTGTTGCTGCAGCGGCCCGGGTTCGACTCCAGCCTGTGGTCCTTTACTGCGTGTCCTTCCCTCTCTCTCTCCCCCTTCACGCTTAAGCTGTCCTATCAATTAAAGGCTAAAATGCCCAAAAAATATCTTTAAAAAAAAAAAAGATATTAAGTGTATATTTTTGCCAAACGTGGATGTTTCACACACATCTTCAACCCTGCAGCACGATCTATCTATCAACACAGTTTCAAGGTGAACACCCAGTTCTGTCACCAATTCAGTATCCATCCAAATGTCTCCCCTCCTGTTCCTGAGTTATGGACAAAAAATGTTTTTGTGGAACGCTATGATGTCACAGTAAAGTTAACCTTTTGTCACTCCATCATTTTCTCCTATCATACATCACCTGAAATTTTGTTCTAATTTATTAGAATGTGAATTCTTGAGATATGGCCATTTTGTGAGGTCAAAATGACCTTTCACCACCAAATTCAAACCAATTCATCCTTGAGTAAGTGGATGTTTGTGCCAAAGTTAAAGAAATTCCCTCAAGGCTTTTCTGAGATATTGCTTTCAAGATAATGGGACATACAGTATGGACGGATGTGAAGTCGTACAGAATGACAGACAACCTGAAAATTTAACGCCTACTGGCCACAGCTGTTGCCAGCACGGAGGTATAAAAATGCATTTACCACATCTCACAAGATTTCATTTAAGTATTTATTATAACATATAATAGAATGTTATATTAATATAATATGATGTTTAAGGGCTTTTTGGGTGTTTGAATCTTATTTATTTGAACTTAAATATAACATATTTGTGATTTGTTTGCGTTGTTTTTAGTTATAACTGGCACTAATGTAACTGCCATCAAAGCTTAATGTTTAAAACTTATTTTATATTTGTTGTTTGTGTTGTTTTTTTTTTCACAACTGCAAAATTTTCAATTTGATCACAAAATATCTTGGTTAAGTGAAAATATGTTTGAGTCATGTTATGTTAAAAACAATATATGAGGACATATTGTTATCAGATTTTATATTTATATTGTTGACATCTGCTTCAAATGTCCAGTAGCAGTGATAGTTTTATCAGAGGAAGTGATGACATGTGACATTTTCCTAATGATGTGATTTGCTGGGTAAGTACAGCATTGTCCACCTTTGAGCTCCAAATCAGCAAAGCAGCCATAGATACTGTGATACAATCAAACAGGAAACAAACCTTTGGACAAAAGATTGTTGGTGCATGACAGCTTATTGAGCTGTGTGAGAATTCTACACAGCTTGTCAGTCTACCTGCTTCAGTTATCGAATGGTGAAAAGGTCAATATGTTGCCTCCAGGCCAGAGACAGAAAACAAAACATTTACAGCTTTGTTGATCAATGTCTGGCCAGCAGGCCAATGGCAGCCCTAAGAAACATTTTGTGCGGCTATGAACATGATATGGAATGCGTGCATTAGCTTTTAATTATTTGCAGTCAATTTCAATGCTTTACTTTCCATAATCCACATTTAATACACCACAATGTAACTGCATCCAACTGTGCCCCCCTAGCAAGTGTCTGTCAAGTTAGGGGTGACAACTTGTAGAGAGCAACTAGCGACACCTCACCTCACTAGTGTTGCAGGGGTTACATTCTGTTATCTATTCTAGTGCTGTTAGCTAAAGTTAGCGATTTTAGTGGACAACCTGCAACTGCATTTTTCCTTCAGTCATATGTTGGCTCCCGAAACTTGCAGTCAGTCATAAAAATGTTGAACGCCCCTGATTTACAGTGAACTTAACAGAATTTATGAAACCAAACAAGTCAGCAGGACGATGCACCATATGTTTCCCTGAGCATATGTTGAATGCTGGTTTGACAGACAGGTTACATCATAATGTTATGATACATCATAATAATCTGACTGCGGCAGCTTCTAAAAATACCTCTACCATCCACCACCAGAGTAAACTTTCAAGTCTGCTTAGTTCCACTGCCTGAGTCTATTTTGAGGAGCTCTACAGGCTTAGGAACTGCTGCATTACAAGAACAGCTTTATGGGTTTTCCTCTGATTGATTCAAAATGTCACAGGCCCCGTTCTGCCTCTGGGCATCCACAATCCCACAGCTGTGCCTGGGAGGCCCTGCGTGAGTGTCCGCTAAAGCTGCACAGTAGCTTACAGGAGGCATGTGACCTTCGTCCTACCTCCAGACGCACTCCAGCACAGGTGTCCCGACGCTAAGCGAGGTCCTGCCCACGCCTGGTGTGGAATCTGCTCCCCGTCCCATCCATACAGCTTTCTGGCCATTGCCTGGTGAGTTTAAAAAAAAAAGAAAAAAAAAAAGAACATGAAGCACCACACCTGCAGATGAGATCACAGCAGTGTCTGCATGCATATTATACAGGATGCAGGTCAAGCAGAAATAAAATAAGCTCTCAAGTGTGCAGTGTAAACAGACAGAAATGGGGTCACAATGAACACAATCAATTAACAAATCCAAAACAAGTACTATTCAGGTTGAATGGGCAGAGATATAGGCTAAATCCTGCAGGCTTTGGATTGTTATCTTTAGGGAACACACTATTACAACTACTGACCTGGGCGGCTCTCGAACAATGTGAACAAGAATTCTAAGTATTTCAGTTCTAACAAAGAGGGAGCAGTGAATAGGGCAACCTTGATTTTCTCAAAAGCTTAGTGGCCTGTGAAGCCTCCTTAATGCAACTTACCATAAAGTGACATAATAATAATTATGTCACATAATAATTCCAACTTTTTAAAAATAATATAGCCTGGGATTATTGCCTGGTAGAAAAAAATGGGTGTAAACTGCAGAGCACCTGCACTGACATGGCACACTTTTGATATGAGGTAAAGTTAATGTATTTTGCAGAGAAAATGATAATGTGGATCAGCTTTTTACTTCTATGCAATGCATGAGTAAACACACTGCATTGTGTTTCTGATAAATCTTATGATGATGCACGTCTGCACCTTGAAGATAAAGCTATGTAGGTATAATGGTGAGTCCTATGAAACTGCGCTGTTATGATATCTCCTCTTTTTTTCTGAATGGAAAGACTGATCTTTAGGAAAGAGATGTTTCTGATGTCACATCAATAAGTGAGAGCCGCAGCAGTGACAGCTGAGGGCGACGAGCATCGGCATCGAGGCAAAGCACAGCTGTAATGAGGAGAGGGTGGGGGTGCAATTCTGGAAGATTCTACAGGAATCTTACGAGTGGACCCCATTTCATTCGTTTATTGTGGGTACTGTTTCTCTGAGCTAGGTGGGTTAGCCTTCCCTGTCAAAGCCACAGCTGTGGTGGGGACTAGAGGTTTTAATGGTGAGTTTTATGGCCATTACTGTAGTATCAATGCGTGCTTGCCACCGTCAATGTCTAAGGGGATTTATTTATGTAGACGTGTTGGTTTGACTTGACGTTGCATGCTAAGAAAACCTCAGATGTCATTTTCCTTTTCATGTAGGTAGCTAGGCTATGTAACCAGCTAGCCGCCAGCCTGCTAACGTTAATTTAGCGTATGAACCAAGCTAACAATACAGCATCGAATTTCTATATCCTATATATATCTATATATATCTTATAATTGCAATTAAAGTCACGCATGTTTACTAAGGTTCTGTTTGTTGCTGGTGTCTGCGGCTAACCTAGCTAGGAGGAACATATCACACCAGCTACATCACTAGCTACTAGCTAGCTTAATGCTAACGTTAGCTTGCTAGCTAACTTTCTACACGCACTGACACCGCAGAGATGTAGCGCTAGCTGTCAGATGAACGGTGGAAACCAGCCAGTCCTAACTACCACTGCTATTTCACCCATTACTGCATCCAAATATTCATAACATTTTGTGCATTTCATCTAGAACAAATGAACGCTGTAACTGATGTTTCCTTGCTAACATGAAATGCTATATCCAACGGTCTCTCCTGCCTGTCAGTGTTCACAGTGGCATTACGCTAACGTGGAGCTAAAGTCGTTGCTAGCCAGCGTCATCATCGGCATCTCTTTGTTTTGTGCCATGTATGAACCACCCTGTCAAAACAGTTCATCTCATCAATAACATAAAATGCTCTCCTACTCTAAAATGTGTTTATTGCAGAGCCAATGACTGGAATAGACTGAAACCGTCTCCTCACTGCAAAGATGTCAAGTAAGGATCTGGGAGTGTTTTAGCTAGTTGTGATATGAAGCCCTTTGTAGGTGATGACATTAAAATGCATAATCAGATCTGCTGTTTTCATAAACCTTTGTTAAGTGACACAACCTTCAGTATCACAGTTGTATCAAGCACTAACAGAGAATTGATGTCTGATTGGTCATAGATGGTGTTATTTCATTTAGAAATAAAGTTTTTATAGAAGAAATCACTGGGACATAGTGAAGATTAGAAGGTTAAATTGGAGATAATCTGCTGTATTATTGGACTGATGCTGATGTCTCATGTAGACCTTTTTCTTTCACAACAGAGAGACCATCCTACGCCCCTCCCCCTCCCCCTGCCCCTACAACAGTAAGTATTCCTAATTAGTGTAACACCAAATATTATTTGGGTATCGGAGACTTAATTTAAGTACATGCTTTAAAATATATTTTTTCCGGAGATCTGCTTTTCTGTTGTATCCACTTTACGTGCTGATACACCACTGCTTCTGAAAAGATGATTTCTTTGTAGCCTCGGCATGAATGCAAGTTTCTTTATTTTGCATTTTCCCAGCTTCTTTCATTGGTTTCTTTCTTTCTTTTTTGGTCTTGGGTCCCCCCCTCCCCTTTCCTTCTTTTATGTCATTTCTCTCATTCATATTTCTGTCTCATTTATTTCCATCAGCAAATGCCCAACACTCCCGGGTTTGTGGGGTACAACCCATACAGCCATCTGGCCTACAACAACTACAGACTGGGAGGGAGCCAAAGCAGCAACAGTCGGGTAACGGTATGATATTAATGTAGAGAAAATAAGGTGACCAAAAAAATGTCAGGCAGACGCAAGTGGAGGAAATAAAATCTGCAATCGCTGAACAGTACGCTTGCTTATTTAAAGGAAGACCCTGCAGAAGCCTCTCTGAGCAACAATGGCATTGGAGCTTTACACAAGATTGACCTCTGCTTTGCTTCGAGCAAATTACATTACATATATTTTTGCATTGCCACTGTCGTAAGTGCAGATGCTGCAGAATAGCCAGAATGAGAAGCCTCACTCATGACTGAGAATGAATCTGAAATTCATTCCAACCTCCCTCTGCCGTCTCCATCACAGTGCAGGCTGGCTAAGAGTCCATCTGTGTGTATTCAAATACCACCTGCCTTTCAAAGTCTGCGTTTTTGACAGCCATGTAAAGTAACCCATGCCATCAGTGTTGCCATGGTATTACAGACTCGCTGCATGGCTCTGGCTGCTGAGCAGTAATTTAGTCGCTGCATGCAAGCTGTGGTTGGCTGACTTTGATAATGGCATTATGGGCAAATCTCAGTTTAAGTGAGATTTTTTTGATGTATTTTTTTTTCCACAGTCAGCACTGTTCCATTGTACTCTGTGGGGTTCCAGGCTTGTGTTTGGCCTCAGACTGTCATTAATTAAACTGGGTTAATTGAAATGATAAGAAATGCATCTTGTATTTTATTCCAAATCACATTTTTAAACAGTTTTATGCCAAATAAAATGCACCTGCACACAGTTTGATAAGATATACTCAACCTAGGTTAGCCAGAGTGTTTAAATGGATGCCTGGTCAACTCAACTGTGTCTTAAGGTGACTCTTTTTCTGTCTCTCAGAATTCCTCCGGAATAAATATCCCAAAGCCACCCAAGCCACCCGATAAGCCACTGATGCCATATATGAGATATAGTCGTAAGGTAAGTACACAGTTTGTAATTGCTGCCTTTGTTATGTGCTCTGCTGGAAGACAGGGATGCATTGCTTTTAAGATATTGTGTCAGCTCAGAGTAAGTAAGACGTACATTTTGTTTCAGACACAAGCAGTTGTTTATGGAGGTAGGTGTCTTAGCTAGGACTGTCTACATCACATAGTGGGATTTGTCACCTTGGAGATGGAGTTTAAAGCACACGGCCTCCTCTGGTTTGTGACCTCTCTGCAAAGAGATAACCACTTATAGCCCCTCCAACCCAACCCAACCCCACACCCATGTCTGGTTCTCATCACCAGGTTTGGGATCAAGTAAAAGCCTCCAATCCTGATCTGAAGCTATGGGAAATTGGGAAGATAATCGGTGGCATGTGGAGGGACCTCACTGATGAGGAGAAACAGGATTATTTGAATGACTACGAAGCAGAGAAGGTTGGTTGTTTTACAAGGGGTGTCTATGGGGTTTTTCTGATGGGTGCCCAGTAGATGTGTCTCCAACAGTTGTGGGTCCCTCCAGTCATCATTCCTTCCTTTCTTACACTCCTGAGTAAACCTCTTTCCTTATCTTGTCGTACTTGATAGAAAGGAGGGTCCACGTTGTGTCTGCTTGCCATCTCTGTTTCCTCGACATTCCTGTCATCTTTTCCACCGTAGATTGAGTATAATGAGAGCATGAAGGCCTATCACAACTCGCCAGCCTACCTGGCCTACGTCAATGCAAAAAGCCGGGCCGAGGCAGCTCTGGAAGAGGAGAGCCGCCAGAGGCAGTCCAGATTGGACAAGGGCGAGCCTTATATGAGCATTCAGCCAGCGGAAGATCCAGATGGTAAGGCCAGTCTGCTAAATGCTTTGTCTCCCAGGGTTTAGAGCAGTGCGACAGAGCTGTAATTACCATAGCACGGCCACACAGAGTTGCCAGTCCAACGCCCCCCCCACCCCCCCACCCCACCCCACCCCACACACACACACACACACGCACGCACACACGCACACACACAGAAGATGAAGTTTGAGTTACACCCACCTAAAGGAAATGATGCTCGTCTGGGGTCTGGCTGGGTCACAGTGGAAGATAATGATGTACAGGAAAACTGCAGATAAAACCATTTGCTATTTAGAAACACCTCAGACCATAAAAATGTCAGAGCTGGTATCCCAGTGGGTTGTGTTCTCCACTGACTGCACGTACATCAATGATTAAATGAGGTTAAGCTCTCCGGGTGGCTACACACTCAGAGATTGTGCTTTATTAATAAACACAGTCTTAAAGAAATTCTACTCTAAGCTGCTATGTACTGGTTTCTCCTGTTCTGTTCTCAGCAGCATCAAAGCAGCTCTGACATAACATGCCTGTTGTGATAAGCATTCAGGAGGTGCCATGGTTTGTAAAATCTGTAATGCAAAATAACCTGAAACAACATTAATTGTGTGCATAGTGTTGTTGTAAAAATTAGTGAGACTGAATTTGTCTGAATTTTTGGACCGTAAAAGAAAATGAATTCTCAAACAGCACCTCCAGAATGTATGACCTCCCTTGACTGTTTCCTGTTGTGGTGTCAGACTCTCTGTATGAGCACCTTTGAAACTTTAAACATGGCAGATAAGATTCATTTCTGCTCTCTGGAAAGTTTCAAGGGTGCACACATGGCTGCACATCAGGTATAGCGTTGAACAATGTTGACAAATGGAAATATAAAAGGGGAGCCAACAGGTAAATAAATATGCCACTTGAGAAAACAGTAACATAATTTCTAAAAACAGTGTATTGTTTAATATAACTGTGATCCAACTGTATATTTACCTTCTAAAAACAAAACGTTTTTTTTTAAATCCACTACAGACAGATTAGATTTACTCATTTGGTAAAACCCTTCTTCAAATGTTCAAATTCATAGCAATCAAGTCACTGCTTCGGAATCAAACTTAATAATCACTTAAAAATACTCTAATGATCTTGTAGATTCTCCATAACATGTCAGAGTTATCACAGTCTACGAAACAAGCCTCAACTTTTTCCACACCCACATGTGTTTGGTTAAGTATGTTTCAGTGTTCTCATTTACAGAACTTGTGTTGAAAAATAGTATGACTTACTGGATGTAATCTGTGGCTATACACCTGCCAATTTCCAGCTATTTAGGCCAGCATTCTCCTCCCCTTATGCTGTCTGCAAGTTACCTTTTCCAAAATCCCCTTCGCTACAGGAAACAACAACAACAACAACCTACACACTGAAAACTACATGTTTTGATGAAGGTTTCATTCGTGCAGTGAGGCATGCCTGCTTTGTTCTTTAGGTTAATTGTTGTAAAGATCTACAAAGAATAAAACAACTTGATAATACACTTTCTAAAAGCTCACAGGACTCTCATGCCCGATGTTAATCCAGCCAGTCAGAGTTGATTTGCCACATCTTTTTATCCTGGCAGCGGCATGTGCCAGTGACACTGACTTCACCAATTTACCGACCCACTCCACTTCACACAAGCTTCTTTGATATCGTTGTAACATTGTGATGTCAGTGCTTGCCTCCCAACGTGCCACAAAAGCAAATTTTCCACCAAAAACAGTCCTAGAGCATTTTTGTCCCTATAGTGGAATACTAACAGATGGTCTCAGACCTTTCTCCAGTGCTGACACAGCACTGTGGAGACACAAGACTAGCTGAAAAGTAACAAATTATTTTTGTTGTCTTGCAAAGACATGTTTTGCAGTCAGTGCTCTCTTGATTGAGTCCTGAATTCTACTGAAAATATCGAGGGTGACTGTATACAGATACATTTATCGCCATATATCCTATAAAAGCCAGAGCAAAGAACAATAGGAAGGGATTTTTAAAATATAAATTCACCAAAATAAGTAACAATTCAGGCAGATACAGTTCAGGTTTTGCCTTTACTCCGTAAAAGACAATATTCCCACTACGCTGTTTACATTGCTAATGAAAATAAATATTCCACTAATACTCCTGTTTACATTCAGCCATGCATACTAAGATTAGCATGCCCTAATATGTCATTTATCACATCTAAATGTGAAAAGTGAACGGCCAGAGCTGCTTGTGCCTTTTTGCTTCTTTGTGTCAGGTTGTCACATACCCAAAAAAAATGTTGATCTGAATCTTGCATAATGTTTAGGTGCGTTTCTGCTTCCCAACAGAAATGTGGGCGTATATTTTGGGCATGCATCTCTACTTGCAGCCTTGCAAACTGTTGACAAGTTGGTTTGTGTACGATGTAGCCACGATGACACACAGGCAAGAGGTCATGTGTCGCAAAATGCAGTAAAAAACCCCAACTGAGATGCTTATTCTGAGTGTACTGTTCAAAGAATGCTAAAATCAAAATGATATTGGCATATCCCACATCTTAATCTGAAAAAAGCTTCATTTGGAAAAAGGCTTACTACTGTCATCTTTAGAATAACAGTGGAATATTAAGGTGTGTGTAACAGAGTCATTGTCAAAGACGCCCCTGAAAGTAACACAGCTCTGTGTTTTATTCTGCATTTGCAAAAAAACATCCATTTGGATCCATCTGGAATTCTTTATCACTGCAGTGTGGAAAAAGTAACAAGGGATGATTACTGTCTTAAATGTCTTTACTTTCTTGCACTATGATCCTGTATTTAAATGGAAGTGGAGTATACATGTAAGACAAAAAAGTACATTTGCTGACGAAGGAAAATTGCAGACTACATCTTGAAGCCGTCCACATACAGTGGGTTATAATTAACCGCTTGTCCCATTCGCCTAACAATAACGGTTGTGCTTTGCTTAAGGATGTATTTTGACATAATGGCCTATACTTAACTCCAACTCTGTATAAATATTGAGCAATATCCTCCGCATGTTTATAGCGTCTTGATACAGCAGTATTTGCATCATTTTGTTTTGTATCACGTGTGCTGTAATTTGCCGAAGCCTCTCGTACTTGTGGATGGTGACTGCGTAACACGTCTTCTCTTTGCCTGTTGACAGGTGTACACAAATCTATTTTCTAAGACAATCATAACTCAGATTTTTTTCATGTCTTCAGATTACGACGATGGGTTTTCAATAAAGCACTCAGCGGCGGCTCGTTTCCAACGCAACCACCGTCTTATCAGCGAGATCCTCAGTGAGAGCGTCGTCCCAGATGTGCGGTCAGTTGTTACCACTGCTCGCATGCAGGTCCTTAAACGCCAGGTCCAGTCTTTGATGGTACACCAGGTATGGTCATTATTCTAATCCTCACGTAATGGTTAGCAAACGGTTTTGTTTTTTATGGGTTAATAATATAATAACTGTGGTGCCTGTCTTGTGTCACAGAGAAAGTTGGAGGCAGAGTTGCTTCAGATTGAAGACCGCCACCAGGACAAGAAAAGAAAATTCATCGAAGCCACAGAGTCTTTCACAAATGAGCTCAAAAGGGTACGGCATCTTCTACATCAAGCTCGGTCATCACTCACTCGCACACAAGCTTCATTTTGCCTGTTTTTTTTTTTGTTTTTTTTTGTTTTTTTTTGCGTGCTGCCTCGCATTCCTTACAGCCACCAGCTGCTGCTAACTCCATCCACATGTTCTGGCGATCATGTATCTGTCATCATTTACAATTTGCAGCCCCCATAATAACAACTTTGTTCTGAAATGAGATGCAGAACTGTGCAGTCAAGTGCAGTTTCCACTGTTCACAACAGGCGGTGCCATTTGTCCTTCACAGAGCTCATTGCAACATCAAGTCACTGAGGCATTAAGAAGCAGCATTTTCAAGACTGAACTTGTACTGAAACATTGTTGTACTTATGAACAGAACTATTTGCTCATTCAGTTACATAATGTAGTTAAATTAAATTGTCGCTTTGTGTCCAACCTGCACGTGCATGTTCAGCCAACACTGACCTTTGTAAAGTGAAAGACACATAATTTTAAAGAGCACGCACAGCTTACTCAAAAGTGCAGCCACTGCTTTCTCATTTTGACATGAATTCCATCATTACTGTTCTTTTAAGCTTTGCTGTATGAAAGTGGAAGTGGACATGGAGAAGATTTCTGCAGAGATTGCTGCAGCGGAAGAGGCGGCCCGCAAACGTATGGCAGAACGTGAGAAGGATGCAGGAGACCGAGGTGCAAGAGAGGCCCCCACCTGTGTCTTAGCAGAGGAAGAAAAACACATTTGTGCAACACATGGCAACAAGTCCCAGCAAAATTCTCTCAGTGAAAGCAGCAACAAGGAGGGCGAGGAGGCAGAATCTAACACCACAGATACACCAGGTGAGCCACACTGATCTTAAGTTGTGGCTGTGGTGCTATCTGACTCAGTTGCAGGGCGTCATGTTTTTTAAACATTTAAAGGGATACTTTGCTGACTTCAACCAGCTTTGTATCATAGCAGCATGGGTAGCATGTGTAAGTGAGCAATGTTAAACTTTCCAGCCATCTTACCAGCACCAAATTCAAGATCGTCTGTTAATAGCTGGCATATTGTTTTCTAGTGTTGTAACTCGCATTACGTCACCCACCAGCAGGAGTGTTTATCAGTCCAGTGCGGTGCAGTGCATCCTGGTAGTTGTAGGTTTTCTACCTCTTGAGCAAAAGCAAATGCCACAGCCCCTTTTTCTCTGTTTTCTCTGGTCATATTGCACACATTGCAAAACGATTTGCATATTTCTACTGCATAGATAGTCTTGTGAGAAGACCATCTTTCCAGCAGTGAAATATTTCTTTAACGTCATGTAATTTTCTTACTCTTTTGACTCAGGGAAGCCAACTTGTAGAAAAAACTTCCACACGCTGTCTAACGATCAATCAATAATGATTTAAATGCGGCGACATTTCAGTGATTAGACCTTCATCAGACAAAGTTGTGTAACATAAAAAGATTCCTAAAAGTTCTTAAGCATTAAGCATTTATTCTTAAGAACGTACCTATCTAATTTAAACTTTTTGGGGTATGTTTATGATTGTCACTAGGCAGTTTTTAATCTTTACTTCTTTATTCCTTCATCTCTGTGTATAATATTTTTGACTGTTAAACAAATTGGTGTTTGGTATTTACGCTTTTCCACTGCACATGGGTAACGTGACTGATTGTAAACTCACAGCTACTCCTACTTAAGATGGCCTCTCGTTGTTACAAAACTGTTTGCCTGATGAAGGTATAGTCACCAAAACATTGCAGCATCAAAATCATAATTTTTGCAAATTAGACAGTGTGTGGGAGTTTTTTTCCAGAAGTTGTGTTCTGCTCGTCCCTCTCCTACACACCTGTGCAAAATATTCCTTTGTTCTGACTCAGGGAAGCCGAAAGCCTCCGAGGAGCTTGAGGCCCCTCTGGGCAGTGAGGAGGGGACGGAGGACAAGGAGAGCGTCCCAGAGGGAGCCATGGAGGAGGGAACCAGCGACAGTAACACGGGCTCAGAGACCACCTCTGCTCAGACAGAAGATGCCCCGACTAGTGAGCTGCCAGAGGGGCCCAGCCGGGCGAGAGCAGCCCACTGAGTCCAACACCTGACTGTCTGTGAACTGTAAGGCATCTGTTGGCCTCTGACATCACCCTTCAGTAACATACATTGCACAGTATCATCTCAGTTTGTCAAAGCATATGAAGAATGTCTAGACGGGCTCAGTGTTTAACAACCCTGAGGCAGAGATGATGTTTTAGTTGAGTTTAAAAATACCAAGCCTCACAGACATGCGCTGAATACAAATAAATGAAAAATATAAAGCACTTGAAGCCGACGAAGCAGTGGTCCTTTTTGAAATTAAAGGCTGCTAAGTGCGCCACAAAAGCCTGCTTGAAAGCACTATATTTCCTCCATAGGCCTCATTGCCATTTGGAAGAACCCATACAAGCCCTCTTCAGCACATATTGATACATATCTCTAGCACTATGTCTGGCAGATCCCAGATCGTCGCAGATTAAGACTGGCTATATCAAAAAAGCTGTCACATGAATTAAACATTGCTCAGTGTTATATTTAACTTTGTCCTTTGTATTGTAGTGTCCCTATTGCTTTTATTATGTTTGCATGTTGCAATTTTTTTAAGAATAAGTTGGCCTACTTGTGAAGAGCTGGGTGACCATCTCCTTGGTGGGAGAACATTTGTTTACTCTCTGTATCGGTATTACAGTGACAGTATTGTCTCAGGAGTTTGTAGTCATTAGTAGTAGTTATTTGTTATTTATTATCAGCATTTTTTTATTATACTTGTGTATTGGTTGTCCCGGCCCATCCATAAGTATATCACATGATCATCAATGCTGTACAATGCTCAACTACCAGTGTTCTCAAGTTTGCTAGCTGTCAATCAAATCAAAAGCAGTACGCTTAGAACATTTCTGTGTTATGCTCAATATTGCAATTTTCTGCCTAAAAACTTTTAAATGTACCGTAATTGTGTACACAGTGTAACGAGGTTTGCTTAAACATGGATTTTCATGTCGTGAAACAGCTTGAAGAACAGTCATAAACATGCAGTCTTAAAATGAATTTCCTTTTTCATATTTATACCAATAAACTTTTCTACCCTGAACAAGTTTGTGCTTCAGTTGTTTTCAAAAAACATTATGCAAGGTGATTATCTCTGAGTATAAACAAATATAAATTTACATTTATGGTACAAACAGGCGTAATTTAATGGTGCTTCAAGACATTCAGAGTCTAGACTGGGATTGCCTGCACTGGCTCTCACCTCTGACATCCTGAGCAAACATGGAGGTGAATGAGCTGAAATGGTGGCGCTTAGCAGTGCTAGCTGTGCTAATGATGCTAACCGCACTGACAGAGCTAACGGTGGTAACCTGGGGGGAAACCTGATGTGGACAGTGCGCTTCTGTGACTATTATCAGTGGTAACCGCCATATGACAAGGTGTAAAGTGGTGGCAATTAGCTAGCCGGTGGGACATGAAAGGGAGGGCTCGTGTACATTGACATGCATGTGTGCGAACTGGATACAATGTTCATTCCTATGAAAGTCTCTAAGTGGCATATGAAGCCAAAAAAGTTTGACTTCCATGTATCAACTTACCTTGATCTTCCACTCTGCTTCTGCACTGTGTGGACACTTTCACCAGCAGAGTGGCTAACTTATAATTTAGCCCTCAACTAACGTAAATGGTGATAAAAAAAAAAAACTGAATCATGTGTCTCCTCTACACTCTAGACTAAGTCAATGGGGGAAAGGTCTTGGCCCAGTGGCATCATGTGACGAAACCTGCAATTGTAATTAAACAGTCTTACAACTATGTCAAATTGGCTTCAAAGCCCAGCGCTGTTCTTGGGGGCTTGGCACGGCTGGCTTAGCTACAAAACAAAGAACAGAGGAGCTCGTATTACAATACGCAGAGATGGTGTGACCTCATTCTCTACTGAGGATGCCATTACTCCACTGTATCTTTACTAGCAATAGTTTGCTGCTGTGTTACTATTCAGATCCTTATATATACAGTAGAACCTTTAAAATGTACAACAGTGCTTTAAACATAACATTACTGTGAGCAGTTGTGGTGCATAAAAGATCAGGAACAAGCATGCTGCAGACAGGTATGCAGAAGCTTCAATCAAACATTCATAGTTGCACACAGTGTGCTTGCATAGCTACTTGTCCTTTGCACCGTATAGGTAAGGGAAGTGGGTAAGATGAGAGGGAATTGTTCTGATTTCCTGTTTTCAGTGCAGAACTAGCAATCCTCCTGAGAGACCCGTTTTGTTTTTGACACAGTTCAGTGTTTCTGCCTAAAACACTGTCCTGCCAGGAGATTTAAGCTTTATGTGTAGTGATGCCAGTGATTTGAGCCTGTCACAAGATGGTGTACTGATTAAAATTCATAGTACTACTGTTTTAAAGGTGAAACACGTGTCCTGCATTGCAGCTTGCCACGTTTTGTACCGTGCGGTTAGCACTGGCTCGAGTGAAAGCTAGAAACCACAACCGCAGAGATACAGGTGTGCAGAAGCCTGTGCACATCTTTTGACTTAGTGGGCTAAAGGGTGGTGTTGCAAGGCCTTATCTGTTGTCCAGCACAACAAGGCCCTTTCGCCATAACACTGCACACTGTATGTATAGTACAATGGTTAAAACAAACACAATCCTAACCCAACACTCATATACTAAATACTGCATAAAACCATTAAGTGAGAGAGCAATTCCTCTTGTGGGTACAAAGTAACATTTAACATTAAGTGTTTCCATTTAACACACTGAAAACCACACACACACACACACAAAAACTGATAAACCCTGTTCATGTCTTTCAAAGTGTTTCTGCAAAACATTATGATGTTACACTGCAGCTGACCTTTGACCTTTTGGATATAAAATGTCACTTCATCATGTTAACCTATTAGAAATTGGATGGTATTTTTGTCATAATTAACATATAAATTCTTAAGTTATGGCCAAAAACGCATTGTGAGGTCACAGTGACCTTGACCTTCAACCACTGAATTGTAAATAGTTCATTGTTGAGTCCAAGTGGGTGTTTGTGCCAAATTTGAAGAAATCACCTCAAGGGTTTTTTGAAATATCACGTTCACAAGAATGAGACAAACATAACGTGTGGGACTATGGATAGACAACCCTAAAACATAACCTGCTACGGCTATCACAGAGGCATAATAAAAATGTCGGGAGGATGGGGGTCCTTGAAAGCAACACTGACAGTGTCTGGACAGAACATAGCGCCCTCAGTGGGCCATCTAAGTCTGAGCTCCATGACATAATAGATGGGTTCTCCTGCTTTTTCAAATGTTGCATTCAAAATATTTTAACTGATATTGGGCGCATACCAAGTCCTGAGGAGGTGGCCAGCCCGTTGTTGGACTGGATCCCTCTGGAGCAGCCCCCAGGCCCTCAGGAGGGGGCCTGCTTTGTGAGAATTGGTAAGTACTGCAAATTCAAACATGGTTTAAATAAGAGTGGTCCAGTCCTCTGCCATCCTGTCCACACTGCCCCTGCCACCTGCAGGTGCCAGCAGCTATGGCAGAAGTGTCCATCCATGAAGGTATAGTTTTAAGGAGAAAGAATAAATGAGGGAAAAAAAAAAAATAATAATAAATTAAAAAAAATAATTAAAAAAAAATAAGAGGAAGGAAAAATTAAAAAAAAAAATATATATATTACTAAATATATCAAGAGCAAGGGTGTGGGTACAAGAGCGTACAAGACAAAAATTAAAGTTATGCAGAGTTAGGCTTGTGTGTGGGAGTGTATTAATAACGTGTGTGCATAGCTATGCTTATTTTAAAATAGTGTAATAAGTAAGAAAGGTCCGGCAATAAGTACGATAAATGGTCAGTATAAATATGAATATAATATACTAATAATAACAGCAATAATAAACTGACGGAAAATAGTTGCTGAGCGTTATCAGATAAGTACTGCAGTGTGTGGGTCTGAGCTATCATACCTGTCACTATCCGACAAAAAGCCACAGGTTTTGGCTGATTTAACTGATTTCCATAAGATTCAGTTAAAGCTTTACATCTCAGCCCTGGCTCCTTCTCAGGTAGTTCATTTCATGGAAACACGAGTTGTTGTCTGTCTAACTGAAACAGATCAAACCCACCAAATGTGGTTGGTTTGATTAGAAATGCTCTGTATAAGTTGACACATGAGGTGTGCATGTTTTTCTTGTGGTACACAATTACGATATACTCAAAACACAGGTAGGGACTTGAAGCTATGAGGTCCAGGAAGTGGTAATAATTTTATCATTATCTGACATAGTCATCAGTCACCATATTACTACAATAGCAGTTTTAACAAAATGAAAAGCACATTGTAGCACCAATTGTTGAAAAATAACCATTTTTTGCTTCACATGTTAAATTAAGTCTGTGGTTTTCACAGTTCCCTCACATGATTCCTCAGACTCGAGGAGAAAAGTTTCAGTGCAGCAGTCTTTTTTTCATTTCAACAAAGGGAAACCACCATCAAACACACTCACTCATCTGTGTCTTTACCTACAGCGTACTACTCTCACTCAACATGACTTGCGTCAGCGGTGAGTACCTTATCAGAGTTTAACTGAGATACTTAAAAGGTTATTGTGTATGCTGTGGTGAATGAATGTATGTTAAAAAATAATTTTGATTAAAAACTTAAGCTCAGGTAACGATTAAAAGTTTATCATAGTAATGTTGAAACCAACGCTAAAAGAGGTAACCTAAATTCTTGGCTGTATAAACATTTCTGGTATCAAATTAATTACTTATTGTGTCTACCAAGGCGCATATGTATATTTATGCATGCATACAGACTTTTTTATTTTATTCCTGTTATTGGTTATTAGTGTTTTTTAAATATAATTATATATACATATATATACTTGAGTATATACTGTCATAGTCCTTCTATTCTTTAGCTATTTTTGGTCCAGTTAATGTCCTTGTTGTCAGCTGTTAAGTCAATTTAAGTCTAAGTTCAGTGAGAGCAATGAGGAAAAAAAATGAGTGTGAATGAAGTACAGTCAAGCTGATTCTGACCTGCGTTAACAACTACATTCAACATGGCAACTTGTAAAAATGATTTAAAGCAGTGTCAGTGCGGTATATGTTTTATCCTCTTTGATAATAGCAATGACTAACATCTCCCATGTCAGAACACGTAATTAGGAGTTTTACCAACATCAGGTTATCTGACTTAAGCTGCAGTCTGTATTGTCATGTGGTAAATCACATTATGTAACAGTAACTGCACACTTTATGAATAATGAGTAGTACTAACAGTCTTTATAAAAATACGGAACTAAGTCCTTTTTTTTTTTTCCAATGAGCTAGTTTAAAACCACATCACCACTGGTTGCACAGAAAGCCTCTTACTTCCAACAGTGAGCGTGTCATTGCCGCCAGTAAGTTCTAAACACAATCAAAACGAGCACAAGATAGCATTTAAAGGGGAACTCCACCAAGACTCTACATAGAGGTGTGTTACTAATGATAACAGTAGTTTTCTGTGGTTTTGGAGGGGCTTTGTGAGGTCTACGAAAACAATATCAATAGATCATCTCTACACATGTATAAGAGAAAGTCTGGGTTAGTAAAGCTGTGGTTGGTAATTTTTTTTATAAAAATAACTGTCACTATATTCACACAGCTGTACATGGGACAGATAATCTGTGAAAAAATATCATGTTCTTCTGCCTCCTCGTGTTGCTTCCAATGGCATTTGCTACAGTGGATCTTAGCAAATGTCATTAGGAGCAACCAGATTTTTTTTCATAGACTATCTGTCTCTTACGTCTGTGTGGATGTAGAGACAATTTCTGCAAATATGACCCTAAACAAACATTCTTTTTAATAAAAGTTACCAACTGTATCTTTAACTGGGGGTTATGAAGTTTAAAAGATGTAGGCATGCACTAGGCAGATGTAGTGGTTAGAGCATTTGTCTTCCATGTGGAAGACCTTCCAAGGTCCAGGGTTTGAATCCTGCTGGGGTTGATCCCCCACCGAATCAAACGGGATCAGATTCCTTAACAGGCTTCAGGATAAGAGAGTAACTCCGGAGTCTGAGCCAAGTCCTCAACAAAGGTGCGTCTCAAGCCCATTGTAGATGGGAGGTTCCAGACATAAAGCGGATACAGGCATGCACCAGGCAGATAGCAGCTAATGAAAGACTGATTGCATTTTTAAGTTTAACCCATGCTAATGAGTAAAATTCAGGATATTTTGACCTTTTGCTGCTTCAGTTTGACCCCTTTTTCTGTAAATCTTTCTCTCATGTGTCCCTCAACCAATGCGATTGTGGTACACCTTTAACTGCTCATTCAACTACTCGCTAACATTGCACATAACGATCGTCCACAATGCTTATTAAGGATAGAGTCAATCATACTATTACAGTGCTTGATCTGATAGAAACGTACTCCATTTGTTTTTCAGATCTCCAAAACCTTCTGCCAGCTATACTGCTGATATGGGTGATGAATTTTAAGGTAAGAATGAAACACAACTGCAACATCTCTTATTAAAGTCGAAAACATGAAGGATAGGATGTTTGTAGCAATATGTAGCCACTTAGAGGTTAAAGCAGCAGGTAACTAACCACAACCTTCCACTCACAAGCACCGTTTCCTCTAAGGAAGTGGTTAGTAAAGGTCTAAAGCAGGTAGATTGTTTTTTCTCTGATTTACCTATGCAAAGTTGCTTTACTTGCCTGTATTTGATCATTTAATTTTATCTTTGATTACAGTCTTGCTTGACTCAAAATGACGACAATACAACCAGCAACCCCCACCTGGATTATAACATGTCCTACTTGAACTACCCTTATGAGGGTAACATGTCCGATTGGAATTATGATGACTTTCCTGAGCTCTGTGTGAAAGAATCCAACCGCCAGTTCCGCCGCTGGTTCATGCCTACCTTCTACACCATCATCTGCTTCCTGGGGCTGACAGGGAACCTCCTGGTCATCCTCACCTTCTTCTACTTCAAGCGCCTTAAAACCATGACGGACGTGTACCTGCTCAACCTGTCCTTTGCAGACCTGCTCTTTGCTCTGTCGCTTCCCTTTTGGGCAGCCAACTCCATGACAGAATGGGTACTGGGCCTGCTGGTGTGTAAAGCCATGCACACCATTTACAAGGTCAGCTTCTACAGCAGCATGTTCATTCTCTCCTTCATCAGCGTGGAACGCTACTTCGTCATCGCCAAGGCTGTCTCCGTTCACCGCTACCGCTCCCAAGCAGTGTTTCTGGGCAAAGTGTCATCAGCTGCCATCTGGGTGATGGCACTGATCTTCTCCATACCAGAAATGAAATACACCACAATCAACAACCACACCTGCACCCCGTACTCCAGCAATGCTGACAAGCTCCGTGTCAGCATGCAGGCAAGCCAGATTGTTTTGGCTTTTGCCCTCCCACTCTTGGTCATGAGCATCTGCTACAGCAGCATTGTCCAGACCCTCTGCCAGGCTCGTGGCTTTGAACGAAATAAGGCCATCAAGGTGATTCTTGCTGTGGTAGCTGTCTTCCTGGTCTGCCAAGTGCCTTATAACCTGGTCTTATTTGTGAGCACAGTTGTCACAGCACAAGGAGGAACTCTAGACTGCAACTTCGAGAACAGACTCCTCTATGCCACCGATGTCACCCAATGCGTGGCCTTCCTGAGGTGCTGCCTGAACCCCTTTGTCTATGCCTTCATCGGTGTGAAGTTTCGTCATGACCTCCTGAAGCTACTGAAGGACTTGGGTTGCATGAGCCAGGAGAGGTTCTTCAAGTATACCTGCGGCAGGAGGAGGAGCTCAGGCGCCACCGACACAGAGACCACCACCACATTCTCTCCTTAAAGTTGTTTCAGAGTGGACAATCGGCTATTCATGCCTGCAGGCCACACAGTGGACTGTTGAACATTACGACAAAAGTCTTTAAAAAAAAAAACAAAAACATGTACATAGCAGAGGTTATCATTTTTTGCTGTTTTTTGGTCTCTCTTTTGTTTAAAGATGATTTTTTTAACCTTTTTTGCCTTTACTGGATTGGATTGAGAGTGAGGAGAGAGACGGAACAACATGCATCAAAGGGCTGCAGACTCAAACTTCAGGACCCATGTAGGACTCAGCATACATGGGGTGCACGCTCTACCAGGTGAGCTGCTGATGCATCCTATTGTCAGTTATGACCTAAAAGAACATGCAAAAAAAAAAAAAAGTCCATGGTTGGGGGATCTACAGTTGAATCCACCCCAATAAAACATGAAGGTAGCAAAGGACTTTTAAATCACAAATTGACACAGAAAGGGCACAAATTGGTGCATAAAAGTCACCAGAGTACAGGAAACCACATGTTTGATGCTCAAAATCCAGTTCACATGTGCCCCTCCCCTAATGTTGAAATAAAACCTACGCCCTTGATTGAATGCATATATCCCTCAACCACAGCCATCATTTCAGCCCTTCTCTTTCAACCCTTAAACGCGAGACAGAAACTGGTACTTCCACTCATTGTCTCTGGTTATGCTGTAAGCTGCAAAAGTACTGGTGGTCTAATATGCTGTCTACAATACAAAAACTATAAGGTTTGGAATTGGAGATGGACCCATTGCCCCTCATCCTGGGTCTCCCAGGCAGACATGTAACGACAAAAAACAAGACTGGGCTGTTTTCTTACTCAGACTGTGATGAAGAATGGATTAATGGATTAACGAGAAAGTACTAGCTGTTAAATAGAGTGCTGTTCGATTTTGTGCCATGAAAATACATTAAATGAATATTACATTCAAAAACAGACCAATTATATATGGTTTGGGAACTCTACCTGAACTAAGCAGAGCCTGGGGTCTCTGCCATCATGCTGCAGGGATTTTCTTGATTGTACTTGTTGCACATTATCATTGTAATCTGGTGCTGCTTGTTTGAATCTGAGCTGGTGTTTTTGGTTTGTTTCTATTGTTAAGTCTTTTGTACCTTTTTTTTTTTACCTCTCTCTGTGGACTTCATATGTATCCATCTTCTATACTTGCTATAAAAGTTTAAAAAACTAATAAATATTTTATAAAGAAAAAAAAGGAGGCCAAACAGGTCTTTTTTGTTTTTTGTTTTTGCTACAGCGTAATAGAAAAAAAATACAGGTCTTTTACTCAACCATTTGAAGAGCATTAAATCACATACATTAGACTAACTAAACAAACACACTCTCTTATTTATATTTTAAGCTATTTACAATATTAAAGAAGGTTAAATTGACCGAAACATGACTTCAGATGTACAACAACATTAAAAGCTGCATTGATAGAATTAATTTGGATTAAAAACATACTTTCCTAAGTGGGACATGAAGAAGTGCTACCAGCCATACGCTATATCTATATCTATATCTATCTATATCTTTATATATATATATATATATATATATATATATATATATGTGTGTGTGTGTATGTATGTATGTATATATATCATAAGAAAAACACATAGAGATAAATAATTCATTTCAGACATAAACCCTGTGAGGAAATTATTCAAAATCTGAAAGCTATAGATTGAATCCTAACTGTGACTGAAAGCCAGTGATGTGATGTGTGGACTGGAGGAATTGTTGAGTTGAGTTTTAGTCAGTAATCTAGCCACAGAATTTTGCAGAAATTCTATTTGAGTTAAATTCTTGATTTGAAAATCTTTAAATTTAGACAGGACATTACCTTTACACCAGTGAGGTGAAGTGCTAACAGAGTCGTGGTAAGTTATGTTAAAGCCTGCTATGACTATGATTAATTACTGTAATTAAAAATAACTGGATTAAAATACAGGTACTAGCAAGATGCTAGATTGCATTTCATTACATATTAAAGACAAGAGGAGACAAAATTATGGATTTTGAGTGGAAGGATATGCTTTACATAAAGTAATAATTACTGACTAAATATGTTTGTTAAAGTTTAGCTGGGCATTATAATCAAGGATAATAACCTTGGTTTGTAGAGGCTTAATAGACAAGAAACCAGAGTGGTGGCAAATAATTTCAGTTTTGTTGAGATTTAATTGCAGAAAGCTTCTATATACTAATGTAACCATTTATAGTTGAGCCTTATTAGAATGACACAGCCACAGATGGTGTTCCCAACAGAAATTATTTATAGGGAAAATCATGATGGTACATGAATTGATTCTGGAGGAAGCAGAGTGACACACCCTTTCAGCAGAAGTTACAGATCAGGGTTATAAATAACTATTTAGCTCTGGCAGAGACCATTTTCAGTCGACACTTCCTGCGATCCAGCCCTCCAGTGGGGTCTGGGTGGGATCTCCCCTGGAGAAACTTTTAGAAACTTAACAGTTAAACTGACTATTTTAGAGCATTTTGACACAAATATCTTAGATCAGGGGTTCTGATGGCTGAGAGCCATTTTAGGGAGCCGGCCACTGTGATTTTATTTATGACTTCTTAAAATGAAATATCAAACTATGCCTCTTTTTTTATAATATACTAACACTTAACAAAAACAAAAACAATTGACAGTGATACGGCCCACATAACTCACATTACATTCTAGTTTTCCACATTTTAATGCATTTTAAAGTAATTACATAGAGATGGTACACCGTTTGACATTGATTGTTCCTACCCACAGCAGTCGTGCAACAACTTCAGGTGGGGTACGGCAACACCACAACACCGCACACAGAACTGCAGTGCACAGTTATACTAGAATCAGTAGTAATAAAAATGGCAATTTGTAAAGGCATACATACAAATCCAAGTCAAAAGCTGCATTTAAATTTAGAGGCATTGCCTTACAACATACAAATCAGAATCAGAGAGCTGTCTCTGAGCTACACTGCTTCAAGACACAAGGCTAAAAATGTGAAAAATCTCCCTATATTACACTGCACTGTTAGAATCAACAAGTAAAATCTATTGAAATATATTGAAGGTGAGTTAAGGATTGCTCAACAGAAAAAAGGGGTATATCATCACATTAATAAGCTGGGCCAGAGATGTTAATGGTTTCCTTTACAGGATCAGAAGTATAATATGTCAAGTGGACACTAGGATCAACGTGTCAGTTTGGTCAGTTACAGACAAATGGGCATTCATCTGTCAAGTTAATCAAGCTAAAATGGTGCGACGGAAGTCCTGACTGCGTTAATATTCTAAAGAAAAACAATTAAAAAAAATAGTGGGAAAATGACGGGGGTGTTAATCTTAAAAGCAGTGATTAACATCATTAAGAAGAAACACAGGCGTAATTTTGCTTCCAAGAAATGAAACAAACCTGACTTCCGATGCACTTTTTTTAGAAGAGTACAGCCCTGTGTTAACCCTCAGGCTATAAACCTTACACTGCTGAGATGACGTCATCAGTGGGAACCGCATGGAAAAGTGATCCTCACTGCTGATAGGCTGACAGGAAAAGGGCAGGGATTTCATTAATAAAAGCAGGCAGCATGAGTAATGTCACAGTAAAAGAGTGAAGAGGCTGAGAGTTAAACAACGTTACAGCCACTGAGTCTTGACCAGAGGAAAATAAGGTAGGTGACCTCTCTTTGCCTTAACTTAAGATATATAATCAGTCGCAGTAAAAATATGTATGGTCAGTCAGTGTATCAGCAGCTTTGAATACATATATCTGCATTATTTTATTTTTATTAGATTGCTCCCTGTTCATGATTTATGTTGTGTTATTATTATGATTATTATTATTATTATTATTAGTGCTGCAGCAGGTCTTAGCAGGGACATAAAAAGCTACTTCAAAGTAGATTATGATGTCCATATGTATGCTTGCATTTACTAAATCGACAAATGCTGAACAGTCAAAAAATGCATGGCACCTCATACGCCAGTATTACTTCATTGCACATTATTTTCAGTTGTGTGAACCTGAGCAGGTGCTTCTCAAAAGCAAAAAACATTCTTAATTATCTAAATTCTTCCAAACAGAAAGAGCAGATTTTGTGTGTAGGCTACTTTAGAAAATGTTTTGGCTGTTGCAGAAAAACACTAATGTAGTCATGGTAACCACCAGTCCACCAGGTGACTCACTGGGCACCACTCCTCGTCTGAAACACGGACAGGGAGACACAGTGTGAGCACCCCCCAAATGACACACCCTTCCTGAGCAGCTATTCATGCTGATATCAGCAGTGGAGTAAGCCATTTACTCAGCTTGCGTCATTATTCATCAGGAACATGGGGGAAGCCTTAATGTACTGACTTATGCACTATCGGACACTTGCTGATTACCAACGTTCACGTGTTATATTGCTTAAGTCAACTGAATGAACTAACCAAACCTTTACTATTAAAATCTACTTAAGTAAAAGTCCTGCATTCAAAACCTTACTTAAGTAACTTAACATTAATAAAGTATATAAAATTAAATTAAATTAAATTAAAAGTAGAAGTAAGTATTATCAACAAAATGCACTTCAAATTTTTAAAATAAAAGTACTGGATGTACAGTAAAATGTTCCCTCTATTACTGCTCCATAATGTGTACATTGCATTTTACTGCTGTTGATGTTCAAGGTTGTGATACCTTTAACCCCCTTTACATACTATTGAGTAGTTTAATCTACAGCAATGCATTGTATTCTATAAGAACATCATATGCTTGTTGCGTCGCTGTCCTGTGAGAACCATTCATCACAAAAAAAGTCAACTTTTTATGAGCTTTGTGATGATGCATTTTCCAGCTGATCCAAGAGGGTTTTTAAAGAGTTAATTTCTCTTAAGAAGTAGGAGATTCTTTCAACACATGAAGGATCAGTTTATCGCAAACATTTACCATCAACACATCTGGACAAACATGGCTCTCACTGAACAGGAAGGGGATAAAAAACTGTAAACTGAAAGTAACAAAAGCTGTCAGGCCACAGAAATGTAGTGTAGTAAAAAGTATTAATAATAATAATATTTATTTATTTATTTATTTATAATATTTCCCTCTGAGATGAAGCAGAGTAGAGGTATAAGGCAGCATAAAATGGAAGTACTTATGTAGAGCACAAGTACAACACTTAAGCAAATGTGCTTGGTTATATTCGACCACTGAATCACCAAAGGTACCAATAAAAAACTTTAGATATACGTATTTATATATGCTGCATAACTGTGTTCAAAATGCACTTCATTTCTTGTGAATATGAGTATCTGGGAAAAACTTATGATGGATCTGTTTTGCAAAGAAAGGACAAAAGCAAGGCTATAATTACAGTAAAGACAGTGTAACCGATCTCTCTCCATTGTATCTCTGTCGGCAGTAATCCCAGAAGACTGCGAGCTCTCCTAACATGATGCCTGCAGCTAAAGGCATGTCCCAAATGATACCCAAACATGTCCTGAGAGTGGGTCAGACTATCCGCCTGGACTCGGCGCAGCAGACAGTCAAACAACATCCCACTGTCACGGAGCCCAGCAGTAACCATGAGCTTGATATTTCCTTGGATAGTCTCAACCAGCTCATCCTGGAAATGGATCCGACATTCACACCCATTGAGGTCAACAAAAGTCCCATGTGCATCAGCCCTCCGACAGGTACGACTGTAAAGCCACTTTCTTTTCTACATTATTCAAACTCTTTCTCTTTCTTACTTCTTATTTGTACATCATTATGCAGCGGATACATTAAAACTGCAAATACAAAAAACACAGCAATGTCTCGGTAAAAAAATTGTCTTGAACAGTGGTCTGTAGTGGTCTGCAGATTGGCAGGCATCTCGCCTAGGTGTTACTCCATTTGCCATCACCTCCATTCATATACCACAAGAGTTAGAAATACTGATGATACATATGAAACGTGCAAATGTAATGTGTGTTATTGCAGAATCGTACCATGCCCACATTTTCTTCTGGCGACTGGGCTGCAGTGCAACACATTGCAGGGGTGTGACACAGCACAGTAAAACTAGTCATCCCATAAAACAAATAGTACACACAGCCTGGGACTTTGGAAATTTACCCGCCCTTTTTGAGATAGTTAAATCTGTTTTTTCATCATGGGATAATTGCACCATTTCAGCTGTTCTGGGATGACTGCCAACACCAGTACCACACCCTGCACATGTGAGGCTACAGACGCAGAGAAGCTCACTGAAGTAGACACACATGAGGGTGGTACATGGGTGTCTTCACTCACATCGCTCTGATCAGAATGTGTGCACAAGAGTCAGCAAAGCATATAAGTGGATTTCCTGTTGCTCATCTTTACTTGAGAGATGTTTAGTGGTATATATATGAAACAGAGAGCCGAGTGTGTTGAAGGAAATCAAGCATCAGTGATGAGAAATCAAGGTAAAGTTCATTTCATCAGGCAAAACAGCAAAAGGTAAAATTCATGCGCTCTCTTGATGACTCCTCACCTATTGTTACAAAACACATTATTTCCCCTTGAAACAACACTCACCACAGCACCTGTCTACAGTCACGGACACATTTTGCTATTTCTGTTTCAACATTAGTCATTATTATGTAACAGACGGCACCTGGCACACGTTGACCACAGGCTACAACAGTACCCTGGGGAAATGAATTCACTCAGTTACCATCAACACAGTGAGGCAGACAGATTCTTAAGCACACAAAGAACAAGTTGGGACTCCACTCGCTAATTTGGTATCATCGCAACAGCAGAAATAGACAATTCAAAGCATCTAGTTTGGAAGGAATGACCTGAGCTGTGCAAGCAAGTACCTGCATGAGAAATATCAGTGTCTATCAGGTGAGCTTTAGAAATGGTGTTTACATACGCAGGCCAAGCCCTTTTAACTAACAGAAAACCACAGCCCAAAGTCAGAGAAATCATGGAGCACAGAGGGTTTTTCCACTGACGGTTTCATGACATTTTATCGACTGTTTTCGGTGCCTTTGCTCACACTTTCCTCTCCGTTCTCAGACGACTCAGATGAAGATGTCTCCCAGTGTGAATTGGTCCCCAGAGGATGTTCTCCTTGCTCCCTGCCCACCGTGGTCCCAGCTGTGTCACCCAGTATACCCATCCCTACATACAGCAGCTGCAGTCCTCACGGCACACTGGTGTTCTCCAGCTCCCCTACATCTTCCCTGCCTCCGCTGCCATTTGGCAGTGCACCCCGACGACATGCGTCACCGAAGCCCGACGCCACCTTTTCCCAAGGACCCACGCGCTTGTCACGCTCAAACAGAAATAGTGCTATCTCGCTTATCTCCACATCAACATGCTCAGACACAAGCTACATCCTTGGCAGGTAAAGCTCACAGTCAAAGCCAGGCCTGCAACTAGACAAGTCTAGAACATGCATCTTTTAAATATGCTGTAAAATTTTAACTGTGCTGAAGTGAACTTGTTCTTGTTCGTGTTTGTGCAGTTTAACTAAAGTTTTATATCAGTAATAATAGTACTAAATTTTAACCCTGTCTAATTTCATTCTCATGATACAAATGAAAGGACTGTGAGGACCTTTTATAACTTACGGATCATATTCCTCCTGAAACATGTCCAGTTGTGTTTAGAGGCTCTTGTTACCAAAAGTGCCACAATTCTCCAGTACAGTCATTCATGGCTGCAGTGACGGTGCAGAGACACCTAGCTACTGCAGACCCAAAAACACTGACCAATCAGAGCAGACTGTGCTTTTTTAGGAGAGGGCTTATAGAGACACTAAAACAAAGCACTCTCGGACAGAAGGTGAATACAGGTGTTCCAGCAAAGACAGTATGAGGAAAATAAAGTATTTTCTGACCATTAAAGCCTTTACACATTTTCCAATATAAACCTTAAATACAAGTATGAACCTAAAATTAAGCATAACAGGTCCTCTTTAAGGTTCATATTTACTGATACAGCATATTGATCTGTTCATTGCATATATCCTCTCTCTCCCTGTATAGCAACCTGTCCCTGGCCAGTGAAGATGCCGACTCCCCAGAGTCCATCCTAACTGGCACGTCCATCTCCTTCAGTGACGGCTCCAGAACAGCGCCAGTTGATAACAGGCACAGCCCAGACAAGCCCCCTCTGTTAAGGCGAGGACGGGAGCTTCACAGCAAAGGGGCGCAGAGCAGTCCGGCTTCACTCTCTAGTTCTTGGAGCGATATTCCTGTACTGCTTGTCAATGGCGCACCACAGCCGGATCTGTACATCCAGGCTCCTGGATCAGAAACTGACCTGATGCAGAACCTCCTTTCGCCCAACTCAAAGCCATTGTCTCCCCACAGTGAGTGGCACATCTCATAGTAGTCTGTTTTGCTGGCAGCTTCCATATTTCAAACAGCACTTGACCCCACTGTCGTGTTTTTATGGGTGTTCAGGTTTCCAAGCCCGTTTTTATGGCAGCCAGCCCTCGATGAAGTTTGTCATGGACACTTCACAGTTTTGGTTCCGTCCGCATATCAGCAGAGCAGAAGGTGAGAATCTCAAACAACACACTCAACGAAACATAATTACTTTACTCAAGTTATTTTATCTTGCACCATCTAGTGTTTTCTTTTCATCCTGGATGTAGGTCTCTGCTGCAGTGCAGATACAGAAATACAAACACATTTGCAACTTCCTCTAAGCATTTGCTGTTTCATTCATTCTAGCTGAAGCCCTGGTGAAGGACAGAGAAGCAGGAACATTTGTGGTGAGAGACAGCACCTCCTACAGAGGCAGCTTTGGTCTGGCTATGAAGGTGGACCAATCGGCCGCCAACTTCACTTCCAGCGCCTACTCAGGTAAACTTTTACTAGTCAGGGCAGCAGCTTGTCTGCTTTTAAGTCATGTGCCGTCACAAAAGTCACAGCAGTGTGTTTGGTCAGATGCAGAAAAGAGAAGCTCATGAATGCCACAGTCACCACAATCACAAACAAACAATGTGAGCACAGTTTTGCACGGGGCGGCTGTCGTCATTTGTCTATAACTAGAGAACTGAAAGGCACGCAGAGTCACTTACCCAACTCCGCTGATGTGAATGGGCATGTCTGATGATATCCAGCTCTATTTGCGGCCAGGCAGGAGACAGTGCTGTTATTTTTTCCACCCACAGTATACGCTGCGTAAACACAAAAGAAAACCAGCTGTTTATGGCAGTGTAAGCAATCCGAGAGGAAAAAACAGACCTCACTCACGAAACAATTTTGGCGGGGGGGGGAATATGACAGACATGTGAGCATCTCTTGATCAATTAGAGATAGTAATCATCCTTGGTTTTGGGACGTCACTGCAAGATTTTTGCTTTCTGACATCAATGTTATTTTGAGAAACAACATGACATAAGACAAGATTTATAAGGGATGTTGAAAGAAGGAGATCTGAAATAAGTCAAAGCTTGTTGCTTAAATTACATTCAAATGAAAGATTATATTCATATGTACCTACAGTATATGGGCTTGGCATCATTTGGCGCAGGACACTAAACATAAATAAGCAAATATAAGTAAGATAATAAAGCAATCAGTCAGTAAAGAAAAAGGATCAGTCATGCGCTACATAAATAACTGCCAGTGCCATCACTTTTACATATCAATATCATATATTGTACATTTACTTCACTGACTGCACCTAACTTTAATTTCTCCCTGACATTTGTCCTTTCATCAAAACAGGAGACAGCAATTCAGATCTTGTCAGACACTTCCTTATTGAATCATCAGCAAAGGGCGTACGCATCAAAGGCTCTTCTCAGGAACCATACTTTGGTAAGTTAACAGAGATACTTACAGCAGAGATACTTAGTTACTTATCAAGAAGTGATTAATTTCCTTAAAACTCACTCAAAATGCAATTGTCTACTCAGTATGAGCACATCCTGGTCTGGAACATGATGCCACACCAGAATTGACTCAGCCATGTCTAGCCTTTTAAGATGTGGGTGGGTAGCAGTGGGTGGATCTTAATCTTTTTTTTTCCAAAGGTATGAGTTCACAGGGTGTGTTCTCACGCCCACGGACCCATTATTAATGTCTATTCTGGGGCTCTTTCTTTCTGTCTTACCAGCTTACATAGAATTCTATTTTATGAATCTATCTCTGTAAAATCCCCACGGCAGGGGGAAAAAAAAATTCCATTCATTGCCATTTCCATTTCAGTTTCACCTTACACTCTTTATATCAAAACTAGATTTGACCCTGGAATGAGCCAAAAATTTAAATTTAAGAAAACAACGCTGCAATCACCGCCCTTTTACACTTTAAAATAATGTCAGTGAGACATTTACATTTTTATTACCTTTTATGATCCAGAATGAGACGGTACTTGTACTTCACCATCGTTTCATTGTGTTATCTTTACAGGTAGTCTTTCTGCCCTGGTCTACCAGCACACTATCTCTGCTTACGCGTTACCCTGCAAATTACTGCTCCAATCCCAAGGTAAGCCACTACTGCAGGACATTGTGTGTGTGTGTGTGTGTGTGTGTGTGTATGTGAGAAGGTATAAAATGAAAACCTAATCCCTTATTTGCCTACACAGTTTTGGGCGCAACAGAACAAGAGCGGGCTAATGACAAACCAGCATCAGAGGACAACAACAAAACAGGTGGGACACAACAGTAAAGAATATAAACTCGATTAAACTTAACTTGACATGCTTGATTAGTGCGTAATGTTAAAGTCCAGGGTTTTTGAATTTATCAGTGACGGGAATAGGTGCCACATGCACATTTCACTTTCCAAAACAATAGGACACAGAAGTAGATGATGAGTAAATCCTTATCACTTCACATTTTCACTTATCATAGCAGGAAAAGCGCACACACAAGTGTAACTGATAACCTTAATTAATGAAGGCTGCTTTCCATTTAGCAGTGTCAGGAGCGGGGTCTTGTCTATAATAATAATAATAATAATAATAATAATAATAATGATAATATCTATTTGATTCTTATATGTGAATATGTTTTCTTCCTTCTACTACTCCGTTTTATGTCTAAAAAATAATCATACCCATTGCTAAGCAGTGCCAAAGGAGAGTCAGTGCTTTGTACTGATTATCTGGAGGACTGTGATTTGGTTGTAGGCAGCAGGTGCAGTGCTGCTGAGGATACTCAACAAGTTACTCTAGCGCAATTAATTTGTTAACAATAATAAGTGACAACAGGTTTAGACTTGTTTATTTAATCATTTTCATGGCTCGGCCAACACAACTAGTTCCGCGACAGAGCTTGGGCTGGACATGTTACCGCAGGCCAGCTACTTTATATCATGTACATTAATGTGTGTTTTCATTTATTGTGCAATAAGAGTCTGCTCACAGTCACTTTGTTGGCATGTGTGAGCTGTGATGAGTAACGTTCGCGAGCTTGGTCAGCACAGTAGCCTACCTGGATTGCGACATCGGCTTGTGTCACATGAGCACACCTAAATTAGAGGTCTTCAGCGGTTTATCCAGGGTTTTCTCTTGAAGTCGTCCTTCTCTGACAACTAACTTAACTAGTTAACTAACTTAACTCAGAAATATTATCTGTGGAAATATATACATTTTCATGGTGCTTTGTTTGTTACGACGACTGTTTATGTCGGTTAATTAACGCTTAAAGTAATTAGCGAGTGGAAAGTAGGACGCCTGTGAAGCGGAGTGATACATACATAGTTAAAAGTGCCAGTGACGTTGATTTATATCTGTCCAATCAAATTACTTTGTCGGAACTAACCGCTGTGTAATAACAATAGCTTTAAACTAAAGGGCCTGGAAGATGGATGAAAGTAATTAGATGTAATTGTAGTTAATCTATCAAGTGAAAGAGGTATTCAGTATTTAAGGTATAAAAAATAATCTACCACAACTAAGGCCTACAGTTAAGTAGAGGTAAATAAGTATTATCAGTAACGTGTACTTAAAGTACTCATTAAGCAAAAGAATGTCACCTGTCTGCTGTATTTTATAGCATTGTATGTACCTAGTATTTTATGTTGAGGTGAGGCTAATATATATAATACTTTACATGCAGTTAAGTAGTTTATTTTTGAAAACTGATAAATTGTATTTATTGATGTGAAAGTAGCCTGTATTTTGTATGTAACACCTGCAAAGTAACTAGTATCTGAGTAGTAGAAGTACTGTGGAGTAAAATAAACAATACAATACAAAACTAGAAATACTTAAGTATAGTACAAGTACTGCGTAATTGTATTTAAGAACGGTACTTGAATACTTAGTTACTTTCCACCACTGCCAACTGAACAGCCATCCAAGTACTTCAACGTGTTGATCTAATTTTTATATATTTTCAATCATATCTAACATTTTTTTAAGAAAATACAAAGAAATTAAAAATATGATAATATATAAATAAAATATGATAATAATGAAATAGAAAAAATAGAAAAAATAAAATCTAAAAAGATATATAAAATGTAATAGTAATAATACCATAAAAACATAATAAAAATACAAAAAAAAAAAAAAAAAAAAATTGCACTGAGAGAAGAAAGTTTTGGTTAAGGTTTACTGTGTTTCCTGTAAGAAATAAATATACACTGAACAGAAATTTAAGAGCAAAACCTTTGTTTTTGCTCCTGTTTGTTACAGGTTTAAGTTAAAGATCTATGACTTTCTTCATGCACTCAATAGAGATATATATTATCTCAAATTTTGGTCACAAATTTGTTCAAATCCATGTTAGTAAGCACTTATTGTCAAAGATAATCCATCCACCTGACAGGTGTGGCATATCAATTAATTATTAAGTTTTAAGGGAGCGTGCCTTTGGCATGCTTGCTGCAGGAACGTCCATCAAAGCTGTTACCCATGAACTGAATGTTAATTTCACCACCATATACCATCTATAATGTGTTTTCTGTGAACTTGGCAGTACATCCAACCGGCCTCTGAGCTGCACAAGTCGGTTACGATGACAAACTGCTGTCAGGTCATGACCCTGGTGAGGACGACAAACAAGCAGATGAGCTTCACTGAGACGGTGTCTGATGGTTTGTGCGGAAATTCTTTGGCTGTGCAAACCAGTTGTTGCATAAGCTGTTGGGGTGGCTGGCCTCAGACGATCTCGCGGGTGAAGACATTGGATGTGGCAGTCCTGGGCTGGTGTGGATACATGTGTTCTGCAGTTGTGAGGCCGGTTGGATGTACTGCCACCTTCACGTGAATTACTTCAGAAACAGCGTATGGTAGTGAAATGAACATTAAGTTCACGGGCAACAACTCTGGTGGACATTCTTGCAGTCAGCCAATGGAACATCCTCTCAAAACTTGACATCTGTGGCATTGTGTTGTGTGATCAAACCGCACATTTTAGAGTGACGTTTAATTGTGACCACCTCAAGGTACACTTGTGTAATACTGATACTGTTAAATCATATTTGAAATGATCTATTTATGTCTATTTTTCCTATGAGAATGAAAAGAAGGGATGTGATCAACAATCCAGGATGGAGTTTCATTCAATTTCATGTGCCTGTGCATTCAACCTCTATTCCTAATCAAACTATCACAATATCTGCCTTCTCCATAGCTTCCAATTTTGTCTATCTGAACGCTGTCCCCACTGAGATGCTGACGGGCCCCTGTGCAGTGCAGAAGGCGGTGTCCTCCACATTTGAGAAGGCCTCGGGTTCATTCGCACCAGCCATAGTCAACCTGAAGGTGTCTTTGAAGGGTGTCACGCTGACAGACATCAACAGGAAGTAAGAAGAGACACATCCCACATCCTGCCACTGAGATTTTTACTCACAGTACACCACAAAATCATGGCATGTTTTGTGTGTGGCATTTTGTTAAGACTGATCATTTCTAACAGCCGTAATCATTTCTTCACAGGCTCTTCTTCAGACGCCATTATCCTGCTCACCTGCTCAGCTACGGTGGTGAAGATCCAGACAATCGACTGTGAGTGTGCAGCAACAAGCTCTGAAGTCAAAAGGAATCATTTTCAGAATACTATATGTTTGTGGAAAAAATACTGTGTAACCTTTTTTTGAAGATGTTAATACTTACACGTGTGACTTTCCTGCTATGCATCAGATACTAGTGAAAAAGTGCTTTCGTTTACACAGAATACCAAAGTAGACCACATCTATTAATATTCTTTTTTTTTTTTTTACTTTCACAGGTGGGTGAGAGGTTCCAGTTTCGGTGCAAGGTAAGCTTGAAGTTGAATTGCTTACAAAATCTGAGAAGGGTTTTGTATTTACCTGTAAAAACCACTTCAACTTTGTATGAAAAAAATCAATCTAATGTAAAATTTCTTTGTCACAACAGGATGTTTGGCTTCGTGGCAAAGGGTGTGGAGGCTGGCATGGAGAACGTATGCCACGTCTTTGCAGAATATGACCCCCTGCAGCCGTGCAACAAAGTCATCCAGGTCATTCAGGCTGCCATATCCAAGCCATAGACACACAAGCACTGAGACAACATAACACTACAAGCCACTTTAAGGCCCTACATACACTGTCTGTCTTACACTGTATTTTCCTCATGTAACCTGACCAATATGGTGGACACTGTAAGTCATTACTGCTGTGGTTAAACTGGTAACTGCACCTGCCAGGTTACAAAACCAGAAAAATCTGATTTATAAATGCTTGGGATGACCCAGACTCGTACCATGGTCATGTGATTAAAGTGATATTGAAAAGACAGGTTACTGTTGCACATATGAAGATACACAAGACTGAATCGCTGTCAAGCAAGAACATATCGAACAAAGAACCAGTAATTAAATGGCACTCTACTACTGTTAAAATATTTTCTATGCAGCTTGTAAAAATGTTAACACAAACGCAACGATATTTTTGTAATACCTAATAAATTCAATGTAAAATGTTCTTGTAGAAAATGTTAGAAACCAGCACCTTACATAGGGCATGGAGCTGGATACTGACTTATTCCAATGTAAACTGATGTGTAAATTTGCACTATGCTATTACATATAGTGATGGGGGGTTTTGAAGGTTCTGTTAACAGACTATAAGAAAAACAACTCTCATATTGTCCTTTCATTTCAAAGCCAAAACTCTGCATATACCCCAGTTGTATATTTCTGAATGTATTTATTATGCTGCACTGTAAACATTTCTTCTCTGTATATTCATGTTGTTATGACGAGAAATAAACATGCTGAACTGTTGAACTTGTGTCTGTGCATGCTCACAGATGTTTATGTCTGATGAAAAGAGATGGTGTGCGTCAAAGTGTGAAAAACACAGCTTTATCTTGTGATTTGCCACATCATCAAAACCTGTAAACATAAAGGAAGACACTGTGGTTAATCACTTAATGTCTTCTAGTAAATCAGTGAAGATTTATGATGATGTATGTCTGACAGAAAACACACAACAGTCTGCATGTATTTATTTTTTTATTTTAAATGATAAATTGTTAGATAAAAGCATAATGCTTCATTCTGAAGTTACAGAGCTCCCAAAATGAAGTGTGCTTCATGAAGCAAAGCAAAATCAAGCACAGAACTGCATAGATAATATCTTTAAATATTCTCAATATATTCTGAGGCACCCAAATGCAATGCACAATGGTCCTTTTTCTTATTGTATATATATTTTTTTAAATATCTTTGGTGCCAACTCAAAGTTTAGCATAAAAACTCTTAATCTAAGGTGTAACAGATAGCATGTGCTACACAACCCGGAGTTGAGCATTGAAGATACACTGCAGTGTTAACTATTTACAAATACTGCCCTCCTCTGGTTAAGACAGGGAATCTAAATTCTCTGAGACACATGGTGAGTGTTAAGAGCCTCACTGCCGTTGAGATCACAGTGAGCTTTTTTTTTTTACCTTATTTTTTTGTGATAATGCATCCTAAAATGTAGCTACATTATCACTTTGTGTTGCAAGTTTTTTTTTTCTCAACATAGAGAATGAACTGCAAAGACAAAAGACCCACAAAGTACACACAATCTGGATTTCTCTCTCAGTGCTGATGTTCTTCTAAGTGCTGTAGGTGTCTGCAGTGCAAGCGTTTAGGGACTGTAGGGAAATTATTAGGGCCCCTCGACTAAGAAAAGAAGTGCAACGCCCCTCTCCACAAAATCTTAGTACTACAGCTCTATCGGTCTTTGTCAGCCACGTGTGTGTATCGTGTGTGATGTCCCTGATGCGCCACTTTGAAGGTATAGCTACAGCGAGCGGTACAGTAAACAACAAATAAGTTATCCAGCCCATTAAATTATCAGACAGATGACGCGAAAGCAAACTTAGAGAATACCAGACCAAGACAAACTCAGTGTGGATGTCAGGAGCTGTTATTTGGCAAAACTGTTACCTATTAGCGACACCAATCCACATGCCCTGACAGCAAAAAGTTGCTAACCCCACGTTGCTGCCTTTAACCTCGTACTTGGATGATACAAACAATCTTGTTTACAGTATCATTGTGCATACCTGTGAGCAGTTCAGACACTATAAGTATGTTGAAGCTCACTGACCACCACCAATGGCCTCTTTACAACTGTACTTATTTCTTATCATATAAAAATGATTGCCAAAAGTTATTTATACTACCACTATTTTGTATAACTAATGTCACTGAGGTCTTTTGCTAAATTAGGCATCACATTTCACTCAGTAGAACTTTGATTTTAAGGTCCAGTGTGTAGGATTTAGTGACATCTAGTGGTGAGGTTGCAAAACTGAAACTTCCCCTGTGTGCCAGTTATGTAGGAAAACTACTGTGTCCGATGTATCCATGCAAATGGCCCTATCTTGAGCTAGCATTTGGTTTGTCTGTTCTAGAACAACATAGTGAACTCTTTGGAAGACAACCCGCTCTATATGTAGATAAATGGCTCATTCTAAGTTAAAGAAAACATGATTATTTTTTTCAGGTGATGATAAACTGATGAAAACATACAACAGGACATTATATTCTATTTCTGCCAGTAGATGCCCCTACATCCTAAAAAAAATTACTGTGTTGTTATGGCTGGCGAGCATTACCTGGGAAACATCATGTCTATTCAGCATGGAGGTAAAATTAATACCGAATTATATTAAGTGCTCACTGAATGAGTCAGTGTCTGTTTATAGGATGTAAGAAGTAATAAATTGTCTGTTAGAAGATGTTTACGATGAGCAATCACTTACACTGGATAAAACAATATATTATCAGAATAAGCTTATCACTAACACCACTGGTTAGAAAGGAAAAAATAAGGCTGTAACTAACTATTATTTTCATTGCTAATTAATTTGTTGAGTATTTTCTTGATTAAGTGTTTGGTTTATAAAATGTCAGAAAATGGTGAAAAATGTCTCAGACGATGTCCTAAAATGTCTTGCCCACAATCCAAATACATTCAGTTAACTGTCATAGAGGAGTTACAAAACTATAAAATATTAATATTTATTTTCTTGTAAAATTACTCAAACCGTTTAACAGAATATCAAATTAGTTGGCAACTAATTTAATACTTGACACCTGATCAATTAATTGCTGCAGGTCTACAACCAGTGCTTTTAGACTGTGATAAAGTTACAATATAATTATTTAAGCAATGTCAAATTATTTAGTGCTATATATTTTAACATAAAAGCAAATGTAAATAAAAAAAAACAAAACAAAACAGAATACCTCAAAAAATTGCAATCAGACCCACAATGCACTTTGGTTTCATGAAACAATTCAGTTCTATGTCATCTGTCAAAGACCAATTTAACTCTTACAACTCATTTTACAACCCTTTCTCATCCCAGGTCGTTAAATACCAATAAACTGTCACGCCCCTTTGGCGTCTAAGCTGCACAGGTTGCACAACTTAAACACATTATAACACGTGGTTAACGTTGTGAAATGGTTGTGGTTAGGTTTAGGCAACAAATCGTCTTGGTTGGGTTTTAAAAGAAAAAAAATCATGTTTTGGGTTAAAATAAGTACATATGTACCATAACGTCATGTAAACACATCATGTGAGTTACGTCAGTGCGCAATGAGCAGGCTTAAATTCCAAACGTTAGGTTAAACAACACGGACTTTTGGTTTCACACAGGACACGGACTGGTCTCCTGGATGAAAGTCCAGTTGTGTTTGACCTGACCACCTCACCTCTCTCCCACAGTACGCTTTTTTGCTCTTCATACAATGTCAGTCGCTCTCTAAAGGAATTGTTGTGGATGGGTTTACATTTGAATCTGCTGAAAGCCTGGTAGCTGTGGCCTAATATCGACGCCACAGGTGCCTTTGGCGTCGATATCACACGCTGAGGGGTGTGACAAAGCGGTGATATGTGATGCCCTGGGAATGAGAATAAGCTGCATTTCTCCTTCAATAAGTGCACAAAGAATTGTGCTTTTGACAAACAAAATAATGTGTTCTTTTCGCTGAATATTCTAGCCCTGTTGTTTTATTGTTCTGCTTTCTCATGAGATGCAGAAAAAAGTGAATTTTGGGAGAATCTATTGTGATAAATCAAGTGCTAAATGAAGAGATAGCATTGCAGTACTTACATAATCCTCCCCCTCTTCTGCACCCTCCTCCCCCTAATAATTTTCATATAGTCTCTTAAAGAAATTAAACAAAAAAAAATATCCACCTTTAGATAGTTCACAGCAGCTCATGGTTATCTGTGACTCCACGCCTCCATTTATCTCCATCTATCTGTGCACTCAGCCTCCTGTACCAAGTGTTATTAAATGCTGTAGTTAAGCAGAGTCATACGGTCGATATAATCTCTTCTGTCCAGTGACCTCATACTGAAACAGTGATGGTATTGAGAGACATTTTTTTGATCTAGAAATATGTTTACATATTAAATTGATATCCTTTGTAAGGCAATGAATGAAGGTCTGATAGATGCCATGTGGGTTTTTGACACTATAAAAATGGCCCCATTAAATCAGCACAAAAGCCTGTCGGGTAAAGCTTATCCTGCCAGAGTCAAGATTAGATGAGAGAAAACTGTTTCAGTCATCAGCTGTGATGCAAAGTTCAATGAAGGTTGTGATTTGAAAATTCATATTAAGCATGACAGCAATGGATGGTCATATCCCAGTTCTCAATGACACAGCTGTTATTTCTGTAACTTCAACATCACCAGTGTTACCACAAACATCTGTGAAGCAGCGCTGACTCTGGCCGACCGGTGAGAGCTACTGTGTGATGGTTGGGATGCTGCGAGATCTCTTCATGATGAGACGCACCTCCACGTCAGGGAGGCTGTCCTGTTTAGTCTGGGCACACCCCTCGTCTGCCGCAGCCATGTGCAGGTCGAAGCGCAGCGACACAGACTTCTTCCGCAGCTTGGGATTCCCCCTGAAGAAGGAGCCCTCCCACTGCTTTATCACTTTGTCAATTTTCTCTGTCCTGCAGGGGAGGAGGTTAGAAGTCGTGGCAATAAAAGGTGATGATGATAAATAATGCATTATCAGATTATTTGGACAACACATGGACAATAAGAGTAAAAAAGTTTTGTATTGGTGTATTTATGTTTTAGGTCTATAATCTCTTGTGTCATAAGATGTAAATTTGTTGTATGTGGTATGCCGCAATGATGAATGTGGATGTCAGCTGCCAAGAGTCTATTTTTTATTCACAGTATCATTGTGTGTCATGTAATCCCAAGTGGGATGGGCCATTTCAATGGTAATGTGTGTCATAAAAAATGTCTTTCATTCTTTAATATCTGCATGATGCTCCTGGTTGCAAAGTAACACCAGAGGGCAGCAAGGAAGAGCACTTCAGCTGCCTTAGATGTGACCTGCTACAAGAGCTACATGTCAGAATATGCACCTCCTTTGTAACAACATACAACCAGTCTGGCATTGAATATTGTGGATCAGGGTCTGGGATCTTGCCATTTCTACCGAACTAAATACAAAACATTTCTCTGAAAGATACACACTAGAGTTCTTCATAGGTCTACCTAGACCCAAGGACCCTAGAACCCTAGACCCGAACTGTGAACCATTCGGCTTCAGGTCCACATTTTATTATGGCCAGTCTTGTTCAGGTCTTGTTCTACTCTATTACATCTGGTCCCGGGTCTGTTTATGACTATGTGTAATTACTGAGTGAATCCGAGAAGACCCATGAACGGCGCTGATCAAAACAGAAATACATAAGTACTGTGTATGTAAGTTGCGTGATGAGACTTAGGATGAAATTACAAGAGTGAAAGTAAAGTGAAAAAAACATTGAGCAGCAGCACCGGGTGATCAGGTGCAGCTCACAACAATAACAACTACAACAAAGGGAACAGTGTCTTTACGAGCTATTTTAATTACCAAGTTTGTCCGGTCCATAAAAAAGACCTGAGACCCGCCCAAGTTCCCGGTGTCTTTCATCTCTTTCATGCACCAGGTTGCGTCAGTTGGGTTAGATCTAGGTCCAGTTATGTATATATTTTAAATCACTGGGTCAGACAAGCATGTGCCAAATGCTGAATGGACTGGCTTCCACTGTATAATGAATCACAGTTCCATTATCACCACAGGATTTAACTAGTGCCGGGATGTAATCAGCTTATGTACATCCCATAGAAATGAAATGACAGCAGAATGGACATTCCCATTCAAATCAACGTAACAAAATAGTCAGAGTGTTGGCCATTTTTATGTGTACCATTGTGACTGCAACTGTATTAGGCTAAACTCCGTATCAACAAAGCAACTTGGGGCAAGTCGCAAATCGCTACGGTGACGCTTTTCAGTACCGATCAACAGAGCAGTAGAGTAGTGACGTTACATTTCAATAAACTGTAACTGCTTTTTCCCTGTTTCTTTTGTTGCCATTAATTTCATGTTGGCTCAAGCATGATACAGGCCTACTCTAGCTGCCTCAGAGGAACGAGTAGCAGCAGCTAAGAGGACAGCTGAGAGGCACTGAGAGACCACAGGGTTAAACATGTCTTGAAGATTGATCCTAGCCTCAGTAGGATCGACACTAAAAAAGGGATCAGTTTCTCTTTTCTACGTTGTACCCACTTGTATTTCAAGAGTAAAACTGTCGGTGCCAACAGCGTTCCGTAGTAGCAAACACATCTAGCGCATGTACTCTTTCCTTCTCCACTGCTGCTGTGTTGTCTGCACTCAAACAACTTATTCCAGACCCAGCAGCATCTATGTAGTTTTAGTTTCACCTGATGTTGGCAGTAGGAGGATGGTAAGCTCACCTCCCAGCCCTCCCTTTTCCTGCTGGAGGCTGACATGGATCCTCACTTGAGGGAAAGTATGTCCAAGCCTGACTTCTTTAATACGACACATAAACGCAGTGATGGCTTAATAAAAGAGGCAATAAACACAAGAAAGAGAACTTGGAGCTGCAACCAAATAAAAAAAAAGGAGGAGGAGAGAAATGCCTCAGCATCCAGACCTTTGACACAGAGACAGAGGTCACTGGTAGAGTCTGTTCAGAGGCTCAGGCAAGGAATATTCAGCGTGTGTGTTGTGCGTGGCTCTCAAAGGACATCCCTGCGTGTCGCTTTTTGGCTGCGTGCATGTGGCTGGTAACACCTGACTGAGGAATTCCACCCATGTCTCATCCAACAATAACAGGTGCCACACCCTGAAGACTCCACACCAGGACAGTACTCCACATCAAACAAGCCAATAGAGGAGGAAAATTCCCATGCAGCGCTGTGCTGAATTACTCATGGGAACCTGTGCAGCCAACTAAACGTTTTATGCCTCGTAACTTGCTTGACGTGTAATGGTAATTCCTTTGAGAGTTTGCTCATCTTGTCTGCTGGACCAGACGTCGCCGGGGCGGGGAGGACGTGGATGGTTGTGTAATCACGAACTAATGAGTCAATAAATAACTCACTGATTCAAAGCTGGAGAGGTGTGAAGGCTTCAGGAGATTAAGCAAGCAAGAAACTACGTTGTTTTGTAGTCAAAGAGGCATTTATCTGGGTAATGTAGAACACTGGGCTCTGAAGTGATGCTGTTGGTGCTTTCTGCGCGAAAATGCCTACATGTCAGACTGAACCGAAGGTGCTGACGACAAGTCAATAGGGGGCGAAAACATCGATACTTACTCAATGGTGCCGTGACCCTCTGCACTCTCCCGCACCACATTGCCCTGAAGAATCTCCTGAGTCTTCACAGTGGAGATTGGCAAGTCCTTATCTTGCTCTGGCTCTGTGAGGAGACATTAATGACATTATAACAAGATATGACTGTAGTGAAACAGTATACGTGTGTGTGTGTGTGTGTGTGTGTGTGTGTGTGTGTGTGTGTGTGTGTGTTACCTGTGAGTATCACAAGGCTTTGCTGTCGATGCAGTATGCTTTTCTTTAGCCCACTGTCTGCTGGGAGCAGTGAAGGTATTTCAGGCAGGGGCTCAGACTTGGGTTCATCCGGAGTAATAGCAGGGTCACTGAAGCCGTTCTCCAGTCCGTTCTCCTTGGGCTCCTCCATGGAAGACCTCCAAGGCCGCAGAGTCATCGGCTGCCCATTTCGGCCCATGTACCTGCAGGCAAAAGGGCAGAGTGAAGAGCGATGACAACGAGAAGGCATGTGGATTGCATGTTTGTGCATGTCTGTGTGTGTCTTGATTAATGTGATGTACATTTAGGAAAAATACTTTTGTTCACTTTCATGGAAAGAGCTGGATGAAAAGATTGATGTCACTCTTATAAATATCAAGCTACAAACCAGACAGTTAGCTTAGCTTAGCATGCAGACAGGAAATGGAGAAACACTTCACTGAACCCCCCCAAGCCTTTCACTCCACCTTTACATAGTCTGTAGCACAATGGGACTGTCTGCCCACACCAGCCTAAAGCCATGTTTCCACTGAACACTTTGAAATAATGCCCTTAGAGCCAGGATGTAACCTATACAGACATGTGCCTAAACTCTAGACATGTTTAGTGTTTCCACTGCAGACAGTAGTCTTAAATGTAGGGGGGGAGGGGGAGGGGTTGTTACCAGATAATAAAAGCACTAGTCAATCCAGCTCTCACTGTATTTCCTATTTATGGGGATGCAAAGGAATGTCTACACCTTATTGGTCATCCATGGGGTTGCGCGCCAACATTTTTAGAGCAAGACCAGGCTTAACTGTTTACAGCCCAAGCACTGAGTCCTTTTTTGAGCAACATTGACAGTTCTCTCTTGACCAGTCAACAGACAGGTTTAGCAGCGTTTTCTTGCCCCACCGTATCTGATCAGTGTGCTAGGTACCTCCACAAAGAGGTGACACATCACATGGTCCATATAGCAGTGATTCATTGGAATTACCTGACAGAAGAGGGTGTCTCATATTAAACTTCATCACACAGACACACCAGTTTAATATTGTTAATTGCAGGTTGCTGGGTTCTGATTTGTATTGTTTCATTTTGGTAACCTCCATGATGGCAACAGTGTAAGTGGAAAAACAAGATTTGTGGTGTTTCATACGTATCATATAAATGTTTCTGAAGTGACACAGTATATGAGTTCACGTTGTTATCGGAAGGTAGAGGGGATAGTGGATGGCGTAACACTTGGGAAAGACACCGGCCAAGGTGCAGACTGCTGTAGACTACTGTTCAAGACCAACAAATAACAAAAGTGGATTTTTTCTAGCAGTGCTTTGCTGTGTTTCCAGCAGGGATGGTGCCACCTGCCTACCGTTGCTGCTTCCTCTGCAAGCTGCTTTGCAACCTGCCTCCACCCCAGCTCCTCCTTTTCACGCTGTGTCTGACGCATCAATATAATTTCAGTTTGTCAATGTTTGTCTGTTTGCTTGCTCTGTTCTGTTCCCGGGGGGTTATTGTTGCTGCTTTCCTGCTGTTGCTGCAGGGAGGTTTGCTCTCTCTACCTTAAGGCTTTCCACGAAGGTGCATGAAAGGGCGAAGAGGTTTGCTCTCTCTACCTTAAGGCTTTCCACGAAGGTGCATGAAAGGGCGGAGAGGTTTGCTCTCTCTACCTTAAGGCTTTCCAAGAAGGTGCATGAAAGGGCGAAGAGGTTTGCTCTCTCTACTTTAAGGCTTTCCAAGAAGGTGCATGGAGGGGTGGAGAGGTGTGCTCTTTCTACCTTAAGGCTTTCCAAGAAGGTGCATGGAGGGGCGGAGAGGAGTGCTCTTTCTACCTTAAGGCTTTCCACGAAGGTGCATGGAGGGGCGGAGAGGTGTGCTCTTTCTGCCTTAGGCTTTCTGCATAGGCTTTGGAAAGGCAGAGAGGCCCCAGAACAGAACCATACCACCAAATCTAATAATGCAAATGGAAATAAAGTTTTCTTTGACTAAAGTGGTCCTGACTGAACTGGGTATTGGTTTTATAAGCTAAAACGTGATCTTTTCCTAACCATGACCAAGTGATTTTTGTGCCTAAACATAACATACAAATGTCACTTATATATGGTTTGCAGAAACATACAATGATTGAGGTGGTGTACTAACATTACTTTACCAGCCAACAAGGTGTTTAAGTAAAAAAAAAAAAGTCCACACTTAATTTAACCAAAGCAAAGACACTTATGGTCCTCGCAGGATGACGCCTACTGACGTTGATAATCTGCTGGCTTTACCTTGAACGCCACCATGGGGTTGACATTTTCCATTTTTAGTGAAATGGCTCGAAAACTATAGGATGGATTTCCAAGAAATTTGGCTCAAATGTTTGTTTTTGTACGTGTGTGTGCATTCAATTCTTGAGAATTTCATTTTACAGCATATATCGATTTGTTGTCCCTTTCACAGATGTGTGGAGAACTGGATACAGTGTTGGAGGCAGGGCCCCGTTCATTCCTGTGAATGCTGTTCAGTAATGCAAAACAGTTTGACTTTGCAGGTATAAAATTACCCAGATCTTGTGCATCATTGGGCCCATGGAACAAGCACAATAGAGACTTCCACTTTAGAGCCCCACTAACTTGAATTTATTTATTTAATTATTCTTATTTATCTAATTTAATCAAAATGTTATCGGACAGAATGGATAAAATTCAAGTAGTGAAATGAGTCATTTTACAAGGAGCTCTGATGCTCAAAAAATGTATCTACTGAGTTACAGATGTCTCTTTCACAATGTAAGTCTGTGGGGAAAAGGCTCTCTGGGTCCAAAGGCATCATATGACAGACTTGGAAGTTGTAGTTAAACAGTTTGGCCACTTTGTAAAATTGGCTTCAAATCCTGGCACACTTCTCGGGGCCTGATCCCTTTACTCTTACTTAATCCTCCTTTCTTCCTGCTTTTCTACTCCTTCTCTTGTTCTCATATGTGAACTTAATTTGCACAGCCTGAACAAGACCCTGGGTGGATAAAAGATGATAGACAAGTATCGTGCTCTGACCTTTCAGTATTATCTTTTGTGCCTTTTATTTTTTACTAAGAGTCATTTTTACTGATGTATGAGGACGCTCTCATCTCTTTGTTTTGTCCCACCCAATTCAAACATGAACAAACAATTCAAATCTCAGATCCCACGTACTGTCTCTCCTTGCATCAATGACATCAGTCAAAGTCACATCCTGAACTGAAAGCGTCTTCAATCTAAAGACAAGAGGAAAACCAAAGGCAGCACTCCAACCTGTCTGTAACCTGGCAAACAAATTAATTTCCTCAAATTATAAAATGACAAACACATGGCTGATGCAGCCAATGCGCTAATTTGCAAAGGAGCTGCATGTGAGATGTCTGTGATAATTAAAGGCCATGCCACAAGATTGGAATATTCCCTCATAAAACAGCTTGATGCTGGCAGAGAAAGGGTTGTGAGAGCAGACAAAGACGAGTTGACTGTCTGGATTCTATCAACCTCTCTGCTTCAAGACAGAGCTAGATATTTAGGCAGTGAATCACTAGTTGAAAGTTTGTCATCTTCACTTAGTTTATCATTAGTGCTTTTTTGTACATAAAAAATTACTACAATTTCTTGTCATTTTCCCACCACTGCTGTTACATGTCACAACACATGACATTATTTGTTTGACAGCTATATAAAGGAATGTTTAAGAAAATGGTGCTGTGTCCCGTGTGAAACCACGTGAACGTTGAGTATTTTAAGTTGTCCTAAGTAGGTCGTCATCATGTTTCTTTTCCTAAGCCTAACCTTCGTAACTCTATGTTAAATTTGTAGCTTTATGTTGAGTATGTAACATGATGACGCTTGTCTAACCTACGTGATTTAACGTTAACTACATAACATGACACTTGCCTTAACTTAACCTACATAAATTCACGTTAAGTACGCCCAACCATGTGTCTTTTCCAAAACCTAATCTACATAACTAAAGTTAAATTTTTAGCTTTACGTAAAGTACATAATTTGACGACACTTGCTTAAACCTAACCTATGTAATTTTCTGTTATGTACGTAACATGATGACACTCAACCATGTTGCTTTTCCTTAACCTAACCTATGCAGCTTTGCGTTAAGTTTGTAGATTTAAGTTAAGTACGTAACATGATGACACTTTCCAAACCTAACTTACCTAATTTTCGTTAGGTACGTAACATGACGACACCCAACCATGTTTCTTTTCCTTAACCTAACCTACGTAGCTTTACGCTAAGTTTGTAGATTTGCGTTAAGTACGTAACAAGACGACAAAGTAAGTATGAACCGTGACAACGTCCAACCAAATCTGTTTTTGTAAACCTAACCAGTGTAACTTTACTTGCCTATACCTAACCTACGTAAATTTACCTTAAATACGTAACTTAATGTTACTTATGTAATGTGATGACCCCATTTGAGGGACACTAGCTAATTCATTAGGTACCATACAAAATGTTCATAAGATATCCTACGAACCGTTAAATGAAGATACATTGTGTGTGTAGTCTGCCCTTTATATGTAATTTGCTATATCAATATGAGTATTTATGTGCTGTCTTTTTTATTTTGCTCCACTGTTCTTTTTCACAGTCTGTAAAGCCGCCTGAGTGCTCTGGGAAAACCTTTTCAGCTCCACAGTATTAATTAGTTTCTTGGCTGACGGAGAAACCACTAAATCCCAACTGAAGAATTGTTTCCTGCTCCCTGTGACGATTTCATTCCTTTCTCTGACCCTTGCCCTCACCTGCCCTCTTCACGCTCCAGCAGACGTCGGTAAGTGCCGATCTCTCGCTCCAGCCTCATCTTGGTGTTGAGGAGCTGGCTGTGGCGCTGACGCTGGGTGGCCAGCCCGCTCCTCACCTGCTCCAGCTCGCTCTCCAGCCCAGCTATCACCTGGGAAAGGTCCTGCAGCTGGGTGGAGTACAGCCGCTGGGTGTTCTGTAGGGAGCTCTCCAGGCCTTTCTCCTGAAAAGCAAGAAGTACAAAAGCTATTAGGATAATGACAGGTTATTATGTTTTTAATAACTCCACAATGAATTTAAAGAAGTGCATAGAACCTATTAATGTTTTAACTGTACATCGTGTAATTGTTAAAAAACAAGAGGCATCGTCCCTCACTGGTTTCCCATGACCAACATTGCCAATTTTTTTGGTTAGTTTGATCTGGCCATGCCCTCCTTTGCCCAGCTCAACCAAGGTCTCTGTAGTGTTGAGCCAAAAGGACACTCATGGTTTATGGTGTACAGTACATTGTCATATTTTAAGCATACCTACTGTATGCTAGCTACTGCTAGCATTAAGCTCAAAGCACAGCTGAGTCCTTCGAGTTAATACGTGTAAATGTATCAAACTTTTTGAGTTTGATACTCTTTGAAAATATGGTGTCAGTTTCTCCATGACACGGTTGACAGCTAGAGTTGCCCGCCTTCAAAACCTCACTGAAATATATTACCATTTGTCATGTATAAGTTTACATTAATAAAGATAAAATATTCATATGAACTTACTGATTCAGCATCCCACTTGCATGTAGAAAGGCTATGTAAACTCATTAAGATGTGTCAAGGGTTGGTTCAAAGTCCTATTGAAAGGTCTGAAAACACTGTAGATGATGGGCTAACACGTAGCTTTACAGCATGTTATGCTATATTTTATGTTACTAATATTCTGTGTCTTTAAATTGTCATTACTACAAAATAAACACATGCAGTCTGCCACTTGCAGTGGAAGACTTGTTATCAGTGTGATAGCTGGGGAGTTGGCCGTGGTGATACGAGATGACGTGCGGTTTCTTACCATGGCATGCAGGGTCTCGATCTCCACCTGCAGGGAGTGCCACTGCCTCCTGGCCTCAGCGAGCTCGGCCCGGGCCTCTCTCAGGGCAGCGCCGCCGAGGCTCACCTGTGTCCATGCTGCCTCTTCCTGGGTGAGGTGACAGGGGTCAGACGTTAGAATAGGCACAGGAACCCCACCACCACCACCAAAGCCACTGTCTCACACAACCATTCAAACACGCTGTCTCATTTTAAATTCAGTAAACTCCAACTGCATGAGATAACAAGGGAGGAACTGTTTTTCTAACCCAAAAATGTGCATGTAATGTGTTGTACATGAGAGTGTGTGGATTCTTGGAATTAATATCTGCACTACATGAACCAAATAGGCCTGATAAGAAAAACTTACACACACACACACACACACACACACACACACACACACACACACACACACACACACACCCCTTATTGGTAACAGTTCTCGACCATCGACACTCAGTCAGACAGTCAGAGGAGAAGCAGCCACAGGTGGTGCTGCTGGAAGTTTGTGTGTCAGTTTAGGTAAACAGACAGTGGAGTAGATACCCAGGCCTGCGTGTACACACAGCTGTACAAGCTGTGTTGACACACTGTACAGCTGTTAGGCGCCTCACACCCTCCGTCCTCGCCCCCGTTCAAACGCAGTGAAGCGGCGAAGCTGTCTCAGCACAGTTATGACAATATTTTGACAGTAAAAACAAAAGAAGATGACTCAAGTTATGTGAGTTATTCTCTGTTTAATTTATTACTCCAGTGGTTCTCGTTTTCTCTTCGATGCATAAAGTATATTTTAATTAATAGGGAAATATTTAACAAGCAAATTTAGGCAGAGATGATCCTACATCAGCTCTTCATTACTGATAACACTTGGATAAAGTTGGATGTCAATGGCAATGAAAATTATTTTCCATCTGTCATCTCAGGCAGTGATGGAAGAGGTCCTTATTTACTGAAACTGAAAAGTTAAAGTAGCCTACATATTATACAGAATGGCTCCTGTCACAGTGTTACATTATTATATATTATATTAACAAATTCACTGTACCATAAGTGGTGGAGCTTATTTAAACTACTTTATGTACTGTTTGGTGGTTTAATCCAAAACAAAGTCTTAGTGCTGCTGTTAAACTCCGCCTACTTAGGATAACAAAAAAAGTTTATCTTGGGTGCTTCTGTAAAATAGACAATCGACAGAGGATCACAGAAGAAATACCCACACACCAATTCAAGTGAGCTGGACAGCCACAAAAAAAGTTCACAGGCTGAGATCAATGCCAGAAAATGGCAATTTATTCGGAACATCCATGCACCAAAAGAAGGTGCTAAAAAAGTACAAAAAATAGAATTAAAAAGTTATAAAACGGCAGCAAATGTTTCAGTCCTTGACGATCATCAGTGCCACTGCCACTGTCAGCTGGTGCCACTAATTAAATGAGATCAACTCTGAGGAACAGAGGCCTGACTACCAAATCATTATCACCTGTCCAATGAGTATTGTACAAATCACAACATCCTCAAATACCAATGTACGATAAAAGAAGGGGGAAAAAAAGAGAAAATAATAAAATAATTGAATAATAAATAAATATTTTTTAAAAATATATGAAAAAATAAATTAAAAAAATACAAAATATGACAAAGCATATCCAAGAGTATAATCTATAACAGTGCATCACATCTTATTTTCTGATCATATGTTTTGTATCTAAAATCTTAACTTAAATTACTGCCTCGCAGTTGCATGCCTCTGCTAACCAGTCAAGTTACAGTTTACATCCGTGTCTGTCCACACTTATATGTATAGTATGTATATATGTATATGTATATATGTGTATATGTATAGTATATGTATAGCCATGGTAGTTGACAATGTTTCAGATGTGGATGATGCTGCAAAGGAGCTACAAATTCTCAAACACAGATGCTTCACACTCATCTTCACCGCACAGTGTCATGATTAGTGTCACTAATTCAGTATATGACCAAATGTTTCCCCTCTCAGTTCTTGAGTTGTGCCATTGAGTAATGGCCAGAAAAGTGTTTTACACTATAATATGATGTCACAGTGAAGTTGACTCTTGAAATTTGGACATAAAATATCATCATTACATTATCATATCCTATACAATATTTGTGTTCAATTTTGTCATAATTCATGCATTAATTCTTTAGTTATGTCCAAAATGGTGTTTAGTGAGGTCACAGTGACTTGTGACCACCAAATTCTGACCAGTTCATCTTGAGTCCAAATGGCCGTTTGTGCCAAATTTGAGAAAACTGACTAGAGGCTTTCTTCAGGTATCATGTTCACAAGAATGGGAGAGACAGACAGAAAACCCCAAAACATACCTTAGCCACAGCTGTCACAAGCACGTAGAGATATCTAATAACTACTGCTGTCAAATTTATTAAAAAGTGAGAAAGAAGTTACAACACTTCTCTCAGAAATGTAGTAGTAGATGTGTAAAGTAGCATAAAATGGAAATACTATGCAGAGTATAAATAGCTTCACATTGCACATAAAGGTATACTATACTGTGCAGGAATTGTTGGCTACTGTATATAAACAATAGTGTCAAGAGTGAAAGTGAAAGTTAACCCTAGCTTTGTCTACTTGGCATTTTGCCTTGCTATATTTGCTGTGTTGTGATGTCCGTAGCTTCCTCTTGGATGCATGTTGCTCATGGTCTGGCGCCTAGTCACTACCTTTATATGAAGTCCAAACCTCACGTGCTTGCTCTGCCTAGGAACAGCACAGCAAAATAAGAAGAATATACAGGCAGATGGCAGATAAATTCACCGCCACACACGTATAGTGATGATTGAGAGTGATTACTATTGTATGAGCTGAATGAGCTTGCTGGGAAAATCCTGCATAGTGTACCTTTAAGTACAGTGCTTGTGTTGTACTTAATTCCAGAACTGATCTCAGGTGATATTTCATACATCACTGGTCTAATTTTGACAGACTACTGGTGTCTATATCTTTGTGTATATTTTTACTGATCTGATTTTTCTATTATGACCCATTATGTAGATTCTATCTGAGCCTCTTCCTGTTTTGACCACTAGTAGTGCTATAGAGCAATGTTTTTCCAGGCGGGCCTGTTTTGTTTGTATAGTGCACATGCCTCAGGGCACACATGCATGACACAACATATGTTGCTGCCACTGGTTTCACACTATTTTACAGATCAGCAGTTGGCATCCACTGAGAAACACAGCAACACGCCAAAAAGGGGAGGGAGGAAGTCTACAAGCTTGTAAACATGAAAGCAAAGAATGCAGAAAATCAGCTTTGCAAATGTTTTATGATGAAGGAAATGAGTTGAGCACATTCATGACCTCAAGGATACACACAATGTGTTTTTATTTATGTGTTTATTATCAGGGACAGTGCACATAAATCAACATCACTGTAAATGTGTAGCCAAAAGGCTAATTGTTAAATGTTATCCTTCCTCAGCCTGGTGTTAAACTGGCCAATAAAACAACAAATAAAACACACAAGCAAAACAGGATGGGAAGCTTATAGATACAGCAGCATCATGCAGAGTAGGACATGTAAAAAGCAGGCAATAATACAAAACAATGATGAGCAAACAACCAGTTGAAACACGACAAGCAAAAGTCACATTTTCGAGGACGTAGCAGAAGCAGACAGTCAGCACAGACAGATGAAGCATGACAACATACAATCACATGATGTTACAGAAGAAAGGTATAACCAAAAGGCACACAACTTTTGTCTATTTACAAAAAAAAGCTCCACAGTGCACCTTTAAGATTAAAAAGAGTAGTGGATTTAATGATGAAGGTCCTGTAGTGTTGGTAGTTTTGTTGCCTGCATCAGAATTTTGACTCTACATTGTAGTTTAGACTTTATCAACTCATGAAGTTAACATTACAACTCAACTTTTACCTGGGTCAGTTCATAATAATGTCCAGCTGATTGCGTGTTAATATGCTCGGAAAGCCCTTATTCTGAAAGACAGTGCACTATCTTAAGGCAAATATCCTCTGTGATAATTATGGACGTCATGCAGGCTTGACTGCAGCGTTGTGTAACAGTTACTTCAGTGGTAGAGACAGAGAAGCTCAGATGTAAACAACGACATTTCAAAGAAACCTGCTCCATTTTAGCACCGTGGTAGCTCTTAGCCCTCGGCCAAGGCACTTTATTGTCGCTGTCAGACCAAAGTCATTGTGCTGTGGCTCAGGAACACTGGGGTAAGACAAGGCACCCAGACTGCGTTTTCTTTCACAATAATAAAAAGGAGGACAGTCAGGCTGAAACAACAGTAGAAAAGCTCTTACTTTGAAATGAAAAATGCTGCTGTTATCGTAGATAAAGGATGCAAATGTTTGCAAGATTCGTAAATGAGAATGCTGAGGTTGTAATTTGGCTCATAAATATTTAATGAAGATCAAGGATCATTCACTCAGAGTAGTAGCTGGTGCTGTAACACAATACTGTAATTCTGTGTAACAGTGAGAAGGTGAAGGGAGTGAGGAGACAATCGCACACAGACACACACAAACCTGCATGAAGGCAAATACACAAAAGGCAGAGAGGCATGGGTGAGTTGTAACCCTCCGGCCTTTCACCACAGTCAACAAACAATAACCATTTAACTCAATATACATCACTCAGCCTTGCCTGTGGGACAGCCTGGAGTTGGTCTGAGGGTGTGTCTGCCTGGCTGCAGGCCAGGACAACATGAGAGAGGCATAGAGAGAAAAAAAAGATAAGTGAAGATGCAGGAGTGGATGCGTACCTCACTGAGAATTCCGTGTGTTCTGGATGCTGCTGCTGCTGCTGCTGCTGCTGCTCCAGAGCGGCTGGGCCCGACCAAGCCGGGGAGTGGATTTGACGCGGCACCCAGGCCGAGGTGTCTCTCGCCCAGGCCAGGAAGTCTGCCCTGGTCGCACTGCGCTCTGATTCGGTCGAGGAGCTGGGTGAGCTCCATCCCTGTGCCATCCTCCTCCTCCCCTCCTGCTGCTGCTGTGGCCGTTGCTAACAGAGCATCACAGGAGCCGGCCTGCTGCAGCTGCAGAGCCCGGGCTGCCTGCAAACAGCCAACCAGATGGATCAGAAGGGGGAGGGAGGGGGGGACAGAGAGAGGGAGAGAGAAAGAGAGACAGAGGAAGGGTGAGAGGAGAATGATGTAAATAGTGAGAAGATAAAAACAAGACAAAAAGGCAGATGAAACTTGTTTGCGACTGAATAAGTGATTGAATGTGAAGGAGAAAAAGAGGGCAAGAGTGATGTGTGTGTGTGTGTGTGTGTGTGTGTGTGTGTGTTTGAGTGTGTGTGTGGGGCAGAGAGCTGTGAGGCAGTCCACGCAATGCAGAGGCAGGAGAAAACATACGAATCAGGTACTGAGCCCTACATGTGTGAAGATGCGTGTGTGTGCGTTGTATGCAGGAAACGACAATAAAAGTGAGGAAGCATTAGTCAGCAAGAATGAGGAGGTGGGAAAGGGGGAAGAGAGAGGGGGCAGATGAGGTCAGGGTAAAGGGATGAGGAATTGTTGGATGCTGTGAAATATAGCGAATACACACACACACACACACACACACACACACACACACACACACACACACATGTACTCTTCTTGTTTAAATCCAGTTGTCTGGTCACAGTCAGCATCTCAAAAGTCCTTTCCCTCATTCTCTGGGGACAAATTTGTGAACCTGTACTTAATGGCATAATTCCAGAATTTTGGAATGGGGTTGTATGATGGTAGTTATTTATAGTCAGAGTGTTAAATACAGTAGATGGCAATCAGCATGCCCCTAGTTTGGAGAAACAAACTGCCACAGAAGCTAACCAATACACTGCTGTGGATGGGGGGCAGCAACGAAATGCATTTTAGACTCACCAAAAAAGTAACACCTAAAAAGTTAATGAGTTTCAGTGTATGCTATATTGAGATTATTTCCACCACTTTACTTTACTGCAGAAAGCCCTTTTTCAACACGGAAGTTTTTAAAGGCTTCAGTTTCCTGTCTTTGCTCTCTTCAAACGCACCAGACTCCATTGAGAAAAACAGCAATTTAAGCTCACTGAACACGGTAGTTGCTGGTCTACCGCTGCCTCGATCGGTTGTTTTGTGTGTGTTATTGTGTGAGTTTACTAACTCTTCTAATCCCCAAAGTCACTCAATAACACACACACAATAACTGATCAAGGCAGTGGTGGATCAGCAGCTCCTGTGTTCAGCCATGCTAAATCTCTGTTTTTCTCAATGGAGTCTGGCTTTCAAGAGAACAATATAATGGCTTCAGTTCCCCATCAAGGTAAAGCAGTAAAAATATTCTAAATATAGCATGCACTTAAATTGATATTGTTTTTTTTTTTTTTTTAGGTGGCTGAAATATGTTTTTCCGCTGTCCCTGTCCACAGTAGCTTCTGTGGCAGTACTCCTGCCTGCTTCTCCAAACTAAGGGTGGAAGATTTGGTAGTCGGAAGTGCCGACTCCAAATGATCTATTTCCGACTTGTGGAGAGTCAAGCTACTTGCATGGCTAATTTAGTTCAGTTTCACAAACACATACACACTCACTCACATGCTCACACACTTGGGTGGCTGTGGCTTAGAGGTAGAGCGGGTTGTCCACTAATCGGAAGATCGGTGGTTCGAGCCACGGCTCCTCCAAGTCACAGTATCCTTGGGCAACATACTGAGCCCCAAAATGCTACCAAATGGCTGTTCCATTGGTGTGCGAGTGAGCTAAAAACTGAGTAGCAGGTGGCACCTTGTATGGTTGCCTCGGCCACCATTACTGCACAAATAACTTTATTAGAACAAGACCTACAGCAAACCTTCACTAGATATAAGTTTCAAGCAGGCCTGTCCAGCAGTCCCACCATCTGATTCAACTTACCATCACCTGCCGGTTAGTGAACATCTCAGCATGTCATCACCAAAGAGAGAGGAATATAACCTCAGCTCTGATGGAACAACTACAATGTCAGTCAGTGAACTTTTGTCCAAACTGTCCTGATCCAAACTGCTCCTCCTCGATATGACCAGTCCTCTGCTACCCCAGGAATCACACCAGGAGAGACTATTCCTATCGATCACTGTCCTCCAGGTGTCTCAGTCATGGCTAACATTAGTGTTTAAGGTGCACAGTGGTACTTAATTTGCAAAGTCCTCTACACAAACTCGCTCACCCTCTACAAAAACACTCAGTGCAGCAAAGTGCTGTTAGATGTCACATTTAGACACCTTATCGCCCACTACAAGAGACCGCTTGAGGCTTGTGAGTGGCTCTCACTCTGTAAAACTCCTGAGTAGAAGAGAGACCAATCCTTTTAGACGTTTGGCTCCATAGTCGATGCTAAGTCCAATAAACTGCTCAACTTCCAGCCATAAAGAAGTCCAACACCATCTTCCAATTATGCAGGTAATTTCCTCCAATGCCCATGATATCTAAGTCTGTCCTGCCACTGTCTCTAGCCCCAAAAACACTGTAAGTGCTCCCCTAAACTTTGCCTCACAGGTGCTGGATTATCCTCCATTTGTGAGCCAATTAGAGGCATCATCAACATTTCTGGTCCCTCACTTGAAACCATTTTGACTTTCATGAGCGTACCAAGAGCTAATGCTCCTGACAATATTGCTCCCAAGGCCACTGGAGCACACCATGTGAACGTTTCAATTCCACAAAGGGCTACAAATGCAATCCTATTTGTATAAACAATCTTTTTTTCTCCCAATCTTAGGACGAGACATGAACTCAACTGGCAGGATGTCATTGTTAAGTCTTTTGTATTCTTTGTCTGAGTGAATAAAGGGTGCATTAAAAATAGACAGGCACAGGCAGACACGTGAGTTGGAAGGGAAAAAAGAGAGGGAAAGGTATCAAGCTTTTGCAGGCAGTACATTTAGTGACCTCAAACTCCTGGTGCATCTCCTGCAGCTCTGTCATGGAGTGCCGAAGGTCTGCCTGCAGTGTGATGCTGTTCTGATCCGCCTTCCTCTTTGACTCCCTGAGCAGAGCAACCTGTTGCTCCAGACGCCTGGTGTTCACCTCCTCCGTCTCACATCTGTGATATGAAGTCAACAGCCAAGGCTATTCATTGAGACCCATTCAGTGTTAATCATTTAACTATGTCATATAATTCAATTACATAGAATCCTTCAATAAACACAGAGAAAATACATTTATTCAAATAGAGTGCAGATCAAAGTCAAGTGGGAAGTTTTTACTTTCCTGAAATATTGACACATTCCTCAGTCCTGCCAAAATCTCAGTTTAAGTGGAACACAGCAGGTGAATAGAGGAAAATTTTTAACTAATAGATGTCAACCTGGAAACCTTCCTATTTGATCACTTATGTCTTGACAATTATTGTTTCTATTGCAAGTTTTCTTTGAAGTTTATGTTTAAATATGCATATAAGACATTACTTAATTAAATATGTGCTAATCTGCATATATTTCTGAACAGAAATCTGAACATTGGATAAAACCAGTTTCAAAATTCTTGAAAGGGGGTAGGGGGTTTCTGATAAGAGCTAGAGAGTATCCTCTAAGGTGACTGAGGATTGTGGTTTGAGTTTAAAGATGGTGCATAACAGTGAAGGAGGATGTTGCAAAAATCAAAACTACAAGAGAAAGGATAAAAAAAGACCTTGACATCATTTAACTGTGTCATAAACAGAGTCCAGAGTCTCACAGACACTCAGCTAGTCAGGAGACACATCAGGTGGAGCTATAAATAGAACAGGTGTTTTTATTTCAAGCTGCAGCGTGTCGTCGCTGTCCTTCAGGGGTTAATGGCTAACAGTGGAGGGTGTGTGTGTGTGTGTGTGTGTGTCTGTGTGTTGAGGGCGGGGTGGGGGGTTGGGGGGCTTGGTGTCACTCTGCATCAATACATAAGTGAAAGTGCCGACGCGGCACAAAGCCTGGCCTGGATTTGTATGCAGGTTGGCTCACAGGAGCGGGAACTGGCCTGAGTTAGATAACAGAGGAATGGAAAAGCATTGCAGCAGGATGAAAACAGGATGTCCTTAATAGTTATTCTACATCCATGCTTAGTATCCTGTGATGCTTTTATGGGCCAATAATGATGATTCCACATCTTCTCTTTGCATGTTTAACTATGTCACCAATTAAGATAAATGTATCTCACTCCTCTACTCTGCACCTGATCATTTTGGACATAAACTGTATGAATGAGCATAACATGTCTGTGGGATGCCATCTCAGGCCTAATATACTCATAATAATAACAATAAGCCCTGTATTGACTGAGGGAGAGGAGCGTTAGAGCTTTCAGGAAAACTACAGCCAAATACAGCTGACCTGGCCTGGATGGCAGCAGCTCTGGACTTCATGCTGTCAGACTGTAGTGCCAGCTGGGCATTCTCCATCAGCAGGTTACCAACCTGGCAAAAACAAAGATACAATAACATTAGATTAGACAGAAGATGCAAAAACAATATGTAACTCTACAGCTGTCACAGTGACTTTGGTCGGAGCTGAGGCATTTGGATGGGTCTGCAAAAATAGTAACTTTGTTTTTGGGAACAACAAGTGATATTTTAAACTGTGAGTCCTTCATCAGAGATTGTACTGTGACGTAGTTAGAAATGTGATCTCAAACATTATCCTACATTATTATATTGTGATATGTTTTACTACCTCCATACAAACATAATAAAGATTGCTTGTTTACTTGTCCTGAAGGAGGCCATGTTTTTCCCACTGCACACTTTTTGACGTGTCATTGTTTAAACAAGGACAACTGGAGGAATAAGCTTAGTATCAGCGATGACAGTGTATCTCCTTTTTCAGGAAGTTTTGATGCCCGTAAATTAAATACAACTTTTGTCCTGTGAGAAATGACTTGGATACTATATTAACATACAGTACAATTCAGTTCATATGTGCCAATCCTGTTTAGATGATTCAAGCTTCTGCACGTTTGAAGTATGAGAACCAAAAACTAACCTAATATTGGCTCATTAGCTTTCAGGTCTTCCTGCGATACGTAAGTTGAGTACCAAAGACATTCAACATTAACATTCAGAGTATTAAAGGGTAATTTCGGTATTTTCCAACCCCGACCCTATTCGTCCATGTTTCCCATGTATTGAGTGAGACTGCTGCAGCCTTATCGATGAAACCGGCAAGGACGTGCTTGATTGATTGATTAAAAGTGCTTGTTTATGCCGCTGACAGGCTCAGATTTCTATTTAAAGTGTCTGAGAACTTGTGGAAAGGATCCCTACAGAGGTCAACTTCTTTGTTAAAAAGTAAGATCCTTTTTGTTTAACCAGAAACAGGGCCATCAGCAAACACACCAGACTCCATTTAAATAAACAGTAATTTAAGCACGTGTAGAGCCAACATACTTTCACATCTAACTATGGGAATTATGGGTTTATTTCAACCAAACCAGAGGTGGTGATTAATGTAACAGTGGAGAGACAAATGAAGATGTGTGTCTTATGATGATAAAATTACATTCTTTTTTAAATGGAACCTGGTTGGTTTGAATATAGTGCTTTTTGGGCTGTTTCTGGCTAAAGAAAAAGGATCTCACTCTTTAACAAAGAGGTCAGTCTCTGTAGGGATCCTTTCAATACTGTTGTTAGACATGTATAATAACAATCTGAGCCTGTCAGTGGCAAAAACAAAATTGCTTTTCTGATTGGTCACTTAGACACAAAACATGGGAAAATAGGTGCTGGTTAAAGATCCAGGTAGATACACTATAGCAGCAAACCACAATCTGCTATGTAAAGATATGGCGGAGTAATGGCGTCCTGAGCAGAGAATTAAACTACACTCCCTCTGTGTGCATTGCAATATGAGCCTCACTGTGGTTTTTTGTGGTAAGCCAGTCCGACCACGTGTGCACCCTACTGGCTAGCTTATCACTGCTGCTTTGCACTGTGCTCATGGTAGTTACCGCTGATATCGAGAGGGCATTAAGGAAGCCTCTGCTCCCCCACCCAGTTAACATTGTTAGCTCTATCAGCACTGTTGCCATTGTTTAGCACTATTTTTGGAGTTGGCATCGTTAGCTGACAGCCCCCAACTCAGTTGCCTCCATAAAAATATAAAGAGAAATGTTGCTGAGTGATGCATGAAGCCAAGAACATTTGATCTCTGAGGTGTAAAATTTCTCAGAGCCCCCAAACTGTTGGGCACATAGTGCAAGCTAGTGACTTATGAGCAGCTAATTGCTCGTTTAGCCCTCCACTAACTTGACAGGGGATAAAATGATTCAATCGTTCGGCTCTTCTGAACTTCAGAAATGTTATCAGACTGAATGGATCAAATCCCAATCCTGAATCGAATCATACTGTGGGGGCTGTGATGCTCAAAAATATGTAACCACTTATTCACAGATGTCTCTTTCACAATGTTAGTCTATGGGAAAAACTGTTTTTGGGCCCTATGGCATCACGTGACGGACCTGGAAGTTGTAATTCCATGTTTGGCCACTATGTCAAATTGGACTGAAAGCCCAGCTCTGTTCTTGGAAGCGTGATATAGCCCCTTTAAAAGCATTACATCATATTTTGGTAATGAAGAAGAAGAAAAGCTAGCTACACACCAAGTCAAAACTGTCATTATTTTTGCCTCCTTTTTTATCCTGAATTACTGCTCCATTAAACCTCACCACATCTGATTGCTGAATGAACTGTCTCTGTTGACAGAACGGGGACAACTGTGTCTCGCAGATTCACCCACTCACCAAAAAGCTGTGATGAGCCAAAGGTGTCGAGCACACCAGAACTTTTGTATTAAAGTGAAGTAGTCATGCTGTGTCATTATTAGTATACGATATTTTGGAAAAATGGGAATCACAGTGATATCTCAAGAATACATAACACTGTCACTCTCTCAACTTGTTTATCTTCTATAATCAGATAAAAATCACGTAGTAATAACTATTCTGGTTTGTAGCACAATAAATTGGCTGTTGCTATCAAATTTTGTTTTTATTTTTGGGGAAACTGAGGTTAAAAGTCTGACAAGTCACATTCAGAACAAAGATGTGTTCAGTTTGGGCACAGAGTTCATCGCTTGCTATGTACAAACTGTATGCATACTGTATGCGGAATAAAGCCAATATCTTACCTCAACACAGCTGACAAATGACTGTATTTATTTGTTTAGCATTAGCAGTCACTAAATTGTACAGAGGCTTGTGTAAAAATGCCCCAAATGGTACTGTTCTTTACAGTTTCATTTGATTCTCTCTGTTCAGTTGTACAAAAAGGTGGCACCTGGACTCTTATCACACACACAAAGATGTTAACACACCTTAAATCCCTTTGTTTATTCCAGCACTTTCAGAATGAGACACACCCATGTTGAAGGCAAGCCTAAGATAACCTGGAATATTCCATAACATTTATATCATAAACACACACTCATTCTGAGCATGTTTTATTACACTGCCCTGTTTCTGAGCCCCAGCGAGATGAGTGAATTAGTAAATCAACGAGATACTTAAGCTAAGTGGCAGTCATTAAGTGTGTGCTGTAAATTCTTAAGTCGATAAACAGCAACGTAATCCTATATGTTAACAAAGAAGCATCCCCTGGATCACTGAACAATGCAGAGTTTGCTCTGGTGTCTGTTATAGTCATGGGAACATCAGCCAAACTTTGGAGAAGAGCTGGGTGACGTGTTGAGCAACGAGAAGCAAGAGCCATTAAAGTGTCAGTCAGTGACACTTACTCATGCAGAACGTGACGTAAACACCAGGGAGCAGTTAAAAACTGTTAAGTCAAGTCATATGAGATCACCATACCAGTTAATGGTCTCCTAAGTGGATTGGCCTTTAGAGTAAATAAGAGTGCCGCATTCTTTTTGTGTGTGACAGCAGGCGTTGTTTCTGTGTCTCCCTGGCTCTGACCCAGGTGTGATGAAACATACACTTCCTGCTTCTACTCCTCTCCAAAAGTTCATTTGAACTAGAGTTACCTCTCACTCATGGATTAACATAATTTTAAGACTTTTTAATACCTTTTCACCACCACTTTAAATGAGATTCAAGACCAAACTTGTGATGGACATACACACCAAAACTATAAAAAATACTCTTTCCAAGTAAACACACTGAAGTCAGTTTGAAATGAACAGCAAGGCAAAATGCACTGATGATGTTGGTGAAGATTCTCAGTCATCCAGGTCACAGTAATCTAAAGTGCTATATCATAGGCTCAAATGGACTTGCTTGAGTTTCTCAAAGACATTTCACCTCTCATCCAAGAGGCTTCTTCAGTTCTACCGGACTGGTGTAGAGTCGCAGGCTTTAAACTCTGTGTGAGTGTGAACCCTTACAGAGTTGTTGAGGTCACATGTTCTCTGAGTTTCAGAGTCTTTAAAGTCACATGTGAGTCGTTGACCCACCTGGCCATTGTGCGTGTCATTAGGGTTAGCTGGGCACAGGTGTGAATGGGTGTTAAGGCCCAATCCCATTTCTACCCCTTAAATCTTCCACTTGGTATTGAGTGCCCTCGTTTGCGAGATAACCCTTGATGAGGGAAGTGAGAAATATTAGGGTAGAGATCTTTCCCTAAGAGATGAGACACAACTTCATGCAAATTGGCGTGGCAGACGTGCAGGCATACGTCATGCGTAGTAGCAATGCAAGATACCGGTAATCATTCAGGTTTGAAAATGCCAACTCCGGCACTTGTGTTGTGGCGTGTGCTATGTTTATTCTTCTCGGTCTGATGAATTAATGGAGAAGAAATGCTGAAAACAGGAGGCGCCTACGACATCTTATAGTTTTGATCAATTTTGTTCGGGTAAGTCGATTTGTTGAAATATTTTGACGCTGTGTTCAACCAAGTTGCTGATGAGTTTATGCTAGTCCAACAATCTGTTGTTTGTATAGCCTGCATTCTGATCGTACAGTAACAAATTGTTTTCCAAAACAACACTTTACACATCATAGTTTCTTCTACACTGTTTGGCTCGTCACAGACAGGCCGCTCGCCCAGCGCCTGCTATGTGGCCTCGCCTCTTCTCTCTGATAACTTAATGTGTGCTCAAATTATTACCATGAGCTGAATTATCTGCAGAGGTCTCTTTCTTTCCAAAACAAATCACGTTACAAATCAGTGTTTCTCCGATGCTGGTTTGTATGTCAGAGCTAGGCCATTAGCCTAGCACCTACTAACGTGTGCTCAACTTTTATCTCTGATAACTTCAAGAGTTTTTTACCAAATTATCTGCAGAGGTGTCTACCTCCCCAAAACATCTCAAGTGAAGAAGAAGCAATTCAGCCTTCTTGTGTACGGTGTATCTGCTTATGTGTGGACTACCAGTGTTTGGTTTGTCCATTCTGGGCTACTGAAGAACAACATGGTGATGCAACATGGCAGACTCTATGGACCGGGACCCGCCCCCTATGTAGATATACACAGCTCATTCTGAGGTAATGAAAAGACAACGGATCTCATTTTCAAGTAATTATACACTAAAGAAAACATACTTCTTATATTATATTCAATTTCTGCCAATATGTCCCTTTGAAGCCTACACACTGGACCTTTAAAACATTTTAAACATAAGAAATAAGCATTTCATTGGTTTGGTTCAAAACTCTTTTTATAGAACTCACATGTGTCTTTTAGCTTAATGACAAATAAGTTTTAATTTCTAGTTGGTTTTGGAAAAGGTTTTAGTAATCAAGAAGAGGGTGTTGTCTCTCCTGGTGCAAAAGCATGACATTCATAAATAATCAACAGTAGTTTACAACTTTCATAGCCTCAAACCCATGTTTATTATGTTTCACCACCATGCATTGTCAGCCTTTCAACAACAACTTTATGAGTGTTAAACAGTTGTTGGTACATGGTGGTTTCATCAGTGTAATATAACACCGCCAGCAGTGGGGCGGTTTTCCTCAACCCAGAGTTGCCACTGCCCTTAAGCCACTTTACCCGGTCTTTAAGTGAACATGCATTTGAGGCTGTTCACATGATGTTGCATGCAGCTGTCAGCAACATTAGTAATCCGCTGTGTCTCTGTTTTGACTGCAGTTCTTGCTGTTTGATTATACACACCTGCTTCTGCTGTCTGCAAGCCAATATGGCCTTGAGCTGATGTAATGGAGCATAATCATTAAACAACAGCAAAGCTGCAACACTGTTCTGGCAAACAGCTGTGCAATTTCCAACATTTTTAAAAGCCCAAGTGACTTTAAATGATCACCTGATAGTTAACAAACAGAGTCTGACCTGAGTACGGAGATCCTTGACAGTCTGTTCCTGCTGGGACCAGTCCCGGGAGTGTGAGGTGCTCCTGACACCCCACTCGGCTATCTGAGCCTCCAGCCTCTGGTTGGCCTCCTGCAGCCTGTTAACCTGCTCCAGGAAGCCCTTCAGGCGGGCGTTCAGACCACACATGGTCCGACTGGAGTCCTGCAGCATGTCCATTGAGACCTGAGAGAGTGCACACCAATATATTTACAGGCACACACAATGAGGCGCTGACATTTCCATACAGTCAAATGACACAGCCGATAGTGCCTATGATGGTCAAAACATTCAGATAGGACGCGACCGACAGACTTCTGTTTCCTGCAGGATACATGCACAGTCATCCAAAGTTATAACTTTCACAGCAAACACTCCACCACCCATTTAAGATCACACGCTGCCAAGGCGTTCACTAGGTAAATGTTTACCCAGTGATACTCACCTGAAGCGACGTGGCCTTCCACGAATAAGGCGCAGTAAGTGTAATAACGAGGCAGTCTGTTCTCCTGGTCACACTGAGCTGATCCACCACTCCCCACAGCTTAGACACATTCCTCTACAGCGGTCGGGTCAACACGTTCTCCTTCCCACTGTGTCCCAGGTCATCAGCAGCAGGCCCCTGAGACAGAGCAGACAGGCTGCTGTTAGCCTGCCGATATCACCGTTTACAAGTCGGGCTGTAGTCTTCAGGGTCATCCACAACAGGGATGTTCCTCCCTGTTTCACCTCACCCCCCAGGCAGCATGTGGGAGAGGGGAGAGCAGTGGGGGTACGCACTGGACACAGTGCTTACATCACCAGCACTCTGGGGCCCTTTGTGCTCTCTGATCCAGGATTACTGAGCCGCTTTCAAACAGGCAGCAACACAAGCTGTGGAGGGAATGTTCAGGGAGACACAGTGACAGGACCTGTGTGTGTGTGTGTGTGTGTGTGTGTGTGTATTTCACTGGTGCTTTAATAAGAGGTTACTGATACATGTACTATAATTACTGTGAAATCTGTGTCCCTAAAGTCAGCTCTGGAGTTAAGTCACACAACTGCGTGCAAACTGTGTGCAGAGTTACCTCTTGCTCAATGACAGTGTTGCCTGGTTTTAGAATAACTGAGTGTTTGTGTCTGTCTGGGTCAAAGGTTTCATCTTCTAAATATTATAATGTGCCCTTCAGTATTTCCATGGATACAATGTACACAGATTCTCCACAGCTACAGCCCTTTGTTTCAGCTCTGACATTTCCATGGCTATCTTGTACATCCAGCAGATGGCAGCATCACAGACATCAGTACTATACTGAAAATATTTAAAGTGTTGTTATAAGATGTATGTTTGGTTAAGCTTAGGTGTGGTGTGACGATTTCAGTGAATGTTTAAATGCCAAGCTGTGATCCAAATGTAAACAAGTGAGTCGGCTCACTATTACAGGAGAATGAAAACACAAGATTGTAATGTGGCATGGCTCCCCAACTGAGTGACAGGTCACTTCATGCAGAGACACTATACAACAACTAAGTTTATGGAATTGGAACTTTCTGATACCACTAACATGAGGCTACAACTTGCTAAACAGTGGCTACTGTGGCTACAAGTGAATGCTAAAATGCTAAATGCTAAAATGTAGCAGGTCCGCTCACACCAAAACTGTCACAGTAGGTGTTTAACTAATTATACATTTAACTGTTAACTGACAATAAAAAAAAATTGAATGATTAATACTATCGGTAAAACAGTTAAAAATAGAGATGGTGAGACAGCGGAGTCTGGTCCTGCCTAGGCTCGAGTCATGTTGCCACCAAGACAATGCCATGATGTTCCTCCAGGGAGACAAGCACCCCTCAACAAGCTTATGACCCAGAGGCAGGGGTGGACACCTATATGAAAGCAATCAGTTCAATATCTGCCTGGTTGGCACGAGCTGACACAGCAGCAGCGGCTAACATCATACACTGAGCCTTTAAATGGTTCCAAAAAACTCACAGCGATACTGAAATGGCTCGACTCTGTCATTGAACCCATAGGGTAACATTAGCCGTGTGATGCTAACAGTTGACCCAATCCAGTGAATGTGCGGGGTGGGCTGATTTTCAGTGTCCCCAGAATGGAGTTCACACTCCTGCAGCAGTATTGTCATGAGAGAGAGTGAGAGTGGGCAAGAAAGCACTTTGCAGCACTACACACAGCTCTACAATCAAATAAGATTTCAGCCCTTTTATGATTAAGGATTAATGATGACAAAGGCCAGTTATCGCTCGCAAAAAATTCCAAATTATCACCCCTATGTCACAGCAAAGTTTATCTAGGTTGATGATGCAGTGAATTTGCAGTTAGTTGGTGATTCAGCTAACTGCTAACGTGCTGGCAAGCTGAGACCATGCTTTGCTTGTCAGTCAGAATCAGCTTCCAAGCTACCAACTTCGCAAACTGTCAGTAAGCCAGCTGGCTCGACAGGTCTCTATCATCACAATAACTTCAAATCATGGATTAAAGAATTGTTTTTTTGTGCTACTGACTGCTGTCTCATCACTGTCTGCAAACCGATCCTCTTTTGTGGAGTAGATTATTATCCAGCAGAGAAGGTTAAGATGGTGCAACACAGCTAATAAAAGCTTCCTCAAGCTTACCCTTACCTCAAAGGTCAGAGGCAAGACAGTTTGCTATTGGTCAACGGCACAAATTTGTTCATAGAAGCTGAACTTGTCACAAAACAGGTGTTGGTTCACTGCTGCAAAAGTTCAGCTTTTTAAATGCTGACGTGACACTAGCATGTCAGGTCACAGCAATGTTCATTCTAAGTTCACTAACATTAGTCAATATTAGCCATCTAATGTTACTGGTTTTACAAGACCAAGTGAGACTGAAGTGGAACACACACATATGCACAAGAAGAAAATCTGCCTCGCAGTTGTATGCCTCCACCAACCACTCAAGTTACTGTCAACATTTATCTGTCTGTCTAGACTCATATTTTGCCATGACAATAGACAATGCTTCAAATATGTAAATATGTTCCTGCAAAGGAGCTACACTGATGAGTCACGCACATCTTCCCCCCCGCAGCACAGAAGATCTACACAATCAGCACAGTTTCAAGGTAGAAACCCAAAATTAGTGTCACCCATTAAGTATCCGACTAAATGTCATTCTTTCAGTTCCTCAGTTATGACGCTGAGTCATGGCCAGAACAGTGTATTTGGAGAATATTTTGATGTCACAGTGAAGTTGACCTTTGAACCTTTGGTTATAAAATGTTATCACTTCATCATTTTATCCTGTTAGACATTCAAGTGAAATGTTGTCATAATCAGCCAGAAAGGTGGTTTGTGAGGTCCCAGTGACCTTTGACCACAAAAATCTAATCGGTTCATCTTTGAATCAAAGTGGACGTTTGTGCCAAATTTGAGGAAATTCCTTCAAAGCGATCCTGAGGTATCACCTTCATGAGATTGGGACAGACGAATGAACGACCCGAAAACATAATGCAAAGTATATAAAATTTGAAATAATTCAGTCACACAGGACTGCTTGTCCTGTCAGGGGTTGTAGGGGAACCTATCCCAGCTGACACTGGGCGAGAGGCGGGGTACACCGTGGACAGGTCGCCAGACTATCACAGGGCTGACACGAAGAGACAGACAACCATTCAGACCATCTGTCCTGCGTGTCTTTGGACTGTGGGAGGAAGCTGGAGTACCCGCTGAAAACTCACACTGGGAGGAACATGCAAACTCCACACAGAGGGGTTTTCCCACCCCGGGTGTGAACCAGGAACCTTGCTGTGAGGTGACACCACTGTACCACCATGTCGCCCAAAAGAAGTTCTTCAACTTTTGATTTTGTAAGAAGAAAATTATTTTTGTTTTCTCACAACTTACATTAAATGCTTGCTCACATTACAAAAATGTATGAGGTGTGAATATGAATCTATTTTCATATGGGGTTTCGGCGCAAGGAGACTCTCTTATATGTTTCTCCGTTCATAATTTGTCTTCAAGGAGCCGGTTTTTTAAATTTGCAGACATTGTATGAGGATTTGCTATTCAGATGATTTGAAGATGGCAAACAAGCCTGCCTTGCTGGGAGACAGGATATTGGGATTATCAAAGGAGAGCCTGCACTTTTATCTGCTCATTGTACAAATATTGTCTCTGTAGTCTCATCTTTTATTCTTTGGGCGGAGAAAGAACAGAGGAGGAGGAGTAACCAGCTGACTTTCTCATGCGGCTTTGCTGACAGTTCGCCAGAGTTGTGGTTTCGCTCATTTGTATGGTTAGAAAAAGAACTGATTGACTGATACGGAGTGAGAACGAGAAAGAGGAAGAACTGTCCATTATAGGAGAGTGAAGTAGGGAAATGTGTGGGAGGAGGGAAATGTTAATGTAAATTTGTAATTAAACGCACACACACACACACAGCATGCTGACTAATCAAACAGTGCCAGACAGTTTGCTTGGACACTTACCGTCATCGCACTCCCACAACCTCTCAGCAAGGTGGCCTGCTGTTGGCAAAAGAGCAGCGATGATGATGATGAGTCATAAGGTTGTTAGTTAAAATCCTGGAAAATTCACACCTGTCAGGGCGTTGCACGAAACTCTGTTCTCAGTGTCTGGGACAAATGATGTCTGCTGTGACTGCAAACAGGGAATGCCACTGAGCCGGTTTTGAGTTGTCATGTTGCTCCCACAAAGATCAAAGAAATCTCTCGCTCGCACATTTGCAGGAGTGTTTGGCCACAGGAATCACGTAACTGAGGGCTCCTGGGAAAAGCAGGTAGTGACTTGTTGGGCAAATATCAGGAGGAGAGGTGGAGGCTTAGAGGTGGACACTGCCTACAAGAGGACGAAAACAAACAAGTCAGCCTCAGATTACGGGTTTAACACTGACCAGTCTTATGAGCTCCCTCATGTACCTGACCTCTGTGACTTTACATTCCTCTGCCTCTGTTCCCCCGTGAGGGTGGGTGCTTAGGAGTTCTTTGATCGTTCCATATCTGATCCCATGTTTTCTGTATAAGGATCATTTGACTGGAGGCATTTGACAGACAACAGACAACACTTTGATCCATTCTCTAACAGTTATAAAATAAATTCCATGCCAGAAGGTTTTTGTCCCAACATGATATCATGACGCAAGCCTCTTGTGTTTTGGATTAGAAGGTATTGTGGTTTAAATCCAAAACCACAGAAGGGATTACCTTCACATAAACTATACCAGACTATGTTGTAGGTGCTATGTTCAGCTAAAGTGGGTTTCGTGTGCCTCTGCTTGATATGTAAAGGATAGCAGTGGGTCTTAGGTATACCACATCACTCAACCTGCAACCAACAGGACTTATTTATACCTGTCAGGTTCTCATTATCTTTGCCTTTACTGAAAATAATCAACCATGGTACCCAAATTTCGCTCATAGTGAGAAACCAATGAGAAATAATCAGCCAACAATACTGTTTACGTCTACTCAAAGAACAGCTGGCCCTCTACTTTACTGTTTTGGTTCAGTCTCACAGGTCTCATGTCTCATCAGCTTAAAGTTTTAAGCTATCTGCTCATCATCAAATGGCAGACCAGTCTCGGAAGCCATCAGTTATCATCTAAAGCCTTTGTGGCCAGGGCTAGTATTTTGGGCTGATCCAGTGTGGCAAGCGGATATCCTGACCAAGACTTCCTCCTCCATGTGCCAGTCACTTTGGCCAATCTCTATAAACAGGTTTGAATGCAGTTGAATAAAAAAAAAGAAGCTAAAATAAAGCTTAATTGGCATCAGATAATAGCCGGTGGGTTCCAAGATTGCATTTTGGCAGATGTATTCTGCCTCTCCACACAGACTGTTTACCTGCCACTCAAACATGATTATTAAATACTCTTCGGACTACTGTTATGGAGATTAATGGCAGACAGACAAAATTAGTGACTGGCTCAGCATTGCCAGTATAAAGACTATATTAGGCTATATATATTTTTTCATGCCTTTAGACCTTTCTGAAATTTCAGCAGGGTATACAGTATATGACGGTATTTGTGTGCGGCACTACCTAATCCCCCAAAGCCTAAACAGTAACTTTGCTGCGTTCCACAAGCTCAATGTTCCGTCTTAAACGGGCACTGTGTAGGAATTTCTCCCATCTAGTGTTGAGATCGTATATTGCATTCAAACGGATAGCGCACTCTAATGCCTCACTGTTTCAAACGCATATTACAACAATGGTAGCTGCTGTGTACCAAAAAGCTATGATAACATTGATGAAACCATGTCATCCGATACTTCATGGAGTATTCATTCAGGCTCCTACACAGACACACGTGACGCGAGTTGACAAACCCCCTCCTCACCGTGCTGGCTGTGTTTACAATGTAGGACTGTTGGGGCGGGTGTAAATTGAAACAAACCAATCACATCTTGTCTTTTGACAACTGACCAGTGGCTCAACCTCACACACCTCATCCCTCTCCTCGCAACACTGCGGCGCTAACAGCACTAACAGCGCTAACAGCAGCTAACAGCTGTTAGCAGTGTTGTTAGCGGTGCTGGTCGCTTACAGCTGTTACCCGCTGTTAGCTGTGATTCTCCTGCAGCAGCTCTCTCCACCTGGGAAAGGCTACCCCAATGCTGACCCTCATTTTTTGAAACCGCTGGTTACGTTGCCTTTTTACTTTTTTTCAAATGCACCGGCACTTGTGACTAGCCCGCTTGCTGTTGCTTTTCGTCACTCTACCTGCAGGCGGAAACCGGAAACCGACAAGTGAAAACGCGAAAGGCGATTCCGTATTTCTCAAGTATGTCCCTGTGCGTACCTGTATTTTCAAGATGGCATACATGATGAGACACTGGTCACAATGTATATGTAAATGTGAAAGTATGCTGTTTTCCCCCACGTTCTTTCTCTACCATTGCTAGCCAGCTATTCACAGTCCTGTAACGTTATCCCCACCAATGGCAGAGGCCAGAAGAGACTGACCTCTAATGGTGCATGATGTGCACTGCATACAATACATCCTCAATACAGCATCTGTCTAGCAGTTTAATAAAAGATGTCTGTCTATGGTTTTGACGGTATTGAAAAACATACTGTTGGGAATTACAGGTGCTATATCGTCTAGGCAACTGGACTTGCTTGCATTTCTTGAAGAAGCTTCTTCAGTTCTGATCAGAACTAAAGAAGCCTCTTGGATGAGAGGCGAAACGTCTACAAGAAACACAAGCAAGTCCAGTTGCCTACGATATAGCATGATTACCATGACCTGGATGACTGAGAAACTTCACCGACATACCGTTGGGATATCTGAATACCCTGGTATACCATAATACTGTGATACCGCCCAAGTCTAACAAAGCCCACTTGAATAGTCATAAGATGTCCCTGGATTATGTTACACGCTAATTTGTATATTTGGGACATCATTACTAACTATTCAAACATATACAAGATTTTAAAAAGAAATGCCAAAATAAAGTCACGCTAAACTTGACTGACTTTGACTAGATTTATAATTAGCTATTTTTAAAGCTACCTTTTTATGAGGCCAGTTTTGACTGTGCAACTGATGTATCATGAGGATCCAAACATTGGAATAAACTCACTCTTGTAAACTCTGTGCTTTGAGAAAATTGAAGCTTACAGTAATTAGGCAGTTTGTTTAGGGCAAAAACAAAGGAAAAGTTCCCCAGACAAACACTGGGGACAAGTGATTGGTTGTTGGGTGTGCTCATTTGCGTTTCTGTGTGTGTGATGATTGGTTGACTGAAGGTGTCGCTGCTCTCCTCCACTCACTGAACACACTCACTTCAAAGAGCCACACTTTTCAAGAGAGAGGAATGAAGGTTTGCCCAAAAGAAGCAGCTAGAGTTATATTCGAGTATCCACATACTTTTGGCCGTGTACTGTATCATAACTTGAGATTTTTGCATTACAACCAAAGGCAGACCTCACTGTCCCATCAACTAGAGCTGTTCATCACTTGTGCTTGAGCCACACAGTAACTTTAAAAACACATTCCAAGAATCAACAGGCCCATCCTCATTTTCCCTCCGACACTATCAGAACCAGAAGGTGCACATTTTAACCAAGAACTTTCCCTTCGCTCTGTCAAACCCTCCACACCTCTGATTTTAATGCTGATCATACCAGCAGCGAATTATATGGTTGCCGTCTGAAAACACTACCAGACACACATCATTCCATACATTTCAAAGTTTATAGACTCAAAGACAAACGTGACAAACAGAAGAAAGAAATTCCTTTGAGGGTATTTTACAACTGTACAATAAAGGGAACCGAAGGGAACGGCTTCATGCTTCTGACACATTTGCATGAAACAAACAGACAGTTCCTTCTGACTGCCTGGGAAAGATTGTTGAAAATTAAACCACACAGAATTCATTAGATAACAGTGTGTCATTATCCCACGCTGGCTCTTGTGCAATAACGAGGGACCACAGGAAGGCGCAACAAATGAAACTAAGTTTGCTTTAAAGGATAAACTAATTTTTAACACATTTCATGCTAACAAAAGGTTGATGTTAATGTTTAACACCTCAGGACCTTAGGTGGTTAACATCATATTCAGCCCGTTCAATATTAGCATTATGATAAAAATGGAGTACTGTGACAAGGGCTGAAAAACTATTATCCTCGTCATAATTTGTTTGACATTTGAAAGCACCTCGGGGTGACACCATACTTGCTTCTCACAAAATAATTACAATAGGAGTGCCACACTTAGCTGCCTTTCAGTATGATGTATGACAAGGATGGGCAAATATTTCAAACAGCTCAACAAGTTAGGGCCGGTAAGGAGAGGGCACCGCCTATATCCACAAAAAATTGCATTGATCAACCACCCAAACCCGACCCGCAAACTGCCAACTTTAATCATAATAGTGGAACAAGTGTCAGGACTGAGGACTGAGACAAGAACAGAGTGCCGAAGCGTGAGTGTGTACGTGAGCGACTGATTGAGACAGGGGAAGAGAAGGTGGACTACAGACCTTTTTCACAGCGGACATTTTTACATGTCATAACAGGAAAAAACAGGTGTCTCCAAGAACATTAATGAGAGCTGCATTCCACTTTGGGGAGGCCCTGGTATTGTCCGTGCTGTCACTGGAATAGCTTACTGGGACAGTTAATGGAAATGAGCCATTGTTAATATGGGGTGCCGTTTGTAAAGTGTCTCACACTGAAAATAACATCAACATTTTGCCACATTTAGCTTCAAACAATGTTTAAAAAAGTATTGTGAATTTTTTAACGTCGCCTTTTACCACATTTACAGCAATATTTATTAACTTAGAAATATATTAAATAGTTAAATCTAAATATTAAATGTGGCACCTAAATGTTAAATGTTAAATCTAAATAGTAAATCTAAATCTAAATCTAAATGTGGCACCTAAATGTTAAATGTTAAGGCAAGGCAAGGCAAGGCAAGTTTATTTGTAGAGCACAATTCGTACACAAAGTAATTCAAAGTGCTTTACAGAACAAGAGAATGCATTAAAATCACAATACAAAATAAAAACATAAATAATCATTATAAAATGAACTTTAAAAGAGAAGAGTGCAGATAAGATCCTTTCAGTCATATGCACAGTGAAATAGAGCTGTTTTGAGCCTAGATTTGAACATTGTCAGAGTAGAGGCCTGTCTCACATCTTCAGAAAGACTGTTCCAGATTTTAGCTGCATAAAACTGGAATCCTGATTCCCCATGTTTAGTCCTGACTCTGGGCACCAGCAGGAGGCCGGTCCCTGAGGTCCTCAGAGTCCGAGATGGTTCATATGGCACTAACATGTCAGAGGTGTACTTTGGTGCTAGGCCGTGGAGAGACTTGTACACAAGCAGAGCTGCTTTAAAGTCTATTCTCTGAGCCACAGGAAGCCAGTGTAGAGACCTGAGCACAGGACTAATGTGCTCGTACTTCCTGGTTCTGGTCAGGACCCAAGCAGCAGCATTCTGGATGTACTGCAGCTGTCTTACAGCCCGTTTGGAGAGGCCAGTGAGCAGGCCGTTACAGTAGTCTAACCTTCTAGAGACAAATGCATGGATAAGTCTCTCCAAGTCAGGTTTAGACACTATACCATTGATTTTGGCAATGTTTTTTAGATGGTAAAAAGCTGCTGATGTTATTGATTTGATGTGGCTGTTAAAGTTCAAGTCTGAGTCCATTATTACCCTGAGATTTCTACCCTGAGATTTCTAACCTGATTTGTAGGTTTTAGAGAGAGAGACTGGAGGTGACTGCTGACACTTTCTCTTTGTTTCTGTGGACCAAATCGATGACTTCAGTCTTGTCTGAATTTAGCTGGAGAAAGTTGTTTTGCATCCACACACTGACCTGTTGGATGCAGTGACAGAGTAAATCCACTGGTCCATATTCACCTGCTGTCAGTGAGACATAGATCTGAGTGTCGTCTGCATAACTGTGGTAGGACACATTATTACTTTGTATTAACTGGCCTAAAGGCAGCATGTAGAGATTGAACAGAAGGGGTCCCAGGATTGACCCATGGGGCACCCCACAGGTCAAGGCCATGTGGTCTGAGACACAGTTACCAATTTCAACAAAGTACTTCCTGTCTTCTAGATAGGACTTCAACCAATTTAGGGCAGTGCCAGAGATGCCCACCCAGTCCTCTAGTCTCTGTGAAAGGATCTCATGATCGACAGTGTCAAAAGCAGCACTCAGATCTAGCAGGACTAAAACTGAGACTTTGCCTGCGTCAGTGTTCAGGCGGATGTCATTTGTCACCTTAATAAGAGCGGTCTCAGTGCTGTGATGGGGTCTAAAACCTGACTGGAAAACATCAAAGGAGCTGTTCATTAGGACAAAGTCAGTAAGCTGTTGGTAAACAACTTTCTCAAGGACTTTGCCTAAAAACAGCAGATTTGAAATGGGCCGGTAGTTGTTCAGTACTGTGGCATCAAGACTGCTCTTCTTTAGGAGAGGCTTTATGACTGCAGTTTTCAAGGCCTTTGGGAATGTTCCAGATTGTAGTGACATGTTAACTATGTGAGCGAGTGGTGGTAACAAACTGCTCAGCACAGACTTTAGAAATCTAGTGGGTAACACATCGAGGCATGTATGTGGTGTGGCTGTAGATATAGCACTAGGGGAGAATATTGTCTCACAGGGCCCCAGCTTGATATTACCTTTATCATGGCTGTAAGTCCTGGGACAGCAGAGGCCCTGTGCATCCTGGCTCTTAGGGATACCAGCTCTGGGGGTAGGCAGGGGAGGACGAGCAGGGGGAAGTTTGGGTGATGGACCAGATGAAAACCAAGGGGGAGGAGCTGGGGGAGCTTTCGTTTGTGAAGCAGGAGAGTTGAAGCTCCTGTGTGACTTGAGGGGCACAGTTTTATACAGGGAAGAGTTTAGCATAGTTGGTGATAGAAGTCTTGACCTTGCTATATTAGGGGTGATGGGAACCATCTTAATCCCTGATTTGATCAGGCTTTCAAGATGGTTGGGAAGGCCCATGGGGGAAGGTGGGGATGAAAAGGAGAGGGAGAGGGACAAGTCTCTAGAAGGGGTAGATGTGGCAGGGCTGGTCTGTGGGTAGAGGAGGTGATGGGGGTGCTGCCGGGTCTGAAACTTCTGCTGGGGCCATCACAGACGAGTCCAAGGCCTGTGATGAGAGCCCAGGGGAGGTGAAACCGATGGCGGGCCTGAAACCTTCGCTGGGGGCGGTGGAGGCTGTTGTGGTGCAGCTGGTGCTGAAACACTGGCTCAGTCTCTGGCTTCTGTGACAGAGGTGTTTCTCTTGTTCCTCTTTTCTCTCACTGGTCACTCAGGACCCTGTCCCGGCTTATTCTGATGCCTCAGAGCGTGGAGGAGGTGTTCCTTCAGCACTCTCCTCCCACCTCTGCACAGGTGTGGGCCCTTTCCCTTGAACAGATCCTCTCGTTTCCAGAACAGATAAAAGTTCTCAATGTAGTGCAATCCTCTGTGCACGCACTCTTTGGACAGCCATGTGTTCAGCTGAAGCAGCCGGCTGAACTTGTTTATCTTCCTGTCTATGTTTGGAAGAGGTCCACTAATGAATGCCTTGACCTCCACTTTATCAAGCTCCTTGAAGAAGTTAGTGAAATCCCTTTTCAAGACTTCAGTCTGTTCCTTTCTGATGTCCACTGCACCCACGTGCACGATCAGCTGTTTGACTCCTCGATGTGTAGACAAAACTTTTGGGAGGAGTGTTGTTATCTCAGAGACAGTGGCACTGGGACAGCAGCATTTTTGAATTCTTCCGTGGTTTATGCCACTGATAGCACTGTCTCCTATCAGCACCGTATCTCTGACCTTGACGTTTGGTCCAGATTGCCTGTCTGCCTGCTGTCTTTTGCCGACTTTATAGCTCCAGTTTCGTGAAGATAATCCATTTTCTCTTTGATCGTTAGAAACATTAAATTCAGTCTCTGACAGTGGCAAAAATCTGTTTGTAAGCTGTATTTTGGGTGATGTTACGTAGGTATTAACATTGTCTCTCATCACTTTGTGCTGCTTTGGCTTAGCACCAAGTTCTCTCCAGGATGAGGCATTTTGGTCTTTACAGAGTTTTGGAAAAGACACAGTATCACTCAGGTTTAAGATGAAAGTAGCAGGTTTTTCACCCTTTTTACTGAAAGTAACTGTGGGCTTCTTACCACCGGATGTCACTGGGAGCGTCTTGTGAAGTCCTTTTTCAGATTCTAAAGCAAAAATCCGTGCTTGTAGCTCATTAATTTCTTGTTGATATCTCCAACAGCGTTCACAGAAGGAATTTGTTTGGTTTCTTCCCCCGGACATGCTGCTGGCTCGTCAGATTGGTTAAAAATATAAAAATGTTCTTCACAGTCTTGGTTTACTTAAAATAATTCATAAAATGATGGATATAGAGATTTTCCAGGATTTGTAGAGATTAAAAAGCAGAGTAAAGAAGGAAGCAGGCTGGAGCAAGCAAGAAAGCATCTGCCTAAATATTAAATCTAAATCTAAATCTAAATCTAAATGTTAAATCTAAATCTAAATCTAAATGTTAAATCTAAATGTTAAATCTAAATATTAAATATAAATATAAATGTTAAATCTAAATGCTAAATATAAATATAAATATAAATGTTAAATCTAAATGCTAAATATAAATATAAATATAAATGCTAAATATAAATCTAAATGTTAAATGTTAAATCTAAATGTTCTGGGTGAAACTAAATATTTAGCTAATATGCAAATTCCAAAGTAGAAGTAGAAGTACCAAAATAAAAGCTCGAGATGGTCAGACTGTGTTTACTTATCGGGGGAAATGAACACTTGAACATACATTAGCATGATAATAACTACCTAAAATAACAAGAAACATGTTTGGAGAAATTTTATTTGAAGTGTACTTTGAATTATTAGTGTCCCTTCGGAGGGATTAACAACCTAAGCTAAGCTAACAACCGTTAGCTCTTAGCCCCATTAGCGGTGTCTGTAATGACTCATTAACTCTTAAACGGTCCGTGAAAAAAATATTTTTTTCCAGCGGATGTCTTAGTTACAACATGATTGAGCTAGCAAAGCAGTTTTGTGTTGCGATGTGTGGTATTTATTCAATTTTGGGAAATCACGATGTCTAGAAAGCATCAGTGGCTGCAGCAGCAAAGCTATCAGGACGTCATCTGTTAAAAGCCTCCCGTTGTCTGATACAACATGAAACTACTCCAGTTAGCTCAATCAGGTTGTAACTAAGACATTAGCTAACAGCTAATAATTCGTTAATTCGTTATTTGATTCTATAAACACAGTCTGACCATCTCGAGCTTTTATTTTGGTACTTCCGGTGACCGGCAGTGTAAATTTGCATATTAGCTAAATATTTAGTTTCACCCAGAACATTTAGATTTAACATTTAACATTTATATTTATATTTAGTATTTAGCATTTAGATTTAACATTTAGATTTAGATTTAGCATTTGGATTTAACATTTAACATTGGTCAATGACTGACTGCCATTAGCGATAGGCACCACTTGTGGTTATGTCTGGTAAGGTGATAAGTTAAAATGAGAAGAGGCACGTCTTTGTTTAGTTTAACCTCTGCGATAACCTGACGACAAGATGAAGGCAAATTATTGTGATTATCATGTCATTAGTAAGGCATTCTGGGACAGCAGGGTGGTGTAGAGGGATACAGAGACCTGTAACAACACAAGGGCACAGAAGTTCATTAAACTTGCCACTTTGTTCATAATGAGTCGACTCCCCTCTAAGTAAGGGCTGGGTATCACTGTATATTGTAAAAAATCATTACCAATATCAGTTCCTTTCAGGTGACAGCAATACAGACAGAGTACTTTATTTTATACTTATTTCTTTATACCTTTTTGATACCCATCATGTGATTGGAAGAATTCCATTATCTACTTGATTTACTTTCCAGTGTTTTCTTTGGCATCTCAGCACAAAACTGAACTGCCAACTCATGCTCCACTTCACAACTCCAAAGACTGTCGGTTGAAGCTGCACCAACAGTGTGCCAACCACATGTACCATGACCAATGAAAGAACCCAAGCGGATTGGCTGCGAGCAAAACTACACAAATAGTCTTTTTTTCTCAATCTGGGTACAAAAAAAAGGTCAACTGCAGGTACAGTTTGACTGGATAAGTTTCAAATTCAGATATTGCTGAACTTTCTGTTGTGAAGGAGAAAAGGATTCACTTTAGACTCTCCCTGACTGATGGCTAGAAATTTTCGCACAACTCCATGATGTTACGTTATAGCCTATTTCAGTGTCTCTCTGACCTCATTTCAGCTTAGTAGCATCCATTTTGAGGGACAAACGCACGACTCCAGGTTAATTTAAAAACAAACATAACGGACAGAAATACTGTCCATCTGTTTTCTCTTGGTTTTGGGATAGATCAGTGTAGCCAGGCCCCTGATAAAGTGATTTGTTAGATTTATCAAGTGTTACCTTTTGATATCAGCCTCCAAATAACCATAATAAATACACTGATATATTAGCATGTCTAAAAGGTAATATTTCTCAAAATTAGCATTTATTTGACATAGTCCTGACCACCTGCTGAAGTCCAAAAAATCCTTTTAACTCTGATTTGGATTTCACCTGCTTAATGCTCTTATTCACCAGCTAGACTTTGTCTGCTATTTGGTCCTAGGCAGGTGGGTTTTGAGTAGGTTTATAAGAGAGTTTCTTTGGGGGGAAACAACTGATTGCTGTGTCTGCAAATGGCACTGATAACAGCAGTGACTGTAAATAAAAACAGTAAAGCTTCTGCATTAAAACCAAAACAATGAGCCGAAAGTCACTAAAACGCTCCGCAGAGCTGAGGGGAAAAACAGCTGTGTGATAATTCTCTGTGGGTTTGTTACTACAAAACAACCTCTTCCACTTTACACAGTAATTTGAACCATTGTTAATATGAACATATTGCAGCATATAGCAGCTTTAGGCTCCTGTGTTTGAGCCTAGTTTCAGCTCCTGTGTTAGTCTCTCCATAGTCTAATATTTCCTGCCATTTTGACCTTGGTTTGATCTCCTTTGTCAGTGTAACCGTAGTTTAAACCTCTGTGTTGTTAGGCAAATGTCAGTACATAAAAACAGCTTATCATAAGCCTTTTATATTTGCCCCAGGGGGCATTTACATGTCAGCATGATTATCAGTTCTTTAGAAATGCCTACAGAGAAATATAGCTCAACACTGTTATTAGTTAAATTGTCTCAGAAGAGGTTAACTGGAGGTGTCCTAAATTTCTATTAAACTGTAAGCAAATTAAAGGGTAGCTCAAAACAACCTAACAGCTTAGGAACACCTGATTAAAGCACGGCACCCGCTCATCCACCCATTAACTTCAGTGTGACACCTGTCAGTCTCATGTAACTGATCCATTTCACATGGTCCGCACTGGTAATTACAAACAATTTAAATGATATATAGACATATTTTTGTAAGTGTCTGAGAACAAACATGCTTCATGGGAACTGGAGCCTCTTCAGTTTCAGAGTGATTATTCAAATTTAAAACAAGGCCGCTTGACAGCAGCTATGGAAAAAAATAATACGCTCTAAATTACCTTGATGATCCAGGAGTGTACCACTATTGCTGCCAAGATAAATTTCTACCTGCACTGCAAAACAGATTTTGCACAGTAGAGCATTACAAGCATGGCAGCAGACAGAGAGGGAAGGATTCCTAAACATGACTGTAATATCAAAACACTGTTGTAGTCAAGATCCTAATACAACATCCCAGTCATGTGCGTCTGCCAACGCTGGATCAGACAGCACGCTGTGTTTTTGTGACTAGCCTCTGCAGAGCACCTGTTGCAAATCGAGGTCACTTGAATTAAAAAATGCTGACAGACTGGCCAACACAGACCTGCCAGGATATCATCAAAACACAACATGGCATGAAATGATCGTTATCTGAAGGAAACTGCAGGCCTCTGTCTGTGTGAGAGGGGATTGTGAAAGAAGAGTTTGGTCACAAATATGCATTTTAAGTCTCATCAGGACTTTACATTTTTATTATCATAATTATACATGTCACCCAGGGGAGACGCCTGCCAAGCTGCATACCAACACAGACCACTGTTTATGATTGACAAATAATGAAAGCGGTTGTTATTTAGCAAATCATTGCTGTGTTTCCAGCTGCTTTTTGCTTTAGGTGTTTTGTAGCAACTTGTCGCTGTTTTTCCAGTGGGGATATTGACGTGAAAAGGTGGTTTTAATTATTTTTTTAACAGAAACATCACTGCATTTGCTGCCGGGATAGTGGCAAGCCAAGGCAAGGCAAGGCAAGTTTATTTGTATAGCACAATTCAACACAAGGTAATTCAAAGTGCTTTACAGAGACATCAAAAGCAACAGGACACAATTTAAAACAATAAAAACAGTCGATTAAAAAGGGAAATAGAAATTGAGAATGATTGTGATAATACAGTAACATAAAATAAAAACAGGCTCAATACATTGATCAGTCAGGATAAGAAAAGAAGTAGAATAATAAAAGGCATAAATCAGCATTGTGTAGTTCAAAAGTACGGGCAGTAGAATACAGCAGGTAAGTATTTAATCTAAGAGTACGCTTCAGTAAACAATAGTGTTTTTAGCCCTGATTTAAAGGAGCTGACAGTTTGAGCAGACCTCAGATCTATGGGAAGTTTGTTCCACAGGTTAGGAGCATAATAACTGAATGCTGCCTCACCTTGCTTGGTTCTTGTTCTTGGAACACACAACAAACCTGTTCCAGATGACCTAAGGGGTCTGGATGCTTCGTAGGGAACCAGTAGATCAAGCATGTATTTTGGTCCGAGACCATTTAGGGCTTTGTAGACCAGCAGTAAGATTTTAAAATCTATTCTTTGACTCACAGGAAGCCAGTGTAGCGATTTAATGACCGGTGTAATATGGTCCAGTTTCCTGGTGTTTGTAAGGACTATGGCGGCAGCGTTCTGAATCACCTGCAGCTGTCTGATTAATTTTTTGTTAAGGCCTGTAAATAAGCCATTGCAATAATCCAACCTACTAAAAATGAATGCATGAATAAGTTTTTCCATGTCTTGTTTAGACAGAAACCCCTTAATTCTAGCTATATTTTTCAGGTGGTAATATGCAGATTTAGTAATAAACTTTAAATGGCTGTTGAAGTTCAGGTCTGAGTCAATAATAACACCAAGATTTCTGGCTTGATTTGTAGCTGTTAATGATATAGAGCCAAGGTGGGCGCTGATCTTTGCCCTTTCATTTCTAGGGCCAAAAATTAATACCTCTGTTTTTTCTGGATTTAGCTGGAGAAAATTCTGGCACATCCAGTCATTGATTTGATGAATACAGTTACTCAATGAGAGTAAGGGACTATAGTCGTGTGATGACACTGAGATATAGAGTTGTGTGTCATCGGCATACGTATGATAGGAGATGTTGTGATGTTCCATAATATGGGCTATGGGTAGCATATAGATGTTGAATAGAAGTGGTCCGAGAATGGACCCTTGAGGAACCCCACATGTGATTGTAGTTCGCTCAGATTCATGGTTACCAATTAACACAAAAAAGTCCCTATCTTGTAAGTAAGATTTGAACCATTGTAGCACAGCGCCGGTGAGTCCCACCCACTTTTCCAATCTGCTAAGTAGTATATTATGATCAACTGTATCAAATGCAGCACTGAGATCTAGTAATACCAGGACAGAGGATTTGCATGCATCATTATTCTGATGAATATCATTTAAGACTTTGATAAGTACAGTCTCAGTACTGTGATGTGGCCGAAATCCAGACTGAAATGTGTTAAAAAGATTGTTTTGCATCATAATGGCATGAAAAGTGGTTGTTTTTTACAGAGACATTGTTGCTTTTCCAGCTGAGATTGTACACCCAAAGCTGGGTATTTTAAGCAACAAAACCACATGTTAGCTATAGTATTGTTGAAAAAAGTTTTAACTTATCTGCGACATAATAATGTAGAGATGTAACGTACTCTTGATTTACAGAAACATACAATGCCAAATTCATTTTCTGGTGATTGGGGTGTCATTACAAGACAAATAAGAAATACTGTACACACAAGTAATTGCAAGTGTATGAAAAAATAGATTTGCTTTCAGTAAAGACCATCTTAAAAACCCATTGTACACAAGGTTGACGGTTTGATCACGACTTCTCTATTCTGACTGTTGAAGTATCCTTAAGCAAGGCACTGAACCCCAAATTGTGTGTCACTGTGTATGAATGTTTGACTGTGTAGCAGGTGGCAGCTTGTACAGTAGCCACCCTTGTGTGAATGTGGCTCTGTAGTGTGACAGCACTTTCCATTTACCTCCTCTGGAGTTTATAGAAATCCATGTGCAAGCATGAACCTTATGAGGTCAAGTTGCTGATCCTATGTTTGACATCCGACTATGCTGGAGACATAAAACTGAAAGTCAACAAAAGTGCTTAACAGCTTACGCAACAGCAGCAGCAGCACCCTGAGGCAACAACACTGAAACAAATAAGTTGTCAATTAACTGTGCGATCTTTGGGAATTGTGCCAATGCCTTATAAGATCATATCAGTTTAATTAAAGTAACCTCAAAAACAAAATGGCTCCACAAAAAGTTTACAAGCACCTTGACAGCATTGTGTCATGTAGTGTCAATAGTTTTACATGCAAGTGTGGGAGAATATTTACAACAGGTTTAGAGAAGTATCACTGCTGGAAAGATGCATAAAACCTGTCTGTCTGTGTGGTAAATACTTTTGAATAGGTGCAATATGACCATGTGGCAACATCTGCGGCTGAAAAGTGAAGCCAACACAGAAGTGCCAAAAATTGCAGTTCCTTGAATGGCCACTTGAGGCTGGCTCCAGAAGCAAGTCAATCCCCATAGACCCCCATGTTAAAATAGCCAATTTTACAGCAGAAATAAAGCCTAGCTGAAGCCTAAAGCCTTTACAGCCTGGTTCAAAAAGCGGTTTTGGCCTTTGTAACTAATTTCAACATTCATGCCATTCATCAACAGGGGATGAATTTTTATATAAGTGACCTGTTTACCTTTTATTAAGGTTCAAAGTTACGCATAATAAAGGGTGGGCCACTTTGAGTGACAAGGCTGACGAGGCCCCAGGTAGTGCTCAAGCATCTGCCCTTTCGTCCTCTGTCGAGATAAGTGCCCCTTTTGCAAGACATGTTTTTTAATTGTTTTTTTATTATTATCATTTTTATTATAATTACTGATAAAACATCTCAATACAGCTAGTCTAATTTAGGCAATAACCCACAATTAAGCTTTACAACAAGTAAGCTGGCCTGGCGTAAAACCACACTGTCTTCCTCTAACTCTCTGATAGATTTGAGTTCACCAACTGCCTGGTGTGAGTGGACCAAAATGCAGAAGTGCTTTTTCACTTCCACGCATCTTTTCAATCTAAATTCAAATTGAAGATTATGTCCCACGTTTGATAATTAATTTAAACAAAAGTTACATGCAGTTTGGGGCTGTGCTGTGTACAGTGCGCAGAGGAGGAGAGGAGGAGTTCAGAGCTGTTCTCTGTGATTCTTCATGAATATTCAAAGTTTATTTAGAAGATATTTATATGGATTAGTGCCTGACTGCCTGAGGAGAGGAGAGGAGAGGAGAGGAGAGCAGAGGAGAGGAGAGGACAACATATTTTGCAACAGAGCATTGCCTGCTTTGTAGTGTAAAGGGTAGATTGGTTGGTTTATTATTTTTATCATTCAGAGAACAGTGCTTTTTCAATTCTGTAGTGTTCTTGTTGCCTGTTATAAATAAATGACAAACATATAGAGTGAATGTGTATGTGTAGCAGCTGCAGGGTGTGTATTGTATAGATATGTAAGCCAGACAGACATTTTCCATGCTCATTACTGTGCGCAAATGTACTGTATGTACTTAGGCCTATAGCCAATAGCTAGCCTCACTAACGAGACTCGAGACTAGCCATCTCTATTGAGTTTGGGCAAATTTTAAGAAAAGACGCTGGGCTGTAAACATATGATGTACATATAGGTGACGAGATGTTTAAACATTTTTTTTATTCAGTGTATAGGCTACACATTTATAATACAATTGAAAATTAAAATGTTAAAAAATAATTTTCATTTTCATATAATTTTTGTCAAAGCCACAGGGAGCCACTGGAGAAGGGCTAAAGAGCCATGTAGCTCCTAAGCCGCAGGTTGCCTGCCCCTGAGTTAGGTTATGAGCTAGGAGATGTGGGTGCTGGCAAGTTGGAGAGACATTTACCACGATTAATTCACACATACGACCCATATTGTTATGATATAAAGCTGGGTGAAAATCAGCAAAGTGTCCCTTTAAATGTGTGAGTGTACATAAGGCTCTGGCAGCCTGCTACATAAGGAGCCAATGAATCACCATAGCAGCCCCAGCCCAGAGAGGCGGTCAGTGTGAAAGGACTGTAGCCAAGTGTGGTGTGCATAGATCAACACTCCCCCACATACGCCCCCTGGTTGTGGCAGATAGATGTGCCTGTGCACCTGAGTTCAGTAAAGCCTCCACTACGATGAGCAGTGTATGGATTCTTTTTTTTTTTTCAGTCAAAATACAAAAGTACAATCAGGAAATTGACACATAGTCCTATTATTTAGGTTTTGAGTCGGTTTTTGTGAGACAATTTTTTGGGTGAGGCCACTTCATCTAGGTTGTCGAGCAAATTAGCCAGACTGCCCCCGAAAGGAATATTAATCTTTTGTTTCCGCCTGAGATTAAGTGTATCAGACAGGCTTAATTCAACCTGACAGGCTGAATGAAAAATGCCTCACACGCCTATGTGCCCTAACAGTCGTTAAACATCGGGAAGTACACCTGAATGCCTCCACCACGCCCTGTGTGGTCACACCTGTGATGATGGGGGCGAGCAGCATCATTCCACCTACCTGTTCGGCCGCTCCCACCTCCACCGGAGAGCCTATAAAGTCCATCCTGCAGGCTGCCTCTCATCACCAGCTCCTCCACCACTCCTGGGCTTTGACACGTTTTGACTTTGACAAGTTTTCAACCCTACACGCGAGCCAGAACAGAAGTCACCATGAACGCATCTCGCTATTCGTTTTCCAGCTCGTCCTTGACCTCCACGCCCATACTGACAGGCTCCAGGCGGGGCACGAGCGTCTATGCCGGCGCAGGTGGGAAAAATGTCAGGATATCCTACCCCACCAACAGCCTTGGCGGTGGCTTTGACCTGGCAGGGGCGCTCGGGGGTGGCGGAGGTGCCGGGGGCAGCATCGGCATTTCAGGCAGCGAGAAAGTGACCATGCAGAACCTCAATGACCGCCTGGCCGCTTACCTGGAGAAGGTGCGCTCCCTGGAGTCTGCCAATGCCAAGCTGGAGCGTCAGATCCGGGAGTGGTATGAGAAGCAGACCCCCGACGTCCGGGACTACAGCAAGTATGAGGCCATCATCGAGGACCTGCGCAGAAAGGTGAGTCTTTAATTGTATAACCTCAAATTTGTCTGTAAAAATAATGTTTATCTATAAATATTTAATGCTTTTCACCCTGTCCCCAAACGTATCTACACCCATTGTTGTAATTAATATGTAATGTATTGATTCCCCTAGACTAATATTCAATAATTACAAAATAAAAATGTTTTTATCTTTTATTTCCATAAAGAGTCACCACTCATTTACCATATGCTGATTCACTATTGAACTAAGGGCTCAAGGACAGAGGGATGTTAAATGCTGTAAAGCCCTCTGAGGCAAATTGGGATTTATGATATTTGGCTTTATATATAAAATCAAATAGAAGTATAATTCATGATATATGTAATACATGATATGTGTATGTGCATGTGTGAGTTAATGTCAGAAAGACGAGAGCGCTGGAGTTTAAAACCAACGTTTGTCTTTCTTTCTTTTTGTTTGTTTGTTTTACACCTACACGCACCTCCAAGACTTTTAAAACTTGGAGTGCAAGTCAGGCATAAAGAAAACTATTAGAAACAAAGCCCTTGTGGCCCACATCCACATTCTAGATAATAAAGCACTGACACACCTTCGTGTGTTGTATTATAGCGGGTTAAAAAACTCCTGACAATGCCTCTCTTCTTTTCTTTCTCTTTAGATCAGCGCTGCCACACAGGACAACGCCAGGCTGATGCTGCAGATCGACAATGCCAGACTGGCAGCAGAGGACTTCAGAATCAAGTGAGTGTAAAGTTACGTCAGAAGTTATCGGCCCTGTGTGGAAAAAAACAAACTGTATTTATAATGCCACAAGTCTGAAACCTGACAGATGTAGTAACTTGACATCCTGTTTGGTCCATAGTTCCAGGCTATGTGGACTTATTGTCACAGGGGTGTAACGGTCAACAGTGCAATAAAACTGGTGTAACTGGTTTTGGTGGAGCTCCACTTTGTATTTTTTTTGTTGGTGGTAACACCAATTAAGCGGGTGCAGCAACATGAACCACCGTGCCTTTTTTTTTTCTTGACAGGTTTGAGAATGAGCTGGCCGTGCGCATGTCAGTGGAGACGGACATTGCTGGACTGCGCAAGGTTCTGGATGAACTGACAATGGCCCGCTCTGACCTGGAGATGCAGGTGGAGGGCCTGAAGGAGGAGCTGGTCTACCTGAAGAAGAACCATGCAGAGGTGAGAGGTCTGCTGTTGAGGAGTAGCACCACACTGTGTCAGTGAGCTCAGGCGACTGGTCCTCTGCACTTTACAATAAAACATCAATCTTGTTTAGTCTCTTAACATGATCAGGAAGTAAATATGACACATCTGTTCCTCTCATAGTTTCTGGAAAGTCTCACGGGCATGGCTCCAGGCAGCAGAGCGTGAAAAGAATCTTAAAATACTTTTTCATGAGACAGTTAGAGAAGTATTTGCTAAATGCCTCCGAGTGTTGTCTTTAGCTTGTACAAACAACAATTAATGCAGAACTTGTTGAACTGTCTGCTGTGTGCCTTCAGGTTGTGTACCTAAATTAGGTGCTGCTGCTGGCCCCAGGGTGCTGCCAGAAACAATGACCTAGATGTTTATCGATGCTGAAAAAGCTGATCATGAAAGAATACATCAAATAAGAGAAATGTTGTACCGATATGTTCATGAAAGTGAGCCAGTGTGCTTAACACCTGCCTCTGCTCTCCATTTAAAGTTTGCTAACACTTGCTAACTTAAGCCAGCATGAACCTCACGTGGGTTTTATCTTTGACCCACCTGACTTTTGACTCTCTTGTGCCGCCTGTAGGAGATGGCGGCCCTTCGTGGCCAAGTTACTGCCAGCTCTGTGAAAGTGGAGGTGGATGCCAAGCCTCAGGCAGATATGTCCGAGGTCCTGGATACGCTCAGACAGCAGTACGAGGGCATTGCTGAGAAGAACCGCCGTGATATGGAGTCCTGGTACAAGGTCAAGGTAAGGGGAACTAGATGATACACTTTCTCATCTCATGTCTGTATGCAACTAAAAATGTGGCCTAAATATAAAGTGATTTGCCATATAGCCGTAATGATGTTTTGACAATTTTCATCTGTCTTCCAGTTTGAGGAGCTGAACAAGCAGGTGGCTTCCAGCACTGAGAGCCTCCAGACCTCCCAAACTGAGATCAACGATCTCAAGAGAACCCTGCAGTCCCTGCAGATTGAGCTGCAGTCCCAGCTCAGCCTGGTAATTCAGATCCCATATGCACATATGCATCTGTCATCTTGATTTGTACGACACACCATAGTAACGTATTTTACAACATGTTTTAGATAGACTAGTGCAGGACTGGCGAGTTGTTTTGTAGACTGATGTGGAAGTTAGCATTGCCCTTGTTCCCATGACAAAAAAATGATTTGGATTTTTCCATTAGGTTTTGAATATTTCAGGAAATGAGCTCTGTGGCAAACAAAGGTTAATGATGCTTACATGTCTTGTTCAGCAAGATCGACCCAAATTAACACATCTTTTATGGCCTTTTGAAGCGTAAATGCAGTCGCCAGAGGTAAAAAGTTAACGCTAGGCTATAAACGATCAACAGTACAGTCACATGACTTCAACGTTGCCACTACAACTAGGCTGTAAAGCCACGTTCAGCGTGATGACACTCTGATCTGTTGTTAGCGACCGTTTTATTAAAGACACATAAAAGCTTTAATACTCACAGACCTTATTTCAGGCATCTAATTAAAGATTCATATAAAAAACTCACTGACTTTGAGACAAAGGAACTGGAAGTACAGAAATGCTAACTAATTTCCGCATTTTACGATTTATTCCTGCAGCACTCTACACACCCCATAAATACTCAGTAAGTCAGTAAACCTGTCAGTCACTGTCTTTAATGACTTCCTCACTCTTTTTTTTTTTTTTTTTTTTTTACACCTGAGGCAACTTAAGTGGAAAGAGGAGTTAGAAAACAAGCAGTAAGTGCTCAGCAAACTCATGTGTCTGCCTTTGTTTTCTCTCCCCTGCAGAAAGCTGCCTTGGAGGGCCAGCTTGGAGAGACAGAGTCCCGCTACAGCCTGCAGCTGAGCCAGCTCCAGGCCATGGTCAATGCCCTGGAGGAGGAGCTCAAACAGGTGAGGGCTGACATCGAGAGGCAGTCCACCGACTACCAGGTGCTGCTCGATATCAAGACCAGGCTGGAGATGGAGATCGCAGAGTACAGACGACTGCTGGATGGAGAAGATGTGAAGTAAGGGGATGTTTTTTTTTTTAATTTGATGTTTGTCACAATGAGTCCAGCTTGACGTATGATACATGTTGGGAAACACTCTACTCATGTTCACACTGGGAGTTGAATGAGAAGATTGATATCGCTCTCATTTAAGTCTCGGAAAGAAAGCGAATAAGCCTCGTCCCCAAAATGTCTCTTTATTAATTTGTCACTTCTGTCTGTCTTCTAGTAAATCTGTTGTCACCACCATAGTCAAGGAAGAAGTCAAACGTAAGTTTACATCGCTGCTGTATTTCGTTTTTAGCTCTTTACTTGTAAAAATAAACATGCTACAGACTGAACCTTTTTTTTTTTTTCCATCTGCAGCTAAACCAGTCATAACCCAGAGGACGAAAGTGGTGGTTGAGGAGATCATTGATGGAAGAGTGGTGTCCCGCACGGAGGATGTGGGCACAGAGATCATCAAGAGCTAGACAGACTGCATCCCAACGGATCTGGGTCAAATGATAAATTAAGTAGGGAAGAAATTGGCTTCGAGAGGCCAAAACTAACCAGGAAAATGTGTTGTTATTTCACCCAGGTCTGAAATCCAGCAACATATTTCTCCCCCCAGATATTTTCTGCAGTGTTGATATTTTTATTTACAGTCAGAATATGTGTAAAATAAGCAAACCAATGTGTTAAAATGTTGGAGCACTGGATTATAAACTGTGCCTTTGTTTTATATCACTGAAAACTGTGCAGACTGTCATCTAACCTCCCGAAATACCAAATTCACTCAGTAGTAGGCAGTGTCAGCCCCCGAAAAGAAATACACATGTAGAAGTGAGACCATTTCTTCTAAATGATAATAATATCTCATTTTGTATTATTTTTATGAGGCAGAATGATAATCTAAACATAGTTGTGCATTTTGGGTCATGTGAAATACTGTTGTTTAATTAAATGTTTGGAATTAGACCACTGTCAGGTTGATTTCCAGTTTCTGTGATGTCTTTGAATTAAACCACACTTCCCATAAATCTTATGTAGATCTGTATGAAAGGGATCTTTCCATCTTTGAGTGTTTTCCTGAAGAGAATAAACATCTGCCCTCCACTTGTTTCTCCCTTTGCATAAATATATGAAAGCTATACAGAGGCTATTGTGTGCAACTTCACTTCACAAAGTTGCATATTGTTTTTTTTTTAGAAGCTAACGAATAGCTAATGAAATGGTTCCTTTTGTGTGGCTGCACGACTACTGTTATTTTACCACTCGAAGAGTATTTGCTTTGTCTGCTTACCTTTTTCCTTTGTGCAAGCAAACATTTCTAAAAGCCTTCACTGAGAAAGCTACTTTCACCATTAAGACATTTCTATGTAATCCTCCCTTCGACACTGTTTAGTGATTCGTCGGCTTTGCTGTGATGGCTCGTTTCCCTTGAGGGTGTTTACAGTCGGATCTGTTTAATTTATGACCTCAACTGACTCTAGTAACTTTTGAGACTCAAAACAAATAACCTGCATGTGTCCTCTTACAAAAGAAAAGTTAAATACATAAGGGACACAACACTTGACAGCAGGCTCATCCCTATGTTCCCAAGGTGCTGTGTTCCTACACTCTATAGCACATAATGAGAACCTGAAAAAGATGTTCACCTGGAACAGGTCTTTGTCTGCATATAGTTGCTCTTTCTGTCAGGAGGGCACTGAAAAATGCATTGCAGCCCAATATATCTATTAATTTCAGAGTAAATTAATTGAATAAACAACAACTGACCAATTACAGAATGAAAAAGTTGCTAACCAAGGGTTAGAAAAGAGGCATAAAGCCAGGTTTAATTCCACATCTAAACAGGTTAAGGTTAGCTAAGAGGTCAGAGGTCAGGTTGAGATAAAAACATCCGTAACTGAGTAATCGTAGGAAAAAAAAGACCTGGAAATGGGGTCCAAAACTCTCACATGCAATCTTACATTTTAATCTATTTATGGCTCTTGTCTGATGTGTCTCATGTATTGATGTGCACGTCTCGCTTTAACTTGACCGAAAACATAAAGTAGCAACTGGTAAATAGAGCCAAAGTTTTTAATATTCCTTCCCTGTACATGCAGTGTTTCCATGTGTCCACTAGATGTCGGTATGTTCACTTTATTAAAGCCTCGGATATGGCGACGTCCACCTGATTGTGTGGGGATGTCTTCAGTAGCACTGTAGTTACTTCCTTATCAAAATGTTACTTAACCAATGACTTTAGCTTACATATGGTGACAGTATTCAAGCCAACTTCATATTACAATGGCAATGGTTGCTTTGAGTGTTATTCCTTACAGCATATTTGATAAAACTTCTGGTACCTTTGGAATTAACATTCAGAATTAAAGAAATTATTTAAAATTAATTTTGGGCGTCAAAATGACAGAGAACACACACACACACACACACACACACACACACAAAAGAAAAAAAAACAAGTTTGCAAGTTTGCTCAATAGCCTACTTCTCAATCAAACACTGTTTTAAACTGCTGGCTGGGTACATCAGTGTAATATTAATAAAGGTTGATTGATTGATTGATTGATTGATTGACTGATTGATTGATTGTAACATAGAAGGCTTCACAGCCCCTGATATCCAGCAGGGAGAAACACCGTCACTAAATATCCTCACTTCTTATTTATTCCCTACATTGTTGTTCTGCACAGCAGGGAACAGTTTTGTATTTTCTCAGTATCCCCTGAGAAGCAAGACAGCACTCAGTCTGAACAAGAGGCTGCAGGGTGTTTGCATTGGTGGAGAAAGTAGTCAGATCTTGTACTTGAGTAGCAATACTACAGTGTAGAAGTACTCAGTTATAAGTTAAAGGTCTGCACACGGAATCTTACTTAAGTAAAAGTACAAAGGTATCAGCATGAAAATATACTAATGCACCAAAAAGATAGATAGATAGATAGATAGATAGATAGATAGATAGATAGATAGATACACAGGAGTAAAATGAGTCATCCCAGGACAGCTACAGAGAGCTGTAACTACAGTAGATGTGCTTATGATGGTAATACAAATCTGTGGTTGGCAGTGCAGGTACTGCAGTGTAAGGTGATTAAATTAAATGATTTGCTAGATATATTATTAATGTAATGTATATAAATATATGTACAGAAACCAGTGCAGATACAGATTTTTCTTGTAGAAGGTGCTTAAAGGAGTAATAAGAAATGCTATAAAGTCTAAAAATATAAACAGTTAGCAGAATTAGTTGATTTACTGATTATTTTTTATTTTGCATTGATAATCTGAATCAACAAAAATAAATAAAGCTGTCAAACAAGTGTAGTAGGGTAAAAAGTACAACATTTCCCCCTGAGATGTAGGAGAGAAGAGTTATGAGGTAGTATTAAATAGAAATAAGTACAAGTGCCTCAAAATTGTTAGAGTAAATGTACTTAGTTACATTTCATCTCTGGGTTTTTGTGCTGAACTCACCTTTATTCTTTTTCACGCAGTGGGAGGAATAAGGTCAGTACTTATTTGCACCTGAGCAAGTTGTTTTTTTCCATTAACGAAATTTGCCCAATAACTTTTGTATTTTTCTCTGCATCTCACCATTATTCAGCTACGAGGTTCTCATTGGGTAGCGACTCAAGTCCATGCAGGACATTCCATGCACATTCCCTGTCTGTCCCTGAGGGACACATGGATGTGGGAAAAGTTTTGAAACATGTTGTTCCACCCTGTCAGCTGCATTAAAACCAGTAAATATCTGACTTTCATATCTCTCATGCATTAACCCATGCAGCTGAATATCTCACCCTGTGCATACATGTTATCCTATGACTATATGTTTACTAATAGTATGCATTATGAAAGCTGACCGAGCTGCTTGAACACCTCCACCCTCCATCTACAGCACAGAGCCATTAAAGCAGAGCCTCTCCGTCCTTACAGACTGCACTCAGGGTTTATTTATAGTCCGAGGGCTGCAGCAGAGATCCGCTCGTGTTGTGGCACGACTCTGTCACTCAGGGCCGGTGGTCCCTAGTCACGACCGAAATGATGACAAAATTCTGCACCACGGGAAGCTGACGTCACCCGCGGTACAGTCACCTCCTCGGTGACGTCACGTGACGGAGGCTGGGGTGGCAGCAGCCCGGGTTAATGCCATCTGCTGGATGGACTCAGACTCTCACCCGGCATTACGTCATCGGGGAGAAACCGGTGCCAGCTCGGGATCGGTGTAGCCTGGGAGTCTGGATGTGAATGCAAAACGAGCCGGGAGAGGTGGTGGAGGAGGAGGAGGAGGAGGAGGAGGAGGGCTGACCTGGAGTGAGGCTGACCCGGCCTATTATTGGACAGGAGCTGTTTGATCAAGCAGGGAGCCTCAGCATCTATAAGATTAGATGACAACAGTATAAACACTTCTCTAAAAACACATATTCCACTACAACTTATACTTACAATTTGCTTGGCTTATCCAATGTATCAAAAAGGGATATGCAAATTGAAATAAAAAGACTATAAAAGATATGATCTTTTATATGGCTGAAGTAATACGATTGATAGCATAGATGTGTTTTCTTGTTCTTAATGATTCAGATAAATATGTGGGTAGCTATGTGACCATGTCCATACTATTCCCCCCGCACCTTATACTTTTGTCTCTACATATGTCAAATAATCCTCAAAAATGCACAAAAAAGCAACAAAAACAAGAAACAAAGACAAATCCAAGAAAATACAAGACGAGATAAGATAGTGTTCATTGTCCCTGCAAACATAAATAAAAAATAAATAACTCATAGATAGCATAACATGACAAATTCGAGGTTTTTTATGGTATAAAACACAATTTCCAGTCACACACACACACACACACACACACAGACTTGGGCTTTACATAAGATACATGAAGCACAGTAATATACATAAGACATACAATAAAAATACATCAAATGAGACGAGCTATATTGCAAGAGTTTATTAAAGCAGTATGTGCAAAATACATGGGCAAAAAGCATACAAAATATGTTTAATAAAATATCGTGACTCGTGTGCTATGGCTGCAACGCATGGTGCCAAATGCAGTGAGGTAAGCTGGTTACCTGGTTTCCTGGTTGGATGCATTCAAATGTTGGAAGCTCAGAGAACCACAGAAAGAGCTGAAAAATAAGACGTGTGTTTGCTGTGGAGGCGAGCTGCTGTCCATGGTGCTGAAATGGACCAACACTACAACACTGACAACTTCATCATGTGCGCGTTGTGTCTGCATCATGAGGCTGCACATGGTTTATGAAATGTGACTTACCTGAATGACAAACTACTCAAAAGTATCGCGAGAATTGTTTGTTAAATATGTTAAATATGGCTGTAGCCCTCGTGCACTCCTGAACTTTGTGTGGCAAGTGTGTGCGTTGGATGAAACACTGGTGTGTGTGTGTGTGTGTGTGTGTGTGTGTGTGTGTGCAGCCACAGTAAAGGCTGCTTGCATGTGATGATGGTGATGGTGATGGTGAGGACCCCATTCTCACATGAGTAAGCGCGCCTCCGCAAAAAAAAAAAGAAAAAAAAGGGGGGGTTGGGGGGAGGAAGGAGGAAGAGGAGGGCTGCATTCCCATTGACTGACTGAGAGAGAGAGAGAGAGAGAGAGAGAGAGAGAGAGAGAGAGGCAGCACGGACTCCGCCTATACCGCCCTAACATCCAGCTCCAGTCCGACGACGGCACCACAGACCAGCCGTGTGATCCAGGGGCCCCCTCATCGCGACTCCCGGCGTGTGAAAAATGGGCTCCCCGTGAATCCGGGCGGTGGAGGGCAGAGGCGGGCAGGCGGGGGGTGGGGGGGATCGACGACGAGAGCGTGGTGGGAGAAACACCCAGAGAGGACAAACAAAAGCACAACCGAGGGTGCCTGCAACCATGAGCGGCTTGCACTATTCGCCAGAGCTGCGGCTGCCGCTGCCGCTCTGCCCGCGGACCATGTCGTGAGGTGCGGCTCGGAAACGATCCGGGGAACCTGTCAGCCGAAACGACTCGCCGAGGAGGAGGAGGAGGAGGAGGAGGTGGTGGTGGTGGTGGTGGTGGAGGTGGAGGTGGGGTGGTGGTGGTGGAAAAGATGTCCGCCTCGGTGGGGCCCCAGGGTGGCCCTCGCCCACCCACCGTGCCGCCATCCATGCCGGATCTGCCGGACCTCAGCCATCTCACCGAGGAGGAGAGGAAGATCATCATGGCAGTGATGGCTCGGCAAAAGGAGGAAGAGGATAAAGAACAAGCCATGCTAAAGTAAGCGCAACATTTCTCCCCTTTCTGTGGAAGTTATAACGCATAGCGATCCCCCTTTGTAGTGATCAACACCACACACACACCCATCACATCCAGTAACCGATGCGCTTGTCTTGAAGAGGTGGTGTGCTCCCAAAAAATGTACCCAACATAACAGCAGCTGTTTCTGAGAGAAGTCATCAGAGGGACAGCAGCCGTGTGAGGCTCGATGCAGCTGGAATCAGTCAATAAATTAAAACAATATACAGTCACAGTCAGTGGAGATGACCCGAAACAGGGTCAAACGTGTTACAGGTGTAGATTGGGCCGTGAGGATGGGGTGTGACAGTGCTGGTGGAGATGGTGGTGGTGGTGGTGGTGGGGAGGGGTGTAAAGGGGGGGGGGGGGGGGGGGGGGGATGAATCATAGCATTATCCATCCTTCACCCACTCGTTTTCATCAATGGGGACTGCAACCCATCCCTCAGTTTACACATCCAACACCGCTCTGATTTTCCCTTTTACGCACGCATGCAGGCTGGAGTGGCTTGATTTTTGCAGCCGCGAATGTGTGTGCATCTGTGTGTATGTGTGTGTGTGTGTGTGTGAGAGAGAGAGAGAGAGAGATCGCTTTGGCAATAATGGGAACAACAATGACATTATAGCTCACGGGCCTGGAGCGACACAAACCGTTTTATAAGCCCGACAGACGGACGGTGGTGAGGCGGTGTGTGTACGATCGTTTGTGCTTCCCTTTGGCGGAGAGAAGAAGATGGGGTGTGGTTGGGAATCTTAGCAGCCCTGAACCGGACACGATATAGATTAGAAAAGAGACCGGATATATTGGTCCACCTTTGGAAACCCCTCTGAATATTGATAAAATGACGACCCATCGCTAAGAACTGTATATAAATAGCCAGTGATAGATTTCAGAAGGTGCCATACACAAACTGAGCCACTAAAGGAGCATTAAGGGGAAATGACAGGAGGTAGCTATAGCTCACTTGAAACTCACTGATGTGCTACAGCTGCCTCATACAAAGCCTTGGTTACATTGCAGTTTGATGCCTCAGGGGCTTTCACCACAAGCAAATGGCAATTTGAAGCAGCACAGCCGCCACTGAGCCATATCCACACCTGCACTGGAACATGTGAGGGGCCCTGTCTCTCTCTCTGGCTTCATAATGAAGGATATTGCCGTATAGCAGGCGTGCAGCATCCCACAGCACTCTGGCTTGCTTCAGTTCTAATGGCTGTTTTCATTTCCTGACTGCAGCCTAAAGGGAAGCTGTGAGAGCCGCATCGGGAGAGGAAGTGATGTATTTAATGTTCCATGAGGCACAGGCTCAGGTTCAGTCAATAATGGCTTCATCATCTGGCTAACCATTGATGGGACCAGTACACCATGGACAAAGGAGAAATGGGGTTTTAGAGAAATATGCAAATAATGCCCAGTGAGCAGTGATGAGGCCTGTTTAGCATCTACTACAGCGTGTAGAGGCAGGGGAAATGGAAGAAGAAAATAAGATAGACAGCTTAGCCGTTTTGTGTTATCTCATAGCCCTTCGTGTAGTCATGTCATTTAATATCAGTTAGTCTCAGACAGTGGCCATGTCTTTGTTAAAAATGGGACATATCTTGTCACACCTATGCAAAGCAACCATTCCACTCAAAAACAGGCCAAGAAGAAATCCAGAGTCAGAGACACAGACAGGATCGTCACACACAGACACACTAATTCACTAACAATTACTATACGCAGCAACATCTCAGTAAAAAACATCTACTTTCGGTGGCACTATCTTAGCAGAAAACACAGCGACGTCTTGGTAAAAACATCTACTTTCCACGCCACTATCTCGCCAGGGAAAGCAGCGACATCTCGGTAAAAAACATCTGATTTCCATGGCACTATCTAAGCAGGAAACGCAGCAATGACTTGGTAAAAAAACATCAACCTCTCTGTAAAACATCTCCGTAAATAACAATTGCTTTTTGTGGGGGCGTTGGTGGCTTAGTGGGTAGAGCAGGCGCCCCATGTACAAGGCTGTTGCCGCAGCAGCACGGGTTTGAATCCAGCCCGTGGCACTTTGCTGCATGTCACTCCCTCTCTCTCTCCCCCTTTCACACTCATCTGTCCTGTCAATTAAAGGCTAAAATGCCCAGAAAAATATCTTTAAAAAATTGCTTGCTGTGGGACTATCCCCAGTAGAAATACAGTGACAGGCTGATACCAAACATCCAAGTTTGGTACCTAAAAAACCTCTGGAAACACGGCAATGGCTTGTTAAAACTCAACTGGCTTTGTTGTATGTTGGTCTTGAACAGTGGTTTGCAGCTTGGCAGCCATCTCACTCAGGTGTCATGCAATCTACCATTTCCATTACCTCCTGATAACAAAGTCAGCTCATATACTACGTCACTTTAGAAACACAGAAATGATACGTATGAAACAAATGTAATGTGTCAGTGGTTTGCAGAAATGTACAATACCAACATTTTCTTTAGGTGATTTTTGGGTTATTAGGTTTGGATTCAACCAAGGGTTAATATCTCTTAGATACCAATACGTCATAAATAAAACATGCTGGTGCCTTCTTTAGTATCTTCAGTGATGAATCAAATGGCTGTGGTAAATGGTATCTAATGGTTTAAGTGTACGATCAGCAGCACGAGCATACATGATATCTCTGTGGAGGAGACAGTTATAGGTTACAGTTAATGGATTGAATACTTATTTTTCTGTTATCAGGGAGGAAACAAACTCTCTTTGTGTCTTTCCACCATCGTTATGTTTTTGATGCCATAAATGATCTTAGTGGACAAAATTTAGACTTTTAAATCATTGGACAACAATCAAATTGGTCTGGTGCTGGCTCAGTGTCGGTTATTAATAAGAGCAATTGTAGGTGAGATTAAGAAGGGGGCCATCTTTTTCTTACATAGCTAGCTGGCTACATTCCTGAAGAGTAGCAACTGAAAAATGGCAACAGACATGAATGAGATCAATATATTTACACAGCTTATTGTTAGAGCCCATTTAGACCTGGTGTTAACATGCGTTTTGGTGATCCAAACAACAGCAGACAGCCGAGACACATATTTGTTCACACCCGTGCCTATGATGCGTCTCCAGCTGATAGCTTGCTAGCTGCTCTGTAGCATTTTGCTAGTCAGGGTAGCGGTTGCGCCAGTACAACTGGAGACATCACTGTCAGTCAAATTCAACATGTCTCCTTCCAAAGGTAAAAACAAGGGATGTGCATGCAACACTAAGTTCAACTCGTCATTAAATAGGTATGTTAGAGAGTTTTAGCTCATTGTCACCAGAACTGCCACTACATCCTGCACCAATGACGTAGGCCATGTCAGGGACGCTTCAGGACGCATTAGTGTTTATACTACAGAAGATATGTGGTCAAATGCGTCCCAGACCATCTCAGCAGCTGAGTGATCGGACCGCAATGTGTCTTGGTGCATCTTGGTGGTCGTTTAGACTTGTATTTAGCGCTGTCCACTTGTGATCGGATCCCAAAACCTATGTTAATACCGCCTCTAATCTAAACAGGCTCTTAGCAGACCTTTAGCATAGTTTTTGTATTGTCATGAAAAATGTCAATGCTTGTGTAGTAACAGCCACTACAGCTTCTGTGTCAAACTGAAATTGGCTGACATGCAAATGAAATGGCAGCTCAGTCTGATTATGTGGCAACTAAATAACCAGCCCAGTCGCCAGAAGAAAATGTGGCATTGTATGTCTCAGTAAACCATGATTATGTTACTTTTTTATGTTTCATGCTTATCATATTAGCGTTTCTAAAGTGACGTAGTATATGAGCTGACTTTGTCATCTGGAAATATTGGGGATGGAGTAACACCAATGGGAGGCACCTGCCAAGCAGCGGACGACTGTTAGACACCAACAAACAATAAAACTGGTTGTGATTTAGCGAGTCATTGCTGTATTCCCAGTGGCTTTTTAGGCACCATGTGTGGGCGTTTTGTAGTGACTTGTTTGTTTTTCCAGCAGGAACAGTGCCACGAAAAGCAGGTTTTTTTTTTTTTTTTAACCAAGACATCACTGCTTTTCCGGTGAGGATTGTGCCCCCACAACTGGGTATTTTAAGCCAAAACATGATCGTTTCCTAACTATAACCAAGTCATTTTGTGCCTAACTGCATGTTGAAATGTTAAGTTTTAATGTATCTGCTACCAAAAATGTGTGGTAGCAGCCTCCCTATCTATGAAACTTCTTGAACAAATCCTTCTTCATTGACAGAGATGGACATTAATAACAGCTGCTTCCCCACAGCATTGAAAATTCACCTCCCAAAGAACATTCTGTACCTTACGTCAAGACTATTCACCTGGTCAGCACTGTCCAATCAGGTTGCAGCGTTGCCTGAGACCTGAGCAGCTGGTAGTGATAAGGTTATACTGATACTGAACTTTATCTGTCATGAGTTTCACCTCCAGCATGAGACAAACTGAAGCGTCCCAATTTGCTGCTGAGCCAGAACACCTGGTTCTGGGCTATCAGTTTGCTCTGTGAGAAATCAGCACCTGGACTCCCCCGTCACTGATTCACAGCACTAACTAACACTCTGTCCATGTCTAATACACGATAGACTTCAGAGACTTCCTTCATTGACTTGCTAAACCTCCATTGACTTCCTAATCCAGAGGATGTTAGTGGAGGGGGAGCTGTCATGCGGTGGGGAGTGAGCGAAATGCTGAACGCAGCAGTGACCAACCTCTCCTACGCTGTGACGTTAAAAATCCTCCTCCTAGCACGACAGGAAATCTTTTCTCTGCAACCTAACACTCCAAGTTTCCGACCACCCCTGGGAGCTTTTGAGGTTTCCAAAATGTAAATATAGAAATAATGTGTAAAATATTGATGCGCTCAGCCGAGAGGTTGTAGACATTTTAGACGGGGGCGGATGCACAGCTCAGGGCCTTAAGGTCTGAGAGGCGGGTGTAGTTAACGGGGGCACCCACTTGTGTTTATGTAAAGCCGGAGCGAAAGTACAAGTAAACATTATGAGTTGTAGTACTCCTTGAATTTACTGAAACTCAATTGGCTTTTATTTTTTAAAAGCATTCACACTTTTCTGACACGTTATCAGGTGCTGATTGGCTGGAGTTTGTTCCTTCACACCAGATGGACAGAAGAAGAAATCAGGACCCAGGGCACAGAAGGAGGGAGAGGAGGGAGGATTTAGAGGTTTTAAGGATTAGAGCAGTGGAAAGAGAGAGAAAAGGGGGAGACAGAAATAGTGGGAAGAGCTTCTGTAAGGGTCCCACATACACACACACATATACACACACTGCTAATCTCCTACCAGGGCTCCCCAAGGCTGCAGGCTACAGGGTGCATCTGAAGGGCAGCGAAGCCCCCGTCGCTGCCTGCTGTCAGATATGGCTGCTACTGTCCACCAAGAGGACAATTGCAGTTCAGCGGTCAAGGTCAAGAATGGGCTTTAATTTATAGGACAAGCAGCTTGACTTCTATTTTAATGTGGGATTTAAAAAGTAGTAAAAAAATACTGAGGCTTGGCATGGCATAAGTCAGATGATGAAGATCTAGGTACTCCTTTAGCATCAGTTTTGGATGACCAAGGATGACATGTAAATTTCCGCTTGTGACATGCAAAGTGTCTTTTCGAAATAAACTTCGATGTTCATAGGAAGCAGTCTCTTTTAAAAAAACTTTGACTTATAGCGTCCAACTTACAACCAGTCAAGCATTGCGTGTTATTTTATTAATCAAAGCTATAGTGTGTAACTTCTGTTGCCCCCAGCGGATAATGCGTTATTACAACAAATAAGCCGGCATTTCCATGTACACAGAGTAACACTCGCCACACGCCGTGTACACAGAGTAATACTCACACTACGTTCATAGCACCATTTCCAAGAAAATAATAAAGTACTAGGTCCAGTACATGTAACAGCAACACATACTACTCATAATATAATTATAAACCAAGTCACTTACTTATCCAACAGCAGCAAGGCAACATCCGTGTCTGCCCTCAGCCCAATTTCTTCCTTCAGGGCTCTCCACGGAGGAAAAGCGACGCCAATACAAATCCTTGTTTGCCTTCTCCGTTGGTCACTTTCCATTTTTGCTAATAGACCTTCAGCCAAACGTCCAGGCTTTTTCTTTGTGGTAGGATCCACTTCTGAACCATGTCTTGGCCGCTTCTTTGGGTTCTCCGCCATGTTGCTTTATTTTTCTACCTGCGCTCTACCTCTTGCTATGAGACTCTCCACTCTTCCTCCCCCTCCCTTCTTGTTGTGAGGTAAAACGCGGCATTTCCTGTGCGCCAGCGCGGGAATTTCGCCGGTCGACACGCAAACTAAAAATGATACATATTGAAAAATACCGCGAGATGTTAGAGGAGCCGATCGGCTTAATCAGCATTGTGTCATCTCCTCTAGTAGTGGCTTGGGTGAAACGGACATTTACGGACATGTAGAAGTTACACACTATAGCTTTAATTGGCGTTCCATAGTGCTGGGCTTTAGACAGTTCATAAAATGTAGTTCAGTTAGCAATAAAGAGAGAGCGATATAAAGTACAGTGTGCGAATGTAGAAATATATTTCATTTAGTTAATTGTATGCCATTATTAAATCAATTCACAGACACAACAACTTAATTGCCAGTGACTGTTGGGTCATTGGCAGTAGGTCATGTTATTTCTTTTATCTGTCATAGGCAAAACTGTTCATGTGACATCACTGATAAGGGTGTGGCCAAATATGTAAAATGTTTGAAGGTTTTAATCCATAGAAAGTTGTTTATTTATTTGATTCAGTGTTGATGTCATCAAATCATTCCTTCATTGCTGCTTTTCATCGATATGTTTAATGTACACAGTGATAGGGAAAGATAAAATGGTGATCAACATAGCGCTAACATCCAATATTGATTCCCTTAAATGCATCAATTCCATTTTCCCCTTTTTAAAAAAACACCAGGATACTATATAATTTGTCTTTGTCTTTACTATTATTTACACTATTAATTTATTGCATACAGATATATAATCTAAAATGAAGGGCAAACTTCATATTTGCAAATAAATAGGTGGCTAATCCGAGTTTAGGTTGGTTTAAGCAGTTTAAAGGTTCTGGGTGTGACATTCAGAGTATTCATACAGCAGCAATATTAAGTCACACTCCCTCTGTGTGTGTTGTAATCTGAGCTTTTCTGTGGTTTGTTTTGATTAGGTATAAAACAGTCCAGCTGAACGTGCATGTTAGTGTATGGTTAGCTGCACTGGCTAGCTTTACTGGCTAGACGCCGGCGCTTTGCACTGCTCATATTGCGGTTACTGCTGTTATTGGGATGGCTTTAATGCAGAAGTGTAGCGCCCACCCTCTGGTTTCCTCCCTGGTTCACACTGTTAGCTCTGTCAGCACTGTTGCCGTTGTCAAGCGCTGTTTATAGAGTTAGCACTGTTAGCTGCTGGCTCAGCCACCTCCATGTTGAGAAATGTGTCCAGACAACTTTGCACAGAGCCCCTTAAGAGCTATGTTTATTTTGTCATATTATTTTGTCATATGTCATACAAACTACTTTTTACCCTTACAAAATAAGAAACTATGTGTTTGATTTCTATATAACAGAATTCTTAATTCATTGCAGGGTTGAATGTAGACAGTTCAAACAGTTTTCTTAGATAAAAATAGTACAGTGGTAGCAAAAGTTAACTCTTTAAAATAACACTTAACTAATGCTCCTGATGTTGCTGATATGCTTTAACCAGCCTCCAACTGTCTGTTATGTCTTTTAACTTGTTTCATATAATACCATAGGACTGACTTTTGACTTTTGTATGAATAGTATCTATGATGTGTTTAACATAGATATCCTTCTCCTTGCTAGGATCGTTTTATCTTGTTTGCACAGTGGCTCAGTGAAAACAGTAGCAACTAGTCAGTCTACTAATGTCAAGTTTCAAGATTTTCTCTCTAGAGTAAAAAAAAAAGGATTCCCACTAAACACAATTTGGTACTTTCAGCTGAGATAAAGAGAAACATTTTTCCGAGCAGACTTAAGAGTTTCAAGGTTTCTGTGAGAAAAATGCTAATGTTGAATTATGGATCAGGTCTGAAAATAGCACACACTTGGAAGCAGTTCCTGAAATATTTAAATATTCAGTTCACTGGCTGCTGTTGATGTTCTGAACCTCGTTTTTTCTTGTTAACCTGTTTCAGTTTTGGCCCACTGTGGAATCCAACTAATTACAGTGTGAAATGCAGATATAGTGCGTTTGAGTGTGAGCGTGTGTGTGTGTGTGTGTGTGTGTGTGTGTGTGAATTTGATCATGCATTTTAATGTAAATGAGAAAGCACTCTTGGTTTTACATAGGTGAACACTCATACAGACTGCTCCTCACACCCACCCTCACACACACACACACACACACACACACACACACACACACACACACACACACACACAGCATCTATACAGGCCGTCTGAGAGCATGTGCACTGCAGTACTTATGAGAGGCAGCACACAAAATGCTCTGCAAACCCAGATGGTGTTTCTGTTTTCTCAGTCTGTGGATGAAAGCTTGCGGGAGGAAAGTACGCTCTTGCAAAGACAGAATTCCTTTGTTACTGTACAGTTTGTCCTGTTGCTTTGCAGCCAGCCTCCACTCTTCCTCCAGACAGCTGGAGAGAGTGTGAATTCATGTGCTCCATATGTGTGTGTGTGTATTCAGAGTGTGCTGGATTGGATCTTCACACTTTGCTCTTAATTAAAAGAACTCGAAAGCAGTCGGGTGTGTCTGCAACACCTGGAGGACTGGAAGCCGGTGGGGGGTAATGGTGTCTGTGTGTGTGTGTACATGATTTGTGTTTGTGCGACATCAGTGTGTGTTTGTGAGTGTATCACATCTGTCATCTCTGCTGCATGTCTCAAAATGCTGCATCTTGTGTTTGCTTCTTGGTTTTTCATTGTCAAATGAAACCTTAAAAAAGAAAAAAAATGAACACTCACCTGGGTATACCTCAGGATGCACTCACACCTGTGTGTGAGTGTGTATATATGTGCATTCATGTGTATGCTTTTTCTTTAAATGTAGGCCAGAAAATTTGTTTAAAAGCCAAAAATCTCTCATGGGGGTATGGGAGTTTACTGTCAAAAAGTCAGAATTAGATTTAAGTGAGAATGTAACAGATTCACAGAGGCACAACAACAGTAAAGATGGAAGAAATTACCTTACATTCACTTTTACTCTTCTGTCTTGTGTGCCTCCATGTCACAGCCCAGTCGTCAGAAGAAAATGTCGACATTTTAAGTTTCAGGTTGTGGTTTGGGTGTTTTTTACTGAACCATTGCTGTGTTTTCACTAGGGATAATGGTTGGTTCTTACAGACACAGCGGCATTGCCTGATGAAATAGTGTCACAAACAGCAGTTGTTTTTTACCAACACATTGCTGCATGTTCAGCCGGGATAGTGTCGTTGAAATACATAGCTCAATTCCAAGAAAAAATGTCAATATTGTATGTCTCTGCAGACCACAGGTATGTTACATTTGCATGCCGTTATGTAGCAGATACGTCAGTACTTCACGTTTCAACACTGCTGTTATTTTCAAGATGGCGCCGCACTAGTGGCAGCTTGTTACAGCAGCTCCTGCTCACTATTGATCTTTTTCTCTTTTAGTTTTCTTAATTTGATGTCTTTTTAGTACTCTTTCTAGTTTTTTCTTAGCCTTGAAATCCAGACCCAAATCTAGAAAGATTTAGGGTCTGGCCATGAGTAATGAAAATGGCTCAACTCGAGGGGCGTCACCAAGCATGCATTTGAAAATATCACTGCACGCAATTGGATAGCACTACGACCTATCAGAACAATACACAGGGTGACGTATCCAGAGCTTAGCTACCAGCAGAGCTAACTGGTAGATTAGACTCTTGCCGTATCCGGTTGGCAAAACAGCAAAAACGTCCTTCTTGCAAAGGAAAGATTCGAGCGCCATCTTCTGTTCCTCTTTTAGAGAAAAAGCCAAGTCTAACTCGTTCATTGTAGCGGCCAAAACCATTTCAAACAACTGGTGTTCATCTGTAGCCATCTTGCAATGTTTACTGACTGATTCTGGACTTCGTCGTCACAGCGCTGTCGTCATCTGTTTAGCTCACCTCTGGCCCGCCTATATCAGATACACCGATGTGATTGGTGCAGCTCGGCTCCAACGGCATAGGTGATGAGCATCATTACTGATTGCCAGAGTGACTCGCTGAGCAAATTCAAATTGTGCTCTTGCAAGAACTCTGGATTTCCAGGGTAGTTTTTTCTACTGATACTTCCTGTTTGCTCTCTCTGTTGCTGTAATGTTGCATTCCTCGTTGTGGGACTAATAAAGGATTATCTTATTTCATTTCATTGTTTTCTCTTAAAATACTCACTTTTTATGCAAGCTAGAAATGCAGTGATGTCTCGGTAAAAAATAACCACTTTTTGTGGCAATATCGCACCACTGGAAAAACAGCAAAAAACACCATTTGGTAGCTTAGCAGCTGCTGGAAACCAACTCAGTCTCAAAATCAGTCGCTTGGGCAGGGACATGCGGTATCAGACATCGTCCTTTAACATCAGCATAATACGCAGCCAGTCGCCATTATAGTTTAAAAGTGTTCGGTGGTGTCAGAAGGAAACACGGTGGGACAAGAAGGAAAGTTAAGGCTGCGAAAGTCTAAGAAGGGGGTTGGAGGGGTCCAACAATCACCGACTTTCACCCGGGAGAGCTGTGTTCGTGTCCCGTACGATTATAAAGCCAAACCCTGTTCTTTTTTCTTCAACCTAACCACATACTTTGTTGCCTAAACCCAACCATGTGCTTTAGCAAAAAAATCAATTTGCATTGTTGTACTGACATAGTGCGTTTAGACAATTTATGTGACAGGCAGAACTTGACACAGCGTCCCAGAACATCAGCAACCAACGCACCCAGGGTACCTTTCATATCGTATCTGGACATAGAAGGTCCATGACCAACCGTCGATATGTGACGAGGTCGGAGTGAGAATGTGTTGCAGAAACAACAATGTCTGGCTGAAACACAACCTGTTTTGTTGTTTGTTGGCCTTTAAAAAGTGGTCTGCAGCTTTGCAGGTGTCTTGCCGAGGTGACATGCAATGAAAGTCAGCTTATATATTATGTCAAAACATTGATATGATAGGTATAAAATGGGCAAATGTAATGTTCATGGTTTGCAGAAAAGTACAATGCCAACATTTTCTCCTGGCAACTAGGTTGAGATATTTGGCCATGCAGTATACGTATGTTAAAAATCAATAGCTGCGTATTCTTGAACTGCTCTTGTTTCCCCCTCTCACCCAAGAGAACATGTCCTTAAACCTCTGAGCTATCTTTGCTCTTTTACTATCTCGTGCAATTTGGGAAACAGCCTTGCATGTGTGTGTTTATACAGCTGTGCTGATTTGGTTAATCATTAGCTAAAGCAGCAGAGACAACGGGGACACAATGTGACAGAGAACCAGCACATGGCCTTTCTCACTCACTGAGAATGGGAAGAGATGGTGTGACTGGGTGGGACTCTGAGTGTGTTGAGAGTGAGAGACCTGAGCGAGCCTCGGTGAGTAGCCTCTTTAGTGCTCTCAGACCTCCCCGGCATTAAAGTTTAATGAGAATGCATTCTACTTGGGCTGACCAGGCTCTCTACATCTCTCTCCCTCTCTCCTTCCATCTCTGTCTGTGTTTGTGGTCAGAGGAAGTGATGGGATTATATCATGAGTGGCCACACACAACCATGTACGGGACTCAGATTTGTTCCTTTTGGTAACACCAGTCACTGCCCAAAAAGTGTCTCTATGTGCTTATTTGAAGGTCCAGTGTGGAAGATTCAGGGGGATATATTGGCAGCAATGGAATGTAACAGTCATAACTATGTTTTCATTAGATTACAATCACCTGAAAATAAAATGTGTGTATTTCTTACTTTAGAACAAGTCACTTATATCATACATGGAGCAGATCCTCTTCCATGTTGATCTACAGTAGCTCAGAATGGACAAACCAAACACTGGCTCTAGATAAGGCCTTTTGCTTTTTGCATCGGCCATCGTAGTTAGCAGCCCCTCTGTGAAGAGATCGCTGGTGAATCACTGTTTATACCGGTTTAAATCACCGGGTCCATTTGTTTTGGAGAAGAAGAGATCTCTGCTGATAATTCAGCTCCTGGTAAAAACCTCCTGATTGTCTGGATCTTAAGTTGTCAGAGGTAAAAGGTAGGCACACATTAGCAGGTGCTAGGCTAGCAGCCCATCTCTGACATGCCAAACAGCTTTGGGTTGCAACGATATTTTCACGGTACGATAACCGTGAAAATGGAAGGGTTTGGTTGAACAAACCTTTTTCACAGTAATTGAAACTTGAAAACTTTTGAAAAAGTCTCCCTTTAGAAAATCCCTAAAATAAAGGGGAGATTCTCTGTCTAATGTACCTGGAGAATCAAATGTACCCGGTATGATAACTGTCAACTTTTATATTACGGTATACCTTGAAATTGGTGTATCGCTGCAACTGTAAGACACTGGAGAAACACTGATTTGTAACGTGATACTCCCCGTTGTAGTGTTTTTACTGGTTTAAATCACTGGGTCTGCTTGTTTGGGAGAGAAGGAGATCTCCACAGGCTCTGTTTCAGAGAAAATAAGGTGAGCACATGTTTGCAGGTGTTGGGCAAGCGGGCAATCTGTGATGAGCCATACAGCATAGAAGAAGCACTGATTTGTAACATGAATTGCTTTATTTAGTGTTTTTATGGGTGTTAATCACCTGGTCTGTTTGTTTTAGAGAGGAAGAGACCTCTGTGGATGATTCAGCTGCTGATTAAAACCTCCTGAACAATGAACACTGAAGGAATTCTAACCAGGAGAAGTTTCAGCTGGTTGCAATCTGCAGTCCTCACCACTAGATGCCACTAAATCCCCCTAAATCTTACACACTGCTCCTTTAAATCATTGCAATGTTGCCTCGATACGACACATTTTTTTTTTTACATATATGTAGCTCACTATGTGTCGAGGCTGCTGAGATAATAATTATTCCTCAATCCAGTCATAGCTTACGTCACCCAGCAGGCTGTATGTGAGGTCGGAGGCTTGGTGTATGTGTGTGTCAGTATCTAGAAGAGAAAGAAACAGAAGAAGAGGGCAGTGAAAAGTGAATTTTATATATGCAGTGACGCGGGAGAGAACATTTTTATCAATTAATTGGCTTTGACAGAGTGGAATCCAATGTACAGCACTGAAGATATGAGATACGAGCGAGGTATGAGAGGAAAAGAAATAAAGGAAATGGAGGAAGAGTTGGAGGGATATAAATGGAAAAGAAAGAAAAAATAAATACACGAGGAGGAGAGATACAGTGATAGACACACAGATACACACACACACACACACACACACACACACACACACACACACACACTCACTGTGGAATCCATGCCAAAAAAGCACTCTGCTCCATAAATACGGGTAAAACACTCACAACATCAATAAAAAGAGTTATCAACATCTAAGCGCTGGCAATAGGAGGGGCTGCTTAGTCTGATGCTGAAGACAGGCTACGACTGTGCAGCTAAAGGACTGTCTGTGCAGTGATGGAGCAGCACAGGGAACAGCCTGGACTTTTGTTGAACAAGACAACATCAAGTCTGTTTGTTTAACCTTTTCAGACGCACAGACCATCCAGTGACACATGTCGTATGTGTTTATTTAACAGAGCAAAACTATGCTAATTTAGGAGCATAACCACGGAAAATAAAATGCAGCAGTCAATTTACAAAAGTCTGACACACACACCTGAAGTCCTCCCTTCACAGCGATGAATAAAGTGCCCCCAAAATCAAACTATCAGGTGGTGTAAGAAGCAGTTGGCGCCTAATTGCAATTTAAGCATTAAAAATGTTGATTTTTCTATAAACTCATTTGTTGATAATTTAAGAGACCTGACTCATTTTCTCTTTGTATATGTACTATTGCCTTTCAGTAAAGCAAAAGTTTCTTATCTGATTACTCAGTTAATTTACGGATTAATCGGTAGAATTCTTGATCACTAGAAAAGCTGTGAGCTGCTGCCCCAACCTTCTTTCATTTTCTGTAACTGCTTATCTTGTTAGGGGTTGCAGGAGACCTGGAGCATATCCCAGCTGACACTGGGCGAGAGGCGGGGTACACCCTAGACAGGTCACCAGACCATCACAGGGCTGACACCTGGAGACTGAAAACCATTCACGCTCACAACTACAGCCAATTTAGAGTCACCAGTTAACCTAGTTAACCTGCATGTCTTTGGACTGTGGGAGGAAGCCGGAGTACCTGGAGAAAACCCACGTGGACAAGGGGAGAACATGCAAACTCCGCACAGAAGGGCTCCCCAATCCCGGGGTTCAAACCAGGAGCCCTCTTGCTGTGAGGAGACGATGCTAACCACTGCATCACCGTGCCACCTGCAGTCTCAACCTATGCTACTTTATTTTAAATTCAAGTCAAAATCCTACTCTTCGTAAAGATAATTAACCAATTGCCAGAATAAATGTTAGCATTATATTTCTGCAAATCAAGATGGTGAAGGTGATTATGTTGCAGGTATGTTGAAATCAGACTGCGTCTGGTTATGTTTAGGCACAAAAACCACTTGGTTATGGTTAGGAAACGATCATGTTTGGGCTTAAAGTACCCGGTTTTGGTGGCACAATCCTGTCTGGAAACATGGTGATGCCTCTGTAAAAAAACAATCACTTTTTGAGGGACTATCTGCAGTGGTAACACAGCGATGGGTCACAACAAAACACCAGCATTTAGTGGCTAATAAGTCGCTGAAAATACAGCAATGAAAACGTAGCAATGACTTGCTTAAAAATAACTACCGGTTTTGTTGATCTCAGTGGTCTGCAGCTTGGCAGCCATCTCAGTTATAGGTGACATGCCATCCACGCTTCCCTCCATCCTCTAATGACAAATTCAGTGCATATATCATGTCACTTTAGGAACCTTGATATGATATGTATAAACATACGTCACATCATTTAACTGTGGTTTGCAAAAACCTACAATGCCAACATTTTTTTCTGCCGATTGGGCCGCTCACAATCAAAGACAGAACTTAGCCTACCCAATATGTCGTAGCGTATGGTTGTTGTTTAAGAGATTTAGAGCAATAACATAACAGTATGGTGGTAAAATGATTACTTCCCTCCCAAAACTTCATGAAGTCTATCCTCTAGACACCAAAAAGTCTAGATTCTTCTCAAAAATAAATGATAGAGAGCGCAGCAGGTTAAATTCTTCTATTGAACATTGCTCACCTAAAGCTGTGCACTAAACCAGCAGGTTTATGTGTCTGCAGCAGTCAGATGTGGCTGTAACATTGGATCCTGGAAAGAATGACAGCTGGGAATCAAACCCTATCAAGCCAGGGAGGATTGACCAGATTGTTTGAGAAATTGCTGCCCTATAGATAGATACACAGTGGCCATCTGGGTGCTTTATTTTTGCTAGCATTATGACGTTTGTACTGTTTTATAGCCCTTTGACAGCGAAGGGAGCCAAATGTGTAAAAGTCGTCATAGATAACATTGTGGCAGGCAAACAAGAAAACAAAGAAGATGTTTGCATTTGGTTGAGCACCCATCTGTTGCTCTTCTTCTGTCCTTCCCTGCCTCCTTCCTCCTTTCATCACTTTCGCACGCAACACCCCGGCAGACATGTTGAGATTTTTTTGACACATAACTTCATTTCCAATAAATGACTCATGTTGCTGCTTTTACAAACTGTTCTTGAGCAGATCTATCTATTCTTTTTTCTTTCTCTCCTCCTCTTCTTCCTCCCCATCCTCTTTCCATCATCCTGTCTCCAACCTCTTTCCATTATCTGCTCCTCTCCTCAAGTGGTATTTATAGTGGCTCCGGATGCATCGGCTTCTCTCCTCCGCTGGTCTCTGGCCCACGCTTGTTTCCATCTTGGCTCTCTTTGTTCATCCTTTGCTTTTCCACTTGTTCTTCTTCTGTCTCCTCCTCCCTGCAGACAGTCATGTCTTTCTGAGATGGGAAGACTTCTGGGATTGTGTATAAATCACTCCTCACCTGTTCTTCCTGCCTTCCTGTTTCCTTTTTTACCCCTACTGTGTCTTCTCCCTGTATGTGTCTGCTTCCTTTCATTTACCTCTTCTGATCCCTCCGCCTCCACCCCTGACTCCTCCTTTCCTTGCCTCCTCACAGCGTGTGTCAACATGTCTGTCGTCTCCACGGTCTCTAGCTCCATCAGAAGCGGAGACATTTTTTGCTTCAACGCTCTCATTGTGCTGTCATGGAGCACTGGGACTGTTGATCCAGCATCTTTGTTTGTTCTTTCAATCAAAAGATCCAGTTTGTTTTGTTCTAAACCCTGCCCCTGACCGGCAACTGTCCAATCATAGCATAAAAACCACAACTAAGTATCCCAGGTATGTCACGCTTAGGATCTCTCTACAATTGAAAGGATGTGTGTGAGGTTCTAGTAAGGGCAATACTTGGTATGTAATTAAAGATCCCCAAATCTAAGACAGAGAAGCAGAAATACAAGGAATGGATTAAGCAAGGGATAATGCCCCACAAGCTGTCCATTATCAGGAATTAATGGCCAACATTGAAGCGTGGGGGTGTGGATGCACATTGGACAGTTGCCTCTGCAAAGGCCTTTGCCTTTACAAAGTTAGCCCTACTACACCACCTATTAGCCAAAAAGCCATTAGAATATAGGAGAGTATACCTACTTCCTCCTCGGTAGCCTGCCAGTCTACCTAGTGGTACACCCACCTCATCATCTACCAGTACAGTATTTAAAGATTTCTTCCAGACAGGGCTCTCTGGCAGAAGGCCATGAAGGTTAACGTATCCCATGTGCTGTATAATGTGTGTTAGTTGGGTCAGTTTAAAGTAAACTTTATTGCACTTTTACAATTACTTATCTCTCATGGTGAAAAGCAAATAACAAAATGGTGGCAGCAACCCCTGATTGTGTTAAATGGCCCCTGAATCACATTGAATCGAAACCATATCGTGACAGACTTTCTAATATCCGCAAATATCGTATTGTTGGCTGGGCTCAGCCTTAGAGATAGGGTAAGGAGCTCAAACATCCAGAGGGAGCTCGGAGTAGAGCCGCTGCTCCCTCATGTCAAAAGGGGTCAGTTGAGGTGGTTCGGGCATCTGATCAGGATGCTTCCTAGGTGCCTCCCACTGGAGGGGTTTCAGGCACGTCCCACTGGTAGGAGGCCTCGGGGCAGACCCAGAACACGCTGGAGGGATTACATATCTCATCTGGCCTGGGAACGCCTTTGGGTCCCCCAGGAGGAGCTGGAAAGTGTCGCTTGGGATAGGGCTGCCTGGGGTGCTTTGCTTGGCGTGCTGCCTCCACGAACCGGCCTTGGAAAAGCGGATGAAAATGGATGGATGGATGGATGGATGGATGGATGGTATTGTTGTCCAAAGAATCAATATATTATTGTATCGTGATGAAACCAGTGATCGCTTCTTTTCTTGTGTCTCCTCAACTGAGAAAGAGTCTTCTGCAAGGCATCACCAGGAATCAGCTGATGAGACAGAAATAGTACTGCCCTACAGATATACACAAACACACACACACATACACATACACAGCTTTCCCCTCTCCCCTCCCCATCCTTGGGCAATGTATTCATGCTAATTAACAACTCCACACCAACGACTGGTGAAGAGAGTGGAGACACAAGAGGGAGAGATAAAGAGAACAAGAGAGAGACAGGGAGAACGAGGGAGGGAGTCCTTGGACATGCTGAGCTGAGTATGTGAGGCCCAAGGCGAAGGCAAACCCATACGTGTGTGTATATGTGGGGTTTCTGTCTGTGTCATTGTTTATATTTGTTTATGTGTATGTGAGTGTATGTAGTAGTGTGTTAATTTGCGAACTTGTTTTGACAAGACCAAAGCAGGGCTAACCCACATCTGGCTCTGTGGCTGTCCCTGCTGGCCCGTGGTGTTGACCTAGAGAGAGGAGACAGCCACAGTTGGGCCGGTTCACACCACTTGGACCCCTCTGGTCACTGTCTACCACGGCCACATGCTAACAGTGTTAGATAGTAACACATTACAGTCATGCCAATCAGTTACTTTTTTCAGTCATGAGTAGTGTAACGGATATCTTGCTGTGTGTGATCAGGGAAAACACTGGTCCAGGTCAGGACTTGTTAGCGTAGCACTGGGGCTGGTCAGAGTATGGCTAACTTCTGCTACTAGGGAACATTGCTGAGAAGGAACGGTCTGTAGACTGCAAAATCTCGGATGAGCTTCAGTTTTTCATCCTTTCTAGTTTATTTCTCAACCTTGAGTTACATTTGATTGAATAATATTGAGGCCCATATGCCATCCGATGAGTCTGAAGCCCTTTCTGGTTACTCTAAAGCAAGATATGAGGGAAAACTTGCCCTGATTGGCCTCCAGTCATGCCTCAGGTTGTCTTACATGACACCGCTACCTTTGCACTATCTTGCTTTAAATGATTAAAGCATGAGTATGAGTAAAGTTATTTGAACCGACCAAGCTGGTCTTGCCATTTGGTGACTTGTTTGCTAGATTTAATGACTTTTCAGACCTTGTTAGTCATGTAAATAACACCTAGCGTCAAATTTAGCGACTTATTCAGGCTATTGTAAAAAAAGAAATAAATATATTACAATGTCAATTATTTCCATGCATGCTGCTCAGAGTAATAGCAGTCCACAGCTCTTTAGCCACCCAAGTCTTTATGCCGCTGTTTGGCTTGTCAGAGCTAGGCTGCTAGCTTAGCACCTGATAATGTGCTCATCTTTTTTCTCTGATAACTCCTCCTGAAAGTTTTTACCCAGAGCTAAATTATCTGCAGAGGACTCTTCCTCTCTAAAACAAACGGACCTGGTGAATTAAACAGTAAAAACACGGAATAAAGTAGTTTTGTGTGTTAAAAATCTGTGTTTTTCCAGCACTACTCATTATGATCTTGGCTGACACTAAAACGCAAATGGCAGTATCTAGTGCTAGTGTTTAGTTTGTCCATTCTGGGCTACTGTAGAAATATAGCAATACAACATGGCAATCTCTGTGGACAAGGAAGCGCTCTCTATGTAGATATAAATAGCTCATCCTACAGTAACGTAAACACACCGATTCTTATTTTCAGATGATTAAAGACTAAAGAAAACATACTTGATTTATTATTTTCCATTGCTGCCAGTATATACATCTTCCTAAATCCTACACCCTGGACCTTTAATTGGACAAGAGTCGGCAACACTGGGCCAAGCCTGTGCCTATATTGACGGGGTCTGCTTTGGTTGACGCTCCCGTCTGTGTTTACGAGAGCCTTCTTGATGGCCGCCAGCCACATTTTACCTTACGGTTCTTCAGCTGGTATGATGTAAAACTGGAGACTTGGATTAGTCTAGTTGTGTTAGTCATACAGCCAGTCACCCATCAGCTCTTTGGCAATGTTGATGTCACAAAGAAAATCTTAATAATCTTAATTTGCTGTTTCTCCAAGCAGTTCTCTGCACTGTTACAAATAGTATCGGAAGTGATCTTTCTCTGATGCATAGTTGTGTAGCAACAGCAGGCCAAGAGAATATTCTGGTAACACCAAAGTTCGTTTTAGTTGTTTTATTCCCAAAGAGAGCAGCTCTGCCTTGCAGCCAATTTTTTTCCAGTGGCTTTTCGCAGTATTGCAACGAAAAAATCCCCTGCAGCCCATAAAGCACTTTTCCCGTAGACCACCATTATAAAAGTCTATAAAAGTGTTGACAGGACACCTCAAACTACAAACAATATCAATTATGACTCTGTCATAGGCTTAGTTTGTGCATACACTAATATACTGCACATCCAGGAAAGATGATACAACATTATTCAGGGTTTAAAAAAGTACTTAATTTAGGGAGAAAACACATATAACAAAATGGACACTAACTGTTTTTGTATAGCTGTCTTGTGAATTTTTCCACTCAGGCTGTTTTTCAAGTGAAATCGACTGGAGAAATAGTCTGTCCGCTACACTGAAATATTTTAGTGCTCCTTCACCACCTGTGATTTCAGGCATGGTGGCTGACCCCCGGGGAGGCAGCAGGCTCAGGCCTGTAATCGATGAACACATAGTAGAGTGAACACAGAGAGCATGTCCTTACCTGAGAGGACGTCTTTCCCTGTGTCTCCACAGAGTGATTACCTTCTTATTTGTATGGTGTGGGTCCTGCTGAGTCAAGGTTAAGATTAACATAAAGGCAGCAGTCATGTTAAGCATTTAGAAATGATGAAGAGTGGGATCTGTGTGCCAACTCAGAGGGCATGAATCTTGTCTGTCACACTGTCTATTGATAGGGTGTGAATTTTAGATGAATGTGTGACAGGAAGATTGCACATGTTTGCAGCTTATTGTGTATGTGGTTAAGTCTGCACACAGTGGATGGTTTTCCAGTTGAATGCGGCTTTCTCTGTGCACTGTTTGAGAGAGAGCATGTTACCTTCACACATTCTGAGTCACTGACATTAGTGATCAGTCTGCCAGTTATCAAATTAGGAGAAAAAACTGGGCTTGTTATGTTTGTTTTCAGCTTGTTGTGCTGCCCCCTGGTGAGCAATGCATCAATTAATACAGGTTTTGGTATCTAAGAGATGTGAGAAGATGTGACCAATTAAAAAAACTGGAGCATGCAGAAGTAACCTATCTTTATTATTTATCTTTACATAAAGATATATGAGAAGATGATATAAAAGATGTTATGTTGTGGTGTCCACATTTCAATAAACGGCTCTAACTTGTTAACATTTAAAATATATTTTTGTGTTTAATGACAAACGGACAGGAAATTGTCCAGACCTGACAGTAAGAAATCACTCACTATATCTGGAGATTTTCAGCCAGAGATGATGAGACGCTCGTCACTGCAGCAGAGCTCCTTTGTGATTTAGGCCGAGAACACAGATTTATTTTTGTATTTAAAAAAAAAAAAAAAAAAAAAAAAAAAAACTCGCCTCGTGCAGCTTTAACAGTGCATGTCTGCTGAATGTGTGCGAGTGGTAGAAATACTGATGAAACCGTGGCTCTAAGAACAGGAACAGCTGGTGCACTGACACCCGCTGACACCCAGCGCTTGACGCCACCACGTTACCATGACAACCGGCTGTGCACCCTCTGTTTCTGACAGCTGTTCCCATGGTGCCTGGGCTTGGCTCAGCCTCTGGACTCCCATTGGCAGGATGGATAGCTTCTCGGGGTCAGAGGGCATGTTTGTGACGTCGCTGCCGCGGCGGTGTCATGTTGTTTTTCCATTTGAGTTACGTACGGATCAGTTTAGCTGAGGCTTGTGTCAGCTCCTGTGTGCATTTATCATTATTTATTTGTTACATTAAAGCCTGCTTGAAACATTTTGAGCAAAAACATGCACATGCAGCTCAAATTCTCTTGAGTATATTCACATGTGCTTGAACTCTTTGTGTGTGTGTGTGTGTGTGTGTGTGTGTGTGTGTGTGTGTGTGTGTGTCCTCCTCAGTCAAGTACAGCCCAAACAGCAAAAGTGATCAGAATACTGGTTTAAATTAGACGTTGCTCTCATGATACAGTGATGATCTTCATTATGTTAACTTATTTAAATAAACTTTAAAGTGTTCTGGCTCTGCATTATGGATGGCAGAGATGCTTTGATGTTGAGCCCCTCGGTTATTACAGATAGCTGTTAAGTCTCCTTGAGGCTTTACAAAATATCAGCATTTCAGCTTAAACATTACATGCCAAATATTTGAAAACAAAAATGTATATAAGATGTAGTAATATTAGAAATATCAGCCTGAAGGTGTTCCGCTATGTGCTACAAAGGACGCTTCATTTTCGAAATTTGACATTGATGAGTTTTTCCATGCTTACATTTTTTTAGACGTTTCGTTCAACAGTCTACGTCACAAAATCTCTGTCCCTGTTCCAACCATTCCCCGTGTCAGCTGATTGGCCAAATGTGTCCCAGTCCACCAGTCACCTCCCTGTTCCAGCTCTGTATGGTGGCAACCTGCTGTCTCCGCTCTAGCACTTTTGAGAGACCGCCACAAAGGCACGGGTGAGGAGGAATGTGCTATTGGCTTCTGTCAACTCATTTCCTGGACTTGGAAAGTTTCTGCTCTGCACTTTATGAAATATTTTCTCAGGGAGACTGTTTGCCTCGTTTTGTTTGGACAGCTTGTTTCTTCAGCAAAGACTGACAAAGACAAACCTTTTTGTATTCTGTAAAAACACAGCATCGTTCCTGGACTTCTTTGGAGAGGTCATGGTGGAGGATTGTTATCAGTTTGATTTTTTCTACCCCGAAAAGCTGGTGACAACAGATCAGGTGTTATGTCTTCTACCTGTTTCCTACCCAGCAGCTGAGCGCTACAGACAGGAGGACATGTCTGCTTTCAATAGATCCAGGTGATTGGATGTCAGTGTAAAGAGAATGTCTTTGGGCATTTTTAGATGTGTATGTCGGACCACAAGAAATTTGAATGTTACTTTAGTGACCTTTTGTTACAGGGTTTCCGTCATTCCTTAAAGAGTCTTGAAAGTCCTTGAATTTATTAATGTAATAGTAGGGCCTTAACTGGTATTTATTTTTTTAACCCATTTTTAACCAGGTAAGTCCTGCTGAGATCTACAGTCTCCTTTTCAAGGGAGACCTGGCCAAGACAGCAGCACACAAAAAGGTTTCCGCCAAACAACCACACAATAAGAAGCATAAAAGATATACTTATGCACGATGACAAGAACCAACTGATTCATTCATCCTTGTGCTTAAATCAGGCAGAGAATCAACTCACGTAGTTTCAACTCTTTTTAAAGGTTATTCCAAGTGAGTGTAGCAGAACACATAAAAGCTTTTTTTCCTCAGCTCAGTCTGTGCACTAGAACCAAACAATTTAAATATATTAAATGTATTAAAATGCCTTAAATAAATCATTCAAAAATGCTTAAAAAGGGGTAGTAGGATTTTATGAATCATTTTCTAATGTTGTATTTTAAAATTTCACAATAAATAATATCCTTGGTAGGACGGATCCTACAGAGGCAAGGCAAGAGTCTTTCCTAGCAGTCAGTGAACACACACTGAAACAAACTAACGAGTGTCCCCAGGTGTGTGTCATTAACCCTCAGCAGACTGAGGGGGTTTCAGGATACTGTGATAATTTTGGCACTCTCTAACGTTGTTGTTCAATTTGAACAAATGTAGCAGTATTTTCAGAGTCACATGACTTTTAGGGAGAGCACATTTCTGGATTGTACTTAAAAAAGCAAACAGTTAGGCTAAATGAAACATTTGTGGCACTTAGTGCTCTATCACCGCTGTAAACAATTAATTTAAAAACTTTTATGTTTTAGATCTTTATCTTAAAAATCTCATTATTTGGCAGAGGACACATTAGGAAGTGTAAATTATGAGGTTTCTGTCAGTAATTTTTTATGTTTGTATGATAAAAACACCAAATAAATAACACCATCTGTGGATACACACATGCATCCTTGAAAATTCTCTGAATGAAGGCCTCAGTCCTCGGCAGAATTTGAAGGATACTTGACACTGGAACAGTTCTTAGGTGGGATTTGATGACGTAGCATCCTTGAGATTCAGCCATTTAAGGATTCTTCCTTGACTTTGAGAAACACCTACTGTACTACTGATGAAAGGAAGTGCAAATTCAATAAAAATTGGCTATTTCATGGTTCACCAAGATTTTGCGGCATGGTTGAAATCGATACAAGGCGATGCATACAAGGTCTGCATATTTTAAAAAAAGGTTTTTCAAACTTAGCATGGCGGGAATCAAGGCAGTTGAATCACAAATACAGAGTGACGATAACAAATTTGGCAACAACATCCACCAACAAGTGCCAATTTTTTCCCAGTTCTGTTCTACCCTCATGTGTGCCACGAGACAAAAAGTCATGTTTTATGTTTTTATGTTACAATGCATATTTGGGCAGAATTGTCCCTTATCCTTAAACTGATGTTCATTCTTCAGTTAGTTATGTAAAATTGGTCTAAAATTTTGTCCACAGTGGCATTAGAAAAGTCTTAAATCTAACTTTCCTCTACCTGTAGGAGCCAGTGGTCACTATTTTCTGTTATTTTACAGACTTGATGATTAATCAGTATTAAATCAGCTGTTCTATAACATTTATATCTGAGGTATTTGGCCCACTTTCTCACTCTGAGACATTCATCAGGAGGCCTTCAGTGTCCTGTCTGTCTAGTCTGTCTTCCACCTATACAACTTCATTTTTAGGGTTAAAAGATTTATTTCTAGGTTTTACCTCAGCAAAAGTGTGAATGCCAGTGCACCGCATTGTCTTGATGAATTTCTTTCAACAAATAACTCACAGACACGACTGTAAAGTCAGTGTGCTGCCAGGGACTTAGCTAGAGTTTGTCTGCTTCCACAAATAGGCAAATTGGCTGCAAAACTGTGAATGAAGCCATCTCCTTCTTCTCTATCTCTCTCAGTCAGTGAGGTAATTAAAGCGCCTGTTTGGGTCCCCTATATGAGAGCCATGGTATGCTAATGCAGTATTCCTTTGACAGTTCTGTTGAGACAACATTGTGGGTGTTTTCACATGGCCTGATTTGCAATTCACACTCGGGTTATTTCCATCGTAGGCATCCCGGGAGGCAGGGAGGGGAAAAGGCTGTGAGCCACAGAGAGCAAAACTGAGCTGAAGTTTCATTTAATTGCATGTATGATTTTTTTTCTGAAAGGCACCTTTCAAGCCGTGCTCTAATTGTCAGTTATTTTGCTGAAACTGAGATGTTGTTCTCAAACATGTGCATGCACAGCACCGCTTTTGTTCCTGCAAGATTTATTTATTTTAAAAAATTATTCAGTTATTCAGAAAATTCCCCCACGCTCTTTTCTGGTTTTGTTTTTGTGAATGTAGCTGGATATTTAGACAGGAAGGTCTGTGTGAATGGCACTGAAGGGTAAAGTGTATCAAGTGCAAAGAGTTTGTGAATGAGTAATGTAGCACTAATGGGCAACTTTTCCCTCCTCTCTCCTCTCAGAACACTGCACCAGCAGTTTGAGAGCTACAAACAGGAGGTGCGTCGCATCGGGGCGGAGACGCGGCGTCAACAGACCCAGCAGAAGGACGACGCGCCCACCTGTGGCATCTGCCGCAAGACTAAGTTTGCCGACGGCTGTGGCCACCTCTGCTCCTACTGCCAGACCAAATTCTGCGCTCGCTGTGGAGGGCGGGTCTCTCTGCGCTCCAACAATGTGAGAAACCTCACCCATGGCCTCCACCTTTTTCTTTCTCCCTCTCACACTCACCTCATTCCTGCTGTAGCTGATGTACAGTTGATCCTTCTGCTTCTGTGTCTGTAACTGTCTGCTTTGTTGCTTCCTGGTCACACTTTGCAGAGGCCAAAGTGTATGGGAAGAATGGCTTGGCACCAGTCATAGGCCCTTCAAGGCTCATTTCAAGTCCAATACTGTAGTGTTGTGGAAATGTTTCTTTAGCTCACTTGAACATGAAAGCACACCAGTTACAGCATCTGTGTTGTCCTGTGTCTCCTGTGACTGCACTGCAGCCATCGAGCAAGCATGTCGGACAGTGACAGTACTGACCTACTCAAGCAACATGTCTGAACAAAGTGAGAGAAGGAGGGTAACAAGGTTCAGATAGGTTGGTAGTGGAGGACGACAGCTATAGTTAGCTTGTATTGGATGGATTCCAATAGCACAGCAAAAAACTGTCTAAATTAAATTAAAAAAAAAAAAACTTCTGGCAGCATTATCCTCTTCTTTGCTGTCTCTCTACTCAGTTTGTACTAAACATGTAGTTTTTTTCTATTCCCCCAAAAACAGAAAACTACAAACTTAACGTTTGTTGCAAGATTAGCTGTTTGATTTTGTCGCAAGTAACTGTAGCTACTGCGCTTACATTGGTTCCCGATGGCAAACGTAAACACCTTACCTCACTACTGGAGTCTAATTGTTTTAGTTTTGAAACATACCGATATGGACAAACAGTGGAGCCATCATTTAAGCCTACAGGAAGTAAATATTTCATTTTGATTTGTGCATTGGTTGCCATTAAACATTTTTAAACTGCTGATTAAATAACACCATGATAAGTGGCAGCAACAACGGTGACACATCCCAGTCTCCAGAAAGAAATGTTTACATTTTATGTTTCTGCAAACCACATTTTTACATTTACATTTCTCAACAATGCTGTGGTTAATGTGTGGGTAGGTTTAAGCACAAAAACCACTTGGTTACAGTTAGGAAAAGATGATGTTTTGGCTTTAAACACTCGTGTTTCATGGCACAAAAGCTGCTATTAAAGCAGGGAACGGTCAATGAATGGTCACCAGCTTTAGCTGCTCAAACACTGATTGTAAATTCCACAATGTCTTGCTAAAAACATCCAGGTTTGTTGCCACATGCCACTGGGAAATGGCTCAAATGCTGCTGGTAAATGTCGCAATGTGTCAGTGAAAAATGCCCAGTTTTGGTGGCTCAAACGCCGCTGGGAAACACCACAGCGTGCTACTAAAAAAGCTCAGGTTTGGTAAAAAACACCCAGGTTCTGTGTCACAAACACCTGTGGGATTGCTGCAAAAGGTTGCCTCCTCAGTGACAAAAAAGCAGTTACACTACATCACTTTAGAAATGATAATATGATACATATGAAACGTACAAGTGTGATGTTTTCGTGGTTTGCAGAAATGTACAATGCCAACATTTTCTTCTGGCTACTGGGCTGGTTTACAAGGGCCTACAACCATATTAGCAGTGCTAATGAGTGAGGCAGTACTTAGGCACAGCAGTGCTTTGAGTTAAATACCAATGTCAGCAAACTAACAAGCTCACAATGAAAATAGTAACATGCTGATGTTTAGCAGATATTGTTTACAATGTTATTTATTTTAGTTTTGCAGGTATGCATGCTAAGATCTGCTAATTAGGTATATGATCATTAACCAAAGAGTTAGACCTGATGAAGAGGAAAATACGTATATATAACACATCATGACTAATTAAAACAAAACAAATAAAACAAACCCACAATGCACTGTAGACGCTGAGCAGCGCTACCTCTGAGGCTCTGGAGGCCTCATTACTATAAAACAAAGGTCCACACCAAATCACCAAATTATAACCATTCATTTGATCCAGTTTGGATCAGTGTGGCGTCTATCTATGAACCAAACATGTTTGTACTATTTTAAGACCCGGCCCTCTTTTAGCCAAGCATTCTGCAGGCTCCAGCCCAAGAGAGAGGACCTCCTCCTGGGTATCTTACCTGACTGTGGGCCCTCCACCCTTGGCCTGCTGGTCTCCAATCTGTTCAGGATCCGCCTCGCCCAGCTGGGCCTGAGCTCACACTGGCAGCACACGTATGTAGAGCTCACAGACCAGTGAGAAGAGCAGATAAAGATAGTATCCCTGTTGGTGCAGCCATTGATATTACTGTCATAGCAGACAGGCTGTTAATGGAAATACAGAGATGAGACCATCATGATGTGGAAGCAACCTATAAATAAAACAAATAAAGTTAAGGGTTTATTTGAAGGGAAATTGCACTTAAAATAACATCAATCAATACAGCCTTTTATACAATAAAATAATGAGTGTTTTAATATGGAATTTAATTCCTTGAGATACTTGGCGTCACTTATAAGTGGAAATTCAGGGGCCTAAATAATTTAGCTCAGTCAAAAGAATAGTAGATGAAGTGCAGATGTAATGTACATATGTGTTGATCATTGTTTAATGTGTATCAACATGCCTTAAAGCTTTAACCTCTTGATGGATTTTTTTGTATGTGTTTATGTGAAAGTGTGTCATCTGTTAGTGTCACTTTGACATAATGAATCAATTAATCAATAAATACATTTGCGTCCTGTCAAATTAAGTGGGTTAATACATAAAACATATTCAATGCCTGGTTCCTTTACGTCAGAGGTGAGACAGGGTCATTGTTTTTGCAATTCACAAGTAAGTCTCAAGCCTTGGCACTCAAGTCCCAAGTCTTAAACTCAGAGTTTAAAGTCCTAAACAAGTCATGACACTCTCTTTACCAAGCGTAATGACATTTTAACAAGTGTTGTAAAATTGCCCAGTAATTGCCCAATTGTGTAGCCCAGTGTGGCTATACACATTTTGACAAATACTGGCCCGTCTCAATTAGACGCCTGGTCTGGTCGCCAAGCAGTTCATCTTTAATATAGAAGTTCCTCGAAAGCAGGGTGTTGGCCTCGATTACCCTTCTTTAGTCCGTAAGGGTCCTCAGATCAAAAGATTAAAAAAGATTTTTCATAAAAATGAATCCAAGTTATGAGCAGAGGTGGGTAGAGTAGCCAAATATTGTATTCAAGTAAGAGTACTGATACTTTAGAACAATATTACTCAAGTAAAAGTAAAAAGTAGTCATCCAAATAATTACTTGAATAAGAGTAAAAGAGTATTTGGTGAAAAAACTACTCAAGTACTGAGTAACTGTTGAGTAACGTCTGATTTATTTGTAAAATAAGAACATGAACGTAATCAACCAAAAATAATAATCTGCAAATTCATCTATTTTAAACGATACCCCTTTAACTAAAACAAAAATAAATTAAATATTTACAAACATAACATAAATCAAGGCACAAGAAACACAAATATATTCTTATATATACTGTAATATGTAATTATGTTCTCAGAGGTGGGTAGAGTAGCCAAATATTGTACTCAAGGAAGAGTATTGTTGCTTTAAAACAATATAACTCAAGTAAAAGTAAAAAGTATTTTGCATTAAAACTACTCTGAAAAGTACAATTTATCCAAAAAGTTACTCAAGTAAATGTAACTGAGTAAATGTAACTAGTTACTACCCACCTCTGGTTATGAGTATTGTTTTAACAGGATAAAGTGGTTTGGCGTCAGTATGTGGGGTGCCGTAATCCTTGAGTGCCACAACTCTAGTATCGGAAGCCTAATTTTTAAACAAGCAATATTAATACTGGTTTAAATAAACTATTTGATTGTATTTGCCATCTTGCTGAGCAACAGTTTTGTGTGAAAGGAATTAAGACCAGTCCCATACAGACATAAAGACGCCTGTCCCAAATATAGGCCTGTTGATTTTAGTGATTTAAGCAAATAATATCCCGGGTTGTCAGTTGAAGTTTTATGGTAATAATACACTAAATTTACAACCCTAATCCTGAATGTTTTTAAAAAATTTTATTTATCAGTTCAAACTAGTTTCTTAGAAGTTGTTGTTTCACTGTCTTTCATTTTTAACCCTCAGGTTTTGCCTACTGCAATTCGTTTTCTGTTGATTGCTGCATAGTTTTTGTACGCAAACAAAATTATCTTTGGTAGTCTTTTTTTCCAACTGGCACTCAGTAATGTCATGTTAGTTCATCATGATTCTTTCCTGCAACTTGACTGAACGCTGTCAGACAGGTCCAAGCAAAGTGTATCTGGAAGTGTTGACTGGGAAAGAATCGTGTTAAGGTTAGCTGATTCAGGAAATGAACTGATTTGTGGCACTTTTTAACATACTGGTTAAACTTTAGGCTAGGACAAAGGTATCAAGTATTTCAAGCCAAAAGACTCAAGTCCAAGTGCAGTCATGTGTCACTGGTGTTAAAGTTGAGATGCAAGTCATTTTTGATTTTGTGAAGTCAAGTTTTAAGTCATCAATTTTGTGACTCGTGTCCACACCCCTGCTTTACGTTATATAATTCCATTGTCTCCACTTACAGCATGGAGATGTAACTAAACTGTGAAAATATTAATTTTAGAAATTATCAAAGGTCCATTTAAGATTCAATGCATCACTCAAACCCAAACAGATCTGAGTTTCTACACTCACTGAGCAGTTTAATTCATAAATCCTTCCAGGGATAAGAGAACACAACATGTAAATGGTCTCCCATTTCTTTTCTGTGAGTGAGAGTTTTTTTTGTGTGTATAATGTGTGGGAGGGAAGTGAAGCTCTTTTGGTCTCTGCGGCGCTCGCCTCTGTCCCGGGTCGTCCAGGCCGGCCAAGCAGAATAACAGGGTTAGGAAAGTGTTAGCTTTGTTTCATTACATAAAAACCTTCTCCTGCCTACAGTGTGCTTATTTAGCCCACATCAGCAGCACGCTGTGTTTTCCTCTAGTTAGCAGTTTGCCTTTTAAAAAAGACATTAACAGTGTATTAAAATATATTGTGTGCTGTTGTTCAGGAGTATAAATACACTGTATGTTTGCCTCATCAGCCGGATCCATTGAGGTGTATGAATGGGCTACATACAGCTGGTGAAGAGGGAAGGCAGAACTACAAAGGCTTTTAAATATTTGAACATAAACCTATCTACACTAAAACAAATACCCCTAGTAATATCGAGCCATGCAGAGAGTTTAGCTATAATCTGCACAGGTTTTGAGATGCCTGTCTTATTCAGCCAAAGAATTAGTCCCTATAAACACTAATGAGATAAAGAACTGAGTAACCAGGATGAGCTGTATCCACATAGCATCTTTCTTTGACAGAAAAATGGTGGAGGGACACTGGGAAGCGCTTCATAAAACAACACTTTTTTGATGATGCTACATAAACAGGGGTTTGACTACACAGCTAACAAACTTGGACAAAATATCACTGTATCAGTACGCTGATAAAACACTCGCCAGCGATATTCAGCGTCCAGCTGGTCTTCCTCCCTAAATCAGGTTTTTCTTGTTAATTTTTTGTCCGATATATGATATAGCTCAGATAGACACAGCCAGAACAAGATTCTTCGCCATCTTGGTTATGAAGGTGATGACTCCAGCCCCATATGATAGGTTGCCTGCAAAGGAGTGACAGTGATGACGCCACCATGACACCTTTCTGAAAAGATCAGAGATTTTCAACTATAAATGCTCGGGGTGCAGCATGCAAAAGGCGGAGCTCTCTTAAAAAAGACGATGGGTGCAGCACCTTTTCTAGAGGCAGCCACATACGCTCTTTGTTTACTGGGCACAATTTAAAAAACACGCTAGGGCTCAGAAAAAAAATGCTATGCGGACACACATCCTGTCATTTGGTAATGGTACCACACTCCCACAAAAAGTACCAAAACAAACAAAGGTCAAAAAGATTTCAAGATTTCTTGTGTAGAAATAATAAGATGAGAGAATGTTGCCACCTTTTGTAATCATTTTAGAAAACTCATGAGAGGTGACTCTGAAGTCATCGCCTTTTTTTTTTTTTTTTTTTTTTTTTTTTTAAATTTTGCTTTGTGTAACCCGGATAAATTTTACAAAAAGGTTAACAAAGGACCTCATGCAACTTGAGACTTTAAAAAGATTTAGTAACATCATTTTACAAACCTTATTTGAGCCTGTTAGATAGGCTGAACTCCAATGAATGCCTGTCTAAAAATAAGTCTCAGTTCAAATCAGTTTTAAAAGATACTTTAATATCAGTTCTCAGATTACATTTTACAAATCACTGTAGCGCTATACGGGCTCTGTAAACCCGTAAAAACTAAAAATTATTGGCCAGAAATATGAGGCAATAAACCTGTATATGTGTCTAAGCAGCTTACTGTAATAACTCATCAATTCCTAATGGCAGAGCTGTGCAGTGCTGCCCTGTGCCCTGCAGAAGGCATCACAGCAACACGCTGTGTAAATGCCATCCAAACACTGATTAGGCCACAAAGCTTCACCCCTGCTTGACATTATAATGAACATACTGTATTATTGAAGAGGGACTGGCAATAATGGATTCATTAATTCATCACACTGTGTTTACAGTTATGCACAGCTTTCATTAAAGGGACAGTACACCCCAAAATCAAAAACTGCATATTTTTCCTCCAACTTGTAGTGATATTTATCAGTCTAGATTGTTTTGGTGTGAGTTGCAGAGTGTAGGACATATACGCCTTAGAGATGTCTGCCTTCTCTCCAGTATAATGGAACTAGATGGCATTCGGCTTGTGGTGCTCAAAGTGCCAAAAAACACATTTGAAAAATGCAGCAGCAATGTCTGTTTTCAGAAATCATGATCTGGTTGCTCAAGATAATGCACAGACTTTGTTGTGAGCAGTTGCATGTAGGAACTATTTTCTTTCAGCCAAACGTGTCATCACGTAGAAGGAAGTTTGCATCTACTGCTCACCTAGCACCACTTAGCTAACTGACGTCACAGCTCAGCCCTGCAGGACGCCATTAACGTTTACATCATGTTGTCACAAGCACAAGCTTCTCGTCCATGAGTAGATGCACACGTCCTTCTGCGCAGCAATATACGAATAGACCTGGATAGATTTCTATTGCAGTGTATAGACAGAGATTTAGTGAAGGAAAGGGGAAAAGTGTGTTCCATGTTGCTTTTGGTGTCCCAGTTTCCTCCTTGTGCAGAGGAGCTGTGACACATCCCGACGTTATCACAGGTCATGAGTCACGCCAAAGTCATGCCAAGCTGAGTCATGCATGTTGCTGCAGCCGAACATGTCACATACATTAACATACTGTCGTCCCCACCGCCTCACACTCTGTCACTGAATATGAAGTATCGATTCTGCACAATGTAATTAACAACTGTTTGCACCACATCCTCTTTCCCCTCTTTTCTCCTTTGTTCTTTTCTCCTTGTTCTCCCACAATCTGTCCTCTGTCCCATTTCACAAACTCACCCTCTCGACACCTCTATTCTTATATATCTTTTATGTTCCTTCATTCCTTCCTCTCCTTCCCTCTCCTGCTCCACTTCCACCATCACTTCTCTCTATGCTCACTGCTACCTGGACTGCATGCCACAAAGGAGGACAAAGTGGTTAGCATCTTTTTTTTTGTGTTCTCTCTTTGCTGTGTATGTGATGTTTGTGACACCCCAAAGGTAAAAACGCTGGCTGTATTCAAATCTGGAGCTGAGATCTCTCATGTGTGTTTACAGCATGTTGACATCTATCCCGGAAAGGTGATGTAGAAAATTTAGTTTCCTCCATATTGGCCAGAGCTGTAATTTCCCAGCTAAAAGAGAAAGGGTGGAAAACCAACAATATCAGATGCAAGAGAGCAAGCTATCGGATTGGAACGGAGCCAGTGTGTGTGTGTACAAATCCACTTATGGATTACTGACTTAACTGAACAGAGGGAGTCCCTGATAGGTCATGGTTTTTGTTAACTCTGATTTCTCAGAGCGTTTACTGTACTGTGTGGGGTGGAGCTATTGTGTCCTCAGAGGATTTTCTCTTCAGTGTAAAACCCTGACTAACTCTGTGTCCGTTGTCTGTCTCCTCCCCTTGCAAAGTGTCTCATAGTGAAGGACAGGGTAAGGCTTGTTGGGTGATGGATTTTGCTGCATGGGTCACTACTAATGTCTCCCCCTTCACACTTGGGTCTGTGCTCATTCACAGCATCAGAACAGGAATTCAGACCCACTCTCAGTTTCCGCCTCAGAGATCACTGTAGTTAAGCGGTCCCAGGGCAGCCGGCTGGTGATCCTGCATCAGTACTCTAATTCTGAGAATGAATGCAGACCCTGAAAATCAGCGGGTTAGCGGAGTGAGCATGAACCATATATAGGGCGTCTGACCCCTCTGACCCATCCTGACCCCTCTTCCTATGGCTGTAGGCATGGCTGTGCTAAAAGGGGGCCGGTGGATACTGGTTTAAATCCTTGACAAAAATGGGGACAGGACATTGGAATTTCAGATGGAGATGGCATGCATATAAGAGAGCACTCTACCCTACAGACCATTTATCCGAATGCATAATGAATGCACACTCATGCCTGTGCATGCTTTCCCTGCCTGTGTGTTTGAGACCAGACCAGCCTTGCCATGGGGAGACGGGAGGGGCCCAGGTATATGTTCCACTTTGTCCACTTCCCTTTAATGCTTGGTCACTGCAAGATGTCACCAACGTGTTGTTCCTCCTGAAAGGCAGAGTTTTAGTTTGGGTCAGTAAGAGGATTCATTGTTTGACTGTGCTTATGTATACAGATAGAAAATAGAAAAGTTGACTTTTGTACTTCATACAAACTTTTGGTGTTCTGCTTGTGGTATACAACTGAAGGCAGTGACGTTTTAGGTGTGGTAACAACTTCTCTGGACAGATGCAAAACCAGAGATTCACACAGTTTAACACAGGTGATGATTTGACCGGGAACATACCTGTTCTCCTTAAGTTCCTTGGGTAGCTATGTTTCTGCAAAGCAAGCCCACTTTTACTGTTCTCCTGCTGCTTCCATATTTTGTAATCCTCTTAATAAGATGCTTAAGGTCCCGAAAACCTGTTCTCGACCAGGTAATATTCCCTTTCAGATAACACACACAGGAATAAAAAAAGCACCTTACTCTGACTAGCTAGCAGCTAGCTATGTTTTCCTGGAGAACCACTCTACCTATAATCTGATTTCTTTTTACCTGAGGTTTGGTTTGTAACAGCAATATTTGGCTGGAGTTTCCTTCAATAGGCAGACTTACAGACAGACTTAATTCCTTAGAAGAAACAATAACTTTTACCAACTAAAAGCAAATGACAGCAACAGTTAATGGCAAATATCAATCAATGAGTCGATTTATTTGTCACATGAAATCTTATGGCTACAGGCTACATCCACACTGATGTGTTTTCATTTTACATTTATGCCTAGTGTCCACACTGCCATGGCACTTTGGAAGCCCTAAACTGGAGACCCTGGAAACACTGCTGACCCCCTTTTAGTTAAAAAAAATCGGGGGCTGTGTTTAGTTTGGATGGGCGGGAACAGAGACTTTTGAAACGATGACACAGACCCTTGTGTTTACTTCACGACTGGGTCTTGTCAGTCACGACATGTCAAGTCGAAACATTTTAGCCAGAGCTTTTGGGGTTTCATCCTGTTGTGTGGGTAGCGTTACCTCTTAACCATTGCCATGGCTTCCTCCAGCGATGGATAATGCTTGTGGTTGGCACTGCTCTAGTATGTTGCCATACCTATACATGGTTTCTCGTTTTCAAAAGAATGAAGGGAAACATGTTTTTTGGCCTTAATATCATGGTTTGCTCTTAAAACATGATACACAGTCCCTAACTTTATGTTTGAACTCATACCCAAGCAGGTTTGTTAAACTTAAAATCAAAGGATCAAATCAATTTAATTTCATCATTCAATGCTTATATTATCAGTGTTGGGAACTAAAGGCCACTTATTGGATTTCCTTGTAAACAGAGCACATCATTAAATGCCAGCAGATTCAAGTTTAAATCTATTTCAGTCTGTGAGGATAGAAAGCCTGAGCTAGCTCTGAAGTGTGTGGAAGAAGCTGATGTGTATTTCATAGCGCTCTCTGTCAAGCTGGCTGCCGCTGCTGGTGCTATAGCTTGTTAATGGCTGAGTGTTTGTTTATGTGTGTTTAATGTCAGCTCCAGATGGCTTCCAGAAACTGAACAAACCGCTGACAATCTGTCTCCTTTGTAGAGGAGCACTGCCTCCCAGTGGATAGCAAGCAGGCGCTGGGTCCTAGCACACACAAACACACACTCACACACAATATAATATTCTCAGAATGACCCAGAAAGGCGACTGTATGTGGAAATATTTCATATTTGAAAAGCAAAGATAAGGGACTGAGCTATACTTCAAGCCACACACTACATCAGAATCCCTTCTATAGTCTTTATAGTTTGACAAAAAGTACACAAACAGCACAGAACCACACACAATATAGTGCTAAATTATAGTGTATACTATCATTACACATTATATAACTATTCTTAACATGCACATGTTTAATATGAGCGTTGTAGTAGTCCAGTTGCAGCCATTTCCTCTGTTTTTTTTTAACTGTTTGGTACCTTGTGTGGTTTGAGTTAGTTTATGACTTACAGTTTACCACTAACACACACATACGGACACACACGCTCAGATTCACACTGATCTCGCTTGCTTACTGCATCAAGCTGACACTGCACTTTTTACCGGAAGGGAGGATGCACTGCATAATCTCAATCATGTTTCTCAGTACTAGATGACTAACCCGCTGCTCTCTCCTCCTCCTCCTCCTTCTCCTCCTCCTCCTCACACTCCACTCCTCTCCTCTCATACTCTACTGTATCTGTAGTAGCCTCAGTAATGCTCTTTGTTTCCGTCATCTGTTCAGTCTAAAGCATTTCCATTTAACTCTTATCCTCCTCTTTCACTGTTTATCGCCATGTCTGTCTTTTCTCTCTTCCTATATGTCTATCCTCACATGCAACTGCATACATTTCTCGGGCTGGAAACAAAAGTGCTTATGAAACTGTCAAGGCCTGATTTTGGGGCTGATAGTGTGTCTTCACAGCCACGGCCTTAATGTGTAATAATAGGACCTCCCTGGCTGGATCTGGCAAAAGCCAACATGCTCAAGACAAGTCTTTGATATGTGTAAAGTGATTTGTGATCCCATTACAGCTGCTTTTATCATCACCCTCACTGTAAAGTCATGACTGAAAAGTCCATGTGGGGATTAGACGTTTTGGGCATGATTCCTATCAGTAAAAAATAACATTGCAGTCACTAAATTAATATCTAGGAAAGCAGTGACATCGATAAAAAGAGGTCTGATGAGACCAAAAAAAACACAGTCAGACAGTACACTTTATAACAACAATGTCCCAGTTTAGTGTAATTTATAGAAAGTCTTGACATCTGACATTTACTATCCATACTCTCAAATCAATGTGATCTCACAGAAATGCATGAAATGACTACAATGTCTTTGTTAGGGACCAAGCAGTGAGGCAACAAGGATGCATCAGTTGTTGACAGACCTGTGGGTTTTTATTTACCCAAAAAAATGCATGAAATATTACAAAGCAAGAAATGAACAACTAGGCTTATAAAAAAAGGTCATGACATAACATCCTCAATATAATAACTAAATAAGGTGTCAGCTGAACAAACTGACCTGTCAAAACCACACACAAGAAAGCATATATTGTGGCTTGGCCAAACCAAATAATACACAAAGGGCAACCAAAATGGACGGCAACTACACCTAAACACAAAGCAAAACTAACCAAACCCAAATCCCCCACCATGACATAGCAGCACATGGTTTGGTCCAATAAGTTGGCTCCAAGATTTAAGAGTCCTCAGTCCTCAGTCCTCAGCCACGCCTTTTGCTTCACAAGGAAGGGAACTCCCCAAACAACCAACAAGTAATATCAAACAATTTGCCTGTGTAACTTTTCATGCAAGCTAGAGATACAACAATGCCTCAGTCAAAAGACAACTGCTTTTCATGGCACTATCCCAACTAGAAATGCAGTGATGTCTCAGTAAAAAAATAACCACTTTTTGTAGCACTATCACAGGTGAAACACAGAGACACGTCGCTAAAAAACACCCTCATTTGGTAGCTAAAAAGCCAATGGAAACACAGCAATGACTCGCTAAAAAACAACCGGTTTTGTTGTTTGTTGGTTGCAGTGGTCTGCTGTGTGGCAGGCCTCTTGTCTAGGTGTCCTGGCATTAAACCTTAAACCTAACCAAAACCAAACCACAGCATTGTCACGTCAAAAATTGATTCTTACAACTGAGATTTGTATCGGTTTAAAAAGGCACAAAAGGCACATCTGACTGATAGTGCGTCAGATTAGGAAACGGTTATATGTGTCATTTTGGAGGGCAGTTACATGCAAAATACAGTATTTGTAGTTTATTTTAGATGACTTGTTGGGTAATGTAGAGCACTGAGAGTGTCTTCTCTGCGATCTTGAGCTGCTTTCCTCTCAGTCTTCCTCACCACTGAACGCATTCAGTCTGCTTGCAGAGTTGATCTACTACCTTATTAGAGGAAATGGAGCATTATGTCTTTTGCGGTCGTCTTTCTTCCCACCATTCAGGATTTACCATTCCCTGAACGATGGCAGTTTACACCCAGCCCTGCCTCATATGTCATTCTGTCGAGGTGTGTGTTTGTGTGTACGTGTGTGTGTGTGTTGAGGGCAGGGTCACTGCACACGCTCGCTGAAAGCCAACCACACCCTCCCCACTGCCTTGCCACCCCCAAGGCTCCCATTTATTCTGCCCATTTAAGGAAAAGCTGATGTTCACACAATTCGGGCCTAAATGAATGCTGTTCTCGCCGTGAGCTGCTGCTGCTGGCAGAGCTGCAGACGCACGCCTTCACCATTTTGTCAGCAGATGGATGGAGCAGCGCTGGGGGCGGGAGATGAAGGGAAGAGGGTATGGGATGGAGAAGTATGAGTGACAGGTGTGTGGTGTCTTCATTTGTCAAGTCAGCCAGGTGTGTCAGCTGAGCTAGAGTGTGAGGAGAGATGAAAGGAAATAAGAAAGGAAATGAAAAGAGTAGAGAGGAGAAAATGGAAGAGAAAGGAAGGAAACGAGGAAACGGATGGAAACGAACATACGAGCTCACGCTGTAGAGCTGCTACGAAGTCCCTTCTTTATGCCGCGAATACATTTTTACACAGAGCCAAACAACGGTGACAACATGCCACCCCTGTGTGTGATTTTAGACACCATCCGGAAGCAAAAGAGTCATGATGGGCATGACGTAACATAACAGCATCCGCCTCTTGGTGTGACATATGACATACACGTCAGCAGCGTTTTATAGAAGAGGATGATTTTCTATATTAATACATTCATTTTCCATAACCGCTTATCCTGTTAAGGGTTGCAGGGGGGCTGTAGCCTATCCCAGCTGACATTTGGTGAGAGGCGGTGTACACCCTGGACAGGTCGCCAGGCTATCACAGGGCTGACACATAGAGACAGACAACCATTCACACTTACATTCACACCTACGGCCACTTTTAGAGTCACCAATTACACTGGCCTGCATGTCGCTGTATTGAAGGAGGAAGCCGGAGTACTCGGAGAGAACCCACGCTGAAACTCTGCACAGAAGGGATCCCCCACTCTGGGTTCGAACCAGGAACTCTCTTGCTGTTGTCATATACACACAGGCCTAAAATACACATGCACAAACTGTATACGCGCATTAAATGGAGAGATGTTAGAGCAAGGGGGCTGCCCATGGACAGGCGCCCCGAGCAGTTGGGCGTTTGGTACCTGAACGGCACCTCAGCAGTGCTCAGAAGTGAACTGGCACCTCTCCAGCTGCCCGTCCACAATCTACATTTGGTCCCGACAGAGACTTGAACCGTCATGCCAATGGTTTCCAACCCCAGTCCCTATGGACTAAGCTACAATATGGCATAACAGGGCAACAACAATCATTTACCTCCCCTGTCACATCTGATCTCATCCTCTGCTTGGGGGGTAAGAAAGTCCTGGACCTCATTGTTTTCCCAATGTGCGGACATCGACTGCTGTTCTTCATCTCTGAGTTAGCTGCTAACTGCAGCCAGCTGCTTTTTATATCATCTGGCAGTGGGTCACACACAGACTTTGTCAAAACGTCACACCTGTCCCATCCAAGGTCCCATTCTACCAGTTGTCCCCTTTACACAGAAGTCGATTTAGTGCTGTTACTACCTCCACTGCAAGACAACACTGTCCCATCATTCCATGATTGCACCTTTTATAAAGAACAGTGAGGCTGCGTAACGACATGAAATTCTGGTCTTGAACAGGCAGTGTAAAAGGAGGCTAAGGAAATAAGGTGAGCAAAGGAAAGGGAAGGAGAGGAAATCCATGCTCAGGATCACATCAGATAGAAAATACAGTGGTTACTCGAGGCAGTCTGAATGGCATTTGTGCTGCCTTTTTTTTTGTTGTTTTTCTCTGCTGTTATTGTCCTTCAGTACTGACACACACTCTCTGTTGCTCTGTTTCTCAGTTTAACAGGCATACACACACACTCTGTTGTCCCCCTTTCTCTCACTGGCTCTCTGTGATTTGGTTACCATGGAGAAACACATTTTTTAGGCAGAAGGAGGTTGACATTATTACATGAGCGAGATGGCACTGCTTATTCTCCACACACACACACACACACACACACACACACACACACACACACACACACACACATTTCGCCTACAGGCAGTCACCCACGCCACACTCTTCCAGGCAAGAAGGTTTCAGAAATGTCCTACATATACATACTGTACACATATCTGCACACACAGACACATTCTCGCAGCACATCGCGCTCCACAGCGTGCAGTGAAGAGATGAACTTGAGGTGACACCAGAGTGGGCTGCCTCTGGACCGAGGGAGTTGATTGGTCGGCTAAGCTGAGGGTCTGACATCACGCTCCGGTTGGTCCAGCAGCAAGCACTGCTGCAAACACATGTGTCACATGCACACTATAGGTTGGAGCTTTTGTATCTTATTTATATAAATTCCCCCACACACAGTCACACACGATTAATTCCCCCTACAATATCTCTCAGGCTGAAGGATTATATGTATTATATCCTGTGTGTGTGTGTGTGTGTGTGTGTGTGTGTGTGTGTGTGTGTGTGTGTGTGTTCTATAACTTCTTTATTGTTTACTACCCTCCCCCCATCTGCAGTGTAGGCTTTAAAGCACATAACAAACACATAGAGGCGTGCCATTAGAAAATGAGATGTGTTTGTAATGTCTCTCTTTGGTTTGAGAACACACTGGGCCATGAACAGTCGTCCCATGATGCGCCTTGTGCTATATGATGCTCTCATTCAAGGATTACGTTTGTGGATTAGAGCATTTCCTTCTTTCTGTTGGCAGCAACCAGCAAAGCAACCTATAGATGCTCACAGGCCATCCAGGTGCCGACTGAACCTCAATACCAGGGCTTGAGTTTCTGTACCCATACCAAAATGATATTTTACTTGAAGTTACATAACTTATTTTTTTCTAAAAAGCCCCTTTTTGATTTGAAAAAGAAGTCAAGTTCCAGGATTGTTCAATTACAACCCACTCACCAGAAAAGATGTTGGCATTGTGCATTTCTGCAAACCATGGATAGATTACATTAGTAGATTGTTATTATCATGAAGAAGAAGAAGAAGAAGAAGAAGAAGAAGAAGAAGATGTAGTTTATTAATCCCTGAGAGGAAATGAAATTTCCCCTGTAGCAGATATATTGAAATTTTACAAATCAACAATGCTGTAGTTAATGTGTGGTTATGTATAGGCACAAAAACCACTTGGTTATGTTTCGGAAAAGATCATGTTCATGCTTAAAAACAACTGCTTTTTGTGGCACTATGCCCGCAGGAAAAAGAGCAATGGGTTGCTAGAAAACACCCACGTTTATTGGCTAAAAATCATTGCATACACAGTGATGACTCACTAAAAACATCTGGTTTTGTTGGTTGTTGGTCTTGAACAGTGACCTTCCAGCTTGGCAGGTATCTCGCCTAGTTGTAACAGCATCCACTATTCTCTCCACCTCCACTGTCAGTGGTTTCCAACTGGTCCAGCCACAGGGTCCAGATTTCTCTTTAGTCATCAGTTCAAGGTCCACATGGTATAATATATTCAGTGTCATACTTGCATTTGGCCATGTCGTCGAGCTAGTTTGCTGTCTCTCTCAAGCTATCTCACTCTACAGCGAGAAACAGCCCTTCAAAATAAAACCTCTATGTTGGTTGTTCACTATACTTAAAAATTTACTGGATGACAACCCACCAGTTGGGAACCACTGTCATACATCACTTTAGAAACATTGATGAGATACATATGAAACATACCAATATAATGGAACCCTGGTTTGCCAAAATGTATAATGCTAACATTTTCTTCTAGCATCTAGGCTACTAAGCGTGGGGTCTTTGTGTGATTATTTGTTTTTTGACACTTGAAAATGTAGCCAAGCTCTCAAATGTTAGATGTTGTCTAAACACATGCAGCTGTACAAGAACTTAAGTGAACAAAAAGTCTTAAATTTGCTAAATGTTAAAATCAGGATCTAATTATCTGTCTAGACGTTAAACTTTTGGTACTTACGTTTTTAATAGTTGGTTCTACAGACACATTTCAGCTAGTGTTGTTCTAAGGTTTGATACCAGCCCTGTTTAATACTGCCAGTGTGCCATCTGAAATGGGGTGGCTGTGGCAGGAGGTAGACCAGGTCTTCCACTAATAGGAAGATTGAAGGTTCAATCTATGTCTGCCCCAGAACGTACAGTACAGGCCAAAAGTTTGGACACACCTTCTCATTCAATGCGTTTTCTTTATTTTCATGACTATTTACATTGTAGATTCTCACTGAAGGCATCAAAACTATGAATGAACAAATGTGGAGTTATGTACTTAACAAAAAAAGGTGAAATAACTGAAAACATGTTTTATATTCTAGTTTCTTCAAAATAGCCACCCTTTGCTCTGATTACTGCTTTGCACACTCTTGGCATTCTCTCCATGAGCTTCAAGAGGTAGTCACCTGAAATGGTTTTCCAACAGTCTTGAAGGAGTTCCCAGAGGTGTTTAGCACTTGTTGGCCCCTTTGCCTTCACTCTGCGGTCCAGCTCACCCCAAACCATCTCGATTGGGTTCAGGTCCGGTGACTGTGGAGGCCAGGTCATCTGCCGCAGCACTCCATCACTCTCCTTCTTGGTCAAATAGCCCTTACACAGCCTGGAGGTGTGTTTGGGGTCATTGTCCTGTTGAAAAATAAATGATTGTCCAACTAAACGCAAACCGGATGGGATGGCATGTCGCTGCAGGATGCTGTGGTAGCCATGCTGGTTCAGTGTGCCTTCAATTTTGAATAAATCCCCAACAGTGTCACCAGCAAAACACCCCCACACCATCACACCTCCTCCTCCATGCTTCACAGTGGGAACCAGGCATGTGGAATCCATCCGTTCACCTTTTCTGCGTCTCACAAAGACATGGCGGTTGGAACCAAAGATCTCAAATTTGGACTCATCAGACCAAAGCACAGATTTCCACTGGTCTAATGTCCATTCCTTGTGTTTCTTGGCCCAAACAAATCTCTTCTGCTTGTTGCCTCTCCTTAGCAGTGTTTTCCTAGCAGCTATTTGACCATGAAGGCCTGATTCGCGCAGTCTCCGCACAGAACAGTTGTTCTAGAGATGGGTCTGCTGCTAGAACTCTGTGTGGCATTCATCTGGTCTCTGATCTGAGCTGCTGTTAACTTGCGATTTCTGAGGCTGGTGACTCGGATGAGCTTATCCTCAGAAGCAGAGGTGACTCTTGGTCTTCCTTTCCTGGGTCGGTCCTCATGTGTGCCAGTTTCGTTGTAGCGCTTGATGGTTTTTGCGACTCCACTTGGGGACACATTTAAAGTTTTTGCAATTTTCCGGACTGACTGACCTTCATTTCTTAAAGTAATGATGGCCACTCGTTTTTCTTTAGTTAGCTGATTGGTTCTTGCCATAATATGAATTTTAACAGTTGTCCAATAGGGCTGTCGGCTGTGTATTAACCTGACTTCTGCACAACACAACTGATGGTCCCAACCCCATTGATAAAGCAAGAAATTCCACTAATTAACCCTGATAAGGCACACCTGTGAAGTGGAAACCATTTCAGGTGACTACCTCTTGAAGCTCATGGAGAGAATGCCAAGAGTGTGCAAAGCAGTAATCAGAGCAAAGGGTGGCTATTTTGAAGAAACTAGAATATAAAACATGTTTTCAGTTATTTCACCTTTTTTTGTTAAGTACATAACTCCACATTTGTTCATTCATAGTTTTGATGCCTTCAGTGAGAATCTACAATGTAAATAGTCATGAAAATAAAGAAAACGCATTGAATGAGAAGGTGTGTCCAAACTTTTGGCCTGTACTGTATATCTGCATGTCCTCACTATCCTCAGTAAGGATAAGCAAGTACACCATTTTCTGTGTCTGTATCTGTTTAACCAACTAAATTATCTGTACTTGTGTCTGTACTTCGAATGGGTGATGATTGGACCGGAATTAGATGGAGTTTGAATCAGGAGTGGGTGTGGCCTAATCAGAATTTTAAGCCTGATATGGATATGGTTTGATCAGAATTTGCTATATTTATAATTTATCATACAAAGTATTTACAGAACAATCTCAGAATCAAGCTTCAGGATATGTTTGATCAAAAGAGTAAGAGATTAAACACAGTTATCCAAATTAGGATTTTCCTTTGTCACAACTACAGATACTGAGACACTTTACTCCTATAGTACTCATATTGGTATAAAGTACATTATCTGTACTGGATGCTCATTTAAATCGACTATTTGGCTCAACCCTTCCCCTAATCCTCAGGCAAAGTACTGAACCCAAAATTTTTCCAATGGCTGTGCCATCACCGTGGGAATGTTAAGGTAACTGAGTGCACAGGTGGCACCTTGTGTGGTAGCCTTGGCCACCAGTGTATGAATGTGTGTGAATGGGTGTAAAAGAGTATAAAAGAGCTTTGAGTGGTCGGAAGACTATAAAGGCACTATACAAATGCAAGTCCATTTACAACTCTGAAATGTGTCCATAAACCCAACAAAACTTACAAATATCAAAAGTTTGGATGAAATGTTAAAAAAAAGGGTTTTGTAGAAAAACATGTTAAAACTTGTCAACTCAAGGCACCGAAAAATGTTCCATATTGGCAGCAGAGTCCAATAGTTTTAACCCAATGGTTAAAAATGTCTTTGGCAGTTTAAAGGTATTTAGAAGTAGAAACTGATTTGACTGTTTCAGGGGTGTCATTTGTGTTTCTGTGCATTGCACTGTACATAAAGTAGCTTATATCCCATCATGCACAGGGAAAGAGGGCAGGGGGTTGGTGCATCTGGGCTTAATCTCTAACCTGTGTATTTCTGCCCGAGGGGGTTGATGGAGTAGGGGGGAGCTACACTGTAGGTTACAAGTTGTGAATTGTGAGCCGTTGTTGTCATCTGATGATGAGTTGAATAATGGTGAGGGGCTGAAAGGATTACTGGCCACTGCTAATCTGTGGCCCCTCAGCTGAGGTAAAGAGATGGGGAAAGACAGAGAGAGAGAAAGCGACTGTAGTGTGTGGCTGGGCGGCTGCCCGACAGCTGTGGGCCGTGCGGGCAGCTGATTTATTTTAGATTAGTCTGGACATGCGCCAACTAGGATTCAATCAGGCCATGATGAATGTGCTTTGGCGCGCTGAAGGCTAACTGCTAACTGCTAAACTGACTGCTAACAGTCCATCCCCATGGCCATCAAGGAGTAACATTTTAGGGTTTCCGGAGATCCCAGAGGGTGTTTGTTTTTTAACCTGTGCCAAGGTTCTGCAGTGGAATACCAGCGACAACTGTGTTTCCTCTTCGCTTTGGATTTATTCTTTAAAGAATAAACCGGCGGGATTATAAATACGGAGGGAGATAAATCCTGTTTTTGTGTTGTCGAAGTGAGGTGACATTCAGTAGCCATGGCTACATGTGAGTATTCAATGTTATCTGTGGGGTTTGATTTAAAGGATGAAGGATCAAATGTTATCATGGTTACTGTACATCTTTGTGATGATGCATTACATAGAATTTTAGAGTCTGAATAATAGCAAATCATTGCCTTCATGTCCAAAGACGATGCTCTGACTAGCATTGCTTCATTTTTTCTCCTTTTAGATGAAAACAATAAGTATACAGTACAATATCATTCAGACTTTCCCTTTTTCTTCTTCCACTACAGTCTCCTTTGTAGCCCTCTAAAGTCTGTCTTATTATATCCCCAACACGAGCATAACGGATCAATCTAGAAAATAATACATCTTATTAATGGTTACAGTGCAATAAGACGCATAATATTCACAGCAATGGGACCACAGGGCAGGTGAAACTTGACCTCTTAAAGGAGTTCTGTAGTTTATTTTTCAAATAGCAGTTCAGAAGGTACCATAGCCTCCACCAAGCTGTGCTCACAGATAATGGATCTGTTGAAACAGCACAGTGTGTCATGTCTGAGTGCTCTCTAATATTTGATTAGCTGTAGCAAAGGAAGGAGGGGAAAGCTTGTGGGGGAATACCTTTTTCTTTGTAAAGATGGCTAAGTGCTGTTTGTGTGAGCTGAAAGATGCTATAAAAGGTGTTTGTGAAAGTTGTAGACACAGGATTTTTTTTTAAAGTCTAGGAGAACTGTCTGCGCCCATAGAGCCAATAATGCTGCAGTTGTTTGTTGCTGGGCTTTTTGTTCAATAAAATTTATTTGTGGTGTGTTATTTGTAATTTGTGTAGATTTTTGTGTCACAGGCATGCCTAACCACTACCTGTTAGGTATTCCATTTATTTAAAGGTATACCATGCAGGATTTTTGTTGCTGTTTGTAACCAGCTTGCCAGTGAAAGTTAAAGCCAACCCCAGTGTTTCACCTTTATATATCTATGTATTTTTCTGTGCTGTGTCTCTTGGATTCTTGCTGCTTAAAGATCTGGCACCTGGTTGCCACCTTTTTATAAAGCCCCAATCTCACCTGTGCACTGTGGTGGCTACACACCTATAAATGTACCACCACACACATCTAATAGGTCATAAGTCTAAGGTCATGAGTCTATACAGTTTTTAGGAAAATCCTGCATAGCGTATCTTTAATGTTCTTCCTAAATGCTTCTGAACCCAGTTTGTAAACACTTCTGTTCTTTCAACCCCTGTAGGTAATGTGGGTATGCAACCTGTGCCGTAAACAGCAGGAGATTCTTACCAAATCAGGAGAATGGTTTTCGGGGTCAGGGGTGCGGCCTGGGAGCCTGGGCACCTCTGTGAACAACCCAGCCACTGGAGGTGAGGCCCAACGGGACAGGAAGCTACTCCGCTCCAGGTCCCAAGCCCCACCCTCCGGCACCAACACCAACGCAGGGCCACCGGACGGGACGCAGCCGCCCACTGGTGTCACTTCTGCCAAGGGTGCTGACACCATGCCCGGCTCCCGCTCCCAAAGTGAACCACCTAGAGAAAAGTAAGGCATTAACATACACACATTGAACACAGCCTCTGTGATTCACCTGTACATTTTTCATTGACATGATGGGAATAGGAGAATGGGAACCATATTTTTTTAAAACCCAGAAAGCCAGGCCTGCTTGTTGGCTAAAGCTCCTGTTGTTTTTTTAATCCCTTGGGTAAAAAAAAGAATAGATCTGTGTCTGTTCTAGCTTACCCAGTGGAGCAGCTGGGTCACAGTTTTTAGTCTTGAGAGGTCTTTGATTCAATCCCTTTGTTTTCATCAAGTGGGTGAGTAAGGTAAGAGTCGCTGTTAGTAGAAGTTTTAATCTGTTTGTGTAAATGTGACGGAGGTTTTGCAAATATAGAAAGGGATGTTCTTCAAACAAATGATGCATCTGGGTGTATAACACATTTTCAATCCAAACTAATCAAAGTGATGCTTGGTCAGTGGCCCTACACGCCAAAATATGACTCGCCAGGTACCCCTCCTGCATCAGTTTGGGAGATTCAGGGAAGGTGTGTTAATTAATACTCGTTGTATATAAGTCTTTTCAAAATTAACTTAAAGTGTAGGTAAGTACTTGGTCAGGTTAAGAAAAAATCATCATATGTCCTCTAACACACATCACTTGCAGAGTATTCTACACATACTAGCACATTACGCTGTCATTAAAATAGCACAACTGACTTTTGGTTTCACACAGGACACAACCAGCAGGCGCCTGGATGAAAGTCCAGTGTTTGTTTGACCAATCCACCTTCATTCCAACCCTCCTTGTGCAGACATTCTCGCTCTTTATAATACAGTAGTTGCTTTGGGTGTCAAAAATGCAGCCGCCCCACTGGAACTCATAACACCACTAAAGAATGCCTCTGTGCACTGATGTCTGACACCAAGGGCCTCTGACCAAACATTAGTATCTGACGAGTTGTGAATGAGATCAGGTTAGGGTTTTTTTCCCCCGTTAAAGGGTTTTTTTGGGGAGTTTTTCCTTATCCACTGTGAGGGTCCTAAGGACAGAGGGATGTTGTATGCTGTAAAGCCCTGTGAGGCAAATTGTGATTTGTGATATTGGGCTTTATAAATAAAATTGATTGATTGATTGATTGATTGGTTAATGTTTACAGCTATGTTTATAGACTATATTACACACTGGTATAATGAACTCTCTTGTCATACAGGAAAAGGCCAGTTTCCCTCCATGAACAAAATGGTAAAGGAGGAATGGGGCGTGGTAGTGGCCGTAGACCTGGTGGGAAGTTGCCATCTCAGTCATCACTGGATGAGCGAGTGGTTCCTGGGGACAGAGGTGAGAGACGCTTAGGAGACGGACGGAGGCTGGAGAAGATCCATTCTCAGGACTACGAGGATGGGGAGGGGAACTTGGGTCGTCCAGAAACACACCGGAGACGCCCAGAGGATGAGGAGCAGAGAGAGCGCCAGCGCCGCGAGGAGGAGTTCCAGAATCGTTATCGTAGTGATCCCAACCTGGCACGATACCCGGTAAAACCGCAGAAGGAGGAGCAGGAGATGCGTATGCATGCTAAGGTGTCCAAGGTCCGCCACGAACGACGACACAGTGATCTGGCTATCAACGAGGTCGGACTGGGGCCTGAAGGAGGGGGTAGTGGAAGTGGAGGGGAGGTGCCTGAAAACCGTCTGGCCAGGAGGGGTGGAGGTGGTGAGGGAGATCACAAGGCCCTCTTGGAGAACCACCGAGCCTACTCTGTGGATAGGACCGTGGGGGGTGGAGGGGGAGCTCCACCTGCAGGAGGTGGAGTGAGATCGGGACCCCAACCTGGGGGACCGGTGCCTCCAGACTGGGGCCCAAACAAAGGCCGCCTCGAGCTTGGTACAACACGGACACCAAGGGACAAGGGTGGGGATAACCTGCTGAGGAAGGACTCTCAGAGCTCGGACCAGTCGGAGTCTTTGCGGCCGCCCCCTCCACGGTCATACAAGAGCAAGCGCGGCGTCAACAAGAGGCAGATGTCCATCAGCAGCTCAGAGGAGGAAGGCGGCTCCACGCCCGAGTACACCAGCTGTGAGGACGTGGACATGGAAAGCGTCAGCGAGAAAGGTCAGTCAGACAGATGTGCTCAGTCCACTAGCTTACTGAGCTAAATCTAGCCACACTTACCTTGCACTGTTTGCCATCATCCATTCCCTCCTTATAAATATTTGTTGAAGCTACTTTTAAAGTCTCTATTTTCCAACTTACTTAAACTTGTTAATGAGCTGCTGCAGCTCTCACCTAGCTCACATGCTCACCCTTAATCTGCACACATGATCCTTATTTTGTCTACCTGAATAAGAACCAACCTTATTTTCCAACTTTTATTTCTGCATTTGTGGTATTCTCATCATCGTTGAGAGTGCTTTCAGACTTTGCCTCTACCACCTACTGTATACTCACTGTAGTGTGGGCAGGATTAGAGTCACAGGTTTGATGGCTAATTGTAGCTGCTAATTGATGTGCAGCTAATACTCCGAGAGACAGAAAGATCCTGACTGAATGATTGGACAAATGATCAGATGCACTGTAATATTTTCCTTCTTCCCACACTTAATGACGATAGCTCCCTAGCCCCAACACTAAAATAGCCTTGTAGTAGAAATAGGATAATGTGCAAAAAAAGCAGAGAGATATTTTGACTCCGAAGATTATTCTAATACCAGCACATTCTAATTTCGGACTGTAAAACTATACGATAAGTGATAGGATGAAGCACCCACCCAGCATACAGTGAATTACGATCCCTGTGTGTCATCTACACCTCTGTGCTGTGGCTAAACCCTGCTGCTCCCAGGACAGCTCTCATTTATTTGGAGAGTCCCTGTGATTTAGGCCAGCAGATTTGTGGAATTAGGTCAGTGGCTCGCATGCTATGTAATGCTTCGCAAACAGCCAGCTGCACCAGCCAACCATGGACCACCAGCTAAAATCGAGCCCGGCTGTGATTGCATGCTGCATGGAAACCGCTGGCTTCTCGATACCTATGTGCTTTGCGGCTCGCCGCTGTTAGAGAAGCGATGCTAGGCCGTGCTATGAGCCACGGGAGAGCGTCTAAGTTCAAGAGGCAGTAGGTAGAGTTAGCTGTGCTCTATCAGCTTATCTCTATCACTGGTCACAGAAGGGGCCTGTTCCAGATGTTTTAATCCAGATTACTATAACTCAGGGACTGGTAATGGGTAGATGGTGTGGATGGGGATTATTAGCTGTTTTAAACACTCTTTAGCTAGCTGGGCCTCAAAACAGGATGTCTCCTCTCATCTGTGGCATGAAGCAAGTTTCGCTGGATAATGTGCAGTATGTTTCCCTACATAGATGCATTAGGTTAAGTGAAATGGTGACACAGGATCAAGGCTTCTTTTTCTGTTTTTAGAAGAAATGGTATTTGAGGGAATGTGGTCGCGTTGGGGCTGGTGTCATCTGATTACATGATTAAGTCTAGACGTAACAGTCTTGGCAAGAGAGGCTTTGGTGTCAGGTGATGGTCTGGATGGTACTGCGGGGTTTATGAGATGTGATGAACAGCCTCATGGTATGTGCCTGCATTTAAAATGCGTCATTAATAAAGTGTAAACGCCTCAAAATTAAAACACTGGCATCTTTGTCGACTGCAACCCTCCTCCAATTAATAACACATCACATTTTACCACAACTATTTCATCAGTTTGACTGGCACTTTAAGGGACAGTTCCCCCTAAAATCAAAAATACATATTCTTCCTCTTACCTGAAGTGCTATTTAGCAGTCTAGATTGTTCTGGTGCTGGAGATATTGGCCGAAGAGATGTCTGCATTCTCTCAAATATAAAGAAACAATAGATGGCAGACACTTGTGATGCTAAAAGTGCCAAAAAATACATTTTAAAAACTCAACAGCAATGTCTCTTTCCAGAAACCATGACCCATCTACTCAAGATAATCCAGAGAACTTGTTGTGAGCAGGAGGAGCTATTCATGTAGGAGCTTTTTTTTCCTTCAAAACCCACCAACGGCATCGCTGCGTAGAAGGAAGCATGCATCTATATACTACTAGCTCACCTAGCACCACTGAGCTAGCTGACATTCCAGGTTGAGCGAGGAGGACATTGTTAATATTTAGGCAACATCTCACGCCCTCAAGAGCCCCTCGTTCAGGAGTAGATGCACTTTTCCTCCTGTCCTACATGAAATTGCTCTCAATAATGTCTATGGATTATCTATGGGTAGAAAAAGACTTTGCTGTTGAGTGGGCACTTTGAGCACCACAAGCTGAGTGCCATCTAGTTCCATTATATTGGAGGGAAGGCATCTCTATGGCCGATATCTCCAACACTTGCAACTCACAAGAAAACAATCTAGATGGATAAATAGCACTACAGGTAAAATGAACAAATTTGTATTTTTGATTTGGGCGTGAACTGCCCCTTTAATCTCAATATGCCCTCTTCTTCAGTGGTTTATTGGCACGAGACTAGAGAATTAATACCCGCTGATTGTTTGTTTCTATGCACCCGACTCCTAATGTTTGCATAACAGTAGTGGAAGGAATTTTCTGGAAATTTGTCTAAAATGTGAGCTCAATTTAGATGGAGACTTGGGCACTGACATATGATCACCTTTCAAGTTGATATTGTAAAAGTATTAGCAGACTGTCCTCTTACAGTTACTGTACAACAGCATCAGCAATCATTTGGAGTCGTGTTTTTGGCCACCTGGCATTGTTAATTGTGCCTGACTGAGCAGGATTAAACACTTTTCTAAAAGGTGAGCATAAGCTTTATTAGTTTTAAGATATAAATCAGGTAGATGAGATTTCACACACAGCAGAATAGACTGGTTGCACGTTCTACTGGATTACAGTCACTGATTCAGAAGTTAACATTCAAAAAGCTTAAAGGCTCAACTCCTGCCAGTGATCATCATGAGGAAATTATAATAGGAGTAAACAGGTGTAAAGTTGAGGTGTAGGTGTAGAATAGAGTGCAGCACAACCATCGAGGCAATGTGTGCACGCAGCTCGGATTACAAGCTCTGACACAAAACAGACATAATGTATAAGAGGATGTTGTTATGTAATTTTCATGCAGAAACAGTTATGTATATGTTCCAAGAATCCTCTTAGTTTCCCATTCTGCTCAACAAATTGCATCCCACCGGATGTACCAGTGCATCTTGGAGACGGAGGCTTTAATGACACAGCAGGTTTGAAGTCAAATGGATGCAGGGAGTGATTTGATGTAATTGGGTTACTTCCTTAGTGTAAAGAAGAAAACCAAGGTGATAATGGTGCTGGGGAAATGGAAGGGGAAGTCTGCTGTTGGGATGACACTGCGTCCCAGTGCACTTTAGCCACTCTTGAGTGTGAGATATTCCTACATTTACCAGAATTACTTCAAAAGTGCCCAGAGGACGAGCATGAACTTGTTGTACTGTACTGTATGTGTTGGCGCAAAGAGCAGTTGCTATGATGTGAGAAGAGAGTCACTGTTGACTTTTGGAGCATATGTTGTCTCTCTTTTCCATAATGTGGAGCATCAGTGTAAGTGTGAAGTTGAAGACAAAACTATTTCTTTAACTCTGATGCCAAATTCTGATATTTAGCACTTATGCTTTTGATTTTTTTTGTAATGTTAGTTTCTACTGTATTATTGCTAAAAGCAGCTTTGATCCAGCACCATCAAACATGATCTTGGTTGGCCTAAACTTGGTCATTTTAGTCACTCAGGGGCTCATAAACTATTACAGGAAGAATGCCATAAATACAAACTCACCGGATGATCAGCAATGCTCTTAGTAATCTTTAGGTGGGAAACATTTGTGGGTGGGTGCAAAGAGGTCCGACTCACTGGATGTAGACTGTCAGTGTTGGGAAAGCTATATTAAAACCAAAAGTTTACCAAACTACTACATATTTCCCAAACTCTATCTGAACTACTCTCAAAAGAGTAAAACTACTTCAACAAAGTACCTCAACTACACTGAAATGATCACAATCTGAGTCTGGAATCTCATGTTGTTGATGTGTTAAGGTGTGTTTGATTAGGAACTAGAGTCCAGTGTTTTAAAGAGAGGGCAGTGAGCAATTACTGGGGTGGAATCAGGAAAATTCACAGGCAATTTTAGTCAAGTAGCAAGTTATTAAATGACACCTGCTGTGGCCACGGAAATGTAACATTGTGCCATATTGTTTTGCAAAAAGACATAATTAGATTGCTCTGAATATGTAGTCTGTTATAAGCCACATGACCCAAAGTAGTTAATTACTTCAAAGGCTACATAGATCTGTTATCCAACTACTTCAAATTGTAGTTAAACTAGTAATTGAATTAGCCTGGTAAGACCATCCTGATGATGTGAGCTCAATATTCTGTTTCGCTCTCTGTATCAGTCTGGACTCGCTGCCACCCCAAACACTTTCAGTGGGTGGACAGAGCTCTGACAGACAAAGTCCTTCAGCCAATCAGCGTAACAAAACACCAGGGAACATCTTCATCACCAACGGAGCCAGTTGGTAAATCCAGCTTTTACTAAATCCAGTCAGACGAACAGCGAAAAACTTCTTTTTCTCACAAGAAACTACAGGAGCGCATACTCCTGTTCCTGTTCAACTGTTGTTATTGACTCTGTTTCTGCAATAACTTCACTTACTGCCATTTTTACTCTACTAACATTAAAATTAGCGCTTGTTAACTCAGTCCGTGATTGGCTGCTTACATTGTCAACTATGGTGTGGATCCCTGATTAGCCCTGATTACATTTTAATTTGTGGAAAGTGTTCAGGGTGACAGCATGTTTGTTGATCCTAAAGACCAAAAGGCCGCAACATCATCAAAATAAAAGAAATGCACATGGCGCCAGAGTGCGGGACACTTGTTTTCTATAAACAAGTCTACTGTCAGTGATCAGCACCTCATTATAATTCTTGGTGTGCGTTCCTTTTATATTTTAAATAGGGTGGTAGCGGGGCCAGATTGATATAGAGAGTGAAACAGAATGGTCTTACCAGGCTATTATTAAACTACATGTAGTTAACAACTCCCCAACACTGTTTCTGTGGCTATGAGCCAGTTGGCAGGCTACTTTGGCCGACATTCTCCTCCCCTTAAGCGACATGCCTTTGACCGTTTTCAAATCCCCTTTGCTACGGGAAACAACAACTCAGCTAAAAACCTACAAATGAAAATAGCGACTTTTGATGAAGGTTTGGAACGTGCAACAGGGCATGCCTGCTTTGTTCTTTTGGTGAATTGTGTTAAAGATCTACACCGAATAAAACCCCTCGAAAAAGCTTGTAATCCGTCTCACAGGACTCTCATGCCTAATGTCGATTCGTTTTCTGACACACTGGTCTGAGATCTTTTGGCCCGGAAGTAGAATGTGCCTGTGACATTGACCTCCCATGATCCGTTCCATTTCACACCAGCTTCTACGATATACAAATAAAGTATTCTTATAATAATGTTTGGCTAGAGTCACATAGAGCCAGCAGATTGTCTGGGGTCGAGCTACTCCAGAGCTAAAATACAGCCAAGCGTCACATCTAGGCACCGACTGTCAAATTGTGTTTGTTTTTTCATCAGTAAAAGTCGAATCACACAGTGCCTTTATTAAATCTAATGCCTGTAGGCTTTGTGTAAGGATGTAAGGTTAGGTTGAACTTACCACACCTGGTTGAAATGAACATGACTGAAGTTGTAACTTGTGTTAAATAGCACTAAAAGAAAGTGACATTGAATTAGCCCATGCTGTTACTTAGATAGTTTGATGAGAACTTGTGGAGGGGAGCGTAAAGCAGTTTGACAGGAGTTCAAGATCATGTGATGGAGAGATTTTTTTTACATATAATGTCAGAGGGATTTTGTTGAGCTTGATAATTGTAGTGGCTGCAATTGGTAAAATAGCAGACAGAGCAGAAGAGGAGTACAGGCTCTGACACACACACACACACACACACACACACACACACGCACAGACACAGACACACACTGTTTATCAAGAACAATACTACGTTAATACCTGCAAAGAGCTGATGCTTTGATGTAGCATCAGTTAGAAGAGCAGCCCAGATTTTGTAATCTGCCCAGCGTGTTCATTCTCCAAAACCAAAAAGCCCCACTCAGCACTTCAAACTGTGGCGTCAGCATTTATCCTCTCAAGCATTCTCAGTGGACTTTCCGATTTCAGATTAGAAGCACTGGAGTCATGTCTACTCAGAGTTTTTCCTTATTTTCTGATCTCCAGAGCAATCATTTTCCATTTGCTTCTCAGTGAATACAACTAGAAATGTTTTGACAAACAGCACGTTATGTGTTGCATGTTTTTACCATAAAGCTTAACCTCTACTCTCCCTCCCCTCCCAGCTCTCCTTTGCCAGAAACTTCCATTGAATCATTCATCTCACTCTGTGCCAGGCTCAAACATTTCTCTTACCTTGAAACTGAAGTTCCTCAAAGTCTTTTAAAATCCACATCTGATGTCATCTTGCTGTTATTTTATTCCCGTGGTGGGGAAGTGGCCACAGATCTTGCAGGCTTCTCTGGTCTGTTACTGGGCCAGTTAGTTCTTCTACTTCAGCTGACCATCTGTCAGTGTTAAGAAGAGCTGGGATACTCCAACAGTCACTAGTGGCTTTGTTCCTGGCTCGCACAGTTTGACTATGAATTAATTTTTGTAGCTGTGGTTCTGTAATGACACTTTCATTGGCTTTTCTCAGTACCATTATTATATAACTTTTTGTGTTTTTGTGATTCTGTTTCCTTCTATTTAACATGCAATTTCCAATAGAGCATAACAATTTCAGGAGTTATGTTCCACACAAGGAAAGTAAGGCAGGCCTGTCCATTGTTGCCTCATGTATACTCTGATGGCGGTCCAGTTGACCAAAAATTGACCGAAAGCTCAACAATAATGTGATGCACTGCATAGATGCAAGTGCAGAAATCTTCAGTACCATTTTGGACTTACTGATGTTTCCAGCACCTTGCCAGGACCGAGCTGGGTAGAGCGGTGGTTGTTCAGAGAATTCTATAAATACATTCAACCTAATCATCAGAATAAATGTTTCTGCAAATCATGAATATATTACATTTGTACGTTATGGATGGCAAAAGATCATGTTTTAAAATATCCGGTTCTGGTGGTACAGTCCCGGCTGGAAATGCAGTGATGCCACTGTAAAAAACAACTGTTTTTTTGTGGCACTACCCTGACTGGAAACACCGCAATGGGTGGCTAAAAAACGACCACTCTTGTTGTTTGTTGGTCTTGAACAGTGCTCTGCAGCCTGGCAGACATCTGGTGAATGGTGGATACCACACAATCCAACATCCCCCTCACCTCCCAGTGAGAAAGCCAACTCATATACTACGTCTCTTTAGAAATGTTGATATGATATGTATGAAACGTACAATGCCAACATTTTCCTCTGCTGACAGGGCTGATACATTTAATGAATTGCTTCAGTGAAGTGTGTATTTGACTTTAATTTTTCAGTTTGCATATATATATATATATATGTAATTTCATTTGGTGGTCCATTTCAGCCAAAATACAGAAGTGGAAGAATGAACGGAAAGTCTGTCATCTAAATTGATGGATCTATACACTTTGTTTTTTTCGAGTAAGAAGTTTTTCACAGTCTTGCAGACCAACTTTAACCAACAGTAGCAGCATTTATCATAAAATTTAATGATGATAAAAATAATGTCCAGTAGACAGTTGAGAAAGTATTTGCTCGAATATCCAACATTGAGCTATAAGCTTCTTCACGACTGAAATACCAGGCAGCACTGATGGATTATTATGGAGGTGCAGCTTGGTCTCACTCCCAGAGCATCACAATACGCATTTTGGGCAGTGTCGGTATAATGATGGTGTTGATGTCCTGTGTGTAACTCAAGTCAGCGTTTAATTATTTTGTCACGTCATTCGTTTGTCACCTGTTAGTCACCCATTAGTCATGTAAGCCTGCTGATGTGACTAACATCAACCATGATTTTTCTGCTAACCCTGACCAAGTAGTCTTGCTGTCTGAACCTAACTGCTGACCGCCTCTTTGTCACGTGAGTTGACTAACTTAACTAACTGCTGACCCCTTCTGTGTTAAGATACAATGCAAAAGGGTTTCTGCCCAAGCATCAAAATGTGATCAAGTTGGAGATGATGTGCTCCACTGGAAAATGTGTCAAGGCAGAGATGGTTCATACATGGTTCTTGCCAAAAGAAGTATAGCTTCGGGCATTCCCATACTATGTTTAGAAAAATGACCTGTGTGTCGGGTGGGAAGGATGTATAAGAAGGACAGGAAGACAAAGTCTTTATACCTGAAACTAAAACTGTAGAGTACGATATACTTTTACCGCACATAAAAGATGCATTTCTCCTAAGAGAGGCCAAGTAACCCACGTCATCTTTCCTTTTGCAGGTGACTGGGACTGTCATTCTCTAGATCCTACAGTGTGGCATGTAAGTTTCAGCAAAACATGACAGATTCAGAGCATCAATGCTGCCTACACCCTGAATACTTACAGTAACTTACATGCAAAGAGACACACAATTCTTTAGTGCATTAAAAAAAAACAAATCAAAGGTTACACACAAGTACATGTAATTAACTGAGGACATTAACCATTTCCTTCTCATTTCTCCTCCACATTCTTCCATACCCTCCTTTACAATGCCTCAAAACTCTTTCCTGTAGCATCCAGTTACATGGCAGCCATCCAAAGAGGGTGACCACCTAATCGGACGCATCACGCTAAGCAAGAGGTCGGCAATGCCCCGCGAGGCTGGCTCCCTCCTCGGCCTAAAAGTAAGCAGCGGGTCACTTAGATTCAGACCTGAATATTTTGTTAGTGTTTGTTTTAACCTCAGTTAGTTCAAACTAGAAATAGTGATGTTTTTAATCTTGTGACACTGTGGTGTACTGGGTAACAAACATTTAAAGGTGAAGATTATTCCACAACACAGATATGCAAAGTGGTGCCTGTTGAGCAAAAACTGAATTCCACAGAAAACATAAAAATGGTAACATGAACCTCTGTTCCCTTTCTCCTCTTTGTGTGCAGGTGGTAGGAGGGAAGATGACAGAGACAGGGAGACTTGGGGCCTTTATCACCAAAGTCAAGAAAGGCAGCCTTGCAGATGTTGTGGGACACCTACGAGCAGGTGCTATATTGCTTCTATGCAGGAGCTACTGTATTTTATGTAAACTTGGTTGATAACAGTTCAGTTGAGAGGCTGATTTTCACAGTAAGGCTGAATTTAAAATGTATATCTGTGTGGGCGTGGACACCAAAAGTTCAAATACCAGCTGTGGACCAACTTTGTTAGCCACTGTTTAGTCCTATTTGTTATTTGAGCACCCTTATGTTTCCCTTGTGTTGTGTTTCAACTCATGTGATGATGTACGGAGTGGTGAAGTTACAGAGCTGCATTTCCACCAAGCACTTTCAGTGTCGTAAAACCTGTATGGACATGCATCTAAACCCCAGATCTGATTAGCGTTTCCAAGAAGGGTTGTTACCAGACAGTAATAGCCCTGTTACCGCTCCATTCAGCTCTCGATGTATTTCCTCTTTGCTGATGATGCAGAGGAACGTCTGCAACTCACTGATTGACCACAGAATTGGATTGCATACCGACTTTTTCATGTTTAGAGTCTCTGTTGTAATTGATGGAATTATGTAAAAATAGCGAGTTTGTTGTTTATGCATTGAGTCCTTGTCGAGCACGATTGATGATTCTCTATTGTCCAATCAACACACCTTTTGGTATAGGATTGGTGTGTTTGACCTCAACAGAGCTGTAATGGTAAAATGGGATGAAATGGAACAGTTATGTCGGTACCATCCACAACTTTTGAACTTTTGAATTTTAGTCCCCTGTCCTCTACCACCGAAAGTGGTCTGCAGTCCATGGGAATCAATTTGCAAGGGAGTTTGTTAGTCAGTCACAGGCAGACTTACTCAGTTTGCATCTGAACGCCTGGTCTAGCGTGGCTTGACAACGCTGGCTGCTAGCACTAGCATCAGAGGCTGTGCTAGCTCAGACCACTGCGTTTGCTGCTAAATATTTTGTGTTGAGGTGATATTTCAGGCTTGAAGTACTCCGATAGTACAAAAATTCCTTACTGCAGAAATTGTAGAGAACGGTGCTCCTATGAACAGTTCCATTAGGCATTTATTAAATGTTAATGTTCCATTTAAGATGCCAAGCAGCGTCTTCTTGTCTGCCTCATGTGACAAAGGTACTGTGGCCTTTAATGACGCACCGGGTCAATGGCCACCACAGAATGCGATTAATCAACATTAATTCTTTAAGTTCTGATTTTAAGTGTTATTTTTTCTGTGATTAATGAATTGAAATAAATGCATTATTTTGACATCCCTAAAAAATATGCATAATAGCTGCATTGGCATTACAGTCCTACAACAAAAGTGTCCCATATTGTAAAAAGTCAGATTTCTAGAATTTTAGAAACCCAAAATACAAGTATACAACTAAAAATCAGCATAAAATGGGACCTTTATAAATTCAGTTTGATTTTAAGATACCATTGTCTGTTAGTAACTGGCTTTTTCTAGCCAGATGTACTGTGAGCTGAGCCTCAGGCTGGATCATCATTGTGTATGTCGGCCATCTTGGTTCCAGGTGACGAGGTGCTTCAGTGGAACGGGAAATCGTTGCCCGGAGCAACAAAGAAAGAAGTGTACAACATTATCCTTGAATCCAAGGCTGAACCTCAAGTGGAAATAGTTGTTTCAAGACCTATAGGGTAAGATTAACATCATCAATGTGTGATAATTATCATGAAAGTACTTGAGCGATTGTTTTGACAGACACTTTGATATGTCTCCTTCCTTTATCTCAAAGCTCCATACACCGAATTATGTCCAAAAACTTCTTGAGAAAAGTGTATAGAGCATATCAGTAAGTAGAGCTGATTCAATGGGTGGAGCCCCTTCCCTTCATATCTTCCCTGAACTCCTGAGATTCAAGAAAATGATCCCTTTTTCCAGCTCTCCTTTTCTCCTCTACTACCCAACATGTTCAACATGTTGATGTGTATCTGGTTCACTGCTCGCTCCTCTTCTACCGTGCAACTGTGTGTTGACATGAGTCTTTTACTCATTCATTTTTAAAAAATGAATGTAACTAAAACTTAAGTTCTGACTTAAGTGTGTATTTACATCACAAGTATCATGATGTATATTCTGTGCATTTAAAGTTAAAGAGTTGACTTGCTCTTTTTTGCTTTTTACAGAGACATCCCAAGAATCCCAGAGTCATCCCATCCTCCTCTAGAATCTAGTAAGTGTTTTTACGTGCAGCTTTATTAGCTATGTATGTAACTTCCATTTCTTCCTGCTTACGTAAGTTGCTCTGAGAGAGCTACTCTCTTTACCAATCGTTTCAGGAAAGGTAAGTATTGCTTTACAGTCTATTTGTGATGGTAGGAGGGGATGGGGCAGCAGTAGCTGATTGCTGATGATCAGATGTTGCTGCCGTTTGATGCAACGCTGAAGGACCATCTCTGTGAGGCCTTCTCGTCCTGCTCTCTCTGCCTGGTTAGCACAAGCTAACACAACAGCTGCAGCTAACATCTAACTCTGAGCCGTTGAACGGTTCCAACAATCTCACAATGACACTGAAACGGCTCCACTCTTTTAAACCAAATGATAAATGTTGGGTAACCTTAGCTAACAGTTGGCCCTGTCACTGGGTGTGACTACATTTCAGGTGTGTAGTTCACACTCCCACAGCAGTAGTCTCATGATAACTGGGGGAAAGCAAGAGCAGCTCAAGAGGTTGAGCGAATCTATATGCTGTGTGCAGCTCTGCAATTATACGACATTTTAAATCCTCAAATTTGCGGGAAAGTTGTGGTGATTTGACAAAATTGCAGGTTGCACAGAATTCATGCGGATTGAATTTGCGTTAACTGTTGTGATAACGACATCTCAGCATTCTGGAGGGGGTCCTTTGTATTTTAATGTATGCTCTAATTACAGATTTTGTAGCTGATTGTGCTTTTTTTCTCTTTGATTTATTTTAACAACTGTTGTTCTCTTCAACAGCGGGCTCCAGTTCCTTTGAGTCACAAAAGATGGATCGTCCCTCGATATCAGTGATGTCCCCTACCAGCCCCGGGACCCTCCGAGACCTTCCTCTGGTACTGCCTGGACAGCTCTCTGTGAGTATCTGAAAGATGTGGTATATGGTTCATGTCAATGGATTAAGATCGGAATGCAGCACTGGCCAGATGAATGAGCATGGGCCACATATTTCTGTCCAAAACTGAGCCCAACCCAGACCCAACACGCCAACAAATTTTGTTTGACTTCTCCTTAGCTAGCTAACATTAACTTGCCTGAATATTTACCACCTGAAATAGCCTATGCGTTGTCATGTAAATAACAAATCCAGCACTGAAGAAGAAGCAGCCCAACACAGACATTAGGCTGAACACGACCCAACCCGAACATCATTTGTAAATATTTATCCAAACCCTGCCGGACCTGTCGGATCCTGTTGAACTTGGGTCAGGGTATCCGTATTGTAATACAGATATGGATGGAATCTAAGCCGCAACCAATGGGACTGTAAAATGAAGCCAACACAGAAGTGCCAAAAACAGCAGTTCTTTGAATGGCCACTTGAGGCTGGCTCCTGAAGCCAGTCAGTCCCCATAGACCCCCATGTTAAAATGCCCAACTTTACAGCAGAAATGAACATGATTACAGCCTGGTACAACAAAACTGTTTTTGGTATCTATTGCTAGTTTTCCCTTTGTGACAACTGTAGGGGGCATGAATTTTTATGTAACTCACCCGTATGCATTTTATTAATGCTTAAAGCTACGTAGAATAAAGGGCGGGCTGCTTTGAGTGACAGGCTGTCTATCTATTGTCAGATAGACTTCTCCACAGCTCCAGCCTCTTGCCCAAATATGGTAATTTATGGCTCAAAAATAACCACGATGGTGACGACTTAAATGCTGAACTTTAGGCTTTAAAACAGGAGTCCACAATCGAATTGGTGATGTCACGGTAGCTGCGTCCATTATTTTTACAGTCTGTGGTCTTCATACATTTGTTCAGGTGAAGCTGTGGTACGACAAAGTGGGCCATCAGTTGATCGTCAACGTCCTTCAAGCCATAGACCTGCCACCCCGACCAGACGGACGACCTCGTAACCCCTATGTAAAGATGTACTTCTTGCCTGATAGGAGGTAAGGTTATTGTATTGTAGCTCCATATCACAAGTACAGTACATCAGTAATTACATACATGACAAATGAGATTCAAGCCAGCAGTAAGGAACATAATCAAAGGAATATTGATCTGCTTCACCTTAGAGTTGTCTATTATATGTTCATGTTCAGACACAAGCGTACCCCTTGTAATCTAAATCCTGTGTGTTCACGCCTTTGTTCCAGCGATAAGAGTAAACGACGGACTAAAACAGTGAAGAAGAGCGCTGAGCCCAAGTGGAACCAGACCTTCTTATATTCCCACGTTCACCGACGGGACTTCAGAGAGCGCATGCTGGAGATCACAGTATGGGACCAGCCCAGAGTCCAGGAGGAGGAGAGTGAATTCCTGGGAGAGGTGGGACAGACATGATACCCATTTACCATGTAATATAATAATGATTTGAAGATAGAGCTTTTGCTTCTAGATTACATGTCTTTCTTAATACAGCTACCATGTGGGAGATTTCAGCCCAGTTGCCAGAAGAAAATGTTAGCACTGTACATTTCCATAAACCACAAATAAGTTACATTTGCATGTCTTATACGTATTACATCAGTGATTCTGAAGTGACATAATATATGAGCTGACTTCAGAAGGTGGAGGGGATGAATGATGGTGTCTCACCTGGGCGAAATGCCTGCCAAGATGCAGACCACTGTTTGAGACCTACAAAGAAAAAATGTGGTTGTAGTTTAGGAAGTTCCTGCTATTTTTCCAGAGACTTTTTAGGCCAGTAAAGTGTATGATCTTTTAGTGAGACATTGCTGCTCTCCCTGCTGTTATTGTGGCCCCCGCAAACCAGGGTTTTAAGCCAAAACAGGATCTTTTCCAAACTTAACCAATGTTAACAACAGGGTAATAATATTTTTAAATTTACAAAAATCATGAATGCTTTTTAAAATTTGTATTTATTTGTTTAAACAAGTTTGTTAAAATGTAACTTGGCTGATAAACTAAGCTAACATTAGCTAATATTAGCATAGTAAGCTTGCCTTAGCCTGGACTTTTCTTCTTTGTGCAACAAGTTTGAAGTTGTTGTGTCTATGTCTGTAAGTTTCGATCTGCACGTTTTGCATACTGCAGTTTGATTTGTTGACCACCACATAGTTTTGTACATGAACAAAATTTATATCATTTTTTCCAACTGGTGCTCAGTAACATAATGTCAGTTCTTCATGGTTCTCTTCTGCATCTTGATTGGATGCTGTCGGATTGGTTCTTGAGAATACAGTTTTGACTTTCTGGGAGAGAATAGCGTTTCTATTAGTTGATTTAGGAAATGACATTAAAATGAATTGACTCATGGCACACTTTTTAAAAGACACACTTTTTAATCTTGGGCTTGGAGGAAGGTTCCAAGTATTTCAAGTCAAAAGGCACAAGTCCAAGTGAAGTCATTGGTGTTAAAGTCCAAGTCAAGTTGCAAGTCTTTTATTGATCTTGTCAAGTCGTGTCTAAAGTCATCAAATTTGTGACTTAAGTCTGACTCCAGTCCAAGTCATATGACTTGAATCCATACCTTTGCTACCTGGTTGAACTTGTTACAACTCATCATTTGTAATTTCTGTGTGTTGGGAATTGCTGCACTAAAGATCCACGATTGAAGTGGTTCCACAGACACGCAGTCCCAGCTGTCCATACATCTCTGATAATAAGAAGTGGATCTTCCCACCTCTTTTGCTCATGCATTTGCCTCTTCCACCTTTCTTTCTGTCCTCTCTCAGATCCTGATAGAGTTGGAGACGGCCCTGCTGGACGACATTCCTCATTGGTATAAACTCCAAACACATGACATGTCCTCTATACCTCTGCCCCAGCCCTCCCCGTACCTCCCACGCAGACACGTCCATGGAGACAGCCCCAGCAAGAAACTACAGAGTATGTGTGGTTATATACGGTATTTTTCAGGCTGTGTGTGTATGAATATGTGCGTATGACTTAATCCCTGTTTTTGAACCTATAGTGGGTCTGAGTGTGTGGTCGCTAACCTTTCCTTTTCTGAGCTTTCTCTTTTGTGTCTCCCAGTGTGGGAGACTGACAACAGAACCTCTCAACCTTACTCTGTCCTGTATGTGTGTGTTGTATATGTGTGTGTGCGTGTGCAGGGTCTCATCGCATCATTGATACAGAGTTTGATGATGGTTTGATGATAGTGACTAAAGGTGGGTGGGGGGCATGGTTACTGAGCATTTCCTTGTATTAGCCTGTAGGCGTCCAGCACTGGGTGAGAGAGTGTCTTCTTTGCATCCTCGCTCCATCTATTCCTCCCAAAAACCTTGCAGCCTCCTTTTGGCTCTACTGTATGTTTTAGAACAAATTGCACCAAAATTAAAGTAATTAATCTCTGCTGTATCAGCGAAAGGCAACACTCCAAAAACTTCTGCAATTCATCATATTGCTACTGGACTGCAGATTTTGAATTGCGGTGTTGTAGTGTGCAGCCTTTGAAAGTGCTGCAGTTCAGCAGTGTACTGTACTTCACTGAGGCTGCAGTGAACAGTTTCTCCTCTTCTGCTGGGCCGTAGAAACACCGAAGCACTGAGTGCATGTTAGGCTGTAGAGCTACAGTTGTTCACTGCCATTCCACTGAGTTTCATGCCATTCTCCTGCATGCTTCTAGTCCTGCCCAGACTTCACTGAAAGGACACTGAACATGCACAGTAGAAGCTGAACTTGTGTTATTTTGGCCAATAGAATCACTACAGCTGCTTTGTTGTTGACTGTTTCTGCTGTTGCTTAACTTCCTGTCAGATTATGGTTCATTTTGGCCTCTTCAAATGCCAGATGGTTTGCCACATGAGGAAGTTAATTATACAATCTCTGACTTATGCCAACCATACACTACTGAAAAGACTTTTAAAAGACTGAAATATAATACCCTCTCACATCTTAAGTCCATGTCCGTGTTTCACTCACAGACTATAGGATTTCTCAAAGACTGAGGATCTTGCAGGGTCACAATTTGCAAGACTACAACTAGATTCCTTTTAAGATTATTTCCCATCTGCTCCCGGTGGGAAATATTATGCCAAACACCCTTTAATAAATTCAACCTTATTACAGTTTTTTAAGTGTCAGCAAAAACACATAACTCTAGAAACACGAGATAAAAGGTGTCAAAGTTTGATAGTATTCTTGTTAATTTGGCATCAATATAATCCGTGAAATAAACTGTATTTGCTTACAAACTTTACAATTTTGGATATTATCAACTCAACTCATCACCAGCCTCTGTTGGTGAGCTACGCTATTTCAGTGGGAGAGAGACTGTGGGAAAAAGACGTAACCCATTTCAGAAGATTCTCGCTAAAATAAATGCTGGTGGGGCGTTCGGTAGCATAGTGGATAGTGCCGGCGCCCCATGTACAGAGGCGATGCCTTGCTGCAGCGGTCGCAGGTTCGACTCTGGCTTGCAACCCTTTGCTGCATGTCAACCCCCACTCTCTCTCTCTCACCCCATTTCAATCTGTCCTGTCCATTAAAGGCAAAAAGAAAAAAAAAATAGATAAATAAATGCTGGTTGCTGGATGAGGTGCGTGCCAAATTAAACACCGACTCTTGTTCTCATCACAGCTCTACCAGTTTCTTATCCTTTACCACAGTATAAGAGAACCCAGGCTTGTTCACGCTTGTGCGCCTCCCCAGGTCCCCTCCATGTTTACAGTCTACCCGGCTTGCTGAGTGAACCTATTGGCTGTTGACAATGTTCATTGAACTTTAGTGTTTTGTGTGAGCCAAGGCGAAAATCTTTAGATTATATATCAAACATGTTTAATTTTGTCAAAACATCATGACGTGAAAAGGACTGACTTAAGATAGCACAGACTGAGTTTTGTGACCACCTTACACTGGGAGTGCACACCAACTGAGGCTCACGATTTTATACCGACATCGGAAATTTGTCTACGACAGTTGTACGGTATAAGGCCGGCATTATTTGAGCGTCACTATGCTTATTTTTATTCTTTTGTAAACACTGACATTGTAAACTTGCGCACGAGCAAATGGCTCAAAATACTACAATACCCATGAGTCTTAGCCACAGTTGCTATGAAGAAGAAGCCAGTCAGAGGTACAAATCTGAACTGAAGCAAAATCAGAACAATTCTTCTTTGACATTGCAAGACAAAACATGCCATAGTTGCTCAATTCATCCACGATTGACTCAGAAAACAAAAGAGACTTTATTTAGAGTGTGTGACAGAATTTTAAGCTTGTGGAATAGATGTTTCTAACCAAATTGCATCTTGGGAATGGTAGTTTGTATGTACACAGGCTTGTACCTCGACTAGGGGAGTTAAGTTACTATTTTAAAGAACTACATAATTCCTGTCAATGTTGCTCATCTTAATGAGCGGTACATTTACATCCTGAACCGCTTCAACTTTCAAAATTCTGTAAATTCTGTTTTGTTATGTTTAAACTGGATTATATATGACCTATTCTCTGTAGCTGTGGTGATTAAGTATCCCCGAGGGGTTAAAAGTCTTAACTCTCATCTAAGCTGGCACTCCATGCAGGTTGAAACAAGAACTGAGAGATTTAAATCTCACTGATCTCGGGTCTGACAGAGACGTTGCAGAAACAGTCAGCTCCTCAGGCTAGCTCACATGATGACCAGCTAACGTGTTTGCTAGCTGGTCGTTTACCTGTAAAACATCCTGATGTGATGTTCTACAGTCTGTAAGAAAATGGTATCTGTAGTGGTAGTCAGTAGCACAACGCTGACAACTGGTGCATCCTTATCAAAGGACACACAACTAATGCCTGGATCTGTGTGTGTGTGTTTCTGTGTGTTTCTTTGTGTGAATCCATGAATCGACAAACATGTTTGTATGAATGTTTGTGCGTTGTATCCGTGCTGGATCTCTGTGAATGTGTGTGTGTGTGTGTGTGTAGGTGCAGAGCGTAACTCCAGGGAGAGAGAGCGGGGCAGTACATTGGCTGTGCCTGAGCAGCAGCGTCCCGTCCAGCACCGGTCACGTTCAGTGTCTCCTCACAGAGAGGACTCCTGCAGGGCTCGGTCACGGCCCGCACATGTGCCCATGCAAAGGTCAGCAACACCTGCCACAGTTACCTGGTGGACTGTTAGTGGAGTGTGTGTTACCTGTGGTGACACTATCCCAGCATCAGCCAGTATCTGAGAGGTAGTCAGTAGGTCAGTAATCTCAGTGTTGTTTAAAGAGAATTTCCTGTAGAGTCTTTATTATGCATTCCAGATTAAATGTCCCAGCATCTGACATTTCAGCTTTTTAGATCAGATTATATTTGATCTGCAACATATTGGTATGAGCGTTGACAGTATACTGTCCCAAATAGGACAGAAGAGGTGGTCAGAACAAACCAGAAGTAAGGGTGGACATACTGAATCACCAGAATCACTAACTGTGGACCAAGGTTCATATCATACCTGAATAAAAACATAAATTAATGCGATATTTTTGATGTCATCAGGAGTCTGGATGAGATCCACCAGAACCGCCACCACTCCCACTCCCCCTCCCGCTACCATGACTCCCACTTAGAGCACCAACGCTCTGGGGACTCGGACTACGAGTACTCTGAGGACAGGTAACCTGATACTGGGAACTGTGGGGATCATTACTGGTGTGGGGTGGGGTTATGACACTTTTTACTTGTAAAATATGATGTTGAAGAGCAGGATGCACACACATTGGATTAGTGCTCCTTGTGAGTAACTGAGCGATGATTCGACTGCAGCTCTGGTCTAATCATGCAGTTCAAAAATTTACTGATGGAGCCCTGACATGCTAATATATTTTGATATTCTTTAAAAGTTGACTCCGTTTTGGTCAAGGCTGCAGCTGGTCACCTTTATAAAAACAACTTTTTATCATACTTGCTGAAATTGTCACTATACCCACACAGTAGTACACATTCCTCCTCCGAAAAGTTTGCTTCAGCCGGTGAACGATGCTTCATTTTAACTCGACTGTTTTCAACATGGCGGCTGAGTCACAAACGCTCTCATTTTCCAGCTAAATATTACACTAAAATATGATTCTAGGAACATCTGAGACAAGAAATAGGCAATGCAGTAACAGAATTTGAATTCATGTTTGATCAGCGCTGCCTTGTTTGACAGTTTAAACACAGTGATTTGCATCCCTAGCCACCAATGCCATTAGACGTCGATATCTGGTTGAATTTAAGTTGTAACATATGGTGACAGAAATTCAATGTCAGCACAAAGTCTAATGCCAACGTCAATTTGACATAGAATACTGACGACAGATGATGTTGATATTTTGTTGGTTTTAAGATGTGTTAAGAAACGTCTTTCAGATGTCTCATCCCAATGTCATCTTGATGTAGACTAACGTCATTTAGTCGTAGCGTTTAGAGAACAAAATCAAACGTCCACAAAATGTCAGACTGTTAACGTTCACACACGATGAAATTCTGACGTAGGTAGACATTTAACCTTTGAAATCTGGAGCGACATCAATTCTCGCTGCTTTGCGATTTCTTTCAAAAACATGGGGAAAAAGGCAGTAGATAAAAGATAGAATGCTTTATTGTCATTATATATTAAATATTTTTTGCTAATTTTCTTGTTTTTAATTTTCTCTTTTTACTAATTTATCACAATTTTTTGTCATTTTTTCTTTCATTGCTCATTGTTGTTGCCTTCTTCCCATGTTTTTGACAGAAATCAAGCCAGTTTGCTCATGTTTTAAAGTGTTAACATATTGGCTACGGTTACATGATGGCTTCTCATTCGGAATGAAATGAATCCGAATGAAATCATTCGGAATTAAAGTGTTTCCAGGTAGTTGGGAAATATTAATTCCGAATGAGGGTTTACATGGGAGATCAGCTTATTCGCCTTTATTCAGGTCTGCGCAAGGTTTGGGGCAGGGAAGGTTTCTGACTGGATAGGGGGTGGGGCAGATGTTACGTGTTTACGGTTGCCGGAAGAAAACACTGTAGTCCTTGCTCCGGCTAACAAGATGCTTGACGACGCCGTTCTTAGTGCCTTTTTCAGGCGTGTTGGTTGTGGTGTGGCGAATGGAAACCGGTGAGTGCAATGAGTCCGACTGCTCTATCTCAGCCCGTTGCTATGCAGCCTGTTGCTATGCACGCTATATACGTCATTGTTTCTTTGCCAGAAGGGCAAGGAAATGAGCATGCGCAGAAAGACCGGAATGAACTTCAAGAGGAATAAGTGTATACATGCACACAAAATTCTTCGGAATGACAAACGGCATAAACCACCCCCTTCAATCGGATTTAATTGTCAATCGGAATAACCATTTACATGACCACTTTTAATCGGAATGGCCTTTCATTCCGATTAAAAGTGGAATTAAACAGTCCATGTAAACGTACTGCCTGTCAGCCTGATTTTCATTCCAATCAAAATTTAACATCTGTCCGACGTAACAGTCCAATGTCCCTCTGACGTATTGGCGTCTAGTGCCAGCTGGGATGACTGACAGCTGTGTTAGTGACTCCTCTGCTCTGATTGGTTGTTTTTATTCATGTAAAGCCATCAGAAGCACTGCGAGGAGGAGGGAGGATCTGTCTTATGGACTACTGTGTGGATACAGTGACAGTTTTTTATAAAAGTTACCTACTACAGCTTTAATCAGTGTGTGTGTAATGTAATCTTACCAAACTAATGTCTACTAATACTACTAACAGTGTGAAACTAGTCATTGCAACATGAATGCAGACTGAAGTGAAATCTCAGAGTTATGATTTCCTGGTTTCTCTCATTCATAAATTCACTTTGCCTGTCTGAGTTGCCATCCTCTTCTGTTGTGTTTTTCTCGGGTTGTTTCTCATTTGTTCACCCATCGTCATGGCAATGACAGTGAGGTCCTGGAGATGCACAGGTCTATCCGAGGCGGGAGTGCTGAGTGCCTGCACACAAACAGGTAAAAGTTAAACAAAAAAACAAAAGACAACGACCACCATTCAGCCTTATTTGAATAAAATAGGCCATTTCATCATCATTCCATCCTCACTATACTTTAACAACTCCATCTTAACACACTTAACGTTTCAGTGCAAACAGTGTGTTGGTTATCTTCAATGGACTGTCTGCTTTTATGCAACCGCATGAACACAACATATTAGGTGTCACATCAGGATCAAGTAGTAGTAGCACACTCATAAATTCATGTCTGACTATTGTCTATCACCACAACACTCACTCATAAAGACACACGCAACACACTGATCACTGTGTGAGGGGATTAGAGACCTGCTCGGTGGCTGACCTCAAAGGAGGCAAAGCTCTTTTGATTAATTTCTTTTCTTTTTTTTTGCATTTGATGTATTCACTCATGGCACTTGTATGTTTTTTTCCACTTTCCTTTTCCTTGCTTTACGATGCATGATTTCTACTCGTACAACCAGGGGCATAGGTAGATACAGCAACACGCTACCCCCCAAAATGCCCCTGTTAGTAAACGGTATCCATAAAGACATTTACAGGTAAGCGTCTAGCGTGAAAAGCAGTTTTGCGAACCCTTTTCTGTGCCTGTCCAGCTTTCCCAGACTCATTTGTGGAGTTGGTGGGTCATTTAGTTGCAGCGGTGTTCTCTGAGCGCAATAAATGCCCATGTGTCTCCCAGACCACTGTGCTGCTTGTGCTTGCTTTGGTCAGAGTGCGTGCCAAGTAGCTTTGTCATGGTGCTGCTTTAGCTAATTAAATGGTATGTGTTGCTTTTCCCTCTGTATTATGCAATCCTTTAAAGGACTATACTGGTGCTATTTCATGTTGGAGACCATTAACAGCAAACTTCTGACCATTTTCCAAAGCATATCAGAGGTTTGAAGACTGATTTCCTACCTTCTAGGTAGCAGTTGAGAACAGGGAGTCACCGGTGCAGTCGAGGGAGGTCTGCCATCTGGAAATTACAAGACGAATGCCAATAAAGTAAAGCATTCATATGCTATGTTGTCAGATAATCCATCCTGCAAGCTAAACAATAAGGACATAATAATCAGAATATGGTCATTTCTTTTCAATTGGTAGCTGAATCTCAAGTCTGGGAATTCAAGCAACCTAGAACACAATAACAAGGAAATATTATTAAAACACACTGGTCATTTCTGCTGCAGTTGGTTATTTTTCAGGCTCGTGGCACGGCTCTAAATAAGCTCCAAATAGGTCAGTCAGTTCGTTCACCACTTTGGTCCAGACTCAGATATCTGAGCAAAATGTAGATGGATTCCTTTAAATTGTGCTATGAAGTTGTCCAACTTTGGTTTGGACCAAAAGCCTGAAAAACTAATGATATCCCCATGAGCCTTAGCTGTTTGGTTTTCATCCTGATTAGCATGCTAGTGTAGGGGTATGACAATACATCAGTTAATATGTTGATTGAGTGATTAACAATCTAATATCATTAATACAAAATAAAAACACTGATACATATTGTCATCTTTGAGAGACGTCAGTGTCACCATTCTCATCCAAGTGCACCTCCTTCTTAAACATTCAAACAGTATTAGCGGCCAAGTGCCAGGCAGATCATGACAAGCAGCCAAGAAAAAAAAATAAGTACACATGCCACTTTTTTGCACCCTCAGATCCATTGTTTTGGACGTAGATGAACGGAAGGTGCACTCAAAAGTGAGAGCCACACCATGGTGGTGCGCATGCAATCCCAAGTGCCTGTCTTTAAGTGTGCAACAGATGCACCCTCAGATAAACAAAGTTCAGCTGGCAATTACAGCTGGCAGACATCTTTCCTTTCTTCTATAGAAATCATCCATGTAAATATGGAGCAGAAGTTGATGATTTTAGTGCAGAGCTACCCAGAGCTTTACATCTGTCCCACGGACAATATTTTAGGTCTGATACACACCTGAAAAACAACACCTGAAGAAGGTCAGCTCAGAACTCTGAATTTCTGCTAAATAAGCTGTGATACAGTGCTTGTTATGGTCTCTTAGCAACACCAGCAACCTGCGTCTGTGCTCTTGAAAGTTGGCACAGAGTTGGCACAAGAGCAGCACCCAAAAAAAGACACGCCATGTGTCCAGACCCTTAGTCTTGTTTAAAGGGACACTCCACCAATTTTACACATTAGTATCATTTTACTACGCAGCTTGTGAGGTGTAGTAATGTCTCCTGAGGATGTGTGGGATCTAGAGTTTTTGGAGTGTGTCCCACATCAGGGACTAAAGGTTAGAAGATCTCGGCCTCGGCTGCAACGATTTCATGTCTCATGTACCCTTAACTTCATGGAAATTTAATCCTAAACTGCCGGGGTATAACTGTTGTAATGGCTGCCTGGAAATTAGTCACACCTTTTGGAATTGTTTGCAAATCATCAGTATGATGTAAAGAATATATGAGTTGCATTAAATGGGCTAAAACATGCAATAACACCAGTATTGTGCTTTGATATATTTATCAAATGTTGATCCTGGCGTATTAGTGAATATTAATGTGTAGCATACTCTCGCTGTCTCTTTCCCTTTATCTCTAAACCAGCATTAAAACCCATAATCATATAGTAGGCATATTTACTGTAATGCCATGTAACCACCACACAGACAGACAGACCTCCTGTTTAAGCATCTCTCTATTCTGCTCTAATCCTTTTCACGGCATTCCTATGTATTTTATAGATTTACTGTAGCTTGGTTTCCTCGCCACGTGCCGCCTCGACAGCTTTAGATCTGTAGATTGTGTTATATAATCAGCATTACATGTAATCTCCCTATATATGTGTGTGGGGTCAATCCACAGGGAGGGCAAGAGAAACTATCTCCACACTCTTACGTAATGAATTCCTCACTCTGAGGTCAGAGACAGAAGGATGCAGTTCAACTCGTGCTTTGTGCGGTGTTTCCAGTGATCACCAGCAGCAGTTTATATTTTGTGAGAATACTTCTTTATTACTGAGGTACAGCATAAACTATGAGCTGAGAGTTGAGGCAGAAACCATAATCTATGTTGCACCGTAATGTGATAATGCGAGTGCTGCGCTTCTTTGTCTCCTTATCAGTTGCAACAAGCCTGCTTTCGTTGTCCGTCCCTTCTCTCATTTTGTCTCTGCTTATTTCTGTCGGCTGCATGTGTCATTTTTGTTTTGCTTTGCCTTCCTTTGCACGCGGGTCTTTCCCCACCTCTTGTGGGCGGGGCTTTGGCACACAGCTCCACCCTCCCCGCATGCCTAAAGAGCAAGCCGCCCCACAGACAGGAGGGGGGCAGCACCATGCCTCGTAGCATCCTTACACACCGTGTGCTCAGGTTCACTGATGAGGTCACAGTTAGGTAAGAACACTTCTCACACCATCTCCTTCCTCCACCCATATCCTTTCCTTTCTCCCGTTTTCGGGGGACAACGCACAGCAGAGGCTTAAGCATGTCCTGGCAGAGCATTAAACAAACACTAAACTCCTAAGCCCTTGTTGCCATCCATGTGAGGCATTTGGCCATAAAACATTATGTGCAATGTCATGTGATGACACGGAGCCACCCATCTGTTGAAAGTATCTGTTGTCACGGTGCAGCATGACGTGACAAACATACAGCTGTGAGCGTATGCAGCGCAGAGTAAACGTGAAAACACTGGCTGCTTCTCTCCTCTTCACTCATTCACCCCCTCACACAAACACACAGAGAGCAGTCCCCGCTCCCACTTAGACCTGGTTCCCATGGCAACTCACCAACCTTCCATCTGAGTGGTCTCACAGTGTATGGCCGCGAGGAATGACTGGCTATGATAAATGGAGATACAGCATCAGAGCCATTACATGTTACTGCACTGTCTGATGGCCTTCCTTATTCTCTCTGTGTCTCACCCTCCGTCTCCTTTTCCTAAACTTAATATCTTCCTCCCTTTTTTTCGCTTTCTCTGTCTTTTCTTTTGTCTACCTCCCACTCATCACCCCTTTGTTCCCTCGCATTTTTCACAATCTCTTCTTCCTGACACCTCGGCTTGCATCCTCTGTCCTTGTACATCTTGTCTCCATCTCTGTTTCTTTCTCTTCTTTGTTTCTCTCTCTGCTGCCATGTTGTGGCGGTGCAGCGACCTGCAGCCGTCGTTGGACAGAGTGAGGAGTGCCAGCACCACTTGTCTGAGACCAGACACCAACTTTCACTCCCCTGAAAGAGACAGGTATAAAACGAATAATGAACTCACATTAATCCACACATTTTGGATTTAATTTGCACAAGATTCTGATATTTTATTCTAAGGATGAACACAGAGGCAGCGATCATAGACTGCTGAAACTGTCTTCAGTGACGGCTTTTAAATCATTTTCTCTGGATTGCGTGATTGAATCATTCAACATTTTGGGTTTAGGATGCTGCATGTCTTCACACCGGTTCATATCATGTGTCCCTTTCATACATAAAGGAATTTGCCATTTCACACCTGCTGTTTAAATTTGTAATTTTATAAAATATCTTTTATTTCAGTAGTGTTCTGCACAAAATACTTTGCAGATGTAGTCTAAAAAATGACAGACTAGGTTATACAGCAAATAGTTGTGTAGAATTAGATGCAACCCAATTGTGAGAATATATGTTGGCACTGTACATTTCTACAAATCACGGGTATAGCAGAAATGTTGAAACATTATGTTTCTCTATGTTTTAATTTCCAATTTTATGTTTTACCAATGCTGTGGTCATCATGTGGTTAAGTTTAGGCACAAAAACCACCATGTTTTGGCTTAAAATACCCAGTTTGGTCACCCCAAAGATGGCTGGAAGCATCAAAGTCTCATTAAAAATACCAGGTTTCGTCACCACACACATGGCTGGAAATGTCTCGACATCTTTTTAAAAAATACCCCGTTTTATTGCCACAAACATGGCTGGAAATGTCACTGGTCTCGAGTAGTCATCTGCTTCTTGGCAGCCATCTTGCCTAGGTCTCACACCTTCCACCATCCCCTCCTCGTTTTTATGAGAAACTCAGCCCATATACATGTAATCTGAACTAAGGGTGCTTTCACACCTGCTCTGTTTAAGTTGGTGCAATCAAACTCAAATTTGTTTCCCTCTAAGTGCGGTTCGTTTGGGCAGGTGTGAACACAGCAATCCCACTCGGGTGCGCACCAAAACAACCGGACCGAGACCTTTTTGTAGAGGTGGTCTCGGTCCAGTTACAAATGAACTCTGGTGCGGTTCATTTGTGATGAGATTGTGTTCCGACCTTGATCTGAACCAACTGCAGTCACATGACACATTGTTTGGGTTAAACATGAGCATGTTACAGTCCTGGAGGATTATTAATGTGCACCTCCTCCTGTACTGCCTTAATATGCACATTCACCACATCCACTGCATCAAAACATTGTTTTCTAGTTGGAGCGGCGCCTCGTTTTCAAACTGTATGGTTTGACTAAAATGAACAATGACAGCAATATAGTCCACGATGAGCAGCGCTAAAATCAACCTGCGTAGTTGTCCCTCCATTGTGACATTAGAAAGTGTCACATTTATCTTGCAAGAGTACTCTTCTTCAACGATTTGTTTACTTCCTGGATTTGGCCCGCATGGAAATTCTGACCAATCAAGAGCAGCTTTCTCAAAACGTAGAAACAACACGATATGATTTGTGTGAAACATACAGATGTAACTAATCCGTGGTTTGCCGAAACGAACAATGCCAACATTTTTTTAACCCCTCTCATATGTTTGTATGGTAAATTTCAAGCTGCAGCCAACAGCCAGTTAGCTTAGCTTAGCTTAGCACAAACATTGGAAACAGAGGAAAACAGCTAGCATGTCTCTGTCCAAAAGTAACATAAACAACAGATTGTTGATTTTACGCTTTGTTTTTTTGTCCAGATTAAACAAATGAAATAGAACATGTCACTTTGAAGATTTAAGAAAAGAACAGATCTGTCTGACCCTTTTTTAAATTTGTATGTTTAGCTAATCTAACTCTTTCTTGGCTAGTTTCTCGTCTGACTCAGCAAGAAGGCGATTAAGTGTATTTCACAAAACGCCAAACTTTTCCTTAAAATAAATAAGATGCATTATGTCAGTCAAGTTCTTGTATATTTACCACTTTGTACAGTAAGTGCTTGTAATGCACAGATTTCTAACTTGGCCTAAAATTAAAAACGAGTCAAATCAAGCTGAATCTTGGGACTGTTATTATGCCTTTACACACAAAGAAGATTCACAGTTTCAAAGCCTCTCCTGTCCTTTTACTCACTAACAACCTCTCCCGGTGTTCCTACCTTGCGATGCTCCTCCTCCCACCCTTCCGCCCCTCTAGGTGCTCCAACTCTTTGCCCCGCAAGACTCTTCCCAGCCCCCGGATCTTAGTAGAACATGTGGGCCCTGAAGAAGACAGGTATACCAGGCCTGCCCCCTCCTGCCGTCCCCAACTCTTGAAACACTAATGCTACAGCTCTGCTTGCCTGCTTGTACCTTCGAAGCCTTTCCTGTAGCCTAGAGTTCGTTCTGTAGATGATAGCGTTGCACAGATCTTGCGACTTTCCCTTTTCCTGTAAATATTTGTGGTGTTAGGCTGTGTAATCCCTGCACCTGCCCTTTCTGCTGAGCGCCTGCTCTGACTTTCCCCCACCTCTATGGCTTGAAAGTGCTTTTTCCCTTGTAACACTTCTGCTGGTGGGGAAAAAAAAAAAAAAAAGTTTGCGGAATGTGCAGTTCTCAGCTATATTGCTTTTACAAACCACAAAAACCATACAGTCTCAGCTTGAGCCTTTTACATTCTGTCCAACACATCACTCACTGTTGAGTTTTGCCATTCTGTTGTCATTCTCCATATCGTGTTTGTTTTTTCTTCCTCTCTCTCTCTGTGGTTGCTGTTTGCCGCAACAGGCAGTGTAGCAATTCATCAAGTCCGAACTGTCAAAGGGGCAGCAAAAAAAGCCTGGAGGGGGACAGGTAAGATCATTCATTCATTCACTCACCTTATTTAATTTTCTCTCATTACTGTCACTTCTTCTATACTCTCTAGACAGATGATAACTTCCGTCTGTGACTGCCTGTCAAACCTGGATTTTTTTTTTTGTTTTAAGTCACAGCTTGTGCAGTACATTGCCTTAAATCCTATTTTATCCTATCTTTAAATTAGCTATAAACACTACAGCTCACAGTGCATTCTTTGTGATTTGATTTTCACTCTTCAAAGACCTTTTTTGTTAATGAATGATGTGAATGAACATCTGCTGGGGGGAGGAATCATAGCACAGAAGATGCAGTTGCAGCATTGATCCACCTGATGCTGAAGCATTTAGACAAGCCTCAAACTACAACTAGATTTTATCAGCTCAGGCACAGGAAGAAAACGTTGGCACTGTACATTGTTGCACCAAGAATACATTAGATTTGCATGTTTCATACGTATCATATCAACATTTCTAAAGTGACCTATGTGTGGAATTCGTCATCTGGTGGTGGAGGGGATGGTGGATGGTGTGACACCTAGGGAGACACCTACCAAGCTGCAGACCACTGTTCAATTGTGTTTTAGTGAGTCATTGCTTTGTTTTCAGCAGCTTTTGAGGCACCAAACGTGGCTGTTTTTTAGTGACCTGTCGCAGTTTTTCCAGCGGGGATAGTGCCACAAAATGCCATCGTTTTTTACCGAGACATTACTTTGTTTCCAGCGGGGATGGTGCCCCAGAAACTGGGTGTTTAAGCCAAAACATGATCTTTTCCCTAGCCATAACCAAGTGGGTTTTGTGCCTAATCCTAGCCACTTGCTAACCACAGCAGTGTTGAGAGACAGAAATGTACAATGCCAACATTTTTTTGCCACCACACAAGATAGTTCCTTGTATGCTGATTTAGAGTGCACCAGCTGTATTGGATTGATGATACTGTCTGCTCACCATTCTTATCATGGACTTCTGCATAGTCTAAATAGCGTTACACACAGAGCCACAAAGGAGTAGCACATGTTGCACTATTTTCATTTGATTTAATTTTGCTGTACCTATAAAGTTTTATATTTTCATTTGTTTTTATTTGCTGATGGCAGTCGTATCCAGCCCACCTCTATCCTGAGGGGCAGTAGGGGGAGAGGGGGCCCGCTGAGGCCCTTTGGCCAGACAGTCCTGGCTGGGTCCTGCCCAAACTCACCACGGCTAGACAGGTGCATGCTCCTGCCAGCACTATGCCTCTACTCCCCTGTGTGCTGATTTCCTATATGTCACGCTGAGTGTGGAAACTGTATGCACACGTACTACATGTGAATGTCACACCTCAGGAAGCCAAAATAATGTAATAGTTGCTTCCAAGAATTAAGAACAACAGTTTCATGTTAGCTGTGGAAGACATGTAAACTGTTCAACAGTGCTTTATGTAGTTATGTGTGTAGTAAATAGTAGAGGCTGTGACTCCTTGTATAAATGTACCTTCTCAACATTACAATAACTGGGATGGATAGAGATACTGAGATACTGTGCATACTGTCTGTAAACACACTCAGTGCCACTTTGTGTACTTCTCCTCTACTGGTGATTCTGATCCATTCCTCTCCCAACTTGACCTTTGACCTTTAATGCTGGCAATCAATTTATTGTCTCTGTGTTTTCTCTGTGAGTTTTGGGCCTCACTTCAATCAGTGATTCGTCTCACATAGCCAGACCTATCTCGCACTTGAGAAAGCTCCTGCTGAACCCATCAGAATTCCTCAATAAGAGAAAATAATGCTCTGGGTTGTTTGTATGTCTTTTAAAATCAGAATTGTCTTGGGTGTCGCTAAGCCCAGGATGCAGCGACAGTTCTCTTGCAAAGTAGTGTCAAGAGAGAGCTTGTTTTACTGAAACTTTTGCACGACGGGAGGTGAGCCATGCCATTAAAATGACTAAATCCCTGCAAAAGAGAACACTACATAAAACATTAAAAGATGTTTTAGCGTGTAGGTTGCACTGAGAAATTGTTGTTGTTTTATGCACAGTGCTAAAACAAAGTGTAGAGACAGGTCTGGCTATGTGAGAGTAGTTTTCATAGTGACGGATTTTGAAAACTGTAACAGGCAGATAGAGGAAGGGGAGGAGAATTCCTTCAAGTATAGGTGGTCAATGGCAGGCTTGTACAGCAGCAGTCGACATCCTGCGAGTCAGACTAGTTGCTGATGAACGCAGTTATAATAATGTGTTTTTTACTCCTTCTCTCCTGTCTCCTTGTGTCTTTCTGTTCCTGTCTGTCAGAGGACACCCTCACGGCAGCCCCTCCTCTCCAACGGGGACTCCCTCATCAGGTCGCAGGGGCAGGCAGCTGCCTCAGCTCCCTGCAAAAAGCAGCAGTATAGAGCAAGGTATGTTGTCTGCAAGAATGGAGTTTTGATATCAGAACGTAGGGGATGGCGTGAAGATATTAAACCTGGTGGAAGAGGCAAACCTGTATCTACAGAAATATAATTTGATCATTCTTTACTCATGCAAGAGTTCACCATGAGTGGAAATTTGTCTTCGGCTCACCAAACACAATACACAACATTGTAAAAGCAGACAAGTAGTCAGTAGGACAAGCATATAGAGTCATTATAAAACACTTAACACATTAAATCAGCTCATTGTCTGTCTGTGGTTTAAAACTAATCAATCACTTGGTTGAGTTACGGATAAATTGGCACTCAGGATAAGGGAAACTCCAGTATTTTTTAACCTGGACTCCATTTTATCATGTTTTTGTGTCTAAGAGATTCGTGGAAACAACAATTTTTGAAATTGTTGAAACTAAAATTAAAGAGAGTGCTGCAGAAACTTCAATTTATGTCCAGGCTTGGACTTTAGCTTGCTCACTGACAAGAAGTGTTGTTTTGAAATGTCGTAAGAAGTGACTTGCTGCAGGAAAAAAGCCTTAGTGAGAATTGGAAAGAGGAGTGCCGGTGTGAGTGTTTTGTATTTGAGTAAATAAAGGGTATCTTACTCTTATCTAAAAGCTTTTCAGTGTCATGGCCGAATATTGAGCTGATTTCAACAATGTGTAAAAAAAAAAAGTGCAAGATTTCAGAGCAAGACTTTGACTTTGGTGAGACTCAGACACAAAACAGAGTAGAACAAGCAAAGGTCATTATTTCATTATTCTTTGGGGTCCTCTCCGAAATGTTGTCAGACACTTAAAAAAAATAAAAATCTGGCAAAAACAAGCACTTTTAATGGACCCATAATTTATGGGTGCACATGCCTCAAGAGGTTATGTTGTAGCCTGTTTCACTCAGTACTGGAACAACTTCAAAAACTGTTGTCTTTCAGGTTGAAAAATACTGGAGTTCCCTTTAATGTGCAGTCAATCACAGGTGTCATTTCTGACAGTTTAACATCTCTATATGATAGTTCCTAATTTGGCAAACACAGCTGGACAGTTGTATTTGTTTCCGGATTGAAGCAAGTAAGCATGACTGTCTGAGCCTCCTACATCTGCATCCATCATGAGGAAACTTGATGTACTCAGTGCACATCATGCTCCACCTAGTGTCCAAAACCAGATCCTGCATCCTCACAATACTCCCTGTCCGTCTCTTATTGGGAATTGCTTTTTCCTGTTTTTTTTTCTACCTTTCTTTTCTTTTTTCTGTATGTTTTTATCTTACTCTTCTTTGTCTCTTTATTTTTCCAGCCCTTGCAGTAGAGGAGCGAGCCCGACAGCTGCAGATGAAAGTACATTCCTACCGGCCTTCAGCCTCCCACGACCCTGAGACGGACCTCAAGACCAAACGGGAGGTCAGCATCTGCATTTTACAGTCACTCTCACCCCTCCTCCTCCTCCTCCTGCACTTCATAAATGATATATACTGTGTGTCTGTTTTTCAGTTTGAGCAAAATCAGTATATCTCTCCCACCCTTCATCTCTGGGGCTGCAGTAGCTCACTGGGGTGACAGTAGCTCAGTTCATGGGGACTTGAGTTGGGAACTTGAAGGTTGTTGGTTCAAGTCCCCGTCCAGACCAAATATGGAGCATGGACTGGTAGCTGGAGAAGTGCCAGTTCGCCCCCTGGGCTAGGGTGCACTTGCACAAGGCAATGAACCCCCAACTGCTCGGGGGCCTCTCAGTGGGCAGCCGCCTCGCTCTAACATCCCTCCTTTTAATGCATGTATGGGTCCTCTTTGTGCGTGTGTGTGTGTTTTTTGGGCCTGTGTGTGTGTATATAAAAATTGAATTTCTCCTCAGGGATTAATAAAATAAATCTTGTTCTTCTTCTTCTGTCCATAGATGTACGCAGAAAAGAGGTGTAGCAGCGACAACATGTCGGCCAGATCGTCAGACAGTGATAGTGCGTCGGCCCTCTCCCGTGCCAGCAGTGCCTCCCGCCTCAGTAGCACCAGCTACATGTCTATCCAATCAGAACGACCTGGAGGACGACTCAGGTCAGTCCTCACTGGTCACATGTTCAGTTTAAATGTACAGAGTCTATATCTTTGGGTGATTTGGGGTTATATGTCATATGCATGCTAATCACTGTGTGTCTTTCTGCTTTATTTCTGCATGCCAACTGCTGTATGTTTCTGTCCTCCTGCATGATATCTCATCTCTCCTCACACACACTCTTAAACATACTGACACATACTACAAAATGAACTCAGATCCAAGTCATTAGAGGAAGAGAAGAAGGACAGGAGGATCTCGTGGGGGGTGGAAGGAGAGGAGGACAGGAGGAGGGCAACAGGGAAGAGACGTTTCTCTGAGGAGTTGAAGCGCAGGAGACACACAGTAGCTGGAGACACGAGGGAGTCCAGGTAAAGATCAGTAGATCTCAAATGGTGAATTCACCAACGATGGCAGACGATTCGTCTTCTCACTGTAGGATCCTCAGGATAGAATCCCTAAATCCCCATTCATTTAGGACAACAGAGCACAGGTGAAAGTTTTTAATGGCAGCAATTATAGACAAGTCCTTATTGATCTCTGTAGGGAAGGTGTTCTCTTTGTGCTTGCTGCCTCCAAAGGGAGGTCAGAGGTCAGCTTGATCTTGCATACAGAGTCCTGCTCAAGGACACAAGCAGGGTGGATACTCACTGACACATGAGGTCAAACTTGAATCCATTGTCCCTGCTTATTTTTGAGATGTAGCTATTCACATGGGAATATCTGAGTGGAAGCAGGTTGAGCCCAGTGTCTCACTTTGTGCATTGTCACACACCCACACCTTTCCAAAGCATTTTCCTTACAATCTTACCTGCTCCTAATGTCACCGTGTACCTACAGTGATAGTCTAAGGTAAAGGGGCACTCCACCAGCACATTTTACACATATGGGTCCTGACACACCAAGCCAACGTTCACCCGTCGGTCAGTGTTGGGCTATCGGTGAACATCTGTCGCCCCAGTTTTTGCGTTGTGTCCCACACCTTTGTTACTGTTTTTCAGCCGATTCAGCATGTTGATTTGGCATTGTGCTGGCAGAGCTTGTCGGTAAATGAAATCAGTTCAGCTTAGTGCATGAGCTGTTAACCTCCGTAGCAGAAGTGGTAAGTAATGGTGTTATTTTTCACTGACGCACAGTAAATATGATTCTTTAAACATCGGATTGTGTTGCTAATGTGTTAACTAACTAGCTAACTAACTAGCATCTTAAATATGTCATGATGGTCTTGGATGGTTTTGAATGACAAATACAGACTACTGCCACCTGCTGGTGTGAAGACTTATTTCATCTCACGCGGGCGCATAATGTACAAGCTGGTTTTTCGTGGCCTGTGGTTTTTGCGGTGTGACCAGGTGGAGTCACAGGTGATGAAAGGCAACACAACAGCTGGCGTTCATCACTACTATTTCTTTGATGTCAGCTTGGTTTCTCGTGGCCTTTAAAGTTAGTTTACACATCACGAGGAGGACGCCTCAGCCTGTGAAAATGGTTTTCTATCTGTGGACCTTGAGCGGCTTAGTCAGGGTTTGAGTAACCCTGATGATGTCATCGGAGTCACCAGGGAGGTGAAACACTAACTGGCCTTATAAATTAGCTTTTTTTCCAACAGATTTTAAAATGTTAAAAGACTTAAGCTAGTTAAATAAAATCTTGATCTTTTTGTTTATGCATAAACAACCGAATAAATTTGACAAACCTGAAACTGCCCCAACTTCATATTTGTTAAGTGATAAATAGTTAAATGAATGTAGAGTAAAAAAGCACATACATTTAAAAATTGCTGACAAAAAAATAAAAATAAATAACAAGCACAGCTGAGCTGACACAAATAATTGAAAGGTAGATGAAAATAAAATCTCACAAAAAATCCCCATGTTCTCTGTATGTACACACACTAAGGCACACACACACATTCACACACATCCCCTGCTGACCAGTAGCAGTGTGCTGACAGGGACAAACAACCCTATCCCAGTGGTCCTCAGTGGGCCAAGTGGTGATGTAGTGCAGCTTATTAGCTGGCTAATGTATTGAGGTCTGGGAGGAGGAGAGAGAGGGCGCTGGCCTTTATGGCCTTACCACAGATCAATCCAAATAGAGCGTTATAAAAGCACAGCCCCACGGCCTTTGACACACTTTCAAGAGTCGGGGGTGAGAAAGAGAAAGAGAGATCATCGCTATCACAAACTTATGTCCAAAAAATATGTGGACACTCGGACCTTATCCTGTTTTAGAAAGCTATGATCAGACAAACAGTTTGAATTCAACATAGCAGACGATGGAGGCAGCAACTATTAATAAAAACCGGTCAGCTTTATAAGGCCTGTAATATGACTTATCTATAATTCAGACAAGGGGTCAGTTTTTAGAGAGACAAGGGGACAGAATTAGTAATCCAGTTATGTACAGGGACAGCTGGCCTCAGGTCAGTTTTCACTCAGAGTGGGATATTAACATCTGTATTCAGTGGATAGACTCACATCTGCTTCAGGCCAGTTTGATAACAGCTTATGGAAGTGACAGAGCACATACATATGAAGGGACACAGAGGTGGCGTGAGGTTGACACTTGAACCTCCCTCACGTCCTCCTCTATTGCCTATGTTCTTCAATCCTTTCCCTCTGCTTGATATGCCTATATTTTGATATATTGCCCCCCTTTAACTTTATATAATTCATTGAATGCTGCTCATGTTTCCTGTTTTTACTTGAATATAGTGAAATAATTGTGACTTCTTGCCTTTCATTGAACTTGTTGGCATATTCTTAGTATCACTTGCTGTTGGATAAATATTTTGTATTTCAAAAAGTTGACCTTTCAGAATAGAAACACAAAAAGATTTCCTGCTGATATCCGTACATTTTTGAAATAACAAAATATTGAACAGTTTAGTTACAGTCCAGCTTGATTTTATTGTATGGGTTGCATACATGTCCGACACGGCACATAAAGGCATAACAATTTTCATTTTGTCCAATATTGTGTCTCGTTTCTTTTATATTTGTGTCTGTGTATGTGTGTGTGTGTTTGTGCAACCCCCTCTGCATGTTTTAGATCCCTCCAATCCCTCCTTGCATGCATCCTGTGTTGTGACTACCCGGACCACGTCCATCCTCCAGACCTAGACCATCCCCTCCCATCCTCTTCCTCTGCTGCACGACCTTCCCTAACCCCCCTGCAGGGGGCGGTGGAGAGGCCTCAATCCACCCTCCCGCTTCCCAGTCGTTCGCTGGATCCCCTGATTGTCGGGGGCCCACTGGGAGTGGGGACTACGGGTGACAGGGGCAGCATAGCTGGGCTCTCCTGCAGCACTCTGACCCCCTCTGAGGGGATGGACATGAGGCGGCTCCTCCGAACCCCTAGGAGGCAGCATCGAGCGCTGAGCTGCTTCTGTCCGTGTGTTGTGGGTCGTTTGAGAAGAATGAACTTTAATACATGATACGATTATTTACTTTGGACTGCTAGAACATGAAATTGTTGCACCAAACATCGAACTAGCAAACACTGTTGTTTAAGTTTTAGTTATTTGGTAGGATCTGTCGTCATCATTTCCCTTCTCTGGAGTCCCAGGTGTGTCTGTTTGATTAAACATCTTTCCTCAGTCAGTGTGAAATGTTTTAATTATCATCACCCACCTCTCTTTGTCCACCATGCTGTTTCTAAAGGTACGGTACAGAAGAAGTTACTGAGGCCTTAATAGCATCTCTGTCTCCATTACAAGCCTCACTTAGTGTCTTTTCTCCCTCCAGTCGGCAGATGCGATCGGTGGGCCGCAGCATGCTGAAGAGCTCCAGCGTGAGCGGGGAGATCTACACCCAGGAGCGCACCGACGGCAGCCAATCAGACACGGCGCTGGGCACAGTGGGTGGCGGCAGCAAGAAGAGACGCTCCAGCCTCAGCGCGCGGGTGGTGGCCATCGTTGGCAACCGCCGCAGCCGCAGCACTTCACAGATCAGCGGCCCTGGTGAGTTACCGTGGCAACCCGGAAATAGTCAGTGGTGACTCTGTATCCCACGAGGAATGTGTGATATGAATGTGGCAAAAAGAAGGTTGGACACTGAATATTATCATGCACTTAGAAAAAATATAATAGGTATAAGTATTTATTTCATTGGAATGAGAAGTAATTGGTCGTGACATGTGCAGCGACGTCAACAGCATCTTTGACCTCAACTCACTAAATGTTCTGCCAGGAGGTTTCTTTGTGTCTGCCGGCACCAGAAGAGCTCTTGATGCCAAAGTACATCCAGTACATTTGCAGTGGTTTGCAATGTCGCCTCACAGCAAGACGGTTCCTGGTTTGAACCCTGGGATAGGAGAGCCCCTCTGTGTGGAGTTTGCATGTTCTCCCCGTTTCAGCAGTGGGTTTTGGCCGTAAGTGTGAATGTGAGCATGAATAGTTGTCTGTCTCTATGTGTCAGCCCTGTGATAGTCTGGCGACCTGTCCAGGGTGTACCCTGCCTCCAGCTGGGATAGGCTCCAGCCCCTCCCCCGACCCCTGACAGGATAAGCGGGCACAGAAAATGAATGAATGGAGGTGATGGTGGATGGCGTGACAACTGGGCGAGATGCCTGCTAAGCTGCAGACAGTTGTTTGGGACCAACATATAACACAGACGGTTGTTTTTCAGAGCCCCGTCGCTGTGTCCAGCTACCAAATATGGGTGTTTTTTTAGGAACCTGTTGTTTTTAACTGAGACATTGTTAAGGATTGTGCCACCAGAACTGGGTATTTTTGGCCAAAACATGATCTTTTCGAAACCATAACCAAGTCGTTTTTGTGCTTAAACCATAACCACACATTAACCACAGTATTGTTAAAACATAAAGAAATGTAAAATCTCCACCTGTCTGCAACATAATACATAATAAAGAATAATGTAACATGTTTGTGGTTTGCAGAAAGGTACAATGCAAACTTTAATTGATTTGGTAGTTCAGAGCTTAACATACCTTTAGTGTGTTAGGATTACTGCTCTCCACAGCACACTGTAAAGCCCAACACGAACACCATTCTACATTCAAGCATTAAAGCATTTACTTAAAGTGACACAACATGTAATCTATAATTCAGAATCTGCACAGAATTACGAGACTGTGTTTCACATAGAGACAATCCAAAAGAGCTGCCCAGAGGAGCAGGCTGTACCGAAGCACCACAAATTGCCAGTGTCCTTTTGTTCTGTAGGAGACAAACCTCTGCTGCCCTCACGCTCGTTATAAAGACAAACAACAAAATAATGTGTTCCGGGGAGTTTCCGAACATCGTAGCCAGCTGAGAGCCCCTCGCAGCTCAGCTTCCAGTCACAACAGAGTCTGGCTGGTCTGAACCCAGCGTGCACTTTTACCACAGGGGGGTGTAAGGCTCATGATGAAAGCCAAACACTGTACTCCCTTTTCTTTGTAGTGGACATAAAAAGCTATTAGAGAACATTAAGCCTAAGGGGGTCTCTCGCCATCTCTCCCTGATGTAGCGGAAGAGAGGAAGTAGAGATAGCACAGAGATAAACATACTTTTGAAAAATCTTTCCTGTTCATGGGAGCAAAAGCAGGTAAATGAGCTCATGTTTGACTTTTTAAACTTTAGAATTTTAGTGTTATTAAAAGAAAACTATTGCTTAACATGACATGATACATGATATGACTGCTCGGGCTGTTTAAGTGCAGCTGACCACCTCACCTAGATGGATGACAGGATGCCTGGGAAGTGCAGCCACATTTTTCTCCTTGCACCAGACATGCCAATAGTATGAGTCAGAAGGTGGACGCACGCATCCCAGTTCAAGATGCCACACACTGTTTGGGTTTTTTTTCTGCCCAACAATTTCCTGTTTACTACTGATTACCAGATTCAGCAGGACATGGGTGTGTCTTTGGCCAGGCTTCAGAAGGAGTGATCACTGACTCCCGAACTGGACCTGTAGGCTATCTTGTAATTTCCTACTTTTTCTTTCCACAAGTGAATTGTTTGAATTGGAAAAAACTTCACCCCATTGAGAAATGTGCTCTGGAAGTCGGTCCATTCCTCCGTCATGTTTGTTCTTTCTTATACACAAAATGGGTTTAAGGGGAATCCTGCTCCAAATCCAGATAAGCTTTGATTTTTGGTGGGGAGGCACTGACTTGACACATGAAGTCCAGTTGACTGGTAATGGGTCTAATGAACGCTGCCATGACGAGAGCCATTGGTTTGTGGACCCCCGTTTTGAAGCCTCAAGTTTGGCATATTGGCCGTCACCATCTTGGATTTTTTAGAGCCACATGTGACCATATTTGGACAGGAGGGTGGAGCTGTGGAGGAACTAGGGGTAGATCTGAGTCATAGATAGTGGTGACGCCTCAGAGACAGTAAAGTGGCTTTCCAGTAAGTCATTACGTTGGTGCATGTCAACGAGATCTAATTGACGCATCAGCTGTTTGGCTGAGTCCACACCTTTCTCTTGCTTTTCTTGCTCTTATTACTGACATTCAATACAAGTTGTATCCAGAGACTGTCAAGCAGAGTTAGGTAGCTTAATCGCATTGATTACCGCTTGGCTATCTTCTTCACTGACGCCATGACTGCAGTCAGAAAACTGTGTGCTTCCCAGTCATGCAACACACCTGGCTGCATTTCCTTGCCCATCTAAATTGCAAAGCAGTCACATCCTTGATTATGCCTAACTTAATCCTTAATAAAATTTAAACGGGTGAGTTATTTAAAAAATCATCCTTCCATAGCTGTCACAAATGTTAAAAATAGAAACTAAAAACATTGGAGAAAACTATGGAGACTGAGCTTTTGGAGCCAGCTTCAAGTTGCCATTAGAGGAACTGCAGCTTTTACCCTTTTGCGTTGGCTTCATTTTTTAGCTCAGAAGGTTGCTGCTTGGAAATGCTTTGTAGTTGCATTATGGAAAACGTGGGGTCCAGCATTTCAGCTTGACCCATGATACTGGATTCACATTGGACCTGGAAGTGCACCATTTTCAATGGAGCGCTGCCTGCTATGTTTTGGCGCCCATGTTAAGCAATTTAGCTGTTCACACTGGACGTGCCACAGCATTGAGCTCCCTTACCTGCTCGTGATCTGACAGTTTCAGCACCTTGTCCGTTTTCTTCTTATAAGGAAAAATAGCTGCAGAGCGTCACCTCGTCCTCAGCGTAGATGACTCTGTTTTTCCTTGAGTGACAGGGGTTAAAACGTTGTCTGTTTCAATAATGCTGTGCTTTAGAGTCAATGTTCAGGCACTTATTTCATCATTGCTGTTTCCTGGTAGACTTGCAGCTACACTTATTGTCGTTCTACTGTAAACTGAATCTGCATGAGACAGGTCAAAACGAGTTTGGAAAGCACTTTTCCCTCTTTTTGTCTAGTTAAATAAAGGTGAAAAGTTACCACGACAGCATCTTTGACTACAACATTGTGAATTTCCTGTCTCTCCTCTTTCACTCAGAGGGGAAGAGTAAGAAGGAGAAGGGTGCACCGATCCAAAGGAGCACAGAAACTGGCATGGCAGTCGAGCTGACCAGGAACATGAGTCGCCAGCCCAGCAGAGAGTCCAACAACGGCAGCATGAACAGCTACAACTCTGAGGGAAAGTCAGTAAACCACACATTTCTTGCTTTGATCACTTTCCATCAACATCCTACACTCTCACTCTAACCATTTTTCATGTCTTAAAGGAGAACGCCAAGTGCTTGTCCATTTATTTCTGTCTACTTTACGTTTCCACCTGGATGTGACAGTAAAGTTTGTTTGCCAGCATGTTCTGAGAGATTATATCCAGGCGCACACTTCCATCTCAGCATGAAGGTGTCAGCTGACTGACAGTAAACAGAGTGTAATATAATGAGCAGACTGTTAAAGACAAAACTGCGGCTCAGTGAGGCGATGATAAAACACAAACTTTGACTGAATCAAATTAAGGCCTGGTGTTTTCTCTGATGGATTATCTCGCTTGGGCAATTTCCGAGATGTTTTTCACGCTGTAAATAATGACTGGCAGCAAATTGGTTCTCCTGAAGGCAGTAAAATGAGTCTCACAGTGTGTGGACTGTGTGGTGATATTGGTCATTTATGTTGTAATTAATTCATGTTTATGTTTTTTTTTTTCTGTGGTAGTTTGATCTTCTCTGGAGTCAATCTGGGTGCCAGCAGTCAGTTCAGTGACTTCCTGGACGGCCTAGGACCGGCTCAGCTAGTGGGGAGACAAACACTGGCCACTCCAGCCATAGGTAAGATACTGATGGTATTCTCCTCTCCTCTCCTCTCTTCTTCCGGTCTCGTCTTGCCTTGTCTCTTCCCTTCCCGTCCCGTCTCGTCTCGTCTCGTCTCATCTCGTCCCACCTCGCCTCATCTTGTCTCGTCCCTTCCCTTCCCTACTCATCTCGTCTTGTCCCTTCTATTCCCTTCCCTTCCCGTCTCGTCTTGTCTCGTCTCATCCCTTCCCTACTTATCTCGTCTGGTCCCTTCCCTTCCCTACTCATCTCATCTCGTCCCTTCCCTTCCCTTACCTTCCCGTCTCGTCTTGTCTCGTCTCTTCCCTTCCCTACTCGTCTTGTCTCGTCTCGTCTCGTCTCGTCCCTTCCCTTCCCTTCCATTCCCTTCCCTACTCATCTCGTCTCGTCCCTTCCCTTCCCTTCCCTTCCCTTCCCTTACCTTCCCGGCTCGCCTTGTCTCATCCCATCCCTTCCCTACCCTTCCCATTCCTTCCCTTCCCGTACCGTCTCGTCCTCTCCTCTCCTCTCCTCTCCTCTCCTTCACAGGAACCTATTTGTCGTTGTTTGTGTGTGGGAATTATTAGTGTGTGTCATATCACATTATCTTACATTATTTTTCATATTTTTTTTCCACTTAAAACGAATGTGGATGTGTTACTGGTGCTCTGATGTAATTTTAAAAAGTTTATAATGAATTCTTGAATCATCTTATTAACAAATATTTCATGAGTAATAGTTGGCTGTCAATTGTTGTTTGATATTAGTAAATAAAAACAAACATTTATGACGTGATAAGAGTGATAACATTATTAAGGCTGTTGTGCACAGATATAAATACAGGTGCTTTGAGATTTTTGCTTGCCCTTTGGAGTGCCCTGGAAAACCACTGGTGTATAGTATTGTTGCTGTTTTCATCCGTGTCAATAATAAAAGATCTCTGATCATATATTTCTGGGGGCTGAGTGTGCAGTCAAACCCTGGTGGTTTCTTTTTTCTGACTATCATCATCGTCTTCTCACTCGTCTGTGTTTCCCAGGTGACATCCAGATTGGCATGATGGAGAAAAAGGGTCAGCTGGAGGTAGAAGTTATCAGAGCACGAGGACTCGTACAAAAACCAGGATCCAAATCCCTCCCTGGTGAGAACCTGACCAACCTTAAGATACCAAAAAGCAACTAATCCCTCTCTAGACAGCAGTTACACACTCACATTATTATATGATATACACTCTATATCCAGTTATATCCAGATACACCCAGACAACGCTTGCTCTGCACTTTCCCCTTCCCATAAAGATATAACCAGCTGTGAGATCTGATCTAGATTACATTGAAGAGTCGCTGTATTCCTCACTAATGGCCTTTTTATTGCTTTGTCTCTGCCTTCAGCTCCATATGTCAAGGTCTATCTGCTGAATAATGGAGCGTACGTAGCCAAAAAGAAAACCAAGATTGCACGGAAAACACTTGACCCACTGTACCAGCAAGCACTGCTATTTGAGGAAAGCCCACAGGGTAAAGTCTTACAGGTGAGCTGAAGATGTATTTCTCTTCATCATAAAGTTTTTTTTTCCAAACCCATGCTGGTAAAATTTATTTTAGCTTTAACTAGACTGCTGTGTAATTTGACAGAAAATAATTTTCCTTCAGGTGATTGTATGGGGCGATTATGGCCGCATGGACCATAAAAGCTTCATGGGAGTTGCACAAATCCTATTGGAGGAACTGGACTTATCAAGCACAGTCATTGGTTGGTACAAGTTGTTCCCACCGTCCTCCTTGGTGGATCCGACACTTGCCTCCTTAACGCGGCGGGCTTCCCAGTCGTCACTTGACAGCTCCTCCGGACCTCCCGGGGTCCGATCCTAGTGGACCAACAGCTCTACACCGCTCGACGAGTAACAAACTCATGAAACGTACTGTAGAGAGAAACAAACAAAAAACAAGATGGCAGAAATGTAGAACAACAACAATCAGAAACAGTCAAAATGAGAAAGCTTTGTTGAGATCTGACAATCACTCCTGTCGCGGTTAATTTTGTCTGTTGTACGGAGCGCCACATTTCAGTGTTTCATATCCTTTCAGAAAATCTCATCATGTTTCTCTGTGTATGCTGAAGAAGCAGGGCTGTCAAACAGACAACACGCAGTAGCTCTCAAGACGGGAGACAAAAAATAAAAGAGTGTCAGAGAATCAAATGAAGCAGGGTGATTTTTAACTGAATCAACAATAGCAAAGAAATGTACGTAAGCATCGGAATGTATGGACTCGAGACAGAGGTAATCACCCTCCACACCTGCAGGGGGCGCAGTCCTTCCTGCAGTGGCCTCCTCCAGAACCCCAACAGACTGCCGGCACTCCTGCCCACAGGCAGGGTGCCCCCGTATGGGTATTCAGTCTGGAAGCACAGGGCCTTCTTCTGGTGCCTAGACCTTGGAGCCGCATCACTGGTCCCTCTCTCTGTCGAAAAATCCTCTTTTCAGTATGTTTACCATGGCTGCTCTGAGGCCACACTGTTTTAGCGTGTTTGCTTTGTCGTTCATTTCTTTCCCTTTGTTACTACTGGCACAAAATGTTTTTACAGTGCGTAAAATGCTCATGATAATGTTGTCAGTCTGGTGTGTGCATGGAGAGAAAAACAAAACACAAGTGATTAAAAAAAAAGGATATAAAAACTATTAAATGTCTGCAAGTGTTATGCAGGGGGGGGGACTGGTGATGATGACACAGCTTAGATTTTTACACTTGACAGTGAGATTAGCGTGCAGCGTTGTTTTCCTTGTTCCACCGCTGGCAAACGTCCAGGCCAGTTGTCTTTGTATAGATGTATATTAGGCCTCCCAGGAGGTTGACCAATAAATAAAATTTATGTCACTTTGAAATATCACAAGGGTAAAAACATCACTGTAAAAAAAAAAAAAAAAGTAACCGCAAAAGCAAGATAGGACCTTCTAATTTTTCACATTTTTTGGGGAGTGCAGTCCCTCACCCCAGCACGTTTCTATCCGACCCTTAGTTTACATTCTTTTGAAATTTAAACACAAGCACAAGAGCTTGATTTTTTTACAACAAAAAGTTTAACTTTTTGAAAAAAACACGTAGTTGAAAAAAAGAAAAAAAGCAACAATCCCGTCACATTCATTTCTCTGTCTAGTTGTTGATAGACAAACAGAAAAAGAAGAATCGCTCACAGTTTCCCTTGTGCATCTCTGTGAATGTGAAAGTAACCAATCAGACTGATCTGTCGGGACTCCAAAACCAATGCTCATCCTCCGTTCGGCCTGCAGTCTCCGCCCACTGGGGAAAAAAAGGCGGCGGCCAGCATGACTTTGGAACCTGTTCCAAGCTGCATGCACATTTTTGTAAAACAAAACAGATACAGGAAAAAAAGATAACTGATCTAGATACGTGTGTTAGTTCCACATACTGTAGGGCCGCTTGTATGTTGCATGCAGTTGTACAGTTTGCTCGTACTTGAATATTAAAGAGATAAAACCAAGAAACCGAAGCCATTCCCATTACACAACGACATCTGAACTCAACTGCAGTCAGTTCCACATCCCCCCAGTCCGGTGCTGAATGTCTCTCAAACTAAATCCCAAGATTACCTTGATGTCTCTCCTCGACCCTCTGGAAGATTACAGTACTGTACAGTGGTACTGAGCAGACCTCACAGCCCCTCTTACTGTTATTCCACATCATAGTATACCTCCAAGGGGCTGAGATGATGTATGAATAAATATGTACAAATCAGATCCGCTTATATGGAAATATGAATTATGTTTCAACATAATGATTTCAGATATGCTAACACATGAACTGTTAAGTTATATAAAGAATAAATACAGATGCACAGAGAGTAATACACTGTAAATACTCAACAGCCATTCACTGGGTTTTCATTGGGTTCAGTGATATTTGCAAAGGGGCCAAGTCATATAACGAGGAGCGATTAATACGTCATTAGGGACCATGCAGTGGGACGACACAAGACGATGGACTTGGGTCACAAACTGGCCGAACTTAAACAAACGGCCACAAAACTTACAGGTGTACCATGAAGCCGTCATCTGAACACTTCTTTGTGCTTCAAACCCAATGTCCGAACCCCGGCCATGTTCAGTCCCACTTCAGAAGAGTTGATGACTTTTCTTTTCATTGTCCGGTGAAGCTGGTTTTCCTTTTTCTTTTTTTCTTTCTTTTCTTTGTCAGTATTAACAGGAAAAAAAATGCTGATTGTTTACAACTTCTGTGTTCCACTGAAACAAAAAGAAAATTAGAAAAAAGTAAAGCATTCACTGCAACATTACTTGTTTGTATAACAGATGTGGCTCAAATGATGTGTATGTTTTATATTTAAAAAAAAAAGTTCATTTTTATTATTTACAAATAAAAAGAATGTGTGGAAGAAGACTGCTTCTCGACTCGCCTTCATTTCAAGGTCCCCCTCAAATCTTTAAAAAATACATTTTCTGTGTTTTTATTTGTATTATTCTTTACCTTTGACACGAGGTCAAAAGGTCAAGTATTTCAAAATGTGATTCACTGCCACGTTTGTGGGAACGTAAATATTTTCCTTAGTCACAAAAATGTCCTCAGTCTATGCTTCACTTCTGTCTCAGCAAAACAGCTCCTTTAATAAATAAAATGTAAAAATGTTTAAATGCTATTAAGGCTTAAAGTTATGCATAATTAAAGACATGGCTGCTTAGAGTGACATGTGCATGCTGTCCGCTGACAAGTGACAACATTGGTTACGTAATGTAACCCTGGCGTAACCCCAGATTCAAAGTAGAGTATAGGCGTAGGTGTAGCTGTTGCTATTTCAGTGTGTTTTCACATCATGAAAGTTATTTATGGCACTTTGTTTGCCCCAAAAAAGTCTTGTTCAGAGTTTTGTTGTCTTAAATGACCTCCAGGAGTCAGCTATTCAGTTCCTCTGGTAAATACATTTTGTTTTAATAGTTTTTTTTACTTGTTTTGTTGGCAACAAAAATTTGCATCAGTATAAATATTAGTTAACTATAGTTGTCCGTGGCAACCATGCTAGCAGCTAGCACTAGGGTTATCGCTGCCCTCCCCAAATATGGTCACTTCTGGCATGAAAAATCCAAGATGGCGACGGCCGAAATGCCGAACTTAAGGCCTCAAAATGGGAGTCAACAAACCAGTAGGTGGCTACATGTATTATTTTTTACAGCGTTTGAGTCAAAATTGTGTTTTCATCTTGTTGCACTGCTCCCAAGTGGCCAAAAAAGGAAATGCAGCTCAATCAGTGCTTTACTACTAGCATGTGTTTACTTTAAAATTAGTAACATTTTGAATGCTAGTGTTTTGTAGAGGTGGATAGTAGAGGTACATTTCTGGAGAGCAGCAGTTTTATTATCAAGTATTTGTTGACAAAAGCACGTGACAGCTGTGCACTACTACATAAAACACCATAACTCTATGTGTTACGAGGCGTCTCACTGAAGAGGAAGTTGAACCAAAACGGCCTCACATGTGACCTCACATATGATACAGTGCAGCAGAGGGTTCGAGAGATTTATGTTCCACATCCTCTTGTTAAATAAGCAGAGGGCCCCCCGAAACAACATCTGCAGGCAATCTCGACCCACCCTGCCTGGTGGAAAAGAGAACTGCAGATCATACATGTCAGAGGCCGCGATGAAATTTCCATGCTGCTCCCAGGAAATGGGTTAATCTATCTAATCAGGTCAAAGGTCAGTCTTCTATGGAAACATGGACTGTGACTCCGAGTGGAATACAAACATTATGAAGTTGATTTTTAATATCATCCATTGCCATGACCTTTCCAAAGAAACCGAGTAATAAAAGTAAACAAACAAAAACTTTGGGAAAAAGCGTTTGGGAAGAAGTGTTCAACATGAGGCTGTATTTCTACAGTCTTTACTCACTGAAGACACATGACAGGGTACATGTGCTTGTTGCAGGAAACCAACTCATCATGTGACCAGATTATATGATAACTGCTGTCTGTAGGCTCACCACTGCTTTCTCTAAATAGAGGAACAAGAGGAAGTGTTGAGTTCCAGTTCAGCGTGTAAAGTTAGAGTAGTGGTTGTGTCCTTGTTTTTCTTTTTTTTTTTAGGTTGAGAAACAACAAATATCAGAAGACATACACATTTTGCGTGGGTTTCTAGTGCTTAGAACCTTGATTTATTGGCCCCTTAAGATTTGAATCATGTTTGTCTGAGAAATTTTAGTCTTTTTTTACCCATAGCATCTCACACTGTATCATATTGAAGAAGCATTAAGGCAGTTAAAATCATCTTATTCCACACAGCTCCTGTTTTACTCCTGTTACACTAAGTGTCCACTTTATTAGGTACACCTGATACCTATCATAATCATGGTCCAATTATTACTGTCCTCTACAACTTTCAACCACATATCACATGGTCTTCATCAGCAGATCACGCGTTTCACTTCCTATGACAACTGAGACTTCATTGCTGATGTAACTGAAAGCGCTGGAGTAAGTTTACCTTGAGTCAAGATTGTTTTGTCAAACATTTGATAACTTCTGCCTGTGATTTAGTATTTAGTTGTTGTTTGCTAAGAATAAGTAGTACTGTTTGATTATTCTAGATGTTCACTGTAGTCAGATTAGATTTTGATAGGATTTTCTTTTGCTAGTTATTTGTTTAGTGCAAGTATTGTAGTGACGCCCACATTTCCCAGCATGCTTGGCTGTGTAGTTTGTAGATGCTGTTAAGTTTGTTTTTTTCTGTTCCATAACGCATGTCATTTTTTTGTTATTGTCTATGGTTTATCTGCTCAGAACATGATGGTTTATGCTAGTTATTGTCATTTGTGTGTGAATATATAGTTTGCACCATTAGTGAGTTGGCTGTCACACTTCATCAGACCAGCTGTAGTAAAAACTAGTAAATATTTGTAATGTGGATATTTTCAACATGTCATCTGTGAAATGTAAGTGGGCACTGCATTGTGGCAAACAATTCCTCTAACATATTTTGACTTTGTGTAGCCAATACTTCGTTTTGATTTGGGTTTTGTAGTGGGTAACAATGGGCACTCGCAGTTCTTTAGATGTTACTGAATCACTAGAATCAGTTCGTTTAAAAGATTTGTTCAAAAGATTCCTTCACCCAGTCATTCAGTGCTTGGCAGGAGGAGCCCTGACTGTGTACTGCACAGTCTGATTCACTGAACTGATACACAGCTGAGCTGCTGCTGCTGCGTTTGCTCTGCACTGCTGCGTCTCATTACTGGCCAGCCTAATCTTTTAAGTTTGTTTTTCTGGAAACTAAGTCTGTTCGTGTGGCTTGACTCCTGGCTACATTAGCCGTTAGCTTGGAGAAAACGGTCCCTATGAAAGTGTATCACTGAGAAGAAATGTTTTGAATCACTCAGGGATCGGGGTTACATCGTTCACTGAGGGATTCGTTCACCTAGTGATTCGTCACGGGGTAGGCAGTCCCTCCCTGCACCCTGGCTGCTTCGCAACTCGCGCGTGATTCATCGTTTGCACTGACCGAATCGGCAGTTCCACTCCCGGCCTGCACGCTCGCTGCTGAGCCCAACTGAACTGATAAATGAACGAATTAGTTCCGGAGGTGATTCAGTTCAGTACGTTCACTCAACAGATTCGTTCTTTTGAATGATTCGTTCGTGAACGACACACAAGTTCCTTTGATTGCTTGTTTCTGAGTGAATTAACCACAAGAAATGCAGAAACTTTCAAAGGACAGTGGATTTATTTTGCCTGCGTACATCACATGCTCATGGTGCTTTAGTGGCCCTTCATTTTTGTATAATTCAAGAATAGAATAGATCTTTATTGTCCACAATGGGTGGACATTTGTCTTCAGCTCACCAAACACAAAAGACAACATTGTAAGAAGCAGACAAATAGCTGGTAAGACCACCATATAAAGTCATTACAAAACACTTAAACACACTAAATCAGTTCATTGTCTGTCTGTGGTTTAAAACTCATCAGTCACATTGTTGAGTTCAGGATACCAATGGCACTTGGGATACATTTTTAGTTGCCAGAGGGACTTTATAGCGCCTCCCAGAAGTCAAGAGCTCAAACTGGCCAAAGAGAGGGTGGGGGCTATCTGCCAAGATACTCTTTGCTTTCTGCCTCATACTTTCTGTGAAGAGTTGGGTCGAGGGCTTTTGTGGCTTACCAAGCATTTTACTTGCCATAGTTAAATAGTTGATTTTGATGTTACTGAGAAACAATCACTACAACCTGAGTAAGTCAAGAATAAACTTTTCTGCCGAACTCCTAAACTTTTATGTACATTTCTCCCAAATTCAGACTGACATATTTGGTATCTTTGGAAACTGCCTCCACTAAAATTTAAAATCAGGTTTTGTGGGTTTGGACAATGTTCGCCTGCACAGCATGAGACTGAAACAACTGGCCGCTGCCTTTATATTTGCTTCTAAATTATGGAAACAGAGCAAACAGTGCAGTATTTGAGAATGTGGAGGAGGAAATGAACAATGGAAATAGGTAAATAAAAATGCTGGCAGTATCTGGTAAAGACTCATTCATACTCAACTGCCTCATTCATCTTTTGGTCTGGTTCACCAATATCACATGCAGCCTCCATTAAACTGTGTGAGGTTCAGGGCCTAGAAGGCATTCATGTGACTATGTATAGCATGTACTTCAAGAGGAAACTGCAAGAATCAGAAGTGAGAGCACAAGAGAGGATTTGCATTTGAAACCTGTGAGATTGTGGTGTCCACAAAAGCTGTCTGGTGCTATAACCGCCAGTAGATGGCGTAGTTTTGCTGGAAGACAGAGGGAGTTGCTCAGTCGGTGCTCTGAGGCTGTGAATTCCCTGCAGGTAAAGTCCTGCACACTCTCAGCTTTTGTAGATTAAATATGAGAACACACACTCCCGTGCCCTGTGGCCCCGTGTTACGCACACACTGAGTATTTGTGACAGGATGCTGACTCCTGCTGATGTCAGCCGCACATAAATACCGAGAGTCCGCTCTCTCCTTCCTCATTCACAATAACTTCACTGTAAGAAGTGTTTTCCTCTCGCATGTGACAGGTTGATGATGAAGAGGCTTTGGAGGGATATTGTGTGGACTACAAATAAGTCTAGAAGACAGCGTGCACTGTGCGCCTGTCAAGGGGAAGTCCGTACGGAGGCATAACTGACATCACGTTTACAGACCACTTTCACTTCAGGCTACAGTGACACAAAGGAAGCAGTTTATTCAGCCTCTTGACCAACAAACCCAGCGTGCTCGGAAGTCTTCCATAAACTGTGTATTGTTTGTTAATAACACAGCAGCATCATAAGACAACAGAAGGCACGAGAGGTTTAAAATACATTTCACCAGAGAAATGTGTCTCTCACATGCTGTTTTCTTGCATTGGCTGCAGGACTAGCGGAGCAGGTGACAGACCAGCCTTAAAACACCGAAGCTGCAAAGTCTTTCTAATGCAAATGTCATCAAACATAACCTTATGCACGTTTACCATATTTACACAACACATGCGCCTCAGTTTGAAAAAACAAAAGCTGCATTTGGTTACGGCATAATATTTTCTGCAGATGTTCAGTGAGCCGTCCTCGGTGGTTACTTTTCCAGCCGACCAAGTGGAAAATTCATCAGAATCCATGTTACCTGATAGGCTTTTCAAAAACGTGGTGTAATTTGGAACTTTTTCGGGAAATTAAATTACACCAGGAGCGACGGTTGCTCGTTGCATTTCTGCTGCCTCGGCGCAACACCACCACTGAAAAAAACTCCTGCAGGCCATAAGCTTTATTCTTATGTTATGTGGAAGTGAGATAAGATCGAATTGTTTACTCTGACACCCGGTTTAAGATAAAGTCCCTCGCGGGCACGACCAGCACAGATGCGCATCTGCTGCAGTGGACGCGCAGCTCTGTGTAGAAGCAACAGGCGGTAAAGCGCACTGGGAAGAGAGCCTGGGTTGAAAAATAATGCTAAAAATATCTTCCCTCCAGCTCCGCCGGACACACACTGTATCTATAAGTTGTTATTTTGTCACATTGGACGGCACCGTGATCGAGGCAGGCGCGTGGATACCTTTACGCGCGGCGGCAGCTGTGTAAATGACTTGTGAAGAGGTTGATGCAAGAGGAAAGAGGGCGGTCAAAGTGTGACGGTAAACAGTGTGCCTTTCTCTGGCAACGGTTTCCCTCCCAGCGCCTCTTAGACTGCGTCTCGCACGTGTATTGTATTGTTCGTCCAGGGCACAGCTGCCGGCACAGGACACGCATGCTTGAAAAGACCATCGCGCACTTGATGCCCGCTTTGGTGATGCCATGCCCCGGAACCACAGCGGAGACGAAGGCGGCACCGGGCTCTGGATGAGGACGTCGCCGGGGCACCGTACCGAAGGCTACGGCTTGAAAGATGTGGAGTGCGGACGAAGGATGATGAATAACGCGGGAGACGGTTTGCTGTCAGCCTCCACCGCAGCAGCAGGTGCTGCCGGGTCCGAGAGCCTGAGGGGGAAGCAGGGAGCCCGGCTCAGCCTGCTGGGGAAGCCGCTCATATACAGCGCGCAGAGCGGCCGGAGAAACGTGCGCTACCGGCGGCTCCAAAACTACCTGTACAACGTGCTGGAGAGACCGAGAGCCTGGGCGTTCATCTACCATGCGTTTGTGTAAGTTTATCTCCATCATTTGCATGTGGGATAGTCCGTTTGGGAGCTCTGGAGTTGCACACCTGTTGATGCTGTTTCACCTTCTCTGCAGGACACACTCAAAATGACACAATGTGTTATCTAACAGGGACATATTGCATGCTGCTTGACTATTGTCCCTATATATACATGATGGCTGACATGTTTAGTGAGATCATCTTTGTGTATAGCACAAGAACAATACCTCGTTATCAGTGACAATAGCAAAGCTGGCAAAGAAAGCCCTCTCTCTGCTGTTTGAATGAGCCAAATGAAATCCACGACACATTATTTACCTTGGTGACAGTACAGGAGTCTTTGTTTTGCAGTGGATCTTAAATTTAAGGTTTAACATACTAAACTCTCAGTGCAACTGCAGTTTCACTATGAATATAAAACATCATAGATTTTTTTTTCATTGACTTCTTCCTTTTTTAGGCCTTCAGCTGTGAATAAAGTTTCACATTTACACTGTTGAAACCAACCCAGACTCTTTTGGCTCTTGAGGGTCAAGAGTCAGGAACATCTTTAGCTTTCCTGTCTGCTTGCCATCATTCTTGGCCTCCCAACCAGCTGCGTTTGATTTCCCGCGTGCGACTCGCTATGGCATCATGAACTGTCTCTGAGAGGAAGGAAGTTGAGACACATGCTGGCTGTTGAGCACCGTCTTTTTTTTTTTTGGTGTGTGGGTGGGGTATGTGTGTGTGTGTGTGTGTCTGTGCAGCAGGAGGAGTGGTTGGAACGAGAGGAGGGGTGGCGGTGCACGCACTGCTTGAGCTGTTGCACTTCATCCAAGTCAGCTCATGAAACTGATAACTTTCCCTTTTAAAGCATCCTTGGGGCAGCTTGTGCATCAAATGATACACAGGGTGGCACTTAGAGTTTATGTGGAGTGTCTGCTGCATGCCATCTTAAATGTGATATGTTCAGTGATGTTTAGTAAAAAAAAAAAAAAAACATGCTCATGCTGCTTTTTACAGCCAGTTTCACACTACAGGCGTCACAGTGGAACAGCCAAATAAATAGTGAAACACAAAGTGCAGGGAGGTTGGTGATGTAAGGACAGTATTTATCCAGCTTGGTTGCTAAGGGGACAATGAGTTTATTCACTTTATTCAAAAGACAAATTTGTACCACTGACTCTCTAACAACTGCCTACTTGTCTCCTTAATGTAGCAATTTACACCCCAACATGAAAGCAGATGACACAACACAGCTAATAAGCTATGACAGCATCCTCCATTCTCGACTTTCTGACTTGATGTTACCTCAAAGGTTAGCACTGTTCAGACATTGGTCAGCTGTGCTAATTTGTGTGTCATAGCTCAACAAAGGTTGAATTCCACACAGAGATAAAAGTAGATCTGCTAAGTCCTTGCTGGTGAGTCCACTGATTGTGATAACTCAAATTGAATGTAGCTGTTTTAACTGTTGGACTATGTGGAATGTGTGACTGGGCCTTAACTCCAGCAAGTCTCTCCTATCAGCCAGTTTGCACAAGACCTAGACATCCTAAATTCAGTTATTTGCTTTGAGTGAATTAGAGGAGCTGGGTCCAGTATTTGTACAAAAGGAGTCTGTTTGGTATCCTAGATTTCCATTTGATAAACTCTCCTTTATCTAAACTGCTGTGCAACAACATTTTCTTATCTAGAACACGACTATCGTTAATATGGATAGCCTTTAACATTTTACGCGATGTCCTGTGGCTGTGTGGCATTTTATGTTTCTGTAAACCATGGATATGTTACATTCACATTTGTTATGCAGCAAATACTTTGAAACTTTGATTGTTTTTTTTTTTTACATTTTTACAATTCTGTGGTTAGTGTGTGGTTAGGTTTAGGCACAGAACCCGCTTGGTTATGATTAGGAATGCAGCAATGTCTTGTTTCAAAAAGCAACCACTTTCTGTCTGCGGCACCATTCTACCTGGAAACACAGCGTAAAAAACAACCAGTTTTGGTGGGGCAAACTGAGCTGGAAATGTAGTGATGTCTTCTGTAAATAAACGCTCGCTTTCTGTGGCACAGTTCTGGTTAGAAATGCAGTGATGTCTCTGTAAAAAAAAAAAAATGCGTGCTTTTGTGGCACAATCCCGGTCCTGGTTAGAAATGCAGTGAAGTCTTGGTAAAAAGAACAACCCTTTTTTGTGTCACAGTCACTGCTGGAATCACTGAGACACAGTGATCTGTCATTTAAAAAAAAAAAAAAAAAAATTTTCTGTGACACAATCCCAGCTAGAAAAACAGTGATATCTCTGTATAAAACAACCACTGCTTGTGGCACAGTCCCAGCTGGAAACACAGTGATGGCTCTGTAAAAAACAACCACTTTTTGGTGGCAGTATTCCAGCTAGAAATGCAGCAATGGAAAACACCCGCATTTGGTAAACAGCTGCTAAATAGCCACCACAGCAACACAGTGACGGGTCGCCTAAAACCTCCCCCCCCCACAGGTTTTGCTGTTTGCAGCTTGGCAGGCGTCTCACCTACGTCACACATCATCCTGCATCCCCTCTGCCCCATCATGACAGTCAGCTCATTTACTATGTTAGAAATGCTGATATGATTCATATAAAATATAGAAATGTAATATATCCATGGTTTGCAGAAACAAACAATGCCAACATTTTCTCCTGGGGACTGGGCTGGGATTTACAGTCTGTCTTTTCCATCTCCTGTCATGTCATAATTCCTTACAGCAGAGGATTATATTTATTGTGGTGTAAAAATCTTTCAGACATCAATTCAGTCCTCGTGTTTTATGAGGCCTGTCCTGGCTTGGTGGTCAGAGGTTTCGTAATGACTATGGGGTCATCCAGCTCAATGACGACTTTCCTTATCCTCTTTTATGAGAGCCATAACTTAAGAGAGATACCACTGAATTTGCACGTTGGTTTACTACATTTGCTAAAAGATTGAGTCAAAAATGCTAATTTGCATATCTTATGAAAGTGTTGACTCACGCACACCCACAAGAATCCTCGGACTCACACTCCCTTCTCTTCACATGAGCACTCATGAACGTTAGGAATGCACGGTCGGCTGGCTGGGAAGTTGCTGAATGATTTTCTTTCATCCCCGTGGCAGCGGGCTTGAACTGGAGAAATGGAGGTACTGAGCTCCCACTCAGGCCTTTGCTCTCTCTCCTCTGATGAATACCGCTATGATGGTCAGTGGCCTTGAAAGTGGCACTGGTCTGCTGATATGACAGTTGTTGCAGCTGAGAGCCTTGCTGTCACAGTGTCTAGCTGCAGGATAGATGATATGAATATCTGGCAGTTGATGATAAAGCCAGTTGTGGTTCACATTGTTACATGTAGCGTGTTTATCAGTATTTCGTTTAACCAGATTTCTGTTAATGGAGCGCTCATGAACTGCTCTCTAGGAGCTAGTTTCCACAAAGAAAGTAACAAACAGAAATTTACTGATTTCACTGAACTGACAACAGGGCCAGTTGTGTCCCTTTAGAGCCCAGGTTTGCTTTAGGCCCCTCTTTCATGTTGTAACCACCCAAATGTGATCCAGTGAACAGGTGGTCGAAATGTGTTTAAAAACCTGTTGTATTATGAGCCCCCCCAGGAAAAGGTGCTGCCTTGTTTGTCCTTGCCACAGGCTGTTTCTGATCCCCACAATACCTAAAACCTTGACTGCCGTCTCTACCCAACTGATACCCGACACGAGAATATCCCTCAGGCCATTAGCACATTTGCATCATCTCAGTTAATAAGGAATGAGTGTTTTTTCTACTGCTGTGCTGCTTTGCGATGTAAAATGATTTTTTACATAAAACCTGAGCCAACTGTATCTTTAAATGGTCTGTAGTTATTTCAGTGTGAGCATGATGCCTGTAATCATGAGAGGTAGGCTGACAATCAGTATGATAAACTAAACGCAGTGCAATCAAGAATAGCAGGTCTGTGTTCTTTTTCTGAAAAACTTTATGTTCTTTGAATAAAAGCGTTGATTTATTGTTTCATAATCAAGGTTTCTTGCATATCATCTGGTCTTCTGCTTTACCAACTGTTTTTAAACCTTTACTTGCATACATGAGAGCCAAGATGCCTGTTGAAAACCTGTTCCAACCTCGATCTGAACCAACTGCAGTCACATGACACATTGTTTGGGTTAAGCATGAGCATGTTACAGTCCTGGAGGATTATTAATGTGCACCTCCTCCTGTACTGCCTTAATATCTACATTCAGCGCATTTGTCACATTTGCCTTGCAAGTGTACTCTTCTTCAACATTTTGTTTACTTCCTGGATTTTTCCAACATGGAAATTCTGACCAATCAAAAGCAGCATTCGCACACAAGGCATTTCATCTGGTTAGCTTGTAAATGCTGCCGTGAGAGCACGAACCAACTCTAGGCAATTATACAACTTTGTAACAAAATCAGTCCCTGATTCGGACCAAAGCAAGACAACTCTAGGTCTGAAAGCAGTCTAAGTTTATATGTCAAACCATTAGCAAGCATAAGCATTCATTTGGAGTGGTGTTTGTGTCCCTCTAATGGATGAAAGTCCAGTATTAATGCTCTTTTACCTCCAATTTTGGTTTCTGTGGCTGTATCCGAAACCGCATACTATACTAGAAGTACGTACTGATATTGCCAAAATGTAGTATGTAGTATGCAGTATGCAAACAAAAGCAAAATCTGCAGTATGCAAAAAAATACCCGGTTGTCGTACTGATTTGGAAAAATTCCACAGTATGCATCAGACCAGTCTACCTCGCCTACTGTTTCCCACAATGCAATACGCCCTTGACTGGGACCAGTCAATTGTCGTAATGGCGGACAAGAGTGATCAAGCCGGGAATACCGAGGAGATGTTATTTTTTCATTAAGCGTCATCCCGTACTGTACTGTGCGCGTGATATTACTTTATTAAGCGTCATACCAAATCTTTGATACCTACCTGACTTAACATACGTAGAGATGCACTAAATCATGTTGTCTGTAATGTAGCTATAATAAAAACCCAAACTTGTGTAGCTTAATAAGATGAAACGAAATTCAATATAGACTGATCTGTTCATTTTAATACATTTATATTCAGTGAAATTGTGATGTCTGTACGTAAGAGCCCCAGAGGCAGCGCTGCTGTTCTGTCCAGTAAAAACATGAAGCTTCACTTTATATTCAGACAAAACAATGTGGCAGCTACAATTGTTAGATTTCATCTATGAAACCAACATTTATCTTCCAAAAGGATTTAAATCAGCCAGCGGTAAATCTCCAAAGAGCAGCAGGTCAGTTCATCGGGTTGCTTTCTCCCTGGGATGACGACGGAGGTTGACCGGCGATCATCTCGGTATTCCGGCTGTGAGCTGCTTGCTGCTCCTGGCCAGCGGCTCCCATAGCAGCTCTTCTCATCCCCAAAGATGTCGGAGCAAATTTCCAAACAGGCCTTATTTGGATAAACTGACCACATGTTGAGGATCTAAACAGTTACTTTTACGCCTGAAAAAATATTAAAACTTAATAAAGTGACATATTAACAGTGCTACAGCGGAAATTAAAACAGCTTTTAGCCTGCTTTGAACTCTCTGCTTTTGTTGTCGGCTGGTGCGAAATGCATTCTGGGATACTTGGCTGTATACTGCGTACTGCAAACGGTCTGCTGGACTGGCATACTGTATGCAGTACATACTGATGTAGTATGTAGTACGTTAGTATGCGGTTTCGGATACAGCTTCTATCTGTCTACTGTTTGGTGCTGAGCAGGTTTTCAGAGCATTTGTGCTGAGACACAGATGCCTTGTGCAGCTATAAATGATGCAATGAGACCAGTGAGAGTGACCCACAACAGTAAAGTTGCTCAACAGCTTAACACTGAGCTAAAAAAAATCACTATAAAGCTCCATAAAGCTGAGGGGAGCTGCAGATTCGGGTGATAAGTCTCTGTAGGTTCATCACTACCAGAGACATGTTTGTCATAGTCACACTGTCATTTGATAGATTGCTATTGTAAAATATGGGTTACAGCCACTTTTAAAACATCCTGCCTCCACAAAGGCACAGTGTGGGGGCAGCAGCTCAAATTCAGCCATTGCAAACCCCCGGTGCCCGGTGTCACAGCAAGCTGGTGGCCAACAGCAGCACCAGGTCTTACTTGGTAATGGCAGCAACAGAAATTTTACTGATCCAGCAGGGAGTCTGGGCTGTTGGTCCCCCAGAGCTGGGGCTTGCACTGGCTGGATTCAGGTTGCCGTGGCTGTTGACTCGGGGTCAGTGTCTGGAGCTGCTGCCTGCTCTCTGCCCATTAAAGAGGTCTGTTCATACAGGGAGTGAGGCAAATGACAGATTGAAATTCAAGGTTCTTGCTAAGGTTAAGTACATAAACATAAACTTGAAGCCACAGTCATTGGCCTGTGGCTCCAGTTAGCATAAGGCTAACCTTTCTGTCAGATTTCATTGCAGCATAGGCAGTTGTTACCAATGCTGGAATAGCAACTTTCACTGCAGGATTCTCTGCCATTGAATCAGGCTTTCGCATTTGTAGAACAGCCAATAGGAATGCCCTGTCTCCTGTCACTAGATTTTCTAAAGCCTGAAAACAGAGCCAAGAGGAGGAGCAAAATTTCATTTTCCCTCAGTCCATTTAAATCACAATATGCTCAAAGTTTATTATGGGGTTTTTGCCCAATGAAGCCAAAATAAAACTGCCTACCCCAGCTTTAATGCAGCTCTAAACCATCCCTGTGATACATAGAAAACCAATGCTTACCCTGATTTTAGAGCAAATATGTACTGAATACATGCATATGATTTTTTTCCAAAGATGTAAATTTTCATCAATGTTTTTTAATGTCTTTTTAGTCTTATATGGGTTGAGTAAATTCCAACATACATCATTTGGCAGGCTAGCATCAGCTGATATTTTAGACATCCTTGCGATTACACTACTTTGGATTTAGCGATGCTATAATGTACAACATAATGATTTATGTGAATTATATGTTTTGAGTTGGACATTCTTGAAACTGTCTATTCTTGGACAGGACCATGAAAAGCAAGGTTTATGCCAGGACACATAATTTTATTGGCTTTAGAATAAAAAATAATCATCCTTTAAACTGCCTCCCTTCATCCTTTTTATCAACTGTATCTCATAAATCAGTAAATCGGAGCTACTGTGTTAAAAGCCTTCATGTGTTGAAACTGCAGTGTTGTCATTTCTTTCTCTTGTTTGCCTTTGTGTGTGCACATGCGTCCTCATGAGGATCAGTGTGATTGATACTAATTTGTCTGAGCTGTTCTGCCTGAACAGCTGAGGCGCTGTTTGGATAACTCACACAAGTTCAATTTCACCTTCCACTGCTTTCAGGAGGCAATACCAAAAAAGGTATGTCACTTCCTTATCTGCCTCGTCTGAGCCGACACATTAGGAACAGGTCAGAGGAGCAAATGGGAGTCGGTCCTCACAGCATCCAGTTATCCTCCGCTTGACGTGCTCACACGGCATACCCTCATCGGCTCTGATGCTTATAGTGATATTTCACCTTCAGCTGTGCTCCACTTTGCCTCCAAGTAAAATTACGTCTTGGAAATTGTAACACGAAGAGCTAGAATCAGGGACAGTTTTGTCCTGTGTGTTAGCTGTTTAACTATTGTTAGATTTTCAAAATAAAAGCCAGTGGTGAAGTCACTGCGGATCCTCAGAGGGAAGGCAATGTCAGCATTTAAGAAGAACTACTATATTAATCCCCTCATGGATTGAGGCACTGTCGCCCCATTTGGCTCTGTAACTTTTACACTGGGTACTAATATCTTGCTCATATGTGCCCTGTAATTCCTTGGCTTTACATTTTCCCATATTCCATACGGCCGTAGCATACATGTATATTTTTATCCTTTCCCTATGTGTGACAGCAGCACTGAGCCGGTCTTTGTGCTGAGTTGTGTTGTGCCTGGGGTCCCGGCCTGCCCTCCTTCCTGCTCGCACACACACATACACAGTGCTGCCATTCATCTCACCTCTGGATTAACAAGCTCTTATCCTTGCAAGTATGTTCAGGGGCAGGAAAAGTGTGGGGGGAAAGGATACAGCGTTCCTCCACCTCAGGTTTCTGTACTGGCACGCTGAGCTATCGGGGGGCACGGAGTGGTGACATGAACTCGCTGCTCTCGCTTGTTAAATATCTATCAGTCGGTTTATTGTTAGGAATACTTGAATTTATGGGCTGCAGTAAAGGATGCTGGCTCATCCTGAAAGCTGTGTTTGATAGGCAGTGTTGGGTATGTGAAGCCAACAGACACAATAAAATGTTTAGTAGACATCTGAATGACTAATCAGACGCTGCTTGGAATCTCAGTGCTGTTATGTATTATGTTTTGATCGTTTATAGTCCTGCCATTGAGATTCTGTCACTTAGAAATATCTGTTTTTCTGTGAACCTGGTCTTCATTATCTCTTTGAGAGGCCCTCTGGTGTGAAATAGGTCTCAGTGCTGTTGTAGATTCAGCTCAGAAATCACTCTATGTAGATGCTGGTGTATGTATGAGTGCCTATTTCAGAATCAGAATCACTTTTATTTGCCGAGTAAGTGTGTACACATACATGGGATTTGACTGACTCTGTTTTTTTGTGTGCCCTCAGTACATAGTGCAATGGAGCAGAGTGCAAAGGGTACTGGAATAAGTATAGGATTATTTATGTTACAGGTTGCTTTGTACATGAAGTAGGTGGATATAACAGTATAGTTTATATAGTAATGCTTATATATCGAAAGTGATGGTATTAACATGATAAAGAACAGTGAATGTTTACACTATGGAATATACTGTATAATTTACTGGTAAAGTGGGATCTTGGTAGGTCTGTTAGGATCATATTTTGTCCTAGAAAGAACTGGAATTACCGATATTCATTCATTCATTCATCTTCTAACCGCTTCATCCTCTTGAGGGTCGCGGGGGGGCTGGAGCCTATCCCAGCTACATCGGGCAAGAGGCAGGTCACCAGACTATCGCAGGGCTGACACATAGAGACAGACAACCATTCACGCTCACATTCACACCTACGGACAATTTAGAGTTACCAATTAACCTAGTCCCCAATCTGCATGTCTTTGGACTGTGGGAGGAAGCCGGAGTGCCCGGAAAGAACCCACGCTGACACGGGGAGAACATGCAAACTCCACACAGAAGGGCTCCCACGCCCGGGATTGAACCGGCAACCCTCTTGCTGTGAGGCGAGAGTGCTAACCACCACACCACCATGCCGCCCCATAACCGATATTGTTATTTCTATTATTGTTGTTATTTTATGTCCCTGATATAATGACAGAAATTCACTTGTATTCTCATGTTCAGACATTAGAATATGAAAACTATATTAAGCATATTTTAAAAGAGTATTTAACACTTCTTAACATATACAAGAAAGTATACATAAAACTAGGCCTATAGTACCTCTTTAGGAGTTGCCCAAAATTACCCAGTTTGAGACTTAAGCTGCATTCACGAGCTACCCGGATGGACCCGTTTCCTGAGTTTGGAAGCCATTCTTCCAACTTGTGGTGTGTTCATGACCTTTAAGTTATAATGTGGAAACAACATGGATGCTACAAAGAAGTTAAAAGTCCAGTGTGTTGGATTTAGGGGCACAATATTGGCAGAAATGGAATATAACAAGTGTATTTTCTGTATTGTATAATCACCTGAAAATAAGAACTGTGTTTCTGTCTACATAGGGAGCACCTCATTAGCATGAGCTGCCCCGCTGCAATGAGCAGCACCAGAAAAACCTGCTTTATTCACTGTTTTTACTGTTTTAAATCACCAGGTTCGTTTGTTTTGGTGAGGAAGAGACCTCGGGGGATAATTCAGTTCCCTCCAAACACCTCCTGAATGTCTGATTGAGAAAAAAGATCACCACAAATTAGGCGGCCCATCTGCAATGATCTGAACAGTGCAGGAGAAACATAACATGTAACATAACAGTGCTTTATTAGGTGTATTTCCGTTTGTTTTGGAGAAAAGAGACCTCTGTGGATAATTCAGCTCCTGGTAAAAACCTCCTGAACAGTGAACACCGAGGGAATTGTTACCTGGTTGTTTCAGATGGTTGCAATCTGCAATCCTCACTGCTTTTTATTTACTTATTTATTTATTTTGAGAACTGTTTAAATGTGTAATTTGTGGCAGATTTGATTTTCTTGGACTATTAATATTGTATACAGAATCTGAATCTCACTCTGTGTTAATGTTGTTCACAAACCAAAGAAAGTTTTTACAGTTCTATTTCCTTAGATTAATCTTTTTTTAAAAAAAAAAAAAAAAAAATAACTTGTCATATTATCAGGAATATCGTTATCACAAAAACACCCTAAAATATCGATATAAATATTATTTTCGTGCCACATCGTCCACCCCTGCTTAATACCATGTTACAGTTTACATGAGAGAAAACAATGACATGTGCATTGAAAGAAGTTTATTATCATAGTCACAAAAATAAAACCAAGTGATGCCTCTTAGCACTAATAGGCAATCTCAGTGAAGCTCCGTGAAGGCGCAATTACCTTCATAATCAGGCAGGTGTGTTGCACTTACTCCCCGGGGATGGACGGCTTGGGAGCCGGACGGTTTGCAGGTGTATTTACGGAGTAAAGGATGGAGATGTTGAGGGATAAAACTACAACTGTCGGACTTTTTGTCTCGTTGCTAGAGGATGGCGCACTGACGAGGAAGGTGCCTCCTCCACTCCAAACGCGCGGCTGCAGGATGCCGGTAAGACGTCAGACTGCATCTTCATTTTAGTGTCTTATTTCGGAGAATAGCTGCACTAATAGACGAAAAAACCCTGATGTTTATTATGGCATTATGTTGGCAAAAACACGCCAAAAGTGACGTCAGCAATATCATCGAGGCCATGTCCATATATCGTGCGATAAGTCGATAACTATAACAGGCCCAGTGGTGTTACAGGGATGTTGTGCAGGATTGTTCTGACACATATTTCTATTCATCTGGTGCATATGTTTTTAACCTGTGTGACATGAGGCCGTTTTGCGTCAGCACATAGTCAGGGCCCTCTGTCACCCTGGGAGAGTGTGACTCAATGGAAAGAGAAGCTTCTTATAAACACAGACTTGTTTACTTCAGTACAAGTGTTGAAGAGAAACTGGCTGGCTTCATCAGCTCAGTAAGGACTCAGAGCTGAGGTGTGATGTCTTTACACTGTGTCAGTGTAATAAGGGTGAGGAGCAGAAGATGTGTAAAGGTGGCTGTGGCTATTGCATACATGCACATGCACTTTCCCTTTGTGGTGTAAGTTTGCGTAACAGCTTGACAAAAAGAAGTGAAAGTCTTATTCACATGTGGAAGGGTGAATTTTACAGCATGTGCTTAACGTATATTGTTTCTATGGTAGTTTATGCATTAAATTGTGTTGTGTGATGCTTTATAATGGCAATGGTTATGTGGTTTTAGCATAATTTATTCCCTTAACTATAACTTATGTATATTTTACAATTTTGAAAAGTACATCTTAAATTTGAATATTAAAGGGGATCTACGCCTATTTTCAAAATGCATACATATTATTCCTATGGTCAAAGAGAGTCCAAAAAAATTTGTTAGCATGAACACCTCTCTCCCAAATCCAAAAGCTAGAGTGGTAAAACTCAAATTAGTGATGTCACAGGGTATAAAGTCTGAAACTGCCTCACAGAAAATGAATGGTGAAAGATGTTAAAGATCAGTGGTTCCCAACTGGTGGGTTGCGGTCTGAAACTGGGTTGGTGACCCATTCTGAATGGACTTGCAAGGGACTTGTGAAAGTGTCAAGTTTGTAAAAAAAAACACTTACTCATATTAAAAAAAATACCCCACTTAAAAAACACAAGTACAGTGAATTTCTGTCACAGAGCGTTAATTTTGAAGTGCTGTTTCCTGCTGTAGAGTGAGTGACTAACAGACAGCTACTTGTCAGAGACAGCAAACCAGCTTGATGACATGACTTAGCACATCATTGCTACATCTGCGCACAAAGACGGCTGCTGTGCCCAATATTAGTAAGTGTATAGCAGCTAGCTATACTACGTAAGGTTAAAATGTAGTTTATCATTGTTCTTATCACTAGCGCCAAGAGGAAAACAAATCACTGTGTGTGCGCTGAACGTAATTCAGTGGTGTTTGACATATGGCGTATCGCCACCTACTGGCCTGGCATGCAGTTGCAGCAAAAAGCTGCTGTTTTTGCGTTTTCGTGTAGATGGGGATATCGTTTTCACAACTTATTGTGTAAACCCAGATTTTTTTTTTATATGACATAAATAAAAATCCATTTTTATTTGTATCGGTATCCGTGTAATGAAAGCCTAAGAGACTAAATAAAACCCTTGCCTCTCAGTTTGCGCCCAGATTATGCATCGTTTCACCAGAAAAAGTTGAGCTGCACACGCTCCAAACGCACTTGTGCCATTCATCATAGACCAGTGGTTCCCAACTGGTGAGGGTGCAGGGTCCAGATTTCTCCTTAGTCATTAGTTCAGTGTCAGCGTCATCCTTGCGTTTGACCATGTCATCGAGCTATTTTACTGTCTCTGTCAAGTAGCCGTCTGTTACTCACTCACTCTATAGCAGGAAACGGCTCTTTAAAATAAAACTCTGTGCCAGAAAATCACTGTACTTCAAGCTAAATTGGATTTTTTTACAGACTTGACATGTTCATAAGTCCCTTGCAGTCCATTCAGAACTGACCTGCGACCCACTTTTCGACCACAACCCACCAGTTGGGAACTCCTGATTTAGATAGCATGCTATAGATTGCTCATACAGGGCTCTTGGTGTGCTAGTGACTATTCCCAGCGGCAGGACAGTGTGTGTGTGGGAGTGAGTCAAAATAAACTACAGTGTGTGCTTCCATCAAAATGAAGGAACATGTCACCCAGTGCAACAATGACGCTCATTAGTGTGTTTTTATTAGTTTTGGTCAAACAATGGAGCTCTGTGGCACAGAGGGATAAGATACTGTATCAGACTTTGGATACACACACAATACTTGTAGGATCAGTGTGTACAGATGAAATTCTCCGGCTCTGAATACGTGTTCCACGCTGTTCTCTTCCATCCTTCCCATCAAGCGGTCTTACTGTCACATCACGTCAGCATGGTTGCCTCTTTAGTCAGCTCAATCGAAACGTTCATTTGTACGAGCAGCCTACAACAGGACATCTTGTTCCTGATTATTTTCATTACATAAAACAAATTAAATGCAGATTTTCAAACATGACAGTGTTGATTTAATCTAACCAATCGTATGCATGTTTTGAATCAATGTATGTATATGCAAATCACTGTGCCGGTTTGAATCCAATCAGAGGAGAGTGCCAGCTGATGGGGATTGCCTGCTGTAAGGTCTCATGTTTCAGTCCTGCGTTTACTCAGAGGGAGTTCCCCTCGCTCTGCTTTCAGAGATGACCTTTCTGTAAACACAAAGACAAGGCCGCGGTACAGGGCGCGCCTGTGCACATGCATTGTGGGTATTATGCTTCAGCTAAGATGAACATCATTCACCTAAACAGCACCTGTTTGCCTCCTTGACAGGTTGCTGTGCTCTAACGCCTCTGATGCTTTAATGCGAGCAGGCAAGGAGACATCAGAGGTTTATTCACTTGTTTAAGAATGAGGCACATTTTCGCTGCCTTTTATCGTCCTTTTCTTCCAAAACTAGAATGCCCACATGCTAGTGTCGGCTCATATTTGTCTTCAACAAGTCCCATTACCAACCAGTAGGTATCGTTACTGGTGGGCCTCCCACCAGTGTCGGATCCAGCTTCCTCCTGGCTGCAGTTGGGAAGTGAACGTTCAATTGTGGCAGAGGGTTATTTCACCTGGCAGCCCTTTGAGTCTGCCTGCCTGATGAGAAGGTTTTGTGGCTGATTGTCGCAGCCAGTCATTTCTCAGGTAGCAGTCTGTGTGTCAAAGCGCTCAATGAGTCACCTTCAGTGTTAGAAAAGCACCCTTCCCTCATCTGCTCATATCATTACACCTTATGCCTCTCCGTTCTCTCACCCCGTCACATTTACTGCCGTGCCTCCAGTGATTTCATGTTATTCTTTGCAGTCGTCTCGTCTGCTCGTCTCCCACTTCCAAGAAAAACCTTACCTCACAGAACTGTAGAGGCGTTACATCAGAGTGACCTATACCATCAGCTTTGAGTGGTGATCAAGTGTTGGACGTACATCTCTCCAGAGTCTTCATCACCTCTTTCCACTTATTGTCTCTTCATCTCTCTCCCCTGTGGCCTGTGCAGACAGTGCTGCTTGTCTGCATTTCTGTCAACACTGCTCCTATATTAGCACTGTGGCTGAAGCCGGCCTATAGAATAAGTGGTGTAGCAGAAATCATGACCTCTCCGAGCTCCGTCCTCTCTTCTTAGCCTGTTTTTTGTTATTTTAGTCGTTCCTCGTGTCTGAACTTTAATCACAAATGTGCCGGCAGATGCTTGCCTTGAGGGGAGTGATATGGAGGGAGGCAGGGCGCTCGACTAATTTGGAGATGTGAGTGTAATAGTTCATCTGATATGGAGGGTTACACAGGCAGATTGAGGCCTAATAACTGGGTTTATCTGACGACTGCTGAGGTGCTTCAGAGCGAGCCCCGTGCACAACTCACACCCACACAGCCAGCCTGCCTCCTAATGTGCTTTTATTCAAGCAACACCAGCGACCCCTGAAAGCATCGGAGAAATCCCAGAGTGAAAAGGGAAATCTTTTGTGTTGCCATAGCAATTGATGCTGCCATCTTGAGCTCTCTCAAGACTGGAATAAGATGTCCTGGATGGGTTTCAGGAAGCAAACGGAAATACATCAGAGTGAGTGCTCCTGCCTGCATGTGCGTTTCTGTCATGCACTGACCGTGTGTCAGCCCTGCTGGCCATGCTGTCACTGCTGTGCCACCATGGCCAGCAGTTAGTCATGGCTGTTACAAACCTAACTCCGATATACTATATTTAGGCATGCAGCAACCAGTTTAGTTTTCATGGGTTTGTGGGGCTGTTGTGTTCCTGTGGGAACAAGACAGCTAACCCTAAACACCCCCGCTGCCCTAACCTAATGGTCTTCAGGTCTTTTAATTGAACTGTATATGTCTGGATTTTAACTGACTGTTATTTGCACCACTCTCCAGGATGAAGGTGAGGACTGTGGATGCAGGTTGTGACTTTTCTCACTTCTATAGCTTATTTAGCGTTGAATAAAAATCGGCCAAACACATCACCCCATTTGAGAGACTACACAACTTAAACTGACGCTAACATCAAAGACCCACAGTATCAAAATGCCTCCGGAAAGACACTCTTGGTTCAAAAATAGCACAGCTGCAGCTTGTTCTAGTGTGACGTAGGCCACACACTACAGTAGTCATAATGTGAGGGGGTCAGGGGTTCTGTGCAAGGACAAAGGATTTACCAGCATCTGCATTCACAGCCAGGGTGAACATACATGCTGACGAGTGGCCCTGACCAGGGTGGAGGGGGGTGGGGTGGCAGCACATCAGGGAGATACAGCCATAGGGGCCACGCTCTGGGCACTCTGCTTGGAACGAGCCTGGTAATGCCGCAGCGTGGTTGGTGACAGGCCAGAGGCCCTCTGACCTCCCTGTCTTACCCACAGGGGCAGCACTGCAGCTGGGTAGCAGTGCAGACTCCAGCTCACCCCCTCCACCACCCCCCGCCCCCAACACGATGTGTAATGTGCCTCCACGCTGGGAGTATGTGACAGACAGAACGTTAGAGGAAAACAGAGGCAGACAGACAGTCACAGTGTAAGTGAAAACAGAAAAAGAGGATGTAAAGAAAGTTACACCTTTTTCCGGTGTCTGTACACTATGTGATGTTGTCACTGCTTCCTGTTCACTGTTGCTTCACAGCAGATCTTCTAATAATCTCTAGCTGTTGCACAAAAGTAAATTTAGCCCTAAACGGCCGTCAGAATCAGCTTCTCCTCGACTGTGTGACAACGAAATTGCCTCTTTTCATGTGTGCTCACATTAAGTGCGATCTGTGTGAACCTGAGAGGGTTGCTTGCACTACATGTGATGATGTTAAAAAAAACAAAAAACAAAACAAAAAAAACTATCATGAGTTTGCCCCTGCTCTCCCACCTTCTGCAAATACACTGCAGCTCTGTGGCCTTTATGTCCTTCTCGTCTCCTCTCGCTCCTATAGTCCATGTCTTCATGTTTAAGATCAGACATACAGAAATTATAGCCTCGTTTCCTAAAAGCAGTCCAGGTCAGTTCAGTTCTGCACACAGGAGAATGATTATTTTTGTTGAGAAAGCTGTGGATGGTACCAAGAGAAGCCCATTTTTTGCTCCCCCTCTGTTGAGGTACCCAGCATACTGATCTGATACTATATACTGGAGCTAGAAACACTGCAGTCTGACTAGTCAATAGAGAACCATCTCTCTTGCTCAGGGCTGAGTTGTGGCTGGTTTTGAAGGTTATGTAACCACTGTTCATACTGTGGCAAGTTTTTCAGACATCAGTAAACTAAAACTATGAAATGAAAGATTTTTTTGTTGCCTTTTCAGTTTTACAAGTTAACAGTTAGCAGCTATAGAGTCAGAAAAATATCATTTAATTCACAGTGCTGTTCAAAGGCTACTGCCAGCAGCTACCAGCAATGTTTTCTTGCTTGTTACTCATCGCATGAGTTGACGACGTGAATCTATCGACACCTTAAATCAATCTCAGTCAATATGACAACTTTGAACATTCAGTTTGTTTTTGTTGGGTCTCTGGGGTGACACACGCTTTTGAGATGATTGGATCTTCAAACATGAAAAGCTGGATTGTGTGGATTGGGTATATTTCCTCAACTGGAGTGTTGTTACATTGCACTCTAGCAGCATTACACCCCAGCTCTTGCTTGACAAGGACTCAGTACACAAACCTGCTATTTTTAAATATCCCATTGAGTTGGGAGAGAGACTTTTTTAAAAAAAAAAATCAGTCATATTTATTTATTTATTTATTTATTTAAACACACCTGTCTTGTCTCCCACATGGTGTTGTCCCTGTCATGTCTTGCATTTGTTTTGTACTTGAATCACCTCATAAAAAATACCCCCCCCCCCCCCCCCCCAAAAAAAAAAAGTGAGGAAAAAAATATAACTGTAACATCTATCTATTTATTTATTTATTTATTTATTATGACTTACCTACTCCACAATATGGAGTTTAATTTACTGCAGGAACACATTAGGGTATAACTACACCTGGAAATCCATCTGCTTTAAATGTTATCAGCCCATTAAATGGCTGCTATCTGTTATGAAGAAAGAAAATCCCATTGAGAGAGAATCCCAGTCCAGCTTGCTCTTTTTTGTTGTTTGTTCTGAAAAAATTTTGGTGTGCAACCCCATTCTGTGGACGATAAACGAAGGTACAAACGTTCCTCTGCATCGTCCGTGAAGAGGAAATACAGTAGGAGCTGGACATAGCAGTGAGTACCAACAACATTGCCCTCATTTAAGAAGACTGCGTGCAGTGGAAAACAGATCTAGGGTTTAGGTACATGTCCATATGGGTTACATACAGTTTTAAAGGTACTATACTGAAAGTTTTTGGTGGAAACACAGCTTATGTAATATCAGCCCTATCCCCCATTACCCCATGTAGCAGTGAGCCCATACACAGCCCTTCTGTTTGGGAACATAAAAAGCTCAGTGTGGGAACCTCTGTGAAGGGCAACCTCACTCAACTCCAGAACTAACGGCCAGCTTGGAGGCAAAATAGAATACAGTGTGTGTTTGTCATGATCACCAGGTAACGCGGACTACTCTTGAGCTGTCTTGTCAAAATACCCTTTTAGAGTATAATAACTTGTTTTTAATTTGATGAAATCAGTCATTTTGTGATATTCTGTTATTCTGCCATAGCCCTGATTCTCTTAGGTCAGTGTTTTATGGCTGCGAGTTACAAGTGTCAGGGGTCAACTCATTTCTGAGTCTGAATTCTGTGAGAGGGAGCCATGTTTTCTGGTCAACTGCAGTTTTTTCCCATAGCTAAGCTCCCTCCCTGAGGCGTACTGAACCAGAGAGAGTCCACAGAACTATTCCAAGGCTTATATTCCTGCCCAGCCACGGCCCAGCCAATGTAATCTCTTATTTGTCTTCACAAAATTAGACAACGTGTACTGGAAACTGGTCAGCAGGGTTACAGGACTGAGGTTAAAGTGCTGAGGTATGGATGAGCGCCAGGCTGATTTTAACCATTACATTGCTCTGTTAGCACTTTCTTGTATCTTACTTGTCAGAACACATTAGTGGTGAGTTTGGCCGCGAGGTCACCTCAGGCGAAATCCTCTGTCATCTCGATACAGAGAGCGTTATGTGTGTGTGTGTGTTGTAGGAGGGGGGTTGGAGCTGAAGGAAGAAGAGATCACACACATGCTGCCGACATGAAGAGGTCTTCATGTGCCTCCACTTTTTGAACTGTTTTTTTTTTCCAGGCCTCTGGCTGTGTGTGTGTGTGTGTGTGTGTGTGTGTGTGTGTCTGTGTGTCTGTGTGTGAGAGAGTGTGTTTCCTTCAGCAGTGTTATGTCAGCTCCTACAGCTGCAGCAATTCTGCCTTTCATAATTCTATCACATGTACAGTATTTGAAATGTGATGAGTACACATAATGTCAGCATCTTTTGTAAAGGGGCTTAAACTCTGAAGTAAAATTAATCACATACTCAAACATCCAACGGTGGGTCACATTAGAATGACAATAAGCTCAACATATTGCAGCTATAGAGGAGCTCTGGTGATATGAGTTTCCATCACAATATGAGACGAATAAAAGAGCTCCATAAAAGCCCAAAATCATCTGTGCCCTGATTGCAGGTGCATCAGAAAAGACAAAATTGTTTAATGCGTCAGGGAAAAGAAGGTCCTTAAAATAATGAGGATCATTATTCCAAACAGAGGCAAGCTGCAGCGACAAAGAGGAACATTAATGATGAAGCACAATAGTGGATTTTCTTCCTTAGCTGAGACCAATCAATGCACTGGGACTGAACTTTAAATTAAAGGGTATCGTACCCAAGAAAAACAGGATGATGTATGTTTCCATACAAAATGCAGTAGGCACCCAAACAGTGATCTCATGCCTTTTGCTGTCCGAGAAACAACTCTTTGGGCTCATGATTAAAGTGTTGGTAGGTGGCCACCATTCTGAAGTTTCTGATGTTGACCTAATGCATGCACTGCTATATCCCTAAGTCTCTGGAGTAAGCCTCCAGAAAAGTGTTACCTGAGCTGATAATCAAGGAGGATGAAGTGACAGCTTCCCAAAACATCTTGATCACGCCCTGGTGGTATACATACACCAAGATGGCTTCTGTCATTTTAGCCAGTTCCTATCATGCTGATGTATGTCCAAGTGTTCATTTTTCTATAAGTTTGGTTATAGTTATTTATTTCATGCTATAAAAACAGGGTTTGACGTCATGACTAACAGCTGTTTGTGATTGGTCGGATGTCAGGAAATCGATACTGCAGAGCAGGGGTCGTGTTAACCGGATATTCTCAGTCACTGACCGGTTTTTTACAACAATGACTGGAAAATCTGAAGGCCGTCGGTCATTTGACTGGTTGCAATTACCACCCCTGCCCACTTGGCGGCGGAGTGCGCAGTCAGTGGTTTAAGTGGCTGCCGTTTTCACACTGCAGAGAAAAAGTCATTCATCTGCTTCATGTAGCGTTGTTAACATAACGGCCTGGACACACCAGATGCTTTAGTGCTGCAGAAGTCAGCGCTTGACTGTCCACACAGGCAGCGCATTTCTCCTGTGCTCTCCGCGCCAGTTAAACATCAACTCCACTGGTCTGTTCCCGTCAGTACTCGTTTTTTCACTTCAACAGGTCATTTTAAACATGGGTAAGTCCATATTTTAAACGTTTTTTATAATGTAGTAAGTTAATGACAATTTGTCGTTACATGTCCATGTATTGAGCGTGTTGGATTAACACTGAATGAATAGGGCATATCGTTCTGACCATTTTATTTATGTAGTTATGCCTGTAGGCTCGGTGACACAAAATTAAAATTGTAATGAAGTGATTATGGTATTGAAAAATGTGTTTGATTATGCACTGTTGTGTTATTTTAAATTATAAACATGGTATTTCCTCACGTTCCTCAGTGCATGCTGTTGTTATTTTATTTTGAAAATTGGCCGGATTCTCTCGTCTGTGTCTGACTTCCTGTTTGGTACGATCCGCTCTATCCAGCTTGACAGAAGCGCTCGCGTGTAGATCAGACGCCGAACTGAAGCGCTGCGGTGTGTGGATGTCTGTTCATCTTTTCGTTCATGTCCTTATTAATGCACACTTTATAACTTGCTTATTGGATTTATTAACAACGAATGAATGAAAACTAAATGTCTTTGAATATCTTTATTATCATTTAAAAACGAAAATTAAAATGACCGATAAAAATAGATTATGACTGGATTTTTACGACCCTGTCGGTCAAAAAGACCGAAAAAGTCTAGCACAACCTCTGCTGCAGAGATCACTATTGTGCAGCCTCTGGTTCCAAATGACATCGCCCGTGCAAGATGGCAGTGACCGCATCCACGATATTTTGGCTTCATTTTTGTTCAGTGGGTAGAAGTGTAGACACGTTCCTCATACGGTCATTGGCTTAGTCTAGAGTAGAAACAGGGGGAACTGCCTGGTTCTGTCCAAAGGCGACAAAGTCTGTTTACTGGCCACTTTTAAATCTCACTTACTTACATGTTATCTCATATATTTTTTTAAATCTGTACAAAAACCGAAGACCGTAACAATGCCAAGAGGATTTTCTTACCTTTGGACACAGCCAGGTTAGGTTTTTCTTAGGGATGCACCGAATATTCGGTAACCGAATATATTCGGCCGAATATTGCAAAAAAACACACATTCGGTATTTGGTGGTATTCAGCGTGCTGAATGATTTAAGCCTATTTTGCTCGCTCAAAACTATTTTTAGTCGCAAATGCGAGTGAGGTGACAGGCGGAATAAAATGTCGGCAGTGTGGCGATCCGCCTGTCACCTCACTCGCATTTGCGACTAAAAATAGTTTTGAGCGAGCAAAATAGGCTTAAATCATTCAGCACGCTGTGCGAGCAGCCTACAGATTTCAACCAGCAGCAGAAACGAAAGGCGAATCCCTCCGATTGTGGGTTGAACGGGGGTCACAGACACAGACAGTAATGTATTCCTGTCAAATACGGCGGCCATTGGCTTACCGGCGAAGGATAAGTCGGTTCCAATAATATCCTCTTCTTGGCGTCATGACTGCCCAGAAGTACCCGAACAGCCGAGCCAGTCGAACACAGGTATGTGACGTGTCAGAGGAGAAACGAGCCTTTCACATTTCTGTCTTTGTGTCAGTAACGGCCCACAAACCTCACCGCACTTATGAAGGGACTGTCAGGGGAGGAGGGTGGCTAGTTGATTTTTATTTTATTTATTTATTCTATTTTGATCCCTCCTATGTTCATCACTCATTGATGCTGTTTTTGAAGTATGAATAAGTCAATAAGTAATTTATTCCATTGAAATATCATTGATGTAGCCCATAATAGAAAAGTGATCTATCTTTTTATAAATGACAAAAGGCACATCTGCCTCATTTTCGCTGTGGTATCTTTATACTACTCAGAACCATGATATTTTCATTGGTATCGTACAGTGGGATCCAATTTTGGTACCGTGACAACACCAATCTGGAGGGGGTTCATCTGCAAAAACTAATGAAAAACTAAACAACGATATTCAGTATTCGGTACTCGGTATTCGGCCAAGCGTTTAATAGTATTCGGCTTCGGCTTCAGCCACAAATTTTCATTTCGGTGCATCCCTAGTTTTTCTTACTTACTAGTCTTTGTAGTAAGCAAAGTTAACTGGCTGTTATCTATAGGCTGTCGTTAACTTCAGCACTTCAAACAGGCCCCCAGAAAGTGCACCGGGCTTTGAAGCCAGTTTTCATAGTGGCCAGACAGTGGAATTACAACCTCTGGGTCTGTTGTGTGATGCCATGGGGCCCAAAAAGACTATTTTTCCCCATAGACCTACATTGTGGAAGAGATATCTGTAAATCAGTGTGTAATTGTTTTTAGTATCACAACCCCTGCATCCAAAACCATGGGGTGGGGGAGCTCTTCTATGCCGAGTTTGCATCTTCTCCCTGTGTCAGTGTGGTTTTTCTCCGGGTACGCTGACGTCCTTCCACAGTCCAACAGACATGCAGACTAGATTAATTGGTGACTCTAAATTAGCCGTGGTGTAAATGTGAGCATGAATGGTTGTCTGTCTCTATGTGTCAGCCTTGTGATATTCTGGCGACCTGTCCAGGGTGTACCCTGCCTCTTGCCAAATGTCAGCTGGGATAGGCTAAAGCCTCCCCGATCCCCAACAGGATGAGCAGTTATGGAAAATGAATGCAATTTATTGGCAGCAGCAATTAAACCATATTGACCTTATTCACTACGGAGCTACTTTCATTGAACTGATCCCCCAGCACTGTGTCCAGTTCTCTTTATATATCCATTACTGGGCCGCATTCCCTCTCATGTCATATTGCTTATTTGTTTGATTAGTCTACTTGCTCTACTTCTTCAAAAAAAATCTCAACTATTTCTGTTTTTCATTTGTTTACACTGGCCCACACACCATTGAAAATATTAAAATGGAAAGTAACTTGTACTTTGAGTTTGAGTCATTTTTTTACAGGAGCAATCGAATCTTTTTAAGTATAGATTTCCAGTACTCTACCCACCACAGCAGATATGACAGTGGTATCAATCTTCTTATCAAACTCATGGCAAGAGGGCAAATAAGTGTATCTTCCAAACTGTCAAACTATTCTGTCAAACATATCCAACGGAGCTTTAAGTCTGACGTGAGTGACTCAAGTCTGCAGTCTACAGCTCTGGGTTGAGGGAAATGAAAATGGCCTTTCTCCAGGTTTGCCTCATGACTGAACTTCTTGAAATAACTCTGATCATTTACACATTTGTTATTTGCATCACATATCAGCAAGACAGATTGTCCCATGTTTATTGTAGGCCACTGCATGAGTAAAGTGATACTTGTTGTTATTCTCACCTCTTCATCACAGCTGAAGGGTGGCCTCTCTCTTAAACTGTGCCGTGTTTACTCTGGCCTGGTTCCTTCTCTCTTTATGAGCTCTGACAGGAGCTATAGACTGGAGATCTGATCGCACTGGTAGCTGAATCCAGTGTGTGTGTGTCAGTGTACTAGTATCAGGGACAGTTGCTGCTTTGAAGGATATAGAGAAGTGAGTGAGTGTGTGAATGTGACAGAGACAGATAGCAGTAGGAGCTATGGTAATCTCTCAGAGTGTGTAGTGTGTTTCTTTTGTGTCATTTTCAATCAGCGTCTGGTAGAGTGTAAGGGAGGATGAGGCCACAGGGGTTCAACGCAAGTATTTTTTACAATATTTCAGCTGTGTTGTATTTAATGTTCTGAAAGCCAGGGTCAAATCATGTCCACTCAAAATCCAGCGTAACCATTGTCGACTGTCTTACAGACTGTGCGTGAGAAACCTCGCATCCAGCCCCCTAAATCACGAGGAATCCCAGACAGCAGCTTGAGTGTCAGTTACTATCCCAACATAAGTCTGTTAAATTGACTCTGAGCCGCTGCCCGTTGCTTTTGTTTGCCAAGTCATGTCTGCCTGTAGCTCGACAAATCAACTCATAAGTGTTTGTCTTTACAAAATAAGCTTGACCCCACAGCATGGCAGTTCGTGTGTCTGGGGAGGAGGCGGTGGGGGTGGGTTGGGGGGTTGGATTTTGGAAATCAAGCTGAGCAGGAACACAGAACAGCTGCTTGTTGGAATAACAGAGTGGCTGAAATGACTGCACCACATGGGTCATATTACCCACACAGGCTTTTAATAGGCTAGCTTGACTGCAGAGAGAACAGATTAGTATGGAGTACAGTAGCCTGATCACATATCACAGATGAAAGCGTTTTGAAAGGTGTGTTGACAGAGGAATATATCGCCTTAGTGTGTTCTTTGTAAAGGTGCATTGTGAGCTGAGAGGCTTTGGATGAAGCTCTTTTCCAGACACGTTTTCCCAATTTTTTTCCCTATTTCCTATTTTAGAGTATGTGCTGTACAGTGCTTTGATGTATATTGATACTTCATTGATGAAATCCTCTGGGTCTCAGCTCTCTGTTGGAATCTCCATCAGACTGGCTTGTCACAGCGATTAAGTCATGCTCCCGCTCCACTGGAGCTCGATTCTACATATGGCTACTGAGGTTTTTGGAAAAATATTTGTCAAAGTAATTTATATTTTAGCCTGGCTGCGGTGGTGAGGATTGTGAAGTAGAATTATTGCTCTTGGCAGTTTGCAGGGAGATGGAAAACCAACCGTCGTTATTGGTTTTATGGGAAAATTAAATATATTTTAATGAGAGATTTTATTCATAACTTATATTTAGATCTAATCCTCAAACTATAAGTTCTGCATATTTGTGCTCCGCAGCTCCCATGTGCTCTCGGTGGCTCTGCGAGGCTTTATTCGTTTTCTCCTTCGCGGAAAATTGAAATTAAAGACACAGCCAGTTGTTTAGCACACACTCAGCTTTAACCAATTTCCTGTCACCATTAAGCAGTAGTGTACTTTGTAAATACCCCAGAACCACAGGCATCTCCATATAATCTCACTTTAAATTGTTAAAGTAAATCATAAGTTACTATAAGAGTGCTAAATGTCTACACACAGTATTTCTCTGTACTCTGAATCTTATTGTACATTCTCTACCTTTGCCACCTGTCCACTACTGTTCCATTGCCTCCCTTGTGTGTGTTATGAATATTCCTCTTAAAGTGTTTGACTGGTGCATTACCACCTCTGACAGCCAAGTGGCAAACAAATCCCTTTTCCTTTTATTTGGTAGACCTGCAGAGAGCACCTAATAAAGGAAGGGTGCACGACTATAAAGCTACTTATGGGAAAATAAAAGAAGAAACCTGATGTTAAGGGGTTGAACAGACAACCCAAAATACCTTACATTTGTACGTTATTATGTAGCAGATACATTAACAAAACACTGGTTAACTTGTGGCTATAGGTTCAGGCACAAACACCGTGTGGTTAAGGTTAGGAAAAGATGATGTTTGGGTTTAAAAACCTGGTTTTTGGTGGCACAACTGCAGCTGGAGAAGGCATCTGTGTCTTGATAAACAGCAACCACTTTTCGTGGCACCATACCAGCAGGAAACTAGGTGATGTCTTGGCAAAAAAAATAGCTGCGTTATATGGCACTGTCCTTGGGGGACAAACAGCGACAGGTCACTAAAAAAACACCCATGTTTGTGGCTAAAAAGCTGTTGGAAACACAGCGATAACTTGTTGTTTGTTGGTCCCACCATCCATTACCCCCTCCACCTCCTGATGACAAAGTCAGCTTATATACCACTCCACTGTATAGGCACTGATATGATACATGAAATGTACAGATGTAACATATTCATGGTTTGCTAAAATGTACTATGCCACCATTTTCTTCTGGCGACTGGGCTGTTCTACAAGGTCTCTCTAGAAAAGCTAAAAACATTGTTTCCAATGTGTTGTCCTAACTGTCTTGACATTTAAAGCATCTCTGATAAGTGCTACCATCAGCAAAGACGCTGTGGGGCTTCTCCATGACACCTCTGCACACAACCACCAGCAATTTTTAGCATCATCCACAGTAAGGTTCCTTTCTAGTCTCCCCTTTAGAATAACTTCTTACAAAACAGTGGGTCTTTGTTGTGCAACCAGTATGGTCAGCATGTCCTTTATATAACATGGAGGACTGTGGAGGTATGCTGTCAGATTGAAGTGTCAGAGGCAAGTCTTTACTGAACCCAAAACATAGCATCTTCACACGTCTATTCTGGTTTTAGAATGGCCGTTTGCCCTTTGAAAAACACCCATTGAGCCAAATGAAACCTTCACACAGTGGAAAATAGAAAAAAGCTCCCTCCCAGCTGGCATGTATTAAAATCCCACATCGTCCTAGTTCTTTCTTTCGAAACCTATTTTTCGTTGTTTTTGTTACTAATTGAGTCGAATTTTCCCCGGCCTTGTTATGACGCGGGATTACAGAGAACCTCTTACGGGGTTAGGTTGTTTTTGACCAGTTCTGTTCCTTTGTGACTTTGGCACGTGCACTTGCCAAAGTCTGGCTTAACTTGTTGTTTTGCCTCCTCCATTCATGCCTGGAGCCAGTGTCCCAGTTTAGTGTGAATTTGATGTTTTCTGTTCATTAGTGGATACACACTGAATGGTTCCTACCATTTACCCAGCTGTTACTTATTTACAGTTGTCATAATATTTACGAGCATTTATATACTCTATCCAGTTTGGCATGTATATGACATTGATTTTCTGTTGGCACTGTGCATGTATGCCTGCATCGATTCATATTCCAACTCTGGCACCACACAGTTTACTCAGTGTATTTCCCCCTCTACAAAATCCTGTTAGGTAAACTAATAAAATGGCTGATCAAAGCAAATCTGAAATCACTGGTTTCAAGCTGGTTTTCTTAGTCTTCTGTGATATTAGACTGGATTTCTTTGGGTTTTGGATTGTTAGTCTGATGAAACAAACATTTCAGGAAGTCACTTTGGGTTGTAGTCGATGCTTTTCACTATTTTCTGACATTTTTTTTAACCATAGATTGAATTTATTTATAAAAAAGTAACGCGCAGATTCATTGACAATGAGAATGTAGTTGTATGTGGCAGCCCTGGGTGTAATTTAACTGCAGTGTAGTTTTATGTTTGTGGGTTGAAGGTGAAATATTTTTCATTTTTTAAAAGATCTAAACTAGCAGTTGCCAGCGTTAGCAAACAGTAAACCATACCGTCTCTGTCACAATGAATATATTCTTTCAACCTGAGAGACTCTGTAATCCTGTATCTTGCCTTCTGCCTGGCTACTCATGAATAAAGGAATATAATGACTTTTGAACAGATTGCCCAGCTCATGCATACATTGTCGCTCTGACTCGTTCTCTGTGCACCTGGATGAACGTTAATGCATGCCAAGCAGCTTCCTCGTCAACCATCTGCTGCTTCATCCTGAAAGGCCTCTGATCCTCGGCCTTATGCTGCCCCTGCTTGAACCACCAACCTGTCTGCCTTCCCTCCAGGGCTTCCAGCAGCGACCTTTCCTTTGTACGCTAACCTGAACATGCTAGGGCCGTTTAGTGCAAAGTTCAGTCTTTCTATCATCAGATCAAGCTCAAAATCCCCACAGAACTGCAAAGACAGAGCTGAGATCAAACCTTTGATCACTGCACGATGAAACTCCCAGTGCAGTGGTTCCCAACCTTTTTTGTCACAGCTCGGTCAGAGGAGCTCATGTACGCTTTCGTCAGCACCACCCTGTCATGTTGAACTGATTTTACCCTGGATGTTAGTTACTGCTGCAACAGAATTTTCAGTGTTTGGGTAGTTTGCTCATTTATTACTTTTAGCATCTATTTTAACTTGATCCATTACTTGTTTTTAATTATTTAACTGTATATTTATCACTTTTAGTTAACTTTTCCTTCTGTTTATTTGTTACATGATGCAAGCTAGAGGAGCTATGGGTTAACTGGGACAAATGAAAGGCTTGCAAAATTTTTGACCTTTTGTATTTTCTTTCAAAAAAGTGCCATGTAGACCAACTTAATACAATACCTGAGTCTTCTATGATGTTGACTGGTCTGCAGTTAACGCTGACAGCCCTACTATTTACCAGTCCTTTTACATACTTTCATTTACGGTCATGTGTGATGTACAATCCAAAATGGGTACTTTGATAGAGCTGAGGTGTTGGAGGTCAGAAACGGTTAGTGTTTAGCGTGGAGGTGGTAACTCAAACTCGACGTACTCCGGTGGTAGTTAAACTCTGTTTGACACAGGTTGCATTTACTTTGACTTATCTGAGGTCAGAGTCTGGAAATTAAAGTTAAAGAACTCACAAAGTCCAGTAGCACTCTTTCTTTCCATCACCGCGGTAAGTTTACTGCAGGAAGCTGCTTTGAAGCATGATGGTGGGTGAGAGGAGCCGACTACGGTGACTTTCACACTGGAGACAAAAAGGTTGCAAAATTAAAATGCGATTTAAAAAATAAACGCTTATGGATTGCTTAATCTATTAATTTCAATTTTTAGGATGTAAAAAACTGCTGACTGCACACTATATATATAAACTTTAGCAGGATAGCTGAATAGACATGTTGGAAGTGTTGAGGTTAGAAACGGTTAGGATTAGGGCAAAGAGGTCATGGTAATGCTAGTGCTAGCCAATGTGGGACATTATCTGAGGTTTATGGGCAAATTAAAGAAAGAACATTGTTGGCTAGTGAAAGAAAATCTGATGCTACATGTAGTTTAAAGCTGAGTGTAAGATGGCCACCTGGGTGTTTCACTTTGGAGTGGGTCAAATGGACTTGTTCACACTGGAGACAAGGTTTTGAGTCCTGTGCAAATACTTATCGCTTAGACTTTTTTAATTTCTCATTGCTAGGATGCTCAGGAATAGACACCTGGGTGAACATAGCCACATTGGCTATTTACACCTGGGTTTATGGGTTTAAATAGCATTGTTGGCTAGGGACATCTGATGCTACATACAGCTGAGTGTAAATGGCCACCTCGGCTGTTTCACTTTGGGTGCAAATGGCATTGTTGGCTACAGACACCTGGGTGCAAATAGCATCTGCCTTAATTTTTTCCCCTTTATTTCTCTTTTTAAATCAACTTTTAAACCTCCTTGGCGTCTGCAGAAGTAGCTCCCCTCTGTGCCCCCAACTGGGAATCACTGCTGCACTGATGAATCTAGTGAGGTCAGGCAGCTCATCTTTCTGTCCATGATCGAGCCGTATCCTGTCCTGATCTTCATTTTTCCTCAGTGTGGACGGAGTTATGACCTTCTCCGGCAGAACAACTTTCACTCCAGTGAACAGCTGCTGTTTACCCCTCTTAATCACAGGCAGCTGAACACCCACCAGACCACTAATGAATAAAATTGCATCATATCATGCCCTCCCCCTCTGTAACGTAATGATGCTCCATGCTCTATCACACACTCACCCTTTTTAACTGGGCCCACCCACTGCTCTTATAGGCGTTTACAAGGACCGAAGCACCACGTCTTTGTGGGCAAGTGTCTAGAAGACTTGTCTGTCATGGGCGATTCAAGCTGTAAAACTACCACTAAGAGCTGTTAAACGCACTGTTTTACACACTGTTTCCCTCTTGCATGTACTCAAGTCCTCCAGACTGGCTTTTTCTACAGTGAAGTAATTTGCTGTTGTAAACTTTTACATTGTTATGGCGTCTGCTGTTTCTTTAGAACTCAGAGGTATGGCTAATAAATGGGAGAGAAAATGTGTCTGATGAGTGCGTGTGTAATGGAGATTCCTCCATTTGAGGATAAATGCGAAGCAGGACTCATTACAACTGAACTCATCAGTGACAGAGAGAAAGGGCTTTGTCTATTATGGTGCTGTAAACACAGTGTGAAGTTGCATGCTTATTGGCTTATCTCTAATTACGCTGGGACACAGAGGACTAGTTAAAAACAGCCTTCAAATGTGGTCATGCAGGCTCCACACTCAGCAGCCATGTTGTTGTTTTACGACAAACGTCACAAGATTTTTTTCTTGAAGAAGGCATGTTCTCAATTTGAAAGCAGCACTGACAGAAATACCAGTTAAGTAACAATTATGAAGTGGGGAGTATGAGACATGCCATGAAGCAGATGTTCAGTTTTTAACTAATTTGTTGGTAGATTACAGTTTGACAATATGGATAAAAATATTGTCACATTTGTTTTTTCCATATTAATTAATATTTATCATGATATCATTTGATAATGCTGCCAGTTTGAGGAGTATTCTCATAAAAAGTGAGGCCTGAAGAGTGAGGGTAAAGTGGAGACGTGAGATGGACAGGTGGTTTGTAGTGGCGCTGGGCCAGACTGTCATGGTGAAGAGGGAGCTGAGCCAGAAGGCAAAGCTTTCGCTGCACTGGGCCATCTAGGTCCGAACCCTCCCCTATGGTCATGAGATTTGGGTAGTGACTGAAAGAATAAGATCGCAGATACAAGTGGCCAAAATGAGTTTCCTCCATAGGGTGGATGGGCTCAGCCTTAAAGGGATAGTACACCCAAAAAGCACACCTAGTCAGAGCTACAAGCTACAGTGAGGCTACAGTGAGTTCAAATGACGTTTTTCGAAACAACTTTTTATGTCGTAGCTGCAGCACATTTGGATCACTACGGATGAGCAGTATGGAGATACTTTGTGGATTCAATTTTGTGTTCTTGGACATTAGTCTGGGGTGCCGTATGCCATTAGGTGTGCTAGCTGCTCCCCCTGCCGATCTCTGCAAGGGATGTGAGGACTCTAAAAATTCACCAGGGCCTCCATCGGCATATAGGTGAGTAGATAATGGCTGAATTTTCATTTTTGGGTGCACTATCCCTTTAAGGCTCATTTTGGCATGAAAATAGATACATCCCTTTCAAACATAAACATCACTGCCCTCATACTTCCATGTGTCCTTTATGGTGACATAGATACAGCCAATAGATGGCTCTAGAAGGCAGAGTCAGAAGTTTCTCACAACAATAAATAAGGCCATGGTGGAGGAGATCGTAGTATTGCACCATTAAACAGAGGCAACGTTGTAGATGGTCATCGTCTGTGTGGCCTATACATCCCGACATGTGGACGGATTTGTTCCCTTCCACCATTACTTAAACTTTAAGTACAGTACACTGCCTCCACGATCTCTAGTGGTGCTGCTCCATTTTATCTGTATCTGTAAGCTTTCAGAAAATGTGCACAAATATGGATGAAATAAAGGCAGAGTAGGGACTGAAGTCTCCGTCCGTCTGCATCTCTGTATCAAACATTGAACATAAATGAGCCCATCGAGAGAGTAAGGAGCTCAGACATCCAGAGGGAGCTTGTAGTAGAGCCACTGCTCCTTCGCTTTGAAAGGGGCCAGTTGAGGTGGTTGGGGCATCTGATCAGGATGCCTCCTGGGCACCACTTGTTCAAGGTTTTCCAGGCATGTTGAACTATTAGGAGGCCCAGGTACAGACCCAGAACATGCTGGGTGGATTATATATCTAATCTGGCCTGGGGACGCCTCAGCATCCCCCAGGAGGAGCTGGAAAGTGTTGCTGGGTGAGGACTGCTGGAATACTCTGCTCTACTGACCCCCCGACTAGGCCTCGTATAAACAGATAAAAATGGACTGATGGATTGAATAACATCTAAATGTAAACATAACAAAGCAATCCATGTTAGATTGCCTTGCAACATATTAAATTAATGGTGTGGTCAGGTGGATGGTAGCTTGTCAGGTGGTAAACTCATAGTCATCCAGCATTCATAGAACCATAGTTACATCAGTAACTCTATTTCTGTCTTGGTTTGCAGCAACTGACAGTGTATTTCGCAGACCATCTCTATCTGCTCTTCATTGCTTTTCCTCATCTTTTGAGGATAACAAAAGTTCACTTTCAGCACTTTAGCATAATGAGCTCCATGGCTCCGTCAAACAATCCGTGTGTGCACTAAGAGGAGGCAGCAACTTACTGCAGGCAGAGTGGCCGAAGACGCCACAGTTTGTCTTCTGTTTGATCGACATGTATTGCCTCCGCTGTGGACTCTGCTCAAAAGTTATGCTGCTGTCCACTTTGCTGTCCGCCTCCTGCAAACAGGCAGCCAGTCAGAGCAGACACAAATAAGAGAGGCAGCAGAGTGACTGTTGTCGCATTTATTTCTGATGTATGATAAGCTGTTGGATCTAATTATATCGTTTATCATCGTTATCAAATTAAATTTTAGTGCAGTCCCCTATTGAGATCGTTTTATTGCCCGGCCCCATGGTATGTGTAACATAAAGGTCACGGTTGATAGATTGTTTAAATCAATTTTAAATATCCATTTGCTGCGTTATTACCCAGCATGTGTGGTTGCACTTCACACCTGACCCAATAAATGACAAAACTCGAATGATGCATGGAAATGTTAAAGTTTCAGAGGGCCGGGAGCAGGAGCACCTCACTCACTTGCACTGTGTGCCTCCCTCTGTCAGCGCAAAGTACATCTAAAGGCTCAGCTGGGCCCGGCTCACATCTGCTCCACATGATCATTATGTAGGGCCACGGTAAATCATAGAGGGTGGCAGCAGCTCCACCACTACCACTGCCTTGAGACACATAGCCACACACCAAGCTCACTGTATACGCTCTGCATAGTCCGTGTTATCATTATGGACTGAGTGCTGGAGGACACCAGAGACGGCCATTTCATGGCTGTGTTTGATTGATACTATGAAAAGAGTAACACCTACACACTGTTATAACTCACCCTACCTCATGATGTGAGATGCTTGTGTGCTCACCGATGTGCAGTCATTTTTTTTTCCAGAGGTAAATGCCACCTGGTTTGACATATTGTGTAATGGACCACTTAGTCTTCTCCAAGATGTGGAAACAGACTCAGTAGCATGTAGTATGTTGAGGCATACAGTCTTCTAAGGCTTAAAGCTTTGCTCAAGTTTCTCAGTAATGGCAGTTTTTACAAATAAAAAAATGTACTGAAAAACTAATAATATTGCCAAGAAAAGTGGAGTTGGTGGTGGTCTTGGTCGATTAATAGGTAATGCAAGCGAATTGTTTCTTCCGTTCACATTGTGATCTTTGTGATGAAAGATAATTGTTTGTCACTGTTAATTCTTCCTAACAGTATTATTTTATCATCTCACACATCTAAAATCATCAACTAGAACAGTGACTTGCAGCGTCAGATATCGACGAAAAAAGCTGTCCTTTAACGTTGGCATGATATGCGGCCAGTCTCCGTTATAGTTTGACAGTGCCTAGTCTGAGTGGGCGGAAGTTCGCTGCATAGATCAGCCTGTCATTAGGCGGAACGAGCCACCCGCTGAAATCCCACCCTACCACCTCCGGTTGTGTAGCAACCGTTTTCAGCACGTCCTTTACTAACTTTTGCGGTGTTTGATCTTGCAGGGATATAGCCATTTTTCTGCCATGGTTCGCGTCCTGTAGGCGATATTTTTGTGGGCGTGTTACACCAAAACCTGTTTCCCCCCGGCAATACTTTTGCAAGCGCCGTTGCTGTGGCACCGTCCAGAACGATTGTGACTGATTGAAAGAAATATGAGCAGCCGGGGCATTTTTTACTCCAATCTCAAAGTGAGAGTCAGCCCAGCCAGACCTTTCTTTTCTTGAGAAAGGTCTGGTGAGCAAGACTAGACAGTGCCCGGCAGTGTCAGGGGAAATGTGGCGGGACAAGAATAAAAGTTAAGGTGGCGAAAGTCCGAGTGGGACAAATGGGACAAATGGTGGATGGGTCCAACAAATGCCGACCTGCCTTCGGGAGGGCAGTGTTCATGTCCTGTAAGATTCTAAAGCCAAACCCTGTTCTTTTTTTCCTACATCTAACCACGTGCTTTTGTGGTCTGAACCCAACCATGTGTGTTTGTTGTTGGAGGAAAAACATGTCAATTTGCAGAGTTTTACCAACATAGTGCGTTTATTTTTAGAGACTGTGTAAATGTTACATTTCCTGTGAAAAGAAAAGTGTATTTTGGAAGAAGACAATACATGTAACAGGCAGAACATGACACGGTGTCCCAGAACATCAACAACCAACGCACCCAGGATACTTTTCACGTCGTATCCGGACGTGGAAAGTCCATGACCAATCGTCGATATGTGACGAGGTGGGAGTGAGCATGTGTTGTCAAATCTGACTTGTATCTATTGAAATGGATTTGGGTTTCACCAGTGTGGGCCAAATTAAGGAAAATGGTAAGGAAAGGAAATGGTTCAGGAATGTTAAAACTGTGATATTTTTTATGGGACAGTGTAGTGACAGAGTTCTACGGTTACCTCGACACCGTCTCAAGAACTACCTCCATTCCAGCCACATTTGCTCAGGTTCCCACTGAGGCAGGCATCTGATGGTCTTTGAAGTGTCATGGGGGAATCTTAAAATAGTGAAAGAGTAAAGCAACATAGGCATGATCATATATGGTGCCCATAAGGAACAGAAATCTTAGGTACCTTGACACTATCACGAGATCAGTGCTCCTATCAACAGTTCCATCTGGGCGTCTTTTAAATGTAAATGTTTCATTCACAGGGCCAAGCAGCATTGTCTCGTCTGTCTTCATCATGTGACAAAGCCACTGTGGCCTTCAATGATGCACCAGGTCAAACTGCACCATGAAACGCAATTAATCAGCGTTATTTTTTCCATGATTGATTAATCAAAAACCAACGTGATATTTTGACAGCCCTAGTTAATAGTTATTAGATTGCAGCCTTGTCATGAGTACTCTTTATGATGTAGCAGTGAGGACAGTGTTTGATGGTTGTAATGGGAATAATTGGTTATATAATAAACCCCACAGCTCACAGCTGGTTAGGGCTGTCAGCATTAAGGCATTAATCATGATGCGATTTAGGTCAGATCATAACGCATTTTTTTTTTTTTTTTTTAAATCACATTGATGGTGTGCTGCCATTTTTGCCCCTCCGATGCACCCTTGTCTAGCAGCGACGGCGGGTCTCTGCTTTCTGCTGCTGCAGGGATGAAAAATAAGACACCACTGCACTATTTTAATGGCTCATTTCATTAAAAAACAAAAACAAAAAACAAACTCCCAGATGGTTCACTTGACAAGTCAAAAGTAATATGCACCTGCAGAGAAAAAAACTATTAGTGTCTGTCAAAGCTGCCGCTGCTGTTGGTCAGCAAAGACGAGTACGCCAGCTTTGCCCTCAGCATCAGAGCGCTATGTAGCTCCATGGTTTTAGTCGACTTGTAGAAAGCAAGTAGGCAGGAGTTACAGTCTTGAAAGAATAAAGTCCGACACTGCAAACGTGACTGACTAATTGACTGACGGACTGGACCACAGATACATATTGTAAATAATTCCCTGTCATTGAAATGAAGGGGTTGTCAGGAAAACAAAAAAATTGACTCAGTGGACTGAACTCTGGAGACTCTGGGATTTGTTTTTCACATGCACACTCCAAGATTGCTTTGTTTGTTTGCTGATTGAATACACCTTTTGAACTGAGCAGAGCTGTGGTCTGTTTGTTTGTGCAGTGCTGGTTTTTGGTGATAGATTTCATTATTTGCTGTGTGCTTTATTGTTTTGTGGCAAACGTGAAACTTTATTACGAGCTGCACCTTGTCAAAATAAATCAAAACCTATGGACCATGTGGGAATTTAATTTCAAAGGACAGAAACAGGAAGTGGCTACGCTCAGCAGTCAAACGGGAGTCAGGTTAATTTCCAGGGCTGGTACCTGCGGTTATTCCACAGGCTAGTTAATAACATGTTGGGCAGGAAATCCAAAGTGTGGGATCATTTTGAGAAGGTGAAGGACGAACCCAAGGTGATATGTAAACTCATCTTCATTGGTCAACTACAAACATGACGTATCATCTGAAACATGGAAGTAGCTACATGCCCATTAGCCACTTAGCACAATCATTACTGCTTTGCCGACAGCGTCATTAACAGGCGGCTCGCTCAGTGTGTGACGTGCACTTGTAGATAAAATATAGGCCTATATTAATGAAGGTTCATTAGTACGGTTTTGTATTTCTCTGTAATGTAGCACAGTGTTAACAATGTTACTGATTCTATTCTTTCTCACACCTTCAACTCAAACCATTGTGTTGCCCCGCCCAAAATATATCATTTAATAATTAGATCAATATCATAAGCATGCGGGCGACTTTTTTTCAGTATGATCCAGCATTTACTTTCCCAGTTAGCATCCTGACATGAACAACAACGCTGTGCTATAATGCAGTGTTACTGTCGGTCTGAACACAGCTTTACAAGTCTGACCTCACAGTTCATTCACATTCAGTATGTGTGATTACAACCCATTCATTCAAGCCTTTTTCCGAAGTGCAGGAGATAACATCAGATAGTTAGATTTCTCTGAATGTCCCCTGTATGTCACTGTGTATCACACTGAACCTGAATCATTCAGTGAATCTCAGAGGATGAACTTTCCCTCTGGCTGCAAACAGATCCTGCCTCCTTTGTTAGTGTTGTCAGATATTACAATGGAGCTAACCCTTATCCTTACCCTGTGTAACATAAAGATAGACATAAAGGACATTTTAGTCATGTGGCAGAGCCTGGCAGACTCAACTTAGGGCAACACGGAGAAGAAGAATCATTCACATCCCTGCTTTCTGTGAAAAGATAATAGTCATATATATTCTATTGGTCAATATTTTGTGAGCGGAAACAGACAGACTGAAATGCTGTAATTTTTTCAGTTTGCTGTTTAATATTAAAAACACCGGAAGCAGAAAAACGAGGAAAACATAAAGGGTGTATCGTTTTTGTTCTCGGTATAGAATGAAGGAGGGGATCATGTTGATTTATGTGATTTGAATGTGAAAGGCAGCTGCCTGTGTTGGCAGGCCACTTAACTTCATTGCCTCTCCCACACATTCACTGTCACGCTTTAAATTTGAACCCATCAGCTGTTTCACACCCTGTACTGCATTAACACACACACACACACACACACACACACACACGTATCATCTAATACATGAACACAAATACTTACCCAGTGATCACTCATGCACACAAACACTCACATACACTTGAAGCCCACACATCCATATGCACGTCCATCTATCCATCCATCTGTTCGCATTCAACGTCTCCACCTACAGTCTATACACATGCATCCACGTTACATGCACATTCCCTGTGTGTGTTGTCACTGGTCACCAGGTCGGCTTCCATATGAGTGACAATGGCTTCCTGCATACTGGGCCTGTGAGTGTATTGATGGGGGGCTGGGAGTGTAAATATCCACATGATGGACGGACAACCTCCATCTGGAGGTGTAGGATGGGAGGGAGAAATCAAGCAGCAATAAACAAGACAATATCATGTTTTCTGTTGCTTTAGTTATTCACAGCTTTCACGGCAATTTACAGCCTGATGAATCTGAAGTGTAAGAGAGGACCATGAAAACAAACAGCAGCCTCTTCACCTCTCTATTGGTTTATAATAGATGTTCAGTAAACATCTGAATTGAGACTATATCAGGTTGTAAGCTGGAAAGTGTGAAACCATTCAGTGCCTCGAAGATGCTTTTTTTGGTGGAGATGGGAAGGGAAGCTCTGTATTTGATATCCTCGGGTCAGAGTGCAGATTCAGCTACTGAGCAGTGCTGCTGGGATGCAGCGTCTTGCTCAAGGACATGTCAGCAGGGGCCAATACAGGATTAGGAGCCTGCTGGGTCACCTGGTTTAAGGCAAGTCTTTCTACACCTAGCTGCTACGTATAATACATGCAGCTCTTGACACCTCTCCTTTATTTTTTGTCACTGCCAGTTCAGCTATCATCACATACAGTCACTTTTTCCACACACACATACTGTATCATGCATCACATACATTTTGAAAAGCAGTTTATATGTTGCAGACATGAATAAAGTGAAGGTATGTGAGATTTGTCCAGCTTGGTGATTGTGACACGTGGCAATATGTAGAACTGTATAGGCTATTTTCATCTGTCTGTTATGCAAAAAGGTTTGCTGACCCGACGCCCTTGTGGCTACAGGGGTTGAAGGTGCTGTCCCTTTGTCCGCCGTCATTACCAGTCTCCCTTCAGTTCCTGTCAGCTCTCACCTGTTGACTCCAGTTGGTCAATGACATACTGTATGTGCAAGCACACAGTCCTGGTATGTTGCTTTGTAATGTGAATGCTCTATTTGTGCTGTCATGGGATCGTAGCTACAAAAAAAAAAAAAAAATCACTGTTGCCTTGATAACTCGCCAGAGTTACAAAATCCTGTATTACAGACGCTCTGCAGTGTATTGGGTTTTGATAAGCCTTCAACTTCATGCATCTGTTACTCAATCTGGAGCCTTTGTATGTCTCGGCAGTACATGAAACAACATGCCCCCACCTGTTTTCAGTCTAAGCGCCTGATGATCAGGACATTTTGCACAAACATCCACAGATTACTGCAGTAAAATCTGTATTTTGTATGATTCATCCATTTTTTTCCCACAACAAGTAACAGTGTAATATTTGTGACATTCAGCGCAACCTGTTTCTTGTGTATGAGAAAAGATGGCCTGTTCATGTTTGTTAGCGAGGTCAATTCTATGCTCATTTTATGATAATGTCCTTCATCTCTGATGACTTCTCCTGGTTGGAAGACACAAAATACTTGAGATGAGGCTTTGGCGGCATCTATTTTTTCATACCTTCATGCTTTCCTGAATTTTCTGAGCTTTCTTAGCTCTTTCAGTCTAATAAATAAACCACAAAACTCAAGATGTCAAGAAAGGTACATTCTCACACTTTTTCCTTTTTAAACAGAGAAATACAACCGTACACCTTCTAAATTCAATTTTCCTCCTTTCACTGATCTAGCACCAGCTTGATAGCCTTGCTAACTCATTCTTACAGTCCTGTAACATTATCCACACCACTCACAGTTGTCATGTTTGCCAGCTCAGCTGCCTGTAGAATCTGACACTACGTGCACTACATCCTCAATACAGCCTCTCTGCATGAGTGAAATAGAAAGATGGGTCTTTGTATTTTTGACAGTAATGAAGATCACATTTTAGGGATTTCTAAATACCCTGGTATACTGTAACGTCTGTAATGTGTTTGGAAAGGGGAATGTCTTTTGTGGCAGATTGTATGTTGTAAGAGGAGATGTGCTGTGAGTGAGGCAGCTACAGATACAGGCAGCTGCCGACCCAGACCCAGGCTGAGATGAGGAAGAGAGACTTCACCCAGTCAGGCGTTGAGATAATGTTATCCTCTGTCTTTTCCTCAGAAGTGGTTAATTTACATGTCACAGCAACTTCATGCAGTCTCAGACAAAAATGTTGCACATTTCTGTCTGTAGTGTAGTTAGCACGAATTAGCTTGGGGGGCTAACTTGGCTTGTTTACTATATACTCGAACGTGGCTGTCACCCTGAACGTCTCGCTGAACGCCAAATCTGAATCGACTGACATGATTTTGAGTCGGGTTGTGACATGACACTATCAACAAATGGACGGGCCATTGTCTCCTGTTATGTGAAAGGACAACTGTGGTAAAGCATACCTTAAAAGACAGGCTTAAGGTTAAGGCAGATAAAACAGTGTGATTTCATTATGGTTAAAATTAAATTTCCTTTGTAAACAATGCACTCAAAGGGGTCCCCCGATTTAGGACTTAAACTGGAGGCTGCTGAACTGTAAGGCATACCAAAGCCTCCATCCTCCACAGCGACCTCTGTACGTTTCTCTTTGAGCTATTTTAATATCACTGCTGCCTGTTTCTAGTTCTCTTCCATGTAATCCTTTGGTGAGGGGAATTATACTGTATTTCTCTCCTTTTTGATACACGGAGCACATATTTGCATTTTGCGACATTATCGTTTCATGAGCGGGCTGAATGTACCAAACCACAGCTCAATATTAAATACACAAAAGCAGAATTTGTCAAAGAAGACAGCTCTGGGTCTTTGTGTTGCAAACTTACGGTGCAGCTCGCAGGCTCCACGCAGGGAGTGAGGGAGAGAGAGAGAGAGAGGCAGAGCCGACAGTGGGCATTCATCCTCTAAGCATCTACAGCCTTAATTAGAAGCCTAATTACACAGGGAAATGGGATGCTAGGGGAGAAAAGAGGGAGGGATGGAGGAGGCGAAGAGAGGAGAGATGGTGAGGAGGTGGTGGTGGTGATGGTGGTGGTGGTGGTGGGGGGGTTATGCTTCAGAATGGCAGTGCTCAAAAATAGACCCCCGCCCTCTAACTCTCCCCCCACCACCACCAGCACCACCACCAGCACACATCTCGTCATCTGCACCATGTGACCTGCCAGGGGACCAAAACACAGCAGCTGCACAGACTGCTGAAGCGGGCCCACACGCCTGAGTCAACCCCTCTCTTACCCAACTCCCTCCCCTCAGGAGCCTCCTCCGTTTAGATGCATGCTTCCTTCTGCACAAGGATACGGTTTCAGGTGTAGTTTGGTAGTAAGAAAATAGTTCCTTTCCCTTTAACTATTCTTAACAACACTGGTAAGTATCGACATTCAGAGATGAATGTGTCAGCTTGTAGTTTTCATCATATTCAGGTAACAAGCTTTAGTTGACTCTGAGCAGTTTAGTTTTAACTTAGTCATAGAAAACGATAACTATTTTGAGTTTTAGTTAATGAAAACTGTTGGCATGTCATATAACTTACACTTAAGACACTGACCGACACACAAACTCCCACACAAGCACACACTTGTATTCGTCAACCATTCTGTAATATTTCATATGCATTTTAGCAACACTCACAGAAAATGTCTTGTGTGTTTTTGCATCATCTGAATCTTTTTTGTCAGTTCTTCTAAGATCTGGACACTGTTCAGAGAGACTTAAGTGAAAACAATCATCCTGAAACAGTAAAAGTGAGGGGGACAAATACTGGATTTTGAAATGTAAGAGGTGCATGCCCCTTCCCCATTCCAAGTGAAAATCACGCCCCTGCTACTACACCATCTCTCATTTGTTTCTTGGATGTAACATGTATCTTTTCACACAGTATTTTCTCTCTCTCAGGCCCTCTCCATCTGTCTCCCCTCTCAGTCCCTTTTCCCTCTCTCACCTCTCAGCTGCACAGCCAAGCTATTTTCCCAAAGCAGTCATCTCTTAATTATTGACATGGACGTTAATGGAAGCCTCGGGTCTAGAGTCTCAAAAGCCTGACATATCTTCATCATTACTGCATGTGGCTCACCGTGTGTGCGTCCTTCTGAGGGCGCTAACAGCGCTGTCAGCAGCAGCTACGAACATGTTGATCATTCTTTTTGCTTCTGCTGTCAACATGCTGATCTGTTTCTGAAACACTGATGAGGACGCCACAGTGAGGCTGCTGATATACCTGAGAGGAAGATATTGCACAATTATTACATACTGTTACAATCACATGCTCGCTGCCAGCGCTGTCAGTAAGTAAGATGACCTAAATTTAAAGAATTTGTTCACATTGAAGGTGCTGTGTTGAGTCTCTAACTGAACCACCAACCCAAAGCGCCTGTATTTGGCAACCTGGAAATGAGACTCAGCGATCAATTATATTTCTCCAGAGTTTCATGCAGCACTTTTAAATTACCTAAATCTGTGTGTCTGACTTTTGTATCACAGCCAATTAGATTAATCAAAATCAAAAAGAGGTTGCAGTGATTGCAAATATAACAAAGGTACATCAAAATAAATGAGAGGCATTTCTTTTCTACAATTTTCTACTAATGACACAAAGACGACAGCAGCTCCCACCTAAAAAGGACTGAAGACACTGAACATCAGAAACTATCAATGACTTGGCAGTCTGAGTGCAAAACTGAGTGAAATTGTAGCTGGTGCTGTGTTCAATTTTTATCCAATTTTGAGCCAATGAAATGTGAATATTTTCTGGGTTTGTGTCTCATTTGTTTTTAACAGAATATGATAAAGAAGGACTTAAAGGGATAGTTCGGATCTTTTGAAGTGGGGTTGTTTGAGGTATTTATCCATAGTTGGTATATTACCTACAGGAAAGTAGGTGGCGGTCATCATGCTCCCAGTTTGGAGAAGCAGGCAGGAGTACCACCATGGAAGCTGAGCAATGCGCTAAGGTGGATGGCGGTAGCAACAAAAGGTATTTAACCACCTGAAAGAGTCAGTAACAGTTTCAGTAAACACTATATTTAGAATATTTTCATGGGCTTACCTTGCTGTCAGACTGTGGTTTATGATGGGGGTGCCATTAATGGCTTCAGTTCCCCATCTATGCCATTCATCAAAGCCACCAGACTCCATTGAGAAAAATAGTCATTTAAGCTTGCTGTTATTGTGTGATAGATGGGTAGGTAGGTAGGTAGACAGATAGATAGATAGGTAGATAGATAGGAAGATAATAGAGATAGATTGATGGGTAGATTGATAGGTAGGTAGGTAGGTAGGTAGGTAGATTGATAGATAGGTAGGTCGGTACATCGATAGATAGATGGATAGATAGTATCATTTTTTATATTGGATGGATAGATGGATAGACCTTTATTGTCATTGCACGAGGACAATAAAATTGGTGGCTATCCTTGCTGGTGCAAAAGAGCAAAATTAAGAGCATGATTACAAAATAAGATGAATAAAATATTACTATAAAAAGAAAATAAAAAACATATAAAACAAATCATAGCACATAGGTCCACACACTATAATGCATATTACACTTATGGGTATTCTGTCATATTGCACAAGAGATCACAGTGTATTTGGTTTGTGCACTCATGTTCAGGATCACGGTCGCTGCCATCTTGTTTTGTTTTTTTTTTTGTTTTTGTTTTTTTGTTTTTTTTTAAGCCAGAAGTGTCATATTTGGGCGAGAGGCTTGCGCTGTGGAGGAGTGAGAGGTACTTCTGACTGAGAAGCCATTGTCACTATCAACAGACAGCCTGTCACTCAAAGCACACGCACACAGTAACACAAACACATATCGATCGTGTCAGCGGTGGACCAGCAGCTCCAGTGTTCACATTGTTAAATTACTGTTTTCCTCAATGGAGTCTGGCTTTCAAGAAAGCAATATAACGGCTTCAGTTCTCTCTCAGAAATCACTGTGACAGCAAGGTAAACAGTGAAAATATTCCAAATGCAGTGTACACTTTAACTGATTGATTTTTTTTACAAGTGGCTAAATTATGTTTTGCTGCTGCCACTTCACAGCAGTACATTGCCCAGCTTCTGTTTTGGTACTTCAGCCTGCATCTTCTAACTGGAGGCACGCTGACAGACATCTATGGTATTTATTAAACTGGCTACAAATAAGGGCCTCTTGCAGCTCCACTTCAGAAGATCAGCACTATCCCTTTAATGTGTTTAATACAGTCAAACATATACACCCTGCTTTTCTCCTCTGCCAAGGAATGCCAAATGGAGGATTATGTTTTTTCTATAAATGTGTTTCCATTTGTGTGTGATGAGGTGTTGAGTGATAACACTCTCCGTTCCTTTGTGTGCTGCTCTGACTGACAGCCGGAGCCACTGGTGCTCAGCTAAATGCTTCAGTCTCTGTTGCAGACTCACACGGCTCTAAAACAGGAAGTGCATTAAGCAGACACTGTTTATTTCAACACTTTTGAACACTGTTATCCCCAGACTAGAACTGCTCAGGCAGACTAACTGGTGATTCAGGATTACATTTGCATCATTACTGTGCACTTGTGAGGAACATGTTTGAAGCTTTTAATGTTTCAACGATGCAAACAGTAACCCTGTAAATGTTATTTGGATCATTGTAGTTTCCCTATCATTTACTCATGTAGGTTATTCGGTCTCATTCAGTCTGCACCGCTGTGTGTTTATGATTGCTTTTTGACATTTTTGCAAATTTTATGCACTGGTGTGTTTCAGATCTGTCGTCTGAAAGGGTAATTCCCACAGTGAGACTCAAAACCAGTCAGCTGCTCAGAGCAGAGCCAGGCAGGACAGATTAATTTAAAGGCTGCAAAATCAGATCAGTAATTTCTTTCTAAACATTAGACATGTTGGGAAATACTTGTTGAAAATGTGAAAAGACTGAGAACTGTTTAGTACTGCACTGTAGATTTAGACAGTTAAACTGTTTTCAATCATTTCTGTGACAAGGATTTATGGGCAAGCGTGAAATCATGGCTCGATGACGCACTGGAGCCATCTTCAACATAACCCTCCCCTGCTATGTTACAATTAATGTCAGGGCTTGTAGCATCAGGGTTGTTTCGTTCACACTCTGCCACTCACTGGGTGTGCGCTTTGTGCTGAGCTGCTGTTAGCTGCTGAACAAGAGTCTATCACTGTGCAGCGACTCTCTCATTCTGAAAGTTTCTTTATGCTTCTGCATACACCCGACGCAATGTGCACGCAGTTGCTCCACAGTTGCTGTGTGCCTATCATAGTTCTGCGTCCTGTTGGTCTATGTCGCTATGCAATTCCCTGCCAAAGCACTTGGAGGCACGGTGTTCTTTTATATACCTACATAGACTCTGTGATGTCATTGGTCATTGCTCATTCATTGTTTATCTTCCGGCTTTGCTCTAGTCACAGTGAAGATGGCGCCTGAGAGAGAAAGACTGTTGCTGGAGCTCGAAATGATCGACATTGAACAACAAATGCTCTTATCACAAATGTTGCGCTGACGAAGAAAGAGACGACTGCGCCGATGGTCTGTACGCCCATTGAATGGCTCGAGGCAGTGTTATGGTACTGCAGCAGGAAGTGAAACCTTGTGAAATGCCGGAAATGATGTAGTTTGAAGGACCAATCATAGCTCTTGAGGTCTGCATTGGGTCTGTATTGCCTTGATGCTTGGTTACAGCTTTTTGGAGGTGCACGTCGCATGTCGCATTTCTGCGTCGGTCGCAGAGGGATGCAACGCCTCCGCAAAGCCCTCTGCGTTGTAGGTATGCAGAAGCATAAACCTTGCTAAATATAAACCTGAGAGGGTATGCGTGCTGTGCTACCATAGACTGTAGTGGTGGGAATCACCAGAGGGTCCACGATACAATATTACCATGATACTTAAGTCACAATACAGTAGTATTGCGATTTGAAATATGTTGCTATATGCTGAGTATTACAATAAAATATTGCAATTTAATACCTTTTTTCAATTGTAAATTTTTTGTCCCCAAAGAAAACTTTGTCAACATCTGTTTTATCTAATAAGATAAAGATCTCAGTATGTTCATCTTACTTCAGTCATTTTTTTTTTGCAGCAAACTGTATCTAGTGGACTGAAAAAGCAATTAAATATATCATTCTAGTAGGGTGCCTAAAGTTTGACTTGTAGTAGTAAAATTATCATCATCATTTATATAATAGAAAAATCAATACTTGGCATTGTGTGACGATACGATATTGTCTCACAAAAATATCGTGATACTATACTATATTGATTTTTTTTCCCCCACCCCTAATAGACTGTGTATGCTACTGGATTAGCTACTGAAAGAGAGTCTGTCGCTGTGCCGCAGCTCGTTGTTCAGCATTCAGGGACTGGCTTTGTGCTACTGGCTCAGCTCCTAATGAGACTCTGTTGCTTCGCAGCAACTTGTTCTTCATTTCAGCTCCTTCAGTGGACACACCTGACTGCTTATTTTTTCACTACTTTGAAACTTAATTTAATTTACTTGGTGATTTTTATTTTTTTTTATCACTTAAATTTGGCCAGGCGGTGAATAACACATTTTTCTGTGGTGTGAAAAACTCATTACACACATTTATTTTTGCTTTTCCCGGACTGTCGCTGTCTTCATAGGGAGGTTATTGTGTGGTTTCAGTCTGTTTGTTGGTTAGCAGGATATCTCAAAATCTGGTGAACACATTTAAATGAAATCTGTTGAGAACATATCCGCCAAGGAAGAACTCATAAGTTTTTTTTAATGCAGATTGTGCCATTGCTATTTATGAACTAATTTACTTTTGGCTCATATTGATTTGTTAAGAGAACTGCATGTCATTTTTCAAGATGGTGCATGTTCATTGCCATAAAAGTTGCTCACCCAGTGCATACACCCAAAAAGTTTTTCTCTGCCTGGTCGTCTTCCATGTTGTGTTGCTCACTGCACATGCACGTTGGTGAACACTTCCCAGAGCCCACTGACTTGGACAATTTACTTTATACTGAAAAGATGTCATGCACATAAAGCATGCCTATCCCAGCTGACATTGGGCGAGAGGCAAGGTACACCCTGGACAGGTCGCCAGACTATCGCAGGGCTGACACATAGAGACAGTCAACCATTCACGCTCACATTCACACCTATGGCCAATTTAGAGTCACCAATTAACCTGCATGTCTTTGGACTGTGGGAGGAAGCCGGAGTACCCGCAGAAAACCCACGCTGACACGGGGAAAACATGCAAACCTTGCACAGAAGGAGACAATGCAGATTGAAAATCTACGTACATTTTTTATTACTAAAAAAAAGATGTTGAGGATTGTGTAGGTGGAGATTCTTTGAGTGCTTTGTGTTTTGTGCTTGACTTCAGCTGAGATTGATGCCATGCTCGTTGTTGTTGCTGCCACTCTGTTAAAGGTTTGACTTCAAATGACTGTGCTGCTAGACAGGGTTAGTGGGGTGTGACATTTCATTCGAGTGCCAGGGAGAAGCAGCGACGCCTCCAGTTTCCTGCAGTGATGATGTCACTGTCTGCCATGAATGGGGTGTCACCCTTCAGCAACATGATGTCATCTCCACCAATCACAAATAACTCCATGTATGGACACAGGTGGTGAGGCTAGTTCAGACTCCCACTTGTGATATGATGCTTACAGAAATGTCTCCCATTAGAATCAAGTCTGCATGTACATACATATTGATGGACCAGGTCATCGCTGCAAGACATACAGAAATGAGAAATGCTAGCTGAGTGTGCAGGTGGCATTAACGTCTCAGTTACGACAGCTGCTGTACACTGGGAGGCAACTGATTTTTACCAGTGGTGCCAAACCTGTAGGGAAACCATTTGAACCAATAACAAAGACGGACATGGAGGCATGGCCGACATGCAAATGACCATGCAAATAATTCAGTCCTCATGCTGCGATTTGTCTTTTTATCCTCCTCTCCCTGAGTGTTCTCATTTCTCTCCCCTGCTTCCACTGCTCAGTAATTGCTACTATTCAGGAAGATGAGGAAGCAAAATGGAAGGTGTCAGTGAATGTGTGACTGAGAGCAAAATAAATGCATTGTGTGTACCACTCAGCAAACATGTGGATTTGCTAATGTGCAGCCTCTGCAGCCTTTCAGCCCACCTGATTGGACCTGAGAGAAGCAGCTATTGAAATACAGCACAAGGATAGATGCTGCTATCTGTCACACAGCATCTGAGATGCTAAATAGGCTCTTTCACACCACCTGATGTGTTGTTACACCTCGGGTTGGATGGGTTTTCTGCTTCAGTTTTAATCCAGGCAGCAAATGGATGCTCTGCTAATCTCAGCTCATTCCCATTTTCATTTGAAAATAATAAAAAAAATCTGGGTTTTACCCCTCTATTAGCTTACTGACAGCCTAACTGCTGAGCATACAGCAGCTAAGACAGCATTATAAAAGAAAATATACAATTCACAGGAAGGTTAAGTATCAAGCTGAAGCCAAGAGGCAAGTAGCTTAGCCTAGCAAAAAGAGAGGAGCAGTGGAACAGCTTGCCTGGGTATGTCCAATGTTCAAATTTATATACAGTATACCAGTACTATTCATGTCAGTCTTTTTTAACCCATACACAAACAGAAACATGAACAATTTGAGGTTGTAGGGGGAGTTATGTGGTATTTCTTGGCATATTATTTGAATTAGCTTGGCTGGGCTAGCTGTGTCCCTTCTTCTCGCCTTTATTTTTAGGCTTGCCAACTGTCCCATAAAATCAGAAATCATCCCATGACTGGAAATTAAAAGAATTGTTTCATATTAAACGCACAGGATGCACTATGTTCCGTATTTTTAAGAATCAGTTCAGTGTGGCTGTGGCTCAGGAGGTAGAGTGGGTTGTTTACTAATCAGAAGATTGGCAGTTTGATCTCCGACTCCTCTACTCTGCACGTCAAAGTATACTTGAGCAAGATACTGAACCCCACATTGCTCCCGATGGCTGTTCAATCAGTGTGTGTGTGTGTGTGTGTGTGTGTGTGTGTGTGTGTGTGTGTGTGTGTGTAGCAGGTGGCATCTTGTACAGTAGCCTTGGCCAGAGACTAATAAGACTGATACGACAGGGTGATTTGTTTGGGATAGAAGGAAGAACTCCTGATCTGTCATATCTCAGCCTGTCTGTCATGTTATGTTCCACTACTCAAACCTTAAGACAATATGCATGACAGCGGCACAAGATTTAAAAAATGGCAAGCTTAAGCTATGTAGTCCACTGGCAAAAAACAACAACAACCCCCCCCCCCCCAAACAAAGTGACACCAGTTCCTATACCTACTGAACCGAATCACAACACAAATTTAGGTGCCTCATTTCGGTGCCAGATTATTTGCATAGCAAATGAGCAGCTGATGGTGAGGTTGCATGGACCTGAGCAGACAGTAGGCTATGAAGTTAAACATAGCAGTGCAATCTGTGAACAGTTAAGGCTATTTGTCCTGACATGACTAGTTAAATGATTTTATTACTCATTCAATTAAGCCAACTCCTTTATTTATTATTAGGAAGGGCGGCACGGTGGTGTGGTGGTTATCGATGTCGCCTCACAGGAAGAGGTTCGATCCTGGGTGTGGGAGCCCTTCTGTGCAGAGTTTGCATGTTCTTCCCGTGTCAGCGTGGGTTCTCTCCGGGCACTCCGGCTTCCTCCCACAGTCCAAAGACATGCAGATTGGGGACTAGGTTAATTGGTGACTCTAAATTGGCCGTAGGTGTGAATGTGAGCGTGAGTGGTTGTTTGTCTCTATGTGTCAGCCCTGCGATAGTCTGGTGACCTGTCCAGGGTGTACCCTGCCTCTCGGCCAAAGTTAGCTGGGATAGGCTCCAGCCCCCCCGCGACCCTCAAGAGGATGAAGCGGTTAGAAGATGAATGAATGAATGAAGTCTGCAGGAACCCTGTAAATGCTGCAACTCCTCAAGACCCAAATAGTCAAAGTCAAAGTCAGCTTTATTGTCAGTTTCTCCACATGTACGAGATATACAGAGGAATCGAGAGGACATTTCTCTCTATCCCACAGTGACAGAATAAAAATGCACAAGCACAACAGTTAAAGACAAGACATTTTCTAACACTAAAGTAACAATAAAATGCACAACAGATAAAGACATTTACTAATACTAGAAGTAAAAAACAATAAAATAAAATATGAAATATAAAATCTATAAAAACTAAAATCTGAATATGTATAGTAGTGTGCTATATACTGTATATGTGGAAAAATAGCAGAAGTTTCTGTATAGGCTATGTTAAATAGTGCAAAACCAGTCAGTAATAGGTTATGTGTCTTGCTTGCTGATTAGAGTGTGGGGGGTTATCCCTGAAGTTAGCAAGCAAAGTTAACCGCCCTTAAGGTAGTCCAGCTGTTCTTATTGAAGTGCCAGGATGTTGGTGTGTGAGCGTGTTAAAGCTGTGTAGCAGGTGGCATCTTGCACGGTAGTGCAAGTCATAATAATAATCTCATTTCAGAGCTCTCTTATGCTATCTGACCATCACTTGACCTTTCTTTTTGTTTGAAAAAAAAAAAAAAAAGAATAAAACTTCAATGCGTTGTTGTGGTTGTAACAGTGTGGGCATTTCTCAGACTGTGCTGAGGTGGCTAACCTAAAACAATGACTCCTTTCCTGTCAGTAGGACAGAGGATTTGACAAATGAGTCACATTTATATCACAACAGCACATGTTTTCCAGGCAGATGAAAACGTAGTTATGTAATCTGTAACCGACTATACCAGGCTTATGTCCTATTTATGTCAATCTGAAAATAGAGCACATGGTCACGGGCTCCTTCTGGGAATTTTGATAGTATAGTATTGTGTAGCATAAGTAGTGTCATATTTTTATTGAAGTCGTAATATTTGTTAGAGTTTTTTTAAAATAAAATATTAGATTAAGTTGATACATTAATTACATATCAGTGGAATGTCTTGTGATGGAGGGGCAGCAGAAATATTCATATGAGTGGTGATAATTATACAATGTGTCCTCATTGTGTTTAACAGTAAGGTGGACAGTATATAAAGCCCTGTGTGTGTAACTATATGTGTGTGTAAGTGTGTGGAGCATACATGTGGAGATGTCCTTATAAAGTGTCCTCACTGGTACACTGCTGCCTTGTGGGGCCAAACTAATTGGAGCATAGTTCAACAAATGGAAAGAAGGAGCAGAGAAACAGAGGGAGGGAAATAGAGATGGAGCTTAGCAGGACAAATAGATGTTATTTCAGCGGGACAGAGTGTGTATCACAATACAGAGTGTGTGTGTGTGTGGCCTTAAGACAGAGAAGATAAAGTAACGTGGAAAAGTGTAAGTGTTTGTGTGGGAGAGAGAGGAGTATAAATGTGAGTGAAAGTAAAGGAGAATTTAAAAGCTAAAATCAAGACAGGAGAATCTTGATCTTCCTGCAACCAGTGAGCTTTTCAACCCAGTTTGATTTCTTGGAGGAGAGGCATCATCGCCACTTCTCACAGATGTCAACAAACCTGCACTTCACCACGTGCCTGTCTCAAAAGCGTTCACTTTAGATACTCAAAGCAAGATTTTCTCAAGTCATTCCAAGTCTGATTTTAATGCGAAGCGCCAGCACCAACAGAGACTCTTTGTTTGTTTATCAAACCGCTTTGACTGTTTTCTAACACTCAGCCCACATGGATAAACCTCGGTAACCCTGAACCGAGGCTGCTGGGCTTCTGTATAACACCATCAACACTGGTGCTGTAAATCCAAATTCACAGTCAAGCAGCTTGCAGACGCTGAAGTCTGGTCGTTCTGGACACTTTTGAGGATTAAATCATTAGTGGGATTAATGAGCAATGGTGAAAGGGATTTAGGTGAGGGTGCAGTTTGTGTTGACTGGTTTAAGAATGGCTCTGTTCATTCATAAAGTAGCATTCATTCAGAATTCTACACTGCACTGGGGTGTTTGAAAAATAACAAATGATTCAACAGCAGCAGAGATCTCTCCGTGTCTGAAATCACTCAGATTTATTATGCAGTGTACTCTATTACCAGTCCTGCATTTTGTTGACTAAAAACATTTTCCAGTTCTCTGTCATAAACCGGTGGATCACCCCCTCAAGGTAGAGCGTTGAGTGTTACTGTCTCAAGCGGGGGAGTTAAAGAATCTCAAGGTCTTGTTCACGAGTGAGGGTAGAATGGATCGGGGCTTTCATGCAGCATCTGGAGTGATGCAGGCGCTGTCCTGGAACGTTGTGGTGAAGAGGGAGCTGAGCTGGATAGTGAAGCTTTCAGTGTATTGGTCCATCTGCGTCCCAACCCTCACCTATAGTCATGAGCTCTGGGTAGTGACCGAAAGAATGAGATCGCAGATACAAGCAGCCGAAATGAGTTTCCTCAGGAGGGTGGCTGGGCTCAGATTTAGAGATAGGGTGAGGAGCTCGGGCATCTGGAGGGAGCTCGGAGTAGAGCCGCTGCTCCTTTACGTTGAAAGGGGTCAGTTGAGGTGGTTTGCGCATCTGATCAGGATGTCTCCTGGGCGCCTCCTGTTCGAGGTATTTCGGGACTGTCCCACTGGTAGGAGGCCCCGGGGTAGACCCAGTACACGCTGGAGGGATTACATATCTCATCTGGCCCAGGAAGAGCTTGAAAGCGTTGCTGGGGAGAGGGGTGTCTGGGGTGCTTTGCTTGGCCTGCTGCCCCTGCGACCCAGCCCCCACATCAGTGGATGAAAACGGACGGCAATGGAATCCGTGATGGATTGCCTTGAACACAAGTCTATGTGGGTTCAAGGCATTTTGTGGTTGATGAATATATTAATATATAGCCTACAGCATATTCACTCATACATGTAAGACGTGATGGTTGGGCTTTGTGGTATGCTGATGACTGGGTAAAAAGTAGTCTCGTTCACCAGACCTTTCTCAAGAAAAGAAAGGTCTGGCTGGGCTGACTCTCACTTTAAGATTGGAGAAAAAAAACGCCCCGGCTGCTTGTATTTCTTTCAACCAATCACAATCGTTCTGGGTGGTGTCACAGCAACGGTGCGCTTGCAAAAATATTGCCAGGGGAAACAGGTTTTGGTGTAACACACCCACAAAAATATTGCCTACAGGACCCGAACCATGGAAGAAAAATGGCTACATCCCCGCAAGATCAAACACCGCAGAAGTTAGTAAAGGACGTGTTGAAAACAGTTGAAAACTGCTACACAACCGGAGGTGATAGGGCGGGACTTCAGCGGGTGGCTCGTTCCGCCCAGTGAGAGGCTGATCTATGCAGCGAACTTCCGCCCACTCAGACTAGGTAAAAAGTGACGGGAAGTGCTGAGCAACTCTTCGGCAACCAAGAAAAAAACAGAATAGACGCTCAACGCCTTATCAAGCTGCTGGTGTTTATAGCAGAGTGGAAATACATGGACGTTCTTCTTCTTTCTTTGTTATTTAATGGCAGACTAGAACACTTGCAGGTGAAATGCTGCCCTGTCAGGTCTGGAAGAATGCATCCTCGGTACATTTGGCACTGGAGAAGAATAATCCCGTCACTTTTCAAGATTTTGGCATCGACTTGGTGCTGAAGTATCGTTTCTTGTGACATCCTATAAGTAGTTCCTCTCTCTCATTTCCACAAAAGAACTAAAAAGTAGAGTCCATGACATTTACACTACTTTCTGCTAACAATCCCACAATGTAATGGGCCCCATTTCGCAAATTACCACTGACTTTATCAGCGCCTGTCATCAGAGAAGCAAAATGGTGATGATTAATAGGTGTCTGGAAACTTAATTTACTGCTCACTGCTGAGTAAACTATTGAGTGTTTATTAAAATGGGAGTAATGGATGAATGATTGAGGGAGTTACCACGTGTTCTGATAGATGGGAAATTACACACTGCATCACTGAGTGTGTCTTTGTGTTGAGGTTGTATCTATCTATGAAGTCCTGAGGTGGCCTGCAGCTGCCTAGATGTGAGGGCAACATCTCAAGTGTAATTCACAGTTAAAAAAAAGGGACTGAAAGGGAGCTTGTTTAGAGTTGGCTTAACTGAAGGAATATTTTTTCCATTGCTGACTTAAGTTGCTTATGACTTGTTATTATCTGTAGCGCCCACAGCAGATTGTATCAGATAGTGCGGCTGGAAACACATTGCAGCACAGCAGCATCCTATGGTGCATGTCATTTGACAGCCATAGGCCTCACGGAGGCAGGTCAACCAGTGGATAGCAATATAAAGTGAATATGAGGTGCTGCCCTGGATTCAGGACTCTTCTGTGTGTTAATTAACTGATGCATTACCCAACTGAAGAGCCTGTGTCTACAGCTTTTTCATAAACTTGTCCTTCTAACGAGTCGTAAAGGCTCAGTTACATCTCAGTAAGTCTCTCCTTGTTCATGGAAATTGTTACAAGATCACAAAAGAAGACACACCATTACCTGAGAAGAGGTGAAGGTAGAGCGAGGCAGTGAGCGTCCACAAACAAGCAGCAAGAGTACAGGGGTGTAGCCCAGCACAGTCACCTGTTGCAAAACACATCTTGATTTGGATCTGTAGCAAAGCACAACTAAAAAGACAAGCAGGTGATACATTTTTTTTTCAGGCGTAGCAGTTTATCTGTATTAAGGAGCGCTTTTAAAATTTGTAAGCCACACCAAACAACAGGATAATACTATTCTCCATGTCGGAGGTAATAACAGTGGATTGTGTTTCAATGCAAGTCTGGCACCACATGTATGAAATCAGACCAACTCCTCTTCATCACAGCGGGATAAATCCAACAAAATAATGCATATTAGTTGTTGCTTGAGGGAGAAATGGAGCATCTCTGTTAGACTGACTTGGACTTTTATTAGGTTTGGAAAAAGCTCTGCAGTCCACTCTAATCCAATAAGACCAAATATCTCACCTGTCTTGTCCTAAATCAGTGCACCTTTGAAAGATGATTACTCTTGAACATGCATCATCCACTGTGCTGCAGAACGGACCTTCTGTTCAAAGCAACTGCACTTTGTCAGAGATATTTCAGTGCTGATTGGGAAGGAATCTAATTAAAATAAATAAAAGGACATTTTCTTTTTGGGGTTTTCTTTGATGTAAGAGAGAAGGGCCAAAGATAAAAATGTGTGTGTGTGTGTGTTTCAAGCGCAGCCAGGAGAAGGTCTCAGGAGTCTTAATGTGGAGGCAGCTCATTAAAATCTCTCTACTGCATTTCTAAATCAGGTTTTGTAAGAATAGTTGAGCAGAAATAGTGTTAAGAAATGTTTACCTAAAATCAGGGGCTCTGTTTAAATAAAAGTGAAAGCGACATTTGTACAGCTGTTTTGTGCCTCAACGTCTCATTACTCATGATCACTGAGTTATTGGCATTCAAATGTATCCTGTTGCTGTAGCTCAACATATAAAGAAAGAAACACAATAGGGCATGATGTGCATATTTTTAATATTTGATTAAAATTGAACAGTGCGTCCAAGAATGATGGAGGTCGCCATTAAACAGGCCATAGCTATATGAAATTGGCTACCACTTGTATGAAAATTACATGAAATTTCAGCAACAGATAATCTGTGGGGACAGAAATGGTCACATGGTGGTAGTTCCACCTCTGATCGGCACAATAAAAAACAGAAGTTAGATTAGTTTGTGGTTGCCTAACTTTGCAAATAAATGAATGAATAAATAATTGAATTAAATCTGAATTCTATTTGATTCTGAGATATCCTGCTGAATAACAGACAAGCAGACGAGGCATCACATGAAGAAAACAATGCTAAACTAAATGTTAAAATAAATAAATAAGTAAGTAAAAATCTTGAAAATATCCTGATTCAAATGATTCAATTGAATTTGCAGAAAAATTTCAGTACATTTTTTGCAGATAAACACTGTTATTTGACACATTTTTCCTAAATTATTAAGATCAAGCACCTTTAATGAAGTGAAAAATAGTCTCTTTTTTTGCGGCAATGTCTGCAAATAAAGCAAAACAAAAAAATCAAACAAAAAAAAGGAAAATAATAGTAAAATACACCTTTAAATCATCTCAAACTTTAACTTGCGGTATGTATGTGTTTAGATTTAATATTTAAATATGTAATGTTAAAAACTGTGAAAATAAAATGAAAATTAAATACATTTAACATTTCAACCACTGCACTGTTTAACAGTAGCAAACTTTATTTAGATTTTCATTAAATATAAGCTGTAAGATTACTCTGACTGTCACTATTCATAGGAGATAACCTAGTTTATGTTTTAATGGCAGGAGGGTTGGTTTCCAAGAGCTGGTTTCATTTTGGATCTGAAAATACTTTGCTATTTTCTAAGATAACAAATGTCTCCCCAAACGTTTAGCTGAAATAATTAGACCTCTGATTTTGGTTCATTGAAATCATCTGCATAATCGCATAATACCTCTTACAGTAGTCTTCCAAATTATGCTTTCATGCATATCATCACATAAAAGGATATGAAAGATCTCACTTTAGTGTCTTGCTTTCTTCCGTGCTCACCTTCTAATGTATGTCTCTGCTTACGTTGGCGTATGACGTCATCACTCTGCACGCATTACAGTATGGAACATAACGGCAGCATCGTGCCAGGTTAGCGCTCGCCTGCTACACGCACAGTAGCATTGTTCAGTATAATAGTCTGACTCCAGGGCATCGCTTCATTGCAGCAAATGAGCTTTTCCATTCGCCTCAGAGCCTGGCTGCGAAGCCTCCGCACGCATCTTCTCTGCGAGAAGCCACCGAGCCTACTCTTTCTTTTCTTCTTCTTCTGCAGCTCTCAGGGACGAGGTTTACCTCAGCTGAACTGCAGCTGGTGCAGCTTACAGAGAGCGGTTTAACACTGTATGCTTATAGCATTGCTTTCTCTCTGAATACAGTGAAAGTGACCTCATCTCCTGAGATCTTCTGGTATCCTAAGGTTAACATTCACTTTTCTTATTCCCGCTGTAACTTAACATGTGAGCTCTATTCATCGCCATATCTCTGTTCATCCTGTCTTTTCTTCTTCTTGTGTCTCTCTGGATGTCTTGCCCTCAATCCTGCTCCTCAGTCAGGATGTAGGCGTACTGTACAACCGATAATAAAATGCTCAAGCCCCTTTTTTCTGGCCGGAATGCAGTGAGTCACTGAAGGGCTGCAAGCGAGATAGATGTGTGTGACCCTTCAGCTGCGCTCTGTGTGAAGTGATGTCTGCAGGCATGTGAGGGGGGGAGAAGAGACCTCTAAGTGACTGGCATGTACAGACTTTGATGCAAATGGACACACACACATATACAGACCAGCCACACATAATATGCAATAAATCATCCAGAGTGCAGGGAACGACTGTTGTTGTCTTTTTAATGGTCTCTCATACCGACGCACAGCATGTCTGGGTGCTGGTGAGTCACAAGCACAGGTTATTACCGCTCATATCTCAGTGTGTGTTGCAGTGTGCATATGCGGGGGAATGCTTTTATGTGTGTGAATGTCACGATTTTAATGTGTGAAATTTCCAGATGAGAAAACCCACATTTTTCATGGTTATATATGCCCTGACCTGGTCGCAGCTACACATTCTGAAATAGATTTGTCATCGTTCATGTGACTGCAGATCTGTCACCTTCTGACCAGTGTGTTTGTGTGTGTGTGTGTGTGTCAAGTCAGGTACATGAAGATGCATGTTGATGTGCGTCACTGTGTGACCTCACAGGTCATTAATGCAGTGGATGTAGCGAGGGTCAAGAAGCAAAGTGAGCGTGCAATGAATTTTTTCATTGTTTAAGTGAGTCATTTAAAAATATTGGAACCATTATGAGCTAGAATGAATTGAACTCACCTCTTGTTCTCCTGTCACTGTCTTATCTTTGATTCTGCAAAACATGACCTCTCCTGATTTGTCCTGATTTATTCACTGGTACTCAGTGCTGTGTTGTGCTGTGCATACTTTATTTTACAGTATATCTTCAACACACGGTGGCACAATGGTACAGTGGTTAGCACTGTCACCTCACAGCAAGAGGGTTCCTGGTTGACTCTAAAATCGCTGTGGGTGTGAATGTGAGCGTGAATGGTTGTCTGTCTCTATGTGTCAGCCCTGTGATAGTCTGACAACCTGTCCAGGGTGCACTCCGCCTCTCGCTTAATGTCAACTGGGATAGGCTCCAGCCCCACACAACCCCTAACAGGATAAGCGGTTACGGTAAATGAATGAATGAAAGAATATCTTCACCACCAACATCTTAGTTTCTGATCCCTGATGATGTGGCCAACTAACTCACCTCTTTCCCTGATGTTATTTTAGAAATTCTTAAGGTTTAAGATTTATAAATTATACAGAGAATAAAGGATTGCATTGCAAGAGCTGTTTTATACCTCATGTGTGTTTATTTTTAAATCTTTCTTGTATCAATTTTTAGTCATCAAATCCGTGATGGATGATAAAGATTTGAGAAAGTTTCTTGACTCTGTGGATGGATAAATTGTATCTTGTATCTTAAACTTTGAAATATGTGTTTTTGCAACACATTCTCACTGCCATACGTGCTACAACTTCACAACAAATTGTAGCCCCAATACTGAAGAAACTTTTGTACATTTAAACCTATTAAAAATTATGAAGTTCATCACTCTGTTTTTTTCTAAAACTGTAAAACTTCTTAAACCTATCTCCTCCCACAATTTTTGCTCAATTGACACCAAACTTGCTACAGAGCATCTTCAGACTGTCCTACAAAAACTATATTTCTCAGATTTTTGATTCATCAAAAATTGAGCCTACAGTGCATCAAAATGTTTGACTGTAAATGGTACTGTAAACATATACATGCAAATTCTTGCTAAATAAATCTTCAATGTTCATGAAAAAATGAGAAAATTCTGGAGTCATAGTAGATGATGTGTGGTGTATTTCAGAATTTTATCTCAAAAACTGAATTTTTGACAGCATTTTGAATTTTGCTCTAATGTGAACAATTGGAGTCAATGTAAAAATGGCAATTTTAAACATCAGTTTTTCACTTATGGAGCAAATCAATCATTGTTACAAACAAATTACCAACATCTCCATGCTGTCTAGATGCAATATGTGTATTTTCAGATTTTTGTCTTAATAACTGAATTTTTTACAGTGGTTTCAAATCTGCCTTTCCATGCACGGATGGCTGCTTTCCTACACAACACTGAATGGCTTACTCAATTTGTGAAGCCACTGTTGAGTTGCTACTTGCCAATTAGCTCAGAGCGGTAGATGACCGTCTTAGGTTCCAGAGGTTGCTCAGAATTGCCTAAAAATGCCCAGACCCGACCCATCGCTGCGCAGCAGCTATAATTCAGGGATTTGTTTTGTTCCAGTTGCAGCCAGACTCATTTAATTTGGAGAGTTTTCAAGACTAACTGTTTTTGGTAATTTATCCTTTGTATGTACATTATAGTTCTACGTTTATTTATCTTTTTTCAGCTATGTTGTACTTGTTTTTAGCTGCATATCTACTGGAACTGTGTGCACTATTAATAGCAACTAAAAACAGAGTCCAATTCCTTGTTTGAGTACACATGCTTGACCAAAGAAACTGAGCCTGACATTTAACTACACCAGAGATAGAGGTGTAAATGATACAAACATTAATTAAGATAAGTCACAGTGCACTGACTTTGCTTAGATCTGAGTAGATTTGCACTGTCAGCCATGAGCAGTTGTGACCCAACAATTGGATGTGTGTTTTTTTGTGTTAGTAAATAGCATAGTAAAAGTTTGTGTATGTTACAATAAGCAACCATATAGATATGGTTTTAATTTATTTTATATACTGCAGCATTGAGGCTCTTGGCTGTGCTGCACTCAGCGCTGCACATAAACCAAATGTGGCCAACAAACAGCACAGTTGGCAATCTGATAAAAATAGAGATAAGCATGTGTTTTCAGATTGTGTGATTACACGGCTACTGAATGGATCTCCCACATCAAGAATACATGAAGAAGTCAGTGTGATCTTATCTGAGTCATATCATGTCAGTGTGATGTTGCTGCCCTCTCAAAGGTTACTTGATGTCTTACGTTTGAGAAACGTAGCACAAGTTTGAAAGGGATATTTTAGCTCTCTTCGACTTCCCCTTTACTTTCTTGTCCCCTTTATTTTTTTTTTTTAGAAAGTTCAGACTTCAGCAGTTGTGTAAAGCTCTGTCATGCTGTGCAGAATTCAGAACGTCTTACTCAGCAGACATATTGGATTTTGCCAAAGGCTTAAAATGCCAACAGGCTGACTTGGATTTTTTTTTCTAAGGGAGCAGGGAGGAGATCCCACTTTAATTTCAGCAAGTCATTCAGTCTAGTGCATAACATGGTTTCAACCAGGCTTTAGGGAGAATCCAGCATGCTTCTGTAGCTTTCCAATAATCTCCCCAACACAAATTAAACATCTCATTTGAATATTCATGACTGGGGAACGGAGAGGCCTTTGGTCTTGCCAGCATCTTGGTGCAATATATCAAGTTAAACACTTGGTAGAAGTGCCTTGTTGTGAGAACATAATTTGTTTTCTGCTGGTTTATATCCGACAGAGTTTTATCGCTTGGGTTCCAAGGCATTGTAAACATTTAGATTAATTTCAGATGTAGCAGGAAGCAAAGGACGTAAATGCTGTGTCCCATTGGCAACAGCTCTGAAGGCCACAAACTAGGGTTGCAAGATATGCGAAAAAATATGCAAAAACTTTCCCTAAAATATAGCGATATATCATCCTTGTGATAAATAACCAGATATTAAAGTTTACTCAGTGTTTCAGACTTGCACAGTACCTCTGCTTGTGTCATGCTGTCTCTCCTGTACCCAAAATATTGCTCGACAGTGGGAGACACAAGCATTTATGACCTTCTGCAGACTGCAGAGGACACACATACAGCTGTACCGTCGATACCATTTCTGACAGTTCAATAAAAACAACCTCTCTCTGTGCATCAGGAAGGGCAGCAGATCTCAGCACATCTTTTCAAAAGACGGGCCATTTGAGTGACTAAATGAATGTCACATGTGCAACTGAATGTGCGGAATGAGTCGTGGCACCTTATGCAACTCCTGTGCGCCGCTGATAACAAAGTGTGGCATGGAGAAAAACGAGAGAAGCTTTGCCTCTGTGGTTACGGAGAATATGTGATGAGTTTGACCTTTAGAAGGATATGGAATCAGCAGCCTTAAGAAACCAATATTTAGAGAGTTTATTAACGCTATTAAAGCTGAGAAGGGAGCAACTCTCACAGCGATTGTACAAAGACTTATTTCTCAATAGCATAATTAAGGATTATTTTTGAACAATTGCCCCTAATCAAGGAGGTGCCTGCAGTTGTTGCAGCACAGTGGAAAGCGACCAGAAAATTGTGTGAGCAAACAGGCGCGAGAGGAAATGAGTTCAGCCTCTCCACTGGCTGTTTTCCCAAAATGAGCAGGTCGCTGGGTGTCTGAACCGATTCACAGTTTTGATCCGTTTTTCAGTCGCAGTGGGCTGTGTCCTGAAGTATGATGCCTGGTGTTACTTGAAACTGGTAAACAGTTGTTGTGTGTAGCTTAAGTGTTTTCAGCTGTATTTTTTATTGAATGACACATCCAGTGGAATCTGTACTGAGTTTGGTTTCGAGGCCTAAGTCATCGCGAAGTCAAATTCTTAAGTACTGAATAGCAGAATGAAAGTTTTGGCCTGAGCCTCAATGGCCATGGATGCCAATCCCTCTCACTCTGTCTCCCTCTCTCTCTCTCTCTCTCTCTCTCTCTCTCTCTCTCTCTCTCTGTTATGCTGGGAGGCCCAGTAGTCGCAGCCAGCTGTTCCACTTCAGAGACAATTAAAACAAGCTGTTCTCTGCTACCGCTGTTGCTGTTATTTCAGTAACATATCTGTTTTAACCCAAAGCACCCAACCAAAACAGCCCAACGATCCACTTCCTGGTCCAGCTAATCACTGATATCAATACTCCTCTTAAGACTAAATTAACCAAGACTTAAACTAATACAATTCTTCCTTTAAAGTGACATTCATCTGCTTTGTTTTCTCCTCCATCCACAGTTTATTTCTGACCATCCATTACTATTTTCCTTGCCTTCAGGTGGTACAACACCATGCGTGCCCAAGATCACAGTGTGACACGTGCTGACACTGAATCATGAGCTTAAGTGTAAAACAAATGACAAACTGCAATATTGGAAAAGGGGCTTTTTCTGTCAAAGGTTTACTCTCACTTTAGTCTTGTGTAGCCAGCTCTGTCTTCACAGCAGACAATGCTAGAGAAAGTTCAGGAAGCACACAATATGTTTGCTATAGGGGAAAAATGCTCTGGCTTGTTTGTATTTCTTTAAACCAATCACAGTTGTCTTGGGCAGCTCTAAGCCCAGGCTGCATTGATGGTGCCCCTGCAAAATCGTGGTTGGGGGGAGGGACTTGTTTGCACAGCAGGAGGCAAGCACTGTCATTAAATTGGTTAACTCTTCACACAAGAAAACACCGCTTCCTGTCACAACCACAGGCAATTTGCTAGTTGTATGTGGCTCTTGCAGAACATTATTACGACAGTGTCACAGAAGCACAGAGCTTTTCCGAGGTGCATTCACAGGTTGCTTTATTAGTTGTAGATCTTTACAGCAAGAAGAAAGCAGGCATGCCTTATCGAACAAGCCAACTCACCATCAGCATATAAGTTGTTTGTTGTTGTTTCCTGTAGCAAAGCGAGCGATTTTGAAAACAGTAACAAGCAGACACCCTGAGTAGGCGGCCAGTGGTGGGTTTATAGCCACAGTCTACATCCAGTGAGTCTGACTACTCTCTCAACAGATATTTACCTGTATGTTACTGCGTCTAGTCCACAGGACTTTGCTCAGGGTTATTAATACTGCTTATATTTGTTTCTTCGATCAAGATAGGTCATTGCCCAATTGCCAGTTCTGTATCATAAAGATCAAATCAGTGAACATTGTGGTCCTGAAGCAGGATGAATGCAGTGCTGCAGTATTTTATATGGGCGAACAGTGTGGTACCTGGATTAGCCTGGCGAATTGTCAGCCGGCCACTGCGCTAATCACCGCCTGCTCCCGTCACTCTGATCTCTCTCACTTATGCCTACATTTCTTATTATTATGTTCTCTCCATCATCCGCTGAAAGCCTGGTGACAGAGTGGGGAAATGGAAATAAAAATTGTATATCAAGTTGACGGAGACTGTGGAGGAGAAGCGAAATACAGATGGCAGGGAGCGACGCGGGGGAGGAGAGAGAGGGCTGTAAGGCAAGGAAAAGTTACCTCTAATCAGAAATCAAAATTCATCCCGATGTTTGCAAATGTAAGTTATGTTTTCATATTTCAAGTCCTCCAACCAAAATCTGAATCACAGGGTGAGTCAGAGTTTCCACGGCTCTGATATGATACAAAAACTTTCGTTGATCATGAAGCTCAGTGTATTGCATAATTCTCTGGTTCATCAGTGAAGTTTACGCTGCAGACTGAAGTCTCTATCAGTGACAACAGACTGACGGTTGGCTCATATAAGGGGTCTTGTAGATCTGCATTATATACGTCTAGTACGAAATGTCTGTATCATCACTGTGGTGCATTTTAGAACCAAGGTAATCTGCATCTCTTGCTGGGTCTCAGCATGGTCTCACTACCTCCTCCTGTCCTTGCAGCTGTCATACTCATACAACTGAAGTTACATCCAGTAACTCAGAACGCTACTATTGGAAACACTTGTCTGGTTTTGCAACTTCAGTTTAGGGGACTACGATGTTTATTTCAACATCAGTAATATCTGCTGCCTTACATTAGACACACAGCACTGCTCGCTCACCAAAGCAGCTCCAGTCTGCATCTTTGCCGTCTGCAGCACTTCAGTTTTCAGTGTTTATAGGCTATTACCTTTTGGATTTTAAATATTAAAGTAAGTAAAAGTGGTGCATGTCGGTGAAGATTCTCAGTCATCCAGGTCATGGTAATCATAAGTGCTTTATCGTAGGCAACTGGACTTGCTTGCCCTTCTTGAAGACGTTTTGCCTCTCATCCAAGAGGCTTCTTCAGTTCTGAATGAACTGAAGAAAAGTCACAAAACTTTTTTATGCATATATGTTCCACTACAGAGGCAGTTTGAGCAGTTGCAGGAGGCTCTACAAAGGCACACATGTCTGAATTTCTTGGGTATAAGGTCGTTCATTAGGTCTTTATATGGCAGCTTCCGAGCGACTTCGGCACTGAAGCTTATGACAGCAAGACCACATAGACATTCCTGTCCTATTGTTGAACACAGGTATGTTTTACCAAGCTTAAGTTTTGAAAAATGTCGCTCAGAGCAAAGTGACTATTTTGATTACTGTAAAAATAAGCTCAGTGAGCTGCAGCTGCAGCCTTACTGGGTGAGCTCAAACCACGGTCTACCTGTGTATAATTATGACTGACGGTGATCATATTGGGCTGTTTAGGTGCCCCCTCCAGCGCTGGTGCCCCACGTACAGCACGTGATGCACATGCCTGTAGTTGTGCCGCTGCTCTTAATGTTGACCCTAAATTGCCCGTAGGTGTGAATGTGATAGTAAATGGTTATCTGTCTCTATGTGTCAGCCCTGTGATAGGGCGGCCTGTCCACGGTGTACACCGCCTCTTGCCCAGTGTGAGATGGGATTTGCTCCAGCACTTTCGTGACACTTAAGAGGTTAAGCGTTCGCAAGAAATGGATGAATGGAAAATCAGTATGTGGCGGTTAATGCTGATATTGTGGCGGGTCCCCACAAATAAATCAGCGTATGAGAAACACTGAATTTTTTATTTGTTACAAACCCTCAAATGTCAAGCAGCAGCAACATCTCCTATAAATGAGGTTTATATACAGCTAGTATGAAACAGGAAATATGTGAGCCAAAGGTATCACTTATTCTATTAACATAATGAGGAAATTTTCAGTTACAACGAATTGAATTTGTTTTCTTCCAAATACACTATCCCGTCATAATGACTACAGCATGATTTTTTTACTAGGAGTCTGGGCACTAACCTGAGATTCTGGTGTCACAATCCTGCACTTTGTATATCAACCATCCACCACAACCACCTCCCTGCAAATCCAGCACAGTGTATAAATGTAGTGTTTTCATTTGAAAAGTCTCTGAACGTAAATCAGGCAGCGTTTACTTTGTCACCACAACATAATTATGAGAACAATTTAGTAAAATATAAACATCAGTTCTAGGAGACTGGGTTTCCAGAGGACTGTTGACCATTTCCTTGTTACACTTTTGACCCTCCTTTAACGCCTCTCTGGTGGTTGTAAACTTTTATGCTCTGTGGTTGATTTTGGGTGCTTTTGTTGTTTTCCACTATAAAAAAAAAAAAAAAAAAAAAAAAAAAAACAGCTGCAGATTTTTCTTTTGCGTGTCTCTCTCCAGCTCTCATTTTCCGCTCGGCCAGAGTTTTGGCTAATGGAAATGCTGTGGAACCAAAAAGTCACATTACACTGCATCTGATGCCAAATATAATGCACAGATGCTACTGTAAAATGTGCTGCTATTGCTCTGTGACACTGTTGAATGGAGTCTCAGTTATATAAAGCCAATTTAATGCATGATTAGCTATTAACAAAACCCAGCTTTTCTGTCTGGGTGTCAGAGATCACATGTCTTTGTGATGGTATGAGACTATAATGAGCCAAATTTGGAAATTTGGGTGGTGTTTCCAGATGCTTAAGAGTTTTGAGTGTTGAGTAGGCCTACTAGGCGTGGAAACATGTGTTCTGACCTGGCATGTGTCTTCCTCCTTCCCAAAATCCAAAACATAACTATTAATAGGGCCTCAGCAAAGCTGGCTCCTTGTGGATGGCAACTTTTACTCAGTTTTTTTCCACCACAAGTCAGACATTTGTGTGTTGTTTGCTCCACTTGGCTGTGATTTAAGATGTCTCTGTAAACAACTAAAGCAAACACCTTCACTGAGAGAATGTGCAACAGGCTTAAAGCTCCAGGTTCCACAATTTCAAGACCAGTTGTCCCTGTCCCCGAGGGGCAACTGGTTTTGCTGCAGCAGCAATAAAAAAACAACAAGGGCTAAACACACAAGATAAAAACCACAACCACATACAATAAAAACACATTAATAATTGATTGCTTTGGCTGGTGGTTACTGTATTTACTGTTTTCATCCAGTCAGGAGAAACCTGAAGTCTGATCTGAAGAGGCATGCTGCTGCACATGCAGGAAACATACATACACATGCACACAGATCTCTACATGTAAGTGAATGTCACCTTTGGGTCTGTGTGTGTGTGTGTCTGCACGTCAAACAAATGTAGCATCTCCACCGTCAATGCGTTCTTGGAGCCCTCATACAGGCAATGTATGTACACAGTATATACACACAAGAGTGACATTCAGCTTCTACACAGTGTAGATGTGCTGTCAGACACAAGCTTGAGGCAGAATGCAGTTTTTTTCAGTCTCAACGATATAAAACACAGACCTCACTGTTCAGTTGCTTTAGGTAGTGGGTGGGTGAGATGGGCTGAGTAGTCGTTGCAGTTAGTGTTGGATTCTAACAGATGTGTTGGCCTCAGAACATAGACAATAACAAATGTTTTTCTCTCCTTGCTCTCATAATACAATTGTTATTATGCATATGCACCAAACATTCAGGTTGCAGGTCTCGCACAGTTGTTACATCACCTTGAGCTAAATAACAAAACTTGCCAAAAGGCCAAAGCAAAACTTTGCTTTTGCCTGGTTAATGTGCTTTCTGCAGGCCAGTGTCTAAGACTGTCAATGTGAAGAAGTTTCCCCTGCGGTAATTAAGGGTGTCTCAACAGGGCGGTGTTCGGTGTTATGGCTATTTTTTGTTCCTACTGCAAATAACTTCATTTTAGCGCTTTATAAATAAGCTTTATTGCAAGGTGTAGTGTTGGTTTTTAAATGACAAAGACGACACAGTTTTACAACGAATTGAATACTTCGTTCATTGTTGAATACAGAACACAGATGGTGGGTGCAGAAGGGGCGCAGGGTTTTTTCAGCTGAGGCTATGTAGTTGGTTGCTATGATACAAAATATCTGTAGAAGTGAAACTGTTGGCACAAGGTAGAGCACCCTCTCTGGATGAAGGGAAGGCTGAAGCACGCAGGGGAGAGATTCCTCCATGGTCGTTGTTCAGCAATGTGATGTTTGGTCTTTGCGGTATTTGTCCCACCCCTCCTACACAATGATAGGACAGCTGGGTAAAAAGTGACAGCGTCTTGCAATCCCTGTGGTTGGCCTGACAAAACCTCAACAGTCCTATTGGTGTCAAGGCTTGTTAGAGATAGGGGTACTAAGCTATCTTACAACGTTACTCTGCAATCAGAAGACTGTGTTTTTGCAGCCAACAGAGAGGTGGCCGTCTGTAGTGAAATGATCCATCACATGAAAATGATCCATCACTGTGTAGGAGGGGTGGGACAAATACCGCAAAGACCAAACATCACATTGCTGAACAACAATTGAAAATGATCCATCTTGGAATGAGCCTCATTGGAATCTTCCTCTTAAACTTTTATAGGCATCAGTAATCTACGCCTATCAAAGCCTCCAGAATTCTAATTATTTAAAATGACACTTAGCCTCAAACTTAGATGCAGATAGACTTTCCAAATCTATTGTTTCCATTTAGCAAAACACAAATGATCTTATGAGAGAAGAGACAGATACACTGTCTGCGTCTCAGGAAGTCACGAGAAAAGACACAGCAATATTCCATATGCATTTCATATGTCAGGCTGTTTTAAATAATCTGTGTGCGTGTGTGTTCATGGCTGCACTCAGAAGTCCTGACTCTGTGGTGGAGGGGAAATGAGGACTCTGCTTTCCTACAGTGACCACAGTGAGAAACTGTCAGCCAGCCAAACAGACAGACAAAAAGTCGGACTGAATGGAAGACGGGCAGGAAGAGAAATTGAGTGGACGACCAGGAAGACAGTGAGAACCTGTAGTCAGGCAGACAGACAGATAAACAGGCCGACAGGCGACCAGACGGCCAAGTGGAAACACGCCGGTGGTCTCAGCCAGTGCCGCCAAATGACCGTGTAACTCAACGGAAAATAAGGAGGGGGGTAGGAAAAAGAGAAACATTGCCACAGCCGTCCACGAACTCTTGCACCCCCTTACTTTCTCTTTGCCTCTGTCTCAGTTACCTTCTCCTCTGGTTTTCTTCATATCCCCTCTGCTCATGAATTGAGCCTCTTTTCTCTTGACACCTTCTCAGTGTTGTGACCTGCACAGCCTTAATCTCAACCCTTTCACCACTCTCTTACATCTTCTCCATCCTACTCTCTTTTTTCTGTTGGTCTGAGTCTTTTTCCCTCTTTTCCCTCCCACCTGTCTGGACTGGCGGCCAGGCAGACAGAGGAGGCATCGTAGCTAGTGAGGCGTGATCTTGCGATAATGAGGCCTGGTGAACAGGAGAGGGAGAGCTGAGCTGGCCACAGCCACAGTCCATATATTCTTATAACCGACGACACCCAGGGCTGCAATGAAACCTCAGGTTATTTTTGGCCTTTGTAATGCCTGCTCATTAGCGGTCATATTAGTGTAGCTAATAGAATGTGGAGGATAATGATGGACCTCAGACACAGTTTTTATTTTGCTGTTTTGATGCTGAACCGGATTACCGGTGCGACCCTGCACCCCCGCACAGTGACCACAGCGCGTACCAGAAAGGTGTGATTTTGAAATACGACCAATACGGGTACAGATGCAATTGCGAGCAGACATGAAATAAAGACATCATAGCTGACTGACACAAAATGACCATTCGCAACTGTAATTTCGAGCCGAGGCAAAGCTGTTATTAGTGTTTGATTGACCGTGGTATGTGCATCAATTCTGTAGCAGTTTGGACTCTGCAGCTGAATATGTCAAGTGCTGCGCCCAGGCTTGCTTCCACTGCACCCGGCATGACGGCACACTTGTTTAGGTGGTAAATTGAACGATGTGCATGTGCCTGTGTGTGCCCGTGTGTGTGTGTGTGTGTGTGTGTGTGTGTGTGTGTGTGTGTGTGTGTGTGTGCGCAGTCAGTTGGGTAGCTCTTACTAACTAGATGTGGCCTCACACGCACACATGTGGACACACACACACCAATTTCCCGCCAAATGGAGTGGTTTGGATGACATGCAAATCACGCCATAACTTCTCCCTTGTGGAAAAAGAGTGCTGCTCTTGCTGGCAGACACTAGCCTGCTCTCCCTCTCTTTCTCTCACACTCATGCCGGGACGGAAATTCTTCAACTTCCAGTCTGCCCTGCACACTTTATGCTTGCAGCTCAGCCCTGCTCTCTTTTACTGCCACTGGAAACACATCGAGCCTCCCTTAGTGGCCCCAGTCATCTGGCCAAAGCATCCTCTCTTCCTACACAGTAGCCGTTCTGTGACATTTCACTTCCAATGTTTTTCTTTTTTTTCCCTCCCCAGCCTCAGGTCATTACTTAAACTTGAACTTCTGTCGTTACAAAGCATATTGTTTGTTTAGTCTTTAATCTTAAAAAAAGGGGGAGCAGGAACGTAATGAGGTTACTTAGGAGCAGACAGACATGCAGAGCCAAACAGTCGATTACAGCCAGATGAAATGCAATGAAGTGCAGAAAGACAGGCTAACTGAGAGGAAGACACCCAGACAGAAAATCAGAGGTCCAGGAACATACTCTTGGGGGACACCTGACAGGAAGTGGGTGGATCTGGCCTGCCATTAGGGTTGTAGTCTAATCGCTTCTCTGTGTGTGGAACCTGTTAGGCCGCTCCTGGTTACTGGGGCCCCACGGGGAAATTGGCCTCATTTCCTCAGCTCTTTCCTCTACCCCTCTTCTTCCATCACAGACACCAGAGTGTGATGCTGTGATGCTATTTACAGTCCAGTCTTTAGCTGGAGCAGCCGGAAACAGGGGGGTGGCCAAATTAATTTGCCACAAAATGGACTCAAAGTGAATAATGAGAACATTACTGTGCTGTCATTTGTTTTAAAATTAGAACTGGCTAATGTTATCTAATCTTACCATATACCATATGTGACCTTTTAATCATCCTACAGTTTACCCAGCATCATGTCAGGGTCTCATCATTCGGTGCATGTAATTAAACTAGCACTGGCAAATTCCATTTATAATATCCTCTACATAGGGCTGCTCCATTATAGCAAAAATGATAATCATGGTTACTGAACACAATTACTCACTGACTTTGGAAACATCATTCATTTATTGAACTGAAGATAAGTTTAGACTCTCAAATACTCAATAAGAAAAAAAGTAGTGATAGGTTAAAACAAATGTCAGTAATGTAATTCTCTGACCTGTTATTAATTCTTGAACTCCAGTTTGTTCTTGTATATACAGAACAAGCAAAACAGACTGATTAAAATGCATACATGAGGGCAGATTGAAGCGGGGCTGGTGCACTTTGACCATATGTCTTAATTCATTTTCTGGTCTCTCTTTGTCTCATTCTGCTTTGGTGCATGCTGTCAGCTGCATCAGCTCATTCTCTCTCCCATCTTGTCAAATACAGACACTTGGTCAGTTGCCCTTCACATCAAAACCTGGCGCACTAGGTACCCCTCTACGATCAGTTTTGAATGCTCAGTAACAGCATATCAATTTACTATCATTACATGCATTGTTGACCCATGTATTTTTCATAACCGCTCATCCTGTTGGGGGTCACGGGCGTGCTGGAGCCTATCCCAGCTGACATTGGGCGAGAGACAGGGTACACCTTGGACAGGTCGCCAGACTATCGCAGGGCTGACACATAGAGACAGACAACCATTCACGCGTACATTCACACTAAAGGGCAATTTAGAGTCACCAATTAACTTGCATGTCTTTGGACTGTGGGAGAAAGCCGCAGCAGCAGGAGAAACCCATGCTGACACAGGGAGAACAGAAGGGCTCCTTCACCCCAGGGTTCGAACCCCACACCCCAGGGTTCAAACCAGGAACCCTCTTGCTGTGAGGCAACAATGCTAACCACTGCACCAGTGTTTAAACTAAACATTAGTTTTCACAGGAAATGCACAGTAAATGCCTATAGTCTCTGTTCAAAGTTACACAACATTGGGAAATAACTTTGTATTGAGGTTTAGGCAACAAAAGCACATGGTTAGGTTAAAAAAAAATAGTTTGGCTTAAAATGAGTACATTTGTTGCTGATGTTATGAAACGTCATACATCTCATATGTTATGGGACATATGTCACTTATATACTACACATATTATCACTACGTTATTTAAAAAAAAAAACAAAACTATTGACTTTTGGTTTCACACTTGGAACAAACAGTGAACTCCCAGGTGGAAGTCCTGAGTCTGTTTGACCAATCTACATCCATTCCTGCCCGTCCTATGCAGATTCTCTCGCTCCTCATACCACAGTCGCTTGGTGCTTGGTGCATCGGTATCTGCTACTGAGGGCCACTGACGAAGTGTTAGGATTTTACAAACTGGGAGAGAGACCAGACTGGCTACACCTGTGGTAGTATGTCTGGAAAGTTGATAAATCTCAGTTATAATCGAAATTATAGCACAAGACAAAACAAGAGCATTAGTACACAATAATTGTTTTACCTCCATTATTTTGTTTTCATAAGCATTGGGAGCCAAAATCATAATTGAGAATAAAATCTAATTAATTGCTTAGCCCCAAATCTACATGGATTTAATTTGTTTTTACAAAAGCCAACTTGTTTTCCACACAGAGATTCTGGATACACACACTGGTGCCACTGATTGCACAGATTGTGTAAAAACTGGAGAAATCTCCTTATGTTCCTAAAAACTCCACATGCTTAAACATTCTGCCCACCAGAGCAGATAGAAAAGAGACCAGCCATGAGCCCTGTGGGATGACTTCGTGTCCTCAGTGTTTGTAGCTGTTAAAAATGGACAGACATGACAGATGGATCTCTGCCCCCTGAGTCACTATGTGGTGTTTCCTTCCTGCTCATGACTCACCAACCGTTTACAGGTCTGGCTTGGACTGACACAAAGTATAACCCTTTTCGTTTTCATGTCACTGTTTGCTGGTTTTTCAGTAAATAGCCAGCACCTTTCTCACACATTTACTGATCAACACACTCCCATCATCTTCTGACTGAGTGAGCTGGTGCCAATAAGGCATGGCCGATGGTGATTGATCGGATCGGTACTCTTACACAAGAGTCGGGAAGCCTCGCCATGTAAGGATACTTCAGTATGTCTGACCTGGCTGTTCACAGTCTATCAATAACTCATTACTGACAAGACCTTGAGGTGACTGATCTGAGGGCCTCTGCAGGGTGTCACGTCAGGTAGAGTTGAGTTACTGATAGCATTCCCTTCTTTTATTCCCAGCGTTCTGTCTTTTTAGTGTGGCTTGTGGCTACAGTTAATCAGATGTGAAAGGTGGAACTCCACAATATGCTCCAGTCTCGCTGAATTTGATTGCGCATCTTAATTTGTAAATGAGAGATAACATTTGGATAACCCGGCATTCACACCAAGAGCAAGGCGATATTTTAAAGAAGAGTTTGGCAGTAGTCTTCCAAGCAGCTGCGTAAACCATGCACTGCATACCGCCCTTGTTTTCTTTCAGGTCGTGGGTAAGGTTAAACTGAATTGACCCCCAGATACGCTGACCTCTATGCTCCAGTGGCATTCTGACATTGACAGGAGGCAAAGGTTGGGATGGTGCTGATTCCTCTGTAAGAATGAAGGAGAGTTACCGGCATTATGTAACTCTTCTGAAGCATTGTAATTATTTAAAGTCAGATAGTCTCTCGCAGTCGGGTTTGCTGCTTTGTTGGATGGGTCGGTAACTTACAGAATACTTTCACCCTGTGTTCTACTTTGAGCAAACTAAAGCCCAATTCAATTCATTAAGAATGTTCACATTTTTTGGATTTTTCATTCACCATGGAGACATGCACAAAAAACAAACTTCTCTTGATAGATTTAACATAAAACAAGGTGAGTAATTGATATTCAGATGACCATTTTGCGGGTAAAATATACCTTTAATTCTAATTCGATTAAGGTATTCGGGAGCCTCAAATGAAGCCAGATGTCAGAGCTTTTCATCAGCACATAATGTTGTAACTTTCTTTAGAAAAAAAACAGGGCAGAAAGTTTTGAGTGTCTGTCTGTGGATTTGCTTAAATAAAGATAAAACCAATGTCTGTCTGGCAGGCAGGAACAAAGCAATAATGAAGCTTAATAACTATGTTATGGTAAAGCTTTGATTACTGACAATTTAATACTCATTTCCCCTTCCCTTCTCCAGCCGCCTTCTTATGTCTGTAACATCATTCCTCAATCTCTCTTCTCAGTCTTAATTTAGCATGACATTTTTCCAAGGTTGTTTTTAAAGTGGAGTGTCGGATTGAAGCTGTAACACCACCAACCTCCCCTTAAGGGTGCCCTTGATGCAGTCCTAGTTTTGATCAGTAACCACTACCTATCATTACACTTAATCACACACTTTTCTCCCTCGCTCCTTCTCTCTGCTTCCATGTCTCTGTTTCTGTCGATCAAAGCTCAAGGTCTTGGTTTAGCTGCTTTGCCGTTCCCCTCCCTACAGCATTAACGAAAGTCTCACGGACACCATCAGAGCTTTAAGCCTGATAAATAGAAAGGCCAGTGCATTAGCACACCTCATATGTATTCAGAAGAAATACCAGGCTGTTCTGCCGCAAGCAATTTTACACATCACACCAAAAGGTTATAGACAACTTTCCAGATATCGACTTACCTGGAAACTGTTGTTAGAGCCAGAGGTAAAATAACTAATGCAACACATGGATAGTTTACTGTCTTAGTCTTACATGTATAGAGAGAGGTTAAAGACCAAGCAGTTGAATTCTTTTTCTTCAGTGTCATCAAGGAAATGCAAATTTAACCATGAGCTCTGAATCAGCTGGGGGACTATCTCCTTTACTGTTGTTAAGATATCAACCATGAAAATACAGCAATAAATATCTCATCTTCAGAGTAACAGCTAACGCCTCCAGTGTTTGGGTGCCTGAACATACTGTTCATCTCCATATTTGGGCCGTGCACAAGAATATACAGTCATGCACATAAATATGCCATCTTTACTCACAGATGTGCACATGGAGTATGATTCATATTGTGGAGGAGAATTATTCAGAACCTGTTGCATGCATAACATTATTAATGTCTATATTGCGTTTTCATGTTGTATATCATACAGCTATAAAAAGGAAAATACTGTCTTTTGCCTTCAATTGTGCAGCACCGATCGTTTGACAATGCATTTTTTGTTATTTTTGTTAGGCTATGTAATTACAATGTCATTATTATGTAATTTTCCCTGTGGGAGACTCACATTAGACTCAAGCAGAGATTATGAGAGCATGCGGGCTTCCATCAGTACAAGGGTGAGGGCTTTTGACTGTTTGAGGGCAATCAGCCAGCAACATCAAAGTATAATTGTTGGGTATTATCGGTTACCAGTGGTTTGATTTAGCATTATTTCGCAAAAATTCTGAACATCGAAGGGGTGGAGATACACTGGAAGAAATCTGAGCAATGCGTAGTTGGACTGTCAGATTTATTCAAAATGTGAACTACTATTCAAACCTGAATAATTACGTATTTTATCTGTAGTGATCTGTAGGAATTCACAGTTACAGCACAATTAGCTGTGCCTTGTACTTGTTCTATTGCAGGGCTCTGTTGGCCTCAGGTAACTAGGCTATTGTTGTCTTCGCTAACACAAAATGAGAAACTACGGTGCTGTGCTGAATGAATAATTATGACTCTAAAGCATCTGAAATGTAGTTTAATGTGAAGAAACAATTTGGATTCAACACCATAGTGGTGAACAGTTTGGATAAAGGTAGGCTATTAGCTGATTGGTCAGTGTTGGGCTGTCAGTCAGTGTCCCTTGCCCCAGTTTTTGTGGTGTGTCCCCACTGTTGGCACTAGTTGGCCCTTGTCAGCCCTTGTCAGCTTTTTTGGGGGGCTAATTCAGCATCTTAAATTGACATTGGAGTTGGTGGACCCCATCAGTAAATAAAATAAGTCTGATTGGGAGTTTAGCTCATTGGAGAAATGGAAGTGAGGAAAGTAAACAAACAGCTGAAGTCAGGGGGTGTGAGATTGAAACGAAATTGTTATATAAGGTAAGATTTTTCAGCCATAGAGCTCTTTATCAAACAGTTCAGAATTGTTTGTGTTATTGTTCACTAGTGCATGGTAAATATGCTTTGCTCATTTTACATCAGATTGTGTTGTTAATGTACACTTAACCGGCTATTTAGCGTCATGATGGACTTCAGGTTTCCCTTTCTGCGTGACAAATACAGACTACTGCTGCCTGCTCGTATGGAGAGTTATTTTTTTCTCATGCAGGTGCAAAATGTACATGCTAGTTGACCTTTGGCTGTAGTCATTGTGGTGTGTTCGGTGCAACTTTTGGGCCGAGACACAGGCAACATGAGACGACGCAACAGTCGTCCTTCATCCCCACTAGTTCTCTGATGTCAGTTTGGTGTGTCTGGGCCTTTAAGTCCATGAAAGTAAGTCTTTTTGGGTTGCAAGCACATGGTTTGGCCACTGTGTCCGATTGGCTCAGCATTCTTCATTGGGGCCTTGTGACGTTAGCTTGTCACTAAAGTGAGGCAGCAGAGGCAGCACAAATTAACAGAACCACATTAATTCTGTGACATAGTTTAGGATTGTTGCCTCTGTTTATTTCAAAAGAAATTACATAGTTTTAATTTGTTTAAACTTCATATTTTGAAAAAGTGACAGCCACAATCTGAAGATGTGATACTGTTTTGGCAACAGTCACAGATCAAGTAAAACCTATTCAGACATACAGTAAGAGTTGCTATGTAGTAAATCTTTTCGGTTCTGCTTCCCATTAGAGTCTCACAGAAAGATGTACTGTGGATCAAATTCTGGTTGTAATTCAAACTTTACTGTCTCATAAGGGAAATTTGGTTTGGAGACACTTCACAATAAAGAGCTCAATAAAACACACAATAAAACACAAACAAACAGAATGAAAGCACGTAAGATAAAAACAGGCACACAAGAATCTGCCACAACTAAACCCATGCAGACAAACCTGATTTGATAAGAGAGACTTGAGGTACAACAGTAAACACCTCAGTATGGTGCCATAAAAGTCACTTGTTGGCAGACAAACTGTTATTTGGTGTAAGTTAAGAAAACATTTCACTTTTAGTGCTGTTGCAGTGTTGGTGCCGAGATGAAGGATGTTATATTGTGTTAAGAATGAGGATCAGCTGTGTCTTGCCTCTTACGTAATTAACTTTTAAAAATCTGGAGCCAAACATGTTTTATGAATGTGTGTGTGCGAGGATGGACATACTTACCTGTTTCTATTTTGTCCTGTACAGTTGGGATCTGCTGCTGTTTGGGTTTAATCCTGGGGAATCAGGGATCAGTGAGAAGTGCTAATTGCCTAGTCAAAACACTGTGGCTGCGATTAGCCATCCGCTTGCCCCATGCTAGCCATAGCTCCATATCTGTGCCATGATAGGATTTGCAGGAGGTGCCAGAGCCGGCGGGCGCTCATAATGGGCTCCATTCCGCGAGATTTAATGAGCTTTGCTCTCAGAGACAGGGGGATTATTGGGTCTGTGGTGAATAAAGGCCACCGGACCCAGCAGACTCGTATCACCGCAGCATTGTTTTGGTGGGTAATATGCTAATCCCAATTAGCAGGAGAGTGCAGCAGAGGACGTCACATACCACATGTCCACATGAGTCACACAGGAAAGAGCCTGTGGAAATATGAAAGTGCGAGAAAATAGTTGAGAACAGCAACCTCTCCGCAGGCTCTGGTGACCCTGTAGTCTCACTTTTCCCAGTTGACCAACACCTTGACAACAATCACAACACATTTGGAGAGACAGGAAAAAAGCCAATAGGGTGTTTTAAAAAGTAGAAAAATGTCACTTCACATATATTTTTGCATAAATAATATGCTTGTGGAGAGGAAAAGTGTTAATACCATGACAACTGAAGGATTTAATCTGTTCACCTCTCTCTGAAGGGGGAGGACAATCCTACTTACGTATCTTTTGGCATTATTTTGTCTTTAAAAAGCTGAATTTGTAAGTTAAAGGGATGCTTGGCTGATTTTCAACCAGCTTTGTATCAGCAATGTGGGTAGCATGTGAAATAAACTGTGGCAAACTTCCCTCCATATGCTTGCGCCTAGATCTCTCTGCTCATCTACCAACTCAAATCTTTAAATGTTGCTGTGCTACACATTGTACTTCTGCATTTTTGTATGCCTACCAGCACAAACACAAAGAGTATAGAAGTGGATCGAGAAAGAGACCCACCCCTCACTCTCAAACTCAGATCAAACTGCAAAACTAATCAGAGCTGATCAAATATAAACCAAGATTCTGTTACTGTGCTAACTATTTACAAAATAAAATTGTCAGACTCTTGAAGTGAGTAAAGGCGTTGTGAAAACAGGTTAAAAAAAAAAAGGATGGTTTCACGATTTTCTCTGTGTCCAAACCACAAGCTGTGGCCTTAACTGCTACCCTGGTTAGATTGACATTGAGAACCAAAGAAACATTTTTCAGGCCAGCTACAGCTTTGTAAACCCTAACCCTAACCCTATTTGTGAACTATTGTGCTTGCTTAAATAGCAGAGGAAGGAAACACAAATTGGAAACCAAGTTTCCCAAGCCAAAGTGAAAAAGTTCATTCTGGCTGGGGCATGGCGCAAAAAGACAAATGATTGGATTTGATCAGGATTTATGGTACTGGAAGGCAGTACAGTAGAGACTCATTGATGTTTTTTATTCTTTCCTTTTATTATGCAGCTGAGACCACTTAGCTGTTTCTGAGAACATAATAATAATAGTATAATAGCAGTAAAACTTAATTTTACTCACAGCCTCAAGAATAAATGTAACTACATTAGAAAACTCTTAAATATATAAATGCCAATTTTGAATTTATGACATGGTATCAAAGCCCTCAGAGTCCGGTCAGTCCATTTAATTTCATTTTAATGTTTCCAGTGGAGCACTTCAGTTAAACTGGCTGGAGAATAAAATGAATTTGATGTGTTTTGTTAAAAAATGGACAGCTCTCTTAACTTGACTTTGCTTCCACTATAGACAGCATGATTTATAGGTTATTGTGTGTCTCAAATGAACTCAGTATATTTCTTCAATATGAAGCACAGTGTGTGGTGTATTCATACCACAGATTGATTTATATGTGTTGGTCTGTATGTGTGAATATCTGTGTGTTCTTTTGTGTCAGCGCACACATGTGGGCATTCAGATTTTTATACATAGCGTGCAGGTTTTACACAGCTTTAATTTTTGCATCTTGATTTGGATCTAATTTCCCTCCTGTGACTCGACCCTTCACACCTTTGTGCTGGCAAATATGTCAAAAATAAATTAGTTGAGGGATGAGTGGGGACTTTATGAAGCCAAGCTATTGTATGAAGTGATGAATAAACTAATGAAGAAGGTGATTAATGAGCTCTTTGCAGAGGTAATGACTGGCTACACTTGAGAATCAGGTCGGCATTTCAGACACAATCAGCCATGAAAAAGACGACAATACAAGCGAATGCACAATGGGATCCCAATGCTTGGATCCTTTAGATGGAGTGACATTACCCAAGTGTTCTAGCTGTACCTGACTCAGAATGCTGTCATTCCAATTGAATTTGGCTGTTCAATATATAAATTAGAATATTCATCCTGTTTTTTTCCACACAGAGTTTGAGAGTTTGAACGGGGTTCAGCAGGTTGTTTGGGGTAACAGCGACGTTCACATAATATAGTATTAAACCATGATAGCTCTCCAAGCTGATGTGCGGTAACAACAGATCTGAAATTAGCAACACAACCTTGGCCAACACTAGATTTCAAACAAAAGCCAGGGAATATAGTCTCTTACACAGACGCCGATGACATCAGCATGCTGGCTGACTCTGTTGTCTGTGGACATTCCCATAGGAAAGTTGGAATAGCACTAGCGCTGGCTCCCGGCGGCAGTGATGTGATTGGATCCAAATTCATGTACTTCCATACTTCCTCGACCAACGGCTGGTTAGCTTTGCCTTACACCCGCCTACACTGGAATTGCTGTTCCCTGAATTGTTGTCCGTAGTACAACAGAAAAGGAAGTGTTCAGTGCATCGCAAGAAGAGATTAAAATGGATATGATTTCATTTGATTCAGCTATATTGCGTCTCTGTTACATGTAACACATGTGCCGTACCTATGGCAACGCCGTCACGTGGTCTGGGTATCCCCGGCCATTTCTTTTACAAAACGAAAGACGAATGTCCCCAGACTCCCATTCCGAAGTAAGGGAGGCTGGTCACGCGAGACTAGGGAATATACAGTATAGACCCTTTTACTGTTAGTAAACAGTATGACTTTTTTGGTGGGCGGGGCTTAGCTTGAGGCAAAGCAATTCTCCATAGACTCTAGACAGTGCAACCTAGCAAGTTCTGTCGGCTTGTTTTAGACAATGGAGGAAGATGATGCGAGTGGTGTATTCAGAAATACTCATTCTGAGTGTCTGACACAAACTGGACTGTGGGTAAATTCGGAGTGCTGTCTGAAAAGTAAACACTGACCAATGGGACCAGACTTGCCTAACCGTTTGCTCTCACTCAGTGGATGGATGATTTGACTGGATGGCCGGCTTTGCAGTTGATCACTATGCCGATCTTACAAAGGAGGACGACACTTCAACGGTTTCCTCCAGTTTGTTTTGCTATCGAAGCTAGCATTAGCTAAGGCACTTAAAAGTTAGCATTACAGAGAAATACAATATTCCTCTTAATACCTCCCCTATTTCTGATGGGGTGCACATGATAATAACGTCATCCATCCCTACAACAGTAAATACTTTTTCCTGACCTGATATGAAGTTTGTGCTGCACATGTGAGCATTTTTGATGATCGCCTCTGTCCAGTCCTTACGTCTTATCACATTTAACCATAGCTGTCTTTGTTTTTGTTGATGGGTAGTGGCGGCTGGTATGCGATAAAAAGTTTTGAACAATGACTTCTTCTATTCTAGCTCCCAATAACACAACAAGATGACATTTTAAGACTCCTATGTAGCCTACAGCCCTGTGGTGGTGAGTCATGTTTTGCCTCCAGCTAGTAAATTGATGTCATTGTGACGTCTGTCCCAATCTATTGTATTCGGTTGATCTGATCTATAAATTCACCACTTTTACACAGAAGGCAGAACATACCTTTGCCGGGAGCCTTGACTGGGCATAGCCTGTCTTGCTCCAGAGAGCAGCGTGAAGACGAGGCATGCTCACTCTGCAGCTACATCCGGGGACTTAAACATCCCTAGAGGTAGACCGCACACCGACCGAACATAAAACTGCTTCACTTGATTAATCTCAGTCGACTGAGGGGTCTCTGGCTGAATATTTATATCTTTGACTTTCAGGGGAGAACCCTAAAATCTTCCAATTCAGTTTTCCAACTTTGACCCACGTAATCTGCTCTGGACTCAGAGCGACGTCTGCGGGGGAATAAAGTTCACCAGCTTTTCAGTATTAGTCCGATTGATCTGGTTTGTAAGAGATCAGAAAAAAGGATTGCTTCTGTCTTTTTGATGAAATGACGGATTTCTCTTTTACATGTACTTCAAAGTTGATCCTTTTATCTTTACAGTGCACAACTATTGGCGCAGTAGGGGTGGCATGTTAGTGGGAGAGCCCTTATGAACTGAATGCAAAACCACCTCAGAGGATTGCAGATTAGAAAAGGTAATTGAATTGCCTCATTCAATCCAGCTCACCAATTTTGCTCAATAAATATGAAAACCAAATAAGCCGCAATGTGGTACACATACTGTACATCATAGAGACTGAGTGTTTAAGAACTAAAACAAAACCAAGGGTATTTGGGGGACAGATTAAAGAGGCATTTTTGAAATTATAGTCGTGTTTTTTGGAAAAGTGAAGGGATGCGGAAATTTCCATCAATAGATGGCTCCTAGTAATATGCAGAGTAATGAAGACCTTTCCATGTTGTAAAAGCCTCTCATTTCTAACCACTTCACTTGGAGGGCACACTCAGCAAATCCCTTCTTTATGTCTATTTAATGTCAATAGGAAAAACAAAAGGAGGCTGTGGAGAATGGTAGCAGGAGGAAACATATGGCGAAACCCTCATTCTGCTAATCACAGCAACATGAAAAAAAAACATACATGAAAAAACACAGACACCAGGCTGCAGACTGATTTATTTTCCCTCCATCTCAATTCCAGGAATTTTATGAATGGAAAATGTCAGGGGATAGGTTTTCCAAAGCCACTATGGCCTGCGTCTCATGAGCTTACCATGCTGTTCTGGTGAGTTCATGCTGTCTGGAGCAGCGATGTGGAGCGCCACCGGAGAGACGGGACCCCCACATCCACTTTACACCATGCTGTTTGACTTTTAACTGACAGCCTTATCCATGGCGACCCGAGGGTGCGGGGCTTAAGTCTCCAAAATCAAGACGGCAACAATAAGAAGTGTGTCAGTTGGTGGGCTGTGTTTAAAGACAACAATATTTTAGATTAATGATACAAGGCAGCAAAGCCTGGAAAATCCACGAGTTAAGTAATAGCTAATGAAAGAAGTGGAATAGATCTTTCTTTTTTTGTCATCTAGTGGTCTGAACAAGCCCTCGGGCTGATTCACCTTTAAACATCTGCTGATTCTGGTGTTTGAGTTCAGTGTTTTGTTTCTTCATTTACAATAACATTTGACTGCAGAGCTTTTTCTCCCACAGTGCCATTTTTTTTCTGTCTGAAACATTATGTTTCTTTTCAACAAAAGTGCAGTGCACGGAGTCAAGTCTTTTCCTGATGAATGACAGCGAGAATTGTCTTACAGTGGAAAGCACTTTGGCCAATCAGTCTAATCTGCTGTCATGCCAACTCTTTATTTCTAGACACTTTAGCAGGAAAAGGAAAACGCTGGTGCCTCGACACTTTCTAGGCCCATGTGCTGTTAGGAAACGGCTCACCTCTGTCTTACACAATCATTATGACAGACGTTCATTAAAGATTTAAAGCTGCTTCTCTTAAAAAAAAAAAAAAAACCCGTTTCCAATCTCTCTATGGCACAGAGGCGCTTTTAAAAAGGAAACTATTGTGTCACTTTGCAGAATAAAACTGCAAAAATGTTAGTGAGCATTTCAGCTTCTCCTGAATTATTTAACAAGATGCTCTCTCAGCACACACTCTGTCCACCCCGGCCACATTGGTCATCCGGCCTGTGCATACACAGTGTGTGTGCGTGTGTGTGTGTGTGTGTTGTAAAGTTTTATGTGTTGTAAAGTTTTGCCACTTAGGACCCATTTCAATTTGTCATAATATCCCTTTTTATCGTCTGCGCTAATCAGTGATGAGGTTTCTAAATATTTTGTCAATTACAGCGCCATTTACTGTCACCCGCCTCCCTACACACACACACTCACACACACCCAACAAAACTGAGACAACTGCCACAACCCACCCCCAATCTTTATAGGACATTCAGAGCCTCAGTAATGTCCCAAAAGATATGTATAATTAAACAAACAATAATATTAAATAATTTTATATAATATTCTATTGTTACTCTTTGTGTTTCTTCTATTTGTTGGTTCATCTTGCTCTAAGTTTTAGAAATAGCTACTGTTTCCATAATGCTTTGTTGGCAAACAGGATAACGCTGTGTACTGTGGGCTCAGAGTGACCATATTTTCAAAGTGTGCTGCATGGTCATGCACATGCACATGTATGCACTTAGACACACCATAAGTGTTTCGGATAAGGGACATTTTGGCGTTTAGCACACCTTTCAAGCACACCAGCACCTCAGCAGACGAGACTTTATGTCCTGTCTCCCAAAATCCACCAAGACATAGTGTATTTGAAAACTGTAGAATGACAGTGTTACACACAGGACAAGCTGCACAGTTCATAGATCAAAAGCTCATGTTGTGTTTCACCAGATGTTAGGCAAAGGTCCCTCTTGAGCTGAAGGAGGTCACAGTGGGAACTTCCTGCTTGTGGCCAACGCTTATGTCTGGCCATCTTAATATGATCTTTCATATCTGCATTTTCACCATGTGCGATCAAAAATATACTTTTCCCTTTGCCAGATACTTTACATAACAGCTAACTGTCACAAGCTAATGGTAGCCTGGATAGTGACACGATGATTGATTAATTTTTAGTCCAAGTAGTATCGACCACTCACATTTGAGCAGCAGGTAAACAGTCTATGTGGAGAGACGGAAAGCATTCGCTCAAATGCAGTCTTGGAACCCATCGGCTGTCATCGGACAACGATTTAGCTTTATATGAGCTTTTATTTCAGTTTATCTGCATTCATATGCAGGCATCTGTTTATAGAGATCAGCTGAAATGACAAGTGCACGGAAAATGCCCCGGATATCCGCTTGCTACAGCAAATCCCCCGAATAACTGGCGATTGTACTCAGAGGCTTATTGTCGTCAGGCCGATTGCCGATGGGTCCCGAGACTGGCTGGTTCCTGCTTGCAGTATATCTATGGGTGTGACTACTTTTACTGGATCACATTAATACAGAAGAAAACATAAAAATGTGATGATTCTCAAGCAGTTTCTGGAGTTATAAGGAGTGGGTTTTTTTTTATGATTTCCAAGCAGATATGCAGACATTTATTTGCAATGGACACAGTCAGACAGGCCGGGTAGTGACATTCTCAGAAAGTGTAAGTCATACTGAATTTAAAAATATGTGTAACATGTCTGTTATGACTCGAAGAGCAAATATGAATTTTGATACAAATTGCAGTAGTCGGTCACTAAGGGTTTTAGAGTACCATAATAGCCTCCGTGAGCTGTGTGTGTTGATAAGCGGGACAAACTACAATAACTACTACTACTCTGCTCAGGCTGCAGAGCTGCAGACAGTGCCAAAGGGTTAGCAAAACTCCTGGAAACGAGCCAGAGAAAACTGAGACAGAGAGCGAGAGAGAAAAGCCAAAAAAAGGACGGAGACAGAGTGATGCTGAGAAAAGCAGAGGGCGTACTGAAACGGCAGATAGAGGAGGACTGATGAGGCAGAGACAAAAAGAGGAGAGGAGACATCCTGCTGTCAGCGACTAGTGTAATCAGGACCAGATGTCTTTCTGCGCTCTCTTGACTGGAGGCGAATTTTCACAGCGATTCATTTCCACAGTGATTTTTGAGGGAATTCACCCTCTTGTCTCAGGTTTTTTGTTTCGGGTCCATTTTCAGGTTCAGTTTGAGAGGATGCAATTCAGAGCTTTCTGCGCCTAATGGCTATGAGTTCTCAGATAGATATTCAGCTGCTTGTGTGTCTGATCTTTCTGCCCGTAGAGCAGACGGGATTGTATAACAGAGTGGATTCCACACAAATCTAGACCCCACACGCATATCGTTATTCTAAACTTTTTATACTTCTTTCTAAGAGTTCTTGTTTGTGCAGGTGCTGTGACAATGTGGATACATTTAACTGTATTTATTTAGGAATTTGCACACTGATTTGTGAAGGTTTATTTCATATTTCATAAAGTACAGATGCCATTTAATCCTGAAATGCTGATTCTGGTATTTTCTCCACAGTTCTGCTGCTACAGACACAATGCGTTCATTCACATGAGTGAATACAATTTAAAAGCCCATTTCTCAAACTAACTACACCAACAGATGGCAAGTTTCCTCATTTCATTCTGTCAGTTCATCTAAATGTTTTCACAACAGAAGAGTATAATGAAAAGGAAATTGCACGTTTTGTTTTGAGCTCTGCTAGAGGAGTTATTCCAAGGATGGCATTGTTGGTCCACTTGGTAAAGAGTAAATAATCTCTACAAATATTTGTAGGGTTACCATTAAAATAGTTATTCGTGGTCCCCAGAGAACAAAATCCTAATGACTTTGGGGATTCCTTGACTTTTCCTTTAGCAACATCATTGGGTTTTTTGGTTCATCTTGAAATGTCAGCAGCTCTGATGATGATACAGACATCAATGTTCTACCCAAGAACTCATGAGCTGACAAGCGCTGTATCGTTTCCTCTGTGTCAACAATCTCAAGAGGCAAAGAGCGATCACTCACACACATCCAAACTGTCATGTCAGTAAATAACCATGAGCCATGATGCCTTCGTTTGTCTCCCCTACACTGTAGCACGCTGTTTTTTAAATTTCAGTGGCACCATTGCCGGCGTGACAAACAAAGAGATCTGACAGCGGTAAGCGAAGGCTTCGGCCATTGTGTAGCCACAGGGGGGTTAGGCTGAGTTTGACAGGCAGCAATTTCTCCCATAGCTGGAAGCAAAAAGAGATCAGGAGAGGTTAGCGGGACTCTACCCTCCTGCCATTTTAGCAGGAGATGATCAAATGCAGTCTTTATTTTTTTTCCTGCCAGACTCACAGACTCTTCTGTTGTCAGCTCTCAAATTATTGCTGGCCTGAAAGTACAGCAAAAACTCATTTTGGAAGAAAATCTTCGTATTTCCGAGTCTGTGTGAGTGTCCCTGTGTATTGGAAATCATACAACATTTCCATGACAATAGAACTTGAATACTCTGGTGCTGTGGTGCTCGACATGCAGATCTCACTGTGATGTTTTTCCATCAGATGCTGAAATAAAAAAGCCACAAAAATAAGATCCAAGTCATAATAAAACATAATTATTCATACATACACTTTTTTTGCTTTCGATATGAGTGAATGACAGAAGTGTAATAACAATGCCCTGTTCATTAAGTATTGAGCTGAAGCCGGGACGTGTTAAGCCGAGCTGAGCATACTGAATGGAAGCAGGGGACAAACTAATCTCTGTTAATAGATATCTGCGTATGTGTACAGAATCAGTAGGCAACGGTACAAGACTTTGGTATTGGAAGTGTTCTGGTTTCCATTTATGGTCCAGGTAGTATTGACCAATCATGCTTGAGAGGGTTTACCTGAAGATTAGTCTCTATATACAGACTCTACATTCAGTGAATGTAGAGTCTGTAGGCAAACACCGGAGATCTTGCTTCCAGAAGAAGAGCGGAAGAGCCCTGGTTTCCGGTTGTAGGCTGTTTGTAGCCTGCGTGACATTGACCAATCACGTTTGAGCCGGCTGCAGTTGTTGCCAGGTTAAACGGTCCATGCGGTGAACTAACGAGGCGGAACATAACTGGCGTCACTGCAAACTTTGAATCCATCGCGATGGTTCAGCATATTTACTTATATATAAACAGAAGTCGGAAACGGAAATTCGCCTCCTCCGCCCAAATCAAACCGGAATGCCAAAAAATCTGGGGTCTGCCCCCAGAGGCTGTATCGCCATCTGCCGGAAGTCAGACACCGAATACAGCTGATGGGTTCCGAGAATGCCTGAAGATTAACAGTTTCTGGAGAGCAAAGAGGCCGAATGCATGCCATCCTGGAACCCATCTGCTATTGTCTGATAACTATTTAGCTTTTTATCAGGGATGCATGATAATATTGGCATGTTATCGGCCGATATTGAACTGTAAGAATCGGCCAACGTGCTTTGTCTTATTTTGCACAATGAATGAATATTACATACGTTGAAAAGTTTATTAAATGTCTCTATCTGCTGGTGGGCCATCACTACAGAACAGACTTGATGGTCACTAAAATGAGGTAGTGAAAAAAGTGGATATATCGATATCGGCAAAAAAAAAAATCAATATCATGCATCCCTTCTTTTTATGAGCTTTTACTGATTTTTTTGCTTTCCTATCCAGATATCTGTTTTTAGAGGTTGGCCAGAATGTCTGGACCTGTCTCAAGTTGCCAATTATATTGGACAATAAGTGGCACACAGAAAAGGATGTCTTGGCCCGAATATCCGCTGGCTTCAACGGATCTCCCAAAATATTGGCAGTTGTCCCTAGGAGCTATCTTCCAAAAATGCCAATGGGTTCTGAGAGAGGGTAATAACTTGTCTGATTTGCAAAAAATGACATCTATTACCACCTCAATTAGTGGTTTACAATGTTGTTACATGGTTTACTATTTCGTGGCCACAGTTTGAAAAGAGCCAGATTAGCAGTTCCCCGTTTCAGTCTTTATGCTAAGCTACGATAACAACATCTCCTACCATTTGTAGGAGAGAACAGCTGAATAACTGCAGAAAACATTAACAACAAGAGAGAGAGAAAAAGAGTGCAGCTGGTATTGTTGAATGGATACTGCGGAAAATGAGTATAGAGATTGTTCAAATATTCAGAATTGATATGTATCAATAACGCAATATATTTGACATCATAAGTCAGATGATGACTAAGATAATGTCAAAGCATGGTTCTCCTGGTGGCCTCAGACATGGTTTTATCAGGAAACTTACCCAAAGTGCCCAAATGTATCTGTCTGATACAGTAGTTGAGGATAATGCTGGCAACCTCTCACTTTCCAGCCTCCAGTGTGTTTTCAGCCCGGTAATTTGATAATGAGACTGTGAGGCAATCGCTTCCAGATGTAAACTCTCTTACACTTGTACTGTAGTGTGAAGTGGCTGAGCTGCCACAGGCCTGAGCCAAGTAGCAACTGTTTGGATACAGGTGCTTCAACACCTGCTGTGTGAAAAGGTAAAAGAGCAGAAAACAAAGGTCAAACTGTCAAAATCACATGGAGGGGAAAAAAAAAACAGTGTTTGTCTAGTGGCACAGGTTTAATTAGGTCTTTTAACACGAACTCAAGTTCAGGGTTCAAAAAAGTCTTAAAAGACAAATATTGATTCTCTAAAATTGTTCTTAAATTTCATTCCCAGTGACATTAAAATAGTCTTAAAAAGTATTGAACCCTTAAACCCTGAACTTAACAGTTAAACCGAAAAATAAGAAGTGATTTTGAACATGAATGAAGGAGCATAGAATAAACATGAACTTACCAGCAGCTAGATATGTTTGTGTTTCAAGGATGAGAATATTTCAACAACTCTATAAACAGTTTCTGTTGGCACACTGGTGTTGTGAAAATCAATATCCAACCTTGAGATAACACAGCGTGTGTATTGGCAGAGTAAACGTGATCATTTCAATCACACAAAAATATTCACCTAAATAAATCTTTGCGTGCAATGTGAAATGAACCATTTCCTGAAAGCTGCTCCCACATTGCAGTACGCATACGTATATATACAGTACAGGCCAAAAGTTTGGACACACCTTCTCATTCAATGCGTTTTCTTTATTTTCATGACTATTTACATTGTAGATTCTCACTGAAGGCATCAAAACTATGAATGAACACGTGGAGTTATGTACTTAACAAAAAAAGGTGAAATAACTGAAAACATGTTTTATATTCTAGTTTCTTCAAAATAGCCAGCCTTTGCTCTGATTACTGCTTTGCACACTCTTGGCATTCTCTCGATGAGCTTCAAGAGGTAGTCACCTGAAATGGTTTTCCAACAGTCTTGAAGGAGTTCCCAGAGGTGTTTAGCACTTGTTGGCCCCTTTGCCTTCACTCTGCAGTCCAGCTCACCCCAAACCATCTCGATTGGGTTCAGGTCCGGTGACTGTGGAGGCCAGGTCATCTGCCGCAGCACTCCATCACTCTCCTTCTTGGTCAAATAGCCCTTACACAGCCTGGAGGTGTGTTTGGGGTCATTGTCCTGTTGAAAAATAACTGATCGTCCAACTAAACGCAAACCGGATGGGATGGCATGTCGCTGCAGGATGCTGTGGTAGCCATGCTGGTTCAGTGTGCCTTCAATTTTGAATAAATCCCCAACAGTGTCACCAGCAAAACACCCCCACACCATCACACCTCCTCCTCCATGCTTCACAGTGGGAACCAGGCATGTGGAATCCATCCGTTCACCTTTTCTGCGTCTCACAAAGACACGGCGGTTGGAACCAAAGATCTCAAATTTGGACTCATCAGACCAAAGCACAGATTTCCACTGGTCTAATGTCCATTCCTTGTGTTTCTTGGCCCAAACAAATCTCTTCTGCTTGTTGCCTCTCCTTAGCAGTGGTTTCCTAGCAGCTATTTGACCATGAAGGCCTGATTCACGCAGTCTCCTCTTAACAGTTGTTCTAGAGATGGGTCTGCTGCTAGAACTCTGTGTGGCATTCATCTGGTCTCTGATCTGAGCTGCTGTTAACTTGCGATTTCTGAGGCTGGTGACTCGGATGAACTTATCCTCAGAAGCAGAGGTGACTCTTGGTCTTCCTTTCCTGGGTTGGTCCTCATGTGTGCCAGTTTCGTTGTAGCGCTTGATGGTTTTTGCGACTCCACTTGGGGACACATTTAAAGTTTTTGCAATTTTCCGGACTGACTGACCTTCATTTCTTAAAGTAATGATGGCCACTCGTTTTTCTTTAGTTAGCTGATTGGTTCTTGCCATAATATGAATTTTAACAGTTGTCCAATAGGGCTGTCGGCTGTGTATTAACCTGACTTCTGCACAACACAACTGATGGTCCCAACCCCATTGATAAAGCAAGAAATTCCACTAATTAACCCTGATAAGGCACACCTGTGAAGTGGAAACCATTTCAGGTGACTACCTCTTGAAGCTCATGGAGAGAATGCCAAGAGTGTGCAAAGCAGTAATCAGAGCAAAGGGTGGCTATTTTGAAGAAACTAGAATATAAAACATGTTTTCAGTTATTTCACCTTTTTTTAAGTACATAACTCCACATGTGTTCATTCATAGTTTTGATGCCTTCAGTGAGAATCTACAATGTAAATAGTCATGAAAATAAAGAAAACGCATTGAATGAGAAGGTGTGTCCAAACTTTTGGCCTGTACTGTATATATATACATACACAAGCACACAGCACCTGGGCCTGACAGGGGACAACAGCCAATCAGTGGGAGTAATTAAGCATAATGAGTGGTCTGCAGACGAATCCAAATCTTCGCTGTTGTGCTTTTAAAACTGCAGCAGGAGAAGAAAAAAGACAGGAAATGAAAAGTAAGAAGTACAAGTTTGTATCAGTGATACTCAGTATCAGTATCAGTATCAGTGATAAGTATTGTCAGCTACTGGAAGTACTCCGTTTGGTTTAAGTGATGGGTGGAGCCTAGGTAGAGCATGCAGGAGGCAGTACATAACGCAGATTACAACACAGTGACGTAGCTTGTCTCTTGCCATTCCTTTACAGGCATACTTTGCTGATTTTCAACCAGCTTTGTATGAAAACAGTGTGGGTATAATGTGTAAATGAACTGTGGTAAACCTCCCTCTAGATATCCCTCCTCGCCACATGACAAAATTCACATCATCTGGCCGAGTTTCACTGCTCGAACTACAGGCTGTACTTTGGCATTTTTGTATTGCGCCACCAATGCCGCCACCATGGACACAAAGAATATACGTAGAAACAGATGAAGAGACAAACCCACCCCTCTCTTTTATCTCCATTTCAAACTCAAACTGAAATCTGATCAAATGGTAAAACTAGGCATTGCTGATAAAATATATATCAACATTATGCCACTGCATTGCCTGTTTCTCACCTACAGTGTTTTTAGAATCATATTTTAGTGCTGTATTTAGCTGTAATAGTCAGAGTTTGTGAACAGGAAGTCAGTGCCATACTGTTTCCTGCACACTGAAAATGGAGGAAGATTCTGTCTCTGAGTTGCCTATTTTTCACCTTTTTAGAAACATGTTTTAGCTTACGGTTTAACTGTGATACAAGATTGCTTGCCAGCCGGCCGCCATTGTTTTAAATGGACATGTTCACATTAGGTCACCCACCAGCAGGAGCATTCATTGGTCTGTTGCAGTGCAGTGCATTCTGGTAGTTGTAGGTTGTCTTCCTCTTGAGCAAATCATCCTTTTTCTCTTTTCTCTTGTTCTGCTTCTCTGTAGCACCAAATTCAAAACCATTTGTGTCTTTGTACTGCATACACAGCTCAATATTAAGAGTCCATCTTTCCAGCAGTGAATTACTTCTTTATGTTGTAAGAAGATTTTGGCTTCAGCCCTTATTGACAGAGGTTCCCAAATCTCAACATTCCTCCAGTTGGACATTTTCATTGCCATATTGGTGTAAATCAGCCTTCCCCTTCCCCTTCCTTCTTCTTCTTTCCGATTCATGCGAGCGGCATGAAAGAAACATCATACACGCACCCTGTGAATTCTCCAGACAGTTACCTGTAAATCAGACATTACATAGACTTTATACTTTGAGCTAGCAGGGTAAAGTTCACTTAACGTCTAATCCAACTGATTTAAACATATACAACTCCTCTGGGTAATGCCTGGCAGTGCATTTTGTAAAGGAGCAATAGAGACGTTAGCTGAGTTACCTTTGCAATAGCTGCATTAAGGTTTGATGGAAGAGAGCCAGTCCCTTCTGGCTGGAGACCTTTCACATCTGTCAAAGCACTGTGGGCCATTTGCTCTGTCCAGTCCATTATTATTGTTGCCTGCTTTGCACGAACACACCACTTTATTGCTCTGTGTTTGCTGAGAGAAATCATTGCTAATTGTTTTATTCACCAACAGATTTTTTTAATCCCTGTTAGCTCTGAAGGTAAAACTGAAGACAAGACTGAATGCTATTCAGCTTTTGTGGCACCTGTTTGCATAGCTGGCTATCCAGACATGGGGAAAAACGGCTTATTATTCATATTGTCCTTTTACAAATATGTCTATGAGTGAACGTAGTTGTCAGATGTCTGCTTTGAGGGCTGTTCGGCTTTGAAACTGAGGGACCAGCTGAATGGATGTCTGATTCTTAATTCAAGGTCAATGATACAGGAGATGGCAATGAGAATGTCATTGTCACCAGAACAAAAGATAGAACTGTAGGCCTTTCTGTATCACTGAATGTCATGTTCAAATGTAGCATTACCAAGCATTCAGCTGAGCAGCCACAGTCAGAGCACAGATTTTTCACTGCCGTTGTTGGGTCCTCTCTTTCTGCTTGAAATGTCTCTCTGCTGGGCTTTCTTTCTTTCTCCCAAATTAGCCTGCTATAAAGTAATCTAGACCTCTTTTATACCCTCTACCTTCTTTGATCCTGATTGATGTGATCAGAAATTACGCTGAGGTAATATGGTTTCTATGGTTTTGTAAGACCAAGGGCTTTACGGGGAATAAGAGGCTGAACCAACCAGATGATAAGTTAGAAGGAGACAAAGGTTGAGAGACCCTCAAGAATGAGACAAAAGAACACACAAGAAAAAAAATATTGTGGACAGGGGACAAAGAACAATGAAGAACTACCTATGAGATGCTTTTCACATTCTTAAATTTCTATAAATAGCTGTTCTCGACATATGCTGTTTGGACAATCACCTTATTCCTATCCTGTCCTGTCCTGTCCTGTCCTGTCCTGTCCTGACCTGACCTGTCCTGACCTGACCTGACCTGACCTGACCTGTCCTGACCTGACCTGTCCTGTCCTAACTTACCCGTCTTATTTCATCCTACCCTGTCCTGTCCTCTCCTGTCCTGTCCTCTCCTGTCCTGTCCTACCCGTCCTGTCCTATCCTATCCGATCCGATCCGATCCGGTCCTGTCTTGTCCTGTCCTGTCCTGTCCTGCAGCATAAGTTGTTTCAGCAAAATATGTTTATGTTCAAGTCAGACTCAATTACAACTTGCTGTTTTTGTAACTGGTACATTGTCTTCATTTTAGCCATATTCAACCAGTTAGTTATGACTGATGTATGACGCAATCAACACAGAGGTTTTTTCAAGCAGCAATTTACTTAATAATTGTTATGTTACACCAAACTTATCTACATTCATGGCCATTTTTCTGTTGCTATTTGTCATGGATGCAGCTGTTTTTTTTTTGTTTTTTTTTACTTTGGCATAGAGAGATGTTGATGCCTCAATTCTAAATTAAAAAGCACAGATTGGTGGATTGTTTCTCCAACCCATGAAATAGCTGTCAGTGTGCAAAACACCAGACATACTTGACTGTAACTGGTCTGGTCTGGAACCAGGCAAAGAGGGATCATTGAATGGTTTGAAGAGGATGAAAATATTGTAAATCATATGCTGTGGCCTTCAAAAACACCAGGGGACAGATGTATAAACTGTGCATGCGGATGCTGAGATAGCTGCGGGCTATCTCAGCATCATGTGAGCCCTCATCTCTCTGTTAATGATCGCTTACTTTTATCCTGAATCGTGAAGGACTTTGTAAAGTCTGTTTCACCATGAGCACAATGAATGCATCATTGATCATCCCTTTGACATTTAATGATAATGAGGATTTAGTTTTTTCACAATGATGTTTTGCAGAAACATGTTTAATTAGTGGTACGGACACTAAAAATATCCACGGTCCTGCATAATGACAGCAGGTCTGGCTCTTCTGGAGAACCTTGTGATGCAACACAGCTGGTGAAGAAGACCTTCTTTGTCATATTTCTCACTGACACGTCTCATGTTTGCTGGAGTGGGCACAACTATTGATATGTAAACGTATTTTTAAGGGTGTTTCTCCATCCATTTATGGATTTAAAGGCGCTGTATGTAAGAATGTGGCCAAAACGGTTACTGCACTCAAATTCAAAATACTGCCGTGAGTCGTGTCCGCCCCCCCTCCCCTACAGATTCGAGGTTGCTGGACAGCGGCACGCTGGAGACTGATTTGTTTGCCCACGGGCGGCTGCCGTGGCAGGGCTGCGTCGCCGCGTCCTTGATCTTCGGTTTTCCAGCGGACCATTCGAGCAAGTCCGGCTTCTCTGCTGCTAACGTTGCTGCCGGGATACAGCTGAGGAGGAGCCGGCTGCTAATGCTATGTACCGGGACACTGCTAATGCTGCTGTAGCTCAGTCGTAATTGTAACTGATGCTGAGACTCTACTGACTACGTGACTGGTAGACGGCGGTGGGTGGCGCAACAGGCCAAAACACAAATTCAAAACATAAACATGATTTGCGGACCGTAAAATATTTTTTTAAATGCAAATATTCTGGCCGTACTGTTGTCGGTGAGATCAGTATGTTATATGAACATTATTCCTTAGTCTCTGTGACATATTAGGAGGATTTTATGACTATTTTCTTTAGATTTCTTACATATAGCTCCTGTAACTATATAAGAAATAATGATAGCGATTTAGAAAAACAGAATCAAGCATATGCACGGCTTTATAAACCTGACCAAAAGAATGCATATGCATATTTCTGTCTTTGTTGCATACATACAGTTTTATACATCTCATATTTTGTACATTTAGCATCAGATCTTGACCCAGTTGATCACCTATGGGGGATGTGGACAAAATTCTCTGCCAAATGACCAATTGTAACATGAAAATGTCATATTGCTAGGTTGTCCTCTCTAAGTGGACCACAAGTGACTCTGAAATATGTCACGTTTTTTTTTAAAAAAAAAAATCTGATTTATTTTAAGTACAGTGAATTTCTGGCACAGAGCTTTTATTTTGAAGTGCTGTTTCCTGCCATAGAGTGAGTGACAAACAGACAGCTACCTCACAGAGACAGCCAACTAGCAACATGGCCAAATGCAAGTATGATGCTGAATGTATTAAACTGTGTGGACCTTGAAGTAATGACTAAGGAGAAATCTGGACCTCCGGCTGGACCAGTTGGGAATGCACTGGTCTAGATATTGATAGATAAAGACTGTTAAGTGATGGTAAATCTCTGCTGATCCACTAAAGCCGGTAGATTTTCTTCGTTGTCACTGAAGGGCTTTGTGACCTTTTCAAACTAAGCTATAGACGAGATCTCCTTGCTCCTATTTACGAGAAGTACAACAGACTAGGCACAGGTTTGTTTTACACCTGTGTTTCCCCCATTACATCAGTGTTCTTCTGTGGCTCCTGGCTCCTGGTTTCATTCTCAGTATTTTATGGACATTTTATGAACATATCAGTTTTACAAGGAATTTGCAATGCTAGCCGCAGCAGCTGCCAAATCCAGTAACATTTACACCACGCATCATTCATGCTTAATTCAAATATATTGGCTTTTAAAAATACTTGAGCTGAAAGGCTAGCGTCTGCCAAAAAGTGTTTGGAAAGGGTCTATTTGGTTGCATCAGCTGTGTTCATTTTTATCATTTTAGAGTACAATATGGATGTGTGTGTGTGCGTGTGTGTGTGTCTGTGACAGAGAGAGATGGAGGGAGGAGAGCGTTTGCTTGGCTTTTGGGACTCGATAACTTCTCACTGACGTGAAACATCCAGCCAGAGCTCGCTCGATTATGATGCGATTAGTTAATTGGGTGAAGATGTGGAAAGTGAATTATGTGTGTATCTCATGCTACGCCACTAATGGACGGAAAATACCTCCATCTCCGACCTCATCCTCCCCACACCCTTTAACCAGAAAAACTTCTCATAATTTCCAACTTGTGCATTCTAAAGTGAATAGATTTAGCATCTCAGATTTATATCATCTTTCCATTTGGCTTCCTAGGGCTGTCTCTCATCATGGCCACGGCTTGAGCCCGGTTGTAATTTACTGTGAGGTTGTTATCGTTACTGTAACAAAAACAGCCAACCGGCTCCTGTATTTATGTGTTTTATCTTCCTGACCCTGTGAATGCCCCTCGTTTGAAAAATGCGCCTGGTTATTAAAAACCAATCTTACCCTAGAAAATGTCTTGCTGTGTAACCACTTTCCTGTCACTCTGAAATACTGGAATGCCTTTTTATTTGCTTCTTGATTTCTGTTTTTGATTTCTGTGTTACACCACGGTGGCTTGAAGTTCAAATTACCTTGAACAGAAAAGTCAACAGTTTTTCCAGAAAACAGCAAGCGGGATTATATGGCACCTCAATTATTGTTTCCACAAAAACGGAGCCGCTCTCTCAGTCGCACGCATCGGTCTGAAGAGTACCCACTCTGTAAAAACGGCATAACAAATCCCTTTAACAGAGACACTGAGCGCCCGCCAAAGAATGTGCTGTTCACCACTCTGCGACTGAACAGGAAGAGTACTGCTTTTCCACAGGACTCCGCAGAAAATGATTTTCCCATGAGTGGTGGCATGCAATCAGGTGCATGTGTTTTCTTGGCCGTAATATCTGCTGCCAGTCGAGCCAAAGAGATCAATAGAGCAGAGTCGGGGATGAGTTAGAGCGCCATCAATCACTTCTCATCCTTCTCATCGTCTCGGTGGTGCAACAAAGATGCTGGAGACAGCTTTGAATGTTGTAGCAGCCACATGAGGAGAAGTAACAACTGAACTCCTCTTTTAACAATAGCTGCCCTCCACCTTTGTGTTGAGATGAGACTGAAGGTTAGTGATGGCAGGAAGGTATGTATCAGTGGCTAAAAATACACCGTCATCCATTCACTGCAGTCTCACTCCTCTTTGTTTTCTCTGCCTATTCATCTTCGTCAGACGCTGTTTGTTGTAATTGCTTTTATTCGACTGTATTCATCTTCGTGACCCGATAGCAAAAGGATGAACAGGGGCTGGGTCTCATCTCGTCATTTTGTGACTTAATAATGTAAATCTGCGGCCTGATATTATAGCTGGGCGCTGAATTTGCTTTACAAAGCCATTGTTTAAATTTCTTTCTTCTGCTTTATAATGAAAGAGCCTACGCATACGGTTTACATGAACCCACACAATGTAATGAAATGATGAGAGATCTACAGAACAATATCTAGGAAACACTCCCAGGTCCCTCACTGGAAGGCTTGTTCAGTAATTGTGTTTTATCATCTCTGCATGCAGCTAAATATAAAGAGAAATAAGTGTCTGCAGTGACGTGAGTGGAAATGTGCTGATTTGTACTTTCCAACCGCCCGCTTAATAAACACTGCATGTCAGTGTGATACAAGTGTTTGGATGACTCAGTGTGTGTGCAGTTCTTGTTTGTTGGAGAAAGCGGTGTAAATTGTCATTTGAAGGAACAAAAGTTAGCTTATGATGCTGCTGTTGACAAAAAGACAAATGTGAGGCGAACGATGAAGCTGTGTCATTTTGTCTTCTGTCAGCTGGAGTGGAAGTTTATATTTTACTGCAGCAGCACCTGTGAAAACAACAACTACTTTCCATTAGGATTGTTTCTTATGTACTGACACCCTCAGTTCATTAGCACAGCCTGAAAATATGCTGAAATATTGACCTGTCAACACTGCAACACTTCTTAAAGCCAGCAGCAGTCCTGCTGTAGCATGACAGAGACACATCTGTGTGGAGTATTTATAACGCAAAACCCCAAAGCTATCTTAAGAATCACATGGTTTTAATGTACTCTGTACAAACTGATCACACATTGGCACACAAACATTCACTCCAAGGTTATTACAGTTAAGTTAAACTAAAAAAAAGGTGTGCAAACACATCTTAAAAAACTGAAATAAAGATTAACAACTATACTTCAGGGGGAAAAATACAAAAACTACCTGAGACAACATTGTATGCGTATATGTAAATGTATACACTCACCAGCCACTTTATTAGGTACACCTCTTCACCTGCTTGTTAATGCAAATAGCTAATCAGCCAATCACGTGGCAGCAACTCAATACATTTAGGCATGTAGACATGGTCAAGGCGAGCTGCTGAAATTTAAACCGAGCATCAGAATGGGGAAGAAAAGCGATTTAAGTGACTTTGGATGTGGCATGGTTGTTGGTGCCAGACGGGCTGGTCTGAGTATTTCAGAAGCTGCTGATCCACTGGGATTTCCACGCATCACCATCTCCAGGGTTTTCAGACTAGGATGGTCTGAAAAAGAGAAAATATGTAGTGAGTGGTGGTTCTCTGGGTGAAAATGCCTTGTTGATGCCAGAGGTCAGAGGAGAATGGCCAGACTGGTTCAAGATGATAGAAAGGCAACAGTAACTCAAATAACCACTCGTTATAACCAAGGTCTGCAGAAGACGATCTCTGAACCAACAACACGTCCAACCTTGAAGCAGATGGGCCACAGCAGCAGAAGACCACACCAGGTACCACTCCTGTCAGCTAACAACAGGAAACTGAGGCTACAGTTCACACAGGCTCACCAAAACTGGACAATAGAAGATTGGAAAAACCTTGCCTGGTCTGATGAGTCTGGATTTCTTGGCACACTTTGGGCCCCTTAGTACCAGCTGAGCATGGTTTAAACACCACAGCCTACCTGAGTATTGTTGCTGACCGTGTCCATCCCTTTATGACCACAGTGTACACATCTTCTCACCAGATCTCAATCCATTAGAGCAGCTTTGGGATGTAGTGGAATGGGAGATTCTCATCATGGATGTGCAGCCAACAAATCTGCAGCAACTGTGTGATGCTATCATGTCAATATGGACCAAAATCTCTGAGGAATTTTTCCAGCACCTTGTTGAATCTGTGCCACAAATTAAGGCAGTTCTGAAGGCAAAAGGGGTCCAACTGCAAATGTCAAATTTGTCAGCACAAGCATGGAGGCATTGGTGCATATGTTTATTGTGACTGGGATGTCTACATGACCGTGAGTCAGCTTCCTTCCCAAAAGGCTGTGTTTGTTTTTTGAAATACCTATTCTGAACTTCTGAAATCTTGCTCCCAAAAAGTTCCCCCAATAATAAACAATAAACTCATAGTGAAACTTAAAAAAAAAAAAAGTAAAACTTAACTTTTTTGAACAATAAAACAAAACTGAACCCACTGGAGAAACTAAACTGAATTGAAAACAAAAAATTAAAGCAAAAATCATTGTAAAAACTAACGAAAAAAAAAAATATACCAATATACCATAATACCTCTGATTCACTCACACACTGTAACTGACAGCAGCAATTGAATTACATGCTCCCAGCAGGGCAAAATAAGTGTAATGACAAATATATAAGGTATCACAGTACAACATTTCAGTGGTGAAGAGAGTTCAACAAAATCTAACACAAAAACATGAAGAAAAACCCTTTTTTCCGCATTTAGAAATTGATGCTGTAGATAAAAAGAGTTACAGTACATTTACAAACACACTATTTAACACAATGCAACAACAAAGCAAGAAACGCAACTTAATTTTCCAGGACGTGCGCAGACGATTTACTGAAGTCCACCATTATGGTGCTGGAAATTAGCTGCACGTGTTTTAACGACACGACTGTGGTCTTACTGCTAATATCCTTTTACTATTCACTAATGTGTTCTAACTGATCAACTCGTCAGTATATGCCAATTTCCCAGCATCACAGCACATCAACCCTCAGAAAAACTGTACATTTTTATTACATCCATTCTCCCATCAGAACATTCCAGCTACTGTACCTTGATGTGGCAAGTGTATTTTGCATTTGAGTAACAGTGAAAGTGAAACCGTGTACATCCTCACTGGGGTCTGCAGACAGGTCTGGCTATTTCCAGTGTTTTCCATGTTTTACACACTAACTGGATCAGGGATCATACGTGCTGCTCAGCTGCTTCTGTGAGACTGTAAAGAAAATGAGATGTGACACTATCACTACGATCTCAGATGAGGTTATGATTGGTGAGGTGAAGTGATGCTGGAACGATGGTTTGTTCTCACTCACATGGAGGGAAAAAAAAAACTGAATCCAGATCATATGAATGTTTTCAATTCTGAATGAGCCATGTGGTGATAGTGACAGAAACTGTTTTCAGACATTATGATCCTTGGCTGGAAAAAATTAAAGATGTAAACTGCTTTTAGTTCACATTACACGACTGGCCGACCAGTCTTGAGTCTCCCCGACTCAAGACTGGTCGATGATTTTCACCCTGATTTTGACATCACATAGGATCCTTGGGTCGGAGGTGAGTCAGCAGATAGTCTGCCATGACGAGTCCTCATGTGTGAACAAGTCTACGAGCAAGTTGCCCCCTCGTCTGCGACTGGGACTGGATATCTGGCATGCTAGAAAACTGGAGAAGTGTGACACGACTGACAAAAGAGCATCAGCCAATGAGAGGCGGGATACGTCCCACATCAGCACGCAGGAGGATGGAAGAAATGTGAGGAGGACAAGCAGGCAAGCAGCAACAACAATGGCAGTGTGTTCATACCTGGCGATGTGTGTTTCTGTTATCTGGAGTCTTGCCAACTGCATTACATACCTGGTTTGTTCCCTGGCTGGGGGGTTCAGCTGCGGAGTTTGCGTGTTCCCCCTGTGTCAGTGTGGGTTTTCTCTGAGTACTCCAGCTTCCTCCCACAGTCCAAAGACATGCAGGTTATCTGGTGACTCTAAATTGCCCGTAGGTGTGAATGGTTGTCTGTCTCTATGTGTCAGCACTGTGATAGTCTGGCGACCTGTCCAGGGTGTACCCTGCCTCTTGCCTAATGTCAGCTGTGATAGACTTTTTTTCTGGTCACATAGAGTTGCAGAATTTTCGGGAAAACGCTCCTCACTTTCACTTTTTACCCAGCCCTCCTATCACAATGGAGGAGAGGCGAGACAATTCACCGACCACAAAGATCAGCTGTCTCATCTTACATGAACAAGTGCTGAACAACAACAATGGTGGAGAAATACATTAATATACTGTACTTCCTTGCCCACTAGATCTTATTAACAAATGTAGTATGGCTGGTCTATAACTGAATTTAAATGTCTCAAAGAAGGGAGCTTATGTTTAAGTACATGGGATTTATTGTTTTTTTATTTGTTTTGTGAAGTATCATGACATTTCACTGGTGTTTGCATGGACTACTGCATCTCTGGTATCATGACATGCCTAGCAGTGACTGTTTGATACAAGGTGATTAATGATATCTCATGTTAAAAGAATCTTGGTGGTTTATGGCGGCTGCCATTAGAGATGCTGACGCTCTGTCATTTCCCTTGTTCCATCAGATATCTGCTGAGGATCATTAAGGTCTCATCACATCGTCCTCTTTGGAGTCCTGTGTGTATTTTTTATGATATCATATAAGCGTTGGAGTTATGGGCCCTCTGTAGAGTCTTTAGTGCTCCCCTGCAGGTCGTTTGTCATGTCAACCAGAGGTCGTTCATCACAGCATTATCACATATCCGATGATTGTACTCCCAGTCTACCACTAAAGAACTGAATGGAATTTAAGTGGTAGTATTTTCTCCAATACACGTTTTAACAGCTGAAATATATGTTGCATTCCTGGGCAGCTTATGAGATATTCCATCACCAGGCGTGTGTAAGACAAATTTGTCTCTTGACAGAAATGTTTTGCCCTCCAAGAAATGCAAGACAAGGCAAATTTATATATATATAGAGCATATTTCAGCAACAAGGCCGTTCAGAGCGCTCTACATAAAACATCAAAACCATTGAGACAAAGTGCAAAAGGAACGCACCATAAAAGGACATTTAAATACAATTTAGAAACAGTCTTCAAAGAGCATGAGAATAGGAAATAAAAACAAGCTAAAAAACAATATTATTTTCTTTTAATGTGTCAGAGTGTCAGAGGTGGTTTAAGCCCACTAAACAAAAAAAAAAGAAGCCCACTGTTTGAAGCACAAATGGAGAGAGCTCAGTCCTTCCTTCCTTCCTTCCTTGCCCTCTTTCCTCCGTCCTCTCTTACATTCCTGCTTGTTGGTCATCCACAAATATCTCACTTTTAACTCTGTCTGACTGATCTTATCTTCCACCCTCCTCACCTCACTGCCCTTTTTATTTCTCCCCGCATTCATCGCCTTGCTCGAGGTTTCCTGCTCCTCTGGGAAACACCGGCCTTGTGAATGGAGCTTGAGATATTCACAGATGATGCAGGCCTTCAAGCTGTTTTTTCTCTCCTTACTGATATGGTTATGAAGATGGACTGCACATACTGTACTGCAGGTATTGATGCCTGCAAGGATATATGTAGATGTATAAGCACTGTTGTGTGTCTTTCTTGGCCCTGGACAATGGTCAGTTGCAGTGTTTTTGTTAAATGGTTTACTTCTACAAGACTTGTGCATGGCAGCTGTACTGTATGAGGTAATGTTAGTGAAAGATCATGGTGTCAGCCAGGCTAACGTTAAATGTACAATATGTAATTTTAGGTCACCAGGGATCAAAATAATAAAAGACATCACTGCAGTCAGTTTCTCCTGGTTAGGATTCATTCAGTGTGTATTGTTCAGGAGTGGAGGAGAATAGTCCTCCAGAGGTGTTAAGGCGACTGCAGCTCTGAGGTAGAGCTGGTCGTCCACTAGTCGGAAGATCGGCAGTTCGATCCCTGGCTCTTCCAGTCTGGATGTTGAAGTATCCTGTGAGTGTGTGTGAATGGTTACTGAGTAGCTAATGGCACCATGAATGGTAGCCTCGGCCACCAGTGTGATTGTGTGTGAATCGGTAAATGTGAATGTGAAATGTGTGCTTTTCGTGGTCAGGAGACTAGATAGGTGCTATACAAGCGCAGTCCATTTACCATTTTTACCATTTCCTCTCCAAAACCAAAAGACCAGAGGTGTGTCTCAAATCACATACTTCCGTTACACTTCCATGTAGTATACTGTGTGCACTATGTACTTATTGATGTAGTTCGTGAATTTCGACAGGCTAGTGTTGTCTCAAACCAAACACGGCCATTGTGCACTCACTGGAAATGACATCTGCAAATTAGCTAGTTAGCAAACTAGCATTAGCATTCGCGTTATCGTTCGGGATACCAAATGATTACAGACTGCTAAATTAACCCAATAAACATACTGCTGGATTATACCTGACAACAGTATAGTGGTGCTTAGTGCAAAAACACATGTATTTGTACAATGCAGCGACGTTCACGGTTGCACAGTCCTCGGCCGCTATTACCAGGTTGAAAAGTGGCCCCTCCCCTTCCGCTGTGTAGCCAAGATGGCGACCATTGAGGGCAAGAAGTGTCCATAGTTCCACACTCAACTTTTTGACCGTTTTGAGTGCACCATCTGGGTACTCATAGTGCACTGCATTTCTCCATACTTCTCTGTGTGAACGCACTTTTGCACTCAAAATAGTAAGTGTAAGTACAGAAGTACGTGAATTGAGACACAGTACAGGTAATTAAAATCAGGAAAAACACTGAATAAAGCAGTTTCACATTTAAAATTCAGTGTTTGTCTGGTGCTGTTCAGCTCGTTGCTAGCCTATGTGCGCTCACCGTTTTTTCTCTGGCAACTTAAAATCCACATGTTCAGGAGGTTTTTACCAGAAGCTGAATTATCCGCAGAGGTCTCTCTCCCTCTCCAAAACAAACGAACCCCGTAAATAAAGCACTGTCCCGTTAAAAACCAGTGTTTTTCCGATGATGTTGGAGTTGCCTGTGATGTTTTCTCAGCTGGTTTTGCTGATAATCAGCTGAGAGTCTGGACTTCCAGTGACTAAAATCCTTCATTTGGTTCGAAAATATTGCTGAAAACGACCAAGATCTAAAAAGTGTATCGTAAAAATGTGGCTTAAAACTGTATAAAAAGTCAGTTTATGGCAGCTTCTGGCAGACAACCCTGGCACATGCCCATAGGAGATTGTGACGCCACTGGCAGGCAACGGCAACCAAATGACACAGACCATGTCCTCAAGTAAAATTACATATTTCTTGGGGTTTGAAGGTTGTTGGAAATGTTTGGGATGATGTAGGTAGACAACTCAGCAAAATATTTAACAATAGTCTTGCAGAAAGTCAAATTCTGGTCTCCTTCATGAGAGACAGGTCCCCTGCACTTCTATCCACCACCCTGATCTCCACGTCCTTCTAGCTGCCTCGCTATTACTATTTAGCTGCTTAACGCTTCACTATACACACCAGACATTTTCCTTTCTTATATAAAAACATTTATTAAGTGCAGGTTAACTGTCTGCAAAGGATTGTCTATTTATAGCCTATGCAATATAAATCACTGTTTAAAAAGAAGAAGGTGGTACATATAGTAAGACAGGCCCAGTTGGGATTATTTTAGTTTCACCGATGAAATGTTCAGAGACAGATTTCTTGTTGTCTGTGGCAGACAGAATTGATCATATTCAAAAGCCGAACACCAGCATCAGTTACTGCAGAAGAAAACAGGAGAAACAGAGGAGCTGAAGATTAAAAAGTAAAGATTGCCTGTTGATTGAAAAGCTGTCGTCACAACGTACATCTGGGTTAATAATTTCGCTCTGGCGCAGCGGCGCAGCCCATTTTAATGTTCTCCGCCATCAGCTCCATCCTTCGTTATCACCCAAATTTAGACTGCATGGAGATGGATGCCAGGCGTCAGCTCATCAACGAGGCCACTCCTGCATTGATTAATGGGGTCCTTGCTATTTTGAGGTCACAGGGGTTTGCCTGAGCGGATAAAGCAGTGAATGAATTCGCCGCAGAGCGCTGGTCTCTGCTGGTCTCCTCCATACTCAAATGAAAAAGTAATGTGCGTGGTGTTAAACCCCCTGAGTTTTTCCACAGAGAGTGGTTTTTGATCTTGTTTAAAGCTCTAAAGTTTGAAGCACAAGGTCAATTCGTCTTGACGATGGCCTTCGTTTTTGCACTGACCACCTCTGCTGAAACTCTTTTGATTTAAACTCTGCTGACCTGTGAGATTCTTGTTTTCTGCCGCAGCCGTCCTGAATGAATTGAGGCCTCTAACTTTATTTTTCTCCCTCTGCTGATTCATCTTCCACACATACAGTTGGTGTATTTATCTATGAGTTTGACCTTTGAGTAGGTGGCTGTACACACCACAGGGGAGCGTGGGCGTGGTGGTTCCAGTGGCTGATGGTCAGCACGCCATCTGGACACGTGATGCCTTTATGCAAGACACAAAGGTATTAGTTTTCCAAACTCTGTGGGGTTAGTCCAGGACGCTTTTCCATGTCCGCCTCTCATTACATCGTGACAATGAGAGCTGTGTGTGTCTCTGCCACTCCTCGACCTCAGTGACTGTATGTCTGGGTGCCTCATTATCCCCTCACCTGGCACCATTTATACTTGTTTGTCTAGAGAGAGAGTGGAGGTAGAAGTGGGGCGGAGCCCGAAGGTCCAAGTATTGACCCGTCATTGGCTGTAGAGAGTAGACTATTTTCTCTGGTGTTGATCGATGGCAAGAGTCGCTGAAAAGTGGGACGCCACTGCACTGAGCATCACGGTGGAGCAGATGAGACCGTACGAGAGAGTTGGTGTGGACACTTTTAAGTGTGGAATAGGATCAATACGCTTGCAAATGACACAGATCAATCCCTGACCATGATTGCTTCGGGTAATATCCTCTCCCATAACAGGGATAATGGGAGTGGTGTGTGAGAAATACTCAAATTAAAGTAGTGAGGATGAATCGTTGTGCCAGTCTCATCCTTAAGGGCCCTTTTTCATGTTGTCACATCAGTCTTAATTGGCAGCAGGGCTCGCTGACAGTAATCTTCTGAGGCTGGGTAATAAAAGAATCAGACTTTATCAATAGGCAGATATTGATAGGCTATGAGACAATATGATAACACCACTGACACACACAACAACAAATGCTGTGTCTCTGCGTGAGTGCCTCCACAAGATAATTACATCACTTTCATCATGTTGCCAAACACTGTTTCAAGATGCTGCCCATCAGCACACCTAACATGTCTGTTCCAGCACAGCACACGGCTGCACATGAAATATTCAGTGTGATTTGGAGTGGCCAAGTCGCCAGATGGGAATCTGTGTGGTAGGAGGAGGTGTTTGCTGTGGTTTGACCCCAGATGTGAAAGTGCGTCTGTGCAAAAACAGGTGGCTCTTTTAAAGTGGGTGTAAACAACCATACATCAGTCACATGTTAGTTTTTAAAGCAGATGTTCAGATGTACAGCATCACTGCCAACATTACAGTACTGTGATCAAACAATTAGTCACATGACGGAAAATGAACAGCTGTTTTGATAATTGTCGTCTGTTAAGCAAGACTGCCAAACGTTTTCAGTGTCTAGCTTCTTAAATAGGCCTTTTTAGGCATTTTGTAATATTTCTTTACATTTTAAAGGCAGATAATAGAAAAATAATTAAGATGATCATTAATTACAGTTTAATAAAATAATTTCATTCATCAATATTATATGAATGAATGAATGGCTTTATTTCAAGCAAAACAAAAACTTAAAAAAACAAAAAATACATCAACACACATGCTCGAAAAGGAGTATGAAGAAGTGTACACCTACATCATCCTACCTCCTTCTCACTTTTCACGTCTCATTTAAAAAAGAATATTGTCAACAACTATCCCAAACAAATTCACAACCATTAATATAGATAAATAAACAACAGTCTAAGATAATAAATATACAAACCCCATCTCAACCAAGCATAGATAAATCATCAGCACCAGACCTCTTGGTCTGTATACCTGGTGCCAATATATTGTGTATGTTCATCTTTTTAAAATACACAGACTTTTAAAAGTTGTATGAACACAATGTTTTGTTTTGTTTTTTTAATTTAATTTTTTTCTCTTAAATTATTCCCTCCCCCCCTCCTGTGACAAAACAGTTTTTGAATTAGAAGTAGATTATTTCTTTGTACTGTTTTAAATCTAACCAAGTCCTGCCATGCCTGTGACTTTAAAAACAGTGTGTTCATGTGCTCCCTATATCCAACGTTATGTACACTCCTAGTGGCTTTTTTTTGTTGTTGTCATATGTGCTATATATTTAAATTGCGCCAGACCTCCACACAGTGTGTATGTATATAGTGATATATGGTCCAGTATGTGTCTTGATTTCCCCCAACTGCAATGCTCATTGCCAGCTTTGATTGAATGTGACTTATTTGAAGTTTCCAGCTGATTTCCTGATCCAGTATCACTCTCTGAAATTTATTTTCACACACTCTTTTGAAATCAACATGATCTATCTTAATTTGCACTCGCGACAGTTTGTTTTTGCCAAACCATCTTTTCAATATTGCAGTTGAAATAAAAACAGTTTTACTAAAAATGAATGTCTGCTGTAGGAATCCTGGTCTATAGTACATAGTTTTTCAAACATTATCACAAATGTATCGTGTCCATTTATGAATAGAATCACAGGTCAGTTGTAAGTAGGGAAATTCATTTTCTAAAAAAAATAATAACAGTTAAGCCCTCATTTATTAGTCATTGTCAGACATACTGTCATCATGACATTTTAGTGTTTTACTTTTTGATATCAGCTACATAGTTGGCCAGTTACAGTATGATGACACAAGTCTGGTTTTGGGTTTATGTTCGTTATATGTGCAGTGTTTAGTGAGAGAATAAAATAACCTCCTAATGCTTCAGAATATGAGGTAAATATGCGATAATGAAATGACTTGTGATAAATAAAGGAATGTTAAAGTGTACCCAGTTCTTCACTTAGACTTGCACAGTACCTGTGCTTGTACCACGTCGTCTCTCCTGTATCCAAAATATTAACAGACGGGGGACGTGCTGTTCTTTTAGGCACCAGTTTCTCGCTGGCATCTGTGCTTTTTGTCTCATCTTATCATATTTATCTCCAGCAGTACAGCAGCACTAGTCTAATAAACCTTACTTGCATATATACAGATTCAGCCCAATCAGACGGTGCCTGACAGCGAGTGCTCTGTCTTATTGACCAGAGAGTTTAATCCATGGTGTGTATCAGATAGAATAGCACCTACAGAAAGATTGGAATGAATTTTTACTATACTCAGAGTGCAAGTTTTTTTTCAAAAAAATTTCAATTAAACATTGTGCAACCCTACAAACTACCAATTATAGGGTTGGTGGGTGTAGTCGGGTAGAAAGAAAATAGTTCCTGCATGAAACTGTTCACAACAAGGGCTGTGAATTATCTTGGATAACTGCATCATGATTTATGGAAAGAGACATTGTTGTTGAGGTTTTTTTCAGCGTTTTTTTTTTTTTAGCACTCTGGGCACCGCATGTCGAGTATGTAGTTCCATTACACTAGAGCGAAGGCAGACATCTTTACCACCAATGTCTCTTAACAACTCAACAACTCACACCAAAATAATCTAGATTAATTAAAAAGTGCATCAGGTAAGAGGAGAAGTATGTATTTTTGTTTTTGTTGTGAACTGTCCCTTTAAGACGCTTTTATATAATTCATTATTCATAATTAAAGTGCAGCTCTTGTCATTTTTAAACAGCACAAATGGCAGTTTCGATATGGAAATGATTGATCATCCAGTCTCAGTTGCAGGTGGTGTTCATGAACAGTGGGAAGCTGCGCAGTCAGAGTCTGGCTCATTTATGAAGTCAGACTTGTTCAGTTCCTCCCCTTTTCTTTCCATTACGAGTCCTCCTCCAGCTCTGCTGATGGAGTTTTAATCTGCACAGCCTCTTTACGTGCCTCGACATGAGAGGAGAGAACACATTAAACTGGAGTGAGGCTGCTTTACGGGTTTGCACACTTGCGGTTTTATCCAGATGTATTTCTCTTTCTTTTTCTACCGAGCGTGTTAAAGGCCCTTAACTTTTCATTATACACCCATGGCAGTTTGTGCTGAATTTTCATTATGGTCTCTTTGCTGTGTTCAAACGAAGAAAGAGCATGAAATAGTTGTGCACTGTGGGTGGTCTCTGTGGCTCTATCTCCTCGTAGGGCCTTCGCATTTTGTTTTTTACTAATAGCACATCAATCCATAGCACAGATAACTGTGTGTGTGTTCTTACACAGGCTCCTCTTGTGTTTCTTTTTCGGGCATTGAGCTGTGATATCTCTGCCCAGCTGTCTAGCTAACTCTATTTCCAGCACTGCTGTGATGGGGGAAGCATAACAGGATGATGCACCCTGTCCATCTGCTTTTTGCACTAATTATCTTTTTGGGGCTCAGTGGGAAACGAGGTGCGCTGATGTAGTAATTGCTTATACAACATAACACCAACCAGAGTGGCATTCATGCTTTTAAAAAAGAGGTGCAAAATATAGTCATTATAGCAAAATAAACAGTGCAAAGCTGCTGTTTTAACTGGATGTCTATTGCTGCAATATATTTCTAAATATTTAACAAAACACAGACTGTGCATTAGGAGCTGAAAGAGAGCAAGTGTGTGTATCTCATGTATTACATGATGTGATGTGTGATATTTAAGGTATTTAATTTAACAGCAAGGCCGTCTTGTCTCAACCCACAGTACCACTTTGTCCATCTTGTCAGGAAGAGCACAAGCAGAAATGTTGCACATCTAATCAAAGACTTTAATCACTTCTCTAATATCAGCAAGACACAACTGAACATCAGCCCTTGCTGCACAGCAGGAAAAAAGCCTTGTGCAAAGTGTTGCTTTTTAAACTACTGTAGGGACATAAAACTGAGCAAAAGGTTTCACCGTCTGAAGCCAGCAAGCAGAACGAGCACCGCTTGAATTAAAAGTTTTCATGTTTGATGGGGGAGGAAGTAGAGGCACCAAAAAGATGCTGACAGGTTCATCTAGCAGCGAGCTGAAGCCTAATGTACTCCCATTTCACATGACAACATTTCACATTACCACATCAGCGCCCTGCCAGTAAACTTGAATTAATGATCGTCATGCTACACCTACACCATGTTAAACGGGAGCACCACCTAAACTGAGAATCCCAATATGTTATTTTCATGGCCTAGAAAAATGTAATCAATATTTATGAACATGAGCTTCTCTCTCTTTTAAAGCCAGAAACCAGAGCAGGAAGTCTCAAACTTGTGATGGCATAGGGTTTTAAGTCTGGAGCTGCTCATAGACAATGAATGGGAACCTGATTTTATGGACCCTTTTCTATACACCAATAAAATATATTTGACTGTTGTGTTCTCGGTTCTGAAACAGAAAATATACCTATATACTGAGAACATTCCCCTGGGTGCTCGCAGTGTCATCTAAAACATCTTTCCCAGTTCGTTGTCTATAGAGCGGCTCCAGACTTTATACCCTATGACATCACAAATCTGAGTATTAGCACTCTAGTTTTTGAATTTGGGAGAGTTGTTCATATTTACTGTTATTTTTGTACAGTCTTAGACCACAGGAATAACATGTATGAATTGTAAAAACAGGTGAAGTTGCATGGATTCAAATGTGAAATACAGAAAACACTTTACATTAACTAATCCCAGTAATGCTCCATTACGTCAACAATTTTTATTCTGTCTTTCCATGAGTTGGAAGAAGGCTTGTTCTGAGTTTGGTCTGGAGCACGGGTTGCTAACGTTAGCTTACAGAGCACTGCTAGAATCAGAATCAGCATGCCTTTTCTTGTCATTGTGCTACTCCTGTAAGATGCTGGCAGTTAAAACTACATCCTCCACACATTCAACTGTCCAGTCCTCACACTAATGAATAAAGTGTACTAGGTAAAAAACGTCTGTTAATATTGCACATATAGTACAGTAGATTGATAATAAATATTGCACATAAAATGTAGTAATTAAGTTCATCCTGTGTATTTGAATCCGTTCAATATCCTTATTGCTGTGGGGAAAAACCTGTGTTGAAGTCTGTTTGTCTGGGTTCTGAATGATCTGTAGCGCTTTCCAGAGGGCAGCGAATCAAACAGACGATATCCTGGGTGAGTGCAGTCTTTGATGGCGGCCAAGGCTCCGCTGAGGTAGCGGGTGTTAGCGACCACTTCCAGGGAAGGAGGAGGAAAGCCGATTATTTTTTGTGCTGTGTTATTAGTCTTTGCAGAGCCTTTTTGTCTGCTGCTGTACAGCGGGCACACCAGACTGTAATACAGTACACCAGGATACTTTAGTGTGGACTTACAGTGAAGCATAGTTTTTTCCCCAGCCCAGTCTCACTCCAAAGTTGTCGAAAACCACCGCTTGGCAAGTGACCACTGACAAAAAAGTTGTCCTTTCATGTCAGCATGATACTCAGCCGGTCGCCGTGATTGTTTAATGGTACCCCGTGGCGTCAGGAGGAAATGTGGCAGGACACAGATGAAAGTTAAGGTAGCTGAAGTCCAAGTAGGGCGGGTAGGAGGGGAGGTGGATGAACAACCACTGACTTTCACCTGGGAGGCTAGTATTCACTTCCCGTGAGATTGTAAAGCCAAACCCTGTAATTTCTTTACAGGCAGAAGTTGACACGATGTACCAGAACATCAGCCATCAGTGTACCCAGGGCACCTTGCACATATGTGGACGTGGAAAGTCCATAACCAAACGTCGATTTGTGATGAGGTCGGAGTGAGAATGTGTTGTTGCACCGTTTCTTAGGGAAGGATTTCCACCACTGCCTATTGTGACTCTGCTCCGAGGGCCTAAGTGGCACTTGAAAACAAGAGGTGGGGGTAGAAAATAGAAATGGTATCAGGCCCAAGCCACACAACACTATGCCAGCCAGTCAGCAACAGGGGGCATTTGTGCTCATGGCTGTGGATGTATAAAGAGAAAGGCAGTGGGAGCAAGAGGGAGGTGACAGGAGCACTGATAGGAGGGTGAATTTATTTGGGCGATGAGTTCAAATATCAATCTTTCTTTCAATTTACTGACTCTGCCTTTAATGGTAATAATATACCTGTACTTACCTTAACCTCCGTCTCCTGCTTGGCACCGAACATCAGACAGACACAGTTAGCGATTAGCTGTTGAACACAGTGGAGCATTAAGCAGCTTAAGAGCCAGATAGCCAGAGAGGGAGTAAATATTAGACTTAGCTACATTCATCAGGTGGCGTTGGCCAAAAACACAATTCCAAATAAAAGATAATATTGCACCACAACTGGTGGATATGTTGGAAACTTCACTGTGGAAAATATACATTGTCTCTGTTTAGGTTAAAAATGCCAGCAGTGTCAGTGTTTCTGCTGCTGTTGGGCATGGTGGCAGTTTTTGCTGCTACAAGAGCCTCTGTCCTCAATGTGAAGTCATATAAAAAGCCTACTGTTTTGCACTGTTGATCTATCCTGGGAAGTCTCTCACCTCTGGAAGCACATAAAGCTGTAGTGACGCCCTCAGGCAGAGGGACGCAAATTAATCTTATCACAGCCAAACTCTCCCTGTAGTCTTTCCTTCTTGCAGTGATGTCAGGACATGTCAGCTGAGGTAAACCTGGCTGAGCAGCAATACTGAGAGCACTGGCACGTATTATGGATTTAATGGAAATAGCAACCATGTGCGTATTTACTCTCAAAACATCTGGAATCTGCAGAACAACAAAAATAAAAAGATTAAATGATGTAAAAAGGAAGTTCTCTGTCTACAAAGTAGACACCGAGTAGGAAATTGTAATTGAAAATCTTGGCAAACGACAAAATGTCATGTGTTGTCTTTGGAATCTTTTCCAAATATTTCAAACCTTCCATTGTGGTGGGGAGAACTTCCTTTCCTTAACCCAAACATAAACAGCATGGCGGCCCCGCTACAAACCAGGACGTCACTGAAAATATGCATTCAAGTTGTAGTGCATGTGTTTGTTATTCTTAATGTAACCACAGCCATTTGAAAACCCTCATGTTATGCCCTCTGTTGTGTGGATGCACAGAGCACCAGCAGGTCTGCGTGCCTTATTTCTCCAGTGGGCTACTGTGTGTCGCCAGTGTTATTGAAACTGTGTCATTCTCCTAAACACCGTGCACAGCAAAAAGCCTCACACACCAACAAACGAACCCACAGGACTCCTCCTAAACACCTCGCTGTAGAGATGTCATGAAAATCCTCGCTCCCGTTCTCTCTCTCTGAGCCAACTTTGCAAGTTCATTTGCACTCGTCTAATCTCCTGAACACATTTTGCTCATTCTGCTCTCTCTTTCAATGCCTCTTGCAGACTGAGATGCATAACATCAGCGTAATGGGGAAGGCGCAACACAATGCCTCCCCCTCCAACAGCTTGACAAAATACAGAGCGCATCTCTGGCTCAGCCTTTCAGAGAGCCAGGTGCATTATGGAAATTATTCAATCGTCTTCAGTCTTGTGGCACTGTCCTCTGAGCTTTACAGTCACACTGATTTCCACGGCTCACTGTCAGCGCTGTGGCTCATAGCAGGTAGCGGCTGATGCACAGAACACATGCACACACATGCTGTCTTGCAAAGTGTTTGTGCTTATTCGTGTGACTGTGCTGAACAAGTAATAATCCAACAGTGTATGACACATCTCTAAAATCTACTCCTCCACCATGTAAGCCTCTGACTGTGCACTGAGAGGGCCGGTAGCTGCTGGAAAACACCAACACATTGTCAGGCTGAATGTAAAGAATGCTTTGAGAGATGAAATGCATGGCTGACTGTGGAGGAATGTAACTGCATGACCTCACAGTGGAGGTCATGTCTCTGGGTCACAGACGCTGTAAAAGGAGGCAGATGGACTACTGTGGGTAATTATGTTGACGACGCTTTTATGAATGACGTTCTACTCTTTGGATCTAAACATAGCTTCAAAGCCATATCGCCTAATTGTAGATAGAGAACACATTATCCTCAACATAATGTAGTTGAACTACTTTATATTTTTGACATGATTTATGAGCATTTGAACACATTTTATCTTGACTCTCGTGACAACAGAAATGTTACGCTAAAAATTGTTCAATAATCTATTCACAGAAAACATACAGATCCTGAAGAAGTAAACAATAGCAGACACACCCCACAAGCGTGCTTACAAGACAGACAGACATCTGAGACGTTGACAGACACGACTTCTTTTATGACCCCGAACAAGTCTTTTATAAGGTTTTAGGTTTCCCTTTTTATCCTCGTCTCCTCATAAAGTTACTAAGGATAACACAGAGCTGACATTAACGTGACAAACACTTCCCCTCGTTCCCTCATCTTTGTTTAAGATGTAAAGTGAAAAAAACAGGTTGTGGTTAGTTTATGTGAGGTATGTCTTCAACCCTAGCTGTGGCATTTGAGAATAATATCTTCTGCCAAAGCATGCAATACACTGCGCCCCTCAACAGACGATGAACTGTAGCTTGAATCTAATGACATGGTGTAAAACAAACTTTGAGTTCCATACAGTGCTACATGCTGATTCTACCGAGGTTTTAACTACATAGAAAATTAAGTACTTCGTAAACACTTTAATGTTTAAGCACCGGTCTATTTAAGCCGGGATGGGCAGTTTTAGTTTGGCATCAATGAGGAAAAATCCCATAATAAACTTTGAGCATCTTGAAATTAAAGTGGACTGAGAGAAAACTTCTGCACCTCCTTTTGCCTCCATTTTCAGGCTTTAGAAAATCTAGGCTGTGATGCGAGACTTTGACCAAGACAGTTGCTATTCCAGGATTGGCAACAACTGCCTGCACAGCAAAGCAACCCAAAAAAGCGAAGAGTCAAAAAGAAAGTCACAGGGAACAGCCCAAAATCCCCACCTGACAGCAAAATTTCCGTGGCTGCCGTTACACAGGTTAGACCCGAAGCTGCCGCTGGCCACCAGCCTGCCCTCACACCAGACTTTGGGGGCTTCGTGTTGGTCAATTTTGAGCCATTAAAGCCACCATCCCAAGGCTGGTCCTGAGCTGCTGTCTGCTCTCCTCCTGGAGAAGCAGTCCACAGCAGTGGGTTAGCGACGTGGGAGGACCGTGGGGTAGCTAGCTTGCTAATCTGCTGATTTGTCTTATTTGTGGTGTGATAAACAGAGGGAGAACTAGACGGGGAGGAGCCAAGCGAATACGCTGTGAACAACTGTACAATAAAATAAGATTATATAAATATAAATAAATATAAATTTATCATTATTATTATTATTATTATTATCCTAAACCAACTAGTCTCTGTAGTCATGCCCAAACCTCATCAATTCAACCATCAAAGGCAACAATTACTAGCCATCCTAGGAAAAACAAATGCACTAGGTCAGTGTATGAAAGGCGCGCTAGTGCCTGATATGCCCGCGGTCGTCTGGTGGGAGGGACTAAAGGAGGAAAAGGGGAGAGGTAGGTAGGACATTTAAATTAAAACCAGTGTTAGCCTCAGCATTATAAAGGTCAGATTTATACCTTTGCACATTGAATCTCTTTGGTCTTTGAACTGTTGATTGGACTAAAGCATTGTAGGACATCACTTTGGGATCTAAGAACTTTTTAGGCATTATTTAGATTTTTTCCCTTTTTGTACCTTTTTATATACAATCAAACATTAAAGGGGTACTCCAGCAATTTAATATGGCACCTCCTTGAATTTTGCTAATGGCTAATGTTACACCTTCTTACAGGACATAGTTTCCTTTTCGCAACTCTAAAACAGTAGAGTAGAGCAGCGAATAATTGATTTGCAGGAAAACTGCTTTTTTATCTGAGTGTAAAACTACTTTAAAGTGTATAAATAAATGACAAGGTATCTTATCGGTGCATAGACTTGTGTACTTGCTGATACCTGATCCAGCATATTAGGCAGTATCAGAGGCATTTCTTTCACTGGTATTGGCATCAGAACAACTCAGCCTAGTATGAGCCAAACTCCAAAAACAAACCTGGTATGATTCTCTCACTCGTATTTCTTTTACCATCTCTGCCTAGTAAGTGTTTCCGTCCTTTCAAACACCTACCTGCAGTTTGTAACAAAGATTTTTTGTTAAACCCATGATAAGATAATCTTGACATCATCAATGTTCAGAAAGCTCCCGCAACAGCTACAGATGAATTTTCTTTTACTGGTGGAGTTGTACTCAACAACATTATGTGTAAAATTAATGTAGAAAATAACTGTCGGATTGATTCAGAATGGTTGATAACGAGAATTTAAAATGTGTTCACACCATTAAAGTTATAAAACTTACATGCACTTCTTGTCGTATTTTCTGTTGGTACATTATGTTAAAGTTAATCCAATTCAATTTATCAGCTGGGAGCAAAGTATAACATGGTTTTGAATTGACACACAGCTGAAATGGCAGGGCAGGAGGAAAAGATTCTTATTATCTACAAATACACAGACAATTAAATATCTGCTTTGATATCAACCTTAATTAAAAACCACGATGGAGTTCTGTGAAAGCAAAACCTAATGATGAATCAACAACCAGCAGAGAATTTGTTTTCAGGACCATGGACAGCATCAGAGGATGAGTGAGAGCTTCTTCTGTAACCACCTGATGTGAGAAACCCAATCAGATCAGATCAGATCAGATCATTACAGCATCGTTAGTCTGTTGGTGCTCTGTGACCCAATTAACACACAACCAGGAGTCCACACAACTGTCTTTTTAATGACTGTCAGAGGGAAGATTACAGTCACTCTGTCAGTGTGGCTCTAGACTGCTTTTCTCTATATATCATTTGTAGGAATAAATAAAGAAGTCCTTCACCTGATACACAATCCATACCTTACACAGACGGGGGCAGGTTTAGAAACTGTGGGGCACAATTAGGAAATGAATGCCAAATAAAAAAATTTACATATTCAGATAGGATATAATAATAGATAGCTGCCATGTGTAACTCTGTGCCACCTCTCAGCCAGTTGCTAGAGAGCAATGTTGGCATTATATGTTATTACAAACAACGAATACTTTACATTTGTACATTTCATACATATGATATCAAGGTTTCTAAAGTGACGTAGTATGTACGCTGACTTTGTTATGAGGGGATGATGGATGGCGAGTCAGGCGCCTGCCAAGCTGCAGAAACCAGTTGTGATTTAGTGGATCATTGCTGTGTTTCCATCGGCTTTTAGGCTCCAAACGTAGGTGTCTTGCAGCGATCCGTCTGTGTTTTTCCAGAGGCTGAACATGGTAGTTTTGTTGCAACCCTTTCCACGAGAGAGAGACACGAGACATTGCTTCTTTTCCTGCCAAGATATTGACAGAAAAAGCAGCAAGACATTGCCAGGATTGTGCCCACAAAACCTGGTACATTAAGCCAAAAGAATGATCTTGTCCTAACCATAACCAAGTGTTTTTTGTGCCTAAGCATAACCATGTTAACCATAGTGTTTAAAATGTAACTGCTAAATAATTTTAGCTTATTGCTTATTTGCAGAAACGTACACTGCCAACATTTTTTCCGGCGACTTCATTGCCTTCACCCCTCTGGCCCTGTCTCTGTACAAATTCAAATTCAAATCCATGACAGATGATATAATACACTGAAGAGTGTGTGGACATTTGTCACTGGTCTTCCAACTACAACCCTTTTCCCAAACAAATCAATTAAATTATGCAAATCAAAGCAGCACTTACCACTCGCTCAGTGTCGCGAGGTCTCTTTCTGTTCTGTTTGAGGGATGGAGGACTCGTTTGAAAGAGGTGATTGGGTGAGCGGGTGAGGACAGATGTCTCTATGTTGCTCTTGTGATGATGCGTTTGTGTGTGTGTGTGTGTGTGTGTGTGTGTGTGTGTGTGTGTGTGTGTGTAAGCCTGCTTAATTTTCAGCTGCTGCTGTTTGGAAGGTTAAGAGTGATCACTCTGCTGGAAGTGCGGAGCTAGACACTCCAGATTAATTCTGTCGCCTATAAGCGTAGAGCATCATGACACACGGGGACGGGGCCGGCTGAAAACAACAGTTTGTGAGATTAATTAGTGAACTTGGTTGAGAGCTTAATGACGCTGTCAGGGTGCTTTTCAGTACTTCTCTACCCCCTTTTAAAGTAAATATATTCAAAATGGAAACACGAGTTTGGCTATGGATGAAGGGAGTTGATTGTCACTGTGTAATTTTCGGTCTGACAACCTTGTAAGTGCGAGAGGCGTAGGTGTGCCGGTGACAGGGAGCTTGCTTTTCAGATGACAGCACCACAATGCTTGTCACTAGATGTTTTCCTCCAATCAAAATCACATTATTCAAATCTTTGGAAATGTCAACAGAGCAAACCTCAAACTTTTGATACTTAATGCATTTACTTCTCTGCGATCCCCCGGCAGCTCTCTGAGCTGTGCGACAGAGCAAGAGGAGAACGTATGGGTCGAGGAATAATGACATAATCGTTCTCATGGCTGTGGAAAATTCTGACCCCCCGTTTTGGCTCTGTGAATGTCAAAGACGGCCCGACTGGGGTCAGATCAGCACAGTCCTGTACTGTGCTGTGTTGTTTAATGAGACACTAGAACACTGCGCACCCACCATTTCCACACAGGCGCCTTTCTAACGCTGGATGTAATCCTGATGACCCCCAATTTTTAAGCTTGAAAGACTTCCTTTGAACTCTGTGATACAGTTCACAACGAGCTGGTGAACATAATGGAGCATTTAGCAGCTAAAGGGACAGATATTTCTCTCAGGAGTTGGTTGAGACCAAAAACAGAGCTAAAAGAGAAGTATTATCCTCGACTTACACCCATCAGGTGGTAAGAAACTGGACTCCTATGAATGATATGTTGCTCTGTTTACTTCTGGATGTGTAGTGAAACAACCAATTATTTTCTCAGAAGTTTGTCATTTCAAATTAAAGGTCCAGTGTGAAGGAATTAGGGGGATTTATTGTTTTCATTAGTTTAAAATCACCTGAAATCATCTGTTTTCATTACCTAAGAATGTGCCGTTTGTATCTACACATGGAGGGGGTCTTCTTTCACAGAGTCCACCATGTTGCTCTACGGTAGCCTAGAATGGACCAAATATTGGCTCTCGATAGTGCCATATGCATTTTTGCATAGGCCACTGTAGTTCTCCAACATGCTTTCCCAACCTGCTCTCGAACCTCAACAACAAAAAACTAAAAAACCTCAACCTTGGTTTATTTCCACTGACTTCCAAAACAACTTTTATGACTGACTTTTGGTTTGTTTTGCTGTTGATATTGAATATGATGTGCTGTTCAAAGGGTAGGTGTTATAAGCTGTAGCTTCATGCTACACATTTTTTGGACTGCAGAAGTGTCTACGTTATGGTAAATTAATGTCTTGCACTGTACTATTTGATAATGTGTCATTTTCTGTGAGAGGCTGTGACTTTATTTACATGAATTTGTAGATTAATACATGATGATTTTATTTCCATAACAAACCAGAAAAAAATTCTAAATTCTAAATCTTATGACATGTCACATATGTCACGTCACATGTCACTATCATATCATGTTATACATACTATCACACTAAGCTACGTTGTTACTAAAAGACATCAAACCTTGACGTGAACACCGCTCTCCTTGGTGAAAGTACCCTGCCTATCCTGTATCGGCTTCTTCAGTATTTGTTCAACCTTTCTTTCTCCTCTGCTCCTGTAGTAAAATCTATGGCCATTAGAGGGCGCCACCTTACAATAAAAATAAGTATGGGTCATAACATGCTGCTTGCACAGTTGACCTTCCAGTATGTGGTCGTTTTTACGGTGAGAGTGGGCTGGCTTTTCACATAGGATAAGTTTTAGTTGGTTGCAATCTGCAACCTCACCGCTAGATGTCATAGAATCCTGCACACTAGACCTTTAAAGAGTGTCACTACTCAACTCAATACAGATTTAATGAAACTGATCATTTCCTTACTTTCAGATGACAAAGCAGAGCGTGTTCACTACTAACTCATTACCTACAGCCTATATACTAGACACTAAATAGTAAAGTGATGAATAAATTGAAATTTGGGGTAGGGATGCACAATAATATCAGCACGTCATCTGTATTTTTTTTTATTTGGCACAATTAATGAATATTGAACATGCATTGAAAAGTATTGTATTTCATGTCTCCATCTGCTGGGGGGGCATCATGATATGAGTATGCATGCATAATATGTTATTAATTCCACTACAAGAGAGACTTGACGATCACTAAAATTATGTTGGGGAAAAAGTGGATATATCGACATTGGTATCGGCTATCGGCCAAATGAGTTGTTACATCTCGGCAAAGAATCCAATGTCTAAATTAGCGACCCTAATTTCAGGCACTTAGTAGAAAATAATTATCATTTTTTGCCACACATACCAGCCCATACTATTGTGAAACTAATTGCCTGAGAGTGAAGTTCCCCCTTTTGAGACATAAAGGTTAGAGATAAGACAAAGGTCTCCAGTTTGAATTGATTATGTGTAGCTGTACAAACATGAAGCAGGGCATGACTGAAATAAGCCCTATCTGCTCCACTAAAGCCTCTCCTTAAAAAGAAAGTAGACACACAGTGTGTCGACCGCCCTTTCTTCAGCAGGCTTAAGAGGAGATCCGAGATGATAAAACACAGATGTGCTCTCACTGTTTAGCATCAAGAGCCACCGTAACTCTAAACCCCGCGCTCCTATTTCAGACAACGACGTGTTTTTGGAAGATCTATGTGATGGAAAAAAAGCATGTTATGGTTATGAAGATGGAAGGCTTCGGTTTCCTGGCGGAGGGAGCGACAGTCGGAGTGTGGAAATGGTCGGATGTTGCTTGTTTTCCAATAGCCGCAGTTTTACTGCTTGTTTCTTGCAAATCATGTTACACAAACAAGCATGATTAACTTGATATCTCAGGAAATTGAATAATAGTCCGCCTCATGGTTCACTGCAGAGAGGAAATAAGTTCTGTGATTGTGCTGCCAGGTTGTTCGTGTTCTGCTCTTCTCTCCGTGCCAGACTGGGTTCAAGAGTTTTTCACAGAGGAAAATACAGCGGACGATTCCACTTTAGTGCTCATTTCAATGATCAACAGCATATTTGTGACCAGTGGAAATGATGTTTTGGAATTTGAGATTTGATCTGCTGGTCAGTGTGGTGGTTTCAGAGGTCAGAGCATTGATGCCATCCTGTGTGATTACAGTTTTGTCTGAATGTTGTATTCATGATTCCCTCCTTTGTTATTCTGTTGTTGTGTTTAGGTTCATCTTGGTGTTCAGCTGCCTCGTCCTCTCTGTGTTCTCAACCATCCCGGCTCATCAGGACTTCTCCTCCTACTGTCTCCTCATTCTGGTAAGAAACTGGACAACCATCAGTCAATAATTAGTTAACCAGTTAAAGCTTTTTTCTGTAGTGATGATACCTTTACCCCTCAGCTTGTACTGTATTACCTAACCTTTCACCTTTTTCCCTGACCCACTGCAAGCTAGTGCCTCACCAATACACTTTATGAACCGATCAGTAACTAGAAATTGCAGTACAGATATGATCTGCCTATCCATCCATTTTACCTATGCTGTTAACTATTCCATTATATTTTTAGAAATGTATTTGGCCTTCTTCACAGTGCCAGGAAGTAAAGTAAAGTTTTGCTGGGTAAATACTTGATGCACATCCAACTGTCTCAGATGCAGGTGCGTTGGAAAATATCACTTGAGTCGTTGAACAGAAAATCCCACACACTGCTCTTGCTCAGGTTCACAATTTATTAGCAACACTAACATTTCGGTCCTCCTGGACCTTCCTCAAGAGTGTTCAAACCACAAAAAAAGATTTTATGAATGAACATATTGGCCTTGCAGCTTTCAGAAATCATTCAAAATGTTCAGCTCTTATGCCATGTATCATAAATTGGCCTTTGAGATCCCCAAACCCATTAGAGCATGACATGCCATGGTATCTCATCATTTAATCCTTTGGGAGATAGTGTTTGCAGAATTAATATCCAGTTCACTTCTCTTCTGCCCTGGAATCTAGGATAAAAAAGTTACTCTGCCTGAGAGAGGTGGTAACATGAAGACATACTCAGCAGAAGTATGTCTTCATTTTTTTGCAAACAATCTTGCAAATAGCCTTTATTGTGTAAGGAGCTTTAGTTTTCTAGGTTTTTCCTATGTTTTTCTTGTTCCCTTGTTCTTTAGTTTGTGGGATATGTGACGTATGGTGCACGGGCTGTTGTCAGTTAATTGAGAAACTAGTCCATACCCATTGGTAGCTTTGTCACCTTCTACCTATGCCAATCCCCAATGCCTGTGTGCAGTTTCACAGATTGACCACATCAGTGAGTAGAAAAACATGGGACAGACAGAATGACTGACTGACAGAATGACACACTGACAGTTTCCATGATTATGTACAGCATACCATACCATGACTTAGTCATACCAAAAATTAGAACAAAAACAAACATTGGTCCACAGGGGGAGCCACAGCGATCGGTTGCATTTTAGCCATTTTTAAGCATTTTTCTGTTGTTATAGCGCCACCCAGTTGCCAATTAGAGTTAAATTTCTCCAGTCACCTTGAGGCGTCCTGTTCTACATATCTACCAAGTTTAGTAAAAATCCATATGGCGGTTAGGCCTAGATAAGAAATAAGCTCTGTAGCGCCCCCATTTTGTTTGATGGGGTCAATAATGGAGGGGTCCCCTCAGATTATGTGTGGTCATGTGCCTACAAAGTTGCGTGGTGATCGGTGAAACCCTTGAGATGTTATACACCTTTATGTGATGAGCCACACCCTCCGCAATATTCATTGCCTTATAGAAGCTCAGTTTTAGTAAGTTTTCCAACTTTTGCCAAGAGGGAACTTTAGATATTGGTCCCTAGATTATGTTCACCGAGTTTCATGCAGATCGGTCAAACTTCCTAGGAAGAGATCCATTTGAAGTGTTTTTCAAAAAATTCAAAATGGCGGAAAATCTGTATCACCGGAAGTTATGGGTTCTTGAAGCAAATTTGTTCCTCATGAGGAGAGGCATCTCTGTGCAAAGTTTCATGTCTCTACGACATACGGGGCATGAGATATGCCCATTCAAAGTTTGCAATTTCAATTGGTTGCTATAGCACCCCCCTTTGGCCAACTGATGTAATATTGCTTCATTCGCATCCTCCCATGACCCTCTACCACTGTGCCAAATTTCACATGGATTGACCAAGTCAGTGAGGAGAAAAATGTGGAACAGACACACACACAGAGTTTTTGTCATTATATAGTAAAATGCACCCACAGCTGATGAATTCCCTCACACCTGTGCACACCTGTGAAATGGGTGAGGCAGTTTCTGTTGTTGGAAATAATGGTGTTGAAATGATGGTGTTACTATCAAATTGTGAAGCTGAGCAAGAGCTGTGTGCGGGATTTTCGGTGCAATGGCTCAAATGTAGTAAAATTAGTTTTTAAATGCTGAAACCAGACTGTAAATACCCACCTTGTGTTCAGTTGTGGACTTCACCTCAGTGTCCTCAATAGTCAAGTTGCAGAAGCCCTAAAGTGTATGTAATGAATTAGAAATGGAGGGGCGTATGGATAGAAAGCCTCAGTAAAGGGATTTGGGCTTAAGTCTAGATGAAACAGCATTTTGAGAGAATCTAGCTTCAGTATCATAAAGTAATTATGAGTGTAATGGGATAGGCAGGCGATGTATAATGTTGGGAGGAATTTTAAAAAGTGGGTGTATCATCACAGTGAGGCCCTGACGGTGTAACACTGACAGGATAGTAGTATCTGTAAAGGAGAGAGAGATGAAGCACATTGTGTTCCTCATGTAACGTTAGTTGCTGAAGCACTGCAAAATGTCTTGCACATATATAACATATATTCTGCATACGGCATTAAAAAGGTGCCCAATATGACCGGGGATGTGATCTAAAAGGGTTAAAGGGGCATTGTTCATTTAAGCTCAACTTTAATTGTGATTAAACAGTTTGAATGAGAGATTTTAAAGGTATATCACGCAAGAATTGTTGCTTGCTGGCCCACTAAAGCAAAACTGAAAGTCAACCACAGATTCAACCTGTAGTTTTAGAAAGAGCTTTGTTTCACCTTGCTTTATTCATGTTTTCTTTTTTTCCCGACGCTGTCTGTGATGTTAGTAGCTTCCTCTTCGATACGTGCTGCTTATGATCTGGCACCCAATCACTACCTTTTCATGAAGTCCTGACCTCACCTGTGCACTGTGCCCATGAACATCCTGAACACAATAAGAAATAATAAGAGTAAACACGCAGATAAACACACCGCCACACAATTCTAGTGAGTCCTAAGTGATGATTGAGATGGATTGATTTTGTGTGAGTCTATACATTGTTTTTTTTTTTGTTTTGTTTTTATTAAACTCTTATATATCTTTAAATATTTAATTAGGATAACAACACACCTCCTCTATAACAGATAGCAAACCTAGACTTCTAGATCAGTGGTTTATTTGTTTAAATGTCTGCCCCCAAGCTGGGAACTTTACTCTCTGTGAGTAATGACAGGAAATAGAGTTTAAAGTTGCCTTTAGAAAGACAATCAGGAAGGACCGAACCAGCTAGTGGTGGGCACAAAAGCAAACATGCTTTTGAAAAGACTTGGGGTGTGACATTTGAAAGTGCTAACTGAAAGGAGAAATCGTTTCTTTTATCCACTTGAGCATTCACCGCACGATTTCACCTGCAGCACTAACTACCATTTCACTAACTGCACTCTGCTAATTGCATCAGTGTTGTTATCAAATGGGAGCTGGCTCTATGTGTGCAGTAACTGTAGACCTGTCACAGTCATTATCAGATACCTTGTCAACTTGGTGTCCGTTTTAATGACAAAAACACTGCAGTAATGGTGTGTATAATGATATATGATGATGTATTTGTGATCTACATTGACGAGCAGTGACTAATATTCAGTGCCTGGAAAACCACACATCAGCATGCTGCCAAAACAACTGTTGTTTCTGTCTTTGTTGAACAGGAGTTTGTGATGATTGTGGTGTTTGGGTTGGAGTACATCATCCGTATCTGGTCGGCAGGATGCTGCTGTCGCTACAGAGGATGGCAGGGACGACTCCGCTTCGCCAGGAAGCCTTTCTGCGTCATAGGTGAGCTGCTGGAGTACACCTTTTTTGTCGAGTGTCTCTTGTTGGAAACAGACACAGATGATCCCCACCTCCTAAAAAGTAATCTTTTCCAGCAGGAGCACCATTTCATCTTCTTTATTGTCTCACATTTCAGTTGCCTTCCACTTGTGCTCCAGCGGACTGTGAACGCAGTCTGATGTTAGACGTAAGCACGGTTCCACGGCACGCTATTGACCGTGGTTTGCTCGTGTCGTTTTCAGTTGTGGTCAGAGCTCATAAGAGCGGAGAGCATTTACGTAATGAGGTTGCATTAAGTGACTTTTATTCTTTCCACTGTTTAGACATGGATCTCTCTGCTGCTTCTTGGAAACTGCAGTAGGGCGCTCGAGGGAGGGAGAGCAGGGCTTGGAGCTCACACAGGGTGCCGTGAGCGCCTGTCGTCACACGGTGTAGCTTTGCCAGCACTGAGGGAATATGAGTAAAATAAAAGGAGAGACAGAAGCAGAGGGACTGAGTGTGACAGAGAAAATGAGAGAGAAAGAATGAAAGTCAGAGGAGCTGAGCAGCAGAGAGACAGATGGAAGTGATGCAGGTGATGATCAGTCGCATCATGTGTTTGTGGCTGTCACAAATACACCTAATTCATAGCTTCCATTCTTTCTGTGTTCTTGCTGCCTCACAAAGAAAAACTCTGTCACTGCAGCCTCTATATAACTTTACCTCTCGCACTGTTTGATGTAGTGAAATTTAACATGCATGCAAGAAGGGGATTTTGGGAGTTTTGTTTAAAACCACAACTATGATGTGAGCGCCGCAGAGATCCTCAGTTACACAGTATCAAACAAGCATGTGAACAACATCTCTGGAAACATGCAGAGTCATAGTAGTGCCATAAAGTACTCAAACATTGTATATGTATGCACTATGGAAAGAAAAATAATGATCTTGAGTTATCATTCAATATTTTAGGATAAAGATTTTTCCTACGACTGTGCGTCAGCAGCTATTACTGTTTTTTCAAATTTCAGATCATTTTAATTTGGAGTAAAATGCCTTACAGAAATGATGACACTGTGCGTTGGGAGGCAGCTTGGGAAATCAGTGCAACACCTGCAGTGAAAATACATCGATTTGAGTGCCTGGAAGATTAGAGGGCCAAATTGCTGTTATTTTGCCGCCAGTGATTTATATATTCCATTTTAGCCTCTGCCTGAATTACACAATATCAGAATATGGTATTGTATCTGACCAGGTCGAGGTGACATATGTGTGTGCTTCCAAACAGCACATTTTGTCACCACAATATCTCAAAGTCAGATTCAGTTATAAAATGGTATGAATTGTTTGTTTTCTTATTTCTTTTTGTCGTTATATGCAGAAGGTTTACATACATCTATGCCTCTGCCCTGTGATACATTCAGTCATCACATGTGACGATCTCCTCTGAAATATGTCACTCAGCAAATGCCATGTGACTTCAACTTAAAGATGTGGTAGGGAAGAGGCCAGCCATTCAAAGATAGAAGCAAAACATGTTTACTTAGATTGAGCAATCTTGGGCAGGGCAATGTGACAAGAGCAGAGTGATCTAAAGCAAGCAGTGTGTGATGTTTTGGCAGAATGAGCCAGGAATAGAGATAAAACTATGTAAGTGCTGGAAACAACAGGAAATCACACCCACAAATACACACACATGCAAAGTTAGGTATAACGGTTATCTGAGGAGGAGTTTAAGAATGTTTGGTATGTGAAGTTGTGTCTTCAATAAAATACCTACAGAAGGCTGCGCATCGATCCAAGTCATACAAGTCTTTTTTCAATATAAGTGGTGAGCCAGTCCCGGTTTTGAAGGGGGCCTGGGGCCCATCCGTCTCCGAACGCAGATGAAAGCTACGAGCCGGCAAATCTAAAGGTAGGAGACACTGATTCTCATCAATTAAAAGCGTGTTTTCACTGTGTGCTGAGACGCAGTTGGGCTTCCGTTAAATATTCATGCTTACATGTAAATTAATAGTTAATGCTCAGTTAACAATAAGAAACTGTAATTTAACAGCATAATACAGTATTTTCTGTCAAGCAGTGGAGACATGTGCTAACATCCCTTCTCAAGTCCAGTCACTATCCATCAGCATCTTACTGATGATTGCGGTCTTATGTTTCTGTTTTGATGATAGCACTTCTTTATTGATCAAACTCCTCAAACTACTCATTTTTGAGTGACAAGATGTAGGCTAACCTAATTAGCTATTCCTGAACTGAACTTGGAGAGCACATCGTCGTCATCATTCCAGCCAGAGAAGTCCATGCGGAGCTCAACAGAGCAGGTAAAGTAAAGTTATGCTTATCCCCCGAAATTGGTAGTGTTTATTGTTGTTTTGTCTGCATGATTATTGAACTGTTGACATTTCAGATGTTTCATTAGGTCTGTTTCATTGATTCAGGTTGCTAAATAGGGCTAAGCAAAGCAAGCTCTGTTGCTAGCTTGAGCTCAATTAGCCATATGTGTTGCTGACCTTCATAAAGTTTGTTTTATTGCAAAGTTTATGTGTCATTATCTTATCATTTATTAATTTAACTTACAAATACAGGCCAGTCTACTAACCTCTTGCACTCCACCCCCATTTTGTAGCAAAAACGCCTAAAATGGCATACCCAAATTAAATTGACTGTAGCGTCTGAACCGCTCTGACTACATGCATGCATGAGGTTTTGCCAGATTTCAAATGAGCGCATTGTTTTGCCTGCTCTTTAAATTTTTTAAAATACATGAAGTACTGCATCAGCTTGTTCAACTAATGGTTCAACTACATCAAGTACTGCTTAAAATGCTTAAAACTATCTACTGTTCAAATTGGAAGCAAGCACACAATTTGTCTTCTGAAAATTTAGACGTTTCTAGTTTCTGCTTGACTCCATTCCTCCCACTAGCCCTTCTTAACATTCCAACAACATGCTACTCTACTGACTTATGAGCCCACTTATGAGATAACCTCCCTCCCTAAACTATAACAACCAACTAACCACCCTCTCTCCTTTCTGTCGCTTGCTGTTCTCTCTTCTTTGCACTTGTTGTCTTGTCTTTAACCATTTTCTCTCTCCCTTGAACAGTTTATTGCTCTGGCCCATTTCTCTCCCCTCATTCTTATGTTTCTTTCTCTCCCTCCATTAGTCTTTCATATTTTTATATTTTACCAGAGATGTTGTGTTGCTCATTTTTTTTTTTTTTTTGTTTTACAGGCTCTCGTCTTCTGTGACTGAGGATACCAGCCAAACGCTGCAGTCAAGTACTCTCACTGTTCGCTCTTTCTTTCTCCCTCTCTTCTCTTTCTCCACATTCACTTTTATTGTTCACATGCAAAAGACTTGTTTTCAAGCTGGACTGTTCTGTTACACTGTTCTAGATGGTATTTTAATTCAGCGTTACACTGTTCTTGACGCTATTTTAATTTAGCGTCTGAGGCTATGCTCATGAGTTCAGTAAAGCCTGTCACTAATGATTTTATTGGAGACAGTTTCTTCCAAATGTGGTAATGCAATACCTTGTCATTTTTTTAATACAAATGTTCTAAATGTTACTAATCTTACAAAGTCTGCTGTACAAATGAGAACTTTGTAATAAATTACAGCAATGTTATGGAATGTATATTCTCTTGTGTGCTATACCAAGGGTTCTCAAACTTATTACTTAAATGTCTGCATCTGATTTTTATTCAGGGTCAGAGGTCAGTAATGACTGGCAATAACAAAATCAAATTTAATCAATTCAGTTATGATTATGTCTCTTCATTGAGCCAGCATGCATAGAAACCCTATGTTGATGATAGAAACTGAGGCAGATACGGCTCAGACAGTCTGGTAGAAAATTTATTTGAAAATAGAAAATGTTACTGTGCTTTAAAGTTAAGTTATTAAGTTAAATAAGTTATCAGTTAAATAAGTTAAAAGTGAGAGCTCTGTGCTGTCGTTTCTGGGAAACAGTGTTAGAGTGAGTGCTCTGCTCTGTCAGTTGTGGTTCTTGGTTCTTGAAAACAGGGTCAGAGTGAGCGCTCGTTGTACTGTCCACTCTGTGCTACTCTAGTCCTCCGTGTCCTCCGCTAGCTTAACCTGCTACTTTTCTTCAGTTGAGCACAGACAGGTGAACAGTGGTGAATACGTGTTGTTGCTTAATGTGTTTCTGATACACTCAAGGTATAAGCACTAGAAGGCAAGACCTTAGTAAAATACTAGAAAAGTCAAGCTGTGTGTTTATTGTAGGACTTGTGGATGTTGACTGGCCATGAATATGAGGTAGCTGGGAATTTGAGAAGCCCTGCATACTTTTTTTTAATTGGTGAGGATTTTTACGAATTAAATGCAAAATTAGCAGATTTTTGAACACACTGGCATATACTGTAAAATTACCATAACCCACAGTTATCCTACTGTCATTTACTGTAATCCAAAATACGGTAATATACTGTTAATTAAATTACGGTAGATGTGCTGTAAAATTACCATAACCCACAGTTATCCTACTGTCATTTACTGTAATCCAAAATACGGTAATATACTGTTAATTAAATTACGGTAGATGTGCTGTAAAATTACCATAACCCAGTTATCCTACCATCATGTACTGTAATCCAAAATACGGTAATATACTGTTAGTTAAATTACGGTAGATGTGCTGTAAAATTACCATAACCCAGTTATCCTGCCATCATGTACTGTAATCCAAAATACGGTAATATACTGTTAATTAAATTACGGTAGATGTGCTGTAAAATTACCATAACCCAGTTATCCTGCCATCATGTACTGTAATCCAAAAAATGGTATTATACTGTTAGATAAATTACGGTAGATGCACTGTAAATTAACCACAACACCCACCGTTATCCTATGGTCATATACTGTAATCCAAAATATGGTAATATACTGTTGAAATAAATTACAGTAGATGGACTGTAAAATAACAGTAAAATACTGGCATCCCTGCTGCCAGTATTTTACTATTGTACTGTTAAGTGTGGTCAAGTGTGGACCCGGGGTGGTACTAGGGGGGTTTTTCAGACCAGCCGGATATTCCGGGGGCTGGTAGTAAGAGAGTATTTAGCACCCATACACGCACATGGAAAGTTAGGTATGACGGTTATCTGTGGAGGAGTATAAGAATGTTTAGTCAACTGTTCTGCCGGGCTGCCTCATCGTTCATGTATGTGAAGTTGTAAGCTGTGTCTTCAATAAAATACCCACAGAAGGCTGTGAATCGATCCAAGTCATACAAGTCTTTTTTCAACAAAGACCAATATGACACACCGTTTTAGCTTGAACACGCCCCCGTCATAAAATACACAAGGATTTAAAGGGGATTAATGAAAGTAAGACTGATTTCATGGAGCTGAGGCTTCTGGCTTTTACTGCCCGTTCTTTTCAAAGTTCAAGTTCCCCGTTGGAGCAGCTGATAGCAGCACAGTCCCACTGCCAGAGAAAAATGTCTAGCTGTTTAAAATGTTTGAATAGCATGTGGTGAGTATATTTTCACCATATAACCGGGATACAGGACTTCTTATCTCGTGGAAAGCTTTCTCGGCACACTGCACAGTTATTTTAGTGATGTTTCAGCAGATGCAGCAGAGGCAGAGTGACAGAACACGGAACATGATGAGTGGAAGTAGCACAACTTCAGACTTTCCATTCTCCATACTGTCCGTACTGCTTACAGCCGATTTCTTTTATTATTATTCATATGCAGGGGGACCATCATACATTTTTAATAGATTTTTGGGGGGCCAGACAGAACTACTGTGTTCCCTCTAGAAAGAGGAAAACAATGTTTGTTGCCGTGAACACTATAAAATAGGACCAGGATCAGTCGATAGTGTAATAAAGTAACTAGATGTAATTTATTACCTCAAAACTGGGGAATTGATGTTGAGTTACTCTGTAAAGAAACATTATGCAAGTGATACACTGACTTGTATTAGTGCAACTTTGCACTATGCAACTTTGGTAGTGTAGGATCTCCTGAGAGAAGTACCTTAAGTTTTACGGCACTATGGCACACACCACCAGCTAGTTTTAAGGAAACGCTAGCTTGGTATTGTTAGTATGGACATCACAGCAGGGAAGAAGAATCATTGTTTATACTGTCCTGATGTACACTGTATTGATGTGTCTCATGGCTAATGGGTAAACAAAGGCAATCCAACAGCAAAGTGTACAGTACATCTCTGCTAATGTGTTTCCCTTATAACAATTTATTTGTGGCTGTTTGTGACAATATCAACATCAACCACCCCAGATTTCTTTTCTTCTTTTTTACTATTTAAATGGGTAAAACCTTATGTTACTGTAGCACATTGATTCGTTAAAAAAACATGTGTCTTAAGATGCCGTTTGAATGTTTCAACAGATTTAGAGCCCCGAAGACCTTCAGGCAGACTTTTCCTAGAGTTCAATTTCAATTCAGTTTTATCAATAAAGCCCAGTATCACAAATCACAATTTGCCTCACAGGGCTTTACAGCATACGACATCCCTCTGTCCTTAGGACCCTCGCAGTGGATAAGGAAAAACTCCCCAAAAAAACCCTTTAACAGGGGAAAAAAAACCAGTAGAAACCTCAGGAAGAGCAACTGAGGAGGGATCCCTCTTCCAGGACGGACAGACGTGCAATAGATGTCGTACAGAACAGATCAGCATAACAAATTAACAGTAATCCGTATGACACAATGAGACAGAAAGAGAGACAGAGAGAGAGAGAGACAGAGAAAGAGACAGAGACAGCGAGAGATGCAAGACAGATGGTCAGGGACATAATTAACAAAGGCTGCCTCTCTGTGCCTTTTGGTTCTGACATCTGGAACAATCAAGAGGTTTGAGTTTGAGGATCTCAAGGACCTAGCAGGCACAAATATTTTGACCATGTCAGACAGATAAGTTGCGGCAAGGCCATTCAGTGGTTAAAAACCAATAAAATAATTTTAAAATTGGTGTTCAGTGTAAATAAATTTAGGTGGTCAAACATGTTTTCTCTTTCGGCTTTTTCTCCAAAAACAAGAAGCTCAGTCTTTTCTTGGTTTAACTGTCAGAAGTTCTGATCCATCCACAAACTTGTGTCAGATACACATACAGTCAGGTTATTGAACAAACTATAGTCGTTTAAATTTACAGAGATATATAGTTGAGTATTGTTTGTGTAATCATGAAAATGGATGTTGTGATCTCTAATAATATTTCAGAGTGGAAGTTTTTACAGATTGAAGAGAACTAGGCCTAAAATAGAGCCCTGCAGGACACCACATGTAAGGTTACCTTTATCAGAGGAGTGTTCATCCATGGCCACATAAAATTGCTTGCCAGTTAAATCGGACCTGAACCATTTAAGAACTGTCCCACTTCTGCATGCAGTGGAAACGACTTGTAGTGATCATGATTACAGTGATCAACCACTTACATGCATCAAAAATCTTGGGACAGAATCATTCTTTTACACAAGCTGTTCAAATAACTTACTTATAGTACTTTAGTGCTTTATACATATGTGGAAAATTTACTTTACTCCCATTACTTTACATTTATTGCAGCTGTTCCCAGCTGGCTACCTGAAGCTGGTGCTGTGTGCACATTGAAGTCATGACGTAAAAAAGCAAGCAATTTTCTCTTAATGAAAATTATAGTGTTCTTGAACCTTATGGCTGTCAGTTATAGAGTCAGAAAGCGAAGGAGGTGGTTTGCAGATGCTTTCACTGACATCGGTACACACCATGACCACACACACTGATACTTAAATTCATACACACACACACACACACACACACACACACACACACACACACATTCATCCTCCTGTCATTCACTTTCCTCGTGTTTTTTTCTCTCTGCACCTTCAAAGGGAGTGAACCTGCTGCAACCCTGTGGGTGCGCCGGAGACGGTCACCTCCTGGGTGTCATTAATGTATTTTTCATGGTGCTGCTGCTGCTGACTTTTCCCCTTTTCCATATCTCCACTATGGCTCAACTGGTTCGTGTTTTTTTCTGTTAAGGGAAGCCATTAGACACACCTTGGTCAGCACTTTCTCTCACGAAACGGGTTCGGTAGAAGGACAGGAGCTGACGGGATGGTTCTATATGAGGAAAAAAAACTGTCTTGCACACAGTACACTAAATAACACTACTTAAGGGAAAAGTTTCACATGGAGCATCACTGAAATGGAAGATCTGTTTGCAAAGTGGGAAATAGGAGATTTTTTTTTTTTTTTGAAACATAGGAGATTGTATTGTGTCAAATCTGTGTCTGTCCTTCTGTTTCTTGTTTGTTGATGTTTGTCAGTCACTATTTGCAGCACATACACCAGTACAGCTTTCCTGCGTTTATGAGAAGCAAATCTGAAACTAGACCATAAGAGACTCAGTGACATGCAGTGCAGAGATTTTAATAATTTCAGAAATACAATGCAAAAAATAAAAATAAAAATGTGTTCATCACAGATCAGTACTTTAGTTCGTCCCCTCCTCCCCACTGTCCTCTTTGTGTCCACAGCAGATTAATATGGTATCCAAGCAACTTATATAAACATATAGTGTATATAGGAAGAGTACACACCGCAGTATATTATTGTGCTGTTGATGCCCGTGGCAGATTATGTCAGCTCCAGTAATATGGAGCCTTTGTTGGGTTAATTTGTCTCACTGAGGGGCGAGAGTAAGGTGACAACAGTGTGTTGCTGTTATTGCAGCAACATGATAGACATCAAGCCAGTCCCAGATATTCTGACCTCCAGGCTTGGATGAGCCATCCTGCCTGCCTGTTTAAAGGGACAGTTTCACATTAGGATCAATATTAGTGAGATATATTTGCCTTTAAGATGGACTTTTAAGCTATCGGGGTGAACATTTTTCAGCTTCTGTGACAAGTCTACTCTATTTCTTTTTGTTCCTGTGTACATAAGTGTGTGTAATCTATTCATAGAGCTTCAGTTTGGGTGTATTTGGATGATACAAATGTTGATTTTGCATCTCACGTTTTAAACAAATCATCATTTGCTCAATTGCTCATTTAATGAACTCAGCTAACCTGAATTACACCAGTGTTCATCAACAAGTATAATAAAGAGGAGACCTTCCTTCAGTGGGGTCGCTCCAGATCCGATACAGGGACAGCTAACTGTATGTTCAAATGGGGTCGTGTTTACCATGTTCACATGAAGAGTCCATATGAACAGTTCCTCTGTTGTGGTCTTCACAGCTCTAAAAGTGGAAATATTCTGCAAGCTCAAAGTTTATGACTTCATGTGCTCGACTTCCCATGTTGTAAACACGAGCTCACAAGTTCCATTTTGAATGCAGCATTAAAATGAATAGGGCCAGGGGGTAATGTGGGGGGCAATGGCTCCTTCCCTTCTTCTTACCCCCCTACTTCAGTGTCCCTTTTTTGAACCACTCCTATCTTCAATGTCAGCCTTCATTGTGATCTCGACTATATATATATATACACCTGGCAATGGTCTTAAAATGGCTTCTGTGGTCGTTCCTGCTACAGTAGGTGTCTCCATGACCACATTTTTCCATGATGAAACACACATACAGACTGACAAGGTGAAAACAATACCAGCCGTCATGACGTTGTCACGTTTGGTAAATAGATTAAGTTAAATATTGGAAATGTATAACACTTAAATGTGTGAACATTCTGCCACATATACTGTATATTTTTTCCATGGCTGAGTCATAGTGAGTAATGAGTTATGCTGATTTTATTTATGTGAGCCCTTGTGTGTGTTTCATCTCTTACCTCCAGACATCATAGTGCTGATAGCGTCGGTGGCGGTGGTGTCGGCTGGTAGCCAGGGAAATATCTTTGCCACCTCGGTCCTGCGGAGCCTGCGTTTCCTGCAGATTCTACGCATGGTACGAATGGATCGAAGAGGAGGCACCTGGAAGCTGCTGGGCTCTGTGGTCTACGCACACAGCAAGGTGGGCTGGCACACATGAACAGTCAATGCATATACACACCTGCTGTTGCTGTTGTTACCAATAGAACAAGATGTCTCAGAGGTGATGAGCTTTCGGCTTATGATTTACATAGGGCCTTGACTTTGTGACTTCCAGTGTGACATCCTGAACTCACTAAACCATGTGCTGCCCCATACAGTATGTACCATAGATATAGTACAGTGAGCTTACATGGACAGTAGTGCTGGGCGGTATGACCAAAAATTTATATCACGGTATTTTTCAAAATTATATCGATGGACTTTGCCTCTTGCGGCTACAACTTTAGCTCTACAACATTTGCAGAGAATTGTTGTTTGATCGACGTCGGGTTTTTTTAAAGCCAAAGAACTTCCAAACAACAGACATGGCTCCTCTTTTCGGTACAATTCTTCTGTGTCATGTTCTCGTTCTGGAACTTCAGTTTCGGAACTTTCACTGTTTTTATCCATCTTCACCACTCAACACGCCGTTGTGCCCTCACATACTTGTTTAGTGCAACTGCAAAACAGTCCCCTGTCAAACAATGTCCTGTGGCGCTATGTTCCGCCACGTGGTGTTCCCAATGTTGTGTACACTACATACTCACTGGTATTGGAGTATATGAAAAATTCATATCATAAGAAAAATAAACACCAGTATTCTGTATGAACCAATATACTGCCCCGCTAATGGACAGTAATGATTTGTTTCTAGGATGTGCATTTGAGTATTGTCATGAAAACCAGTTCAGTCAGGACCACTTTGAAAACTGTTTGCAATTTGATTGTTTGCTTGTATGTCTCTGTTCTGGGACCTCTCTGCCCTTCCATGCGCCTACATGGAAAGCCTAAGGCAGAGAGAGCAGCAGCAAAGACCGCCCCATGTACAGAGCAAAGCAGCATCAATGACAAACAGAAATGACACTGATAAGTCAGACACAGCATGAAAAGAAGCAGCAATAGTAGGCAGGCCAGAGCAGATTAAATAGGGTGCCCTGAATGAGATTCGCCAATTGGTTGCATAGAAAGGAATCATGTGATCTATCAGCTGACTCCCTTTCATCAATCAGATGCTCCATCAGTAGATCGGGCTGTTTGAGATCAGCTGATGTAGCTGGGATGTGAGCTGAGCTTGACATCATGTCCTGCCTGAACTAACACTATGCTCATTTTTTGTAGTCTAGGATTAACCCTGATAGGTCAATGACTGGAATCATCAGTCAAGAAGTCCAGGGTCGACTGATTCAGGCGCAGCACTAATTGTATCAAACTACATGATAAATATTATATATAATTTTATAATATACTGTTGGCTCCACACACACATCCCTCACTGTTTGACCAGCAGGAGGTAGAAGGAGAGATGAAGGGATTAGACCTCCGCCACACTGCTTTGGAAATGAAAGCAAAGGTTTAGCCCACTGATATCCAGACTCACACCTCCTCCTCTCTCTCCATACTGCTCTGTAGCGACTACAACCCACAAACAGTGAAGTGTGGTTTTATATGACCGGTGTGGCTAGCTGGTCGCCAAAAGTCTCATTTGATTTGGACTGGATCTGATGGACTTTGGTAAACACACCTGAGTGCAGGATGAGTCATTGAACATCTGAAACTGTTGTACCTGGTTTCACAGAAAGAAAAAAGTGAGGGATTTTGATGTAAAAAATACCCCAGTTCAGATTTTTCTGACATATATATATTTGGCATAACAAGAGATAAATGATCAATTAACACTGAGAGACACATTTAAAACTGGGAAATGTATGTATATAATTCATACTATATCCATATTGACTTTCTTTGTGTCACTCTGTGAAAGCATTCATATCGTTTATATTAAATTATCAAACGTTATAAAACTTAATAAAGACAGTTACTGAAAATAGATAGTGTTTTAGAACTTGAACTATTCAACTCCCTGACTTATTCTTTTCAGGCATTTCGTACCTTGACTCATTCTCATCTCTCCGTGCTCCACCTCGATCAGCCCACACAAATCCACTGAAAACTTCTTTTTACTTCTCGGTTAGATTAGTATGACCCCCGCAGATGCAGAAGCCACGACAGGTCATTGTTGCTGACACAGTTCTTCGCTTTTAACAAAGTTGAACATTCAGACTGAATAGTCCCCATCACATTTTAAATGAAAGGGAGGATGTGTTTTGTAAGGGATTATATAAAGGGCTTTTTGGGCCACTGCAGATGATTTATGAAAGTTTTCTCACCAGGCCATTCTTTCTTGTTTATACTGAGTGAAAAATTACCGCAAACCAATTATGCAGCCAGAAGTAAAAGAAGATCACACACAGCTGAACTGGCTTAAAGATTCAGTTCATATATGTTGTGGCTTCTGGTTGTATGTAGCCATGTAGATAGTTTTGGTTTTGAGATCTGTCTTCCACTATAAATATATAATACTATAAAAATAGTCGCAAAGCATTTTTCTTTTCTTTATTTGAATGCATCGACACTTTGAATCAAATACCTAGAAAGTGAAAGAATAGAAAGGACATTGAACTGTTTGCCATGGTCATCAGACTGAAAGGAAATGTGATTGCTGTTGATAATCATGGTGACAACACAGGTCAGTAGGGTCATGAAGTGTGCCACACTCACTAGTTTGGAAATGTAGTTTTGGCCTGTTCTTACCCCTATTTTCCTTATTAAACAGAACACTATAACCATCCAATCCAAGTGTCTTTCACCATACCTTGACTACTGTTAGCATAATTGCCTTTTTAACTTAGAAAACACACTTTATTCACTCTCAACTTAAACAAAATAAAACTCACCAAAACCATCTGATTTAAATTTTACTTACTTAGATAGTGAATCGTGAAAGATGTTGTAGATAACACTGCTTTAGGGGGGTCTAAATTGATATTTACAAGTCTGTAACTCTGACACACACACACACACACACACACACACACACACACACACACACACACATTGAGACTAACGTTAGAGTCTCTTTTTCAAGTGTGAACTGGCCAAGAGAAGAGGCAAATAAATGTTACAAAGCTCTGCAACAAATACAGGACAATGATAGACTTAGAGCAGCCTTAAAACAGTACATATTAACTAGGAAACTCAAGGAGAAACAGCGAATCAACAGTGAACAAAATTGGGTAGTTACCTACCGTCCGTCTTCTAGCAAGCAGGAGAACGTCGAGTGGGTTTTAAATGTCGGCGCTGTTGTGTATGAAAGAAAGTTAGAGACGCCAAGACCTGCCTTATGTTGCTTCTGATTGGTTTATATTGCGTGGTGCCTTCCGTGGTTGGTTAGATTTAGGCACAGAGGACTGATGGATTGGTCTGGGATTGGTTATCTCGGTCAGTCAATCAGAGTTACTTGAACTACGGCAAGCCGCGAGGACCAAAGTTTATTATCATTAAAAAAATAAATATAGAGTATTGAATGGGGAAATATAAGCGTGAGAAATGTCAAGTGTGGCGTGTGGTGTGAGAATGGGTCAAATTGCATGACTGTCACACTCAAAGCGTGACGCTTGGCAGCTCTGGACATAACAGTGGAGTCTGAGCTGGAGATTGGTGCATTTTCAGAGTGCAGTGCAGTGGGAGCCAGTCCAGGGTAGTCAGCATCAGCTACTGGAGGGCTGTGTATGTTGGTGGTCAGGACTGGGACTCAGACCCATGGCAATATCCTCTTACTAATCATTTTAGAATGAGTAGAATCTTCATCTACATCTGCGTTGTTGTCAGAGTTCGCTGTTTGGCCTGCTGGAGGTGGTATTAATCAGATGAAAAATGCTGGGAAGTACTGGCCTGATAACAGCAACAACATATGTACCTGCTTTTGTGCACTTTGGTATTAGGGTTTCTATGAAAAGCTCGCACCCAACTGTAACAGCTAGAAGGGACAGGACTTGAATTTGACAAAATAATCTGCAGTGATTTAAAACAACTTTTGCTGGCATCACCTGGTCATTCTATCACACAGAACGTTTTGTCCTCAGAGTTCATAGAAAAACCAATTTAGTTTGATCAGCTGTGAATGCTCATATGCCAGAGTGGTTGTGCATTAACTCAGTTCTCTTTTTTTTCCCACATGCACTCTCTAACCTTTGACCTCTGTCTGCAGGAGCTGGTAACTGCCTGGTACATTGGCTTCCTGGTTCTCATCTTCTCTTCGTTCCTCGTCTACCTTGTGGAGAACAAGTTCAACAAGGACTTTGCGACTTACGCTGATGCTCTGTGGTGGGGCACGGTGAGTTTGGAAGAATGTCTCCAGCTCTGTTTGCCAGGATTCAGTGAAAACTCAAAATGGGAATGATGATTTCAACACTTGCCAGACAAGCTTTCATTCCACCTCCTCTATACGACATCACACATTTTACTGTCACTGTAGCCTCACAACAAAATTATAGTTTACAGTCCTCAACAGATATTGGAGGGTGGGGAGTGACAGAGGCATCCACTCGTCTTCAGTGTGTTTATTCAGACTTTGATGGATTTATATCTCTTTCCCAATGGCAAGGGGACAAACAGACTGTGACCTGGATGGGTTGTGTAGACGGCTGGCAGACACCGTGTACAGGCTTGTCAAGGCTATCTATAGCTGTATGTTGTATTTCTGAATTGATTTATTCTCACAGTCACAGCCTGGTTTCTTGGGCAACAGGACATTTCAAAGTTACACTTCTTAGTAGTAGTAGTAGTAATAATAGTCGAAAAAGGAATGCACATAAAAAAGAATAAATAACACCAAGGAATTAGATTAAAATGAAAAACAAAAGGAAAACAGAAAGTCGACCAAAAAGGTGAAGGCTAAAGCAGAAGCGTGTTATACCTATCATGTTTACTTAGTATATGCTCAAAAGATACTCATTCTCTACTATGTTTAGGTAAAAAAAATAAAATAAGACAGCAAAAATAAATAAATATAACAGAATAAAATAAAAAAAGAAACAAAATTAAAAAAAACAAAAAATTTAATACACAATGACAATGATGATTAATATTTGTTAACCATCTTATTTTAAAATTATAAAAAAAATCAATCAATACAAATTAATTTAAATCAATTTATGATTTTTAAATAAGATTACATAATTATTCTTTTCAAATGATGTTATAATAAAAATAATAATAATAATAATACATTTATTTTCAATATAGCACCTCTCATGGAAAAAAATGCTTTAAAAAGTACAGTGAAACAATAAAACCATAAAACATGCAATCAATAACAACAAAAGCCATGTAACAATTAAAACAAAGCAATAAAAAATTTAAATAAAACAAAGAACAAATACAGGCCACTGAGGACCCACAAAAAAACACACCAGGGAACAATCACTAGACAATTTAGGGTGGAACAAAGGCCATTTTAAAATATTCTTTTTATTTCCAACAGAGTTTTGATTCCTTGTCACAACCATTCCCACAAGTAAACCCCTTTGATACGTCAGCACTGTTACCTCTTCACTTAAATGTAACCTGCATTGGAGGCTATTATTTTCTGCAGTTTGTCATTGCCTCTGAGCATTGACAGCTCCTCCATAAACATTAGCTCTGTGTGGCTCCATTAACCACCATTTTCATACCAGCTCAAAAAATCATAATGATGCCAAATGGCTGCAGCCGTCTTTGTCATGCAGGGCAAGCAGAGCCTGAATGAAAGATAATCCAGACTGATCTGTCTGCCAAAACAGAGAGACAGATAGATAGGTGGATAGGTGGATATACAGTATGTATAGATGGAGAGACAGATAAAACAAGCAGACAAGCAGAGTCCTGGAGGCGAGCAGGGAGTTATAAAAGCGGTGCCAGCTCCGGTTCACAGCCAGGTTTATTTGGTCCTGTCATTAAATAATGAATACGCCACATTAATGCTCCTATTCAGCCGAACACATGTAAGAGGCTCTCTTCACTGGTCAGATTTTGGTGTGCTAAGTGCCATCACTATGAATCATCATCACAATTAACTCTGTTTCTTCTTTTTTCTTATCTTAGTCCGCTCTTTGCTTCATCGCAGCCACTTAAACGTATAACATTTTCAAAATGGCCCCTCAGTGTGTCTTCACACATCATCTTTATAGATTGAAGTAGGTCTTCACACGTAAACAATAACAAGAACGCACATACTGTGCTTCAGAAACCTTCAGAAACATTCCGCCTCAGGCTTTCATCGCTGTTCTTGAAACCAAGGCCGTACAGGCTCGCTCCACACAGGTCTAATCACTCGCACTGCAGTGCCTGAAGGTATCATTGCAAATCATGCCTCTATGTGGCAAGGTCGAGCAGTATGCAAAAGAAAAAACATGCAAATATTGCACAGTCATACACACCAAAAGACGTGTAACTCAGAAGAAAAATAACTGAAAATGTTTGGTTAGACAGACTCATTATAACTCATTTGTTCTAATCAGAAACACTATGTAAAAACATAGGTCAAAAGTGAAAAGAATAAAGTCAAAACATCTCGATCACTAGTTTCAAAGTTATGTCCCTTTATTGTAGGTTATCTTGATTATTTTGCTGATTTAAACCATTTATATTCCTGCCAATTACTATATATTTGACTGGTCATCAGTCACTTGAACGCGCCGTCATCTGTCATTGCGGCTGTTGTCGGCTGTCAATGAGCTGTCGTCTGTCTGCAGCTCAGTCGATGTGATGTATCCTCTGCTGTGCAAACGATTGTGGGTCAGACTAGCCAGAAAAGCATAGTGCCTTGCGTACTGCAAAATGTGAATGGATGCACTAGAACATCCCGGTATTTTTTTCTCATGCAACAGTGAAAAATGACGAGTAAAAACACCTTAATAAGGTGCCCTTTATTCGGCTTAATAATGGCTTTGTATGTTAATAATAAGACGTATACCAATTCTGTAAGCCATTATCGACAGCTTGGGTTGCCAAGTTGTGAATGAATTCTTCAAATAAGTGTAACATCACCTGGAAATTTCTCTGATTTGTATAAATTACCAGAGCCTCAACATGAGCATCATTCAGGACCTGAACATGACTCATTTGTTTCCCACAGATCACGCTGACAACCATTGGTTACGGAGACAAGACACCAAAGACATGGACAGGACGGATGCTGTCCGCAGGGTTTGCCCTCCTTGGCATCTCCTTCTTTGCTTTGCCAGCTGTAAGTCTGTATTCTTAGAGGAGATCCTTTATTTATGTATTTTTTGTCAGATTTTTCAGTGCTCTTCTGACACATGAGTTTGAAGGTTTAATTGGCTGCAGGCAGGTTATTTACACAGCAAGTGTGCCACTTTATTTTTGTATTTTTTTTGCCTAAAATTTGATTGCAGGCCTGTGAGGTTTATCTTAAGGGTAGTAAAAAAATATTAATTTAAAATTTAGAAAAGTTGACATTTACTTTTCTTTCACTTTATATGTGACAGGGTTTTTATATGAGGGTTGAAGTAACTCAACTAACTTTGACAGTTGTTGCAATACACCAGCAACAAAGCAAAGAACAAGGGGAACAGCTGATGTAAACATAAATATTAAACAATACAGTTTCCAAAGTATTCCAGAAATTGGCTAGCTTCATGGATACACACAATATGTTTTGGCGAGACTATATTAGGCTTCACAATTAACCCAGTACTAAACTCGATCGTTACTGCCCCAAGAGAGGGAGTTCAAGTACCTCAGGGTCCTTTTCACAAGTGAGGGTAGAAAGGAGCGTGAGATGGATCGGCGGTTTGGCGAGGCTTCTGCAGTGATGCGGGCACTGTGCTGATCCGTCGTGGTGAAGAGGGAGCTGAGCCAGAAGGCAAAGCTTTCGATTTACCGATCCATCTACGTCCCAACCCTCACCTATAGTCATGAGCTCTGGGTAGTGACTGAAAGAATGAGATCGCAGATACAAGCGGTGGAAATGAGTTTCTTCCGTGGGGTGTCTGGGCTCAGCCTTAGAGAAAGGGTGAGGAGCTTGGACTTCTGGAGGGAGCTCGGAGTAGAGCTGCTGCTCCTTTGTGTCGAAAGGGGTCTGTTGAGGTAGTTCGGGCATCTGATCAGGATGTCTCCTGGGCGCCTCCTGTTAGAGGTATTCCGGGCACGTCCCACTGGTAGGAGGCCCCGGGGTAGACCCAGAACACGCTGGAGGGATTACATATCTCATCTGGCCTGGGAGTGCCTTGAGGTCCCCCAGGAGGAACTGGAAAGCGTTGCTGGGGAGAGGGACGTCTGGGGTGCTTTGCTCGGCCTGCTGCCCCCGTGACCCAACCCCAGATAAGCAGATGAAAATGGATGGATGTATGGATAAACTCTATCATATATATACTCTGGAGATAAATAGTGCCACCTTATCCACAAGTCCGTAGCATTAGAGAGAATGTCATTTTTCATGCAGCCACAATAGGCGTTCTCATTTGTGTTGTCACATCTTTCTCAGCAGCTCACTGACATGTTGTACACATGCATACAGTATTTAACCCTAATAATATCACACCAGGGTATTCTGGGCTCAGGCTTTGCCCTGAAGGTCCAGGAGCAGCACAGACAGAAGCACTTTGAGAAGAGGAGAAACCCGGCCGCCTACCTCATCCAGGTAAAGCAGAGAGCCTGCTCTCTTCCTGTTTCTTTGACACACATTAATGTTTTTAGGCTGGAAAATATTGTTATTATTGTTATTAATATTGTTATCATGAATTGTTGCTGTTATTCAAAACAATACACCTCAGCATCAGCTGAAGGCTTGCACAATATTAAATGTGTTTACATGGTTTTATGATTCTCCAGTTTCTCTTTTTCCCCCAAAACTGAAACTACCAAATAAAAAGCAGATAGCATGTAGCTTCACTCTGTCCAGCCCCCTCATCCTCACTTATCACTAAACGCTCTCATCTCTGGGAGGTTTTTTCGCCCCTTCCCTTTTTTAAACCCAGAAACACCAGTTTGACAGACCCATTCTTGCCACTCCCCCTGTCTGCTTCACACATTTCCTTCTTTTCCAGCCACACGCCTTTTGTTTCATCCGGACTTTTAGTGGTACCGACCTCACGTTATTCTCCACACGCTTCCTCCTCTTCCTCTGCTCCCTCACCTACTTTCCTCCCACATGCTTCTCCATTTTCCTCCTCTTTTGCTTCCCCCTCCCACCTTTCTCTCCCATCTTATGTTCTCATCTCCCTCTACCTCCTCCTGCTCCTCTTCATCCCATCTGTCCCCATGTTGTACCAGGCTGCGTGGCGTTATTACTCCACCGACAGCACCAGGCCCTACCTGGACGCCACTTGGCGGCACTATGAGAGCCTCCTGCCTTCCCACAGGCATGTATCCATGCCTGACCTCCGGCCAGCCACAGACCACACCTGTTTTTTGGTTTTCACTAATCAGCTTTTTAATTTGTTTTCTTTTCTATTCTCCTCTTCCTCTTCTTTCTCCTCCTTCTGACCCCTCCTCTGCCTTGTTTTTGTTGTATTTATTTATTTATATTTTAATCCTTCCCATTTATTTATTTATTGTTTGGGGTTGGGGGGGGGGGGTCTCCTCTTTGTACCTTTTTCTCCTTCCTGGTTTTGTGTATTCTGCATGCAGTGTGTTTGGCGTAGTTATGCGGCTGATGAGAACTCGGTTTCCATTGCTACCTGGAAGCCTCACTTGAAGGCGTTGCATACCTGCAGCCCTACAAAGTAGGTACAACTATGGCAGCTGTTGTCTGTATTTGGTGTCTGTGCCACTCAAGCTGTCTTCTCCTGTACTTCAATTCTGTACATTTTAAGTTTTAAAATGATTCCACCTTTTTTTCTGCTCTGTCTTATTGTTTATTGTATCGGTGTTGCTCTCTTTGTTTAAAAAAGTAATATATGTACATTGATTTCATAATTTTCTTTTCCTTATATGAAATCGGTTCACAGCCATCAATTAGACTGATCATTTCCAGGCTCTGTTTGTCTCCGCTTGCTTGAATAAACAGAAACACGCTGACTTCTAAGGCATCTCCAAACAACCTTAATTTTTGGTGCAATTATATAAATGAACATTTTATCCCTCGGCAGAGTTCGCACTGAGTCAGGCTCTCTGTATTTGACTGAAGTCAGCTGAGTGCTCAATGGGCCAGGAACATTCACTGATGTCACTTTGAAGGTCTGAGGCAGCAATTTTAGCATTATCTCAGTATCTGTTTATGATGGCGCTTGTGGCCTCAATGAGCCAATCAAGCTTCTCCTCAGATGCCTTGAGTAATTTAGAGGTTTAGTGCACATACTTAAGTCCGTCAGAGGCTTTGGTAGAGTATGGCTCAATATAGTCTTAATTTGCATATTTTTGCGATTTAGCAATGACTTTCTAGAAACCATTGCTGTTTCTTGTTTATCTCATCGTCACATTCCCAAAACTCTTTTAACTGCATTCCAACCTTGGTACACTTCTATCAGCACTAGCTAACTAACATGTCACATATCCAGTGAGAAATGGCAGCTACTAGCAGCAGAGACGTGTTATTATGGATCCCACTGCTTTTCTTGGCAAGTCCTGCCCTACTGCGCTGTGATTGGCTCGAGCACAAGACTTTATTCATTGAATCATAGCGTTTGGAGAGCAGGGGTATGAAATCCTTAGAAAAAAAGACAAAGTCCACAGCTCCACATTTAGTAGTATGTGGACACTTAGGGAAAGCTGACAGAGGAGCCTTAGCCCTGAGCTGTCGGCACCGACCCCACTGCACACCCTTTGGTTCTCTGGTGGACAAGCAGAGCAGAGCCTGGGTCAGGGGGGTATGCTAGAGACTGCATATGGAGCCAAGCAGCTGAAAGTCAAGAGTCGGGCATGCTGGAGGATTTACTAGGAGCTGGAGAGGCAGTTATAGCAAGTAAGAGGAGAGCCAGGGTCCACAGGGCATGTTGGAGAACCAGAGGGACGGCAGGAGGTCTAAGGGGTCTGTACCCTCAGCTGAGTGCCCGCTGTCAGCTGTCCTCCAGTGTCCACACACCCTTAGATGTGGAGCCTCCGACATGCTTGTGGGGCCTGGCTTTCCTCCCACCTGCTTTGACTGCCTCTCCAGCCCTGGCAAAGCCTCCAGATTTTTTCAAACAAAACATGTATCAAGACTCTATAAAATATTTATTCATTAAATTACCCGCACTGACAGAAAAAGCTTCCCAGCTATGGTCAGAATAAACCCTCTTGCATTGCATGAGCATGGACACCTGTCAATCCTAGCACTTGAATGCTATGCAGGGCGTGTCCTGCCAAAAAAGGTAGTTGGATTGTAGAGATGGGATTCTAAAAGGTTGTAGAGAGTAGTGCACTGTAGGAAACATAGGCCCTGATCACACATGAAGCATTTTAGAAGCTGGAGGCGGCTTTTTGTTATTGGTGTTAATAAGAATGAAGCTTTTTGCTCACTGTTTTTAGCTTGCTGCTCGCCTTGTGTTTCTGCGCTTTAGGCATCTGGCATTCTTCGGAGTGCTCTGAACTCCTTGAGTAGAAAAAACTTCAACTCAGAGCGGAAAAGCACCTCACATCATCTCTGCTTTTTTTTTTTTTTTTTTTTTTACCATTGTCCAATCGGATAATGTGAGAGGTTTACAGTTGGTGAACAATGCAGGAGAAACTGGTGGTGCCCAGCTGCTTGGCAGGACCACTGTAGTTAGTATTAATTTTTGTTATGCAAGCCCAACGATAGACAGCAGATTGTCAAACTGCCCCTGTGTCATCCTAAAATATGACTGGAAACGGCCATCATCGAGGCGAAGCTACTGGGCCAACTGGTGGTACTCCCCCTGATCACCCCTATAGTTGGGGTCTCATGTACCCACACAGATCTCTGTTCCCCTGTGCTCACATCACCTCTGCTTTTTTTCCCATTGTCCTGTCGGATTATTTGAGAGGCGGGCCTTCTGTGGTGGTCACGACAACAACTTTACAGTTGGTGAACAATGGAGAATAAACTGGTGTGTGAGCCACCCTTTTTTTAGGGTCTCATGTAGACCTACCCACACAGAGCTCCGTTTCCCTATGCCCAACGAACTATTTGCTCACAGCCTCTCACCCTCATCCAGAGGGGTCCATGTCATTGGTCCATCAGCCCATTGGTCCGACATCCCATTAGTCCAACGGTCTGCAGTGCTGACAGGCTCCCGGCGGGCGTATTTCTACCTTGATGAGCAACAGCAAGCACCCTCTGCCTGTCCATTTTAGCAACTGGCTGCTAGTTACTTTGAAAAAGGTTTAGCAACCTTCAAAACACTTCCTGTGTGGGCCTTAAATAGTAAAACTACCATTATAAATCTCCAGTATGATAGGTTGTGAACTAAAGTGGGCTCGTCTGAGACCTGAAACTCCCAGGCTGAAAATGAGACCCACTTTTGAGTAGCAGTAATAACACGAATCCAGCACATCCAAAGATAGGTCTTGCAGCTACTGAGAAATGAAACCATCAATCGGCAGCTCAGGTTAAAAGCAGAAAAGCCCAACCACATGCACACAAGTGACGTTAGCAACAGTTAGGTTAGCATGCAGAAAGTTCCTGCTGTTCTCCTGTGGTGCAAGTTAAGAGCATAGAGCTTCCTCATTCTGGATATTATATTAGTAATGTCAACATGTGACACTAGACGTAAGCTATGTCAGATTCAGTTTAAAACAAACCATCACCTTATTTAAATCTAAAGCTCTGACCACATGGCTAAATATTGGCTACCTCTGCACCCTCAGATAACTGGGATGGTTCCTTTTTGGGACATCCTCCAACCATTCGTTTTGTAATTTGTACAGTTTATAGCATAAAACACAAATTTTCATGTTGATCTCCCAATCGAGCACTCATTCCGGTTTCTACCCTACATGTGCCTGCACATGTCCCAATGGCGTCCTTCAGAAACCCGTCTACAGAGCCTGGAAATATTAGGAAAACCATCTGTGAGGCATCTAGTATGTAGCCTAGTTATGCAGTCATAATGACCTTTATGTACAAAACACATAGGCTACTGTACTTGCTGACAAAGACATTTCTTAAAGTGATGAAGTGAAAAGACCATCAGTCACTCAGTCACTACCTTCTCTTGTTGCAAGTGCTTCCTTAGTTTGCTCGGAGATTCTGCATTGACCTGCATGTTTGTAGTGAGCCTGTTCTTTGTTTAGGTCTATTTCCCCTGGACTGCTTATTATTGATTCAAGTGTTGCTACCTTCAAATCTTCTGTGACAGTTGCTGACAATGCCTTTAATGCAACAATCTTTCTGGCATGCTGATTTACTGGACCATACCATGTTTGCAGGTTTTAGGTCTTTTACTACAAATCATATGCAGTCATTTTTTTTCCTCAATAATTATATGCCAGGCATCCTTTGGCTTCCATCTATTTCTGTACAGTGTCAAAACAAACAACGCTTGTATCTGAAAAGCAGCTTGAAACACTTCAGTTGTGTAATCAATTAACATGGACATCAAGTTAGTTACAACAAAATCCTGCAGCTGGTTGGTACAGAGGCGCTGTAGGCGTCAATCCACCTAGCTCAGGGTGACCAAAGAAACATTAACTTCTACCAGCTACAAGCAGATGACAACAACAGTGCTTGGGAAATAGCCAGATTGCAGCAGGGATTTCCCACGCTCGAGGCACTTGACATTACGAGCGTGGGGCTATCCCCACAAAAAGAGGCCTCTAGAGCAAAGTGCATTTGAAACACAATTTTAAATCTATTATATTCAGCCACTGACCTTAAGTATTGTGATAATATCATATCGTGGTTCTTCTGGTGATTGCCAGCTATACTCAGTATCACTAGAACCTTTACCCCAAATGACCAGTCGTCTTTATTCTTAACTATAATGGTAGGCTACTTGGACAAAAGCTAATGCAGACTGAATGTTCACTGTTATATTATTTAATCTAGTTTCAAGAGTCTGCTACTTAAGTTTTATAATACACGAAAATATACGGAAGTCAATGGGAAAAATGCATTCAAATTTCTGAAACACAGCAGCATGCTTAGTTTTGATGTCAAATTTTGGGATTTGTAATAAATGGGCTAAAAGATGCAAAAGCATAGGTATGGTCTTTTAAGCACAATTGACACTGATGTTTTATGATAAAATACTTTCTAACATATCTTTTTTCTTCTTCTCATCTGCCAACTGCAGGAAGGAGCAGGGAGAGTCGACCACAAGGTTTGTAATTGCTGCTGCACTGTCTTCTGTTATGTTGTAGCTCTGTAATTTAGGGGTCAGGCAGAGTTCTGGATAGTTCCTTAGTAACATTTTTCCCCTCAATTTTAGCTTTGATTAAAGTAAAGGTCTTATGTGGCTGCTTGACACATACGATTTTAGAAGGTTGGCATCTTTTTTTAAAGAACACAAAAAAAGACATGTTTATATTCCTTGAAAGAATCATTTACCTGTGAAATTACCTTTTTGTATTTTAATCACTCACAGTGTGTTGCCTTGAATTTTTGAGATTTTTATGAATTAGTCATTAGGGACCACACTGTTCGACAGTTTATAAACTGTCATTAAACACAGCCCCTGAGGGGCGTTGGTCGCTTAGTGGTAGAGCAGGCGCCCCATATACAAGGCTGTTGCCGCAGCAGCCCGGGCTCGAGTCCAGCCTGTGGCCCTTTGCTGCATGTCATCCCCTCTCTCTCTCTCTCTCTCTCTCTCTCTCTCTCTCTCTCTCTCTCTCTCTACCCCCTTCACACTTGGCTGTCCTATCCATTAAAGGCAAAATGCCTTTAAAAAAAACAAAACAAAACACAGCCCCTGATTACTGTGAGAAAAACGTTTTCTTCGCGTATTCAAGGCAACACACAGTGAGTAATTGCTACACAATTGGTCATTTTCAGGTGAAGTACTCCTTTGAGCCTGAGTATATTGATTTTGTGGACACTAAAGCCTTGTTTCCACCAAACACATCTGGTATGGTACCTTTGGAACCAGAAGTAACCCTTCAGACATGGTACCTAGACCCTAGCGTTTCCACTGCAAACAGTACCCTTTCATATAGGTGCCGTTGTTGTCACTCACTGCTCCGTCCAGCTCTCACTGTATTTCTTCCTTTATCAGTCTGCACCATTGTTTATCGTCCACAGAACAGGGTTATACACCCACATTTTCAGAAAAAAATAAAACAGGCTGCAATGAGAGTCTCTCTCCATGGGATATTTAAAAACAGTGGCTTTGTGCATTCAGTCCTTCTCAGCCAAGCTCAGGGGTTAAGTGTTACTAGAGCCCACAGGAAACACTTGATGATCCTCTTATTGCATAGAATAGTTCCACTGGTACCATCCACAACTTTTCACAGTGGAGACAGAAAAAAACCCCAAACTGAACCGTATTGTAAGGCTAGGTGGAAACGTGGCTTAAGAGGCAATACAACAAGCTGTAATCACCACACTGACATATTATCACCTTATAAAGTCTGGGCAAACATGTAAGCAAACAGTTGCTCATTTACACACCCAGCAGAATTGGAGCAACATTAGCGTTGATTTCGCTGAATTTCTTGTTACCTTATTAGCTGATTTTTAGTCTTTAGCTAGTCGCTTATTTTGTCTGCTGATGCTAGGCAGGTAGCGCACACTGTGGGTTTAACAGCTTTTTCACAGTTTTGAGGTTGAGTGCAGTGAGAGTTTACGGAAAGAGTAAAGTTGCATCTGTAAAACCAAAACAATGAGCTAAAAGACGCTAAAACACTCCACATTGTTCACATTACAACCACATTATCATTTTTTTAATTCATAATATAAATACACTGAATAGTGCAGCTTTATAGTATAGTAGCAAGGTATCAAAAACATACTCTTGCTATCATATCACCACTTACATGCCAATTTATTCAGAAAAATCCAAATGCGATTAATGATATCCAGCCCTGTATGGAGGTCAATGTTAGGAGGTGTGAACAGCAATGTGTGATGAAGCATAGACTTTTACACTGGCACTCTGTATGACTCATTGTTTTATCTCTCCATTTGGTGCTACCATCTATCTTTCTTTTATATCACTTGTTCTCCTCTCAAAAACACACACATACATGCACTTGCTGAGGCTCGCAAATATAAGCAGTCACACACGTACTCATATGTATTTTCTTTTGTATTTTTTAACCATCCTCTGGCCTCAGGTGTCTATTATACTCTGATTAGAAAGTATGTTTAGTCTCTCCTCATATTGCCAAATTTTCTAATGATACCCTGATGGTAGTCTTTTAGCTGATGTGTTTCTAAAATCACAAGGGAAGGACTGTGTGCAGGGCAGTGAGGGCTGTGTGATGTAATATGTTGTGTTTGCAGTTATGAAACACTGAGTAAACTGTAAACCACCGCAGCAATCTGAAGGCTGCCGTACTTTTTTCCAGAGAGCCTCATGTCATATATGAAGTATACCACATTGCAGGAAATGCCAAAGAATGTGAAAAGTCAATAAAAAAATGTGTTAAGGAGACTGAAATTTTAGAGATTCAGCCTTGTCTGCACACAGGCAAGAGCAGAATTCATCCCACGCAATCCTAAGCACGTCTTCCCTAACTCCCGACTCTATTTACATCTCCACGGCAGAGCTAGAGAGGACAATAAAAGCCACATGGTACAGTCCAGCTGACGCTACCTCACTTTATTTATTAGGTAGATGTATTTATTAATCTTCAAAGAAATATATCACAGAAGCGCAGTGATAAAACGCAGCAGTAAAACAAAGAATATAATGAAAAAGCAAAGCAAAAGTGCTGCATCTTAGTACCCGCGGTGAACCCACAAGTGTGTCTAAAGGTTATTGGCCTGGCAGTGGTGACTCAGGCACTTGTTGCCATGGCCCAGCTGAATTCGCATAGTTAAATGGGGGATATCGACATGAAGTGCGTGAGTCACCAAATTGCAGCCTTTTTCAAATGGTGCTGTAGATGTTCATTTTCCTCTACTAAGCTCAATTGCCTCCGTTCTGCTGCTTCCAAATGTCAGTGGTCGTCAAATTGAAGCGGCAACAGAAACTCTGCTGTATTACTTTGTACTTCGCAGCCTTCCTGCATACAGTCTTGCAAAGGATCATTGCATTTACATGTCACTTAAATTGAGTGTGTGATTCAGGTTGACCTAATGCAAAGCCAAACAAGAAATAAGGAGTAAAAAGTGTAAAGGGGCAAAGTAAAAAGGGCGAGGAGTAAGGAATAAGAAGCGCTATGTTTCACCTCACAAAACACTCAGAGGTAAATATTTTCTCTCCTCCGTTTCTGCATCATGTAACACATCACCGTATGTCTATCTCCCTTTGATTTCTTAGTAAAATTCATAGTAATAAACAGAAGCTACTGAGGAGGCGTACCACTCGGAAACATAGGTACTCAGCGTTTCTGCTCCCCTGTTACGTGACATTTTTTATTTGGGAATGCTGACTAATTCTTGGTGCATGGGTAACTGTAGGAGGCTGTGCGGCCTCGGAGAGGCCAGAGTACTCAAATGTTGCAGGGAGACATCAGTCGCCTTTATAGTATAATACACTATCTGCCTTTGTTTGGTCTTTGCCTGAGCAATGCGCTACTTCTGCCTGTTGTGATTTTGGTTTTAACTACATTTGCTCACAGAATATTTGTACCAGGTTTCACTCTTACCAGCAGATCCTGTGAAATAATGAACATTTCTAAGCCGTTTTCTGACTGTAGAGGGATCCAAATTATTTGACATCATAGACCACCATCATTTTTTCCTTCACACAGCTCCTGGTGTTAACATCACAACTGCGTGTTACACTGTAATCCCCGTATTTCAGATACAGACTCTAAACTCTATGGTTGCAGTCATTCAAACACATCATGTGCCTTTATATCCACAATCACAAGATAAGTCTGGTGATATTCTATATTTTTTCTTGACAACAAATACATTGAGAAGACCAAAACCAGCATTAGATTAGTCCTAATTAGTATTGCAATAAAGCCAAAGCCTTAAATATTTTATTCTTCTGTGCCATTGAGCTTCATTGTGCAAATTCTGTTAAAAACACGTTAATGAGCCACACTGTGTCAGTGGGTGACATGTTCCTTCTTTACCATGAACACACACTGTGATTTATTTTGAGTCAGTTCCACATACATCGTCCTGCTGATGTATGTCCTCACTAGAGCACCAAATGTGTATTAATCCGTAGCTGAAAGTAGTCCCCGACAAAAGCACCATTTACTCCTGTTTGAGACTCATTTGATAAATCCTACAGTGCCCAGGTGTTTCAGGAAATGGCCGAGCCCTTCTTAAAAAAACGTAAACATATATTTTTAAAGATTTACATTTTCAGAGGGAACCAGTGAGCATGTTCCGCAGACAGGGCTGAAAGTCAGATTGAAAACAACACATTGTTGGTTTTGGTCTTGTTATTCAATTTGGTGAGAACAGGAAAAATATAGATACAAGCCTTATCCTTTGATGTAAACGTCTCATGTACAACCCAATATACAGCACCCCTTTTAAATGAGCCATGCCTGATGCTTGTGCGCTGCCTTTGCATGCAGTCATTATATATAGCTGCACAAACACAGAGTCAGCCACTCATTTACTTTCTCTACACTCATTTTCCTCTTCCTTCACTTCCCACAAGTCATTTTCATTTATTTTTTCCCCATGTTCTCACTCTTTCATGACACGTTACATGGAACATATGTGCAATGACTCATTAAGATTTAAAGGTCTAGTGTGTAGGATGTAGGGACATCTAGTGGTGAGGATGCAGATTGCATCCGACTGGAACTTCTCCCTTGTGCCAAGCGTATAGGAGAACTACAGTGGCTGACGCAAAGATTAAACAAAAAGGGGAATGACTCTATCTTGAGGATAGTGGGAACTGGATACAGGGCTAAAGGCAGCATATGCAGCCAAAAACAGCTTGATTTCCATAGCATAAAGTTACCCAGACCTTATGCATCATGGGCCCCATAGAGCAAGTAGGGCAGCCAAGTGCCTAACTTCCAGTTATACACGAATGAAAACATAGTTAGAAATATTATAATCCATTTCTGCCAATTTATCCTGCACACTGGACCTTTTAAATGGTGATTAGTTGTACGGTAAGGTGCGAAACATATCATACAATAATCACAAATTAAAGTATTTAACAATTTAATAGCAACATGCTAATTAATTGGTCACATAGAATAACATACTGTAGCTACTGTAAGGGACACATCAAGGCACAAACAACACCACACAGTTAAAGCATCACCTAACCTGATCTTGCATTTTGTGTCAAGCACCTGCTGCAATGCTGCGATGCATGCTAGTCTTTCTCCATCATGTCCTGCAGCCCTTCACCCTCATATTAGCAGATAAAGAATGATGACTGAATGATGACATATGACATGATCATGTAAAGGAAAAGCATTTTGCCAAAAGTCTTGGGTAATTAATGTTGTTGCCCTAAAACTTACACCATTAACATATCTTCATCTGTCATTCCACCTCCTCACAACATCATTCCCTTCATATTCCTCTCCACACTCCAACTCCCCTCTGTGCCTGCCACTGTTCATCCCCCTTTCACTCTACAGTCAGAAGCTGAGCTTCAAGGAGCGGGTGAGGATGGCGAGCCCCCGAGGTCAGAGCATCAAGAACAGGCAGACGTCTTCAGTGAACGACCGGCGCTCTCCGGTGGCTGATGCTGGGACAGAGGGCACCAGCCCTGCTAAGGTGCAGAAGAGCTGGAGCTTCAACGACCGCACACGCTTCAGACCCTCACTCCGCCTTAAGAGCCAGTCGCGCTCCACCACTGATGGTGAGTGACTCTGTCCAATCATTCCACTTCCAGACAATTGTTCCACATAGCTTTTCATTCATTAGCAGTAGTCGGTTGGTTTTTAGATTGGTACAAATTCAAGGTAGAATTTGTTGTCATTGTCTCCATACATGGTGCTGAGCACAGTCCTGCCAGTGAACTTGAAGAAAAAAAGCTTTTTGAAGCAGCATGCTAAAACTGTCTTAAAGAAAATATACAAATTTTGAAAAAAATATGCATGTACACTTTCTTGTCTGTAGTTAGATGAGAAGATCAACACCATGCTCGATATGAAACTACAACCAAGACATGGTTAGTTTTGTTTTAGCATATAGACTGGGAGCAGGCGGACCAGCTAGCCTCTGACTAAAGGTTAAAAAATTCACCTATCAGTACCTCCATTTAACCCCTTAAGTCTTGTTTTCAGTCCAAACAAAAACTTCAAGTTGTAGTTGTATGGTTGGATATGTGCTGGACTATTTCTTGAGCAGGCAGGGGAACTTCTTGTCAGCTTGAGGTTGCCAGGCAATGAAACAGTAGGCTACAGAGGTGTTATTTTTTACCTTTGGACAGAACCAAGCTTGCTGTTTCCCTGTGTTCCTGGAACTCACAGCAAGAAAGCAAATAAAAAATGTTGAACTACTCCTTTAAGTCAAAGCATGAACTGACTGAATCCCTGGTCGAGACACTGAGGTGTACTGACCGACCATTCAACCCGCCAGAGCTGGTTTTGCCCACTAATTCAGGCAGCTGAGTGGAGGATTGCTAATGGTTGTTTGCACTTCCTTCCTTTGGCCTAGCAGTGCCGGCCTGGCAAGCCCTCCTGGGTAACGGCCAGTTGGTGTTTGTGGTGGGTGGACTGATGGATTGATGGACGGAGGGAGTGTTGAGCTCCAGCAGCCTCATGGGGTGTCAGAGCCAGCCAGCTGGCTGAGGCCTGCATGTGAAGAGAAATCAATAACCAAGCTAGCCAAAACCAAACTGGTTGGCTGGTTAGCCACTCTCCGTCTGATCATTCACTGTCACTGACATGTTGGCTAACTGAGATGTTAGAAGAAGGGAAACATTTCCCTTTCATTATAACTTTATTTGAAGTGTAATCAGAAGTTATTTTAGAGCTGGTTTAGAAAGAGATCTGTAAAAGGCCAAAAAAAAGGCAGAGTTTGAAAATGCAGCCTCCTCCTGCAGCTCTCCCCTCTTTGTCCTGAGCCCCTCCCATCAGACGACCACAGATATATGCAGATGTTTCATACAGTGACCCAGTACTTCTCATACATTTTTTATTTATCTTTATTTCATTGTGGAGCTGCCAGCAGTGCATTCACTCAGCCCCTCCTTTCCCCATTTTCTCTCTCTATTTATCAGACCAAAAATGAGACAAGAATTAGCCAGCTAGCCACTCTGCGGTCCCTCAAGCTTGCTTTCCACCACTGTGAACTGTGTCTCAGGGAAGAGAGCACACACTATCGGGACGCCGCTTTGGTTGGCAACTGTAGTGGCTTGAATTTGGCCAGCACAAACCCCCTAGCACTGGGTGTCACAGTGGGCTGGTGGTCAGCAGCAGCGCTGGATCTAAGCAGTGTCACAGCAGCAACAGAAAGTTTGCTGATACTGCTGCTAGTTGGGGCTGGTAGGTCCAGACCTTTGCCGATATTGACACATGCTTTACTTTGCTTATTGTCAGACTCTCTTTTAGATTCACTTTCTCAAAGTATGTCTTCCTATTTTGGGTTGCTTTGCAGTGTAGGCAGTTGTTGCCAATACTGGCAACTTTCTCTACAGGATTCTCTGCCGTTGAATCAGACTTTTGCTGAAAGGATGTGACCGTGAATCTGCATTTGTAGCACAGCCCATAGGAACACCCTCTCTCTGAAATGACTTGTGATTGGCCAAAGTCTTCAGTCATAGACTAGATTTTTTGACCGACAACAGAGCCAAGAGGTGCAAAAGTCTAGTTTTCTTTCAGTCCCCATGGATTACAATATGCTCAAAGTTTATCACTGGATTTTTGCCCAATTTTGCCAAAATTATACCACCTGCCCCGACTGTAATGGAAACTAATCTGTTTTGTTTATTGGAGCAAATCACTAATCAGCACTGCCTTACGTTTTCATCAGGTGACACACTATCCAGGCCACTAACTATCTTAATAATCAGTGCCTTTGTGCCTTTGAATCATTGTCACACATATAAACACTTCAGCCCATGCAGATCCTACATGCTGTGACCTATTCAACAGTGCTTATCTGAGGCTTTTGTGTGAACCAATTAAATAGCTCAACTCTACGGTCTCTCTTCAGCTCTTGTATTGTAACGCTCTGCTTACCTCTTCAGAGTTTCGTAACTCATCAGACCCATAAACAGAGCTGCATTGTCACAAAGTTGCATTGTTAACAATATATCTGCAGGCACACTTAAGGCCTGTTCTTTACAAATATCTCAAAACGTGGTTTCTTCTTTCTTCTTTAGTCTGTAAGAGCAACCTTTCTGCCTGACCTCAACAAAATCTAAATGCTCCTCCTTGTCTGTGTTCTCTCTCCTGAGCAGCAGACTCCAACATGGCGGCGGAGGATGGCTTCGATGAGAAAGGCTGTCACTGTGACATCTCAGTGGAGGACTTGCTGCCCTCGGTCAAGTCTGTCATTAGAGCTGTCAGGTGAGTCAAAGGAAATTAGGCTTTCTCCTTCAGTCCAACTAATACTGTATTTTTCTACCACAAAAGTCACATGCAAACAAACGCTGATAGCAACCCACAGCCTTCTGGCAGCAATCTCGATTGACCGTGCTCAGGGGATTAAAGCGACCGGAAGATAGAATAGAAGATTTGTTAATTTTTAACGTCAGCTGTTACGAGACATTGTACTGGCTTTGATCTGAATTTAGGAGATGACGTCATAGTTTTCCAAACACTCCGTTTTACATGTCCACACAGATATTAAGTAACTGGAGTATTAAAAAAATCTGCACCTTTGGCTGCAGACAAGAGGCCAAAACATAGAGCAAAATGTCTGATGACTGGTGGGCTGTTTGATCTTTGAGTCCAACTACACCGTCACAGTCCTGATGAAGCACATTTACTGAGTTTTCAAACTGTTAAAAGATAATACCTAAACTGTTTACAGCTTGTACTGTTTCTTAATTAATCCCAAATACTTAATCTTCAAGATTGGCTCTTTTTTTTTATTGCTGATCCCTTCCCCCAAAAAAACATTCACTTGAACTCTCTTGAACTTTGCCTTGAGGCTCCACAGGTGCATAAATTCAGAGAACTGCTTTTTTAGAGTGATAGTTTTACATGCACACAGCTAAAGTAAGCAGCCACAACCTCACTGGATGTTTTCAGACATTCAATGAGGTGGTTGTTCAGGTGTTCTGACTGTTTGCATTGGTGTGAAGAAACACTTTAAAAACAAGAAAAATAAAGGTAGGGTTTGATGTTTTCATTAGCTACAGTGAACTATTCCAGCTTCAGACTATGTAAGAGCTCCCCCTTGTGGCTGATGTGCCTCTGCTGTTTGCACAGGATAATGAAGTTCCATGTAGCCAAGAAGAAGTTTAAGGAGACCCTGCGTCCTTATGATGTCAAGGATGTGATTGAACAGTACTCTGCCGGTCACTTGGACATGCTGTGCCGCATCAAGAGCCTGCAGACCAGGTAGACAGATTGAACACTCCACATGACAACAACACCCGACAGACTTGAATCCTCAAGTCTCTGCTGTCTAACCAGAGCTGTATGACCACACAGTCACTGATACATCTGTATCTTGGTGTGTGTGTGTGTGTGTGTGTATGTGTGTGTATGGGTCCTGCACTCATACCTTAAACATACATGGGTTTATGTACACAAATATCTGTTTGTTTTCTGCATTTTGTTATTTTTAATATATGCACACGTGTACCTCTACGTGTCTGTGTTCCCTTTGCCTCTCTCACAGGCTGGATATGATAGTCGGCCCACAGACCCTGAGCAGCCGAGCCAAGTCCTTTTCCTCCCCCTCCTCGCCTGTTTATTACAGCCGGGGAAGAAAGAACTCCACCCAGGGGTCAGAATGCCCCCCCATCCCTCACATGTCAAATGGGTTCAGTTCACTTCTCATTCATTAAACTCAGGACATGGTTTGTCCTTAAAAATATGACAGTGAAAAAGCTGGATTTAAAGAAGGCTGAAGTTTGTTCTTTGAGTTGATTGATCTGGAAGTGAAATGAAACCTTTCTTCCAGCCCAGTCTGATAGAAATACATGAAATGGACACAAACTCCTTGTGTCAAGGTGCTGGATACAAAATGAGTTAAAGTTATGCATTGACGATACGAAAATAATGCCAGCGCAAAGTCAGTGAGGACCTTTTTGGTGGTTGACACACAAATATTAAGAGCGAGTATCTTCTGAGTAGGGCAGACTTTCAACCAGTAGACCACTGCGTTTCCATTTTAAACCAAAAATTGTGGGCTTTACATAACTACGCAAAGTACTTGACGTAGTTACTTAGCATAATTAGGCAAAGTACTTGATTCAGCTACCACTAGACTAGACACTAGACCATATGACTTTAGTAAGACAAACTCTTATATTGAACAGATGTTGCATTTTTGTTTGGAATGAAAATCGGGTGACCAATATTTTAAATGTCTAACGACGTTTTGCAGATGTTGGGTTTTGTTCTCCATAACCTACGACTAAATGTCGGTATTCTATGTCAAGATGACAATTGCATATGACGTTTGGAGAGACACGAACAAAATACTAATATCATCAGTTGTCAGTATTCTATGTCAAATAAACGTTAGCATTAGACGTTGTCCTGACAACTAAGGTCCCATATGTAGTTATTTCAACCAAAACCATGATCTTTTCCGAACCAAGTACTTTGTTGTTCTCTAAACCTAACCAAGTGTCTTTATTAACCTAGACCAAACCAAACTGCGACTACGCCACAACAATACTGTGACCGTCCGTAATAAAGTTTGCATTGGCATTATTTTCATTTTAAACACATTTCGTGTGCATCACCAGGTAACGCGTTCTTAAGAAGTCGTGTTCATTCCACGTATTTCTGTGAGACTGTGTTGGTTCCTTACACATGTACTGTTCTTTTCTCACAGACTTCTGTCGTGGATATAGAGTAATTCACTAACACAACTCAATGAAAATGCAAGATATTGAGTTTGGTTGTGGCTTTTACTTCTTTTTTATCTGGTGAAATCTGGGAAATTCTGGGATCCTCGTTTCAACCCAACACATGTCACACAGAAACATCTTCTGTAGCACACACACTCACACACACACACACACACACACACACACACACACACACACATACACACAAACTAGTTCCTCAATGCACACCTGGCATTGCTGCAGTAACACTGACCCCTGCTGTTGTTGAGTGTTAACTGGAGCTGCTGCATGCAGTTCATACTGTATCTTCTGCAGCGAGCACTGATCAGTTTTGCAGACAGGACTGATAAACACCTCATTGTCTTCATTGGTAGTTGTCATGGTGATGTCTCAGACGTGGTCATATACTGAGACTGTAAATCCTGCCTTCCTTATGACAAATGCTCTGCAGCCCTTAAATCACATCATCTGGTTGTGCCTTCTTCTCCTGCAAATGTATAAACGCTGACTGGACAATTAACACTGTTTGACTCAAGGTCTTGTCAAAGCTTTATCATTTATTTCTCCAAAATGGTGGTGGCTTTATAATTGCTTGACTTTGTCTTGGCTCATCCCAGCCCTCTACCTTGTTCACTAACAAGGGGACTTTGATTGTACTAAACCTCACTGGATTGAGCAGGAATAGTGTTTCTATAGGTGCTGATTTTATTCAGATAATCAGAATCAGATAAAGCAAACCTCTGTTTGATACACAAGAAACACATTTCATAACATTCCATCCTCACAAGTTTGGTAATGTTTTCTCATCCAGTGAGGAAGTCTAACCTCTCAGTTGCCCCTTTATCTGTTGGAAAAGAAAATGTGCTTACAGTAATTTCTTTTTCTGTTTCAGTTCCAACCTTCCTTTCTTTCTGCAGGCTGCCTCGTGGATTTCTACTTCATTACTTTTTTCTCCGTCTATCATTAATGTCTTATTGTGTTTTTGTGTGTCTGTGTGTGTGAACGTGTGTGTTTCAGAGTGGACCAAATCCTTGGGAAAGGCCAGATCCCTCTGGATAAGAAGATTCGGGAGAAGCTGCTGTCTGATGGAGATATGCTAGAGGACATGAGCATGCTGGGTCGTGTCTGTAAGGTGGAGCGGCAGGTCTGTGTTCTGCGTCTTGTTTTGTTTTCTAATCATGTATTAAATAACCGGCAACCAGTGTTCATTTCATCTGTTTATGGCACAGACCCATTCCTCTTATAGAAGTGAACTGGCCTGTGACTGATTGGCGTTATAGTGACAAAGAGGACAGCTAAACACACCAGGGCCATAATCACCCATTCCAGATACACAGATAACACCTTCTGTGACCCAACTTTTTATGACACACTATACTGACTTGTTATAACATTTAATATACTATACTATGATGTGTTTTTCATTTTTTGGTGATTTTTGACGACATACTATGCTACAATATTTTCAGGTTTTTGATGACATATTATCATGACTTTTATTCATGATTTTTGAAATACTAAACTATGGCATTTTTTTCACAATTTAAGATGACATATGATACTATGAGGTTTTTTCATGAATTTTGACAATATACTAAACTAAGACCTTTATTTGTGATGTGTGACCACATATTTTTCTTGATTTTTGATGACATACTATAGTATGATGTTTTTTTCGCAATTTTTTGACAACATACTATACTATGACGTTTTTTCATGGTTTTTGACAACATACTATACTATGATGTTTTTTCATGATATTTGATGATATACTATTCTATGACATTTTTTCATAATTTCTGACGACATACTATACTACGACGTTTTTTCATGATTTTTGACAACATGCTATACTATGACATTTTTTCATGGTTTCTGATGACATAGTATACTATGACGCTTTTTTATAATTTTTTTAATGACATACTATGACGTTTTTTTCATGGTTTCTGATGACATAGTATACTATGACGCTTTTTTATAATTTTTGATGACATACTATACTATGACTTTTCTTCATGATTTTTGATGACATACTATACTATGACTTTTTTATGGTTTTTGACGACATACTATACTATGACTTTTTTTTATGGTTTTTGATGACATACTATACTATGACTTTTTTTTATGGTTTTTGATGACATACTATGATGCTTTTTCATAATTTTTGACGACATACTATACTGTGACTTTTTTCATGATTTTTAACAACATACCATATTAATTTTTTTTAATATTTTTGCAGCATACTATGCTGTGATTGTTTTTGATATTTTTGACGACATACTATGCTATGACGTATTTTTCGTGATTTTTATAGTATTTCGTCAAGAATCACGAAAAAAAGTCATAGTATAATATGTCAACAAAAGTCATCAAAAATCCTCATAGTATAGTATGTCATCAAAAATGAAAAAGCGTCAGAGTATAGTATGTCATCAAAAACCATGAAAAAACGTCATAGTATAGCATGTCATCAAAAATCATGAAAAGAACGTCATAGTAATGTATGTCATCAAAAACCATGAAAAAAACATCATAGTATAGTATGTCATCAAAAATCATAAAAAAGCGTCATAGTATACTATGTCATCAAAACCCATGAAAAAATGTCAAAGTGTAGTATGTCATCAAAAATCATAAAAAAAGTTATTGTATACAATGTTGTTAAAAATCATGAAAAAATGTCATCGTATAGTATGTCGTCAAAAACCATTAAAAAAAAGGTCATAGTATAGTATGTCATCAAAAATCATGAAAAAAGTCATACTATAATATGTCATCAAAAATCATGAAAAAAGGTCATAGTATAGTATGTCGTAAAAAATTATGAAAAAGCGTCATAGTATAGTATGTCATCAAAAACCATAAAAAAAAAAGTCATAGTATAGTATGTCATCAAAAATCATGAAGAAAAGTCATAGTATAGTATGTCATCAAAAATCATGAAAAAACTTCCTAGTATAGTATGTTGTCAAAAACCATGAAAAAATGTCATAGCATAGTATGTTGTCAAAAATCATGAAAAAACATAGTAGTACACCATGTCGTTAAAAGTCATGAAAAAACATTATAGTCTAGTATGTCATCAAAAATCATGAAAAAGCGTCATAGTATAGTATGTCGTAAAAAATTTCGAAAATATGTCATAGTATAGTATGTCGTCAAAAATCATGAAAAAAGTCATAGTATAGTATGTCATCAAAAATCATTAAAAAACATCATAGTATAATATGTCATCAAAAATCATGAAAAAAAGTCATAGTATAGTATGTCATCAAAAATCATTAAAAAACATCATAGTATATGTCATCAAAAATCATGAAAAAAAGTCATAGTATAGTATGTCATCAAAAATCATGAAAAAAAGTCATAGTATAGTATGTCATCAAAAATCATTAAAAAACATCATAGTATAATATGTCATCAAAAATCATGAAAAAAAGTCATAGTATAGTATGTCATCAAAAATCATTAAAAAACATCATAGTATAATATGTCATCAAAAATCATGAAAAAAAGTCATAGTATAGTATGTCATCAAAAATCATGAAAAAAGTCATAGTATAGTATGTCGTCAAAAATCATGAAAAAAAGTCATAGTATAGTATGTCGTCAAAAATCATGAAAAAAAGTCATAGTATAGTATGTCATCAAAAATCATGAAAAAAGTCATAGTATAGTATGTCGTCAAAAATCATGAAAAAAGTCATAGTATAGTATGTCGTCAAAAATCATTAAAAAACATCATAGTATAATATGTCATCAAAAATCATGAAAAAAAGTCATAGTATAGTATGTCATCAAAAATCATGAAAAAACATAGTAGTACACCATGTCGTTAAAAATCATGAAAAAACGTTATAGTCTAGTATGTCATCAAAAATCATGAAAAAGCATCATAGTATAGTATGTTGTAAAAAATTTCGAAAAGATGTCATAGTATAGTATGTCGTCAAAAATCATGAAAAAAGTCATAGTATAGTATGTCGTCAAAAATCATGAAAAAACATCATAGCATAGTATGTTTTCAAAAATCATGAAAAACGTGATAGTGTAGCATGTCATCAAAAACTGCGAAAAATTGTCATAGTATAGTTTGTCATCAAAAATTATGAAAAAACCTCATAGTATAGTATGTCAAATAAGTCATGGTATGGTATGTCATAAAGTCATAGTATAGTATGTCTGCAAAAATCATGAAAAAAGTCATAGTATAGTAGTCAAAAAAATGAATGTATAGTATGTCATTAACAGTCATAGTGTAGTATTTCAATAAAGTCAAAGTAAAAGTCATAGTATGTCACAAAAAGTCAGTTTAGTATGTCAAAAAAATTACAGTATAGTATGTAAAAAAAAAAAGTCTTAGTATAGTATGTCAAAAAAGACTGATTATACTGTGTCCAAAAATGCTACAAAAAGTCATAGTATAGTATGTCATAAAAATGTTTTAAAAAAATCACAGTATAGTATGTCAAAAGATGCTATAAAATATCATGGTACAGTATGTCCAAAAAAATGATATCGTAAAGAATGAGCAGAGACTTACTGAAGAATAATTTAATACAAACTGTACAATACAATGGATGGTGAAAAGTTTTTAATATTTAGGGTGTAAAGAAGCCATGCTTAGTTCAGGAATAATCCCCATAAACACTGGTGGTGGAGGTGAGGAGAGGGATGGCTGAAGGATGATGGGATGAGGAGCAGGACTGGGCAGCAGATGAGCTGGAGACTGAAGGTGAACTAGGTGGAGGAGGGTCCCATCTGTTCGTTCTAGACAAACAACTGACAGCAGCAGAGAGGAGAAAAGTTTTAAAACTTGACAGCAACAATATGATTGGTTAAGGAAGACCCTGGCCAAAATCTGGTTGCATTAATTAAAGGTGATGTCCATAGTCATCTAATTGAGAAGAAGCCAAAGAGAAGCAGAGAGAACTTTCACGATAACTTTTATAGCACTTTATGACATACTATACTATGACTTTTTATGACACACTATACTATGATTTCTATGGCATTTTATCACATACTATGACTTTGAATTTTTTTGACATACTATGCTATGACTTTTTATGACATACTATACTATATAATACACTCTGACTTTTTTGACATTTTTTGACATAATATACTCTGACTTCTTTGACATTTTATGACATACTATACTATGACTTTTTGACAAACTATACAATGACTTTTTGTGGCATTTTATAACATAATATACTATGACTTTTTTGACATACTATATTATGACTTTTTGACATACTATACTCTGACTTTTGACATTTTATGACATGCTATACTATGACATTTTTTGGCATACTATACAGTGACTTTATATGACATACTTTATTATGATTTTTATTTCTTGTATCTTATTTCTTATTCCTGCACCCCTCTGTTCTCACAGGTCCAGTCGATTGAGTCAAAGCTTGACTCCCTGCTTGACATCTATCGTCAGGTTTTGCGCAAAGGCTCCTCTTCAGCCCTCACGCTCGCCTCTCTGCCCCTGTTTGAGTTGGAACAAACCTCTGACTACCACTCCCCCGTCTTCAGCAAGGACCTGTCGTGCTCCACCCAGGTCAGCAGCAGTGGGGCACCTCCCCCTGGCAGCTGCATCACACGCTCCTCAACCAACTCCCACCTCTCCCAGGGTGGACTCCATCTCATCCTGGCGCCGCCCAGCGAGCTCAATGCCTCCTCTTCAACCGGCCTGACATCCTCTTCTTTCAGCCCATCACCGCTGCCTCATCACCATCATCATCACCACCACCACCATCGCCATCCTCATCACCATCATCATCCCCCGCCTCAGGCCACCACACCTGAAAGTGGCACAGATGAGGCTGTGGGGAGTTCTCCACCCATCCTCACCCCCAATAGTATCAGCAGTGGTGGCGGCGGCGGAGTTGGAGATGGAGGGTTTCCTCTTCTGGCAAGGCTTCCACCACCACCCCCTCCCAGCCGGAGTGGGGGCCAGGGCAGCTTGCTACGAGCCACTTCCACGGACATGGAGGACTTCTGTGGAGGTCTAGGGATGCAGATGGAGGACAACAATGTTGGGGAGGACCTTAGCCTTGGGTTGGGACTGGGCAGCCTGGGACAGAAGCTACAGGGCGGCACCAACAGCAATGGCAGGTTAAATACTAAGGAGGAGAGCTCCTGGAGGAGACATATGAGCCTGGAGCTGCAGCCTCTGGTGCCACCAGCTGTGGGCTGCTGCTCTGGCCCCAGCCAGGCAGACCGGGGCTTGGGCAAGTCAATGTCGGTGCAGGACCTGATGCAGGCAGCCCCAGGGACTGTCCAGGACACCCACCACAGCCACAGCCTCTCATCTCCGAGCCCCAGTACAAGCAGTGACTCCCCCATTGGCTTCCACTGTAGCCAAGACCCTGGGGGAGGAGGGGGTGGTGGTGGTATAGGCAGGAGTGGGGGAGGTGGATGGGGTGAGGATGACCTCTTTATCAGTGACAGGGACATTGAGACACAGGGATTTGACTTCCTGTCACTGGGGACTGCTGAGGCCCACACCTACTCCACGGAGCTCCTGAGGACAGGGAGCAGAGCAGGGGCAGGGTCCCAAGGCTCTAACCGTAACCTGGCTAGTGGTCACACATCCTCGCCTTCGGCTGGCAACTCCGAATTGCTGAACATGCCGCACGTGCGGCTAAAATAAACTGGCCTACATGTTCAGAAGGCACGCAAATCTCACCTCACAGAGACGGTTTTTATCCTTTTTGGAGGGGAGTGGGAGGGCGGGAATATTACAGTGGGTCCTTTTTTTGTTTATTTTCATGTTGATCCATTTGATAAGAATCACAGTATTTTCATACAGGCTGATCACATAGGGCATATCATTGCATGAGTTACTCCTAGTTTTGTGTGATTAACAAATCTGAGCTAAAAGATGAAGACAGAACCCAAAAACCTGAGACGTTGCTATGAAACAAAACCAACTTAACTCAGTCCTGAATGACGGTTGGTTGATATTTGACCTTGAGACAGAGCATGAGCATTGCATGTTTTCAGTCAAAGGTACTGAGTTTAGCAAGATAGTTTACACTTCAGTAGACAGGAATGGAAAACAAACACTTCGGGAGAATGGCCTTGAGAATTCCACACCATCTTTTTTAATAGAAAAACATTGGACTTAACACTTACATGTGCCCACGTACACGGGATCGATTTCTTGTCTCTCCAGTCATATGACAGGCCTCCATACTAAAGTGAATGTTACCTCACCATTGCCATACTTTGCATTCTTGATAACTGTCAGTAATTCTTTTTTTATTTCCATAGCATTGCTCATGTTAGGAAACCAGACAACCCCCTGACATTTAAGTCCTTAAATCATATCAAATACTATCCTGAACCAATGACTTTGGTTACCTGCAATCTTCTCAAAAATCCCACACAAGGACTATAACAGCACGATTTATTTTTTTTAAAATGTATTCTTTCTACAGTTTCAGATATCCATTGGTTTGCAATAATGTCTGTACTGTAAATCAATTAACAGACTCCTAAAACATGCTTGAGGTTTGTAATCCATCACAGGGGGGATATAAGGTCTTTTTTGTGAATGTTACATGATCAGTGTGTGATTTAGGGCTGCACCCGACTCAGAAGTATGTCAGTCGAATCAGGTTTGGCTTTTCAATACGAATATTTGGGTATCCATTTCTTATATTCCATACAGAGCTTGAGAGTTTAAAAAGGTTTCAGCAGTATATTCAGGGTGACAGTGGCGTTCACGTTCATTGTAATATAGTAAACAAGCCAAATTAGTTCTCCAAGCTAATGTGTGCTAACTGTGCTAGTGACACATCGGTAACATTCAACATCTTTTGCTGACACTTGATATCAAACAAAAGCCAGAGACTGTATTGTATGAAGTTGCTGTGAGCTGTAAATTCACCATCTCTAAGTAGAAGGCAGAAGATAATGTATCTCAGAGCCTCTCTTTCTCCAGGCAGCTGCCTTCGTGTCATTCAGACTGGCCCTGGGTCTGGGTCTGCAGCTGCCTGTGCCTGGAGAGCAGCATGAAAGCAAGGAGCGCTCACTCTGCAGCTACATCTGGGGACCAAAATGTCCCCAGATGTAGCTGCATGCTGACTGCCCAAAAACAACAACAAAAAACAAAAGATTGCTCAACTTGAAGGATCTCAGTGGCACGACTGACAGTTCAAATCTTTGTCTGTCAGGGTGCAGCCCTAGTGTGGTTATGCAGTTTAAGTGCAGGTAGTTTTGAAAGGTCTGTGTTGCATTACCTCATAACAATAATGTCACTGTAACAGAAATGACTTGAATAAGCAAGTTTGGAAAGTCTGCTAACTAATTTACATCAGACTGCCAACATGCATCCAAATTTCTGAAACACAGTATGTGATGTCCATGTTATTTGTGGTGAATAGGCTGAAGCATGCAAACCTGCAGGACTGGCCCTTTATTTTTCTTTTTTTCTTTTAGCTAAACTGAATTGGTGTCTTATTTTGGGAGTCTTAACCATAACCTGGAAAGCCCGGGCCAAAAAAGAGAAATATCAGTGTTACTGTAACTGCCAAGTATTGGGACGCTTAGTGATGTCACTTCTGCCAATGGTCAGCTGTAATATGACATGCACCATCTTTGCATCACATGTACACACCTGTATACGCACACAGCCAACTGTGACTCATGTTCATTATACTGTGGAGTTTCTTCGAGAACAAGGAGCAGTTTTATTTTCAGATAAGTTATACACCGGCCAGTTGGTTTCCCAGCTGATGACAGCCATGGATTGAAACACATCTTGAATGTCATTTCTTGGTTTAAAAATCAGCTCGATGTTTTGTGTGTTTTAGCAAAGCACTTTGTTTTGGTTCGGAAACAGATACACTGAAAGAAAAGTTCAGACATCTAACTTTGTATTGCATTTGGCTTTTTGCCACCCTGTTTTTACACGCAAGGAAGATCTCTTATTTAAATCAGGGTCAATGTTTGCTTTTTTTTCATACAGTGTCATATGGGATTATTTTTGCTTCCTTGAAGTGAACTCGCTGCAGAATGTATTCCTGTTGCATGGTACAGAATCAGGTGCATCAGGTAAGGTTGCGCGGATCTCTTCAAGGTGTAGGAAAATAATAGTAGCGCCGCAAGCTGCAGGTAAATACTACCCATAAAGAATCCAAAGCCTCAGTGGTGACTAATCACCCTTAGCTAGCAGTACCTCAGTGAAGACCCTATCAAAGACTAGAGTATATGTGAAGGAGGCTGGGGGTCAGAGGTGGATTTTACTTTCTTTCAGATATTGAAATATATTTTGCATGAAGAGGTTGTCATATTCAAACCTATCTATAACTGAAAATGAATGCCATGTCATTAAGACAGATCACTATTTATGGTTCAGCCTGATTGCATCAGAAGTAAAAAAAAAAAAAAGACCTCAGCTCTGATATGAAGTCAGTACATACAGTATATTGGTGCCTTGCTTTTGTGGTACATATTCATCTCCATATCTACGATTTCCTGAAAAGTGCATTAGGTTCCTCCAAACAGAAATGGTTCCTCGTTTTCTCTCCTTGTAGATGTTCTGACTTGAGGCATTTTATGTTTGTTTTTTTTAAATTTAGAGATCATTTTGCTACTGGGCATAAAACGGGCCTTTGACATGTCAACATTCTGTCTCGTGTCTTTTAATTTATTTAAATTATGTGCACATATTTACACATAGTAATAATCTCAGTTAGATTTATGAAGCCTGTAATGTAATGAAAATGCAAGTGAACTTTTATTCTCATTCATCAATAAAGGAAATTCTATGAAGACTTAGAATTTTGTTTTCTCGTCATCATTCTCTGAAAAGACAGAGGTTCTTCAGTGGTTCATTTTACACAAAGGCGGCAACATTTCTCGAAATGTCAGCACTGACACAGCAGCCCTTGTTGGTTTGGATGCACATGCACTATTCCTTTTTTGGTTTTAGGCAGTGTTGCCAACTTGGCAACTTTCTCACTAGATTTAGCTACTTTTCAGACCCTCATAGCAACTTTATTTCTTAAAAGCAACTAGCAACAATGTGAGTTGTTCAGACTATCCGTGAAAAAAAAAAAAAAAAAAAAAAGATGTTGTAATTTAGTCCAATGCGCGCTGTTCAGAGTAAGCACAGTCCACAGCTGTTCCGCCCTCAGTGCAGGGTCTCTTCTGTGCAGTAGGTGTGTGATAGACAGAAGGAGAGGAGACACCGCTCGCCATTAAGTTCAGTTTTATTGGTTTTCTATGGTTACACTGATTCTCTCGCCCTCTGGATTTAGGGAGGTTTCAGACCTAGAGTTGTCTCGCTTTGGTCCAAATCAGGGACTGATTTTGTTACAAAGCATAATTGCCTAGAGTCGGTTTGTGTTCTCACGGCAGCATTTAGAAGCGGACCAGATAAAATGCCAGCACGAGAAAGCTGCTCTTGATTGGTCAGAATTTCCATGCGGGGAAAATCCAGGAAGTAAACAAAACATTAAAGAAGACTACATGTGCGACACTTCCTAATGTCACAATGGAGGGACCACTACACGGGTTGATTTCAGAACCATACCATTCAGTTTGAAAACGAGGCGAGGCTCCAACTAGAAAACAATGTTTTGATGCATTGGATGTGCTGAATGTGCATATTAAGGCAGTACAGGAGGAGGTGCACATTAATAATCCTCCAGGACTGTAACATGCTCATGTTTAACCCAAACAGTGTGTCATGTGACTGCCGTTGGTTCAGATCAAGGTCAGAACACGTACTGCACAAGAGTTAATCTGTAACTGGACCGAGACCACCTCTTCAAGTAGGTCTTGATACAGTTGTTTTGGCGCACCCGAGTGTGTTTGTTGTGTTCACACCTGCCCAAACAAACCGCACTTAGGGGGGAAACGCTCAATCAAACTGAACCAAATAGAGCAGGTGTGAAAGCATCCTAAACAAGCCATAAAGTGGTGCACCATAGTGTGAGCACCGTAGCCGTCATGCCAATCAAATGTTTTGTTGATGAACCTTCTGTTGAATCTTTCGTAATATTTGAATGCATTCATTAATGCAACATGATGTCACCAATATGTTAATAATTGTAAGATGTCATCTAGTTACTTCAGTGACTTTTAGAGCTGGTGCTAGCTACAAGACATTAGTAAAGTGTTGTTAACTCTAGTTTCAGGCTCAGCAATGATACCAGGGACAACAACATTCTGTTTAAACATCTTTACTTTTATGACCGTCTCTTCACAAATAACAATGATTAAAGTGCATGAACTAAACAGTAACTAACAATTAACAGAGCCACTGCAAGGAAGTTTAAGTCAAGCAAAGAGCCAGGCATGAAGATATCAGGTATCAGACAAAGAGTTTCTAAAGGTTGTTTTTCTAAGACGTGACAGCAAACATGCAAGTCAATCTACTTCTGGTTAGTTAGCGTATCTCTTTTAAAGCTAGAATGCAGAGCATTACTTCAACAGCAAAATAACATCTCTGCCTTATTATTACTGGAGCTAAGCAGCTACGATCAATGAGCAGCTTAATTCTAACTACAACATCACACAACCAGAGAGCTGTAATGCAAATATGTTGTGTTGTTCTGCCACCAACTGAGTGACAATAAAACCTACATGTAACAGTGTGGTAACGTGTTAATCACTAACAGTATGGTAGTTACTTTTTTTCCTTCTCCTGCTTTTGCGATGCATTGTGATAATAGACCAGACGCTGACTATGGTGTGCAGGAGGTGCAGGGTGCTAAGGTGACGTCGGCCATGGTGAGCGTTTGGGGCAGCAGCCCAGCACAACGTTCATTTGACCTTCTGTGCCTTCTGTGCGGACTTGGTGATCTTACCGCTGGTGGGGGCTTTCTTTTCCACGCCCTTAATCACTCCCACAGCCACAGTCTGACGCATGTCGCGGACTGCAAACCTCCCTGAGGAGGGATGATGAAAAATACATTTGTTATCTCTGAATAAAACATTAAGTTCACATTGTCATTAAGATGAAGTTTAAAGAGATAGTTCACCCCAAAATCGAATACCTATAGTGCTACTTATCAGTCTAGATTGTTTTGGTGTGAGTTGTAGAGTGTTGGAGATATTGGCCGTAGAGACATCTGCCTTCACTCCAGTATAATGGAACTGGATGACACTGGGCTTGTGGTGGTCAAAGCACTAAAAAATACATTTTCAAAAAACCCAACAGCAATGTTACCTTCCAGAAACCACAAGATAATCCACAGACCAAGTAAGCAGTTTCATATTAAAACTATACTATTAAACTACAACTGCTGACCATATCATTGCACAGATGGAAGCGCGCGCATCCACTCAGCATATCCTCATATAATAGCCCTTTTTAGATAGGAATTGTGCAAATTTGCAGGAAAGCCCTTTTTTCAGCATTGGCAGTATAAAAACAAAAGTAGGTAGGCGGCAAAATGCCACCTACCTACTTTTGTTTATACAGAATGTGTCTTTTTCGGGGCAATGGGGGGAGTGAGCAAGTAACAAAATGTGTAGCTCAGCGTGTGACGTAAACAGTGACGTGGGAGGGAAGCCGCGGCTAGTCTTCGGCAATTCTCTCATTAGTTGGCCCGTTCTTCACCGTCCCCGTCATCTGACAGTTAATGGCCTCTTCATTTGCGAGGACAAGGCGGGCGTGCAATTTCTTGTCTCCCCAGTTGCTCATCTTTACAGCGTCTTTCAGGTTTGCGTTTCCCTCTTGCTACTAGCTGCTCGCTAATTCCTGCTATCAGCTGTTTACTGTTTATCCACCGCCAGTGGCTCGCATGTGCCGCATCATCAACAGCTCCTCCCACAAGTCTTCAACAGCCCCTCCCGTTGCAGAAGGCCGCTTCGTTCTGTTTTAACTAAAAAGGGTTCTGCCAATATGTCTACTCCACAAGCGGAAAATTGGGCACCTCGGATCAACTCGCCAATGCAGCTCTGTGTGTCTAAACACTCGCAGCTTGCCGGCAAAATGGCCCAACATTCACGGAAAATCTTCTCCTATGAAGATGCACACAACGCTTTGTACGATATCCTCAAAATTAGCACCCCACGAATGACATTTCATGGGTTGCTCACTAGCTCACCTAGCAGAGTGGACGCCCATGTACAAAGACAGAATCTTTGCCACAGCAGCCATGGGTTCAATTCCAACCCGTGACCCTCCCTCTCCTCCCTTCACCCTGAACATCAAGTTACAGAGGTAGGTTAGGTATAGAAACATGGTGAGAATGTACCTTAAAATGACCCAAAGCTCACTCATAGTTCACATTCTTCCAAATACCAGTCTCTGGCTAAAGTCCTGTGTTTTGTGTCCCATACACCACCCCAACCTCCCTCCTGATGGGACTGCTTCCTTCTTTACATTAATCTCATGATAGCTGTCCTTCCAAATACGAGGGTTATACATGGATTACTGGCTCAGGATCATGAAGGATATGTACAAATTGTGGGGCAATACTTTTTGTAGCAAAACGTACCAACAAGCCTGACTTACTGCTAGCCCACCTAGCACCACTGAGCCAGCTAAGCTAGTTACAGCTCAGCCAAAGCGGACGCCATTAATGTTTAGATCTTGCGCTCTCACAACCATGAGTCCATGAGTAGATGCATGCTTTCCTCTGCTCAGTTATATGGCTGGCGTGTGTAATAAAGAAAACATAGGTTATTGTGATAGTAATTCCAGCTGTAATGTTACTGCTCGGACTTTGAACCCAGCGATCCGAATTCAGATCTTGGTGGAACCTCGACTGTGCATGAAAGACATCTCCGGAAGATTTTAAAAAAAAAGAAGAGTTTCTACATGAAACTGCTCACAACAAGGTCTGTGGATTATCTTGAGTAACTGGGTCATGATTTCTGGAAGGAGACATTGGTCTTGCGTTTTTCCAAATATATTTCTTGGGCGCTTTGAGCACTACAAGCCAATTGCTATCTTGTTCGATTATATTTGAGTGAAGGCAGACATCTCTACGGACGGAAATATGTATTTTTGATTTTGGGGTGTGTCCCTTTACTGTAATGTTTTAATTCATAGTCATCTTGAGGAAAATGACAAATTATATTAGAGTTTCAGCTTGACCCACTGACAGAGATCCTGTTGTGGGGCAGGTAACTTACCCAGTGGTGGGTATTCAGAGAAGCTCTCCACACACATGGGCTTGCCGGGGATCATGTCCACAATGGCAGCATCTCCAGACTTCAGGGTCTTAGGGTTGTCTTCGAGCTTTTTACCAGAGCGACGGTCAATCTTTTCCTTGAGCTCAGCAAACTTGCATGCGATGTGTGCAGTGTGGCAGTCCAGCACGGGAGCGTAGCCAGCACTGATCTGACCAGGGTGGTTCAGGATGATCACCTGGAGAACCACAGAGACGGGTAAAGACGTGTTGAAGGAGAGACAATTAACTGAGTATCTTTTTTAAAGTTAATCACTGCATGCTGACCTGAGAGGTGAAGCTGGCTGCCTCCTGTGGCGGGTCGTTCCTGCTGTCTCCTGCCACGTTGCCACGGCGAATATCTTTGACAGACACATTCTTGACGTTAAAGCCCACATTGTCACCAGGCAGGGCCTCGTTCAGGGCCTCGTGGTGCATCTCCACAGACTTGACTTCAGTGGTCACATTGACAGGGGCAAAGGTCACCACCATGCCAGGTTTCAGGACTCCTGTCTCTACTCGGCCCACTGGAACAGTCCCAATGCCTGGCAGAGAGGAAGATAAGAAATGCAATAAATCTGTCTTAACAACGGCCTGTTAAACATGAAATAAACTGATACTTCTAGCTTCAATAACATGCCTGAGCATTTCGAGACAGTGCTCTGAAAAAAGGACAGACACCAGCTTTAGAACACAAAGAGCCAGTGGGCATTCTTCCCAGACCTACTTCAGTCATGCTCTTTTTGTCACGGGCTGCTCTGATTCCCAAAATACATTCAACAATATGATCTGGTTACACCAGTACTTTTGAAGAACTTGATAATTGGAGCACTTGCACCTTTCAGGTTTGTTCTACTGAATACAAATCGCACAACTATCATATCATCTTCACAGAAACCCACACAGACACAGCGCTCACCTCCAATCTTGTAGACATCCTGCAGAGGCAGGCGGAGGGGCTTGTCAGTGGGGCGCGTGGGAGGCTGGATGGCATCCAGAGCCTCCAGAAGTGTGGTGCCTGAGGAATTACCATCTTTACGGTTGATCTTCCAGCCCTTGAACCAACTCATCTGTGGAGAGACAGAAGAAGTGAGAAGAAGTCAGAAAACCTGGAGAAAACCCACAACAACACAGGGAGAACATGCAAACTCCACACTCCTTGGGCCCCAGCCAGCCCGCAGGTTCAAAATCCTCTTGCTGTAAGGTGACAGTGCTAACCACTGTACCACCCAGGTTTTAAAATATGCAGGAACCTTTTTGTTTGTGAAAGGAGCTCTATGCAAAATTCAGAACATATGGGTTGTCTGCACATGGTTATCAACATGGAGGTCACTGAGCCGGGGCTAGGAGCTAACTGCTAACTCCATAAACAGTGCTGAACAATGGCAACAATGCTGACAGAACTAATGGTATTAACTGGGAGAAACCAGAAGGTCAGCACGAGGCTTTTGGTAACTGCCATATGAGCGCAATGCAAAACAGCTGCGATGAGCTGGCCAGTGGGATACACACATGCTCTAGCATAACTTTTCCTTATGTATCTGTACTGTGTACATATACTTTGGGTCTCACAGAGGACTCACATTAGGGCTGGGCTCCAGCATGTTGTCTCCGTTCCATCCAGAGATTGGCACAAAGGCCACAGTGTCGGGGTTGTAACCAATCTTCTTGATGTAAGTACTGACTTCCTTCACAATCTCCTCGTAGCGCTTCTGGCTGTAGTTGGGCTCAGTGGAATCCATCTTGTTGATGCCCACAATGAGCTGCTTCACTCCCAGGGTGTAGGCGAGGAGGGCGTGTTCACGAGTCTGACCATTCTTTGAGATGCCAGCTTCAAACTCGCCAACACCTGCAGCCACTATCAGCACAGCGCAGTCGGCCTGAAATGTGCGAAGAGACAAGACACCTTTCAATCAACCTTAGATTAACCTCATAGTAACTTTCTGAACTCATGTTGTATGCCGAAAGTATTGGTTCAGTGGGGCAAACACAATCCTTGCCAAGTATGCTGTGACATAGCCTTCTCATGTTATCTCTTTGAAATACTTTGCTCTCCCTTCTCTTCTGTTGTCTCTTAACAGTTTTTCTCCTCCCATGCTTTTCTCCCTCGGTCACGCATTTTTTCTATTTCTACTTTTCCTCCGATGCTCCCTCTACCTGAGAAGTCCCAGTGATCATGTTTTTGATGAAGTCCCTGTGTCCTGGAGCATCAATGATGGTGACGTAGTACTTGCTGGTCTCAAACTTCCAAAGAGAGATGTCAATAGTGATGCCGCGCTCACGCTCTGCCTTCAGCTTGTCCAGGACCCAGGCATATTTGAAGGAACCCTTTCCCATCTAGGGAAAAATATAGACATGTACATTTTAATAGAAAAATTTGATTAAAATAAAACTAGGTGAATAAATTTAGTACATAATTCTGTCTTTGACAGATGCTTTTGTTTTCTTTTCAGTCTCTAAGGAGACATCAGCATTTTCATTACAATCTGCAGGACAATGCTATGATATTTACTTGTCTGAGTAACCTTTACGAGTCTCTACTGGATGATCAAGACTACACTAAATGTTTTCATATTAGGTATTATTAGATGCCTGAGTATGATTGCCCCGCCCTTCCACTCCCCCGCCTTGCAGCTTTCAAATTAGTAATGTTGTTCTGTGTCCAAGTTCACTTGCATCATCATCTACACTGACATTTTCGTGTGCTAGAGTGTATAAAAGGATGCTGCAGACAGTCACTGCTGCTCTGGGGACTGTCATCAGCGTGGACTGGTGAAGCAGAGGGGGGAGCTGCTGCTGTCGAGCACAGAGCTCTCCGCCCCTCCCCCGGACTTCTGACTTAAGGTCAAAGGCAAAGGCAAAGCCGGACATGGGTTCGTCCACAGTAAGCTGCGCTGTCGTCTGATACAGAGGTATCAGTATTAATTTGAGACTGTTTCATAACCAGTTAAAAACTCCTTTTGTGAAATAGCTGTCCACTTTTATGTTTTGGTATGGCTGTTGCTCACACCTGGTGCGTATCATACCGGAGTGCACATGAATTGTACTCAAGACAACCTTTAAGTGGACTGGGGCACAGATTGGCTCACTGTGTCAAAATACTCCACACAGTGGACACACTCGTCAATTGAACTAGACTTTTGGATCAAGTGTACTCTGCTGCAGGCCCGGGTTGCTGATGTGAGAGCCCCGTAGAATAATGAAAACATGCTAGTCATAAATCTCAGTACTTCTCAGTAGTAATTACTAATTAATTCTACTGATTTCATTCAAATTTTCCATTTTGTATTTTCAACTTCAATGTGCTACAGCCTCCAATACCATGAAAAAGGAGTTCACCCAATTACAACCACCTTGTAGTACAGTAAGAGGACATAAAATACACAGGACCAGATACAGAGTTAAATATAACAGGATACAGTTGAACTAGAACGCCTGCGCTGCAAAGTGCAGTTACACAGTAGACATATGAATTCAAGTGGGAACAATATGAGTCATACCTCAGCAGCTTCCTTCTCAAACTTCTCGATTGTTCTCTTATCAATGCCCCCACACTTGTAGATGAGGTGGCCGGTGGTGGTGGACTTGCCTGAGTCGACATGTCCTATTACCACAATGTTTATGTGAAGCTTCTCCTTCCCCATAGCAGCTCACCCTGAAAGATACTGTGAGATCCCAGCCAACAGAAATCAACAAAATGAAGCAAATGAGACAAAGAACCCACACCTGTGGAGATCTATCACACTTTCACTATACATTCACACCCAGCTTGTGCTTGCAGTCTGTTTCCATGTGTCCATAATACAGGAACAGTAATTATCTAACCAGAGTTGGGTGTTAGCCTATAGCTACTGTTGCCAGAGTGCAGAGAGAAGACTAACAGTGTGAATACAGAATAGGTAACTTGAAACTTCCATTGTAGGCTACATACGGAGTAACAGCAGTAACTAAGCTGTGCAGAGATGATATTTGTTTGTTCAAAAGGGCAGTCAAACCCTCCACTTCCTACAGAGCATGCTCAACCTACAGTAACTGTATGTTCAGTACAGTAGGTATTTGTATCTGCAGTGTCTAAACAATGGGGAGAAATGGTGAGTTCCTAAAAGTCTGTAACTGAACAAATGTAATCAAAAAAATTTGATCAAATTAATGTGGCCTCACTACCTAAAAGGTCTAGTGTGTAGGATTGGTATGTGGTATCCAGTGGTGAGGCTGCAGCCTGCAACCATCTGACACTTCTCCTGTGTGCCAGGTGTGTAGGAGGACTAAAGTGGGTGAACGGAAAAATGTGAATGGCCCTTACTAGAGCAAGTACTTTGTTTGTCTGTTCTGGGCTACTGTAGAACAACATGGCAGACTCCATGGAAGAGGACACGCTCCACATGTGGATAAAAATATCTCATTCTCAGGTAATGAAAACACAACTCTTAGTTTCAGGTTATTATAGAATAATGAAAACAGTTACAAATATTATATTCAATGTCTTGCAATAGATACCCCTAAATCCTACAAACTGGACCTTAAATACTGCCTTAAAATTGAAAATATATTACAGAATTCTATCTGAGGTCTGCAGAAATACGTGTCTCAGGCAGATATTGAGTCGTTACAGGTTGGTGTCATCATGCTAACAATGAAATTTAAGCACAAACACTGGTAACACAGCTGGGCAGTATATCAATATTGTATTGATACTGTGATATGAGATTAGCTTTTGTCTTAGATTTTTGATATAATACTGCAGGTGTTGTCTTTTCCTGGTTTTAAAGACTGCATTACAGTAAAGTGATGTTTTTTTTAACGTTCCAGACTATTCTAGCTGTTCTATTATTTGCCTTTACCCACTTAGTCATTATATTCACATTACTGATAATTTGTCAAAAATGTCATTGAGTAAAACTTTTGTGAAAGTGCCAACAGTACAATACCGTCGCATCACTTGATGTCAAGGTATTCGTTCAAAAATATTGTGGTATTTGATTTACTCCGTAACACCAGCCCTAACTTAAAAGCAATATCAATCAACCACAGTGAAGAGGCTACATTTGAGGTGTCATTATCCTAATGTTAGAACATTTACACTACACTGAGTTATAAAATTAGAGGAACTGTTCACTTCACCTATCGCCATTCATTTTAACCATACTAAATGATCCAAATCACATAGTTAATTTACATTTATATATATTTCAGCAACCATTTTTGTTAGCTTGCATTAAAACCATTATCGAGCTAGCATAGTAGTTTCTGCATGCTTGTTTAATTATAACATTAAATTTGGTCAATTACTTACCTTTGAACTTCAATTTTGGCTCAGTGATACTACAGGCTCCAAACAATAAACAAATGAAGATTAAACTCAATCTAACATGACTTGCAAAATCCCTTAAATGAAAGCCAAAATGCCTGTAGACCTTTATTTTATGGACTTATTTAAGGTTAATACATTAATTGAGGAGGACCTTCACCCTTTGTGAATGACTGATTTCATTTTTGGTTTACTTGCTCTTTTTCTTTACTTTTTTTTTTTTTTTTTTAAGTTGTTAGTGGTCATCATAAACGTACAAAGAACGTTTTTTTTTACATGTACTTAAGGGACAAAGAGTTAAAATGTGAGTAACAGATATAATAGACTGTACCAGCTTCAGTTTATATTAATAATCTATGCGGCAATTTGACATATCTAGCAAACTACGTTAATTTTCAGGGCAGTTTCTGTATTTAGACATATTTAGCTAACAGGTCGAGGTTTCAACGAACTAGTTAGCCTTGGCTATATTTCTGAAGTTTCGGGCCGGTGGTTATGTTTGGTTAATACGTTACAGCAAAGCTCAGACAACAGGGAACCTATTGAGAGTAGGTTTTGTGATGTTAGCTAACGTTACCTTTATCACGATGTAAGCTAACGTTATTGTTAACAGTCAGCAAATGGAATATTTCAGTGACTCACACTTGTTCGTTAAATATTTTTTGTAGGCCTGTGTATGTTTAATGAACAAATAAATATTCAGAATTCTAATATTTAATTCATATGTATATAAAAACTCTCTTACTATCTATTGACTTGCCGTGTGTTTGCTGCTTCGTGTTAGCTAACGTTACCTAGCTAATTTAGCTAAAATGCTAGCAACTGCTGCGTCACTACCCCCCACTGTGGCACGCGCCCTTGACGTGTACACCTGCGCGAACTGCGACTGAACTTTACCTGACTCATAATCATCTGCGTCACACTGCTTCTTGCTGTAATGTTTTGTTTTCTGGGAAGAAAAAGGTTATCTTGGACTGTTTAGAAATTGCCTTTATAGCTTTAGTGGGCAAATATGCCCTCACATACACACACAAGGACTTTTGAGAGGACAAATAAAGGTAAAGACAGGACTATTAAGTACACAAAAATAGGTGTATACAGGGCGTTAATATATATATAAGCACCAATAACCAACAATAAAAAAATAAAACATCTATGTCCTTGAGTGTTCTGTGATGCAAATAAATAAATACTAAATGTTTATATTGTATAAACCATGAAGGATTTATATAGACAGTGACAGATGATAGGTAAAAATAGGCATCAAAATTGTACAATTAAAAGCTACATTGGCAGCAGTGGATATTGTGGTGTTACATGGTTATTATTATTTATGACTGGCAGCATGTTATGACTTAAATGCTGTGTTCATATGACGAAATATTAGAGAAAAAGCCCAAACTCGACGTTTTTGTATTTCAGACAACAGTACAGCACAGTAACGTCAGAGGACAACAGCCCTGCACCTGCTTATCTTATTACAACCAATGTCTTTGACGTGACCGCACAAAATGACCCACGTACATCACATTTAAGTTGATCTCAGTGTATAATCAAAGTGTCAGGACATTGATGCGAGACACTGCCACAATGACCAAGCAGCGGACACCACACTGCAGAGCTGAGGGCGTTTTACAAATGTCTGCATGTCTCTGCATCCACCTTGGAGACGGTTAACACAGCGCGTTTATTTCTTTCTTTGGCTGGAGGATGATGGTCGACAGAGAAGACTCCCGCATGGCTGTCAGGTGGAATCTTTCTGAAACTGCGCCATACAGGCCTAACCAGCAAAGCTGTGATGCCAACCCACACCCCTCTGCACTTTTCTGCGCCGCTCGCCCTGATCAAATTACCATGACATCGAAGCCACACAGCATCCAACTATCAATTTCAACTTAGTATAATGCAGTTACATTACAGCTGTGACAAACGTCCATGAAATTAACAACCCTGTGCGACATGCCTGCTCCTTGATGCTGACAAAATGCATGTTAGTTGTCATTATATTAATTCATAAAGTTACCTTTACCTTACCTTTGTGTCAGTGGTGCGTTCACTGGTACAGTGCGATGACACAGGAGATGCTGCCTGCTGTGCTGTACTGACACAGACGCAGCCAAGGTACCGCTATGTCAGCTGACGTCAAACGCGTCATACAGACTTTACGAGGTTTGGCCACTAGATGGGGTGCTGCTACAGCACAGACATGAGCCAGCATTCGACTAGAAGAAAAGTATTTTCAGTGGTCATGGAGATCTCATTTTAATTCTTGCATCAGATTCAGTAGTAATAGTACACAACAATAATAATGCAGACACATATTTTCTGAGTAGATACATAACTTTAAACAGTAACACATGTCTTTCACATTTTTCTGATAATTTTACTTGTAAGTGCTGTTCACGGCAACCAAAGGAAGGGTACTTTCGAGGCACTGCCTAAAAGCATACATTCATCTTACAATGTAATAATGAAAAATAAATCACAAAACATTTTGAAAAGCAATAGTATGTAACTATAATACTGTAGGCACATATTTTATAAGTAATCTTACTTTAAGTGCTGTGCACTGCAATCCAAGGAAACATATTTCGAACTAAGGCACTGTGTAAAAACATATTCATGTTATCATGAGGTAATGAAAAAGAAATCACAAAACATTGTGAACAGAAATAGTAATGTACATAACGATAATACTGCAGGCACATATTTTATGAGTAGCTACATTACTTGAGTCAACACAATTCCTTCACTTTCCAACTAAGGCACTGCTTAAGACATATTCATCTTACAATATGAAAAAGAAATCACAAGACATTTTAATTGCTGACATACTTTTAAGATGCGTTTTGGTTCTGTCACATTCTTTAAACAGAGTAGATGGAGCATTTGATATTGTAGCTAGAATAAGCACTGGATTACAAGGATGTTCCTACCACTGACTTGGTGTATAAAGTATGGTCTGACGAACGTGAGCAAGTTTGATCAGCTTGTGTCTGTTGCTGCCTGTCTCTTCAATCTGTGGAGACACTGAAAGATAAGAAAATAAACCTCCAATGATGTTTGAAAGTGAGCGAAAGTTCATGTGCAGTCAGAACTATAATAGTCATTTTAGACTGGACAGGAAAAATACATATAAACTAGCCATAGCTTCATTATAAAAAGGGCAAGGGAAAGAGGAATGTCTGCTGTGAACTATTATTGATAACATTTTATTAAAATATCATCATCAGTACTCACTCTATGGTATGTAAGGCGTATTTCTCATTCTTTGTGAGTTCCTGGAGCACTCTGATTCCTGAGTGTTCCAGATTGTTGCCCATCACATGCAGCTCTGTCAGATGATGGGGGTTCGACTTGAGGGCAGTGGTCAGGAACTGAACGCTCCTCGAGCTCAGGCCACAGGTCCTCAGTCTGGGGAGAAACACAAGTACCAGAGATTAAACTGGCTCACTGTATCTCCATAGCATGCACATAACTGAGGCTGCTGGATATCCCAAGAAATTATAACTAAACTAAACTGTAGTCAATGTTTCATGTGGTTATTGTACAATTGCCCAGTGTTCAATTGGTGTGACAATAGAGTTGGAATACTGTCTATGATTTCAGTGTCTTTTAATAGTTTCTTTAATAGGGCAAGCTATCAAACCTCAATGCTTCAGAGCTGGCCTATCCATGCATTTCAAATCACCCAAGCCTATTGTTCATCCCCATAACCCTGCCACAGCTAACCCTCTCCCACATACGGCTCCTTTTGAATACTCTCAATAAAACCCTACAGTTGCCACAGTAGCTTGTATAAAATAATGGATATAGCTACTATGACGTCACCTATTGGTTTGCAGACTCTCGTTTTGAAGCCTCAAGTCTAGCATTTTAGTTGTCGCCATCTTGGATCTTGGAGAGAGAAGTGACCAAATTTGGACAAGAAAATAGGAGCTGTGGAGGAGCGAGGTGCTGATCTGACTCACAGTCTATAGTGACGCCTTGCAAACAGCCTGTCACTCAAGTGGCCCCGCCTTTGATGATGCATAACTTTAAGCCTTAATAAAATGGAACTGGGTGAGTTGAACCTCCCTTTTAACTGTTATGAATGTTGACATTAGCGACACAGACCAAATCCATTTTTATACCAGGCTGTACACATGTTTATTTCTGCTGTAAAGTTGGGCATTTTAACACGGGTGTCTACGGGCCAGCCTCAAGAGGCCATTGGAGGAACTGTGTTGGCCCAATTTTTCAGCCACAGAGGGTGCCACACAGGATATGATGTCAGACTCCATAAAGTCCAGACACTGCCCAAAGGTCACATGGATAAGCCATGTTTCCAACACTAATCATATGAAAAACAGAGAAAGATCTCAGCATATAAAAACAATGAATTTGGTGCGAACACACACACAAAACTATGTTGAAATTTGAATTGGATTGAAAGGAGGAATAATATTTAAACATATATATAATTTAAAAAGTTGAGGCAAAAAGCTGTTGGGAGTTAATCATCAATAAAGTAACTTACCTTGAGTAGCAGGACCTACTACACGGCTATGAGTTATCTGGACCCATGTTTTGATTGACAATAAATAACCTGTTAAATTTTATTGCCGTAATTCTCAATGGAGTAATAAAAAAAACAACAACACAAAGACTTACGACAGTGTCTCAAGTTTGCTTTGAGGGTTTCCGAGCCCCGCACAGAGTTTCTTCACTCCCTTGTCCTGGAGGTCATTGCCAGACAGGTCCAGCACCCTGATAACGCTCCCCTTTGATGCCAATCCTGATGCAAGCTCTGCACAACAGCCATGAGTCAGGCTGCAGTGACTCAGGCTTAAAAGAAACAACATCATGTTATAGCATACTGATCTTCTAACATAACATTTGTCTGATGAAGAATAATGATTTGAAAGTGAGGTACTTGAGAGATTTCAGATGGCTGAACGGATTAGTGAGTCCATCTGAAATTTCCTTGACTCCCTTGTCTCCCAGGCGGTTCATGCTGAGGTCAAGGTCTTTCAGCTCAACTGCCTGCCAGTCTGTTTCTTGAATCAGCCCCTTGTAGAGCTGAGAGATTGAACACAGGACTTTCGCCAAATAAAGGCAACCTTTTCCAGTGATTCCACATCTTGAAACACTGAAAGCAAACAGGAGAAACGGTCTTTAATTATTGGTTTAGGGATATTTAGTTGTCAGTACGTGAGCCTTTTTTTTTTTTTGCTGAATATCGCAGAAAAAGTTACACCCATATGAACTCGCTGAAGTAAGCAGTGAAAATAAAATCTGTCAATGACATAATTTTTACTTTAGTCAGTAAGTAATCAAAGGAGAACTATAAGAGCAAGGCATCCTTACTTGAGTTTTTCCAGACTACACCATGCGTACATTCCTTCGCAGATGAGTGCAAACCCTGCATCTTTCAAGCTGTTGTTGCTCAAATTGAGCTCTACCAGAGTGCTGGTTTCATTCTTGAGAGCTTCCCCGATACTTCCACAGCTTAACACAGTGAGACCACAGTGGTACATCCTGCCAAAGAGATACAAAACGTTACTGGACTACTGATATCTATTCATTTATGTTTGAAGGCCGAGGATGCATTTATATTTGGTCACACTCACTCCAGCTTTGTTAGCTTTGATATGTCAAATTTTCTGAGGAGCTCCATGGCCCCTGTGTCTCCAACCATATTGATGCTCAGATCCAACACTTTCAGGTGGTCGGAGTTCTCCTGCAGAGCCGAGGCCAGACAACAGCAGCCCCTTTGCTCAATGTTGCACTGTGATAGTCTACGAAAAACATGACAACAATGTAACAGAAATGCTAAGTGTGTAGAACATTTACAAAACAACAAGCTATAATCAACATAAGTCTGAGTTGCATTTTTCATTGTTAAATTTTGAGGAGCTTTTGCTGCCCAATTTTGTGATTCTTTTGAGATAAACTTCTTCACAAGTAAAAAAAAAAATGTATAGTGTAATTTCATATGCAAGGAAACATGTAATGCCAGCAAAACAAAGATCATTCTTGTTTTCGTGTTAATTTCGTATGAGATAAACGGCGTGAGCAGCTAAGCTTATTTCCCAACACTTACTTGAGTGTTTCTAACTGGCAATCAGGTGATCTCAAACCATCTGCAAGTTGTGTCAGTCCGTCATCTCCTATTTCGTTCATGCTGAGATCCAACTCCTGCAGTTTCTTGGACTGTCTCAGGGTCGTGGCGAGGTATTCACAGCCATGCGAGGTCACTCCACAGGCTTGCAACCTGATTGTTTTCAGTCTGCAGTTTTGATCGTTCAGCCCCTCCACAAGCGTCCGGACTCCACTGTCACTGATGCTGTTGTATCCCAGGTCCAGCTCTCTGAGGTATGACTCACTTGTGCTCAGGATTGCTGCTAAGACTGGACAACATGTGTCTGTCAGGTTGGAGAACCGCAGCCTGCAAGGAGATGGGAGTCAATGGAATTTGTTGACACAGTGTAAACTTTGGGGGAAAACCTGCCTTATCCTTTAATTCACATTATACAACAAGAGTCATAGCATAATACTGCTAACATTGTTTTTGTTCTGGCACTGTCTTCTAGCACAAATAAAATGAATGAGGATATAAATCATAAGATGACTATGATGTTAACAAGCTGATTTTCAGTTATGAGGGGTGGTTGAGACTGTTTAGATCCATATTCACTGCCAAAAATGGAAATTGTAGAGCTTTTTATACTCGGTCCCCCAATTCCAAGTCTAAGCAGGAGGATAATAATGGACTGTTGACCAACTAAAAAAGCGTAAACGCAGTCAAAATAAAGGGCAACTACACCCGAATAACACACTAAAATTGGTACCTAGCCATACAAATCGTTTTGGTTTAATCTTCCAAAGAATTTGAGATAGTCATCTCTCAAATAGAAATGAATATGTGTGTGTTTGCGACAGAGAGACAGAGAGAGGAGAGAGAGAGAGAGAGAGAGAGAGAGAGAGAGAGAGAGAGAGAGAGAGAGAGATTTAGGTAGGGTGAACAGAAAAACAACACAACAGAAAATGTAGAAATGTCCAAATATTTATCTAATGCAGTCTATATAAATGAAATATATAAACTTACATGGCTTTCTTGGATTTCAAAATAGCTGGTAGCTGCCTGAGGAGGCTCTCATCACATCCCTCGGACGCCTTCATCTCAAAACTCTCTCTCAGTCCCTCAAAATTACAGGTCCTTTGCATCATGAATTGCCAGTGCGTTGATGACAGATTAGGAATTGGAGAGAAGCCAAACTCCATAAAGAAGTTCACTTCTTCCAGTAAAGCCCGGCTGTCATACTCCCTCAGACAGTGGAACAGACCCACAGCGCCGGGAGACAAGATGTTCTCCAGGATCTTCTTCTTAGTGTAGTTAAACAGCGGATCTGTGGGCTCCAATGTGCCACGTTCCTTAATGAGGCCAAAGATGAAGCGAAGGAAGACATCTGACTTTCCCTCAGCATTCTGCAGCGCCTGGTCGACCAGATTCCGACAACAGACAGACTGGACTGAGCCTTCAATATCGTCCAATTTAGCAGACGCAGCAAAGAACTCCTGAATGCTCCAGTGGCCAAAGCGAAACACTGTGGTGTTATGCAGACCCTTTTCTTCTCTCAACACAAGTGGACACTCTTTGGAGAAAGTTGATGCTTCCTCAATACTTATGTCATTCTCTCGAAGATGATGCTCATAGATCACATTACCCCCTTCTTCCCCTACTGACAGATATTTCAGCTTGGCAACAATGTCCGAGCTTGATGCTTTGACCAGATTTGTGTAAATCTGGGTTAAACTCAGGGGATTGATTTTAAACCCATCACTAGGTTTTAGATGATTCTTTAACACATTTGCCATGATGGTGCAGATTGGAGGTATCTGACAAAGCCATTCCAGACTCCTTGATATTTTCACGTGATTAATGGCTTTGTAGGCAAGATCATCATTACCCATAATTGTCCTGAAGTGCTGCTCCTTCTGTCCGTCACTGAACCCTTGAACCTCTGTCTCTTTAAGCAAATAGCAATCAGGGATTTGTGTTGCCGCTGCATATCGGGTCGTTATCCATATGTGAGCACTGGGAAGTAAATTCCCCCTGATCAGATTGGTCACCAGAGCATCCACTGTGGATACCTCAGAAACATCACTCACAGCTGGACAGCTGAAGTTCAGCTGATGATGATACTCATCCAATCCATCAAGGACGAACCACACTTTGTTTTCTTTTAGGCTGGAAACATCAAGCTTCTTCAATTCAGGGTAAAATGTCTGTAGAAGTTCAATGAGACTCAATTTGTGTTTGAGTAAATTTAACTCCCAGAACGTGAGAGGAAGCATGAGCTGGATGTCATGGTACCCTTTGCCCTCTGCCCACTCCAGTGCACAACTCTGCACTGTTGTGGTTTTTCCAACTCCGCCCACTCCTAAAGTGATGACTGTTTTTTTGCTGCTGTCGTGTTTGCAGTCGCATGTTAAAATATCTGCGAGAGGGACAGTTTCAAAACATACCCAACTATGAAGGTCAGACTTGTCGATATGTCTAAATTCAGACTGGTGCAAAGTAGGGCATCTGTAGTCGTGCTTGAGCTTCCGATAGCAAAGTCTTGAAGGAAGTAATGACTTTGCAGAGTATGCTTCATTCAAAGTCTGAAATTTTTTCTTGAGTGTGGTTTTGAGAATACTTTGGGGATCCATCACGGAGGCAAAGGTTCCTGAAAAGATGTGAAGATGATGAGTGTAAAAAACAAAAGCTATAACCTGGCTACATAACACAGCAACATTTGCAAAACCTTATTTTGGTATCAAATGAGACAGTAAAAATGTGTCTGTGGAGACAACTGTGTTAATGTTCCCACAGAGTATATGGAAGAGAAATCTTTAACTCCTGCTGGTTGTAATCCATAATCATTAATCAGGATATATAAATACACCTCTGTTAACAAGTACAGAGTATTGTGGAGCCTTTTCAATACCCTGAATAAACCTAAATTAACCTAAATTGTATTGTTTATCAACATATGAACACAATAGCAGGAGATGAACTTTAACTGGGATGATTTATGCACAGAGTCACAGCAAGACATGACATGTTTGCTTTGGTCCATAAAAAGTACACCAGAATCTTAGTATTACTGTAGATCAATTTCCAACATAACGTTTTTGCAAAACTCTTAACCAACGTGCTAAATTCTTTACTTAAGATACTAAAGTTTCTGCTTAGAAAACAAAATGCAACTTGAATTCTCCACATCATCACAGAAACACCTACTCTCATTATCACTAAGTGTACACATGACTTAATAAATGCAAAACATATATCCTGACTTAAATATCATTACCCTGGTCAGCAGCATTGCGACATAACTGGTGCATTAACCCTGCGATATATTTCAAAAGTAAATCAAAAGTTAAAGTTAATATCACTTTGGTGGCTAGAATATAAACAGACTTTGTGTTAGATACAGAACAGAAACAGTAAACTTGATGCAGTGTAGTATAATCACAATCACAATCATGAAAGTATTTATTGTAGTATGAAGTCAAGTACCAGATTTAAAAACTGATTGTTTCCATGAGTCAGTGTTTACAGCATGATATTCTGACATCTGCATAACGTTAAGTTATACACTGTCTTGAGGAAATAGTCACTTCAGACTTCGTTTAAAAGCCTATTCAGTTGCCATTTTCTAACAATGGCCATTTCATATTTCAGTCGCAACAGTTATTTATGTTCAGAAATAAACACAAGTTGTACAATGTGGCCATGATCTCAAACTTCCTGTATTTCGACGAAAACGAAAGTAACTACTGACAGGACACGGTCTTTCCTGAACACTGCTGGTGTCTTAACAGTTCAGCTAATAGTTACATCTTATACGTACTTACCAAGAAAACGAGTAATTAACCCTTCTGCACAGAAACGGCGACGAGGCAGTGGTGGTAACGTCACAGTTAGTGAGACGTCGAAGGAAGAAAATCACAGAGGAATCCGTGAAACACTTTCAATTCATAAAAGTGGGGTCAAAACTTTACATCCGAGGAGGAGCAGCAGCAGCATGATGTGTCATGCTCATACTCGGTATCGTTAACAACTCAGGAAGATGGGCGGGTGTGCCTAACCTTACTCCATATCTCTTTGGACTGCCTCCTCTGGTCAGTGCCGGTTGTCCATGACGCTGCAGTTTTTTTTTTTTCCCATATTTAAAATATAACAGTACGTTGTACAGAGAGATGTATTTAATTTGGTAATAGCAGAAAAATACTGATTTTAACATCTCATATGACAGTGGTGCTGAATGCTAAACAAGTAATTTGATTGGACGAGAGGCATGTGTCAACAGAACAGTATGACGTCACTGGCACTTTTGATTCGCATTATCACTCAAAGGTATCACTCCGCGTCACAGGTGCTCTCTATATATTGCAAGTTAACTAACCCCATTGTGGCTTTTCGGTTCTTTTTTTTTCTCAAACAGAGAATATACGTTAGCTCTCTCCCAATTCAGGGGCTGCAGCTTTTGAGAGATGGATATTAAATTGGGATTAACAGAAATTATGAAGTGGGCAATTTTTCTCCACCTCCTCGCCTGAAAGAAATAGGACCCAACGTTGCTTGAGTTCAGTTACTTCCGAATAACGACCGTTAGCAAACAGTTAACATGAGCAGCTTCCGAAACACCAATAAGAAATTAACCCAAAACATTTCCTATCAATTTATAGTCAAATCATCTTTGATAAGTAATAAGGCTGCCACTGTATCGGTCTTGCGTACGCTGTGTGATTTCTTTTCCATTACTAGCTAACTTAAGCCCTCATTGTCTACGATACCCGTAGCTAGATGTTAACTTACCGGCATTACAGCGATATCAGTGAAGAGATGAGTTCTTACAGCGCTGGGTCCAAAAACTGGCGAAGCAAGCTAGACGAGGAGGATAAACTACAAAAAGCTGACTAGCTTGTGGCTAGCTCACAAGCAGTTTATCGGTTTGCCGATCAGACGCAAAAAGGCGTGACAGTGCACCTGCGCAAACTTTGTGAGCATGCGCATGACCTGCAGCTTCTACTGTAGTCAAACGTAAACTTCATGTTTTGTTTGTCTTGGTTTACTTTGACCACAAAATTAAATTAGCTGTCAAATCAAATAGAAACTGCGAACAGTGTGGCTACTCAACATTGCCAGGACTCAGGACAAATAAGAAATGTCATAAAAATGCCAAAATACACTGGAGTGGGGTGTTAACAGTTGTCCTAACGATCCTTGCACTACAAAGATGAACATATCTCCACATGAAACTTTTTTTTTTTTTTTTACCTTTACCAGAAAACGCGCACGACTTGCAAAAAGGAAATAAAAGAAAACGCGCTTCACTCACTCCTGTTCCACTGATAGCAAGTGTCTCTACTACTCCTTTAACCCAGACAGCTTCTCACCACCTTTTCTTCTGCCTTTAACAGCTGAAATAATCAGGTGTCATTTTAAGTTTCTAACCTACACTACTTCTATAGGTCCCTAACCTAAACCGAGCTCTCCACTTTCCCTGCACTCAGCTTCCCAGAAACGGTGCCTGGCATGTCTGCCAACCTATCTCAGCAGGTGGAAAAGATTTTTCCTGCACAGTCCTCAAAACTCACCAGGAAAGACAGCAAGGTGTTGACAGCCACCAAGTTCGTTGGACCCCAACGGTGAAGGGAATCCCAGTTCTCCAGACGTCAGGCCCTCTTCTCAACCTTCCTTTGTGGGGGAGTTTGAGGTTGCGAGTGCCTTGGCTCTTGCTGTGTACAGTCTTCACGCCTTCAGTCCACAATTCCAGAATCCGCTCACAGATGAGGTCCCTTCGTGGTGGCCAACAAAACAACTTCGGTCTATTTAATAAACAGTTTAAAGAAAAAAGTCTTCACAAGTTGGCTGTCTTTCTTGAGTTTTAATAAGCATTCATGAATGGAGTCACACACATAAAACCGCATTAACAGTCAGTCAGTCAGTGAGTAAGTGCCTAGATGTTCTTCAGCTATCTTTATAGTTCCCAAAACACATGCATGTCAATAGTCAAAATATATAGCACGCAGGTGGTTCTACAGTAAGCATCCCTAAGACACAACATCTCTTGAGGCCCACAAGGACCTCCCTGGCTCGTTACCTTTAACCTGCTTCCATTTGGCCCCTGCTGTATCTCACACTGCTGTCACAGTAGGGGTTAAATAAGCAACACATATCATTAGGTGAGAAGTTCAGTTTCATCAAAACAAGTAGCCTTAGAACATGGGTATACAACACATGTACAACACATTATAGGTTAAATATGGTTAAATACCAGAATTTTTCCATCACACTAGTAGACTAACTGGTGACAGATATTACAAAATTTAGCCACTAGATGGAGTGCTGCTTTAACACAGGAATGAACCAGCATTGAACTAAAAGCAGTTAATAATGTGTCAGGGAGGTTACATCTTATTTCAATTCCTGCATCAGATTCAGCAGCAGTAGCACATAACAATAATGCTGCAGGCACATAATTTATGAGTAGATACAATACAGCAAACAGTCAATACACTTCCTTCACCTTTCCCAGAAAATCCTACTTTCAAGTGCCGTGCACTGCAACCCAAGCAAATATAGTTTTGAACCAAGGCATTGCATAAAAGCATACATTCACCTTACAAAGTAGTAATGAAAAAGAAATCACAAAACATTTTAATTGCTGTCAGACTTTGTTTTTAAGGTGCATTTGGGGTTTGTCACATATTTTCTGAAAACATTCTTTAAACATTCACAGTATGGTCTGACGAATGTGAGCCACTTTGATCAGCTTGTGTCCTTGTCTCTTGGCTGTCTGTCTCTTCAATCTGTGGAGTTGCTGAAAGATAAGGGAAAAAAACAGGGCACATAAGTACTTCCAAGTCTGAAACTGAGTAAAAGTTCATGTGCGGTCAGAACGGCAATAGTCATTTTAGACTGGCTAGGAAAAAATTAGGGATGCAAGATAAATATTGGGCTGACAAATTATCAACCGATAATGGGACATTTTTAATATCATGTATTATTCTGATCATTAAAATTTGTACTCGTACTTGTTGTCCTCCGCTTATCTGGGTCTGGGTCGCGGGGGCAGCAGCAAAGAAGCCCAGACAGTCCTCTCCCCAGCCACTTCCGTCAGCTCATCCAAGGGAACCCCGAGGCGTTCCCAAGCCAGCCAGGCGATGTAATCCCTCCAGCGTGTCCTGGGGCGGCCCTGAGGTCTCCTCCCAGTTGGACATGCCCGAAACACCTCCCAAGGGAGGCGTCCGGAAGGCATCCTCACCAGATGCCCGAACCACCTCAACTGGCTCCTCTCGATGTGGAGGAACAGCGGCTCTACTCCGAGTCCCTCCTGGATGTCCGAGCTCCTCACCCTATCTCTAAGGCTGAGCCCAGCCACCCTTTCCGGCTAAGCTCCCTCTTCACCACAACGGACTGGTTAAGCGCCTGCATTACTACTGACGCTGCCCCAATCCGCCTGTCAATCTCCCGCTCCATCCTACCCTCACTCGTGAACAAGACCTCGAGATACTTTAACTCCTCCACCTGAGGCAGGACCTCCCCCCCGACCTGGAGTGGGCAATCCAACCTTTTCCGGCTGAGGACCATGGCCTCAGACTTGGAGGTGCTGATTCTCATCCCAGCCGCTTCACACTCGGCTGCGAACTGTCCCAGCAAGAGCCGGAGGTCACTGTTCGATGGAGCTAGGAGGACCACGTCATCCGCAAAAAGCAGAGACGAGATCCTCCTGTCACCGAACCTGACACCCTCCACCCTCCACCCCTCAGCTGCGCCTAGAAATTGCATCATTAAAATTATTGCTGATAAATAGCGCTGATAATATGAAGCCAGACTGCTTTCACTGACTATCAGGGCAGCATCTACACACCCTGACACAGTGGGTGGCAGCACACCTTGAAAGTTTGTTTGTAGGCCGCCAAGAAACACAGAGAAGAAGAAGAAGAAGAAGAAGAAGAAGAACACCTGCTGCAGTCTGACGAGAGAGCAACACATCATGGCATAGACATCTTTCAAAGTTCCAGAGGAAGACAACACAATGGTGCAGAGGGTCTGATCCCTGCAGTGTTTATTTTGTCGACAAAAACTATGATAAATGCTTTTTGTCAACAACCTTTTTTCCATGAAAAAAAAGAAGACGACGAGCTAAAAATATGTCTTAATAATAAACTCTTAGACAACATCTATGTTTCATTTTTGTTGAAGAGACGTGACATGATGAAAATGTTAGTGGTGGACTATCAGACATTAAAAGTTGAGAATGGCCATGCTTGCCATTATCTTCAAAAGCCACATTAACGACAGGCTGGCAAAGTCCAGTAAATAGTCTGAGCCAGCCTGCGAGCAAAAACATTGACACAGGAGCAACTTGAGCCATTGGTGCAAGTGGTCAGCTGTAATTCAGGAGTAAATAAGCAGCTTGTGTGTCTGACTGTGGGTGGTGGAGCTGCTGAATGGATTTGTGGAGTTTGTTGATTGTAGTGCAGGAGTCCACTGAGATTCAGACTGTCATGGGAAGGTTTATGGGTTGATGACAATAGGTCCATTTTTCTGTTTCAAGTTTCTACAACTGCACAATTTGTGAAACATATGGACACATATGGATGAGATGTGGCTATATGGTTTATTATTAATGTTTTGCAAAGAAACGTAATAAAAATGTTATCTCAAAAAATAACAACAATAATATTAATATTAATAAAAAATAATAATAATAACATAAAAACACCTACCTACCGTAACTTTTTTTTTCCAAACAGAAACTATAGCTCGGTCCTAGTCAAGGTTGCAGCCTTCGAGGGATAAAGCCCATGAATTGGGACCAAACATAACTATCTACTAGGAAGATTCTTCTCCACCTCCTTCAACTAAAAGATATATGACATGATTCTAACGTTAGCTGGGCTTCAGTTACTTCTCACTGACGACCGTTAGCTAACAGTTGATGTGAGCTAGTTTTTTGCTAGTTTCTCTAAAGCCAGTAAGAAGTTAATTTAAAAACCCGAATTTTACATAAGCATTTCCTGTCAATTTATGGCCAAATTGTCTTTGATAAGTAATAAGGCTGCCGGTTTTTGGGTCTTGTGCGGCCAGTGTGATTTATTTTGCCAGTACCAGCTAACGCTAGCGGCGCAGCTAACGCTAGCGGTTGCTAACTGTTACTATGGTTACTAACGTTAACATTACTCCCGACAGTCTGTAACGTTAGCTAGATAGTAACTTACCGTAATGTCAGCAAGCTCGGTGAAAAAGTTGACATTTCCGCGTTGTGCTGGGTTCAAATACAAATACTCAGAAAACAAGATACAAGAAGGAAAAAAGATACCTCAACTAGCTAGCGGTTAGTTCACGAAGGTGTTATCGGTTTGCCGATCAAAGAGCTATGACATTTCAACTGCAAGCTCGGAGGATGACGCATGCGCATCACCCGCGTCTTCTACTGTAGTCATACGTCATCTTTCCGGTTTATTTTATTTTATTTTAACTTTGAGCACAAAATTAATCTATTTAAAAAAAAAAAAAATTGCGAACACTGTGACCAGTCAACATTGTCAGGAAGTGACACTGAAGAATATGAAACACGGTTGTTGTAAACTTTGCACCACTGAGATAAGCATATTTTTTCACAAATAACATTTGAGTTAAATTCTAAATGGTCGTTAGAAGACTAAGGAAAGACTCAACTGCAAACCTCTAGGTGCTGCAATGTACTGTCTAATCATTTTGTAATTTGCATGTTAAATACCTTGTATCAGATGTACTGTGAGTACTTTATTTTTAAGCCTTTCCCATATTTTTCTCACTTATTATTGACTTCCTTATCCAACATAACACTCTTAGACAGTGGTGTATTGACAGCTGACAAGGTGGGTATAGTACCAGGTAGAAGGGTAGGTTACCAAGGAGGAAGTGGGTTTACTCTGTTAAATAATCCAGTTGATTTTGGGCTGATAGGTGATTGAACTGTAAACGGCTAGAAAAAGGGATGGGTAACCCCATAAACCCACGTATACCCTCCAAAACACCACTCCTCTTCGAGCTGTCCTGAAACTGACCGAACACATGCAATGAATTTAAGATGCTTCACCAGCTTCACTTTGGTAAACATAGCACTGACTTCATGTACTCAGTATGGAAGACTTTACCTATAACTCTTTGCATGAACACTTAGATCAGGCAGGGACTCCAGAAAGGCTAATTTGATGCTTAATAACGCACTAACTGTTCCAGGAAGCTATTCAATCAGCTGGAATCTACTACGTTACACAATACCTTATTGTGAATATGTGACTTTATTGTTTGGGCCAATTTTAAAATGTATGCAATCAAAGGCATAACCTATGTGTATACATTTAAATCAAAATAAACATATCACTTATGATCAGACAGTAGTGAGAAGGCCCTCTTGTCTTGTACACGCCAAAAAGTGTGTGTGATTAAGATTATTACTGTATGGGCGAGAGCAAGTCTGTACCAGGAGCACCCTTACACAGGAGTGGAGTACTACAAACAGGCAGGTGTTTCACCTAGCAACAGTTGTACAGTGCGGGCGCACAATTATTGACCAATCAGGAACAAGTAAAGATTCATTCCTCTGTATCTCAGTGTTCAGTTCCTATGAACCCAATAGTGGTTATTTTACATTTTAGAAGGCAAAACAGGAAGAAGAAAAACCACAACGACAAATTGTTCATTTGACTTTATACATTAAACCACAGAAATACTCCACAAATATTCCCTTCTGTTTAGACCATGCTCTGAAAATCATGTCTTAATCAGTTTAATTTGTATATGTTTGCAGACTGAACAATGTGTTACCAATTGTGCATTTTACAGCCTGTTGTATGTGAATTACATCTTAGAGATCATGTAAAATCCTGCTGTTCCTTTATTGTCTGGGTATTATTGTGCAACACAGACACCTAATTTTATGCCCAAAAAGTGACACTTCCTCTTTAAAATACAGTAGCAAAATTTCCTGAAAATAATATAATGTAAGAGTCAGCAAGTAGCCTCGTTTGGAGATATTTTTTATATTTCCACAGTCAGCTTTGAGCTTTACATAACAATTAACAGAGACAGTGTTGTTTTAAACTGACTTTTGAGAAATAACTGGCATAAATCCAAGTCCACTATCGAGTCCAGTACAGAAATATTATGTCAGAATACAAATCTTTAGTGATGAAAAGGAAACATTTGAATATAAAAATATTTCTACACAGGCATACACGCTACAATTGACCAGCAATTGCAGAAAATAAACACAAGAGCAATAAAAATAACAATCATAACTTTTACAATAGTTCATTTTACTTAATAAATCAATGTTTTAGCACTGTGTTGTTTTTTGTTTTTGTTTTCTGGGTCACTTTGATGAAAGCTGACTCATCACTGGATGAGAGCGGAGAGCTTTCAGTAGATACAGGATGTTCAATTTGTTTTGAAGGCACCTGGGATAACAGCAGTTTAGGCAAACATTAGTTATATAAAATGCAATATAAACTAGATGACCTCCGTGTTAAAGGTTCTGTATGTAACTTGTTTTTAATGACACCTCTCTCTGAGGCCGTTAAGTGAACTGCTGTCAGCACCCTCTGTAGCCCCAAGCGCAACAGTGACTAACAAAAGACTGACCGTGATCGACCGACATCCTGTTTGATAGAATACTGGAAAATAAATTACAGTCGTATTTAGTATTTAATGTTGCCATTGGTATGTTCCTGCATTCAATTTGGACCATTGGCTCCGTGATGCTAACTAGCTTGCTGTTTGCTAATGACCTTATCTGCTGATGTTACAAAGCAACCGACAGCAGATCCAGGAAGCGTAGCTTTACAGCTAGCTGGCTAACCTTAGCTTAACTTAGCTACCCCTCATGGATCTGCCATGGGTTGCTTCATAGCTGGTTAACTAATTTGCAAACCAGCCCTGAGAGTCTGGATGAATTAGCAGACGTTATCCACTCAATGCTACGTTTGCTATCTAGCAATTCGTTTGCAAGCTAATGTTAGCTAACATGAGCCAGATAGAACCACAATATCCAAATATGTTTTACATGTCACCGTTTCCTCTGGGATTTTTTTCAGCACTAGGGGGCACTGATACTATGATATTGATATTGATGATATTGACTGATATTGCTAGCGCACCCCACTGTCCTTCCAGAAACGACTTCTCCTGGAGGAACGCGGATGGTAGCTCTGGAAACAGACCTTCATTCAGCGGCTCTAACAACCCAAATTCAGCCAGCACAAACCTCAGCTGAAAGTGAAGGTCTGTCTCCTGGCTGCCACTGCAAAATATATATTATAGTGGACCCTTGTTATGGTGGATGTCGGTGGTTTGTTGATGTTAACAGACTTTATTTCTTAAAGGTCCCATATTTTGCTCATATTCAGGTACACACTTGTATTTTGGGTTTCCACAGGGACATGTTTACAAGCTTTAATGTACAAAAATCAGAATTTTCCTCATACTGCCTGCCTGAATACACCTGTAATCACCCTCTGTCTGAATTATGGCTTGGATCCATGTTTACTTCCTGTCAGCTGATGTCAGTCACACACAAACATCCCAATGAGGAATACAAAAGGACCGATTTAGTCTGTGGTATACTTGTGACATCACAAATTCACAGAAATCCTGACAGCTTGCTTACAGGCACAGTTTCTGAATACAAACTGTGAGCAATGCTCTGTAAACTGAGCGTTTTGATACTTTCACAGTATTTATAAAGCACCTATACCTGCTTTAATTTTAAAAAGACATGGAAATCTGACTCTTCACAATATGGGACCTTTAACTAATGTTTGCTACTGTTGCACACTGTTGTGAAGCTGCAGAGAGGTGCAGCATGCTATTGAGAGGAGTTGGCCTTGAGGGCTTTATGCCAGAAAGGGTTTCTTGGTCAAGGTTCATCACTTCCTTTGGATTTTCCCAGAAAATTTGGCCCCTGTCCTTTACACAGAAGTCAGTCCCGAGGCTGTTATAGGCAACAAAGAAAGTCGGGAAAGTCTCAGTTTTTAAGTTATGTTACTATCTGTTTACCCATCGGCAATATTAAACAATAACATGTAAAAAGTTACATACAGTACCTTTAAGGATGGTACACCTGTCCAACAATCTGAAGAACTTTTCACCTCTTTATAATACTTTACATACCAAAAACCCTGTAAACCAGCCACTCTAAACTATTCGACAATTTCCGCTCAGCATACCACCTAATCTAACCAGATAGATGGTCTCTAAATGGTTGAATTGTCGACAACCTGAATTAAACTTGCAACTTACCATTAGCCTTTTCTGACCTAAATCTGAGCCACAGTCTTAAAGTGTTTGAATGAAACACCAGCACTTCCCACAGTCCATCCTATCCCCTGGTGGTTCTTCATAAAAATAACTCACCATATCGTTTGCATGGCATCATATCTGATCAAAGACTTTTTATATCTGCCTCAATATGCCAATGTACAGCTTGGTTTCTGTTTCCATTCAGACGTCCTCAAATCTATCTACAAAACAAACGTGCAAGCACCACCAGAACACCACAAAACATAACTTTTGTTTAGGATCAAGTGCAGAAAGCTGTTAGTTTCTCCTGCGCTATTCAACTTGAAGGCAGTTCCCATTGTGCATTATGGCAGGGATACAGAGGTTAAGGTTAGGCACTCTCCTGTAGACAAAGTGGAAGACCTGTGCTCGGGGCCGGCTGTGGAGCTCGGCTTTGATTCTTTGAGGGTGTGTGTCTGGGGCGAGCTGCTGGCTGGTGTCCTCAGTGACAAGAAACAGTGCGTAGGTGTCGGGGTCAGGGATTTTGAATTTGTAAGCGCAGAGTGAGCAGACCTCCTCTGTGGTCGTGTAAGGTTGGACGATCAGGGTTTTGGCTGTGCAGCCTGTGTCCACTTCCTGAAGGGCTACACGGAGAAAGTTCTACAGGGAGAAATAAAAAGTCCTGTGTTAACATTTGGAAGTAAATACAGACATTTCAACAATCAATGAAGGAGGTATTACAAATGAATCAAGCACGCAGGCAGAAAAAGTTTTTGCTATCGATAGAAACCACATGCAGTTGTTAAATACTCCACTAGATGGTGCTTTCTACAAAAGTTAGAAAAAGTGAACCACAGATTCAGATCCTCATGCTGAGATGTTAGTAAAATTTGTACATATATTCCTTTCCACCGATGGGAGGTGCAACACAGCACCTTTCATGCACCTTTCCAATGCTGAATATGAAGTGTGGATTTATTTGGAATTGGTACAACTTAGACTCACTGCCTGGATGTTCAAGATGGGTTCAGGTCAGGCGTGATACCTGAAAGTCGTCCACAGTGGGCGCTGAACGCTGAGCAGTGCGCCGTCTGTGCCACTGGTGTAGTGTGTTCCTGGCCTCAGAGCTCAACACCCGGGCTGCCTGCTCCTCCTGGAAGTTCTTGATGAGGGCCATGGCTCCGTACGCACTGGTCAGGTAGTAGCCCCCTGAGTGGGCAGAAATGAGAGAGAGATGCTTGAGGATTTGTGAAGAAAACAAAACAGAACAGAGCTAGCTGTCAAGAAATGAAACCAGCTGACATTAAATGAGTCACATAAAAATGAAAAATGAAGTGAACACTTCCTCCTTCGTCATGGAAAAATCAGAACAAGAACAGGCATTTTCAAAATTGAGGCTTCAGGATACACCTTTACGCATACACTAGAGTAATTCCACAATGAGATTACTGTGCGTGCCATACAGGTTGACGCTGATAGGAAAATATTTCATTCTCGGAGGGTCCAACCTCCTTTTTCCTCTGAGCCTGCTCCAGCCCATTCAAATCAAACAACGACTGGAATTTCCTACCAATGTCAAAAGGACTTTCCTTCCTAAGTCTATGTTTCATAAGCCCCCTTACAAAACCCTCCTGGTAAACTGAACTCACCTCAGTGAGTGAAAATTACTGCGAGACAACGCTTCCAGAGAAAAAACAAAATGTGCATTTATTAATAGAGAATGTGATAATGGAAATGCAACTAGGACCATTATGCACATTTTCAAGTTCATACCTGTAGTTAAGGTTCCTACTGGAACATGTATACATGTTTCCTAATACTGTCTGTTCTGAAACACTTGTATTAACCCTGTGAATGTTGATGGTGCTGCCGAACACTTTTATAGGAGAGGAGTATTAATAAGAAAACATTGGTGAATCCCAGAAATCAACAAGTACTGACAAAATGAGGCCCAGTGTCAAGAACGTCCCTCTCATCTGCCTTCCCATGGTCGTGCAGTTCAGAGGATGAGAACGGCACATGCAGCACACATACGCAAACGCACGCAAATACCAACTATGCTCGCCAACTACAACTCGTGTTAAACAGCAGTCCACTTGCGTGTTCTGATAAAGCTGGTTTATACACCTGATGCAGACTATACCAACGTACATATGAACCATACTCAAGACCATCTTTTCAAGTGGACCTGGGCACACATCAGTGTACCATGCCCCGATATGGTATACTTTGGTGTCAAGTGTACTCAGATCTGGGCCCAGGTCCCGAATGTGACAGCCTCCTTATGGCGTGACGGGATTGTGTGACAAAAGATTTCTAATATGTGCCCCCTGCCCTTGATCTTTATTGATGTGAGCCATTTCCAACCATTCAGCTGGAGGTGTGCCCTCTGTTCTCTGCTTCCTCCCAGACAGACCTTCCGTTGACAGGGTTATACAACAGGCTGTAATGCACATCAACCTCACACCACACTGTAATCTGACTGACCTCATGAGGGAAATATCCAGCATTATATAACCCTAAGTGAAGGAAAACATTTTCTGAAAATTGAGACAGCTCAGGAGCCCATGGTGCTGATGGGGTGTGAACCTCCTCCAGTTTCTCTTTGTCTTGACAGGTAAAGGAGTATTTCTTGTTTTTTTTCCTTTGAGCTTTTTGCTTACTAGGATTGAGCCTAAAAGAAATAATTCAGCATACACATACTGTATACCAAGAAAGTCATGGAAGATGTGGAGCAACCAGTAGGACCTACCCTCTCCTTGCAGCAGAGATGGGTCCAGCAGCTCCATCATGTACTGGATATCTGTGTCCAGCTGAGGCATGTCACACTGAGCCACCACATAAGTGAGCATGGGCAGGAAGTCATCAGCACCGTACATCCTCCCTGGCAGGAAGCAGACAGAGAGCAGTGAGACAGGTAGGTGTGGTGGGCACACAGGTCTGACAAAGGTCAAGACTGAAGAATCTATTTCAGAAAATGTTTTATATTCCAAAAATAGGACACTGGACTTTGTGAAAAATTATCCACTTAAACTAAAGCTGCCCTATTTTTAAATATTAGTGTCAGTCTCAGGCTTCAGGTCATATGCAGGGTATAAAAATACCACCATCTCACACTTCTTCATACCTGAGTTATCCTGCATGATGGTGTAGATGAGTTTACACACACGCAGCAGCAGTGACACCTTTTTCTCAGGGGAGTACATCTTGCTCATGTTGACGAACTTGTGGCGGATCTTCTCAATAGCCACGGGGTCAGGGGGCACAGCTCCGTCCACCCCTAACTCCTGGGGCCTCTTGGCCTTAGCCAGGGCCAGGTTCTCCTTTAGCTGCTGCAAAGCTCCGCTGCTCACCTGCAGAGAACAGCAGACCAAGGTGAAGTAAGGATATGAGTTAGGAGTCTGTTCACCTATATAAAACTTATGATTGAGAGATAGCGTAAGTTAATTTCCTTCCAGAGCCTACAATGCCTCGTATATTTGGGATAAAATTAACCTCATCTACCTAAGAAAGTAGAGATGCAATCTAACATCTCCAACATCCAACAGTAACCTTGAAGGATGACAAGATTTCACTTATCTCTTACCTGGAAGTCATGTAAAACCGTGTCAATCACGCTCTTCAGAGGCTTTAGGACACACTTGTGCATGGCCTTCTCTAGCACCTGGTCTGTAGAGGATGACGGAAACACACACACACACACACACGCACGCACGCACACATGCAAGCACACACACACACACACACACACACACACAAGGCAAAGGTCAATGAGCAACGGACATTTTGATTGTGAAAGCACACCAGTAGATTTCAAATGCAAACAAATGAGAAAAGTTTTACAACGGACAGTGCGTCACTGCCTGTTGTGAAAGCCCAATGACAGGACTCATTACAGCAAATGGAAACTGTTCTTTCCACTACTATAAATGCTATAACCACAACAATTACTGTAAATAAAGGAGGTCAACCCACTTCATCACATAAAAAAAAATCACATTCATGTTTTACAAGGTCGACTGACGATTAACCTCAGAGAACACCCACTGGTTAGTGATACACACTAGGGGATTTTGCTTGGTGTAAAGCTGTATTAAACACACATTATGTAATTTCTGCCTTTTGGGGATCTCTAAACAAAACAACAACAAAAGGACTTTGATGATGTCGTGAAGTAGCATGGTATCATGGGAGTTGTTGTCTTCATTGTCAAACAACCATACAGAAACGTTTATACATATATGTAAACAACCACCATAGCTGATAAAAATCTATCTGTTGTGACTCAGGCAGAACTCATGTTGACGATAGACATTATGTTTAGTCACATTTAGTCATTTCAGTCTTATGAAATAGCTGCAAGATAACTTGCTAGCTTCTCATTAGCATTAGATGACATTAGATGACTATCCATACACTGTATAACGACCGTAGCTAACATTATGAGGTGTATTCAATTGCATTCCATGGTCAAAACAAGTCACACAGATGGACAAACAAACTAACCAACTGGGGCAGTGGTAGACCAGCAGCTCCCCGATTCTGCGAGGTAAAATTATTGATTCTGTCAGAAGTGTCTGGTGGCTTTGAAGAGAGCGATACAATGGCTTCAATTGGGCAGTAGCAAAACGTATTTTAGCCACCTCAAAAAAAAAAAAAAGGTCAATGTAGTAAGTGTATGCTATATTCAGAATATACTCTACATAGACTTTGCCATTTGACAGCCCATTCCAACGGAGAATTAAAGCTAAGCTTATCTAAGCTCTTGTCAAAGCCACCACACTCCTCTGACAAAAACAGTAATTTTACCTTGCAGAAACCAGGAGTTGCTGGTCTACCGCTGCATTGGCTTGTTAGCTTGTTTGGGTATTATATAACTTTGCTGAATCCAAACTAACGCTTTTAAACACAATAATGTTGTGACGATATTACACTACCACACACATTAGCTTGCTGGCTGGCATTAGCCTACATATTATGGTAAGCAGCATCGCTGGATTACTAGGTTGCAAAATGGCATACAGTTAAAAAAATGATGCTGTGTGACAGAAAAAAATGTTGTTCTACTGAAGTCATTATCAGTGTAAGTGTATGCTGTTTTTTCATCGCTTTACCTCAGACAGCCCTTTCTAATGGGGAACTGAAGTCGTTATCTACGCTCTGTTCATAGCCACAAGACTCCTTTAACACAAACAGTAATTCAGTCTTGCAGAACACAGTCAGCTGCTGGTCTACCACTGTCTCAATCAGTTAGTTTGTTTGTGTTATTGTGTGGCTTTGGTATTTTAAAAGGTTAGTTGGAATTCAACAAAGTCACAAAATCACACAAACACACTACCCGATGAAGGCAGCGGTAGACCAGCAACTGAGAGTCCGGTGGCTTTGAAGACAGCAGAGGGGCCTCAGTTCCCTGTTGGAACAGACTATCTGAAAGCAATGTAAAGTTGTGAAAATATAATGTACACTTAAACTGGTATCAATTGTTTTAGGTGGGCCGTTTTTAAGATGGCTTATATGTTTTGCTGCTGTCCCCCTCCACAGCAGTAGCCTATCTTCGATGTCAGCACTCCTGTCTGCTTCTCTAACCTGGGGGCTTGCTGAACACCACCTACTAAGGTAATATACAGTACCGACAATGTCTCTCAACCTGACGGCCACTCATTCCTGCTGAGGAAGTGAATCCAATAGAAGGGGCCCACATATACAGTTTCTTTTATCTATATAGGTCCAGTAATTATTCAGCAAGCATTACTCAGAGATGAGTAAACCAAGCAACCATTCCCCACATTAACAGTATCAGGCGCTGATAGTTTCCTGTGTGCATTTATCCTCCATCTGTTTCTTAAATCTGAATCCTTTCTAATTGCTGGTGTTCAACAACTTTAAGCAACAATAGTAATAAATAACTAACCTCAAAGTCTGACATTCAAAGAGGTTTTACTACATTACACATTTGCAGTTTAGCTAAGGGGCCACCTGATTGTTTGCTACATGCTTTGAAGAGTTAAAGAGTGGCATATTAGTTAGAGTCTCAGCTTAAGTCTGACCTTGACAAATCTAACTTGGAGCCCTGTTCATAAGTATATCATTAATTCAGCTTACATGCAGGAAAAGGTTGCATTCGGACCTCTACAATGGCTCCATCTGTACCTTGAACCTACATACATAGGCTTCAAATAATTTCCTGCCTACCTCAAAAATGTATAGCATGCTGCATTCACAATTGTGTCTTTTAGTTCACTGGCAGCACTGACACAGCTATTCATGCACAAGTATCCCCAGCCTCCAGGCAGTGTTTATGCAGTGAGCAGCACAGAACCCAATGCAAGTTTTGCAACAGCACTAACAAGCGAGCATGCACATACAAGAATTCTACTCTTGTGGAAATATTTCTGGCTTTATGGTGAGTCAGAGGAATACCAGAGGAGAGCAGGAGTGAATGTGCTCCACTTACACTCCGGCACATGCCTCCACACTGTGTCTAAGAGACAAGTGTTGCAGGTCGCCTGAGGTAAGGGTTTGGCAGCTCTTTATTGAACACTGCTAAGAAAAATAAATCTGAAGTCGAGAACAGGGGGAGGCCCAAGGTGTTTACAGGAGCTGGGCAAATCCAACAGATCCTCGTGTGTACACAGGCAGGGGTACTGTTGAGGACACGCTGTAGACACACACAAACACATTCTCTGAGTGTGAACTTCCTGATTCCCTCCAAAAAGGCTGATTTCCGTTGTATATTGAGCAATGTCTGTTGTTGGACTTTATCTAGAGACGACAGCCTGGTCAGAGGCAGGCCAACCGTGCATACACACAACAACATACCAACAAGCACATGCAATAAAATGTAAGAAAAACGCTTTAAGCACATGAAAGCAGACATAAAATATGTGCAGTTTTCTGATTTACATCCCAGTAATGACAGTCTTTTCCTCCCTCTGTTTGTTCTTATCCAGTCACGGCCATAAGTTAGGGCGTGTTGACAGCTGTACACCCTCCCTATGCAAACACCCAATTGTTGATCATTCTACTTCTTTAAGTCACAAAGTATTATAGTTTCAACAAATACTTTAATAAAGTTATTACTTCTAGCTCCTCTTAAGCACAAACATTTTTCTCCCAAGATGTCAGACTTTGAGCCATAACGTAACCACACTTCCAAATCTCTCTGTAAACACTCTGAGCACTTCTCCTTTCTTTTAAACATATTCAGTTGGATTGTAGCATGACGTCAGCCAGACCGTCTGCTCACAGGTCTCAGTTTTGTTTTGTTTTTTCCACTGAAAAATGGATAGCTGTAGTTCCGACACAACTCTCACCACTTAAAAAAATTATTATTTCCCTGGTGCATATACAGCGGATGTCTCTCGTGATCGTGCCACTAACACAGCTAAACTTTTAAACTCTATGGTTACTTTCACGGCCGCTGCACTGTATTACATTTCTTCACATATCCCCTCTCCAAAGGGAACGTTTGTGAGCGTGAGATGCTTGGTGTGCGTATCTGTGGTCTGTTAGCACAACCAGAATGGATCACTTCTCTGTCTCTGAACAAGGCTTTGCTGTTATTGTTTACAATGAACAAGGGACGCGAGATGAGTGCAAAGACATACTTACATATTCATGCAAATACTCAAGTCCACAATAATGGGACTGGAATGAAACGTCCCTTTGATAGAGCTGCACATGCCTGCAAACTTTATATTTACAATCATCATGACCTCAATGGAGGATATAAACAACTTTGATACCAAAACACACACAGCTACAGTATACAGGATTTTGAAACAGTCAAAGAGACCATATATCTGGTGAAGCACTCGCCGCCAGCTTTCAGTTCTCTTACATTTCAGTAGGTACCAACTTGTTAAATACCAAGCAGGCCTAAAATTAGGGATGCACCAATTTATCTGTCGAACATCGGTATCAGATGATATTCGCCTTGTTGACTGCCATCTGCAAATAATATGACATTCACAGATGTAGTAGTTTTTCCAGTGCATTATATCAGTTGTTTCGGCGGGCCAAAAAGCAGGGCTTGAGACTAACGGTGCCCTGTCATACTTTGGAAACTAGAACACGTGTTAAGGATGCATAGAGATCTTGCCCAGGGCGCTGTCGGGACAAAATGATGCAGTAAACGAACTATCGACATATGACAGGACACACCATATTGTTTCCCTGATAACGCTACATTGTGAACAACAAATCTGTGTGAGGGTCCCAAGGACAGAGGGATGTCGTATGCTGTAAAGCCCTGTGAGGGAAACTGTGATTTGTGATATTGGGCTTTATAAATAAAATTGATTGATTGATTGATTGATTGATATTGGCAGGAGGAGAGCTAGTTATCGTTAGCTGTTAGCAGCCGGTGGCTAGAGCTAACAGCTAACAGAGGCTGCACTGAATTATGACGCATTTTAACTTTCAGTTAAAATTAGTATTAGCGAAAGAGTGATATATGTTTAGTAAAAAGAGTTATAGTAAAGATGGTGTCATAAATTTCTATGACTGATTCGAGCTCATTCAAAAATAGCGTAATGAAGGGCTGAATGACTCTAATACAAATATATGAGCTTCGACTGCACTGTAAGCTTATTCCAACCAACAGAGGCCAAGAATAACTTACTGGGGCACAGCATGCTGGCATTTCTGTAACTCAACGCCAGTTATTAGGAAGACTAATATGGAAAACTTCAACTAGCCTGTCTGATTCCCAGGGCAATGGCCTGCCTGGGCACTCACTGAACATTTTCAATGGATGAAGTAATTTTGAAATCCTTTTCTGTAGCAACACTGAAGAGGTTTTACTTCTCAAATTGTAGTGGAAGGAGAACATGTAGATAAGTGAGTGCCGTCAGAGACAGGGTATGACTAAAAGATCACACACACGCACACATGTGCCCACGCAATCATGAGCAAATGTTTCATTTAGTCAGGACGCACCATGCATGTAACACATCTCAAAAGTACAAGTACAACTTACCGATCTGGTCCTCAGGTATGAGTGATTCAATAGGAGGGTCCAGCTCAGAGCTCTGGCGCAGGTAAGCCTTCATCTGTGTCAAAAACTGCCTGAGAGTCTGCAGAAAATCAATCCCTGAGGTGTGACAGCCTCGATTCTCCTGAACAAAGTTGATATAGTCTTGGACTAAGGAGCCAAAGTACGAGCTTTTGTCCCTGGACAGCTCAGCAATCCTTTTCACCGCCCGTCTCTCCGGGGTCATCAGGGAGCTCAGCATGCCGCTTACTTTGCGAAACCGTCCCTTCAGGGCCCTGGGGAGGATGAAAGAGCCGCCACTCAGGCTCACACCGACCCTTCGCCTCCGCGCCTTGAACGAGGGACGTAGACGCATCTCGAGGTCCGTTTCCAGACTGACTCCGTAGTCCTCCTCCTCATCTTCTTCCCCATCCTCGTCGTCGTCACTGCTGTCCTCCACTGGGTCTTGATGATTAAGGTGTCTGGATGGGCTAGGGGCCAGGCCCAGGGAGAATCCCGGAGACTGCGAATATTCCAGTGAGTCAGAAGAAGAAGTAGACATGCTCATGTCACTGAGCCGCTGGCGTCCCCTCTCCTTCGGATGGGACGGACTCCCGGCGTTATTCTCCAGTAGTACATCAGCAGGGACAGCAGGTGGAGGCTGGCAGGTGGGGAGCTTGGCACGGGACAGAGCTCTGGCAATAGTCTCATCATCCAGGGCAATGTGGCAGCGGTGAGCTTCCAGATCAGGCTTCTTAGGCCTTGGAGGTGGTCGGTTTGAAGGCACGGAGATCGGCGAGCTTGCAGTTTTGGATGGGCTGCTTTGCTTGGCACCCATTGATGGCCGAGCGGGTGCTGGGCGCCTGACGGAGGACTGTTGTTGCCTTGTAGAGACAGCAACGGCCACTGGCATGCTCTTGGGTCTGGCAGTGGCTGCTGGAGGTCCAGGTGGAGGTGGGGCAGGGCGCCGGCGTGGCATGGAGCGGGGAGGAGGGGGTCGAGGGGGAGGGGGGCGTGATTTGCCGTTCAATTTGGTCTTGTCCACGTTTGACTCGCTACCTTGACTGCTGCTTAACAGCTTCTCAGATGACTGCCCTGCATTCTCCAGGTTGCTACTGGACTTGACAGCATGTGAAGGTGGATCGTCTTCACAACGGCGGTGCTGATGAGTCTGGAGAAACAGGGGGTTGACGAAGCACAGAGGACCACTGGAATGTCTCCTCTCCAGATGAAAGGAAGGTGGAGGGGCGTGGGACCGTAGGGTCGGGGGTGCACTGTCACAGTGAGCCCCGGTGTGTCTCTGCTGTGACCCCTCGACCTCCCTGTTCCTGTTGGTCCGCTGGGGGCTGAGTGTGCGGCTCAGAGGGCGGCAGGGACGAGGAGAAGTGCGACGCTGACTGCACAGGGCAGAGTCCCAGAAGCCTGTAACACACAGAAACAATCAGAGGCAATCATTAACTAACCTTAAGCTAGACACACACTTCTCCTGGGACAATTCCAAGGCTCAGAGACAGGATATGTCCTCTAGTCTTTAGAAAAAAAGACCAGTTAAAGAGAAGTCGAGACAGAACAAAGACAGCACTCTCAACTATTTCCTCTCACCAACAGTTCAGACGTTTCCTCAAAGTTTTCCACAGTTTTCTCTTTGCCTGCCTCTCTGCTTTAGCGTGTCTTTCGTCTTGCTGGTGGCAAAGTGTTGTGAGTTCAGCCCCGTGTCTCTTGGCTCAGATTCACTGAGTGCCGGCACACACCCAGAGACAGAGAGGGAGTTGCCCATGCTAATCACAGAGTGGGAGGGCACTAAACACAACACACGGCACGCAGTTCCAGTTCCTCCACTCCTTCTTCCTGCTCTGTTTTCCTCTCTCTTGACTCTTCACACTGCTGACCTGTGTCTCCCCTAACTTAGTAGTTTAAGGACAGTTTTCTGTTGTAAAATGAAGCTATAGCTCACAGCAAACCTTATATATATATATATATATATATATATATATATATATATATATATATATATATATATATATGTATGCATTTCTGCCTCTGTTTTTTTTCCATATTGACAGTGCAGTGTCCCACAACAGTGGAGGACATGTGCTCCCATTTTGATGTTCCTCTGTGCCTTTCCACTGAATTACTCCATTGTTTTCAACTATTTGGCAAGATGCTAACAGGCTCAGCTTTAACAACCACTTAAAAAGAAAGATTCTCCTATCCCCAAGCATGAATATCTCGTTACAACACAATGATTTCACCAAACTGGAAAAAACAAGGCAACAAATCTTGCCACTTCAAAATATCTATTCAGTGAAAGCTCAGTGTTGTCTGTCCCCGCAGGCTATAAATAGAATCGTTACTCTTGCATTCCTGGAGCAATAAAAGACGCCGGGTGCAACAGTTTCATATGTCTCACAATCACCTCGGACTCAAGTCTGCCTGTGGTGTTCTTACTGGTCCATGTGAGCAATGGTCACAATGGAGTCTGTCTGCAGCAGGCAGACGACTCGCAACAGCACATATGACAACATTTGATTGAAAAAGAGCATACCATAAATTTTCAGGTACACAGATACATTTAGTTTGTGTCCAAAGACCAGTCACTTATGGGCTGAGTAAAAAACATCAAGGAGGGGTGGAATAAGCTCACATGGTAACTTCAGCATCATGATGTATATTTCAATGGCACTAATCCATCTATAAAACAAACACGCCACACTCAACAACTTGCTGCTCCAAGTTTTTTTATTTTTATGAAACACAAACTGTTTTCATTCACTAATTCAAATCACTTGCATTTTTTGAGGGGTGAGGTTAAATTAATGTCAATTAAATTTAACACATCCTGCTAACTTTTCAAACTAAAAGCCTACTTTGAACGGGGGCAATTGTGCATTTTCTGATGCGGAGTGGCTTTTAATGTGAAACATCTATGCAGGAAGTCTTTAGTGTCATTGATGGTGACTTAAAAAAAGCAAAACTGAGGCAACAGTAAATACTGAGGGAACGTTTAAAGGGATAGTGCAGCCAAAAAATGAAAATTCAGCCATTATTCACCCATATGCCTATGGAGGCCCTGGTGAAGTTTTAGAGTCCTCACAACACCTGTGGAGATCCAGGGGGAGAGGGGGTAGCAACACAACTCCACCTAATACAGGCTTATGGCGCCCCAGATTCAAACGTCCAAAAACACATAATTGAAACCACAAAATATCTCCATACTGCTCGTCAGTAGTGATCCAAGTGTCCTGACGCCCCGACATAAAAAGCTGTTTGAAAAACGTCATTTGAACTCTGTTTTTAGCCTCATTGTAGCCTGTAGCTCTAACTGCCTGTTGGTACACCGCATTCACGTGTATGCGCTTGCACGACTCCGTGAGACATGGGCACCGCCTTCATGTGTGTTCACATGCTTTCGCTGGTCTCGCACAAGCGCACACACGTGAACACAGTGCACAGAGAAGCAGTTAGAGCTACAGGCTACAATGAGGCTAAAAACAGAGTTCAAATGACGTTTTTTTGCAAACAACTTTTTATGTCGGGGCATCAGGACACTTGGATCACTACGGACGAGCAGTATGGAGATATTTTGTGGTTTCAATTATGTGTTTTTGGATGTTTGAATCTGGGGCCTCCATTAGGTGGAGTTATGTTGCTACCCCCTCTCCCCTTGGATCTCCGCAGGTGTTGTGAGGACTCTAAAACTTCACCAGGGCCTCCATCGGCATATGGGTGAATAATGGCTGAATTTTCATTTTTGGGTGCACTATCCCTTTAACTAACTTTATCGAGAAAACATGTTAATGTGGATGAAAAGCAAACAGCTTCGACGGCAAATTAAAATGGGAAAGGATCAGAAAACAGGGAGGGCTATTACTAAAACACAATAAGCCGTACGCATAAAACAGGGGAAATAGAATAAATATGTCTTTTTCGAATAAAGACCTGGCGCTGAGGTCAATATTTGAGAACCTATGGTATTATGGAAGTCCACTGACAAAACCTTTAATGGCCTAAATACAGCTTCACTGTGTGCATATTGAGTTTTGCAAAGTGATGATGCAGTTAGTTATGCAGTGTTCGGAAGTGTGGGCTATATCAGCTAGTACTGAATTAATAAACTGGCTTGTTTCACGTACAGGACGCATTGATTGGATTGAATAATTTCAATCAAAATGTAAAAATGTGAAACACCCAAAAGGTTGCTCTGCAGCTTTGCACTGCCTCTGGTACAATCAGGTTTTCATTTGAATCCTTTTAAAACAAACTGTGCTCGTTTTTTACACAGTTCTATGTAGTTTTACCTGTTGGAGGGCCGCAGAGCCGCGTGAAGGGGAAAAAATAATGAACCAGCCAAATAAAAATAGAGAAGAGTTGCGCAATGCCCGCACAGGCAAGGTTGGTTTCCGTGGTCAGTGTAGCAATTTGTTTATAATTATAGTGGTTGCACGCTTTTGTGGGCAAATAGCAACAGACTTGTTTCGCCGCTTGCGTGTCCCATGTAATTCGACTATAACAAAGACATTAATGACTCCACTGAATAACGAGAGACTTCAGCAGTGATGCGCAACTTTACAAGATTTTCTAATTAACAATGAAAATAAATGAATTCACACTGGGACTATCATTAAACTTTGAACACAAACAGGGTGCTGGAGTGCATAAATAATATCAGAATAGAGCTTGAGGCTCCCCAGAACCTGACAGAGGTCTGGACTAAGCCCTAAATGTCCTCAAATCCTAGAAACACCCCTGCATACACCTGACCTGGGCGGGGCTGCTGCAACTAGATTTCCTTCTTGGCAACATGACTAAGGACACCAGACGTTCAAAGGTTGACAACACGCAATTCATTTAATACTTCACCATCTTAGTTCGGTGTGTAAGCACTCTAACATTTGCTAATTAGCAGCGGCATTTTGCAGGAAGAAAGTCATCAACAATGCAGTATATGACAAATTCAAAGGCTGACCTGATGACTGTGCTCAAATCAAGCTACAAATCCTGAAGGGGACATGATTACCAGTGAAAAATGTCAGAGCACTTCATCCAGTACCCTGGACATACGTTGGTTTGGATCAAAGTGGCGAACCGACCAACCAACTGACTGACCCAACACCCATCCCTAAAGTTCTGCTGCCAGCTTGGCAAAAGACGCCAGTTGAATCCCACTCTCATGAGAAGCTGACTTTGCTACGATCATCATCAGCTCTTAATAAGTCCCTAAAATGTGCCTTTGCAGCAGAACAACCCCCTCCATGGCCCTCTGCAGAGGCAAATCAGCTCCAAAGTCACTGCAATATTTAAATGCCTCTGGCACTGTTTGTCACATGTGTTTGTGTTTCACATGTGCGTGCTCAGATTCCACAACATATAATATGATCGTCTGCGTTTTGTCTCTAAATAGAAGCTTTCCAGTGGTGAAGGGGAGTTTCCCTTACTGGCTGCATGAGTTAACTAAGAGAGGCTCACACGCTGCCTCTGTCCCCCCTTCACAACAGATGAAAGAACAGCAGTGCAAAAGCTATTTGAGCGCAGCCTTACACCCACTTCTATTCAAAGGAATGTCAACATGCAAATATAAAAGCGGCTCTTCATGTTTGTCAGTAGCTTTGACACAGTTTAGAGCACATTGTTTGTTAGCACTCACACTTGAAAGGCTTGTGCGCTGACACACGTCTGAATGTGGTATGATGGTATGTATGTGTGTGTTTATGGAGCGCACAGCCTACTGAAGCTTTCCACTGGCCACTCCCTTCTCCCCCACACTAAGCACTGAGCTATGTCGTAGAATTCTACTGTAGGAAGCTGACTCACTGCAGTTTCACAGGAGCTGAGCTGAGAATAACTTGACAGAGATGAAGTGACTGAATCTGCTGTGAAACCAGAGCTGAGTGGTCAGCGTGAACTGACAAAGACAAATAAATAAACTAACAAACTTTCTGTATTTGCTTGCTTAGTTGACTGTTTGCATGTTATAGCAGGTGGAGAAGTTACAGGCAGCCACACTGGCACCTCTAGGTTTAAAATAATACTGGTGTTTTAACTTCTGAGGTCTAATCTTTATATATTCTTTACCTTAGCCACATTATTTAATGGTAATGTTTAAGAAATAGTGCAGGCTTATTCCATTTTTTTTTTCAGAGAGTGAGCTCAATATCACCTTAATTTTTCTGCATTAATATTTTTGCTACAGAACTGGGAGCCAGTATGCAATTAACATGGTTTTATTATCAAAAAAGCCATTTTTGGCCAGAAAAAGAGCCACAAAAACATACTTGAGCCTTATAATGAAGGTTACACAGCATATTTAAGACTAAATGAGCATTCATTAATATGTTTTAACACAATGTGGTCACTCTGAAGTGTGCTCCTTTTGATTCTTTGGTTCCTTAACTTTGCAGTGTTGGTGGTGATAGCACCGTTAAAGCGACACTTCCCTTTCTGGAAATTTTCTGCTTTTCTTTGTTTAGGTTAAAATGCTATTAATAAGCTGATGACACACCAAAATGTAAGTGAATTCCAATAGAGATAAAAACTCATAATTATACCATTCTCATATGGTTCTAAGAAAACGCCGACCCATCATTGCATTCGGATTGAATGCAGTGACTGGTCGAGCATCCTGTCTGTCTTCCCCATGTCGAGCCCTCCGACTGATGTAAACACTTGCGTAACATTTATTATTTATTATTCTCAAACTCATCAGTCATCACTGACTCCGGTTGAGTTTTAAAACTCCAGGGTTGCGTTTGACTGTCTTGGTTGTAACATTACACTCCCTCTCCTCTTCTGTGTATCTAACATTACCTTGCTTACGCCTACATCTATCGTAGGCGTAATGAGGACGTAATGGACGAGGGGGGAGTAGGCCTTTGGAGGGAGTTGGAGTTGTGGATGTTCAAATTTTTTGTGTTCAAAGTGCTGTGTGAAATACAAGTAGGTACAAGTACCTTTAAATTCTCTTTTTTTATTCCTTTTTGGGATTAAGAATTCATAGCTATCTTAGTTAGGGAGACTCAACACCAGCCATTGCTATTGAGGTTTGGCAAAATGTAGGGGAAAAGGCACCAGGACGTAGACTAATGTAGCACACTGTAGTTCACAAAATGTTAAAACATTTTATTACACGGCTCTATTAAATGCTGTATTCTGATTGGTCAGTCGCGGCATTCAGAGGTCTGATAATACTGTGTAATGACCATTGCTATGTAGCCCAGCGTTGCTAGGGACGCTGCCCTGACAACAGTTACTTTTTTATCTGGCTAACGTAGCCGTGACTGCTTCAAAATAATAATTTACAAGATAGAAAGATGGCGTATTTTCATGATATAACTTTTAACATATTTGGTGAGCATGAAAATCTTGAGTTATGGTTACTGGCTGAAGATGAGAAGAATGCCGGAGAAGAGGGATGCTCAGAGGTGCACGGAAAAGAGAGGAAACACAAGATTGTGGATGACAGGGAGGTTGATTGTTGATTTTGATTCCCTGTAGCTAGTGTAGCACAATAGCACATAAAAAACATAAAAAATAAAATAATAAATGAGGCTACCTGCTCCAAGCTGAGCCACCTCCTCCAGGTCTTTCTGAGTCTTAGCAGATGCAATGGCCTCTGGGAGTTTGAGTGTGAAAGGCAGGACATCCCTGAGTGAAACATGACCAGGCAATAAACATGAACATTAGAAATACAATATAAGAAATGATTACAACCTGAATTAGGATCCAACAGTAGTCAGATGAAGCTGCCTGCGTGAGTTTAGTTGTACAACTTAACATTGACGCACCTTTGTCATTCATCGACAATAACAAGTAAATGATTCTGTCTTTATGGTCAGGGTCATGAAGCACATTGTCCTCATTTGACAGTGATATGCACTAACACACACTGGCATACAGAGAAGTGGAAACACTTTCAATCATTACTCATATAAACATGCTGACACAACCTTTGTCTCCATTACAAAGGAACAGATATGAAGATCTAAAGATATACAGAGCAAACATGTTGGGATTGAGAATGTAGATCAAAATTAGATTGAGATATAATGCACAATTGTACACTTTAAGAGGCCTGTTTGATTTGTGGTCATCTCTCTAACTGAAACAAGTGCTGTGATGGGTCCTGCTTGCACTACAATTTCCCTTTATTTCTTTAGTCTGTTGTTTTAAGTCCTTTGTGCGTCTGAGTCTCTCGAACTAAAACAAGAAGTGAGAGCCTTGGGCATCGAAAGCTGAGTGCTTACTCGACAAACATTATTTTCATCCATGGACTTTCCATCTTCGAATCACCCTGTCATTACAGAACAAAACACACAGAAGCTGGGGATGTGATGGATGAATAAAACGAATGTTGGTTTGTTTACCTGCTGATACAGTAGAAAGCCACCAGGCGGAACAGATCTGCAAAGCTGATTCCAGATCCCTCGAGAGAAAAGGCTGCAAACAAATGAAATGTGTACAGATTGAGTTACAACTGATAGACTGAAACTAGATTAGATGTCATTTCTTACAGGGAATTTGCATTAAGAAGCTTTATTCTGTCACTTATGTCCGGCCTTGCCAACATCTTACAAGGAAGTTGATTGAGTGAATTGAAAAATTGATCTTAGTCACAATGGAGGTGTGTCACAGGTGTGCTCCAGTGCTTTAACAAATAGCACTACATCCCTGTTACTCATCATCTGTGGCCAGTTTTTGCAATATTTACCGTCATTTCATGTCTTGGTTTCAGTGTACTGTACATCTGTATGATGACTAGAGTAGACGACGTCATTGACCAGGGTGGTTTTTTAGCCACGTTAGCAGTGTGGATTTATGGATGACACTTTTGGTTGGCTGATCCTTCTGTCTGGTCCAGACTAAAGGATCTCATACACCTGATGGATTTATGAGAAATTTTGCACAGATGTTCATGGTCCTCAGAGGATAAACCCTATAATTACTTTGGTGATGCCCTGACTTTTCTTTCAGCGCACCAGAGGGTTGACGTTTGTTGTTTTTTTAGTGTCTATACAAGGGGACGACAACCTTCACTAAAAAAATTAGTTCACTTTAGCCAAAAGAAAAACTTTATTTCCACTTTCAGTATTATATTTGGAGGTATGGCTCTGTTCTGGGGCCTCTCTGCCTTTCCTAGGCCTACACAGAAAGCCTAAAGCAAGGTTTATACCTCTGCATACCTACGATGCAGAGGGCTTTGCAGAGGCGTTGCGTCCCTTGGTCCTTCAACCGACATCATTTCCGGCATTTCGCAAGGTTTCACTTCCTGCTGCAGTACCACGACACTGCCTCGAGCCATTCAACGGGCGTACAGACCATTGGCGCAGTCGTCTCTCTCTTCATCGTCGTCGCAACATGTGTAATAAGAGCAGTTGTTGTTCAATGTCGATCATTTCGAGCTCCAGCAACAGTCTTTCTCTCTCGGTTGCCATCTTCACTGTGACTAGAGCAAAGCCGGAAGATAGACAAACAATGAACGAGCAACGACCATAGACGTCACAGAGTCTAGGTAGGTATATAAAAGAACACCGCGCCCCCAAGCACTTTGGCGGGGAATTGCATAGCAACATAGACGAGTGTACGCAGAAGCATAAAGAAACTTTAAGGCAGAGAGAGCACACCTCTCCGCCCCTCAACACACCTATGTGGAAAGCCTATGGCAGAGAAAGCACACCTCTCTGCCCTTCCACGCGCAAACGAGGAAAGGGTAGATGGTTGGAATCAAGCGCCTGGCCAATGCGGTAATGACACAGCCTTTAGTATATGGGGTGCCTGCTCTACCAGGTGAGCTAGTGTGCTCTCCACAAAGACAACATCTAACCTCAAGATGTAATATTTAGGCACCGCTGGACATGTTAAAGTCCAGGTGAAATGTCATTTTGAGAGTATCTACCTTCAGTATCATACAGAAGTTCCAGATAAAGACAGCATATCCAGGCAGAATTTAACATTGGACAAAATTTGACTTGATTGTTGAAAAGCCGGCATGTCGTAACAGTAAGCCTCCAACACTGACACTGATGGCATAGTATTATCCGTCAAGGAGAGCGAGACAAAGCTCATGGTATGCTCCGGTTTCTGAAGCAGTCCACTGTAAAAAGCCTTGTGCATAATCTGGAGCTGTCACATTTTCCTTAAAGGTAATAAATTCTAGTCAGCTGCCCTTAACCGTGGTATTTTGGGGAAACAAAGATACACCGATGTAGCATGCTGTGCTGGCTGACTAACTTAATCTTAGCTCTGTGTGGCTAAAAGTTGCAGATTGATTGATGGGTGGATGCTGTGATATCATTGGTTGAAATTGCTTTGTGCTAGCTGATAAGCACACATCATATTTTACTTTACATGAAGGAGACGTGATTTGATTTTAATATAAGACTTCAATGAGAAGTGTGACAAAAGAGGACTGGTGAATTGTGCTTTGCCATGAAAGCATTGTTTAAAAGTTAAGTTCAAACCGTTCGTGCACAAAGCTAACTCAACACAGCAGTCAGTATGAGAGGCCAACTGGAGAGCAGCTGACCCACATCTAAAGGCCAGACCAGGCCAAAGGCACTCCTCTCCCTCCCTTACTTCTCCCTCCCTCCCTTCCTCCCATGTGTGCTGTCATTTCAGCAGGGAAAATCCACAGCTGGTGTGTCATCACACTTTGGCACTGTCACAGCTCCATGACTAATTCCCAGCACTGAAACACAGCATTTCTGCATATGACTAATTACTGTAAGCTTATAAGCACAGTTTACATGTAATACTGTTAACCACTAGTTATTTTACTAGCACGTCAAGTGTTACTAAACCCACACGTACACACAGCTAGCTACACTATGTCACCTGTTCAACGTGACTCTTGAGGCAGTACAAACATGTGACCATGACCGAATGTGAGCAGACATTTACTGAAGATAAATGCCTTATCAGCAAAACTTTCCTACGCACAGAGAAGTCAGAAGAGCGAGGGAGGGGGTCCTGCAGCCACATTACATCAGCAGATCAACATTTCATCACTTTACAGCAGCATTGTCGTGGGACAGTCGCACTAATAGAGCAGCTAATTTATAGAAACTTAGAGAGAAGCCTTTAAAAGCCCCACACTGGCATGCTTACACACTAGGACTGCACCATACTCAAAAAAATCATATTGCAATTACTTTTACAGACGCTGTGATTGCAATGTGAGTTGCATTTCGGGCATATTGTGATGTGCAGACCTAGTACGTACGCGCGCGCGCACACACACACACACACACACACACACACACACAATAGGGGAAAAGTGACATCCCTCCGGTCACACACTCTCCCGTATGGGTTTATCTTAGTGCACAATATGCGGGGGCGGACAGGAAATTACATCTTTAACTCTTTAACTCTTTAAAGACATCATCGGGGGACCAAAGGAAACTGAAAGACCAAAATTTGTGCTCTCTGATCCACCTGAGCCACGGGTCGGCAAAATATTCTATCAAAAAAGCCCTTGTTAGCCAGAGAAAAACATATTTGAGCAATTTAATGAAGGTAACACAGACAAAATTAGGCTATCAACACTACCTATAGGTCTAAATGAGCCATCATTAACCGCCCAAAAAAGTAGCTTCTCTGCAATGGGCTATTTATGATTGTTTGGTGCTCAAACTTTGAAGAGTTAGTGGTGAAAGCAAATGAATCTGTCCATGCACTGCATCAGATTCTTTATTTTACTCTGAGACTTTTTGGATTTGGATTCCAAAGCAAGCTTAGCTAGACTCAAGACTAGCCACTGCTACTGAGGTTCAGACAATTTACGAGAATAAAGTGCCAGGCCGTAGATGTATGACACACTTTATTTGACAAAATGTAAAAGTATTTTTTAAATTTGGTGTACAGGCTGAACATTTAGCAAGTGAAGAATCTAAGAATCACTTATGACCTACAACAATGATGAATGAAAACTGAAATGTTAAAAAATAACCGTCATTCACTTTCATGTAATTTGTGTAAGAGCCACAGAGCACCACTGGAGAGGGGCTAGAGACCCACATGCTGCCGCGGAGCTGCAGGTTGCCTACCTCTGATCTAACATGTTACAGCTTCTGATTCAACATGAATTTATCTTTACAAAAAAAAAAAAAAAAACACTACTTAAACTGTGGCTCATTGAACATATTCTGTCCAGTGCCACACTGCATAGCAAACACCAAAGACTGACAGAGCTGCTCAGATAATCCGAAAGTCAGTTTGGGATTATCTGTGATCTTCAATCTATTTGACACTAACTCTAGTATTTATTATATCCTGATGCTGAGCACTAAACCACCCAGCACTGCAAGTACAGTCACTTAAAGGGATACTCGCTGATTTTCAACCAGCTTTGCATCACAACAACTTTGGTAATGTTGTATGTGTAAAAGAAGTGTGATAAACTTCCCTCCACTTTACCAGTGCCCTAATCTCCCTGCTCATCACTCAGCTCAAATCTGCTGGATGACGCATTTTGTGTCACCCTTACCTAAAATGTCTTCAGAAACACATTTTAGTGCACTATTTGGCTGTAATACAAGAGTTTGTGAACAAGGAGAGGGCAGCATACTGTTTCCTGTGTTGTAAAATGTAATGTAATGTAATGTAAAACTAAGCAGTGCTGATCAAATATAAACCAAGACTCTGTTGCCACATTGTGACTTCTTACCTCATATGTTTTCAGAAACATATTTTAGCTTACTGTTAAAATGTAATTCGAGATTGTTTGTTACCAGCCAGCCCCCATTTTGTTTAGTGTGTTTAGGTCTAAACAGACAAACTCGCAATACGTCACCCACCAGCAGGAGCATGTATTGGTACAATGCGGCACACTGCATTCCTGAGTTGTAGGTCTTCTACCTCATCTAGCACCACTTTCAAAAGTATTTGCATCTTTCTACTGCATAGACAGCCCAGTATTATGAAAAGACTATCTTCTACATTCATCATCTACTTCTTTAAAACAAACATGTCACTTACTGTACTGGCTTTCTCTGACAGGGAAGTGGCTGATGGGAGTCCCTGACTGATCTTCTTTCAGACGCACAGACAGAACTTTTCTCTGCAGAGCGGTTGACTTCCTGACCAAGAACACCTGCACCACAGAACCAGAAGTCATGACACATATATATCCTACATATGACACATGACACATTGACATTTGTATGTTAATCCCTCACCCCAAGTGGCTGTTTGAGCAAGATGCGACTGGCCTCCTCTTCACTGACTGCCAGCAGTAGCCACACCGGGTGAGTTTGAGTCAGCCTGTCCAACACACTCATACGTCTTCGCAAGGAGTCGTAACCAGAATCCCTTTCGCCCCCCACCCCACCACACTGGGGGGACTGCAGGTAAACACCACTCACTTCACTCTCCAGCCTGGCAGAGAAACACAGAGAGACAGAGAGTCAAACACTTTTGCCATCTGCTGGTGAAAATGAGCAGCAATGTGTGCAGAGGCATTTACAAATACTGTTGAAGGAATTTAACAGAATACAAAACAATGCACAACATGCTGCAACACGCATCATGCCTCATTAAGATAATATTTCCAGAGATTACAGGAAATAAAAACAAGAGTGGTCAGGTTGATGAATGTTTTGAAGATAAGAAGATGTGCAGAAAACAGTCTTACCCCTGTAGATCCACAGGTTCCCTGTCAACTGCAGGAGAGGTCTGGACCATCTCTCTCTTCAGCTCCCCGATCTCCAACGCAAATGTGTCAATCAGCTGGCAGAAGACAGAATAAGAGACTTTGACTGATGAGGGAATATAAGTAGGAGAAGAGGAGGGGGAACAGCAGTAAATGAAACCGACAGCATTGCTCAAACAAAACTTGGGAAATAGAGACTGGGAGACAGAGGGACTGTGCTGGTCACGTTGAGAACAAAGGGGCAGGATAACCGTGAGTCATTTTTCCTGTGTGTAAGACTTATTTCCTATACGCAGGAAACGTGGAGACAAAGCATTGTCAAAAAAAAACAAGAAAAAAGACCCACATCAACATCCAGAGTGAAACTAAATATTCCTTCGAGCTGCAGAGATCCTCACTCAACTCTTTGCCCAATGTGTCCTGACTGAAGATGCAATTTCTGTTATAAACAGCACAGCTGCGTGTAAACATCTGTATAAATCTGGACAGGAAGGCTTGACAGATTGTATCTCCCATGTCAGGCGGGACTGTTTCCAGGCTGACAGAGATAAGGACTGTCATGTAGCACTAATTAGTCATCAGAGCAGACAGCTGAAATGACAGTACGTCTAATCATGACAGCGCTGGATCTTTGAACTAACTGTATTTACTTTTGGCCCACAACTATTTGAGGACTGAAACTGATCTGGAATGTGTTTCACAATCTTTGATACCAACCTCACAAAGCATACCAGAAACTCTTGTGGTTGGCTGCCCAATGGCCTTGACATTCATTTCTGTTTGTGGAATAAAAGTAGACCATGAACAGGAAGTATGGCATGGGGTCAGTTTGTTAGCTGTGGGCTACACCTTTTTTTTTTTCCTATACTTGTTTACATTTTGGCAAATTGGCGCCATTAATTAACAAAATGCCGAAATAACTTTTAACAGTTCTTGTTCACAAAATATCCATGGGTGAACAAAAAAAAAAAATCACTGGATTATTTTGATACTGCAGAAAAAGGTAAAAACATGATGATTCTTGGGTAATTTGGATGCATTGGAGACAATGACATCCAGGGTTTCAGCACATTTCTAACCAATGAATTCTCAAAACTTTCTCAAAATTTTTCACAATATAACACCCCATTTTCATGACTTCATTTAGAGGAGCAGTGTGCAAGATTTGGAGGAAGTTAGTGGCATCTAGTGGTGAGGATTGCATATTGCAAGCAGCTGAAACTTCAGCTGATTAGAATTCTTTCAGTGTTCATTGTTGAGGAGGTTTTTACTAGAGGCTGAATTATCCACATGGGTGTCTTCAGCTTATCAGCTTTTTGGTTGTTTTTTCCCTTCAGTATGGCAGACCAGAACCATTTCCTCCAGGTTGCCAACGTAAAGAGTTTTGATGCAGAGCCTACATCCAGCCAGCTAGGGTCTGCCTCTCTTGAACCACGCCTGTACTAACCTCAGACCAGATGCTGTGCTTTCGCCTTTTTCACTGCACCTCATCTACCTCATTGAGCTCTGTACCCTGGGAGTGCAAGACCCTTAAGTACACCAAGCTGGCAGCCGACGCTAAGCAACGCAGCTGGAAAGCAAAGGTTTGCCCAGTTGGAGTGGGCTGCAATCACTTTGCAGGCAAGTCAACTACTAGGCTGCTTAAAGAAATGGGAATTTCAGGCCACTTGGGCCACGAAATACCACTAACAACATCAGAGTTCGAAGGAGTAAAAGCAGAGGGGGAAGGGCACCTGGGATACCAAATGATGCCGTTGAGCCCTCTGGAGATGTTGTTGGCCTATCATCGAAACACCAGTGAAGGACGGTACCCATCTGGTGACCCCAAAAAAGCTTTTACCCTCCCTAAACCCCCACCCCCTCCCCCTGAATGGCTCCAACTTCCACTCTCAATCACAAGTAGGTCAACAACAATCATCCCGTTAAACTCCACCTCGATTAAAGTTAGGTAAGTTTTTCTCCTGTTAGTTTCTTCTCTCAGTCTGCACAGACGTCTCTCCTTGGCTCTGCCTTCCCTATGCTACTCACTTTTCTATCTACCTTTGTGCTTTCCTACTTTTCTATCCATCTGCCCTTAACCCTTTGGCTCCCACTTGGAAACCCCCAGACAGCACTATTACTCTCACTCATAGTCTCAAATATGTGCATCAAGGGATTCTAACCTCTAGTCCTAAACTGAACTGATATTCTTTTGTTTGAAAGCCATGCATTGTTAAACACACACTTTTCAGGCATTTGCAAATAAACAAACTGCTATTGCTTGCTAATTTTTCCAACTTGCATATGCCAATATGGATCACAAGATATAGTGACATTTTAACGTTCATGTAACACAGCAAAGTACTTCCCATGACATTAGAAATGTTTTAGGATTTTTATGAACATATTTTAAACAATAGCCAAAACAATGCATACTCAAAGCTTTTCCAAAACATTTTGTTCATTCGGATCCATTGTCAGGCCTGGAAAACTATTTTTCTAATTTCATAACTTTTCCAAGAATATAATGACCTGGGAGGTGTGAGTCATCTGAATCTGAAAATACTACGTGCTCAGGTTTGACTGAGTTAGAGGAAGACTGTGATTTTGACACAAATTGCATCAATTTAACTGCCTCCATGAGCAGCGTGTCCCACCCTCTGCTGCTGCTGGAACTAATGACTCTTGTGCCAAATCAGTGGGCTCAAACAAATATACAAACAATAACTAACTTCCTGTTGTTTTTAGTACATCTGCATGGACCTGTCCCTTTCACCTCATGCGGCATATTTGCCTCCCCAGCTTCGCAGCCGCCCTCCAACTCTCCCACTCACAGTTTGAGCACTTCTTGTATAGAGTACTGAAACATATGTGAATCCTTAATCAGCACGGTTATATGCAATCCACTCTCCAAAATGACTCCTTAAAAACAGAGCTGAAAAACTGCTCAGTTGCACGAAGACTTCTAGCAGCTAATTGCTTTCATGTTGTTTTGTTTTTTTCAGCCTTTTCCACATTCCCTCATTCCACATTTTAAAACACTCCCAGGGATTCAGAGCCTCCTCAACCATCCAAGCAGATGTTGAAATTTGGATGCTTTATGCTGATGATCTGGGTCAAACTGTGCAAACAAGATGGCTTCATCGGGCCTGTTTAAGTATTATGCTGTTGCATCTGGCCACAGAGCACCACGTAATGAGGACCAGATATTTTAAGGCAATCAAGGGAAAGTATGTCAACACCAACTATACATGGAAAATCGCCGTCATATTATCAGACTTGTTTTGATGTGGAAACTCCATCCATATAGTGCAAACACAAAGCATTACACAGAAATACCACTATAACTGAGAAGGCCCTGCACCTGGAGCCATGCGTCCATTACGCATTTCACCCAGTAGGAGGCATCCTTTTCCAAACTTTCCTCCACCAGCCGGGCTCCAGGCCAGACCACAGTTACCACAGGTCCCTCTAATTCCCCCCTCGCAGGACTAAGTGGAGCCAGCTCTGTTCAAGCCTCAGACTCCCTCAGCTTTGCGTCAGGTCAAAACTCTATTATACAACATGAGTCGACAAGTTAGCTGCAGTGTAACAGGAGCACTGAAAAATGTACAGTTCAGACACAGACTGGGGATGCTCATTTTGAGCCCTGGTGAAGACAGACAGGGATGGCTATTAGAGCCCAGACGACTAGAGAGACTGCCGGCATTCTCACACAGCAACGTGTCAAATTGCATATTAAAACCAGTGAGAACCCTCAGACTAGATGCTACTAACAGCCGAAGTGTCAGTTTAAACTACAAGGATCCTACAAGCTGCTAACAGACATTAGTTTCTGGGTTACAACGTGCTACCCGGGTGTCTACAGATATACACAACTTAAATGTAGGACTTTCTAATACAATTTTAATATCACTGTCAATTAAATTTCAGACCAAACTTGCGATGGAAATACACACCAAGAGTGAAAGTATATTTTTTCCAAGTGAACACACTTATGTCAGTTCAAAATAAACATAGGGTGGCGTGCGGTGGGACTGGGGATTGCAGTTATTTGATTGCATGAACAAGAAATTCCCAGTAATTGTGGGTCATATGCTTGCCTTGCTTAAGTCCCTGCCCTTTGTACACACAGACTGTCACTACTACCAACTGGATGGTTTAGTGAGGTCCTCGGATCAGTCCCTCCGGGGTCCCGTCACAGACAATCAGAAAGAAAAGAAAAGACGATCAAACTGTACTGTCTAGCGGACGAAGAGTCGTGACAAGGCTTCTGTAAATGAACCTGCGGAAGGATCCCGCAGAGGGTGTCATGTGTAGCGCCAACACCTGAATCTATCGCGGTAATGTGACTAAAAAACATTTAAGATCCATCCAATCTGACCTTAAGACAATTTAATACTTTTTAAGGCCTTTTGACACTGCTCACATACATACTGAAATTCACGCAGCTGGATTACAGACCAAGGCAAGGCTGCATTACTGAACAGGCAAAACTGGTAACGACCCTCACCAACCCTAGGTTCACCGTGTGTCACCATGTTTGTAATAATCTCATGAACTGAACATTTGTGTGAGAACATGCACTAGTAAAGCACAGGATCATCCGTCATGATACAGGCCCCAAAGGTTCTGCTTTGTTATCTGATCTTTCAGCAGTAGATGCACGCTTCCCTCTGTGTAGTGATACGGTTCAGAGGTGTAGTTCAGCAGAAAGAGACCACTTCCTACATGAAACTATTCACAACAAGGTCTGTGGATTTTCCTGAGTAACCATGTCATTATTTCTGGAAAGAGACATTGCTGGTGGAGTTTTTCAAATGTATGTTTTTGGCGTTTTGAGCATCACAAGCTGAGTGCCATCTAGCTCCATTATATAGTAGAGAAGGCAGACATCTCTACAGCTGATATCTCCAACACTCTGCAACTCACATCAAAACAATCTAGACTGATAAACAGCACTACAGGTTGGAGGAAAAATATGCATATTTGACTTTGGGGTGAACTGTCGCTTTAAATCTGACTATGCTATTCAATAATAACTTGATAATACATGGATGAATAAAGAGAACTCTGTAGCTGTTGCTGTCTTATGTGTGACGAAGAATGGATGAGGAGAGACTCGTTGAGGTTGAGAAATATCCCCAGCTAAATGACCCACAATCCCTTTATTATAAAGACAATGGCCAAAAAGACACCGCCTGGCTCTGGAGATCGGCTCAAGTTTAATTAGGGGCTCTCCACACATGATTTTAAGCTAATGCACAGGTGAAATAAGAATAAATCTTAGAGTAAGAGTAGTAATAACTTTTCGTGGTTGTCTGTTGACAAGCTGCAGTGTGACGCATCCTGTGTGTGCTATAGTGGCACCACCTGTGCTGTGCTGCGGCTGTTTTCAGCTTAAAATGGTCCTGACTGAACTGGGATTGGCTTTCACCTTCACTGGCAATACTGTTTACAAACATTAGCTGACAATTCCTGCATAGTATACCTTTAAAGCTCCGATCAAACAGGTGGTCAAAGGCCCTGTCCAGAAACTGATTCATAACCCAGTACAACTACATTTATTGTGGCATTTGTTGCCACAGGAGGATGGCAACGTCACTGCAGGACTTCAATTCCAGCACAGAATTTTTATACACAAGGGTGCACAGAGTGGGAGCTAATTTTTGCCCCATAAAGGGTTATTACTCTGGCCATGGATGAAGCCGACACATGGTTATAACCCTCTGTTGAGAGAATTCTGTGAATGAAAATGTGGGAAAGAGCCAGAGAGGAAGACATCGGAAATTCTTGAGTTTTAAAATCAAGATCAGTGAAGATGAGAGTTGCTGAGTGACGGCCTCTGGGCAGAGTGCCTCATGGAGCGCTGATGACTTCAAGAGGAAAATGACGGACATCCAGGAAAGCACTCAACGACAAGTCTGTGCTTCATTGACTCTTATGAACCTCTTCCACTTCTTTATTGATTGGATTCACTCTGCATAACACAGGGACACAGAGGAAGACAAACCGAAGCAGAGAGGCAGGTCTCACGCATAGACACACACCAGAGGGTTTATTTATTCAGCCCTTTAATATTGTGAATATGTGTGTGTGTGTGTGTGTGTGTGTGTGTGTGTGTGTGTGTAGAGGTAAGTGATTCTCTGCATGGCCTGCTGTTAAAGCCATGGATGGAGTCAATGGGAAACTATGTGTTTGGTTTTGACACACAGACGCATACACAGAGCGCTTTCACAGGGTTAGTGAGGACGGAAAAAAACTGCAAAGGAAATTAAAAGCGAGACAACTTTAAGTGTTAGTTACTTAGTTCACTGTTGATCCTGGTCCGGGTCTGTCTTTTTTTAGCTTAGAAAGTGGTTTCATTTATTCATCTGTGCGTAACACTTCATTTGTCAAACAACCTGAATGAAGTAAGAAGCTGCAGCCAGGTGAACGCTCTAACCTTTGACTGAGGCGCAGCGGGCATTAAAAGCTTTAGGTCCCTTGCTTGCCATCATTTTATAGCAGAGCAAGATTTCACTCTAAAATTAGATCTCTTGTCCACATCTATATGTCCTTGCAATTAACAAGGCAGTGGTTGCTTTACGTATGTGGGTACTCATTTGTGCCTATATAATCCAGATTAGTCATGAGGGAGGGATGAATAGGATTATTCCTCTGGTCACAGGGTCCCATGTTTCCCCAACTTTATATAACACATAATGGAAACATGACAAAGAGTCCTATGTTCCCAGAGTCTTAAGCTCCTCAGCTCTATATATCATATAATGGGAACCTGACAAAGGTGTTCCCAAGATCTGAATTCACTTAACAAGACATGGGCCAGGAGGTTAAGCAACTATAATCATAACTCTGAGAGTCATGAAATATCACTGGACTTGTCCTTAATGGGGCATGCTCTACCCAGTAAGCTACCGGGTGCTCCAACATTTGGGCCCCAAACACACAGAAAGCATTTTAGCAGCTGGAGGCGACTTTTTGTAATTGTTTTTAATGAGAATTAAGCTCTTTACTCACTGTTTTTGCGTTGCGATGTGCCTTGTGTTTCTGCGCTCTAGGCACCTGACGTTTTTGCCAGAGCGCTCTGAACCCCTCCAGTTGAAGGAACTACAACTCAGAGCGGAAAAACACCCCACATCATCTCTTTTTTCGTCATCTCTTTTCCCACTGTCCAATCAGATGATCTGTGGTGGTCACAACAACACGTTTACACTTGGTAAAGAATGGAGGACCAACTGGTGGAACTCTCCATGACCAACCCTCTATATTAGGGTCTCATGTACCCATACAGATCTCTGTTAGCCTGTTTTCATCACTTCATTATTTTATCCTATTAGTTATGCCAGAGAAATTTTGTCATAATCGGCGTGTGACATCTTGAGTTATGGCCAAAAACATGTTTTTTGAGACCTTTGACCACCTAATTCTAATCAGTTCATCCTTGAGTCCAAGTGGACGTTTGTGCCAAATTTGAAGAACTTCTCTCAAGGTGTTCCTCAGATATCTTTTTTATGAGACAGATGCAAGGTCACAGTGACCTTGACCTTTGACCACCAAAATCTAACTAGTTCATTGTTGAATCCAATTTGGGCCAACTTCAAAGAAATTTCCTCCAGGTGTTCTCGAGACAACCATAGTAAAGAAATCATTCATTCCAACAGCAATCAACATTATCAATAAATCGTAATTGACTCACCTTTAGCAAGTGTTCTTAGTTGTCTGTGTGATCTTTATACTACACTGTTTTTTATGTCTTTTATGTCTTTTTTTAACCTGTGTCTTATTTATTCTGTGAGCCACGTCAAAGACGAAATTCCACTGCTTTGCAATGGACAATAAAGTTTTTCTGATTCTGATAGCTTGTTGGCAAGAAGGGGACAGACGGACATAGGGACCTATAACCTGAAAACATAATGGTTTCGGCCAAGGCTATCAGCAGCATGGAGGCATAACATCCACCAGACCCTCTGACTTCAGCGATATGAGGCAAGCCATGCAGCAGAACACATAGTAGTTGCTCCTACGTTTGGCAAACACTTTACACTGATGGTGTTTAGATGTTTTGTGATTGCAATAATGGAATAATATGACGTAGTGAGACTGGCCGCTGTTATCGAACCCTGTAGGAGCTATGATGGTTTCTGTTTATCTGCTGCTAAATGACAGAAATGAAAGCAACTTGAAAAGCTTTGATAAAAGAGGAGAATCTTACAGTAAGCACCCGGGAGGTCAAATTTAGAGCTTACGTAAGTTTAGTGTGTTGCACAAGAATACTTCCTCAGAGTGGACGCTAACCATCACACAGGCTGAAACTGGGTTTTCCAGGGGAAGAACAGTCTACCTTATTACCAGTAAGCTGCCCCACACAGGGCAACAGTGACCACAGCTCACACTGTAACGTACATAGGTCATGGTATGTATATATTATTTATACCTGGCAGGACATGACTGATAAAAAAGGCTGATTCAGACAGCGGCCGCAGCAGAGAGGAAACAGATGTAGCTCATTATTTCCACAGAAATAGACTGTTATCCAGAAATAGGGCAGCAGAGTGTTTAAATGAAACTGCATGAAAAAAAAGTGTTATTTTGGTGTGTGTGGGTGAGGGGTGTTGAGCAGCTGGCATGACAACATGTGTGAGTGTGTGTTGTTCATATTGTGAAAGAGAAAGAAAACAAGAGACCCAAAAGAAGCAGGGAAGAGATGGAGATGAAAGAGGGAGAGAGGGCAGAGAGCCGCTGAGACAGAGAGGGAGTTTTATTACTCCTGTGAGTGTGTTTGTCAGGCTGCCAACAAGTGCAGCTGGCATTCTTCACTTCCAGCTCTCCTTCAATATATGGCAGAAAGAGAAGGGAAACTGTCGACAGGCAACTCCACTTTTATGTTTCATCAATCAATACTATATTATATTTCCTGAAAATGTGAGGGAGAGAACTAATAATGTGAGAATCTGAAGCTACTCAACAGGGTGAAATAGTCCCTGAGTGGATAAATCCATCAATTCTCTTATAAATGAACAAGAAATGGTTCCTGAGAGACATGAAACAAACTGTCATTTTTATAATTTAAATGTACTGTACAGTATCATAGGAACTTTACAAAAAAAAAATAATAATAATAAAAACTATACTCCCTGAGACATGATAAAGGCAGAGGCAGCTACTGAAATCTGAACAAAATTAAGGTGTTATGGGTCTGATTATCATTTGTTAATATTTATAATAGAAAACGCTAGGGCTGCCCCCGACTAAGAATTTTCCCAGTCGACCATTGGTCATCATTTAAGGCCATTAGTTGGTTGCCAGCATGTTTATGATATTAATTTAATTATTAAATGATATATTGTGGGTGGGGCAACACAATGGTTTGAGTTGAAGGTGTGAGAAAGAATAGTATCAGTAACATTGTTAACACTGTGCTACATTACAGAGAAATACAAAACCGTACTAATGAACCTTCATTAATATAGGCCTATATTTTATCTACAAGTGCACGTCACACACTGAGCGAGCCGCCTGTTAATGACACTGTCGGCAAAGCAGTAATGATTGTGCTAAGTGGCTAATGGGCATGTAGCTACTTCCATGTTTCAGATGAAACGTCATGTTTGTAGTCGACCAATGAAGATGAGTTTACATATCACCTTGGGTTCGTCCTTCACCTTTTCAAAATGATCCCACACTTTGGATTTCCTGCCCGACATGTTATTAACTAGCCTGTGGAATAACCGCAGGTACCAGCCCTGGAAATTAACGTGACTCCCGTCTGACTGCTGAGCGTGGACACTTCCTGTGTCTGTCCTTTCAAATTAAATTCCTACATGATCCAGTCATATAGGTTTCGATTTATTTTTGGCAAGGCGCAGTTCCTAATAGAGTGTCACGTTTGTTTGTTTTTTTCTGCAACTAAGCGACCCATGAAATTTTGCCAACTAATGGCTTTTCTGGTCGACTAACACTTGGTCGACTATTAGGGGGCAGCCCTAGTGCCAATCAAGGCATTTTTAACCGATCGGGATCAGCTGTACTGAGTTACATAAAGGGACAGATCTTTTGTTTTACGTCAGTTGTCTCGCAAAGCTTTCATGCAGAGACATGTGGAGTGCAGCCGTCTCCAACTCAAGGCTCTCCTTTTCTCCTCCACTGTACTGAGCTCCCATGTGTGTAAGAGCAGGGGCTGAGCCCCGCCTGTGGCAAAACACCACACTCCATAAATGTCAGCCAAAACACAGTATGAGACTGATTATTTATGTTTTTTCACAAAATTATTAGCATTCATTTCATTTAGGCTCAGTGTGAGAGTATCTTGTGCTTATTGTGCAATCATCACGCCCACAGTGTAGAACCAATGACAACCGCACTCACTACGACACTGTAAAGAGCAACAAAGCTCCAGGAGCAAAAAGCCAATAAGAGTAATTCTTTAATGTAGCCTAATCTGCGCAAAAAAGTACAAATGACGAAAATAAACTAGAAGCGGAACACAGTTTGTTCAACTTAATCATACAAAGGCTGCACCAAAACAACAAATACGAGAACAGTCTCTTAAAGGGACAGAGACATTCCCTCGAGACAACAAGGCCAAAAAGATTAAAGAGTGGGTTTGTTATTTTATATCTTTTTACTAATTTTGTAAAAAAAAAAAAGATAAATACAATAAAGTACAGCTTGGATGTGGAGTTTTTTTCTCTGTACACTTTAGAGCTATTCAGTTGTCAAGCATATTTGATTTGAATAACCCTGATGTACTTTAGTGTGCAATGTGCAGCTGCATTGTCTGGTAAAATAGAAAGGTCAGATCAGGACTCAATATTATTGACTCAAATCGGGATAGGGGGCAAAAACTTGATCGGGACATCCCTAACCTTTAACTTTAGCCAAAGCTAGGTGTGGCTATCTCAACAGCTACTTTAAATCAAAGTTCTACATGCTGTTTATGTTTTTGTAAATGACACATTTGTTTATGTGGTAAAACATACGTCAGAAAGTCAGATTCTGATCTTAACTACCTTGTGACCAGAGGTGTAGTCACTAGGTTTGGGTTTTGTGGGGCAGTTTAATGTCAATGCCAAACGTTTGTGAGTTTTTTCCTGTTCTTAACAACAAGTGCTGAATCAGCCTTTCCCACAAAAACACAGTTGGTACACAGGAAGTGATGCGTTTTATGCTTTTAAGTGATCTTTGAAAGCCGGCAAAGCCATCCATCCATCAATGCATCCATCCATCTTTACCTTAAAGAAGCTGCCGCTCCTGTCTGTGAGGCCACTGGGGGGATTCCCAGGTATCGAGCAGGAGGCCATGTTGTCTTCCTGTCCGCTGAACTGGGTAACTGGTACGTCTGGGTGCGTGTTTACGTCTGGGACGTTGTCAGCAGGGGCTGGAGCTCTGTGGGTCAAAAATAAGCCTCAGTCCAGACACTTCAGCTGTGGTGCAACCAGAGGAAATTCCTGCTTTGGCCACAGTCAGTATTACAGAGGTGCTGGTCTGGTCTGCTAGAATGCTTTCATCGTGACGCTCTCTCCTCTCCCCCCACTCTCTCGTCTAGCTTTCTACACATTCACCTCTTCTTCTTTCATTTTCCTGCCTCCTCTGTGTTTGTTCCCCCTCTCCCTCACTCCTTCATCACAGATAATTGCCTCAATCCTTTTTTATCTCATTCCAATCCTCTGCTTATTTTTGGCCTGTACTTCTGTCCTCTCATTACCTGTCTGTCCTGTTTCCTCCCTCTCTCACATTTTTACCCTCCCATTTTCCTATATTTTGTTCCCATGTCCTCATATATACATAATTAATTTTCCATCTTGCCCTCAGTTCCAGCACAGCTGCCCTTCTTTCCCACCATAACAGAAGGTTTTAGGGTATCGGTTTAACTCTCTGTCTATTCTTCTATCTGTGTCCATTTGTCTCTTCCTCCTTTCTCTCTAGCCACTGTTAGGGCAGCCCTTCCCTCCTGGCAGAGGTTCACAGTCCTCACAAACCAGGGGGATGCTCCATTTGTCCATCAGTCCCCACATGCACTTTCATCTCAAACAGGAAGGAAACTATCACCCCCCACCATCAGGCTGAGGGGGAGGAAAGAAAAGCACACTGACAAAGAGGGCTGGGTCAGGATAGCACCATTTCAGACAATCAAATGTGAAACTACTTCTAAGCGCAGGGGATTTTTTAGCAAAATGGAAGCATCAGTAAAACTCCAAACTGCCCACCGTGGTGAGTGTTTAACAAGGCACCATAAAGAATATAATTGGGTCATGTCTGCTATATTTGCAGTGGTGCCATTGTCATGAAATAAAAGCTCCATTTTGTGAAATTTTAACTTCAGCAATAAATCCTGACACATGGGCTTCCATTTTTGACTCCCTAAACAATGGGCAATAATGTCTGGGTGACATTACTGTATAATTTCTATAGAAAGAAATTACATTTATTTATATAGCACATTACATATGACAGGCATGGACTCCATGTCCTTCGAAAAAAAAAAAGAGGACGAAGAAGATACTAATGAACCACCCTGCCAAAAATCCACTCAAAATGATCATTAATAATAATAATAATAATAATAATAAAATATGCATTAATTAATATTTTCATATTAACAACTTATCAAATGGCCATATATTGCAATGGCCAAGACCACTTTGGATGAAAACACGCCGACTTCCGCATGACGAAAGCTGACAGCCATTAACCACTCAAACATTCTGTGGTTTCAGCTTTTCAAATGTACGATTTGCTGCTTTTCTTCCGTTTTATATTACTGTAATTTGAATATTACCAGGTTTTGCATTGTTGGTCACGCAAAACAAGCAACTTGAAAACATTTGTGATGGACATTTTGGCCTGAGGAAGATCTTGTAGATGGAAACATTGCCTTAAAAGAAAAGAGAAATGAACTATTTGTTTGGAGCCTACAGTGTGCAGACCTGCTCTGTGACCTGATGGACATTTTTTCACCATTTTCTGACATTTAATAGACCGAATAATTACAATTACAATTATGACGGATCACAGATGAATCAATTATGAAAATACTTGTTTGTTACAGCCCTAAAAAGCTGCATTAAAGTCACTGAAGTCAAATACATGCTGACTTTGTGACGTATCTGGTGACCTATAGAGAGACTATACTACTTCCTGATTGTCTCATAGTCTGGCGCGATGGTTTCATTTCCACAAACACGCGAAAGTGAGAGAACCAACAACACTAAGGGCCGGAGAGAACGAGGGAGAAATTAAAACTTGAACTTTACAAAAACTTTCCCACTGATTACATTTCCTAGAAATCAGCAAGTGATGATTCTGTGTCCTTCTGCTGTTGATTCTGTAAAAGATCTGACACCAGTGACCGTGCCAATGAAAACTCTGACAGCGAGGTAAATAATGCTTCAACGTGCATAAACACCAGAGCCTCAGACAAACCAGAGAGCATGCTGGGTATTGTAAAGATGACCTCTCACCATGGCAGCTCCTATTAGCAGATCCACTTGGCAAAACCAACTGTGGGAATGTCCTGAAAACCTCCACCCCCTTAACCCCTGGCAAAACACTGCAATCACATCAAACTCTCAGCAAATGTAACAAGTTTGTCCTCAGTAAATGCACGTGGATCACTGTGTGTGTCTCTGTGTGTGAGAGCCTCAGCTGCAAGTAAACAAAGATACATCTGAGCATGCACTCCTCCCTCCTGGACCCACTGCAGCACAGAGGCACACTGTTCATAAGGTAAACACACATGTCCACATATATTCACACATTAAAACTGTTCAAACCAGAATATAAGAGATTTACAGATGTAGTTAAAGATCCAGACATGTAAACACGAGTTAAAAAGTTCTCCAGGTCAACAACAGACCCAGTGTGACACACCTCCCCCCGCTCACATACATACACAGACTTCATTGTGTTTTACATAATAGTAATAAAACCAGACAGACAGCAGGACTTCATTAAGCTTTGTGGTATTTTAGTTTTAAAGCCTACTCATGGTGGGACCCTAATTTTCTCCCAGTGGGTGTCATGTTAGCAGTGAGGCTGTGCTGTCCTATATCGGTGCTAATGAATAGCTTCAGTGTTTGATGGTCGTGAACACAGACATGTGTGGTGTTAGCGGCTCGTCTTCAGTATCGCTGATGTCAACAATAACAACATTTAACACATCGTGGGTGCATATTGGCAGAGAATTAAAGCAGAAGGTCAGCATTTTGGAAAATGCACTTTTTGGCTTTCTTACAGAGAGTTAGATGAGAAGATTTAATATCAGTCTCATCACACACTCAGCAATAAGCACATTTCTTATAATGCTGAACAGTTCCTTTAATATTTATGGGCAGATGCAAGAAACATTTTATTAGTTTCAAGCACTTTGCATCAGCATGTAACCTATACACAATCACAGTCATAGACAAGTGCCCCTTCTTTTCATTATGAAAGTCACATTAATTATCATTATTTAACCGCTGATGGCAAGGCAAGACTTTGAAACAGTTTGCAATCAATCCTTAGCTGGCAGCACATTACACTGCTGGCATCACAGGCAGATTTATGTAATGCTGTGCTTGCAGTTCTGAAGGGCAAATGGTGAGCACATGCTGCAGAGACGAATTCTGTGTTTTCATGGGAAACTGTGGCACGAACTCATAAATGACCAAAGAAATACTTAATATAGCAACAACAACAAGAGAAGCTGAACCACCTAATGGTCACTAATGGGACATTCACAGCATTAACATGGTAGCAAACACTATTTGCTATGTAAAGATACAGTGGAGTAACGATGCTCTGAGCAGAGAATGAAGTCACGCTACCTTTGTGTGTTGTAATCTGAGCTCCTCTGTGGTTTGTTGTGGTGAGCCTGTCCAAACGCACGTGCATTTTGGTGCATGTGTGTATGCCACTGGCTAGCTCTTCGTCGCTGTTTTGCACACTGTTCATATGGTGTTTACACTACCACTGATATCAGGACAGTGTTGCTGCAGAAGCATAGTGCCACCCCTCCTGTTCCCCCCGGTTCATACTTTAACTCTATCAGCACTGTTGCAGTCATTCAGCACTGTTTATGGTAATAGCCCCGTTAGCTGTTAGCCACCAGCTCAGCCACCTCCATGTTGAGAACTGTGTATAGACAACTAATATGCTGTGAATACCACACCACGGCTTATTTACTTTACAACAAAGCTCTCAAACATCATACCACAGGAGTTAAGGCCATCTGGATCAGTATCAACTTTTACACTACTTTTTTTTAACCTGTTTTATTCTGTTCCAGTTTAACATTGTTTTTATGTTCCTGGGGTTTTGTGTTTTTTTGTTTTCAAATGTTCTTGGTTTTTAATTTGTTAAAATTGCACTAATAGAGTAGTGCGGGGATGACGTTTATGTAGGCCAACCTGGTAGTTACTGTCACCCTGCTTCCCTCAACAAAACAGTCCATGGAATTTTTTCATTGAAATTTTGGATTACTGCAGAAAATAGTGGCAAACAAAAGTTTATGATACTTATAGGTTTTGTTCAACAAGATAATCTCCAGAAATTAGCACAACTTTTATGAATTCTGAAGCCTTAATGCAATCACCAGAGGTAAAAAGCTAACGCATGACTTTAACATCGCCACCACAACGAGGTTGTAAAGTGTCTAGTATAATGACGTCTTATTTAGCCACTTGTTAGCAAGCAGAAGCTTTTACATGTCTTTTAAAGACATGCAAAAGCTTTTGAATTCACAAGCAGGGTATTTACTGACGCATTTTACATCGTAGAACAAAATGTAACGTCTCCGTTTTTCCAGCAGCTTTGTGCTGCCAAACTTAAGTGTTTTTTAATGACTTGTCATCACTTTTCCAGCTACTGAACATTGGTATTTTAGGCCGAATCATGATCTTTTCCCAACCATAACCAAGTGGGGGGTTTTGCCTGAAAATAGCCACTGGTAAAAGCTTCAAAATTCGAAAGTGGGGTATTTACTGACACATTTTACACTGTAGAGCAAAACAGAAGAAAAACAAAAGAAAATATCTTAAGCTTGTGTTAACCACAGATCTTATTTCAGGCATCTAACCAAAAACCCATTCAAAAAACCCCACTGACTTCAAGACGAGAGAACTGGGAGTACAAAAATGCTTACTCATTTTTGAGTTTTAGGGCTCATTCCTGTAGCTCTGTGGCTAACAGGCTGACATCAGGCTTTGTGTTCTCTGGAGAACCATGAAAGAAATCATGCAACTATGCTTTTTTCTTGCTGATAATTATAGCCTGGATCACTGTTTTAATATGGACATTTAATATGACTTGATACTGTAGGCTTCTATCATGCATTGAACTTTAAAATTCTTAAGTTGAGCAACATCCCTTTTTTAAACGAGTACTAAGACATCCAACTTCAGACTGACTGCTGTTTGTTACTATTCCCCTTCAGTCTCTCTGTCCAACGTTGTAAAAACATATTCAGCAAACTTTATTGGTATTTCTTTAAACTGTTAGAACAACATGAAGTGCTGCTTCATGTCTCACTTGTGAGATGTAGTGAAGAGTGTTTGGCTAACAGGGCTCCATGCTGCTGTCAGAGCAGCAGAGCACGAGGAGGGATCTGCAGGCAGCTGCACAAACCCACTGCACTCCCACACGTGGGTCATGTTATTGCCCTGAGGCAAACCAGATGATGGTGTGTGTGTGTGTGTGTGTGTGTGTGTGTGTGTGTGTGTACTTGTGTCCATAGGAAAGAGAGGGTTGGAAAGAGTGTATTTGACTTTAATACACTGACTTTACTTACTTAAAATGCCAAGGCAATTCCTTCAAAACTGTGTGTGTGTGTGTGTGTGTGTGTGCATTCAGCCGCAGAGCAGAATTTGGGTCAGTGGTTCTCTGTAAGTTCAGCTGAACCGACTGGCCCATGTTGTGTTGGTTAGAGAAGGAATCTGATCACTCACAGCTTTTTCGACTCAAGGATAGAAGGTCAGGATTACTTTCTATTTTTTTTTCATGATATGTTTACGGACCTTCTGTCAGTCAAACACCAGCCTGACCAACAGCCTAACCTCTAATCACAGCTTTAGGAGTCTTGCAATAGCAACATGTGAGCGCTGGAAATCACGTCAAACAAATCAAACTCTCACATATAATAGCAACGCCACTGGACTAAATCATGGTGAGAAACAGGCACCAGCACCGCCCTGCCGCAACTTTCCACACTAAAGGTCAGCCGAGAAAAGCTTGGGCTGTTTTCCCCGGGCTACTCCCCTTTAAATTAGTACCAGGAACAAGCCAAGCATCCAGCCAGCCTGGGAGGGAGGTGGGAAATGTCTCTGCATAACTTCTGTCTCTTGATATTTAAAAGGAAGAGAGAGAGGAAAGATGATGTGCTGATAGCTTCCAAATAAACAGAAAGAAGTCTAATCACCATGATTACACCAGTGCCTGTTTTTGTTGAGTCATGGAGCAGATATAAAAGACAAGCAAAGGGTAAACACATACCGGAAAGTGGATTTAAATTACCTCAGGTCAAGCCTGGGTGTAGCTAAGACTGGATTACCAACCATGAACAGTGCCCTGCAGCCCCAGACCCTCAGGGGCCACAAAGGCCTCATGCTCACTGTGTGGCCATTAGACTGTGGTATTCTGATTTATCATAAATTTCTGCAAATATGCACCACTAAAGAAAAAAAAACTTAAAATGATAGGGTCTTCAATGTGCCTGCCTGCCCCAGTTTCTGAATCATATATATTATAATTACTACATTCAAGTTTGAGAGCAAAACCTCCACTTTTCTATAAAAAAAAAATACATATGGGGAGATCTAAAAAAAATATCCTGGATGCTGCACAAGATGAGTTTTTGACCTAGTTCCCACATTGCAACTCCTATACAGGCAGCTGAAAATGCAGCTCAGTCCATCCAACCATCCATTTTCATCAGCTTATCCGGGGGCAGCAAGCCAATTAAAGCACCCCAGACGTCCCTCTCCCCAGAAACACTTTCAAGTTCCTCCTGGGGGACCTCAAGGCGTTCCCAGGCCAGATGAGACATGTAATCCCTCCAGTGTGTTCTGGGTCTGCCCCGCAGCCTCCTACGTGCACAAAACACCTCTAACAGGGGGCACCAAGTAGGCATCCTGATCAGATGCCCGAACTGCCTCAATTTACCCCTTTTGACGCAATGAAGTGGCAGCTCTACTCCGAGCTCCCTCCGGATATGCGAGCTCCTCACCCTATCTCTAAGGCTGAGCCCAGACACCCTGCGGAGGAAACTCATTTCGGACGCCTGTATCCGTGACCTCATTCTTTCAGTCACTACCCAGATCTTATGACCGTAGGTGAGGGTTGGGACATAGATGGACCAGTAAACAGAGTTTTGCCTTCTGGCTCAGCTCCTTCTTCACCACAGTGGTCCACACACAGCGCCCGCATCACTGCACAAGTCACACCAAACCGTCGATCCATCTCAGGCTCCCCTCTACCCTCACTCATGAACAAATCCCTGAGATACTTGAACTCCCTCGTCTGAGACAGTCACTCCCAACCTGGAGGAGGTAATGCACTGGTCTCCAGCAGAGAGGTCAAGGTGTGATGAAGCCAACAGAACTACATCATCTGCAAAAAGCAGAGATACACTTCTGAGGTCCCCAAACCAGAACCCTTCCTCGCCCCAGCTGCGCCTCAAGATCCTGTCCATGAATATCACAAACAGAGTCAGTGACAAGGGGCAACACTGGCAGAGGCCAATACCCACTGAGAAAGTGCTTGATATTACACCAAGAATATGGATGCAACTCTCACTTTGGTCATACAGGGACTGGATGGCTCATAGCAGCAACCCCAGTACCCTGTAATCCCGCAGTGTGCACCACAAGAATCCCCTGAGGTTTGCGGTTGTAAGCCTTCTCCAAGTCCGCAAAGAACATTCAGACCCTTCCAGCAGCCCTGCAAGAGTAAAGAGCATTTCTGCAAACCATGAATACATTACCTTTGTAAGTTTCATACCTCTCATACTTACGTTACTAAAGTTATGTAGTACATTGTATATGAGCTGACATTGTCACTGGGAGGTGGAGGGAATGGTGGATGGCACAAGACATTGGCAAGACAGCTGCCAAGCTGCAGACCACTGTTCAAGACCAACAAACACCAGTTGCTTTTTTAGCAACCGCTGGCCTCTTTATCAGCGGCTTGTGTGCCATTGAACATGGGTGTTTTTCAGGAACCCTGCTCCGTTTTTCGAGCGGCTTTGTGCCACCGAACTTTGGTGTTTTTTAGTGACTTGTTGCTGCTTTGCCAGCGGCTTTTGTACTACAGTTCATGAAGTACCTGTCCCAGACAAAAGATGATCATCGTGAAGAAATGTGGTGAAATCTTTGGTCATGGCTCTGAAACAATGGTCCTACTTCACACAATGAGAGGTTGAAGGATGGCCGTTATCACGATCTTGCGATCAAAGACAGCCTGAGATAACATTCTGACAGTGTCAGAAATTTGGGATGACCATCTCACTGCGTGATTGCTGCTACAACCTACGTCTACTAAACTTTTGAGATTGCTAAAATCTCTTAAGGTCTGGTCAACTACAGTGCTGCTAAAAGTTTCAAGGTATCTGCTACATAATGACATCTCTGCTGTGGCAGTTCACAGTATAAGCAATATAGACATTTTTTTTTTTTTTTTTTTTTAAATCCCTTAAACATGCATAGTACAAGTCACATGCAAATTACTGTCATCTCTGAGTAAACCAATCTATCCCCAAAAAAAAGGAAAATATGGTGAGTCACTGATTCAGAGTTTGCCTCTGGCACCAAAACATCCAGGACTGCCGCTGACTGTATCTCCTTGCTCATTTCGTGGGTCACAACATAATCAAGGCACTTTGTATAAAGATATAACATCAATTTAGCCAAATAAACAGCAACTGATAAAACGCAGGGTTTATGTCTCTGATTGCCATCTTTGTTTGGATCAGAAAATAGAAATGCAACTTGGAAAAGAGTTTTTACCGTGCAGTAGATGAAGTATTTTTTTTATAGACAAGTCTCTGAGGGTTATGGAAATACCCTTAGAACAGCCCTGTTTAGCTTAAAAGTCTGGTTCAAATAACTTTATTATTTCGGTTTATATTACACATACATGGCACTTGTGGTGCACTGACACCGATGGGCCCTCTGACCCTGCCTGCAGCTAACCCCCACCTTAAATTCTGATATGTTGCAAGGATGACAGAAGCCATATTTTCCAAGTATAATATTAATTTCAACAAAGTTTTTAAACAGATAAATAGCTCATCAGCATAGTCTGAATTCATGCATACAGCAGATATTCATCTCAGTCAGCAGAAATAGAAAAAACAGAGCTCTGTCTGAGGTTTCTGCAGCTAAACAGTGTTTGATTTCATGCCCTGCTGCAGGAGGATTACAGCAGACATCAGTGTTGCTCCTGTGAAAGCATTCAGTGTTAACATCCCCCACAGGGACAGTTTAGTCTCACACCGGCAACTGGAGTGGCTGCTTCCTTGTTCAGCCAACATGACATCACTTTTTAGAAAGCTGCGAAGTTCTCGGCCGTGCCTTGAACTTGCAGAACAAAGAGGTTTAAGGAGAATTTACTTTAAATCAAAATATGAAACAGAAATATCTAAAACATCTCTCTAGGACAATGAAAACAAAAGCACCTGAAAGACAGCAGATGGCTACAGCGACTGTCTTTTAAGGTCAGTGTGGACGAAAACACTCTTCGTTCCAGAACCTGACACTGACAAGTTATTTTTCATGAAAATACCTTTCTGCTGAGCAGCATGTAACTAGAGCGCTCGTGCCAAAACCCCATGGTTTTGCATCGAAGCTAATCTCTGACAAATTCCAAAGCAGCTTAAATGAGGAAATTGGCCCCTTTATTACATCGATAAACATCAGCTCACTGCTCATTTGGAGAAAAACAGAGAGGGCAGCACGAGAACTGAGCCGCAGAAGTGTTATGCTCAGTCAGGTTCAGACGGGTCTTACATATTTCCGAAGGAAAAACAGATCCCCTCTCTGAGAGCAGCAAAATGGGGGAGATGCTGCAACATGTTGCTACTACATAGTTTCATCCACCTGATTACTCTGGGCACTACTCGTGGAATAACGTGTAAAATAAATGAGTAAGTGACTGTATTAAAGTGAACAGAGAGCAAAACAAATGAAGGTTTGACCTTTTCTTTCTGTTGAAGGAGGGTAGTCTGACTTTTTGGGAGAGCTGGGGATGATATTTTATTTATGTATCTATTTTCTGCACAGATTTAAATATCCAGGGATCAAGCCAAAATATTTTAAGTCCATCAGCACCCACTGTGCGACTGTCTGTGCCCAATTCATTCAATCATTCAGTGACAGTAAAAACTGTTTATTAGGGCTGTCAGCCTTAATGTCTTAATCACGATGCCATTACAGCCCAAATATAAAGCGTAATTCCTTTTTAATTGTGCTAATTGCACGCTCTTATTTTGTCCTTTGACACACCCTTACTCATAGTCAACCCGCAGCAGCAGCTTCCTGCTTCCTGCTGCCACAGTGACGGAAAATAAAGCCAACACTGTGCTTCTGAAAGGCTCATTTCACTTTAAAAATAACTCCCAGACACTCAGTTGACAAGTCAAAAGTAATATGCACTTTGTATCAAATGGAATTAAAATATAATATAGTACTTCGAGTTTGAGCCACCACCTACGAGCTAAGCATAAAGGTGCAGCTAACCAGACTGACCAGCAGGCAACTTCATCAACTAAGTCGGCAAAGCCCTACTTTGGAGTGTGTTTATTGCCACAGACCTGATGATGAAAATAAATCAAGGAAGTTAACTACAGCGCTTGCTAAATGGGTTGCAACTGACTGCAGACCAGTCAACATCATGGAAGATGAAGACAAAGGTATAGAAGCACTGCTGGATTTTAGAACTCACATACAGGTGCTCTTTGGATACTTCAGCTGTACTGTGTTTATTCCATCCTTGTCTGCAAGTCTCACTCAAAAACAATCCAAGGCACACTGTAGGTTTGTGCAAGAATTAAAAGGCCTTTATTTTACATGGCAACATAGATTAAAAAGACCAACACGTTGCAACTCACAGGTTTTCACCGTGGTCGTAGTTACACTGTGTGAGCTACGTCAGGTGAACTGGCGCTGTGTGATGTGAAAACAATCGCAGCAAATATCAGGGGACCTTAGCCGTGGATCTGCCTGCTGCTTTTAAAAGTCATTGACGAAGACAAGCCGTCATCAGTTAAAGACACACCTTCAAGTGGGTAGCCATGTTTTCATGGAGACGCGAATCCCTGCCGCAGCAGGCTGATGGCCCAAATCAAACCAAGCCAAGCCGAGCCAGCCGTGACTGTCGAAAAGAATTAATAGCCCAAGCTAGTGCAGCCTACGGTAGGTAGGTGAATGACCTGCATCTTGATATGGAAACTGCACTTATAATTAGGACACAAACAGTGCTGTACATAAAATTCACAATAAAAGTGCTTCTCCTGACGCACTGAGTCAAACCAAGTCAAGCCAAGCCAGCACAAGTGTATGGAAAAGCAGCATATACAACCTTTAAGGTACTGAGTGGAGGATGATACAGTTTCTTTCTAAGGGAGGGTCTAAAGAAAATATTAATAATGTGAGGGAGGGTCTTGTTCGATTTAAGAGTGAAATGTAAGTTTTAGCCCCCCAGCCCATCCTAATTACTTCTGTACAGGCCTTAAAGTTATGCCAAACTGCAGTGTAAGGCCTGAGGAGTCATATTTCCAAGATAAAATCCATCACAGTCTCTGTAAAACTGTGTGCAGCCATGTAGGTTACATGTAGGCACTTTTTATATTATCTGTAGATGTTTCAGGGATTTGTGCAAAATAAGTAGCACGGTTTTACTTGACCTTACAGAGCTGCCAATGTAACAAGATCCAGCCATCTGCAAGATCAGCATCAGCAGTGTTTGGGCAGGGGTAACGGAGCTGCAATTTCCATGCAAGCACCACTAAATAAACACATGCCACAGATAAGAAGGGTAGCCGCCTGCAGGAGACTGCAGCTCCACGACTGAGCTACTGAAAGAAAAACTGGTTTTATGAACTTTTTCTCATACCAGATTTTTTACACATATGGAGCAGTGCATTCCCCTCTCATGTATGTGACTATCAAAGCATGGTCTGATAGCCTATGTTGAGTGGAATACATAATTTGCAACAGGCTCGATGTAACTTCTGTCGTGCTGTGAAGAGTCCCTGCAGAGTCACTGTGGATTTTCAAATCAGTTTCAGTCCACTTTTACAATAACTGAGTGAGCAGGAACTTTTCTAAGCAGGTATGCAACTCTCTGCACAACACACACACACACACACACACTACAAACACCCTTCAGAAAACTTCCACCAAACTTGCAGTCTGTGTGAATAAACACTTCCCGTCATTCCCGCTGGTTAGACCCAGACATGATGTCCAGAGTCAATCAGTCCACCGCTGCACAAACACACTCACCTTAAAGTCTCCTTCACCACTGAATCAGTGTCTCAGTCCGGTTATGCTCCATGGAGGAAACTCGTGTCCACTGCGTCGCTTTGTTGCAGTTGTTTGGACACCGAGAAGCCTCACTGTCCCCGGACTCGGTGGGTTACATGGTTTAAATGTCTGACAGAGGAAGAGACACCGGGTTTGGATCATAGCACCGAGGTGAGACTGACAGACCCGGAGGAGGAGAGCTGCGGTAATATGACGCCTCCTCCTGATTGGCTGAGGAACAAATGCTGACTTTTACCCACACTTTTTAATTTGTCATGAAATGTTGACATTATTTTATTAAATAGATCCCATCCAAAGTCACTTTATATAGTTTTCACTGTTCATAAAAAACATGATATTAAGATGCTTACACAAGCCTCACAGTGTTGCCACATCAAAAACATGAGCAAGTATTACTGGAAATTTGATGAAAGGCCATCTAAAGAATATGACATAAATACACTTTAAGATTAAATATATAAATATTATTATAGATAAATTTTAAATAAGTATTAAAGGTCTAGTGTGGAGGCTTTAGTGACACCCAGTGGTAAGTTTGCAAACTGCAACCAGACTGCTTATAAAGATGGACAACGTAGATTTTGATAATAGATATAAGTCTATTATCTGATGGGAAGGGCCTACTGTTCATGTACAGGGAATTCTTATCTATGTATAATTTTTCAGTAACCCCTAAAGAATTTGGGGGCAACAGGCACTGTAATGCTTCTTAGAAATGTTATTAGACCTACACCCAGATCTGTACCTTTCTTCAATGCAGTTGACTCCCCAGTAGGAAAAATTTGTTTCTCGCCATGCACCCCAAAATAATAATAATAGAGCTATACATGCCCTATTTCAACAAGATGTTGTCTCTATTCCATATGTCATGATATATTGGAATCAGTTTGTAAATGATACATATTGGAGGAAGGTTCAGATGCTTCCTTATTATCCTGCCAATCACTATATGCAGAAATACAAAAAATGACATTGACACAAACTGCTCTTTCTGTAATGACCAGTCAGAAACTGTTATACACCTCGTCTGGCATTGTTCTCACATCAAGGAATTCTGGAAGGACTTTTGCAGGTTTATCTTGGACCATATCTCTGAAGACTTTACATTATTGTGTGGGAAAAAAATGTGGTGTTTGGTTTCCTCAAGTCCCCAAAAAATGAAGACAGATCTCTTTTATAATTAACGTCGTCATGATTCTGGCAAAAAAAAAAAAAATCTACAAATGTAAGTTTAGTAATAATAAATTTCATGTTGGTGTTTCCCTGCAGAATGTTGAACATTATATGAAAAAGGCCGTTAGGACACTTGACATCTGTAGGTCTTATAATATCTTTGTGTCATATGGCATCCCCCTGGCTTTCTGTTATTGTTGAGTTTGAATACTCTCAACCTTTTTACAGTGTTGTTTAAATAAACAATGATTCTAAATGTAATAATGATAAACAACTAGATACCGGATGCCAACCTGATCACATTTTATGGTTGAAATGTGTTCATTTATGATTAATAATGTAGTTAGTAGTAGTTTGATATGGCAACAAATTTGACCACTTTTAGCAACAGTGAAGAGCTAAGACACTTTTAATTAGGAAGTACTTGTGTGAGGACATTGGGACTTTATTATTGACTCGTTTGAGGACATTGGGACTTTTCTATCGTCCTGTTTGAGGACACTGAGATTAAGTTTTTTATACTTATTGGGTTTTACTGATCCCAAATAGCTAGAAGAAATTAAAAATGTATACCAAACAAAAGTTTGGGTCTCAGGAGGATATACTGGAAACAAATAATAAGAAGTGTGTAGATAACAAGATTTTGTCAGTCTCTCCTAAAATGTAATGAAAAATATGCTGAGTACACTGTATGTGCCACTTTATTCAGGGTTCTCGCAGATCCTTAAAAAGTCTTAAAGGCATTGAATCAATCAGTCTAAAAATTAAACCTTGACTGGTGTTAAAATGTCTTAAATCAATCTTGCCAGACATGGAAAGTAGGATTTTAGTATTACAGATGATGCTCTGTGTATTTTATGCCAGAAGTTTCTCAAACTTGGCACGATGGGAACCAAGGCAGTGGAGTTTCACATGCAGAGTGAGAAACACAAAACTGCTGAAAGAAAACTCGCCAACAAGCATCAGTATTTATGTGAAACCCTCGTCTCTGCCACAAGATAAAAAATGTCACATTTTACACTGCAATAAACATCTGGGAAAAATTGTCTCTAACCCCGAGAAACTGATGTCTGTTCTTTTTTTTTTCCTTTAAATTTAGTTATCGTGGTCTTACATTTCATTCCAAGTGGCAATAAAAGGTCTTAAATCTAACTTTACTTTGTGGAAACCCTTTTATTGTGATGATAACTTGCTGTCCAAAAAAAAGGAAGTCAATGATGAAGCCATCAGTTCAGCGAGCACCTCATAAAGACATGGGAAAGTGATTTGTGAATGTAAATCAGTTTATTGCAAGAAGACCACTGGGAACAAGGCCAACATCTTCGTCTCTCTCTCCGACTCTGAGCTCTGCCCAGAGGTCCTCATCAACAAAAATGAGGATTTACAAACAATTGGAAAGACATGAGCATAAAACGACATTAATTAGCTGAAAACTAACTGCTGTAGGCCTACATTCTAAATACAGTATATACCTCATATATAACTGCTCATCAGAAGTTATTCCAACATCTGTGTTTCTAATAGCATATCCCTCTGATATGTACAGCATAATCAAGACAGTGCCTTTTGATCTTGGAAATGCATTAAAATTACACACAAAATAATCTGAATTATGAGAGAGGCATGCAAACCGACCAGTATTTATCTCTATGTAGCCTACCTGAAAATATACCCAGACCACTTCCTACTGAGTGTAAAGGTAACAGCCACCTGTGAAGATGTAACACAGCCCTACAGCGCTCTCTTGTGGCTGTAGGAGGAACACCTACAGAGGACAGCTTTTTAATTAATCAGCAACTCTATTAACATGAGGGTCCTCAGTGAGAATCCTTCAAGGTAAAAATAAAATACATATCTTCCACATTTTGTTTGAACACATGCTGAAACAGAGTGGCAATACTGTTGACATAAATGGAGTTTTGTTGGCTCAAAGACAAGCAGGAGGATGGCCACGAGCGTTGGTTTTGAAGCCTCAAATACAAGGGATGGCACAAGAGTTAAAGCACTGTGTTTAAGAAACAATATGTTGTGAAAGTTCAAAGGGTTGTGTGCCATCGGTACGCACTTCCTCTTTATCTGAAAGTGAATCTATCACATCCATGAGTCATCACCAGCTCAACACACAAGGGGGTTAGCAACTTCTTCTACCCGTGTTAGGACCAGTGACAAAGGCTTTATTTACACCTGGTATTGACATGTGTCTTGGGTGATCAGATCAGAGTAGAAAGCTCTAAGTACAGGTGTAAATGCACCCAATGAGTCCTCCATGTGTCTTGAGATCCGATCGCTAAGACCACATTCGGAGGTGGTCTGGGCCATGTATGGCCACATTTGTTCAGCAGGGTGTATGCTAATGTGTTCTGGGCCACACTGAAGGACCGCCTACTCAGCTGCCGTCTTGTGTGTAGGTGGAAGAAGGAATTTATTTGTGGGAAAAGGCTGGGCACACTCTTTTACCCCATGGGAGCATTGGCATATGACACATGTGCAATGTAAATGGAGCTGCGATGTTGGAGAGTTACAGCAGGCACTAGAAATAACGTAACAGTGTCCACTCAGGTGTTTTTTGGGTGCGATGTTTTTGGCAACCTTGGGTGCGCTCAGCCTGACAGAACTTTTGAGTACACTCAGTTGGATGGCAGCAGATATACAATACAATATTTGCAATATTTATGGTCTTCTATTACCAACTTTTTCAATAATTAAAGGATATAATTCTCGCCTATATCTTTATTTTTCATACAAAAATATTCTGACTTAAGGCCGACTGCTCCTAAGGCTGCCCCCTTGTTCTATGACAGATCGCTAGCTGTTGAGTCTTTCATCAAGTGCAGACTAGATTTTCATGCGCATGTATTGTACCCTACTGGTATGATGTAATATGAGGCCGTGACTTCTCCTCTTTTTAAAATCTTTGGAAGAACCCAAAACAATTAAAGAAGAAGAAAAAGAAGAAGAAACTACAACAGTCAAATTGATTCTTGTAGACGGAGTCTGATTTCCATTTGGGCCAAAGAGTACAATGGAAACTGGACGATCCACATCGCAACTGGGTAATTTATGGTGAGACACCCCAGGTGAAAAAGCAGTTTCTCATGCACTGGTCAATTTTTAAATTTTGGGCTATTTCGCTTCTGTAAAGTCTTCTTTTACATGAGTGGAAAGAAAACTTCCTAAATACACAGTTAGGTTTTTATTTTAGTTCAGATTTCTGTGCAAAAAGCACATATTTAATAAGATAATATGTTGAATATTTAAACATTAAATTTCATAAAACTTTTAGTACATAAAATAATTCTCCTAATATAAGTAATAAAATGGGAAATTTCATGGCGGAAATGACAATGTATGTAATTTTCCACTCTTCTACAATATCCCATTCTGAGTATGAGTTAACGAGTGAGACAAGGGTAATGGATAAGGGATAAAGAGGATTAAGGAAGTCCTGTATCTAGACTTACTTTGTCTTTTTTTTTCAATTTATTTAATTTTAATTCCCCTTTATTTACATTATTCACATTTGACACTCTGATGTCTTGCCTTGTTTACATGTTCATGTTTTTCTGCATCTGTGAACTTTTTTTTTTCAAGACTGTTTTCTGTAAAATGAAAAGAGCGTTGACACTGCAAAATTATATATGTAATTTCATCTTTGGCTAAATAAAATACTAGGGAAAAATGTATGGAATTTTGCAATACATATTTTTAAAGGTCGTTTTTTTCTCTCTCTGAGCCAAAAATCTCGACTTCAGTCCCACCTACATTCACCAAACTTTTCAGTTTTATTCCTATCTATATTCTGAAGGTTTTATAGAGGGTCTTTTTTTTTTTTTAAATATATCATTCATACCCTGATTTATGGAACATTTTATTCCTACAAACATGGCAAAAAAAAAAATTATGGCTGCTGATGATATTTTCTGGTTTATGGATTGATAGCAAGATATATCCAAATTCCCTCTGTAAAATCCTTTGACTTTAATATGACATGTTATGAACCTGGCTTTATCTAATGTTCATGTATTCAGAAACATACGCAAATTAGCACATATTAATTATATAATGCTTCATTTGCATATTTAAACCTAAAATGTCAGAAAACTTGTGATACAAAACACAAGTGTCTTACTGTAAGGACTTAACTGGGGAAGTTTCATGGTGCTATCTGTTCACCTGGGGTGTCTCCCCATACAAGGACACATTTGGTCTTTGTGAAAGGAATGATGTATGTCTTTATTTGGATATAGGGTGGGGAAGTAAGATCTGATCACAGTTGGCCATTTGAAGCACATGTGGAGCTGCATTCAGACAGACTTAAAGTTTTCCACCTGCGATCAGATCACCCGAGACACACACGTTAATACCAGGTGTAAACAGGGCCAAAGATTGCATTTTCAGTCCGTCTTGCCAAATCAAAACATTTCCGTCTCAACCCCGCCGTGCATCATCGGCAAAAACCTCTGTGTTTGTACCAATATACAAATGTTGCATTATCTTTCCAAACTATACAAAACTTATAAATTATAAAGTTGTATTCTTAAATATAAACAACATCAAGTCAGTTTCCAGTACTTAGATTATATATTAGGTACAGTACATTGTACAGCTCTGTCGTCAGAGAGCGGAGAGCGTTCCATTTAATACACTGTACATGATCCAAAGGGCTGAAACTGGTGGTTAGACATGATCTTTGAATAAATTAATTCATAAATAAATCATGATTATGTCTTCCCAGTAACAGTGATGTCCTTGGTTCCCCTCGAGACTGTCACATGCACTCACACACGCACGCACACACACACACACTGTGCACTCGAGCTGGATCTTAAATCCAAATCTAAGACTCTTACTCCTATTCTAAAAATACTTTTGGCTTTAAGAAGAAACAATGTTATACTCAACTCAGAGACTAATTTAATATGTACAAGAGGTCTACTGTCTAGAGGGAACTTTAAAGTCAGTAGTTACATTATGTTTAGAGTACCTGTAGACGCTTTGCAATGATAGGCTAATATCTCTAATCAATAAAGTGACAGTGCTGGATGTCCCTTGCAGGCAGATCCCTTTCCTACGTGGGGAAAATAAAGCCCGGATCTACTCAGAAATGCCTGTAGAGAGACAAACAAACAGGAATAGACTCTACACGTGTGAATAGTGTTAAATATCTAGATTCTCTCTATCAGTGCAAAGCTAGAGTTGTGGCTAGTACAGCATGCTGTGTCGGCTGGTACCGAGCATAGGAGACATGTTGAAGCGTTTTTGAGTGTATTACTGGCAGACCAGATCCCTAAAGTAAAACGTACAATATCGTCACTGTCGCTGGATCGTTCAGCTTGGCAAGACTGATCCAATTGTGCATAAGAGAATCCCATATATCAGCTAATGTTAGTACCTATATAACCCTCAAATATATACAGAGAAAGTACTTAAAAATACCTTAATCGTGTGCTTATATCCAAACTTGTACAAAGAGTAACAAACAATCCAGCTAAAAATCGCTGTTAGCGCAGGATTCCTCTCTTTCCACCAGTCAGTTACAGTAGCAGCAGCTTCTTCACCAACAGTAGCCTAACCGTCGGTGTTAATACAGTTAAGTTTACTCCAGCCAACCTTTCGGTTCATGAGACGATTGGCAGCATATCTCTGCTGCTAGGACTTTCTTATCGCGCCTCCTGTCCAGTCCCCCCCCCCAAAAAACTTGCGGTGTCTTCTGTCTTCCGTGTATTGCACCATAGATAAATTATATACAGCTCTACTTTTTCTATTTGAAAAAATAAAAGGTAGGACTTGGTTTCAGGCGCCGAGAAACTGGAAGCCAGGTGAGGTTTCTCCTCCGTTAACCGGGGGAAGAAGAAGAAGACAAAGAAGGAGGAAAAGAGGGAGGTCAGTGGATGTCTGGACACATGGGAAGGTTGACGAAGATGAAGACGTTGAACTCGATGAGGATGGAGAAGCATAGAAAGATGGCGTACATGATGAGGCAGGCCAAGCCCAGTCGCCAGTCCAGAGTCCATTTGTTCAAATGGACACCGAGAACCTGCAGAAAGAGGAGAGAGGAACAAATCTTAAGTACAGCACACAGTAAATCAAAATGCTGAGCGATGAGCATGGAGGTTAGACCAATGGAAGAGACTGCCGATGCTCCGCCACATGACCTCGACTGTGATCTTTATGGTTGGACTCAAAGCTGTAGTTGGAAGGGACTTGAGTCACACCAAATACTCAGATTAAACAAATATTTGGTAAAAATACTGTATTTTTTACAAGCACAAGCATCGTCTGTGTAAAACGTGTCAGGATCCTGGTGATGAAGGAAAATCCTCATCATTTTGTGATATGCCAGCCTTACTCCTACACAGAGCTCACTGCAGCGACACAAAACACAATCCCGTTGTCCCTGGCAGCCATACTGTCCACAGGGATTAACAGCTCGTGACTCACTGCTTCTACGAAGATTCAATTTTCTTCCATCGGCTCGCTCCTTCCTCAGATTGTAAAATATCTAAAGTCAGCTGAGATGGAGAACTTGGCTTGTACTGGAGATGGTGCAGGGACTGCTCATTGTTCAGAAGGCTTATAAGAAGTCCCAGTGGGGGCTACTGGGGCCACACCACCCTGAATACACCCCATCTCATCCGATCTCAGACGCTAAGTAGTGTCAGGCTGGGTCCTTGGATGGAAGACCACCTGGGAAGACCCAGCACTGTAAGCCATGTGAAACTCTCAATCACTTTAAACTCAAACTGAAACAGTTTTTTTTTTTTAAAGGAATCAGTTACGCATTCATTATTAATGTGGTGCTTCCTATTCTATGATGCTAATTATGTATTGCAGTTTGTGTCTTGTATTGTTTTGTCTGTATTTTTATTGTTGTTTATAGTTTGCACTGTTACTTGTGTTGTTGTCTTTTGTATCCTTAGCCCAGCTAAGGCCTAAATGCTGTGATGTTTGGCATGTACGTATGCTACATACTTGTCCCTATACAAATAAACATTAAACAAATAAATAATTGAATAGTCCAATGACTTTTTAAAACGTGAATGTACACAGTGTAATGTTTGTGTGTTCAATCATAGGGCTTTTTCTTTACTACCTAATGTATTGATTTTAGTGAAAAGAAAAAAAACACCCATTGCTTCAAAGGGCTATTTCTCTGAATATACTCTGCACACTCTCGCAAATAGAAGCACATGGTTAATTTTAATGCACCATGACCTCTGCATAAAAATTAGCCGTCTGCTTCTGTTTGGGAGACTATTCGTATGACTTACTCTTCTAACTGCAGCATACTGTATATCCAGCACACACTTGTCATAATGGTGGCAGTGTACTTAAATGTAACCTGTTGAGGTTTTGACTTCTACTGCCCTGTGGAGTTCTTTGTTTATGAGCGGGTGCCTGTTTTTTTGTTTGTATTATGTTTTGCGCACATGCTGTCCATATAGTACTACATGAGCCCCACCTCCCCCAAAGGGGAAGTTATTATCATCACTCCCTGCTCCCTGCTTCACTGAGCCTCATGTTTCCTTGATCATCTGCCAGAATGTTGGTAGGGATATTTATACCCCATATTATAATCCATGCCTAAGGTTGGATTTAACACCAGGGTGTCTGCAGGTGTCACTGTGCGTTGCAACGCCCAAACTACCATATAATATAGTATGCCAAAAAAAGATTCAGTAGGCTATGTCCCAATGTCAAATGCAGTATGCCAAAAATACCAGGATGTTTTACTACATCCGGTCCGATTTGCAGTATGCAAGCCAGCATGCTTTTGTGGCTATTCTGACCCACAATCCTCTGCGCAGCGGACGATGCGTCACATCAACTGAGCCGCAAACAGATGACAGCCTGACCGCTCATTGACAGGTGATTGACAGCTTTCAGAAGTCACAATGATAGATGACAGTGCATTCAAGTTACTGATGACCATTCGATTAATAATGAAAGGAATATTAATTGTTTAACTGAGTAAAATAATCATGAATATAACCAACAAAAATGGCGCAAGTGTTAAATAACAATGACAGAGAAATGTATAGCCTCTGCAATTTTAGGGAAATGTTTGTTGCTGGGTAACCGTCCCATTTGCTTGTTTACTATCTGATCATGAAAACACATTACCTCCGCCTGCATAGTTTCTACTTGATGCATGTCTGTAAACTGTATGACAGTCCTGCCATTATGAAGCGAAGGGAAAATGCAAAGTAAACTTCCTTCATTGATCAATATTATGTGGTGGGCCACGTTTAGTATATTTTGAAAGTCAAGACGAGGGCTGTTTAAAATCGGCCGGACTTTGGACGTGCCTGGACAAAAAGGAATTAAAAGATGGATGAATAAATATTAAATAAAATGTTTGTGGCAAATACGACATCACAAATTTAAATTTAATCTAATCTTCACTAAATGGACTTTAAGACATCTTAAGCTTTGTTACGGAGTTGCAGACACTCTGTTCAAAACTACAAAGATGTTGGATGAAAGTGCGTCAGCTCCATGAATTGCTTGGACAACCCAAATTTAGTTAACTGTAAAACTCTTGTACTTACTGTGACAAACACTGAGGCTAGCAGGAGTCCAACAGAGAATATGAGTCCTCTGCTGTTAAGATGGATCTGAGGAGACAAACACAGAGATTACAGTGTTTTTTCATGTGGGTTAAACTGTCAGGGTTCTTAAAAATGTGGCTGTGTAGAAGAAGGAAGAAGGTTGACCTGATACACAATCACATCCTGTATTTATGACTTTTATGACACCTTTTCCAAATGTCTTTCTCCCATGTGAAAGTAATCAGCAGGCCAATTAGCACATAGTATCTTCTCAGTGTCTGGTGATAAACTGTCCAGTGCCCCAACAAATACTGTGAGAGTGTATCTGTGTGCAGCTGCAGTACAGACTATTGTTCCCGTCCTTCATAAACACAGCTCTGTTCTATTCTGGTCTAAGTCCAGCAGAATCTCCTCTGGCTGAGCTGAGAAGCACTCACGATGGAGCCGTAGTCGATGCAGAGTGTTTGCAGCGCCCAGGGCAGGCCCAGGCCCACCAGGATGTCAAACACATTACTGCCTATGGAGTTGGAGATGGCCATGTCTCCCAGACCTGAGGCAAGGAGAGCAACACTGTCAAGGTCTGTATACAGTCAGGAGACGAGTCAATTATGACAAGCAATACTCCGCTGTGTAACACCACTCCTTCTTTTCACAGCATTTCAGCTTTGTTTCACTCATCACAGATATTGATTTTAACTTCCTGCTCGTGTGTTTGTGTGTGTGTGTGTTTACCTTGCCGTGCGACTATAACACTGGCCATGCAGTCTGGGACACTGGTGCCTGCTGCGAGGAAGGTGATCCCCATGATTACGTCTGGAATGCCCAGAGTGAAGCCGATCACAGTCACCTGAAACCAAACAGATTCCTGAACATTTTCCATTTCAAACACTTTTCCAGACTCAAATTCCCAGACTTCACAGAGGATTTTTTAAGTCCATATTTGGTGTCTGAGTACAACTTACAAGCCTTTGGAAAACTTGCATTTACCCAGTGCCAGTCCACACTCCAATAATCCACTGTCAAACATATCTGCCTAAAGGGGAAGCAAACTAACCAGTGCTACTTATACTCCTATTATTTAGAGAGTTACAAGAGTTTCCTAACAAACAATGTATAGAATAATGCAGAAGTAATCCCTCTCAATCATCACTTATGACCCGCTAGATGTGCGGCAGTGTATTTTTCTGCAGTGACTGTACCTCCGCAGCACTCAGGTTAGTTTGGGGCTTTATGAAAAGGTAGCAACCAGGTGCCAGACCAAGCAGAAGACATCCATGAGACACAGCAGTGAGAAACACAAATATGGTGATGCAAAACACCAAATGAGAGTGGATCTGGGTTTGGCTTTTACTTTTCACTTTGGCTGGCGAGCGTATTAACAAAGAGTAATAGAAAATCCTGTACAGTATAATTCATTCATTCATCTTCTAACCGCTTCATCCTCTTGAGGGTCGCGGGGGGGCTGGAGCCTATCCCAGCTGACATCGGGCGAGAGGCAGGGTATACACATAGAGACAAACAACCATTCACGCTCACATTCACACCTACGGCCAATTTAGAGTTACCAATTAACCTAGTCCCCAATCTGCATGTCTTTGGACTGTGGGAGGAAGCCGGAGTGCCCGGAGAAAACCCACGCTGACACGGGGAGAACATGCAAACTCCACACAGAAGGGCTCCCACGCCAGGGATCGAACCAGCAACCCTCTTGCTCTGAGGCGAGAGTGCTAACCACCACACCACCGTGCAGCCCGTACAGTATAATTTAACATATTGAATAAATTATATTATTTTATTTTTAGTCTCATTTATAAAGAAGAACCAAAAATGAAAAAAAAAATAATCTAATTTTCATATTGTCTGTGCTGCCATGTTTATTCACTGTGTCCATGGAAACGACATTGAATGTAGTCAAAAAGGTTTCCTTATGTAGAAAATATATTCTGTTTTCTTTTCTGATTAATGCATCACTGCATAACTCATAAATGTTCAGACGAGCTTTTTATTTGTTTTTTGTGATAGTATGTACATTTGCAATTCAAAGATAGTGCCACATTTTCTTTCAAACTAATATGGTTGCAGATGTCCAAATTAGGTTCAGTAGTAACTTGGTAGAGAGATATTGTGCAGGCTGTGACGTACAGGCATAGAGGCAGCTTGAGGCAATAGGAGTTTGCGTTCAGTCTATGGAACTACACCTGCCGCCGATATCATCACACAGGGTGAAGCGTGCATCTACTGCTAGCTCACCTAGCATCACTGAGCAGGCTAATGTTACAGCTCAGCAGAAGAGGAAGCCATTAAGGTTTGCATCTCGCGCTGTCACGAGCACAAGACAGTGAAGGAATAGATGCATGCCTTCTTCTGTGTAGCGATACAGATGGTGTGTGTAGGTTGGTAGAAAGAAAATAGGTCCTACATGAAACTGCTCACAACAAGGTCTGTGGATTATCTTCAGTAACTGTCTCAAGATTTATTGGAACTGAGTGCCATCTAGGTCCATTATATTGGAGAAAAGTCAGACATCACTACAGCCAATATCTCCAACAATTAGCAACTCAGACCAGAACAATCTGGATTTATAAATAGCACTACAGGTAAGAGGAAAAATATGTATTTTGGATTCTGGGTCGAACTGCCCCTTTAAGTGAGAGTGGAAACTGCTGTGTGCTCTCTCTGTGCTTTCTTTATGTTTTTTGTACAGTTCCTAAAACTAAAAGCCTTAAAGGACAGTATTTTATGTGGCAAATCTAACATTCTGTCACTGTCAGGATGTGTTATCAGGGTGTTAGTGGGTGAGACCGACTGCACTGACCATCCAGACCATGATGTAGGAGAGGCCAGCGATCCAGATGGTGGCGGTGAAGAAGGAGACCATGAACCATCTCTCCCAGCGCCGCTTGCCACAGTTGGGCACGGTGAAGAACAGAAGTAGGGACAGAGGCCACATCGCAAGCCACTTCAGCTTGTTGCACACCCCAGCTGGAGGAAGACAATGACAGATATGATGATGGCCTCAGTGATGGAGCTTACAACAAGCATTCATTGACAGTGATCAGTTAGTGTCATCTGTGCTGTACCTGGAACTTTGAAAGGCACCAGAGGGCCCTGACTGTCATCTTCTCCCTCTCCCTCCTCGTCGTTCTCATTGTTCTCGTTATCTTCGTTTTCATTCTCTGTCTCGTTGCCAGACTCCAGTCGCTGAAGTCTGCACCTCCCGTTCAGACCCTGCTCAGCCCCACCCATCCCATTCTCTAACCCCCGCCTTCCCTGAGCCCTGGCTGCGGAGTCAGAGTCGCCGTTGGTGATGCGGTTGACTCGAGTCTCAGTGGTGTTGATCAGTCTTTGTCTCTGGAAGTGATAAAGAAAATTACGGTCAGCTACGTTAAGCTATGACTACAACGCTACCATTAACACATGTGGACATTTTGTATTGCTGTTGTGTAGCATGACTGGTAGTTTGTCAGATCAATCTGGAGTCCCAGTTAACTCCCATTTGTCCCATTTGTAGAAATCAGAAACAGCCTCTTATATTTGTCTGAAGCAGAAGTTAATGTTCTTTTTTCTTCTCTTATTTAAAGCCCAAATTTGGCTGTTTGGTTTGGATTAACGTCCAGACTGTAGTCTGCAGCAGACAGGTGCCTGAGAGAAAATGTTGGCTGTAATATCCAAAAGAAAATTAACATTCACTCCACTTGTCTTCTGTTGAACCCAGACAGGGATATTTAGTTTGTATTTATGCTAAGACTCTGTTTTGGCAGGGATTTTTTCAAAGTAACTTAAGTCGACAAAACTTTTTCTTCAGGGTAACTTTGCTGTCCTTTTATAACTTTTCCAAATTTTTAATAGCTTGCGGCATGTGATATACACAAGTCAACATAGAGTCCAACACATTATGTGAGTTCACATATAGTTCATGTGCAAATGTACCTCGTTGATGAGCATCCGAGAGGCCATGGTGAGGCGGGTTCTGGGGGAGAAGTGACTGGTGATCATGATCCTCATGCCGGCCTCGGAGAAAGACAGCTGGTGGGGGTACGCAGACAGCAGCTCATCCACCATCAGCACAGACGGCTTACAGTGGAAGTTAGCTAGAGAGAGACAACACACACACACACACACACACACGTTCATCTGACTGCACTGCTGAGTGTTTACTCCTTAATCCAACCAAAGGCACAATCAGTCATCAGTCAAAAATCATGTGAAAGTGATTTTGAAATATATTGCTAACGATGTCTTATGATTGAAAGACAATAAGATAATTAGCCCCTCGCTGTTGTACGACTCCAACAGCAAGTCAAGCTCCATCTTGTCTCTCCAGACTAAGACTTGACAATACATATTGATATTATGATATGAGACAAGATATCATCTTAGATTTAAATATTGTAAAATAACTGTTGTCTTTTCAAGGTTTAAAGGCTGCATCACAGTAGTTATGAACAATATATTTGAGGGCAGAGATGCTAAAAATGCAAACACTGGAGTTATGTTCTGTGAAGGACATTAAACGCCACTCTCCTGCTCACAAGGAGGATTAAAGGTAGATATACATCCATCTGCACCAGCTGTATCCTGCCACTATCAGCTTGGCTGACAGGCAGACTGCTGCGTTGCTCTGTAAAGTCTCCTTATCGTTGGTCCAGTAAGCAAAAACATGCTGGTGGCAGCCACCATGCTAATAAGCAGATAAACGCTGTGGTGTTGCTGAGGTGCAGGCGTTCAAGTGAATATGCAATGTGATCCATGCAAAATGAAGAAAAGGGATTTTTCCCACAACTTTACTGATGTTCGATATTGGCTTTTTTACCGATATCCGATATATGGATATTGTCCAACTCTTAATTTCCGATACCGATATCAACCGATACCGATATATGCGTGCCCCCCCCCCCCCCAGAAAAAAAACAAAAAGAAAATCCGGTTGCGGATAGACGTCTACCTAAACGTTCGAGGTTGGCTCAGAAATGCAGAAGCCACAGGATTTATTGCGAGTTGTGCCAAACAAAGAAAGATATCAAAAAATATACACATCTCTCATATTTTGACATTTTGAGTGAGAGGAGAAGTAGCTGAAGAGTTTGATGTATAATATGCGCATGCTGTGTAAAAGTTGTGTCATTAAAAAAGTAAAAACTGATACCGATAATTTCCGATATTACATTTTAATGCCAATATCGGCCGATAATATCGGTAGGCCGATAATATCGGACATCTCTAGATGTGCCCAGTGTGGACAAGATTGTCGTTACAAATTACCTCTACCTCCAGACCTTTTAACATTACTGACATTACATGGCAAGCTGATGAAAGCGTACAAGAGTCTAGTGAACTGTAACTACTTGTGCGTACAGTTGGACCCACAACTAAAACGGCTTGTGTCTTGTTTTTGGCCAATAATTGTTTAATTTTTTTAAACTAAAGGGTTAATTGCAAGCAGACAACCAATTACAAAAAACAGAAAGTGCAGTTAAACAGCATAATTTCGGACCTTCTTTCCTAATCATCCTTTTTTTAAACATTGTGTACCCCATAATGTTTTCTTAAACAATTTTACAATGTGAAAAAGGGATGTGTAACAATGGTATACATCATCAAATTGGGAGACATTTAAAGCCCCTACAAGGAACTTTCATTTTGAGTTGATTTTGGCGACCCTGTGGACAAAAGCGGTAGTGTTTTGCTGGAATGAAGCCTACATTTCCCATGAGCTCTAGCGCGTATTGTCGTAAAGACGTTTACCTGCCTCGTGCATGTGTTTGTTTTGGGGATGAATGCTACAACAAGATGGGAAAACTTTGCCCCCGCTCCTATCAGGGATCCCAGCTCACCTCTGCGGCGCCCCAGCTCCACCTCTCCGGCGTAAGCGCCACTGCTGTCAGGGTAAACGCAGCGGTCGGCTGGTAAGGTTGAAGGTCTGTTTAGCGAGCACTTGCACGGCTTCTTGGACTGAGTATGGAGCGGTGCCTCGCCTCTTTATTTCTCGGCACTCGCTGGACCCTGTCGACGCCTGACAGGTACCTGTCGTCGGCCTGGATGAGGTGTTCCAGTCCCGCGGCCCCTGCTCTCCTCGTCCCCGCTGGCGCGGGGTGAATCTATGCTACCTGCGGCCTCTGTGTGTGGCTCCCCGAACAGCTAACGCCGTGGACCCGCCCGCTCCTGCCAGGATTGGGCTGGTAAATGCTAGATTGCTAGCAAACAACATGTTTATCTTGAAGGATTTCCTGACTTCCCGAGGATTGGATTTTCTGTGTGTGACTGAGACGTGGCTGACTGTTGGTGAGTCCAGTGCTTTCACAGAACTTTTACCCGATGATTGCTGCTATTTTAACTCCCCGCGGACGTTGGGTCAAGGAGGAGGAATAGCGACTATTTATAAAGAGTCACTAAATGTAAGCAGCTAGGTAAGATGAAGTGTGCCATCTGAGTGCCGTAAATCGTTTCATCCTGGAAGCGACCTGGGGCGGACCCGGAGACAGTTTCCTAAAGGTATGGATATACACTATATAGAAATAGCTTATCTTCACACTGATGGTCTCATTTGCTGTTGTAGGTCACACACAGACATCAGCAGAAACGAGAGACTTTTGCATATCCAGTTAAAAGTTCCTTGTAGCGGCTTTAAGTACATTATTTTTAAGTTGTTTAGGAGACCAGCCATCATCTTTGTGAATCTATGTAAATCTATTCATTTGTAGGTGAAGTGAGAAGGCAATTTTTTTCATTGTGTATATTTCATTAATTATATTCATCCATTCTTCTATTGTAAGGGGGTCAGAAACCGCCAACAGATATCACAACATAGAATAAGTATTCGATAAAGTGTCTACATTGAATGTCATCTTTTTCTAAAACAAAAGTATGACATAGGAAAGGTATTAATACTTTGTGCATATGCCAGTGATTTGCATCCCGGCTCCCGCACAATCTCCAGTACTTGGGAGCCTCGTCTGTAGCACGTGCTTTCTGCTTTGGGGTAATGAAGAATCTAATTAGACATATCCAACCGAGTGTAACTGTCATTTATATTTCAACTCTGTACATGAATGCACTGCTGTCAAGCTAACATTACTAGGTAACATTAGCTAGCTTTAGCTACGATTTAGCTAGTGTTTTTTACCTACTAGGTCAACTGTTTCCAAAAGGCCTGGTGAAATGCTGTTGAAAATATGAGTCGTGGTAAAAACACAGATTGCACATTGCAACTGAATCCAACTCCAGGCAGATTTCACACAACACTTTAACATTTATGTTTCACATTAGTTGACTTTGCTTCTGCAGACTGAAGATGGAGGTTTTTAAACCCCATCTGGTGCTTTTTTTCCAGTGACTTTTTTTTTCAGCTTCTCCCCTTCACCTCCTACTATTTTCGGGACTTAAAGTTGCCTTTGTTTGTTCCCAATTTGATCGACTGGAACAGCCATAAGCAGCACAAATCATAGGTGTTTGTGCAGTGCTGGTGGTTTCTGCCTCCTGTCGCCTGCCCTACATCTGGACAGCACACCAATGTGTGACATCATATGCAGAGAAGCTACTGTATCGTGCCACCATCAACTGGGCCAACAGGAAAACTACTGTGTTGCTCTGTAGAGTCTTCTTATTGTTGGTCCAGTCAGCAGGAGCAGCTGCGGAGTGGCAGCCACCAGGTGAATGCTCTGGTGTTGCAGAGGGACGGGTGTTCAATTTACTCAAGTGAAGTCCGACTTATCTCCAAACTTCTAGAGTGTGACAAGTTTAGAAGTGACACTGGCTGGTCTGCAAGTTTCCTCTAGGAGTTTCTGTATGGAGGGTAAGCGAGTGGGAGCTCAGCAGTGGGCTTCATTAAGTAGGGGAAGCTCTTCTTCACTGACAAAAGGATCAGGCGTCAGCCATCTCTCACCAAGTACACAGCCCAAAAACACAGACAGCATGGTGCCACTTTAGCACTGAGACACTGAGAGTCTATGCTGGCAAATATCCCAGGACAAAATAGACAGAACTTTGTCGATAAAGTCATCCTTGACTGTCTTATCCTGGAGCTAAACAAAAATAGATGAGGAGTGGTGGCCCGGCCGCCTTTACAGCATATTTATGTAAATGTCTTTGCGCAGAGAGGAGCAGCTAAAGCCCACAGAGTCCTGTTAGAGGGCAAAGCCTGTGTAAAATAGAGCACATTACGCTACCTTTCTTAAGCAGCACTGCAGTGGCATCGCACGTGACATTGTCCTCCAGATCAGTGCTTCCTGTCAGCCCGTTGGACAGATTCACAGAGCTCTTCTTTCGACGGTCAAAGTAGCGATGTGCCCTGCTGTTAAACCTGCCAATGACAAATGCATAAGAAAGGACACGACTTCTTAAACTAAATGCAGCTCATCAGTAAAGTGAAGGCATTAGCTTGTACCGATGACGACACTCACTTCATGATGAGGATGTAGACTGCATACATAAGAATCAGAACAAGAGACTCCCACCTGTACGCAAACACAAGGTCAGTAAACTTTATACAGTCAGACAGAAGGAGACAGTATAAAACAAAATATCATGACTCACCAGCACACCTTCTCATCGTAGATAAACTAGAGGACAGAGAGGACACAGGGGGACATTAGATGGAGGCAGTAATTGAAATTAATTCTGCATCTCAATATCAGCTCCACTAGAGGGCATGACCAATCCAGAGCTCAGACAGCCGGAAGAAAAAAAGGTCAAAGCGTGACCTTTTGGTTCACTGAGCTTCATTTTGAAACCACTCATGAGGTTTAATTTGCATTTTCTGTTACTATATTTATGTCATGCTCCAATACTGCAAAGCAAATTCCTTGTATGTGAAACACTGCATGGCAATAAACTGGATTCTGATCCTCAGCAGCAGCAGCAACACGCTGAATATGTGAAGTCAGGGATCACGCTGTGACACGCTGTCAAATTAGCAGTGTGATTGTGCTGCTGATTTATCTATTTTTGCGTGCATGCCATGAACACAATCCGGCCTATTAAACTTAAAGCAACACTTACCTTTCTGGAAATTTTACACTTTTCTTTGTTTAGGTTAAAATGGTATTAATAAGCTGATGGCACACTAAAATGTAACTGAATTCCACCAGAGATAAAAACTCATAATTACACACGTACATAATTCTGGTATGGTTCTAAGAAAACTCCGACCAATCATTGGTCGGAGTTTTCTCCTGTCTTGTCTGTCTTCCCCACGTGAAGGCCTCCGACTGACGTAACCCCTCGCATAGCATCTCCCCATCACCACCCCCCACCCCCGTCTCCGACTCTGTGAGACAACAAATACTAATGATAGTAACAGGGACGCTTGTGGAAACACGGTGCAACAAGAAGTAAATTCTTCAGTGCAATACAGTTGCGAGTTTCTAACAGACATTAGAAACCACTGCAGAGATCTAACGCTACAACCGAAAGGGCTCAGGATGTGTAGCAAGCTCGGCCCACTACGTCAAGCTAGCCCCGAGATGACTGATTTCGCCTGGAGCTGTGGCAGGACGCGGGTTGTGTTTGTAACGTTACACTTGCTTTCCTCTTCCTAGTATCTAATGTTACCTTGCCAACACCTACATCTATCATAGACGTAATGGAGGAGGGGGGAGTAGGCCTTTGGGGGGAGGCGGGAGTTGTGGATGTTCAAATTGCTGTGTGAAATGCAAGACAGGTAAGAGTTGCTTTAAAAGAGTTAATTACATGGTTTTGTCCCTTTTCTTGTGTGAATGCGCTGCACACTCAAAACCTGCTCAAAATCAAAATGTACTGTGAATTTGGAACAGTTTCAGCCTCTCCTGGTGCTCCATGCTTTCTACAACCAAACACACTGCGAAAATCCAGATTATCGTTAATGTTTAGTACCTGTATGATTTACTGACTTTCTTCTAGCTAGGCAACACTGCTGAGGCAGAAACTGCACATTGCATATTGATACCAAAGCTGTGAACATTAACTGCACTTTCAAATTAGCCTTTTATGCTCTACACTAAAGGACAGTGTAAGTATTCCTGCATATTTCTGCAATCACCACACACTTGATCATGTTTATCTGCATATGAGTATATGACCTCTTACCACGATGAGGGCCGTGATAGAAAAAATGTAATAAATTGAATCTCGGAGAAGAGCCCAGTGAGAGAGCTTCACTGCCTGCCAGGAAAAAAAGAAAACAGAGATAAGTTTCAAAGATATGTACACAGATTCATTTCACACACTCTTATAGTAACACTCATCCTTGCTGGAGTTCATGCAGCCCTGCGATACAGAAACACCTCTGACATCATTATCATACTGATGTAAACACAGGAGCTCTTCAGTTGACCTCCTGAATCACACTCATTGAAAAAGCCAATTGCAAGGTAGCATCCTACGTAAGGAAAGGTGCCGGTGTGTTTATCGACTTTATGTAATCAATGCAGGAGCCCACAATGCAGTGACTAACGCTGTAACACTCTCCCACATAGCGCTCACACTGTATATATGTAAGTAGAAGGTCAGAAGTCGCATCTTGAATGTGCCACTCCCAGCTGTGGAATCGTTTGCTGAGGGCGAAGTTAGAGAATAATAGGGTTTAAACGTGTTTGCTTGTTCTCTGTTTCACTGTACAATGGTGCTTTGTAGAGGAAACCTGCTTTGAACAGCCTGCCAAAGGTAACAAACAGTATTGAGGTGCAGCCGCCACGCTATTACCGCACCCCGTCCCTCCAAACCTCCCCACCACACACACCGCCTGCCCTTCTCCCTCATTATCTCACTATGATTACGTAATGCGCAATCTGGGATTGCATCACTGTTTGAGGTCCAGCGCATATATTTTTCAGAGCAAAGAGCTTATCCTTGTACTCCGCTCATTTCCATGTCCCTGGCATGTCAGATAGCATCACAGAGAGGCTGCGCTCTTATCTCCGTATCTCATGCAACACACAGCATCGAGGACTCAGAGCAGAGAAGAGATACAAACTATCTATTGTGTTCACACTGATGGGATGTTGTACATGTGGCTGGTTAAGCAAATCGAGCTCAGAGGGGAATATCAAAAGGAAACAGCAAATGAAAAGTTTACAGTGTGTGCCAGTGTGTGTTCAGGACTTTGAATGACTGCTGCGTGAAAAGTTTTAATCCTGGACTTTGTAATTTTTCATATGAGAAAGATAAGACGAATCTGTCTCCACTGTCACTCACACAGAGATTAAAACAGCAGAGGCAGAGATTACAGGCACATATTAGACACTAAAGGTTAAAAACTGACTGCATGAAATATCTAATTAAAATCTACACAGTGGCTCACACATGGATCACATTTCCTCTGAAGCTGTATTTTGGTGCAGTCAGGCACATGGGCTCATGCATGCATAAACCAACAGTGTCCTGCATCCCTCTGCATAAACGTACGCATGTATGCATGAGCCCTTTTTCCCCACTTTGTGTTTATGTGGCTTCATATCTAAAGGTGACATTAGGCTGTTCTGTACTCTGTGAAAATGCCACTGGGTCAGTGACTGCAGCAGTGTAATGCTGCGATGACGTATCATACCTGGCCGGCGAAGAAGCCGCACACACCGATGATGCAGAGGATGTTGAAGACAGCTGAACCCACGATAGTCCCCACACCAACGTCACCTTTGGTGATGAACACCCCTGGGGAGAGAACGAGCCAGCACACACACACACACGCACACACACACACACACACACACATTACGACTCCATAGAGAGCACAAACAATGTGTTGTACACTGTACTTGACATTTCCCGTTGCAGCATGGTATCTGCAGTGCTGACAAACAGATGTCACACAACTGTCAAAACACAGGAGGAAAATCTTTTTTTATACCCAGTCTGTGTGTAAAATGAGATTTTTGTATTAAAACTACAGTGAGGTAATGTGACGATCCCTCCTTTGAAGTGAATGCTCTTCATATTGTTGGTTTAGACATATACACTACGCTGAACATAATCATGATCAAAGACACAACATAATGGCCTTTACTCCTCAGCAGCAGTTAGCGCAGAAGTTTAATGTAATTCTAATGTGATTCAGTGTGTTAAAAGCCGTGTTTGCTTGCTGCACGTGTCTTGGGATGAAAGCCTTTCTGTAAAGCATCCATTTAACGGCATGCACGCGTCCTCCCTAATCAGCCCCTCAGGGATGTTGCAATGCCACAACGGCAACAATTAACACAAATTCAATCCCTGTGAATTATGTGCGACCTTGCAGTTTTGTCCAATCACAAACTGACCAATAATTGGAGTTTACCGTGAGTTTCACCAATCATAGAGGCCTCCGCAAACCGTCACTAAACTCACTGCCTTGTTTCTGGTTGTGAAGATGCAGATATGTGTGACATGAACATCTCACATTCACCAACACAAATTACTGTAAAAGGCTGTGAAAGGCAACTCCCTGGCGTTCTACGTGAAAGCAGGGGTGAACTGTTTTGTACTGTGCGCAATATTGTGGTGGAATGCAAACGACCTTGATTAACAAACACTTTTCCAACACAAATCACACCTGGAGAATGACTAGAACATGCTGACAACAGACAAGACAAATCGCCATGGAAGAGGCTGTTGCAGCCACACCTATTACACGTGCTGAAAGAATTAAGGTGAGCTAGATTAAATTTTTATGGTTAGTGGTAATGTTAGTGTAGTATAAATCACAACTCATAACAGTGCTGTTTTATTCTCACTGGAATAATTTGTCTTTGAAATGTACAGATACATCTATTAGTCGTTCACAAGGGTATAATTCAGAAGCTGACAGCTGCTCCTTTACTGTTCCCGTGTCCTTTGGGTGTATGTGATCAAACAGGCTCTGCCCAATCAGCTCCACCCGACCATTATTTAATATCTTCGTGACAGACTCTGAGACAAAAACCCATCTGCAGCCTTGAGGACGAGGTGTTTGAGCTCCTCTTTGGGAGGGAACGACAGTTTGTAGTTGACTTCAGAAAAAAAAACAACTTGCTGAACCTTTGAGAGATTTGAGGTGCTGCACGGCCAACAAAACAATGCAGCTATTTTGGCAGTTTTCACCTGCTCCAGCAATTTTATTGCAAAAAAAAACAGGCAACAATCTAAAAAACAGCCTGTGATGTCCTGGAGGGACTAGCTAACATCTACAGTGCTGTGTCATGTGTTTCAGTTAGAATAAAGGGATAAAGCGAATGCAGGGGTGTTTGTGGTGAATTTGTGGTACAGATGTATATTTTGACAATCGTTCTAAAGACTTAGAGGCACGGTTTTGACAGTGTGGTTATCCTGATCAGTGGATAAAACCAGCTCTTGATAAATATGGTGGTGTGACTCAGGAGAAAAAAGACAAGGATGTATGCATTAATTGCCATATACAGTATTCTCCTCTGAGCTGAGAGTTTGAGAAAGTTGTCAAGAAACATTGGTACATATTAAGCTCTGATCCGACTCTGACTAAATCATTCTCTGACCCTCCTCGGATCGTTTCTAAAAAGCCTCCTAATTTAAAGAATCTACTTGTCAGGTCATACCTGCGTCAGCCCACACCATCACATTTTTTAACTGAGATACCTGATGGTAACTATAAATGTGGCAGATGTGCACAGTGTAGCTTTACTTACAAACGCCACAAATTTAATCATTACTGGGAAACTTCTTCATATTAAAGATATTATCAGCTGCACCACACCTAACATCATCTACATGATTAAATGTATATGTGGGCTGGCTTATATAGGTAAATCATCTAGACCTCTAAAAACCAGGATATCAGAACATAGGAGTGACATCCGGACAAAAGATTTTAAAAATCCTGTTGCTTTACATTTTTTTGAGGAAAAACACTGTATCTCATCGCTTAAATATATTGGGATTGAACGTGTACAGCTGCCACCTAGAGGTGGTGATATCAATGCACTATTACTTCAGAGGGAAGCATTTTGGATTTCCACACTGGATACTGTGAACAGGGGCTTGAATGAAGCTTTTGATATAAGACCATTCCTTTAGTGTTTTCTTGTTTACGTCTCATCCTGCTTGTGTATATGTGTTTACAGGACGCCCAGGATGAGGCTCTATATCCCCATTTTTTTTCCCTTCTCCCTGGAGCTTCTCTTCTGGAGTTTGTCTCCCGTAATAGTCTTCCCATTTTCTTCTTAATATTTTTTTCTATATGTATTTTTCTTAATATTATCCCTATTGGTGCTTGACAGTATATTCATATATATATTATCTGTTTTTCCTGACTGTTGTCTCTCTATATATTTATATTGTAACGGACCCATAAAATGAAAAAAATGTGTGTGGTCTTTTTTTTAGGGCTTTCAGTCCCTCTACATGCACACTTCTATATAAACTTAATGTGAATATTTAATGGATCCAATGTATTTAATTGTGTACACAGTTTATTTATTGTGATTGTGTGACTTCTTTCAAATAATTCTAAATAGTTCTTTAAATATTTTTCTTTGTTGAACATTTGCTGTTTATTTGTATTTATATGTTCATTATTTTTCCTATCAACCTGCTCAGTTCCCTATTTTTTCTTTTCCCAACAACAGCCTCAGATTATACTGATGTGTATGTGTTTTTTGGGTTGCCTCACCTGAGCGGCATCCCTGGCTTGATTGGGGGTGGGACCAATAACCTATGTGAGCAAGGTGTTTTCTTTGTCCTTTATCCTGACGAGGATCTATGTTGATCGAAACGTTGATCCTTACAATAAACATTTGAGGAGCTATAACAGTGTGCGGACTTCACCTTTTTTAAAAGTCTGTTTGCTTGTTGGTCCCGCACCTGTGATACTTTGGATGTGCGTGCTCTACCCTACTTTGTGTTTGTGGTGAATACCTATGATGGATGTGAAGAGCTCGGGAGCTGAGCTGCCAGCGGCCATGAAAGTGGCACCTGCTACGTCCTCGCTGAGATGGAGACGCTGCAAGAAAGTAGTAAAAGACAAATAAAAAGTTCATATATGAACAGGAGATACCAGCTGAGATTAAAAATTTCAGACCAGTCCAAGAGATAAACAGAAGATCAGTCACAGCCTGACCCCCAACCCTGACCCTCAGCTGGTCACACTGATCTACTAAAGCTTCCATATGCGCAACTGTACACCTGTTTATTTACCACTTAATGTCAAAACCTGTCTGTATGTCAGTCTGGAAGATGAAAAAAAAATTCTATGTTATTTTCTACTCTCCTTTTGACTGTAAACTTCTGTCATGTGGTCTAAAATGTATCTGACATACACATAAACATATACTACCTGATATGTACATGAGGATTTTAATTTAAAATCGTACAAAATGCAATAAATTACATATATATAGACCCCCTCAATTCCATCCCCGTTCAGTGATTTTGCTCCAACAGAGCTCGTCCCTAGTGTGCCATTTGTAATAAGACAGAATCAACTGCATACACAGTTAAAAGTATACATAAATAAATTAAATAGTTTATCAAATAAATAAATAATACATATATTTTATAACACTTGAGGACACTGTTTATGTTAGAAAAATAACAAAAAAGTTCAATAAAATATGAATTAAAAATAAAAAAAATATTCAGCTAAATAAATAAGTGGTAGTAAATCAAAAATAAAAATAAATTAGCAAAAGTTAAAAAAAAATAAGTAAACTATACATAATATGTAGTATGTAGTACAAAGTTGCAATATCTGTGTTGTCCATTTTTTCTATATAGATTAAAAATGGTTGCCATATAGTGTGACATTTCTGAGCAGACCCTCCTGTAGAATAGAGAATTTCCATCAAAGTAAAATGATTTTTATCTTTAATCCATAGCTTAAAGGTCAGAGGGAATTTTCAACTTCCATGTATAAGCTGTGCAATCAAAAGAAATGCAAAGGCTATGATATTTGGTGACGAAGATGTATATCTTGTGGAGCTCAATCAAATACTGCAGTAGAGGCAGAAAATGTTATTCCAAAACACCACCTCATGTTTAATGATTTACATAACTTTATGATGCACACCCACACAGGTTATAAGTGTTAATCCTTTAATAAATGATACCTGAGAACAGTTTTTCCTTTTTACTTTTGCTTATTTAGACATTAATATTCAATGTCATAACAAAATATTTAAGATAATAACCTATATAATTCCTTTAATACCTCACATTCATACCTCACACAGCTTCTCCAGGGAGGGGACGAAGTAGTCATCACAGACAAGGGCCAGGGCACAGAACATGTAAATGGTCTGTGGAGAGAGAGAGAGAGTGATAAATATTACAGGGATCAGTGAAGTATGAACATGTTGCTTGATGTGATTTATACACATGATACGATCGGGTGAAAAGTCCACGCTGCACTGTTAACCGTCATAAAGTACAGCCAGCTGAGATTTATCCGTCTATATTTCAAACTGGGCATTAACAGGTGATTTGTTTTCAGTGTCTTCTCCTGCTTTTCATTCTATAGTGAACAAATCTGTATTTGCACCCTGGATGCTGCAGTAAAGAGCACCTCTGCTCTAACCACTACATTAAATTTAGATGTAAATACTCATGAAAAATGAAACAGTGAATTTGGTAATTGAAGGCTTAAGATTCAAAGATCTGATCCCATTAGTGCATTAACGGATCAGACATAAAAAAATCATGAATAACATAACTGTGGGACCACTGTCTACATTTTTAAGCAGTTAGTTTTACTCTTTATATACATATACTGGCATTACAAAGGAATAGAGAGGGGTTTATGGATATGGTCTTGTTTATTCCCCAGCCGCTATCAGAATAACAGTAAAGCAACATGACCTCTGACTTGGAATGACACGATGGGCCCACTTTAAAGAACAGCATGTGATACATAACATAATTAGTATATATGCTGTTTATTCTGCTGAAGTCATTTTGATTTTTTTTCTCATTTTATACAACTTGTGGAGGCTTTCAGGAAAAGATAAATTTGTCTCTATATGAACAGTAGGCATACTAAGCATCATTTAAATATCTACCAAGTCTTGAATTTAATAAAAGATGGGTTTGTTGGTTGTTGTTTTTTTTTTTTTTGCATTTATTTCCCCATACTGATTACCATCTCTTCTCAAATCCGCTCATAACCTCTCCAATGGCTCCACTGTGCTCCTCCCCCCATGTCCATAACCTTGGTGTCATCTTCGATCAAACCCTCTCCTTTGACCAACATACCAAACACATCACCCAAACAGCCTTCTTTCATCTCAGAGACATCACCCGCCTCAGTCCATCAATCTTAGCTACAGAGATTCTCATTCATGCATTCATCACTTCCAGACTGGACTACAGCAATAGTCTCCTCAATAGTCCAAAACTCTCAAGAAACTACAACATATCCAGAATTCAGCTGCTCGTCTTCTCACACACTCTCGCACCCATGACCACGTCACCCATGTCCTTCATATCCTCCACTGGCTCCCCATCCTCCAGTGCTTCCACTTCAGACTCCTCCTCACCACCTATAAAGCCCTCCATAACTTTGCTCCCCCCTACCTGTTTGAGCTCCTCCTCAGGCACACTCCCTCCCACACTCTCAGGTCTGATTTCTCATGAAGCAGTTCATCTAGGATGTTGTTTGTTTCCTTCTGTTTTTAGTTTGTCTGTCTCTTTTCTTTTTCCATAATGCTTCACGCATGACCGGGAGGTGTTTGTAACTATGTCTTGTAATCCCATGTGGGATGGGCTAAATGAATTGGTATAAAGCAAATAAAATAATGAATGAATATAGAGGATTTTCTTTAAGAAGTCCTTAACTTAAGACACTTAAGTTTGTTAAAAGCACAATTTATTATATATTATCATCCTCAAAAATCTATTTCAGACACTCAGTTTCAATATACAACCAAAATTTGCTTTGTAAATTTGTTAAGTGATAGAGTTAGGGAGCAATCACACCGAGATGAAACGCTAGAAACGCGACACCAATAAAACCATTGTTTTCCTATGATACAACACATCTGACCGGCATTCAAGCGTCTTTTTAGACGGGCGTTTTTCCGGCGTCTTTTTAGACGCACGTTTTTGTAGACACTTCTTTTTAGACACGCGTTTTTAGAAGCGCGTAGAAAAAAGTTAAAGTTTTAACTGAAAAGTTAAAATATTTTCAACTTTTTGAACGTCAGACGCTAGTAGCTAGCGCACATTGAATAAGCGCTTCCAGCGTTGCAAGCATCTTTGAAGCGTCCGCATCTATAGTATCTCATTTCTGTGTGATCACCCCCTTAGTCTAAATCAACTAGCTCTTTACAATTTTCAGTTTACTTTTCAAATTTGTACGACAACAAAACAGACTGTGTCGCATGTGCAAATAAACTAAATGTCAATGTTTTTGAACCTTAGAAACAAAAATCATATATGTATCATACCAATCAATAATGGGCCCAACACTGACCCTTGGAGAACTTAAAGTTCCCTTCAATAAACCTTACCTTCCAAACAGTCTGGCAGTATTAATTATGACTGTAAAGAGCTTACTGTATTAAATACTTTTAAGTCTGTACAATGTTAGAGGGGCCGCACGGTGGTGTGGTGGTTAGCACTCTCGCCTCACAGCAAGAGGGTTGCCGGTTCGATCCCCGGCATGGGAGCCCTTCTGTGTGGAGTTTGCATGTTCTCCCCTTGTCAGCGTGGGTTCCTCCCACAGTCCAAAGACATGCAGATTGGGGACTAGGTTAATTGGTAACTCTAAATTGTCCGTAGGTGTGAGTGTGAATGGTTTTTTGTCTCTATGTGTCAGCCCTGCGATAGTCTGGCGACATGTCCAGGGTGTACCCTGCCTCTCGCCCGATGTAGCTGGGATAGGCTCCAGCCCCCCCGCGACCCTCAAGAGGATGAAGCGGTTAGAAGATGAATGAATGAACATCGTTAGAGTGTTTTTTCCCCTGATGCATTGCATAAACACCTACAGTACCACGTGCATCATTTCCTTGGCATCACATAATACATAAAACACAGAGTAGGGAGAGAAGCAGAGACAGATTGGAGATGAAAGACAGATAGCGCTGATCAAGAGAGAAAATGTCAGGTGGTGACGACAGACTGACGGGGAACGTGTGAACAAAGGAAGAGCATGAATATCCTTACACACTCTGCAGTAACGATGCCTTTCAAAGAGCTGCTTATAGCAAGAATGGCATGGAGAGTGAATGTTCCTTTTTCCTTTTGTGTTCAGAGTTTTACTTTGAACCAGGAGCTCGTCTGTTTCCTGTTTGTGAACGCAGATGAGAGCGAGCTGAACTACCCAGCGCCTGCATGAGAGCTACGACTGAGCTCACTCTGAAAGACTCTATTGTGTGTGTTTGTAAAGAAGTGTGAGGAGTGCCATTACCACAAGGTGCTGATTTGTTAATTCAGTGCAAGCAAAAAGTCAAAGGTCACATGTAATCATAACTGCTTTATTCTTGATCCAGACTTGAGGTACAGATGGAGGAAATAAAATCAGCCGTCATCCATCTGAAGCCAACTGTAGCCGTGAGCGAACATGACGTGCACACTGAATGTAAATCTGTGTGCATGTTCTATGTTGCGTGCAGACATGGAAGCCCCTAAATCTGGAGTTGTGTTTGTGTTTTTGAGAGCAAATCTTTTCTAAGAAGTGATGATGCCGGCATTAATGAGCTGTGCAGAGTCGGCGCAGCTCAGCGGTGCAGCTGTCAAGGGAACAGCAGCTGGAAGTAAAATACTGTGATATTAAAATTCAGCTCAAACACAAAGCATTTTACACTTTTCTGTCTTCAGGATGAATCCAATACTAGAAACATACACGATCAATGACTATCTTCGACTGACTGAGAGAGGAATAGGTTCACAGCAGCTTCACATGTGGCTGCGCCAGAAGAAAAAGACGACAGGATCTAATCAAGCATTTTAATCAACATCCCTGAAGACCATATGGAGCTACAAGTGCAACATAATGCAGACAACATGAGCCACAGAGTGACATCTGTTCTGTAATTTAACTTATTTCTGAACAGCATTTTCAAACATTAAAGGGACAGTTACCCCAAAATCAAAAATACATATTTTTCCTCTTACCTGTAGTGCTATTCATAAATCTAGATTGTGAGTTGCCGAGTGTTGGCGATATCTGATGTAGAGATGTCTGCCTTCTCTCCAATATAATGGAATTAGATGGCACTCTGACTGTAGTACTCAAAGTGCCAAAAATCACATTTGAAAAACTCAACAGCAATGTCTCTTTCCAGAAATTATGACCTGGTTTCTCAAGATAATCCACAGACGTTGTTGTGAGCAGTTTCATGTAGGAACTATTTTCTGTCTACCGAACTAAAACTGTACCACTGCCCAGAAGGATGTGTGCATCTACTCATGGGCAAGAGGCTCATGCTTGAGACAGCGTGAGATGCAAACATTCATGGCGTCCTCCTCGGCTGAGCTGTAACGTTAGCTAGCTCAGTAATGCTAGGCGAGTGATACAGTTGGCAGGTGTAGTTCCATAGAAAGAAAATAGTTCTTACATGAAACTGCTCACAGCAAGGTCTGTGGATTATCTTGAGTAACGAGGTCATGATTTCTGGAAAGAGACATTGCTGTTGAATTGAGAACAGCAAGGAAAACTGACATTATTGCAAATCTTCAGTCTGTCCAATGATTGTAAATAGTCACTGGGTCTGTCAGGGGGACAAATTTTCGCTATAATGTGACCGAAACAATTCAAGACTCCTTGAATCTGAATTCAAGACATTTTAAGACTTTTTAAGATCTCGTAGACACCCTTATTTTATTGGAGAGAAGGCAGACATCTCTACAGCATATATCTCCAACACTCAGCAACTCACACCAAAACAATCTAGATTGATAAATGCCACCACAGGTAAAAAGGAAAAATATGTATCTTTGATTTGGAGGTGAACTGTCCCTTTAAGATGTTTTTAAGAATTTGACTTCATAAGACATTTTATTCTTTAACCTGAGAAGTAGCAGGAAAATAATCAGGTAAGAATGTGATTAACAGTAAAGGAGAGCAGCCGCAGGTGGAGAGAGGACTGCCAGCACATTTATACTGTACTATTTATAGTTTGTATTCTGGCTGTTCAGTACAAAGCAGCGGTGGGATAAAGCCACTGTCCTGCAAGTTGCACATAAGTCTAAAGTCTAAACTATGACGTCCCAAGTCCTCAAGTCTTCAGTCCCACCAAGACCTAAGCAGAGTCCAAGTACTAAGCTTTGTCTTTCAGTCCTAAACAAGTAGGTATACATTCAAAAGCAAAACAATGAGGTGTGTTATTTTTTATATCTTAATAATAACTATAATAATATATGATGATAATCTGAGGTATTGCACTGCTAAAATTATCTTTTAATCCAGCTCGTGCAAGATTATTTTCTGATGTTGGACTGATGGAACTTCAGGAAACTGAAGATTTATTCATTTTCTGTAACTGCATATGATGCTGAGAGGTGGGGTGGGGTGGGGGGGGCTGGAGCCTATCCCAGCTGACACTGGACGAGAGGCAGAGTACACCCTGGACAGGTCACCAGACTATCACAGGGCTGACACATAGAGACAGACAACCATTCACACTCACAATCACATCTACGGTCAATTTAGAGTCACCAGTTAACCTGCATGTCTTTGGACTGTGGGAGGAAGCCGGAGTACCCGGAGAAAACCCACGCTAACACAAGGAGAACATGCAAACTCCCCATGGTTTCAAATCCTCCACCCCGGGTTTGAACCAGGAACCCTCTTGCTGTGAGATGACAATGCTAACCACTGTACCACCATGCCTAAACGGCCAATGCTTAAACAGACTGTAAGACGTGGTTCTGTCATGATCCTATCACATGTTCATGCTCAACATATTAATGGGTTACATAGTCCCTAGTTTAATACCTTGTTTGAAAATTGCTTTACATACAGCATAGTTATGTTATATGTCGCTGTCGCTTCTCTCATAAAGCTTGTACGTCGGCTCACTTCCTGCGTACAATGCTCCGAACCTGTTTGAGTAAATTTCAGTGAATATATTGCACGCTTCTGTTTAAATACATGCAGTCACAGTGGGCGAGCTTTCTCCTCTGGCCCAGTTTGCATCTAATTTTGACTCTCATTTTCCAAAAATGGAAAGGTGGAAAAGTACAACAGCATTAGAGCTACACAACAAACTCTGCAGGTATAAGCCCTGATTGTCCGTCCTGAAATTCACAGAACACTGCTCTCTCCACAAAGCCAAGCATGGTAACACCTGCCGTGAAATGACATACGGTACATTATTTTAAAGGTTAGACATCACGGGGAAATAGTTTGTGATGATACACTGCATTTTTGGCTTTTTGTTATTTTAATCTCCTAGCATCCTCAAAAAGGTTATTTCCATTTGCCCTTCTGTGGCAGGAAAAAGCCAACTCAGAGGGTGGGCGCACTGTAAGTAGTGACATCGTCTGTAATGTCAGAATGTACCGGCAAAGTGGTCCATTCGGTCATTCTCAGTGCTGTGTTTATGCACAGTGAAGTTCTCTGGAGACGCTGCTCTGCTGGCATGAGCTTCCATTACAGTCAGTCCCCCACAGACTATCAACCCAACATGGGTCATGATGTACTGGAACATTCTGCCTGCCATGTGCCAGTCATGTAAGACTGACGGCAGAGGGGCTCCATCATAGCCTTGACCTCGTATATTGACCCCTGCTGGGCCATGCTGGAGAGGCCAGTGGGGCTGGTCATGCATGTGCTGAAGCAATACTGCCAGAGAGGAGAGGAGAGGAGAGGAGAGGAGAGGAGAGGAGAGGAGAGGAGAGGAGAGGAGAGGAGAGGGATTGTGCTGCAGATCCAGATGGTGTCTTCTGCTCAGCCAGATACAATGAAATATCGACAATAGTACCATTTGCTTAGTTTTGCTTTAGGTCACATTCTGCCAGCAATTTTCCTGTGAAGTGTTTAAACTTCTACTTTGCAGTTGTGACGTATAAGGGGTCTGATAAATGTCCTCAAGTGATATCAATTCAGTCACAGAGGCTGGGGGGGGGGATGACATGCAGCAAAGGGCCATAGGCTGGACTCAAATCTGGGTCGCTGCGGCAACGGTCCTGTACATGGGGTGCCTGCTCTATCCACAAAACCACCGATACCCCTCCATGGATGGGTTTACATTGTTAGTTGAAGCGTGGTGCATTTTATAAAGATGGTGAAGGCTGCCTTTTCTGTCAAAATCATACACTGAGGGACGTGACACAGCAGCATTTGATGCCCTGGGGCTGAAATAAACTACACTGCCAGTGTTCATGGTCCCTGTTAAAGGTTTTTTTGGGGGGAGTTTTTCCTTATCTGCTGTGAGGATCCAAGGACAGAGGCACGTCGTATGCTGTAAAGCCCTCTGAGGCAAATTGTGATTTGTGATATTGGGCTTTAAAAATGAAATTGAAATGGAAATAATGATGAAATATGTCAGCCAGTGCAACAGTCCGGCTCAGTGATGTATTTTAATAGGCTTTGGACATATGTGGCACTCTATGGCACAGAGGAGTAAGATGTATCAGACTTTAGATTTTTAGTCGAATTTAATTGTTGGCGTTGGTATTTTCATGGGATTTATTGATTAGAAGAAAAATATAGAATATCAACAGCCTCATCGTTTCAAATGAGAGTACAGAATACAGAATACAGAGTTAGATTTGTGAAGGTAAACTTACACACAGGACATGCAGGGCCACAGCTCCCTCTGTTCGCTCTTTGTGTGTGAACAAGTCTGTCGGGAACTCGTGCAGAGCTGAAAGAGACAGACACACCAGGTTAGAGCAGTTCATATACTGTATGTGAGTGTGTGTGTATACGTACAGTATGTGTGTGTTTCTTCAGAGCTTGGTACAGGGAACATATTTCCAATGAACAGCAGAGAGGTCAAACCTACAAGCAAAGAAACCCGCTGAACTCGTGTACTGACAAGAAGCCCTGCCCTGAGAGTACCTTGCCCAAACAAGTGTGACAGTCTAACTGTGCCCTGCCAAGGACTGTGCACGAGCATGCTTCCTCAAAGAGTGACAAGACGAGAAAAGGGAAATGGAAAAACTGAGCACCAGGAGGACAAAGCGAGGGCAAAGAGGAGAGAGAGCACTGTAAAAATAGAGCCAGGGATATTTAGGGTACGGCAAGTAGGATGGAGAGCAGAGGAGAGAGAAAAGGTGGTGGGAGTTTCACCGCAATGTGAGCACAGTCGAGTGTGTGAGCAACTGTGTGTGAGCAAGAGATGGAGACAGCAAGATTGAGGGAAAAGTGGAAAGTTGGCAGACGGAGAGAAAAAGAGGGAGTTTGGTTTTAAATGGTGGCCTGAGTTATTTTACCCCCTCTCCATGGCTTCTTGACTTCCTCCCCTCTCTCAGCCCCACAGTCCCTCCACGACTGCCAAGACCAGTGACAGGCGCTTGGCTGCCGGGGAGTGTGAGGAACCTTTGCCTCTCGCCCCTCCAGCATCAAGCCACCCCTGTCATCATTTCCTCCCACACAAATCAGGAGTCCATTTACAGGCCACTGCTAACACCTGTTACATATTTCAGCACCTACACGATTCCCTGGGAAAGGTCAGCCAGGCATCAGGCAGAGAGTTGGGCTAAATCAGAATCAGAAATATTTTATCGACCAGCGCAATAAACACAGAGAAGGATTGGAGTACTTTATAAGGGCAATAGCAATCCAAGAACATAACAAGTTTACAGACTGTGGAAGACAAAAGACATTTTACCAGAGATGTTGATGATTAACTCTGACCAAATGAAAAAACTGCAACATGTTACTCACACTGCCTTTAACTGGGGTCGTGTTTTATGTGTTCATGAGAAGAGTCCACATACAGTAAACGCCTTCCTCCTGTGGACCCCATCAGTGGAAATTTTCTAAAAGTTCAGAGTTCATGAGTTGTGACATGTTTGCTGACAGAAATGGATAATAAAGCGGCCATGAACATTTTTCAGTGATAAACTTAATTTAATTTCAAAACTATTCCATGACTTTTCGAGGACCTTTAATTGCATTATTTTTCTTGTCCAACTTGCCTTGTGTTTTTCAAACGTACCACATTCTCTAATCATCACGCCGTAACCTGTGACAGGCTGTTACGCTACAATAACTACTGCAGATTCACATATATGTAGCTTTTTGCTGAGTCATGAGCATCACGTAGGTTTATATTACCAAAGGTTTATGACAACAAGACTTGATGACACCGACTCCTGTGTGCACTAGAGATGCAAATCTTGCGGATATATCTGCGACATCCGCGGATATCCGCAATCCGCGGGTGGGTGTGTGCCAATAAAAATTAACATTGTAATTAATTTCGGGTGGATTTGTCAGTTATATTCGAATTTAATAACCTTTATTTACATAGCAATAAATAAATGTGACCACATTCGAAAGTAGCCTAAAATCTTTTAATTGTTTAAGTCAAGAAAATGCGCCTATATGAAAAGCGAATGAGCAGGAACAGCTGGACATAATTTAAATGTAAATAAAATAACTTAATGTTTGGCGCAGGTTGGGTGCGGATGCAGGTCTCTAAATTTTAGAAGATAACTACGTCGGGTGGGTGGCGGGTGGATGATTGATGAGTGCAATAGGATTCGGGTGCGCTCAAACGCCATCCGCGCATCTCTAGTATGCAGATGGCAAGAGAGGAGAGGGAAAAACGCTGTGCTGCTGCCGGAGGAGCCGCTAACTGAGTTCCCTCTGAGCGGCAACTCGCTAAGAAGTCCGGTACTGTTCATAAAATATTCAGGACGCCACACTTTATTCCACACTACTGAAGTTGCAGAGTCAGTAATAATTCATTTTTAGCCATGCTTTTTGTTGCCAAGGGTAACAGTAGGACGTCAATATGTCAACAAGTCGAAATATCGCAAGTATCAGGATATGAATTTTTTTTTAATGATATTTAAAATTTTACTGGTATAATCGTGAACGAGATGATATGGCACACCCCTAATCTCTAGCATGACTAGAATCTTCCAGTAACTTTTCTATATGTTTTAAGGTAAATAATGAAACAAATAAAATACTGACTTTCAAAATATGTTTTTCATAGCACCGCATTTTCCTAGATTGTGATTGATGATATCTGTAAAAGTGACATTATTGTTATCAAGAGCTTTGGGTCTGGAGGAGGATTACTTCTAACAGACTACCTGTCTTATAAAATGGACTCAGAAGTACATATCCGAGTGATGGGTAATGGGAAACACAGTGACAGAGAGATGATGACATGAGACAAAGGTTTGAATGAGGAACATCAAGGTTATATGCATCTGACTGAGCATAGAAAGCCTTCTGCATCATTTACTCCCACTCAACAGACAGGTAGGCAAACATAAGTGGGTGAGAGAATGAATGAATAAACCAAGTGCGTTAGGAGTAGCTGAGCAGTTTATCATCCCACCTACATTTAGTCTCATTTCACTTCTTCACAACATGTTGCAGAGAGAAAATGAGAGCAGAAAGAATAGTTCACTACTTTCCCACTGTTTGCTCCCACTCTCCCCCCGTTTTTGTACTTTGTTGACCAATTTGCATCTACAGCATCTTGCTGTGTTTGAGTGGCTGCAGTCCTCCTCTGCACTCTGTTCCACCGTTATGACTTCTTAAGCCTAACACAATGCAGAGCAGCCTGTAAAAAGCCACAGAGCAGACGGCCATCTCACAGCGACAGCTGGATGTGTTTAATATTTACTGTTACAAGCCGGTGTTAGCTAGCTCAAACTCAATCCAGCCAAAATGCCAGGCGAGTGTGTGAAGGGAAACAACAATCAGCTCTCATGTCAGGAATGAATGTAGATAAGAACAACGACAGCACTCTTCTATGAGGCAGAAATGCCAAAAATAAAAGATTCACTAGAAATAAATTTGAATCGTAAGGTTCAAAGAGTAATAAAAGAAAAAACAGATAAAATCTAACAAAATTAGAAGAATGCTGAGGCTGACTGTCTCCTGAAGTCTTCAAAGAGCCTGCAGATGAAACCCACAGTGCTAATTACTGTTCCAAGAAGCATGAAGTCCAATTTCCCACGAGAAGTACATGTGCGGACGTGATGCAGAACCACACACACTCCCACAAGAAACCCATTGAACCTTCATGTAAACAAGGTGTTTTATACACAACACTGAAAAGTTCCACTTCACAGCACCTCGTTCTTTGTAAAAGTGAATCAGAAACACATGCTCACTGTGTCGCACTGCTGTGTAGAGCTGTCGAAATACAAATGTAAATACATACAGAGTCATATTCTTAAAGGATGAGTCTGATTTGTGACTATTTTTGTAGTTTTTGCCATTAGTTAATTTATGACCAAAGTAGCTAACACCTCTTCCAAAAAGCAACTGTCCGATCATAGTTTAGTGGTCATAACTAATAGGCCTGTCAAGCTTTGGATTTTTCAGCATGCTGAAGTGTTGTGCACAGTAGGGAGATGTCTAAAGGTCTTTGCACACTGAGTTGTGTGTTTTTTTTTAAATCCATCTGTCTTTCATTTGGCACGACAACTGCATGAAGCCCTCTTTGTCTCCACATTCTGTGTTCGGTCCACATCCTCCTCCTCTTCATCATCATCCACCGGAATATCACGGAAATGATATGTTATGAAAATGATTCTGTGCGCCCCGTTCCTCTGTCGTGTCACAGCTGTGTCCTGCCGCCACATTGTCTTCACTGATTCTTGGTCAAACATCTCAAAATGCTTTTGACGGACATGAAAAACGCAGATAATTGAACCTGTTCTGAAAATTTCAAATTTCAGACTCATTGTGCAAACCTGACTGACACAACATGAAGTCATATTTATTTTCAGATGTGTTTTTTTTAGGTATAAACTGACTCAAACTGACTTTAGAGCAAACGTGTAAGGAATGGATTACACATTCTGATTATATGCACCAACATAAGCTGCAAATGTTAGCAAGTCCAACAACTTACCACCTACACCCACACTCTACTTAATAATCAAAGTGGTCAAGCATGTTCTCACCTACATCTATTATGTAAGTTTACCATATTTACTTAAAACACTTAAAAACACTACCACCAGCAACACACCTCCGCTATTTAAATCCATGGTCTACTTTATAACCACAGTCATTATGTCAAAACAGGTGACTAAACACCTATTTGGACCTCCCTGCCCTTCCATGCGCCTACATGGAAAGCCTAAGGCAGGGAGAACAGCAACAAAGACAAACAGAAATGACACTGATAAGTCAGACACAGCATGAAATGAAGGAGCTGGGGTGGAGGCTGTTTGCAAAGTGGCTTACAGAGGACACAGCAACAGCAGGCAGGCCAGAGCAGTTTAAATAGGGCGCCCTGAATGAGATTCGCCAATTGGCTGCATAGAAAGGAATTATGTGATCTGAATCTGAAAATCTGAATCTGCAATGTAACCAGTAAAATGTCTCTGTCTGGTAAATCTAGTAGCAACCTGCAATGTTTTCCTCTGAAGTAGAAGTAGCATGCTATTGAGTTGCCTACTTTGAGGCCTTTTGTTAGTTCACTGCACAGTAAGGGCTGAATTCACAAGGAATGAACTGTGGCCCCTGATAGCACCTTGAATTGCACTTCATTTGCACACACAGTTTGCTCCGTCTTAACGTCCTATTCACAAAGGATATTGCGCTAATGATATACCAGCGCAAACACACCCACAAAGTTTGGCGGCTGAGTGCAGTTTGCCCCTGATTTGCCCCTGATTGCAATAAGCCACACATGGCAAAGTATAAATGCTGGCTTTGCGCCAAGAACACCGTGGCAGAACAATGGCAGACTTTGTTTGGCAAAGTACTGAATACTGTATACCCTCATGTAGTGATGTCTGCTGGTGAGTCAGTCTAACAGTGTCAGATGGGTTGAGGCTGTGGATTTGACCAAGTTTGACCACTTTATCACTATTCCCTCTCACTTGTAGCTGTTTTTTCGTTATCTTTTGAATTCAATATGAATTATGGAACCCTTTTTGTTCACGTTTGTTTCCCCCGTTTCGTAAAATAAATTATTGAAAGTTGCTTTTGAAGTGCGTGACAGAAGTGCGTTTTGAGAACGACCGCAGACTGTCACCTGTTCAACGCATCAATATCTTCGGATGCCATTAAAGTAATAATGATTATAATAATAATGTCAAAATATTATTTACAGTCTGATTTAACAGACGATCACTGCTGCCACGATCACTGGAAAGTCTGGGCGAGAGGCTTCCACAGAGGAGCGCCCAGTTTGCACCAGCTTTCTAAAGACGTTTTTTACTTCATTCAAACTGCGTGTGGCTATTAGTGCTGGTGTTAGTGAATTAGACGTTGTTTATCAATGAGACTCATTTGCATAGAAAGGGGCAATTTTTACGCCAAATAAATGCATATTACCTCATTTAAATACGTGCAAATAACACCAGAGCACCGAGAAACAATCTGCTTGGCAGCGCAGTTAGTAGAGTATTTCACCCTCTGCGCGTGCTTTGTGAATTAGACGGTATCTGTTTGCTCCATTTTTACCGGTTTAGTGGCCGCAAAAGCCACGCAATCCTTTCGTGAATTCGGCCCTGAGTTGGAAGGGCAACATAATTCAGTATTTATCTAAACATCATAATAAATCTATAGCTGTTTGTAGCACAGGTGTATTGATCAGAACCCAAGGAAGTGTAGTGTGGAGTGTTTGTATGAGCAGCTCTCAAGAAAGCTGCAAGCAGCAACACCACAGGCCGAGCCATCATGAGCAGGCATGTTTTGAACGAGCTGCACTAGTTGTTTAAAACATGACAAATAATTTCTAGTGGTAAATCCACGACAGTTAACACTGCAAATTGGAATCATCCCGTGCTAGAATGAAAAGCCTGACAGAAATAGCAAAAGTAACTAAGGGGGGCGGGGCTTATATAACAGTCAGTTGCTGTGTTGTTAAATGGTCATCTCTTGAGTAAAAAGGTCACATGACGACCTCACATACAGCTGAGAAAGCAGAGGCTGTAGATTATCTATGTAACTTCCACTAGTCTATTGCTGTGTGCCCTGACCAGAGTAGCAGAAGTAATGTAAACAGATGTGTGGTCTCATAACATAATTTTAATAACCGGAACAACTGCAGTCAACCTGAAATGGAAACCTCACATTAGCGCAGACAGAAGTGGACAGCGGGAGAGCAGCCAGGTCGAGGTGGATGGTACTCTACATGAGCAGGTGATACCGAGGGCTCGGCTGCTGAGTCCTGTCAAGTGGACACGGTGATGGAGACAAGAGGAGGCACTGAAAGAGCAGCCGACATTCACCGTGCACACACTGACGCTCACTGTGCCAGGGGGAGACACAGGCAGCAGATGCACTCATCGCCGCTGCCTCGTCTGGTTTACGCCAACAAGGATGCATAGATACACACCAAGCACCTGCCTCACTGACGCATGATATAACCGGCTAACTCCACATGCTGCAGTGTGTCAGGGTGGACTCTCAGTCACCCTGTTCACAGAATCTCGAACCCCAGTATTTCCATCACACTTGTGTGCAGGTCTTTAGAGAAAAGATTTTAGAATTGTGTGGATTCACTAGCTGCAACTTCTGAGGCTGAAAAATGAAGCCAATGTAAAGGTGCCAGAAACTGCAGTTCCTCAAATGGCCACTTGAGACTGGCCCAAAAAACAAGTAAATCCCCATAGACCTCCATGTTAAAATGTCCAACGTTACAGCAGAAATAAACATGTTACAACAGCCTGGTACAAAAAACAGTTTTGGTCTCTCAAGCTAATTTCAACATTTGTGACAATATGGGGAAGAATTTCTATGTAACTCACGTGTTTACATTTTATCAAGACTTTAAATTATGCATAATTAAGGGCATGGCCACTTCAAGTGACAGGTTGGTGACAAGTTGCCATGTGCAACAATGTTAGTTAGGTAATTTAATTGTCGCGTAACCCCAGATTCATAGACGTAGCCGTAGCTGTCACTATTTCAGTGCGTTTTCAGTTCATGAATGTTTTGGTCGCCTAAAAAGAACTGTTCAACATTTGGTTGTCTGATGTTCAGTTTTTCAGGTACATTTTGTTCAAATGATTTGGACTTTTGTTAGCGAAAATTGGCATTAGCATTATCATAGTTAACCACATTCTGCAAATGCACCACGCTAACCAAGCTAGCAGCTAGCATTGGAATTAGCGCAGTTTTTGGTTGTACTAAAAGACCCTCTAAGGGGTCTGACATGTAGTTTTTCAGGTATTTTGTTTTTATCCTTATTCAAGTTAGAGAAGGGATAAACTGGAAGTTAGCCGCTCAGCCAGCATAAGTCTCTGGTGCGTCTGCTCTATGAGCCCAACAATGCCGAAGATTTAGGTATTCTGATACTATGGAAATGAAGCATTTTTGGCTTCATGCGCCACTGAGCAAATTTCAAAAGAATGAACACTGTATCCAGTTCCTTTCATACATATGCAGTGGTTAGCACTGTTGCCTCACAGCAAGAGAGCTCCTGGTTCAAACCTCTGGGTGGGGGAGCCCTTCTGTGAGCTTGCATGTTCTCCCCCTGTCAGTGTGGGTTTTCTCCAGGTACTCCGGCTTCCTCCCACAGTCCAAAGACATGCAGGTTAATTGGTGACTCTAAATTGCCCGTAGGTGTGAATGTGAGCGTGAATGGTTGGTGATAGTCTGGCAACCTGTCCAGGGTGTACCCCGCCTCTTGCCCAGTGTCTCCTGGGATAGGCTCCAGCCCCCCCATGACCCCTAACAGGATAAGCAGTTACGGAAAATGAATGAATGTTCAAAACAGGAGTCCACAAACCATTGGCACGTGTCACAGTGGCTGTGTCCATTATTTTATACAGTCTATAAGAATTCCCAAAATGAAATGAACTAAAATTGTACCGACCCCAGTGAGGCTAGAGATTCACAATGCACCAACACACTCTTCTTTAAACCCTCCATCACGTAGGGGGAGCTGACAAAGCACACTTTTTACAACATGTCTTACCTCACACATTCACACAGCTACACACACACACTGACTTCTGAAGGCCGTCCATTCATGGTATACTGCTGGTCACTGAGCCGCTTCTCTGTCCTGCAGTTCAGACACACTGACAGCAGATACTGTCCTCACACACTCTGCTATACAGCGTTTCCCTGCTGGTCTGGTGACATAAGACGGCAGTGGTCACATCTATTTAATCTTTCCTTTTAAAAGTGAGCAGACTGAACACTATGCAAATTTTAGAGCTTTCAAGTTAGAAAAACTGTGTTTAACTTCAGGCGCTAAAATATTACAAAGATAAGAAGAAAAGGAGAGTCTGGGAAAAAAACATAACAAAAAGACCAGGACTTCCTGTGAAGTATTAATATCAGTCAGAAGATGTGCTGTCACACATCCAGAGCCACAGCTACAGCTGATGTCTGCAGTCATTATAGACTTTTTTGGGTTAATAATTACAAACTGAAAAACCACTCCTGGGGTCAAAAATGTGCAAACAACAAACAGAAAATCTGCTTTCAATCTCAAAGAGACTTTTTGCATAATTGGAGCATCACATGGTTGTGATGAGACTCTCTTTTGTGACTTTCAGTGGTGTTAGTCATCGTTACATCCACTGGCATTCAGGCAGATTTAATAAATCATTCATGTTTGTTTTTATCAACGCTCATTTTGGCTACAAGTGTTACAGGGAGCTATGACCAAAGCAATAACCCCACTCATATAACCACCAGCATAAGACTATCTATCCAAAAGTACCAATGATAACCACTGGAATGTCTGTTTCACTGTTTTCTTACACAACTTGTGCGTCTGAGGAGTGACTCACCTCCAACCTATTCAAACACATATTTATACAAGACAACCAGGCGAAGGGAGGGCGCTTTCAGGTTCGACAAAAGATGCCAGAGGACACTCTACGTCAAGGGAAAACTGTCAAGGTCCAATAAGACATAGTGTAGTTCAGAACAAGTTAGTAGAGTTAGCACTCGCAGATTCAAGATTCAGGGGCTGGTTACACAAAACCTTCAGGTAAGATTTTCCTTTAAAGTGCTACATAGGGTTTCCCTAAAATAAAACTGGTTGTGCAAAACACCCTTATGTCTTCTCTTTAAGGCTTCCTTAAAATGTTTATGTAACTATTTACAGCTTTCTCCAAGTCTTGGTTTTATACTTAAGGAACCCCTAGACCACTGAACAAAAGACCTCAGCAAAGTAAAGTAAAAAAGTAAAAAAAAAATAAATAAATAAAAAAAAAATTAAATCTTAAGGTACCTCTGACTCTATCGTAACTGCAACATGACAGATTTTATGGTGATAAACCATATTGATTTTACACTATAGATTTGACTGAATTAATTTTCATTGCTGTTTCTTCCAACAATTGTTCTCTGTTTTCTGAAAACTTGGTAGTTTGGGCTTTCAAAGATTGCATTCCTCCGGAGGTATAATCCTTTCCTCCTCTGACCAGTATGGTTTTCTTGTCTTCTTTCTTTCTGCCATCTTTTCACTATCTAACTATAAGCCAACTTTGTGAGATGTTAACAGGCATCACAAGCGTGAGTATCCATGAAAACTAAGGTACTAATCTATGTGGGTTCATGATACGATACGATACGATACGATACGATACGATACGGTACGGTACGATGTGATACGATATGATGCGATGCCATACGATGTACTTTATTGTCCCCGTAGGGAAACTTGTCTTTGACTCAGGAGTTGCACAAGTATTGCTGCCTTACAATAATGGTCCAGAGGAAATTAAAATCATACGCCATTAAAAAAAAGCATAAAAACATACTTCTCATCATAACAGTATTGCACATCACCATCACCAACACCAGCACCCAACAGAGCACCTATAAGCAAAGATTTGAGTTTCTGTTGGCGAGGGAACATATATTAAAATGTATCCTACAGTATATTAATATATTTCTATTTTTATTTGGATGGCTGAGTAAAAGGTGACAGTGATAGCCACAGCACTTTACCCAAAGCTAAACATTTTCTAAGTCTCTCTGGCCAGAAAAAACATCAACCATGCAACGCTCAGCGCAGAATAGACACTCAGCACCTCGTCACGCTGCTGGCGTTTGTAGCATAGTGTAAATATGCAGCTGGAGTCAGGAAAAAAAAAATAAAAAAATTGACAACTTTTGGGCTGAGCTTTGCTGCAGCTACTCGTCACTGTCTTCCACACGTTGTTGTTCATTCAGGCTGACAGGCAGTCTTCTTTTTCCTTTGGAATTTAACGGCAGACTAGAACACTTGTAGGTGTTTATGCTGCCTCATCAGGTCCAGAAGAATTGCATCCCCAGTACCTACAATACGCTACTAGAGAAAAATGAGTACCATCACGCTTTCCAAATTCTGGCATCGACTGGATACTGAAGTATGGGTTCTCATGACATCTCTAGTAGATATTAGATCACAATTCCTGTTTCAGGGTCTGCCAAAGTTGATTAACAGTTTGTCTACAGAACAGATCAAATCATAGAACTGGCACATTCCCATTAGTCCACACCAGCACTCCTGCCTGGTCGCCTGTAAAGCTCGACTGTATCCATCTGAACACAAACTCCATAGCAACAGAGTGAGTCTCCTCAAGGCGGAGTGTGTTTAAGTGGCAGAAGGGAGAGGTGGGCAAAAATAATAGACTACTACTGTAGCTTGAACCTGAAGGGAGTCGCTCCGCTGCTGAGGCCGCTCCTCCGCGGTACACTTGCCATTAGCGATGAGGTTTGAAGTACTGCATGCAGAGCGCAGGCCGAGATGCAGTGCATTATGCATGATGTTTAGGGATATGGGAGAAAAACACATGTGCGCTGGTGTATGATGGGAGGTTAGGTGTGTTGGGGGTAGTGGACTGTTAAGAGAAGGACGGCTGGGAAGGGAAGTGCGAAAGATACCTGAACCTGACAGCTCAAGCAATAACATTTCTTGAAAGCCATGCTGATGAAGCAGAATGTGGGGAAACTGAAGTGTACTGAGCGAGCATGAGAGGACGACAGAGAGAAAGAGAAACCCTGATGTGGTTGGCCTGGTAATTAGTGCAGTTGTAAGGGAGGTCACTGGGCTGCACCCTCAACAGCTGCTGATGGTGCTCTGGCCCAAACTACCCCTGCTGGCTGTAGTACTCACACACACACACACACACACACACACACACACACACACACACACAGAAACACACAGAAACACACACACACACACACACACAAGGCCAGTGAGTTTCCATTGTTTCCCTCTCTGCAATCATCCCGGTCTCCCCGTTCTCCTCTACTATGCACAATCAGTGGCAGTCAATGTATCAATCAGCAATCAGGCTTCAGCTTGCCGGGGGACACATTCTGCCTTCGTCTGCTTCATTCTCCTGTTGGAGCTGACTGCCCGCCTGCTCGCCTGCTCGCCCACGTATCTGCACCATCCCATGCTGCTCTAATTTACCAGGCAATTTGGACGGAGCCACTGTGGGCCACTGAGGGGCTCTGCATTGAGATGTAGCACGACTTCTTTTTTGGCTTGTTTTCCTCATGCTGGAGCACTGCGACACCTTTGCTTTCCTGAATGCTCCACTGAACACGTCCGGATGCACAGGCCTATCACGCTAGCTGCCATGTTGTAACAGTATTGCCAGATCTCTTTTGCTTCACATAGTCATCCTCCTCAGACTCTTATTTGCTCCTTCTGGCTTTTTCCACAGGATTTCTACAGGCAGTATAGTGAGATAGACTGTGTGGACTATCTTGCATTCAACATTTTATGTAACCTTCAGTTTTGTTACAGGTGTCAAGGACAGCAGATACAATGGGTGAGACTTAGAGCTGCTACTAATGCTGCCCTTAAACCAAACACCAGTCTTGGTTCATGAAAATACTGAAGTTCAATGACATAAACATGGTCAGGGTCATGTGAGTACTGTGGATCTTCAGAAAAGTACCAGAAACACAAGTCAAAACTTAGACACCTCACAGACTGAGGCCTAGGAACTTTGGTATGTTGAAACGGCCACTTTAAGGGACACTTATGCTCCCTTTACGTACGAAAATGTATACGTCCATTTCAAATAGGGTCGTAACGGTACATGTATTTGTGTCAAACCGTTCGGTACGCGACTTTCGGTTCGGCACGACCCTGTACTGAATTATTGGGCGCAGGATATTATTTTATTTTATTTTGTTTTATTTTAATTCCATTTTGGCAAGCCGAACCATTTAAAATATCTAGTTCTCCGACGGACATAATTGAGTGACGGACCGAGTCCGACCGTAAATCTCCGCTTGCACTTTATGCAGCACATTCTCGCATTCAACATGGCAAGAGAGCCTGACGAACCTTTAGACCCACCCGCAAACCTTAAGTCCTCCATTTGGGAACACTTTGGTTTCAGGGTAAAATATGAAGATGGAAATAAACAAGTGGACAAGACAAAAGCAGTGTGCTGACACTGTAGAACAGCAGTCGGGTATGTACTTGGAAACACGTCTAACATGCTAACGCATCTAAAGCGACACCACCCGAGTTTGAACGTTAACCGGCACGACTAGAAAAAGCAATTTGGTGCAAACTACGATATCATCGTCGTTTAAAAAGAAAGAGTGTTTCCCTGACCATTGCGCTAAAGAAATAACCAACGCCATTGGAGTTGAGTAAAACTGTTTAAGCTGCACTTTAGATATAAGCATGTTTTGTTTACTGCACTTTAACAAAGTGGGAAAGCTCAGTAAGTTCCTAGTAAAACTGAATCTGAGCAGGCTTTAAAGCTGACCAGCTGCACTATACTTTTTATTTTAATTGAGTAAAACTGTTAAAGCAGAAATTTATATTTATATTTTTCATTCAAAAAATGTGTTAAAAAAACAGCAGGATTTTATTTTTCACTTTTATATTTCTATTTTCATTCAAACAATGTGAAAAAGCAGGATTTTATATATATTTGTTTCATTCAAAAATTGTGTAAAAAGAGTTAACTGCTGTGGTGGTATGTTTTAATAAGGTTACCAATAAGTAAAAGATATTTAATAGTTGTCTATTTTTTTCATTACTGTACCGAAAAAAAACGAACTGTGACTTGTGTACCGAGGTACGTACCAAACCGTGATTTTTGTGTACCGTTACACCCCCAGTTTCAAACGATGTTACCATCACTGCCCACATACTTCCATGAGCCCTTTATGTTGGCATGGATGTTAACAATATATCCACCAGGAGGCAGCCCAGCGTCAAAAGTTTATGACAACAACAAACTCAAAAACAAACATGGCAACTGTGGAGGAGATATTGATAATGTACCTCTTGCATAAAAGACAAAAACAGAGGCAGCGTTGTAGGAGGCGGTGGTCGGTGAGGCCGTTAAATACATCACGACTGGAGGATGGAGAATTCTTTTCTCTAGTACTGCCGATGAGAGAAATTGAATCATTATTTCTTCTTCGTGTCTCACTAGAGCTACGTATCGAGTACTGACAGCAACACTGCCCCCACGATTCCCGGTGGTACTGCTCCGTTTGGCCCGTATCCATAAACTTTATGGAAACGTGCAGAAATACAGACGAAATGAATGCGGAGCACGGACAGAAGGCTCCGTCCATATCTGGATCCGTATTTAATGTTGAGCATAAATGGGCCTTAAGTTCCCCTCTCATTTTCACGGTCTTCTCCAACTCAAATAGCGCAGCTAACCAACAGAGGTAGCTAGCTGATGCGACAACTTCCAAAATGTAAAGTTTGTGCGCAAATAGTTAATCTTTATGGATCATATTGAAGCTAAATAGACAGAAATACCATCGACATATGACGTCTTTTATCTTGTGTATATGTGTTTATGCAGACACACAAGTAGGGCTGCACGATATATGCGGTAGATGGTAGAAATGATATAAATTTGGCCCACGGTAGAGATTTGCGCTCTACCGTCCTATCGTCGATGACGTCATCGCACCTGCCTCAGTGTGAAAATGGCTGCGAGCACAGAGACAGCGGAGCAAGAGGAGCTGGTTCACGTCTGTGATTTAGCGTAGCACGTGCAACATGTGTTGCTGGAGAACTTGTGAGTGAGTGAGTTAATGTTTTATGAACAGCCCCGGACTTCTCAGACTCTTTTAGCGACTTACTGCTCAGAGTGAACTCATTCAGTGTCTCCTCTGGCAGCAGCACAGCGTCTCTCCCTCTCCTCTCTCGCCATGCGCACATGGGAGTCGGTTTTCGGCAAGAGTTTGTCATAAACCTTTGGTAATGTAAACCTATGTGACGCTAGGGGCTCCACAAAAAACTCCATATGTGAATGTGTGATAGTTGTGGTATCATAGCAGCGTGTCACAGGTTACAGCGTGATGATTAGAGGAGAAATGGCAGAGCATAAAGGTCCATGTGGAAAAAACACAACTCAGTCATTTAGGATTTTGCTAAAAGAAGGAAATTACCTTTTGATATAGATCCCATGGGACATTTTGCACCATAGAGTACTGGGTTTTAATTTTGAGTTTTCAGATCTGCATTCTACACAATAAATGCTCTAAAAAATACATTATATCTTTGCTTTTGTTGTTGTTGTTTTTTTGTTTTTTTTTATCAATTTAGCTTTGCTACGGGACTACAAAACCCACTCAGAAACACTTCTATTATAACTTTTACACTTAAATTTATACCGCGATATATACCGTTACCGTGAAGGGATTCGATTTATACCGTGATATAAATTTTAGGTCATGCCGCCCAGCCCTAGACACAAGGTATTGTTTATATGTCGTATTTCTTAAAAGGAGACTGGCGTAATATTTTCTACCGGCAGCAGGATGGGAAATAATCTCAAAAGGAATCTAGTTGTAGTCTTGCAAATAGTGACCCTGCAAGATCCCCTGTGTCTGTAAATCCTTAGTGTGTGTCTAAAAACTCACATTGTCTTTAGATATGAGAGGATTTCAGATTTTTATCTTTTTAAAAGTCTTTTCAAAGTCTTCTAGTGTATGGTAGTTCTAACAGTACACTGCCTTGGAATCCGCTCCAAGATGGATCCCAATTGTTTCAATGTAAGTTGCTCACTAAGTGATACACTGCATTTTCGGGCCCATAAAGGATCCAAGATGGTAACACACATGGCTGCCTCAGCATAGTGGTGAGCGTTGTTTTCTTTGTTAATTCAGTACTGTTTATGTTAAGCACCAATACGCCAAAGCAAATTCCTTGTATGTGAAAAGCTACTTAGTAATAAACTGGATTCTGATTCTGATGCACATTATTGACCTTTTTTAGCCAAGCTGCCCGACTTATAACCGGCTCCCTGCACACATGAATCAATTAATTTACCAATATGGCTCTTCAAAATTGTAAGAGCTTTATTGGAACCAACGGATCAAATTTTCATAACACAAAGGGTCACTTCAGAGTGTATGTGTCACCTAGGCGAGATGCCTGCCAAGCTGCAGACCACTGTTCAAAACCAACCACACTAGTTCTTTTTTGGCAACCCTTTGCAGCATTTCCCAGCGGCATCTGTGGCACCAAATCTGGTTGTGTTTTTTGCCAACATATTGTGGTGTTCCCCAGCGGCGTCTGAGCCACAAAGATGGGTGTTTTTTTTTACCAGCACATAACAGCATTTCCCGGTGGCATTTGAGCCGTCGAGCCCAGGAGTTTTTCACCAACAAATTGTGGTGTCTCACAGCAGCATTTCTACTGACTGACCTGGGTGTTTTTCTTCCAACATGTAACAGTGTTCCCTAGCTGCTTTGGAGCCATGGAACCTGGGAGTTTTTCCATCTTTTATGCCATCAAACATGGGTGTGTTAAGCCAAAACCTGATCGTTTCCTGGCCATAACCATGTGGTTTATGTGCCTAAACCTAACCACACCTTCACCACAGCACTGTCAAGAAACATACAGTCTCAAATTATCCGCTACAAAATACTGTACAAATGTAATGTATGCATGGTTTGTAAAACATAAATACATTCTGACGATGGGTTGATTTTTTTTGTTTTCTATTCTTGCCTAGTTTGATGTCTATGGCATTTTCTGTGATGCTGACACACATAAGCACTGAACACGCAAAAGAGACTATTCCAGTCGCATTGGGAGAATTTTACCAACTTAATCCCCCCGTAGGTGCTCTTTCTATTGACTGGGAAGGTAGAAGCCACTGCAAGAAGACGATGAATGGTTCCAGGTTCACTTTCATTCATAAAACTAATGTAACTAATGTATGATACGCAAGTCTTAAAAGATGGCACGCTGTCAGAACAGTAAAAAATTGTAGATTAATTTCCAGTTGACCAGCTTATCTCTCAGCATTCATGAGGTTACAAATCATCACGTGATCATATCAGGTCACACACCATGTATGGGGGCGAGTATGTGGGTATATACATAGAGAGGGAAACAGGAGAGAAGTGGGAGGACTGTGCACATGCATACAATGGTGTTACGTCTGTTCTTGGCCTGGAACTCTCCTTCACACATCTACTGTACAAATCCCAGTGGATATCCACTCCCTTCATCTTTACCTAACGCTCCCTCACTCCCTCCATCTTTCACATCTATTTATAGCCATCACATAGATGGGGGTGAAAAGGTGGAGTAATGCTTGGCAGTCTTCAGGGATTTCCTGCAATCTCTGCTGTTTAAATATAAAATATACAGCCAGGAAGCCCCATTGCCCCAGCTACGTCCCCCCTACGCCACTTTCTTCCCGGTGCCTTGCTGATTGCTTGCTATCAGCAATAAGAAGGCTAAAGCTACTGGCTGTTGCATATTTCAGTCGTACACACGAAATAATCACAAGCCATATCTGGATGCTCACTTTACATCCTGGCTAATGAGAGCTAATTTCAAAACAAATGAATGGCAAAGGTACCATTAATGTTTTATCCCTCTCTACAGGCCACACAGATAACCAGCTTCATGGATGTTAATGGTTTCATTAGGGGGAAACATGTATTGATAAGCTTATGTAGTGAATTATTCAGACTGTCTTAAAGGGAAAATTGACCACCTTTTATGTGGATGTCCAATCAGTGTTGATGATAAATGGCGTCGATTGAAGCAATTGATTCCTTACTGCATGCGATATTGAAGAAGAAAGCTGAGTTAGCAGTAGGGCTGCCCCCCGACTAAGAATTTTCCTAGACAACCAGTAGCTGTCATTTAGGGCCACTAGTCGACTAGTCGGCCGCATGTTTACGATATTCATTTAAATATTAAACTATATATTTTGGGCAGGGCAACACAATGGTTTGAGTTGAAGGTGTGAGAAAGAATAGAATCAGTAACATTGTTAACACTGTGCTACATTACAGAGAAATACAAAACCGTACTAATGAACCTTCATTAATATAGGCCTATATTTTATCTACAAGTGCACGTCACACACTGAGCGAGCCGCCTGTTAATGACGCTGTGGGCAAAGCAGTAATGATTGTGCTAAGTGGCTAATGGGCATGTAGCTACTTCCATGTTTCAGATGATACGTCATGTTTGTAGTCGACCAATGAAGATGAGTTTACATATCACCTTGGGTTCGTCCTTCACCTTCTCAAAATGATCCCACACTTTGGATTTCCTGCCCGACATGTTATTAACTAGCCTGTGGAATAACCGCAGGTACCAGCCCTGGAAATTAACATGACTCCTGTGTAACTGCTGAGCGTGGCCACTTCCTGTTTCTGTCCTTTCAAATTAAACTCCCACATGGTCCAGTCATATAGGTTTTGATTTATTTTGACAAGGCGAAGCTCCTAATAGAGTTTCACATTTGTTTGTGTTTTTTCCGCGACTAAGCAACCGATGTAATCTTGCCAACTAATGACCTTTCTGGTCGTTGGGTCAGCTCTTGGGGGGCAGCCCTAGTTAGCAGCTGCGAACTCTGTTGTTCTTCCTGCATCCAGCGCCGTCATGTGATTTGACAGTGACGTAGTTAATTTCTAGCCTCTGTGTAGCCAAAGATGGAGCTCAAAAAACAAAACTTCCTTGTTCTCCTCACTCATATTGCAGACTAGTTACATTTCCAAAAGCAAAAATGGCATCCCAAAATATAAGTACGGAGGATGCTGAGCAGCTGTCTTACATATACAGCCTCATTTATTCAAGCCAGAGTATACAGCTACAGGAGGATAAGACCTTCTAGAACCTGAGCTACTGAGAGCAAACACCAACCTGTGGTACCTTTGCTCAAAGTCCCTCCGATGCCAAACAAAAGCTGAATCATTCTGTTGCAAAGAATTTCAGTGTGGGTAGTTTTTGTTGCATGCTGTCGCCGATGACAACCCTGAGAGAACCTGTGAGTACATTGCAATGCATGAAAGTTTTACTTCTCAGTTGGACAGAGGTGTGATGGAGACCTTCTACAGGATGATAACCAAGCAACCAAGACCAGCAGGGCAGTGATGGCCAATGATCACTGAGTGAGTATTTTTGCCACCTCACGCTATGTTTCAGCCAACAATAGCTGTAGGCAAGGGTGGTCATACATGGTCACATCATGCGCAATGCTTCCTGGTACATGTAGGCACTTTCTACGGCTCCGCAGGCAGGAGGACTCATCTCTCTTGGTCACCAACTGAGGAATTTACTGCTTCCACTGACGCCATTTACCATCAACACTGACATCCACACAAAAGGTGGGGAATTTTCTCTGTAGGTGGTTCGTCCGCCAGCTGAAACTGCCACGGCCAACCACCGCTGTTATGTTTCATCAATGTTAATCCTACAGGTAACTTAAAAACTGACAGACAACTCATTGTGACATTGAGGGAACATCAGGAGGAAGAGCTCTGGGGTTTAACTTTACAGAAGAGCAATAAGCAGTAACGATGCTCCCCAAAACTTACTGGTGATGATGTCACCTCTTCCGAGTAGGAGCCAGGGAGTCTTGCGTAACAACAGGGCAAGGCTCCGTATGCTCTGAACGGGGCGACTGGGGTGAGGGCACTTAAGCGTGTGTGTGTGTGTGTGTGTCTGTGTGTGTGTGTGAGACAGAGCAAGAGCAAAAGACACACAGTGAGGGAATGCAAGTGTGTGCGTTGGTGTGTGTTGGGGTGTGTGTGTGTGTGTGTGTGTGTGTGTGTGTGTGTGTGTGTGTGTGTGTGTGTGTGCGTGAGTGCAAAATTTTGCCCTGCTCCCTTCTCGCTGATGATATAATACTTTCAGGCCGTTGTCATGGAAACGAACAGCCACCGCTGGCTGGATTTGGCATTGGGGGGTAAGATGACGAGGGGAGGGGGTTGTCTAACTGCATTTGGAGATTTGGATGCTAGGCTCTTATTTGGATTGCACTGTGTGTGTGCATGTGTATTTGTGTGTGTGTGAGTGTGTGTGTGCACGTTTGCTGTTCTGATGACTAAGCATATTATATTACAGTTTGGTACAGACCAGACCCGACCTCTGGAGTAAAGGCTCAAGAGAGGATTTCACTATGCATGTGTGTGTGTGTGTGTGTGTGTGTGTGTGTGTCTGTATGTGATAAACAGACAGAAACACAGAGTGAGAGACAGAGCAGTACAAACCAACTGTGATCTGATATTTGAAACCATTTGATGAAACACTATTGCCAATCGAGTGTACATGAGTCCCCTATGAAGAGGGTTTGACTCTATCAGTGAAATACAAATTAGATTTACTGGTTCACAGCTCTCACTGACTGAAAAACATCACCATCACCTTTAAGGACAACTCCAGTTTATTACACATCGGTGTCTTCTTTCCATAATTCTGACCATTTTCCTTTAATGACACTGTCCAGCCCACTTGCCAGAAGAAAATGATGGCATTGTACGTTTCTGCAAACCACGAGTACGTTACATTGATACGTTTTATACGTATCATATCAATGTGATGTAGCTGCCAAGACTGCTGCCAAGCTGCAGACCACTGTTGGAGAACAAACAAACAACAACAGTGGTTGTTTTGTAGCGACTGGTGGTCATGTTTCCAGCTGCTTTTGTGTCATTGAACATGGATGTTTTTTGGCAACCTGTCGCCACTTTTCCAGCTTCATTTGTGCTATCAAGCGTGGGGGTTTAATGGGGCTGACCAATAAATCTATCGCAACGTAATCTTGCCCGTGTCGGTGTTTTCCCCACTGTGTGTGTGTGTGTTCATAATACTGTCCCCTTAAAAACATACTACTGTGTGTGTAGTCACATGACTCCGCCCCATCCAGTCTATGACCTGGAAGCAACATGGAGGAGAACTCAACTGAGCAACTGGAGCAGCTTATACAACGAGAAATTGTGTGTCTGTCGTTTGGATACATTTTGGCTTTCATGAAGACGACACCGAACAGAAAGAAATCAAATGTAGACACTGCGCAAAAACTGTTTGAGCAACCAAAGGTGATACCACCAATCTATATCAGCACTTTGAGCACAATCATGTTACCGAATATGAACAGTGCAGGGCTCAAAAAAAGACAGAGACTGACAAGCACCCAGCAACAAGTGCCTCCATAAAGCAGCTTTCCATAACAGAAGCATTTGTAGATAGATAGATAGATAGATAGATAGATAGATAGTCATACACATGCTCTGGATCCTACCATAAGTCGACAGAATTTAACAAGGGGACAGTTTAACACAGCAAACTGCCACAGTGGAACTCCATTAGGAGATCTGTGGATGATGAGTAACAGTTAAATATGCCATTAATGAATTCCCTGCTAACTGGCTCCACACAGGGGTGTGAGGCACAACGGATTTGCGGTACATCTCCCTCTGCTCTCCCTCGTCAAACAACCATCAACTGGAAGCTATCCAGCCCATTATGAATGCAATGATTCTGCATCTCACACTTCTGGCTAATTATGCACAGTGGGAAATGATTTTTTTCTTGTGTCTGAGTGTGTACTCACTGTGTGCTTTCTGTGGAGAAAGAAACACAGAAAGGATATCTTGAAAGATGCTATAGCCTCTTCCCTAATAGTGTTCGGATGTAATTACATGGTGGTAAAATTTGGTTCAGTGGCGAAGTTAAGGCAGAGTAAAACTGTGATGTTGACTGAGTTGGCTTAAGATATTTGGACTTAAAGTCTGGGTGAACATAATCAGTGATTTCTTTCTAAACGCATTATACTGTACATGTTAGAAAATACTTGGTGAAAACATTTAAAAAGGCCGTAAACAGTGTCATACTGAATTGTGGAGTTAGACCATTTCACCATTTTTGTGTCCAGGATTTTTTGGACAGGACTGAAATCATGGATCAATGATGCACTGAAGCCATCCTTAACACAACCCCTACCCTACTATATAAAAACTAACGTTCGAGTGCAGAGCATCAGTGTTGTTTCGTTCACCCCGCATGTGAGTGGCGAGTTTGTTACGTTCCACAAGCTCTCTTAGCTTTTTCATTCTAATAAATACACTCATAAACATCTTTGTTAAATGCCAACATCATATAAACACAAGTTAAATAGCCGTTACTAACATATCTCTCCACTGTTTAGCTACCCAGCCTTGTAGTTACGCCTGGGCCACACTGCCTGCATGAGCAGCACGCGTGACACAGAACCTTGTTCATGTTAGCAGGTTGAAGCAGCTACATTGTCCATGTGAACAGTGCTACTCAGATGCAGTGCGGCTGCTGCTCAGCATCTAGAGATTCAGAGTCCCGCCTATTTTTTTTTTTTTTGCATTACACATATACATATACATATACATATGTAATCATAATGACACTGTGCCATATTTCACTGCAGTTTCAATGTCTTAACCTGTCACAGACATGACAAAATATAAATATTTTAAACAAACACTTTCTCTTTCCGTTTCAAAATAAAAGCTCTCTGACAATGTTTCTATAGCCAGACTCCTTTCAATTGTTAACACAAGGCTTATTATTGTGAAATATTTGCAGAAATGTGTTGTTGATAATGCAGTGGCTTACAGGGCTCCATAAATTTGTCGAGTGCCAGTTTTTAATTGTGGAAACACAGTAGTTATAACAGCAGCCAGCTCTGAAGCAGCACTGCAGCAGCAACACTGTCTGTGTGAACACGGCACGTGCCACAGCAGTTTGCTTCCGTTTGCTGCTAATCGAAGATCTGCCGCTGTGGAGCAGCACTCATTCTTCGGCTCAGGGTGTGTGCTGTGTGCTACTATATATTCTGTGTGCTATGGGTAAGCAGCTGAACGAGAGTCTTTCTCTGCACATTGGCTCTTTCTTTGGCTCAGCGCCTACAGCGGACATGCCCTCAGCATCTCAAAGTTAAATAATACTGCTTATTTTATATCCTTTGTAATATGTTTTTTAATCATACAAATTTGGCTGGGAGGTTGATAACACATTTTTCTGTGGTGGACAAAGTCAGAACACATATTCATTTTTGCTTTACTCTGACTTTATAAGGAAAGGGAACCAAGAGTCTTTTTAATCAAAAAGTTAAACTCCAAATACCATCTGATCAAGTTGACCTTTATCCATCTGTCATACTTTTAAACTAACGGCTCTGTTCTGTTGAAGGATCAGTATCTGTCTGGAGACCCATTTAATCACCATCTAAATCTCTAGATAATGGGGAAAAAAGATATGCCACAGCTGGCATGTACACACTTATTTTGTATCTAGTCAAAGGGAATAAGTTCACTGAAGCGTGGCCCAATCGTCCTGAAAAAAATATCTGACTTTCCCTGTGATTTGGAAAACAGAATAATATTGGCTTCCCTAAAGCTGCGAGATGAACAGCCGCTCAGCTGCGTGGCGAACGAACATTAACATCCAGCACAGTTTGTGGCTCTAACACCCATACAGCTCAGAGGTAGAAGACAGAGACACCTCGGACCTGCCTGCATGAGAGAGGTATGCTGCGTCACTGACACGTTGTACTGTACTGCTCCTTTAATATTTGCTGTTATTGTCAACATAGGTGACACAGGTGAAGGAGGCTCAGGCACTGCTCGTTGGTTGAATGACAAATATGATTTCAGCCCCGCACCATATGGTTGAAAACGTTCGGGTTGAGCGATGAGTTTGAGGTTAACCGTGACACTTTCTCACACAGATGATAAACAGGTTTCATTCACACTGATGTCACACGAAGTCACGGCTGCCCCTTGGAAGTGTAGCCATCCTGCCAAGCTGTGGATGCTCTAATGGCGCTGCGACAACAAAGAGCAAACACTGAGGACAATAACAAAAACAACCAGGAGGATGACGGTGCTTGGCATAACAAAAAAAAAAAAAGAAAAAAAAGGTGATTAAAGTTGCATTTCCCACCCCCAGGGATCTGTGCAAGCTCATCCCCGTGTACATCTCGTGCATATTCTGAGCGCACGTGGAGGGCTGGGGGCCTTTTCTGCACATGCTCAGTGGGCGATGATGATGAGGGCTGACACATCGCATGTCGTGAGCGTAGTTACCGTGCTGAGTAATGTGACATTTAAGGACTCCCGCTTTTTCCTTCCTTGCACAGTTTGCTGCACACACACACACACTGTGCACACAAACATCTATACATGCACATTCACAGATGCAATCGCATGCACGCATACACATATATCATGAGCTCCCTTTAGCTGAGAGGAGTGAGAGGAGAGTTTCTGCATGGTCTGAGTGTGACACATCACTCACTAGTTCATGACTCTGTGTATATGCTACCACATTCATCCTCTATTTTCTCTTTCTCATCCAGGATGTCTTGGTGCGGACTGTGACAAAATGTCCACTTCTAACACGGTTTTATTGCTACTACAGAAATCACATAACCTCACACGAACATTGTCATTATTTACGAATGCACAGTTGCAGTTCGCGGTTACACAAGATGGACTGTGAGTTAACGATGGACTGGGAATAATCTAGACAGGAATAATGAAGCAACCTGTTTGAAGTGAGATTTCACTGTTGGCTAATTCTGTTTTGTTTTGTTTTTCTTACCCTCTGACATTATTGCTTTAAATAACCCGAGGTCACCGTGATAACTTGAGCTGTGGGATGTTTCTTGTCTTTATATCCTGCGTGTTACCTGTTCTGAGTGTTTGCACGGAGCGTGAAAGCAAATTTCCTCTCTAGAGGACAGTAAGGAATCAGCCTGAATCTGAATCATAACTTCTACAACAAAAAGTGACGGTGCAAGTAACACAAGCAGTCAGATGATGCGACAGCTCTCACACATCGATAGAGCAGCCATCGGAGGCAATTTGAGGTTCAGTATCCTGCCCAAGGATACCCTCGGTATGTGCACTAGAGGAGCTGTGGATCGAACCGCTGATCTTCCAGTTGATGGACAACCCTCTCTACCTCTGAGCCACAGCCACCCCACTTACTGTGAGATGTACAGTAAATAAAATTTGCAATCTGGTCTCACTCGGAGGGCATCAAAATATGCTGCTTGGGCAATGTCCCTAGCATTGGAGCACCGCTTAGCGTCTCTGCGAGACCCACTGAGGTTTCCATCAACTGCAACATAAACTCATCCATGTCATTATAAGATGTGCATTCAGGGTGCACAAGAGGGGAGGAGGATAGGTCCAACAAACACTGCACTTTGACCAAGGACACCGTGGGCTTGAGACCAACAAACAACAAGATTGGCTGTGGCGATTGTGCTACTAACAGATGGGTATTTGCTCGCGACATCCAAAATCATCATCATCTTCTTCTTCTTCTTCTTCTTCTTCTTCTTCTTCTTCTAATTTAAGGATTTGCTTAAAGTTTCTATGATAATCAGACTGCTTGTGAGTACAGCATACATTATCATGGGCTGGATTACTTCACTGTAGGTCATGGACAACGCTATGGTAATATCAGACAGCTCCCGGGTGTGAATGTGAGATTATGTGTACTGTATGCATTTAAACTACAGTTGATAACCTATAAAGATAACCTTTGGTGATATTTGCCGAAACTCTCACTATATTCACACAGAGGTACATGAGATAGATAGTAAAACGAAAGACACGAAACGAAACAACCAATCAGAGTCGAGGAGTCTTTAACACAACAGTCCATCATGTCAGTCGTGCTGTGAACTGTGGTCAAAGGCTGATATTTTCGCAGTTTGTTTACATGAAGTAGGCCTAACGGAAGTGGTATTTATTTAATGGAGTCAATGTTGACAGACAGCTTTGATGTTATGTGACACGATGTGATAGTTAGATGCTCATTTGCTGCTGGAATAGTCATTATGCTCCACTCTAGAGCAGCAACATTTGATAAAATTTGGTATACTGGTCCAGTCCGGTCAGGTGTGTGGTTAGTATAAAACCAGTTTTAAATTTTTTACACCGACCCAACCCTAGCCATTAGTAGCACAACAATGAGGAAAAAGGAAGTGATCTTTTCATAATAGTAAGCAACTGTAGCTTTAAAGGTCTCGTGTGTAGGATCTAGTGGCATCTAGTGGTGAGGCTGCAAATTGCAACCAACTGAAACTTCTCTCGTGTGCCTAGCACGTATTGGTGCAGACACACCAAACCGACATCAAAGAACTAGTGGCGACAAAAGCCAACTGTTGCATAGTCTACGTCGCCTCACGTCACCCTGTGTCAGTTGCATTTGAACACACTACACGGACCACATCCGACGGCCAAGTGGCACGTACGTTCTGCGCCTGCGTGAGAGAGCGCGGAGTGAGAGAGTGGTACATCCTGTCAGCCGAGGGGTTTCCTATCTGTGCAGTCGAGCACCGCAGGACCTCCACGGACTATTACATCCAGACGGTCCCGGTGTTTCCTCCGCAGGTTCCACTTCACTCAGCTCCCCGATAAACCCGCTGCTTCTACCCACTTTAACCTGAATAACAAACCAGGGCTCGGTGCTCCGTTTGAATCCAAACGGAGAGCCCGGTTAGCCCCTCGCTACAGGGGCAAGGGAATAAACAGCCAATCAGAGTGATTTCTTTCACCGACTAGCTTCGCCACCAATTCAACATGCTCAATTGGCCGAAAAGCTGCTGATGCCGACACTGAAGGGCCGCAAAAACTAGGCCGACAGATGCTCACCGAGGGCCCAACTTTGGTCGTCAGCTTGGTGTGTCAGGGCCTTAAGAGATGTTTGTAGATGTAAATGGCTCATTCTAAGGTAAAAAAAAAACACAAATCTTATTTTCAGGTGATTATTAATGGATGAAAACACAGTTATAAATATAATATAATATAATATAATATAGCATTTCTGTCAATAGATGCCTCTGAATCCTACAAACTTGACCTTTAAGATGGATGCATGCTCACAGGCAGATACACCCATACATGAGGCTCAAACACAAGATGACTGAGACAAACTAAAACAAGTTATTTTTTTTACACTAATTTTTTTTAGTATTTTTCAAATAGTAATTTGAATAGTCACCTCTGACTCAGTAAGTACAGAGAAGATCTCTGCACATGATAAAAGTGGATCCTGACATTAATTCAATAACAGGTGGTCACATCATAGAGCCCTTTCTGTCTATGGCCAATAATATGTGAGCAAAGGTTTCTACACTAATCACATCCAGTGTCACATCAAGAGCGTCAATCAGTGTGACGAAACTCGCGGGGCTAAGTTTGGGCATAACCCTGAGCTTTCAATATAACGCTGATGACTCACTTTGAAACAGTGTACATCACCATGGTAACCCAGGCTGCACAGCTTACTGTGGAGCAGGTTAACTTCAGTCTATTGAATCCACATATAAAGCTCAACTGCTCATGATTCGTCTCTGTGGAAAAATGACGTTGATGCTGCATTCATATCACATGAATGAGAAGAGTGAGCTTTAAAAAAAAAACGTGAGGAGAAACTACAGTGGTACATTAAGTGAGAGTATGTAGTGATTTATTAAAGGAGAGAAGAAGAGATACATGTTTGTAGCATTTCAAGAGCACTTGCCCTCTCTGGCTATAAAATATTGCTTCCAGGACACAGCAGGTACCTGACAGAACATTATTTGAATATCAATAATGAATGAATGTTAGTCTTGCGCTGACATTTTTTCATATGAGTGACTGAGGCAATAGATTGCACCCACATTCCCATTACCTCAGCATGAGGCCAGCTTAGTGAATAGAGAGTCTTTTCACATCTGCAGTGTGGTGACACAGTACTGCATCAGAGGGCTGAACACTGAGCCTTAACGACCAGCGCTGATAAGACCATTAACATATATTTACACAATCTGCTGTTGTCCTTCAGCCTCTACAGCCGCTCAGCAACAATCTATTTGTCTTTTTATTTATTCTAATTGCTTGTTTATTTTTGAGGAATCACAAATCTTAGTCATCACATTTTCCCCAAATCTCCTCATGTTCACTGTTCTGTTTTACATAATCCTACAGTCAACCAAATTATACTCTGCAGATTACTTTACTATTTATTGTTGATGTTCATTTAATATGACAGTTATGTGCCACTGATGAATCTTGTTACTTTTGCCACTGTAACAACCTAACTTTCCAACAGAGATCAATTATATATTAACGTATTAAAAGGTACACTGTGGAGTTTTCTCTAGACAAAGTTTACATTCAGTGTTTCTCACTAAAACAGGGCTCATTCTTGAGGATATAATAAATGTGCTGAGGGTATTTCTTTCCTCATAAAACACTTGCAAAGCCAATTGATGGAAGAATTCTAAATGACTTAATCATGCACATTACTTCTATCTGATTCTTACTTCTTAAAATTCTCTATTCTTAACATCAGAGTGCCTGTAACAAATCACAATTACTCCTCAAGGATCAATAAAGTATTTCTGATTCCGATAAACCTACATTGTTCACATCCATGTCTGCAAGCGTACAGTCTCCTTCCTTGCCTTTGCTAGCACATTGCTATCCTGGCACACAGCTTAGTCACGAGATGTAAATGTTGGATTGTACGTTTCTGCAAACCACGACTACATTACATTTGTACGTCTCATACGTATCATATCAATCTCTCTAGAGTGACGGATTATATGAGCGGACTTTGTCATCGGGAGGCGGAGGGGATGGTGGACGGCATGAAATCCAGGCGAAATGCGTGCCAAGTTGCAGGCCACTGCTCAAGACCAACAAAAAACAAAACTAGCTGTTTTTTGCAACTCGTTGCTGTGTTGCCAGCTGAGATAGTATGTAGAAGTGTGTATTTTAACCAAGTGTTTTTTGAGCTAAACTTAACAACAATGTAAAGTTTTAACATATCTGCACCATAATAACTTACAAAAATAATGTAACTGTGGTTAGCAGGAATGTACAATGCCAACATTTTTTGTGGCAATTAAATAGTGGCATATCACTACTGACCAACTGTCAGGACTGCCCAACAAAGCAAAAACACAGTAACTACTGAATATATTTGGTCAAAACTGAGGGAAGACCAGAATCTGACTTTTTGACAGTATAACTTACCATTAAAATTATTATACCTATATGAATCTGATGGTATTCACATGATTTCATGTGGTTAAGCTGCCTTTGAATCACATGTTTAAATATATTTTGTTAAAGATCAAACTGGCTTCTTAGTTCAAACTGACAAAAGGGCCAAAGAAGAAACACACAAAAAAAGGGTTTGTGTCTTGTGTCCAACAATGTTTAGTTTGGAGAGCAGTTTATCGATGTCATTTGTAAGATCTGTTACAATGACTATTATGGTGTTCAAAAACTGTGTTCAAAATCATTCTCCTGACACTCTCAGATAGTCTTTAAATGTTCACAACCTGGTGAGCCTTTTTCTCATTTTGTGATGTTGCAAAATTCAAACTCACTTCAGTAAGACTTTCTGGCTAAAGTGCAATAAACTACGAATGAATACTTTTGGCTATCACCCTGAGATGTCTCTATAAGTTGCATTTGATTTATCTGCATATACAATAGTTAATCTGTCCAGAGACAAGAGGGAAAAAGAGAAAACTGAGGCTGAGCTGCACAAGAACACACTGACATACTCCCACACACATGGTCGATGCACCCGCTGCTAGCTGGTTTAAAGCTAATGTACAGTTGGTACAGTACACTGACTGCTTGGGGCAAAATAAACACAAATAGTCCAGCGGTCAAATTAGCTAGACTATTTTGTTTTCTGTCTGAAAACGTCTTTATAATCCACAGCGCTTAAATCTAGAAAAGAGAATAAGTCTGGTGACCTGTCCAGGGTGTACCCTGCCTCTCGCCCAGTGTCAGCTGGGATAGGCTCCAGCCCCCCCGCGACCCTCAAGAGGATGAAGATGGATGGATGGATGGATGGAGTTCTAAAGCATGTGGAGCTCACATGACAACTGTAGGCTTCAGCTTCAGGAGCTCTGTCAGACTCTTCCCAGATGTCGGGATGACTCTGACACAATCCCAGTGTATTTTGAAGATCTTGCTACAAAGGCAAGAGTCGTTTGAAATCTTAAACTGTAATGTAACACACCACATGTGAAGGGCATCACACAACACCATCTGTGTGATTTCAAAGTCTGGACGATGAATAATGGTACAGAAAACATACCATGTAACAACATTAGTTCTATAGGTGAACCTGCTTCGTCTGCTTGGTGTGAAATGGGATTGTATAACAGCACAATGAGCCAAAAAAGTTGAAAGAGAATAAAATGAGGACAACAGTCGGCCTTTAGTGGCCTAGTAATGTTCCAGACTTGAAAGCCACAAAAAAAAACTGCCACTGATACGACTAGTGTAGTGCCTGTTTAAGACACGCCTGATCGGAGTGGGCTGATTGCTCAGCCTGTGGTACTGCTGCTTGCAGCTTTCTTGAGAAAAGCTCAAACAAACAAAAGTTTTGAGTACTTCCTCTATCACTGCCAATACCAACAGTCCAAGTTAGAGAAAGGGTGACAAGTAAAGCAAGATGGCATTGGCCTGGGGCCCCCAAATCACTAAATCTGCCCCTGAAAACACAGACAAGTAGCAGCTACTAGCACTCATAAACACCAGTGAGATACTCAGCCATTGCTATTTCAGTGATTATTCGGTTCATAGAAGTTCACTGTAACGTTTTGGTCACCTATAAAGTGTTGTTCAACATTTGGTTGTACTAAAAGACCCTCTGAAGAGAGTTAAGTTTGGTTTTTCCACTAACCATAAATATTTTTAATGGATTTAAGTCCATTTTGTTGTTGTTTTTTTAGCTAGCAAAAAATTAGCATTGACAAAAGGTGATTGTGTTTGTTTCGTTGTATAGCCCAATCCTGCAAAACCCAATTAAAAAACAGCTAAAAGAAATTACATTTGTAAACATTTTCATTATCACATTATCATAGCTGCTAATTCTGTAACATAATTTAAAAAATGAAATAATAATAAATAATAATATAAATATAGTTCTCACCTAGCTTTTTTCCCTGATTTTTTCCAAAATATTTTTTTCTATTTAATTTTTTTTTTTTTTTTTTTTTTTTTTGCAATTCGTGGGACGTTCCTCGTATTTCTCATTGTCCTTTTCCCCGTGTTTCTGAAAGAAATTGCACCACTTTGCTCAGGGTTCAAAGGTTTAAATACTTGCTAAAGGTGTCTGAAAGCAGCACAAGAAAAGTGCCGTCGCTCCAGTATCTGTATATGCATCTAGAGCCTTGCTGAGCACATACATTTAACTGCAGTACATTCTGTGTGTTCATGCAACTATTGATTTCGGTCACTTACTTCATATTTTATCCTTCATCATCACTTGCACTAACCCTTGCACTACTTTATATCCAAATATTTATTTCCTCTTTTTGTTTCTGCTTGTGTGATTTTATTGTATATATTTCATATATATTTCAGTTGCACTGTTGGAAGGAGCCTGTCACCAAAGTTTTTAATGGTAATGACTGCTCTTGTAAATGCTGTTCATTTGACAATAAAATTACCTTGAACTCTCTAAAGAGTGCTTTATAGTTGGGATGTCATATCAGAGCACCAGTACACAGTAAAAAATGTTCTCACATTAATTACATTAAAATACTGAGTTAAAAGTTTGTCAGCATTTACTGAAAACACAGTAAATAATGGTTTGACTACTGATGCTTGTTAGAGATGTCTAAAGTCAAACCTAAGGATCCGTGTAGAGGCTGATGTGAGCATATAAGGATTGTTATTGGCACTCAGAGAACAAGCTCCACTCTGTATCATCGCTGCGTCAAGTGAAAGGAGTTTTTGTAGCTCCAACAACCTTAATCGACAGATACCTCTTCTCTCTATCCGAGCGCTTCACATCAGTTTTACTTTCTAACATTTATTCATGTCATATCAATAATTTAAGCTCATTGCAGTTTGCATTTATGGACAGAATTCAGTAATTAGCTGTACAAACATCAGTTCTGTTTACATGTAAATCAAATTATGCAACTACTCCTCTGACTCTGTCGAGGACAATAATTCAGTTTAGCTGTTTACATGCTGGTCCCCTGGTGCATCTCAGACTGCCTGGTGTACCACTTGAGTGCTGCTGATCTGTCAATCATCTTCAAAGCCCTCCAGTTGCTAGACTCCTCATGTGAAGCGCTTATCCTCAGAAAAGGCAAACTGACAGATTGAAATATTCGTTTCCATAAAGCACACCAAACACCTTGCCACATGCTCCCTGCGCTTTAACCATTTATGTGCTACTGTGCAAGCACATACATGATGTGATGGCTGGCTTAGTCGTGCAAAGGCAGAGGGAGTAATTGCCTTCAGAGAATACATCATACATAGTTTCTCTGTCATTCTTTCCTCACTCTACTGGCTTTCTCTTTTAGATGTGACATGAAGACAATGTCTACCATTAAATAAACAGCTTGGCCTCAGTGCCAAAGCATGAAAATACACTGTTTGGGCAGTGTTAGATTAGCATCTGAGATGTATTGGGCTTTCCACCTACTCTGATGTAAACCCTTCTGCGTCATTATTAGATGCTCAGGGGCAAAGGATATAGTTTAAGATCAGGAAGGTGCACTCAGGGCGAGTGACAGGAGGTGCGAATGGTCCCAACAAACACAGCAGAGTTCAAGACCAACAAATAACAATCTCGGCTACAGTGTTTGTGCCACCCAAAGCTGGGTGTTTTGAGGGACTCGCCACTGCCTTTCCAGCCGCTTTTTTTAAGGTATTTTTTAGAGCTTTTTGCCTTTAATCGATAGGACAGTTGTTAGCGTGAAAGGGGGAAAGAGAGAGGGATGACATGCAACAAAGGGCCATAGACTGGAATCAAACCTTTGGCCGCTGCGGTAAGGACAAAGCTTTTGTACATGGGGCGCCTGCTCTACCAGGTGAGCTAATGGGTGCCCCAAAAGTGAGTACTTTTTTGCAATATCCGCAATCTTTTCCTAACGATAACCAAGAAGTTTCGTTGCCTAAACCTAACCGCCACCTGCTTCTTATTGCCACGTTTGTACCACTCAAAGCCAGATGTTTTAGGGACATCTACAAGCTTATATTGACTTCAACCATGTATTTTCTTGCCTAAACTTAACCACTAACCCCCTCTTAATGCTGACATCTTTTGTGTGTCAAGATACAATGCAAAAGGCTGCCCCTAAGGTCATTTTAGTAACACCAGGGGCTTCTGCCCAAGCGACAAAATATGACAAATAGGGATGAGATCAAGTTGCAATAAACAAGCGTGTCAATCAGTCGAGAGGAGCATGTAAAGTTACAGAAAACAATGCTGAACATTTCTTAAGTTCAAAATGAATAGTTATGCAAAGAAGTAACAAAGAATGAGCAGGCCAAAAACAGTAAAGAAAAAAAGACCATGACCATGTAATCAAAACCTCCTCGGGCCAAGACTGGCCAGGAGCCTTTGTTGTATCTCTCCTCCTCATATCCTGCCAGCTCTCTATTAGTCTAATAAAGGTATAAAATGCCAATAATGCCTGCGCCCAGTTTAAGTATACACTCAGCATGCTGTTCAAGACAATACTTTGTGTGGGAGCCTTTGTGTCCTCCCAAACTCTTTGGAAAGCGTCAGTAAGAGGGGATGAGTGTGGCATTCAGGAAACAGCCTCAACATTGCTCAAAGTCACACCAGCAGGATGAATCTTTAAACGTGTGTCGAGCCACTTCTGCTGCTGGCAAACAACCTGGGCTCTATAATTCAGCAGGGGAAGTGGAAGCATTTCCTCCTCACGCAGGAAGACATCGGAGAGAGATGGAGAAGGAACACGACAATAAATGAGCAAGGGAATAAAGGAAAACAGCAGCAAGACACAAACAAGAAGAAATAATGTTGGATAAATGTTCTAGGTGCAGAAAGGAGAGTACAGGAGAAACAGGCAGGGAATCAGCGGGAGCTGATGTACTGAGGACTCTCGCACTCACAGAGCTAATTGCTGTGATGGATTGGTCTTATTCCCCTGAGCACAGAGCTCCTGCTCCTGCAATAACACAACAAGATGACTTTGCCGATCTGCGTGTCAGGCAGTTATGAAAGAACTTTGCCACCATCTACAACTGTTAATACAGTTGTCATTGTGTTGGGAAGGCAGCAGCCCACTCAGAGCTAATATTGTAATATGGGAGGATTGATTTCTCAGAGGAAATCATTCTGGGAGCTCCCTGGGTCAATTTTGCATTTGATTAGTTGAGGTCTCTTGTCGAGGTATTATGGAGTGATCATTTTTTCTGATTTACTTAATTCATCAGCTGTATAATGGCGAGGCTAACGTACATGCCTCTGGCACATTGGGAGGAGCTGCGAGGCTGCCCACGTGAAGTGAGGCAAGCCTGAACAAACATACACACACAGGTACTCACACGGGGCGCACGCACACTCCCACTCGCTGCAGAAACCAGGGCCGGCACCGTCGCATTAATCAATACTATTCTTAACAAGGCTCCCCTCCTATAACGGTTCAACTTGCAGCCGTACACATGCGTGCACACACACCACATTTCTCACAGGGAAGCCCTGATTAAGTCATTGCAGCCTCTTTTCCTAAAATGGAGTGTTGCATCGGAGCTGAGTTGAGCTGAGCTGAGAGGATCTTTAATAACAGAGGAGGACAGCCTCCGGGGAAAGACCCCTGGAGAGAGCAGTCACATGTACGGGTTACCCAGGCCGCTATCTGTCTAATCACACAGCCGATGCTACTGTACACGGAGCCGCTCAGGGGGTTACATTAACCACCTGTGTTTGTTTATGTGTTTCAGAGAGGGACTGAAAGAAGAAGATGCAGCGGGACTATGGAAGTGTGTGTATTTGATGGAGGAGAAAGAAAGTAGTACATTTTGTCAGCTGTACCGCAGATGAAAAACTCCAGTATGACTAATCTCCCCATTGCTCATACATCCTCAAATGTAATAGATTTTCCTATTTTTCACCCTTAATGTGGGGCATCAAAGTACAATGTGGCCTCACACGCTGGATTTGGGTAGCAAAGTCATCAAGACTCCTGTTTTCCATTAAAAGAGGAAGGTCAAGCGCGAGACAGGGAGGGCTCCTTTTGTGTAAGATTGCTTGTATTCACCTCCCCAACTACACGTACACACACTTACAAGGTCTCACTCACACAACCACACGTACAGTATGTGAACCACCACCTTACCACCTCATTTCTAGCCAGGAAACTCTTTGACATTTTCAGCACTTGGTACACCTCAAGAAGGCAGAGGCAGAGAAAATAATGACAAAGTTACTGAGATGTAACTCGGGCTGAAATGATTCCTTGAGACACTCAAGTAACTCGATCACTGAAAATCGGGGCTGTAGCTGTTCAGTATAAAATATTTGACTGTTTGCTCCTTTTTGTCCAGACAGAGTTCGACGCAGGTTTTGTGGGACGTTTAGGGTGACAGTGACGTAAACATAGTATAGTGAACAAGCATAGTTAGCCCTCCAAGCTAAGGCCTGTTAACTGAGCTTACAAGGGTTCAGAAATATGCAACATACGCAACATTTTTGCCAAAACCAGATATCAAACAAAAGCCGGAAACTGGATTGCAATGCATTGCTGTGAGCTCTAAGTTCATCACTTCTAAGCAGAACGTCTACTTGAAGGAACCTCAAGGAATGTCCAACGAATGATTCGAGTCCCCGTCTTTAAGGGAACAGCCCGAGTAACTCCTCAGTATACAGCTTTTGCACTGATGATTGTTACTGTCGCACAACATGGTCACACTGTGGACAGGTGACGTAAAACAGTCGACTCAGAACGGAAGACGTGATTTGATGCCAATTGGATTCAAAATAGAAGGAAAGAGAAAAGAGCAAGGGTTGAAGAGAACGATTGAAAGTGTCCAAAGTTTGGGATCATTTCAACTTAAAATAAAATCAAAATGCTGTACAGTGTGTCCACTGTAAAAATGAACTAGCCTACCACAATAGCATGATGTCAATGCTTCAGCACCTCAGCAGAAAGCATCCAGTCTACAGATCAGACCCGACACAAGGTAACATTAACGTTCGCATTTAAATCATCAGACTGGTGGTTGAGAATAAATTCTCGACAAGACAAAACCGTTTTAGAATGTTGCAGAGAAAAGTTGCAGTGGTGTGAACTGGCCGCCTGAGCTCGACCCAAGCTGGCTGATGTGTCACCTGCAACAGAACGGAAATACAGTGAGTTGTTGCATAGAGATAATACACCGTCTCATGCAGTTGCATTGGTGTCAACCAGTAGGTTTTTAGAACGTTACAGAACAGTGCATGGCAAGTAGTCACCTGTTTGAACTCGTCTCATTGCGAATCTTTGGTCCAGTTGGGCTTTAGGCATGAAAGAATGTATGTTTATTATGGCTAATTATGCTGATTTTCAACCAGCTCTGTGTCATTGCAACGTTGCTAATAGCACTGAATACAAATGAACAATGCTCAGCAAACTGGCGAACTCTCACTGGCGGATGAGCGGTGGATCCGAGCAGCACAGAGGGAAGTTAAACGCCGTTCATCTTAACAAACTGCCCATAGTACCGTGACACAGAGCAGGTTGAAAATTGGCAAAGTTTCCCTTTTAAGAACATCAATCAATATGGTGGATAGTTAGGCTTTCACAAATTGATTGCAGCAGTTTATTTTGTGTTTATTTTCATGAGAAAAACTAAACTAACTTAGGGATATATCTCCAGAAAATAAAATGCTGCAGCCCATTTGTGAAAGCCTGAGCTTCATTCATGTCATTATTATGATAATTTGCCTTAAAAGTATCCATTCTCAAACATTAAACAGAGCTGCTGCCTGTGTTACCCCTATTTTCCCCTTGACTAAAACTATAGAGAGAGATAGAGAGTGGGTGGGGGACTAAACAAGTGCTGAAATCCATAGAAGCGGCAGGGCCCTCACAATTAAAATCAGGGAGTGAGACATAATGACGGGTATGATGGCTTGTTTCATGTGTGGCTGGGAGGGGAAAATTAGCAAATGAGGGCCTTTCTCTCTCCCTCTCTGCTTTCTGACTGACTCTCTCCATCATCTTTCAAGCACTTGATCAGCAGGCCTCTAATTTCAGGCAACAATCAGCGAGTGCCTCCGCTGTGCTGCATCCTCCCAGAACACAGAGCTCATGTTGGGATACTTCCTCATCAGCCAGGCTTGTGCTCTACTCTGTCACTGGCAAGCTGTGGAAATACACAGATGCAATCTGTTGTGCACAAATACTTGTGCTAGCTTCAACATGATCACATACCTCATTAGTTGATAAGCTGATTAACCAATTGACAGAAATGTAACAAAGCAGATAATCAATTATTAGTTTAAACTTAATTACAGCTAGCAGCTTTGTTGGCTGGTTGGTCAGTCCGCATTAATGGTTCCAAGAGACTGAATCCTACTGACTGTGCTGATGCCCTGACTTTTTCCTTGAGCGCCGCTATGACATTGACATTTTTGTTTTAGGTAGGAATTTCCCAGTCAGTTTTTTTGGCCCTGATCTGAATTCCCTTGTTGACCCACCACCCCTCTACATCCCCGGAGGTCACTAATAGGCAAACCATGGTCCTGGTCATGACCCAGATGCTGCCCTATCTGCACCCTGATCTACAACCGATAAACTATTGAGAATGATCAAATTATAACGGAGCGTTTCTATTTTAATTGGCACAGCATTTTTAGCCTTTTATGGCACTGGTTTAGCAGCCTGCGAAACTCAAAGACCAGCATATGTTGTAAATCATCTGACGTGATGCCACTGAGCCAGTCAAACCACTGCATTCTGGTGGCAGCCTCGAGCTCAATGAGTATTGTGTCCACCCCGTTTAGGCCTTTGCAGCAGCCCAGGTTAAATTCCATCCCCATTCTCTCTCCCTGTGTCCCATCACTGCACTGTAATAAAGGCAATACAAGCCCCCAAAAAACCTTAAAAGAAAAAATAAAATGAATGCATTTCCAGAAGCACTGCTACTTGCATCAATAAGTGAGATACATGCACATACAGGAAAGACGAGTTAGAGAAGGAAGTCAGAGAAAAGTAGACCGCAAAACCAGAGTCTTTAGCTTTTCTGAGATGCTGAAGTAGCAGACAGATTTGTAATTGGAGTCCCAACCCTTTGTCAGTTTTGTCTTGGATTTATAACATTCTCAAAACTATATAGCGAAGGGCAGTGGGGGTCCTCCTTTTACAAATCAACAAATCGCCACCACTAAATACTAATACGATAACAAATATGTGATCACAGTTAAGCCTCAGCTGTATTTTGTGTTTTGCTAACATGCTAGCCTAAGATGATGAACATGGCACCTGTTAAACATTAGCAAATTAGCGTGTTCATCTAAGTAGCATTGCACTCGTATATCATTGTCAAACTCATGACGGACAGTTAAAAGAAGGATCAAAATCAGTGCAGCAGAACCGGAGATGTTGTCTTCGGTATCCCATGCATTCTTTTTCCTTGTCAAATCTTGGTGCCTACATTTCCCACAATGTAAATTGACGACAGACGGTCTGGTCAGAGATCTGGGTGTGTTATGCTAGTACCCGCTGTAGTACTCTCCAGCACCTACTGAAACATAATTTTTCCTCCTTAGAAACGGGAACAGCCCATTGGTTTGACAGCCCATTGTTCCGACCATATTAAACTCATTGTTCCGAAGTCTGTTCCGAAATCATCATGATGCCCTGTGGTTAAGGTCTGGTTAGGTTTAGGCACAAAAACCACTAGGTCAGGAAAAGATCATGGTGTGGGTTAAAATGAAAAAGAAAGTGACAAACACATAAGCCGTGAGCCTGCTCCACCTCAAGCCGGTCGCGGCGCACCATACGCCCGCCGCGAGCCGTTCAGCACCGCAGACAGTCGGACTAATGGGATGTCGAACCAATGGGCTGTCGAACCAATGGCATGGACCCCTTAGAAACATCGCTAAGGTACGACCACTTCTAAATGAAAAAGATGTAGAGAAATTGATTCATGCCTTTATTTCAAGCCAACTTGACTAGGCTACTGTACCGCACTCACTGGCCTCCAAAAAACACCTCTAAGAGACTTCAGCTCATTGAAAACTCTGCAGCTCGGCTATCAACCAGAACCAAGAGGAGAGAGCACATCAGGCCAGTCTGAGCTGCTCTGCACTGACTTCCTGTTACATTTAGAATAGATTTTAAGCTCCTCCTCCTTGTATACAAAGCCCTACATGGACTGGGAGCTACATTGCTAACTCCCTTGTTAACTATTTGCCTCCAAGAACACTGCGATCATCTGCTGCTGGTTTATTGGAGGTTCCCAGCAAAAGCCGGAAGAAGATCAGGGATGCAGTCTTTGTAAGTTAAGCCAAAGCTATGGAACACACTACCCATAGGTATTAGAGAAGCTAGCTTGCTAAATATTTTTAAAATAAATCTTAAAACGTACCTGTTCACTTAGGCCTTTAACTAGCTCCGACTTTCCTCTTTTTGACGCTTCACGCTGCTGCAACTCTTTTAAAATCTTACTTGATTTTATGATTTATAGTTTTACAACTCTATGATTTTATGAATTAGTTAATCCACGTTTTAAACTGTTTTAAATGTCCCTCTGTATTGAATTGTCTTGTCTGTTTTATGTCCATTATGTCGACTCTCATGTGAAGCAATCAGTGCTTATCCTGACCTTAATGTATGAAATGTGCTATATAAATAAAGTTTATCATTATTATTGTTATAAACAAAATGAATGAATGAATTCCTCTTTAAGGTTATGCAAACACAATGGTCATGGTTTAAAAAAAAATGAGAGTGAGCTCTAATAGCAGGTTTGTTACAGGAAGCAAAGTGTAGCCTCCAACATGAAGGTCAAACATGTTGCACCTCTACATCTTTACTTTCTGCCTCGCTACATGACGGACACGCCACGCCCTGCACTGGCACTGACGTAACATAATTCCTCAGGATTCTGGGATGTTTCAAAGAGAAGACTTTTAGACAGTTTGCTGGACAAAATAAGTCAAAAATTCACTTTTCTCTCACATCTAACTGACAAAACAATTTTTTGATGATGAAAAAAACATCAGTTGCAACCCTAAACATAATGTACAAAATGCACTCATGCGCACTGCTTCTCCATCCTCCCCTTCACATCAGCCACCTTTCTAAAGACTCACTCACAAATTCCCCAACAGGGTAATCTCTATGTGTCTCATACTGTACCAGGCACAGGAGCAGAAATCACCAGCGTGGGCCAATACTTAGCGAAAACCCTGCAGTCCTCGAGAGGGTGGCTGGGGCTGAAGCCACCGGAGTATGTGCTTTAAATTTAGCCTGAGAGGAGGAAAGGGCAGCTACTGTATAATAAGCAGGATAAGAGAATAAGTTGAACTTTGACCCCGGCTCCCTTTATAGATGAGAGCGGCGACCTTGGGAGGGTGAGAGAGGAGATTGATGACAGCCATTTTGTTTAATGAGCTCACAGGAGAACCGCCCCTCCCTCTGAAGGGAGGCCAGTCGTCTCCCGCTCAAGATAGGAAAGACAAACATCAGTGTGATCTGCAGTGAGGCCACCTCTCTGCATCCTACCTTGTACACATTAATTACAACAGGATCAAATTTCCTTCCATCTGCGTCTAAAAATAGTAACACATATGGGTGATGGTGAGAGTCCGTGCATGCGAAATGGCTGATCCAATGAGAAACAGGTTGGATTACAGAACAAGATGTGGTTCAATATGACATACGTTACATTTAAAGTCACCTACACGTGGCCTCTTTAAATTCCTTTAACTGGACTGAGTGATTTTCAACTTTACAAACAAGACGCCGCACAAAATGCCTTCAGCATCCCCACACGCCACCCTTGAGTGCCTCAAACAGAAGTCACTGGTTGATGGTAAGATAAAAGGTCGCCATGGAAACAGTTCTGAGATGCGGCCACCATGGGGAAAAACGTGAGGGAAACACAGAGGAAGGGAATGGGAGAGATGAAAACAGAGCTGGTGTGAGACAAGAGAGGGAAAGCTAGGTGGAGGAAGTGAGAATGAAACCTGCAGGATCCAAAAAAAAAAAAAAAAAAAAAAAAGAAACAACGTGACGGAGACCGAGTGTGAAAACCGCTGAGGCAGCCAGAATGTCACCGCCTGCTGTAGCCTGTGCTCATGGGAGATCATCTGACCTCACAATCTGGGTTACCCCCACATCAGAAGGAGGAAATAAGGGGACCATAAGGAAAGACAGATCATGCGGGGTGATCATTTGTTTCCCACTTTTGTTTTTATTTCCATCTCCCTCTCTTTGTTCTGGAGGGAGGGAGAGAAAGAAGGAGAACACTTGGGTGTCCTCTTTCTTTCATCTTGTCTCCGTCTTACCTGGAGCAGTGCAGTTCTTAGATTCCTCTCTCTCCTCTTCCTCCAGGCTGCTGTTGTCCATTTCCTGCAGTAGCCTCCTCCCTCCCCATCTCTCCTGGTCGCCGCTGCTGTGGCTGGAGACATCGAAACCTGGAGGATGTTTGTCACAGTGAAAAGTCTACTTTCAAAATAGATTCAAGGACGTTCCAGTGCAGCTGGATGGGGCGATTTCAGACACAAAACTTGCAAAGATTATGATCTATATCAGTTCACTGCATGTCACACTGCACAATAACTTGCTCCCCATTTATGTCACATTGTATAACATCTGAACTGAGACGTGAGGAGGTGCAATGAGCGCCTGGTGAACTGAATCATAGTGCTTCAATGTACATAAACACAACAGATCGAGGCATCCATCTGTGTCTCCTGTTTTGAAGTAGAAAACAATAAACCAGGTTAGACCATGTGCCGGTAACTCTGCATCACAGCAGAGGAGGAGGAGGAGGAGATTTAAAAGCCAGTCAGGGAAAGAGGGCAACATGAAATGCTGGTTTTGCAAATGGAGTTTGAGGCGAGCATGTCCCTGCGTTCCACATCGAATTTTTACTGTCAGTACGTACTGCAGCTTCTCTTGTAAAGTACGCACAGAGTATGCAAACAACTGGGACATACTTCGTCATAACACTGCGCTTTGAAATGTGACCCTCTTGCTTAACACTGTCACTTAACGTTACCTTGGCTATAAAACAAAACGCCATTCCTCGAGCACATCCGAGACAGAAGTGAGCCCGCAGAGCTCTGCTGTGGTTACTTTGCAGTGTTTGAAGTTGTAACTTTTATGTAATAACTGCACACATTGTAGATTTCAACATGTTCATGACAGTAAACTTCTCTGTCATTGTTATTTTCATAGTTACGTCTTTTGTTGTTGTCTATCATCACTTAAATAATTCCTATTCCTATTACTACATTTTCACTTCAATGCACTGTCATCCATCATTGCAGCTTCTGTCATCTGTCTGCAGCTCATTCGATCTTTTTCTGCACAAAGGATTGTGGGTCAGGATAGAGAGAAATGCATGCTGTCTTGCATACTGCAAAATTTTAACAGTTATCGTAGCACATCCTGGTATTTCTGGCATACTGCATTTGACATACCATGTATTAGGGCGTACTAAATCCTTTTTCTGGCATACCAAATATCATAGTAGTATGGGTATTGGAATGCACAGTGTTTTTAGCTGAAGCATTACGCTCGCTCGCCACTTGCGCATCATGTCATGACATCCTTATTTTGCTGGTTTGTAAATCAGGGTCACAGCAACAGTCACGTTGCGGGATTGTAGTCCTAGGTTTCATATGACACAGTATCAATGCTGCTTGCCTTTAGCTGCCAAAGCTCTACATTGGCAGAAACACAAGGCTGTTTTCATTACTGATTAATCTGCTGATTAGTTTTCTGATTAATTGTTTGGTCTTTAAAATGTCAGGACATAGGGAAAAAATCTCCATCTCTGCTTTTCAGAGTCCAAAGTGATGTCTTCAAATTGACATTGCTACAATATTGCAGGGCTGACTGTTGGTGCTTTCACAAAATACTTCCACAATAAGATTTTTGATTAATAATCTGTCATATGAATTGAATGACTGGATAATGACAAACAAAACAGCTAGAACATTCTATGTTCGGAAAACGACATAACTTTAGTGTAATGCAGGAAAAGAAAACACTTATGATGTTACAATATCCAAAATCTAAGATGATACCTTACCTCCTATTACAATACCGATATAATGTCAGTGTGTTGACCAGCACTATTTACTTTCATAGAAAAGCAGCACATATTTACATTTGAGAGGCTGAAACTAAGCGGTGTTTGACACTTTTGGTTACAAATGACCTAAATGATAAATTGATTATCAAAAGAGTTGTAAATTAACGTTCTGTGTACTAGGACACACAACCTTCTCCAGGAAATACATAGCACACGCAGTATATTTTAGGGTTGCAACTACTGATTATTTTCATTATGTGACCTGCTCCACAGGCACGCCCCCTCCTGACGCCATGAGTCTGCTGATGCCAACCACCTTAAATTCCCAAGGACCAAGTGCCAAACCGGAGGTGACAGGGCATTTTCAGTCACCACTCCCAAACCACATCACAAAATGCCCCCAAACTGTCAGCATCCTTAAAGGCCCTTGAAACACACCTCTTCAGACTTGGCTTAGCCATGTTTTTATTCCCCCGTCTATTCAATCTATTCTCATTTTTAAGTGTATTTTATTGTCTTATTAAAGAGTTAACAGCTTGGTTTTTTTTTTTGTTTTTTTTTTTTTTTACATATATATCCTGTTATATATTATAACCCTATATATCCCTATGATTATTATGACTATTATTATTTCAATTACCTTCTGACTATTTTCTTGACTGCTTAAATAATTGTTTAGTTGACAAAATGTCAAAAGATTCCTTAGACCCCAATGTGATGTCTTAAAGGGAGAGATCCCAGTTGAGTAGGGCAACATTTTTCTAATGTTATGTTTGAATATGCAAATGAAACATTATCTAATTAAATATGTGCTGATTTGCATCCATTCCCAGGATAGAAGTCTACCACTCCATGAGAAAATACCGTCAACAGCCATAAAAATCCTAAAACCATGATATAGGAATAAAATGTTATATAAATCAGGCTATGATTAATATCTGAACAAGCCCCTCTGTAAAAACCTTAAAAATTTAAATAGGAATAAGACTTGAAAGTTTAGTGTACGTAAAAGCTACTGAAGTTGAATTTGTTTGCCTCAGAGTGAGAGCGAAAACTCAAAAATTCTAACATTTTAATTTTCATTTATCATTGTTGTAGGCCTTCTGTGATTCTCACTTTCTCCAGCTATAAAAATGTGTAGCCTATATGTTACAAGAAAAGACCTTTTTAACATGATTCAACTGCTCTTTCATTGGAGACGGCCATATTGACAACACACTGCAGGTGCCACCATAGACATGGGTGCCACAACATCCACATTTCCTGTTACTTTCACAATAAGAGTGCCCCACTTCCTTTTAACATGTTTATCCTTTTAACTTTATACCATTAGTTGTATAGAGCTATCTGTATTAATGCAACTAAAATGCAAACCTAAGCATATTAACACTATACACCAAATTTCATTTCCTCAACTAAAATGTGGGTCATACCTCCACAGCGGTGGCTGGTCTTGAGTCTCCCTAGCTAGCCTATGAACTCCAAATCCAAAAACAAAAAGCCTCAGCGTACAATAAAGAATGCAATAGTGCTGGGACAGATTTGTCTCCTTTCACCACCACCAGCGCTGCAAAGTTTAACTACCAAATAATCATAAATAGTTCACTGCAGAGTTGTTTCCTTGGGCTAAAACACTGATGAATGCTCATTTAGACCTATTAGTAATGAGGACTTAATGGGCTGTGCTACCCTCATTATAAGGCTCAAACATGTTTTGCGGCTCCACACAGATTATTTTTGTGATTTTTGTCCAGACATGGCTCTGTTGATAGTAAAGGACCCCTGCACTAGAGTCATCATTTTAACTAATAGATACCACCATGAAACTTGAGGGGTTGATTACCTACACTGAGACAATTATTTTTTGTATTACAAGTTTTCTGATATTGTAGATTTAAATATGCAAATGCAGCATTATCTAATTAAATATGCATAAAAACAGGAATCTGAAATAAAATAAACTCCATAATGTGTTTTTTGGACATTTACTTCCCACTAGTCTAAAAGAAGACATGTTATGGAGGCAATATAGCCCAAAATCTCAAAATTCACCAGTGCATGAAAAAACTACGATTTCACATATTGTTTTGCTTTACAATAAAACCAAATATATTCAGTTTACAAAGTGTTTGTGTGTGGAATTTGCATGTTCTCCCTGTGTCAGCGTGGGCTTTCTCGGGGTACTCTGACTTCCTCCAACAGTCCAAAGACATGCAGGTTAATTGGTGACATTGGTGAAATCATCCGTAGGTGTGAATGTGTTATGTGTTACCACATTAACAAAGTAACTTTTATAATCATGAATTAGGTTTTACATTTCTATGTTTAAGTTGCATATTGCTGCAGTTTTGCAGGTAAAAATGTGCATGTCAACCAATTTGATTTATTTTTTATACATCAAGTCGTCTTCTCTGTCACATCAAAGTTTTATTCTTTATGTAATCGTAGTGAACAGCTGGAGGAGTGCACCACAGATGTGTCACTTTGATACCCAAAAAATCATACATTGAAGGGGAATTTCATAATTTTCCAAAACAAAATCCTCTTGAGGGGGTGGAGCAGCAGCAGTGCGGTGCACAAAGTGGGGGCTCCCACTGTGGCTACATCTGCACATTCTTCAAGAAAGCAGCAACAGCAATGAATTCATTTCATACTTCAGAGAGCCCAGCAGGAGCACTCTGCCCTTTCCACCCTGCCAACCACAAGTCTGGCCTAAGAGAGGGATTCAAATAGAATTAAAAAGCCCAGTTATTCAATAGTCCTCGGGGCATGGCTGAACTACTCACCTGGCCTCACCTTCACTACACCACACACAGCAGCTACAGCAGCTACAGCAGCAGCAGCAGTGAGGTTTGCGTGCCAGCGCTCTACTGTTCCTTCCCTCCTTCTATCTTTCGCTATCTTGCACACGGGAGAGAAGAAGAGGAGTGTGGGAATGATTAATGCACCACTGCGAAGAGGCGTCGAGTGCTCCGCTTCCAGCTCCACAACATCAAGCTCAATTTAGCAGAACTTCATTAAGCGCATCATAAATAATCAACTTTAATTGATATTCCGGCAAGCTGATTAAGAGTTAACAAGAACACAATGGGGACAAGGGAAATGCATTAAACACCCCGGCGTTGTCCCTTGTTCAACTCTAATTTTGAGCACATGCAGAGAGCAGCACTGTTGCATTTCCATGTAACCAGGATACGCAGTGGGGAGGAAAGAAGGGAGAAAAAAACGAGTCCCACTGATGATGCACAAATCATGAGTGTATGAATATTCATGCAGGCCTTCTGTCCATAGAAAGTGATAAATACATCTCACTTTAGCTGACGCTGACTCAGTAATCAAGTGGAGTGTTGGGAGGCACAGTCAAAGACACATAAAAAGGGAGCGAGGAACATGCAGACGTCGAGTCAAGTGGTACAGATGTTGGCTGTGAGGGAAGCAGTTATTCATTAACTGGGTTTCATCTGATTGTATTTCAATGCAATTCATTTAACATACATGTCAGAACAGCAGAGTTGGAGAGCGAGGCACATTTGCAGTGCGCCACAGAGGTGTAGGCCTATACCCTGGGGCTCATTGCCCTGATTTCACCACTCTGCAGCTACAACACCTGAACATACAGGAGCCTCTGCGTCCCTCAGCCCAGAATAGTCTCCCATAGATAAAGCTCGGATGGATTTATTGTGCAGCTACCTGCATGACAGCACACCTTGATGCTCTGACGCACATAGGAGAATATTTTAGGTTGAACTGGGGTAACTTTTTGGGCACGTTTTAACAGGATTAGACAGTGCGTGTGCTTTTGATACAGTCATCTTACCCTGTAAACATTGGTGCTGGTTTCCAGGGGGACGTAGGGGACACAATATTGAGATCATGTGCATTAGACCCTGTTTTGACAAAGTTAAAGCATTTACACTATAAATTGATGCAGAAAAAGCACACATCAGTGATGAAAAAAGTCATCAAAAAGCAGGAAATTAAGTGTTTGATGCCTGAAATTGTCTGGCGGAGAACCTCACACCACTATGACATATGTACCCCCCTCAATTTTGAAAATGAAACCTACGCCCTTGCCTGTAAATGATATGGAAGACACCAACAGGCTGTCCCAAAGACACAACATCACAGAGCCCTAACCACACTTCATTTAGACACTGACTTGATGTGTCAAACTATGCAGGAATATTCAGACTAACAAGTGACAACAGGAAGATGCTTTAAAGTAGATACAAGGGTGGAGGTTTTGGTTCAACACACTGTAGGTTTGAGGGTCTTGCACCTAATTTCCTGCATCCTGGTGAGGTTTAGGCACCAATTTCTGCATTTTAAGCTCAATTTATGGTCAAAATGTAAGCAATTTGGCCAAAATACTGGAAAGTCCTCTGCTTACGTCAGGTCTTTATTTGGGGGATCAAATGCACATGCTCCAAATACTGAGGGGGATGTGCCCCCCGCAGCCCCCAAACATCTACACCTATGAGTAGATGGTTTTCACAATGCAGCTGCCTTAAACTAATCTTAATGTCTCTTTACCAGCACAGTGCAGCTGTTAGGTGACAATAAAGAGACTACACTGGAGAAGTATAATATACAGCAATGAAACAAACAAGCAAACTACTAGAAGGAATTCAGCTCTCCTTTCCCCGTATCCCATCGCTCCGAGCAGGGAGCAGAACAAATGGCTAAATCCTCACCTGAATTTTCCGCTAAGTAGGAAAAGCCCTTCACGACCAGGAGCAAGCCTCCGAACAAGCATATCTGGATTAAAACCAACTCCTTTCGTCTTTTCCGCCTCGCTTTGACCTTCCTCTGGCTCGGCATCACTTGCGTCGGCCGATTCCGGAGTCGGATACCCGGCAGAGACATCCCCTCTACCGCTGCCACATCCATGCGGATCCCCGGAGTAAACACACACACACGCTCACACACACACACTCACACACACACACGCAGGCAAAAAAAAGCGCAACCTCCTTTAATTCCCAGGGAATAACTGACTTATCTCCCGGGAATGGATGTGAAAAGTAACAGGGGATGGGTGTCCGAGGAGCAGGAGGGGGATGTTTAACAAAAAAAAAAAAAAAAAAAAAAAAAAAGTTGGATCTTGGTACCGCCGGGATGCTGCGGGCTGTTCGGTCAGCGTCAGGCTGCTGGAGGAGCCGGGTTTAACCTCTTAAGTCATGTCCGAATGTGGCTTTGGAAGTAGTAAGGCGGAGGACTGCTGCACGAGCCCTCCATGGAGGCGTCCGTCTGCTGAGTGCTGAGGCACAGAGACGCGGGGAGAGCGCGAGAGGGTGCGCGTGGGCATGCACGCTCACATTGACCGAAGTGAAACCCAGGTCAGAAATCTGTATGTTCATATACTGGGAAATGCTTTTAGTGTGTGTGTGTGTTTGAGGAATATAAACCCACGTGACACTGGATTTATTTATGTTTTAGTGTTTATGTTACTGAATGTAAAGTCAGTGTTACGGTGGAGCATGATTAAAGCTGCATTAGGAGATTTTATGACCCCTTTTAAACAGGCTGCAAACATGACATGCAACACATTCTCGCTCTGACCTCGACACATATGGACGTTTGGTCATGGACCATCCACGTCCACATATGAAGTGCAAGGTACCATGGGTGCTTGGTTGTTGACGTTCTGGGACGCCATGTCAAGTGAAAGTCATTGTCTCCTGGACCTACCCACCCCAGTCAGACTTTCTCCGCCCTAACTTCCGTCTTTGTCCTGCCGCATTTCCCCCTGACACCGCTGAGCACCATTAAATTATAATGGCAACCACCCGCATGTAATGCCAACTTTGAAGGATGCCTTTGTTCGTTGGTTTCTGATGCCGCAAGTCACTGCCAGAGTGCCAGATTTCGATGACTTCAGAGTGAGACCGCGCTCAACGATAACATTTTATCTCATAAAGTTAACATGGTGTACATGTTGGCAAAGCCGACTGACCTGGGGTCTTGTTTATAAAACAATACGTAGGATCTGTACTAAAAAGCCAAAAATGGTGTGCGCCAAAAAATACTTGACAATTTCCACAGTCAGGCTTCCACTTCACGATCTGCGTCTCCAAAACGTTCGTCAGCATGGGTCAAAGTTTCTCCCAATAAGTCTGTTTTTAAAGATAACAAATTTTGCGTGGGAAGTGGCGTACGCCTCTTTCAGGCCTCGTTTTGCACAAATGAAATGTTTATAAATGAGACCACAGGGTCGTTGGCATGGAGTCAACACATGGAGGCAGTGCTGAACCTAGCACATTCGGCACCATAGTCAGGCTTCGTAGTACTTGAGTTCTCAATCTCAACCCCAAGCCCAACGAGTCCCAAAAAGCCCAACAAGTCGGACCAGGTTCAGTATTTTATGATGATCTCGGCTTCTGGTTTGAGCTTCAGCTCACTTGGGTCTGTTTGGTTCGGGTTGTAATTTTTCCAGCCTGTTGAGATCCCCACTTTATACTAGAAATTGTACTAATAATAATGATGGCACTTTGTTAAATACATTTATGATTACATTTTCTGTTGTGGACGGTGGTGTGTGGTTGCCTGTCATAGCATAGCATTTTTTAAATGTATATTTTCATCAGTATCTCCTCCTGAGACCCAAACTTTTGTTTGGTATGCATTAATTTCTCCTAGCTATTTAGCGTCAGTAGGACCTGTATCTGTACATAAAAAAACCTAAACATTGTCAGTGATAATTAAGTCCCAGTGTCCTCAAACGAGACGATAATAAAATCCCAACGTCCTCAGACAAGTACTTCCTCATTAACAGGTCTTAGTTTGTTACTGTTCCTAAAACTGGGCAAATTTGTTGTCATATCAAACTACAAACATTATTTATCATAAGTTTCAACCATAAAACGTGATCAGGTTTTGGACCTTGTCGACTTTTGTGTCTGGATTGGCTGCAGACGGACTTGGCAGAGATGGCTGCCATCTTGTTTTTACATGGATAAGTGTATTGTGCGGGTGGCACAGTTGTGTGGTGGTTAGCACTCTCGCCTCACAGCAAGAGGGTTGCTGGTTCGATCCCGGGCGTGGGAGCCCTTCTGTGTGGAGTTTGCATGTTCTCCCCGTGTCAGCGTGGGTTCTCTCCGGGCACTCCGGCTTCCTCCCACAGTCCAAAGACATGCAGATTGGGGACTAGGTTAATTGGTAACTCTAAATTGTCCGTAGGTGTGAATGTGAGTGTGAATGGTTGTTTGTCTCTATGTGTCAGCCCTGCGATAGTCTGGCGACCTGTCCAGGGTGTACCCCGCCTCTCGCCCGATGTCAGCTGGGATAGGCTCCAGCCCCCCCGCGACCCTCAAGAGGATGAAGCGGTTAGAAGATGAATGAATGAATGAAAGTGTATTGTGCACTTACTACGACTAGTTGGAGCAAAAAAGCATGAACAAGGACAAGTCTTAGTTATGCAGAATACAGTATAAGGTCAAGTAAACCCAACATGTGATGTCCTCATGCCAAACTTGACAACATGAACATTTTAAACGGCTCCTTCTGTGTTTCCTGTTGAAATGTTTTGCAGTGTATGTGAAGGACATCAGAGCTGCGTTCAGCCTGGACAAAATGCAAAACATTTGTATGTTGAAACAAAAATGGTCGTGTGTTAAACACCCTGCGCACTGCCCTTTAGAAAGGTGGGGTTTAACTCAGTTCAATTTAAACGGGCTTTATTGGCCTGGGAAACATGTTTACATCACCAAAGCAAGTGTGAAATATAAAAGAATATGAAAGTACAACAGCAACTAGACATTTATTCATACACATGTGGCTGCTGACTGGGTAACTTCTCTGACACACCCACCAAACGAAAGGAAACGTACCTTAGAACTAGTTGGAAACCAGGAAACATAGCAAAACTATGCAAAGTGTTTTGACATTGAATGTGTCACTGACAGGAAGTTAACATGGACCCAAGCTGCAATGCAAGGGGGCATTGAGCATATTTGAATAATTAAGAGTGTGTGTCCCCCCAGTATATAACTACTGCCTTGTTACTGACCCATCCAGCAGACACAAAGCAACAGTGGTATTCTTTTGGAATTGTGTCACAGGCCACCTATTTTTCATTTATATATGTTTTATTTTGAATTCACAAAAGTCACAAGATGCACCGTGAGTTCATGTACAAACCACACTTGAAGTATATTGACAAGATAGTGTAATATAGAATACATAAAAAGTGATTTCAAGCATGCCTCAAGCACAAACTGTCCTTATTTAAGATATGGTTCATTTTTTATTTGGCTCGACTAAATTTTGACAACAGCATGTCAATAAAATACAGCGTGTTCAACTCAAATGAAATTAAAATGGGGGGGGGTGTCAAAATTGGAAATTGTTTGCTCAAGGTGAAAAAAGATGTGTGCCTTTCACTGCCCTCTTCTGGGAATGTCTTTTATTGATTTACATTGCAGCAGTCTGAACCTGGAGGCTGAATAATATAAAGTTTTGTTTGAGGAGCTGCATCAGCTGTCTGGTAACCTCACTAGGTGTTTTGGACTAACACAACTCACCCGTTCAAAAACACACAAATCCTGTGGGCAGCAGCCAAACGCTACAGTGACGCTTTCCAGGCCGAGTACATCTCCCACAAATGATAGCAATAGTAATGTTATCGTTCCAAAATACATCAATATCTCAGCCAAAAGTGAACATGACTAGACAAGTCTCTGTTTCTCCTCAGATATTTGGTCTAAAATAAGAGCAGGAACTCTCACTGCAGCAAATCATCCATCAAGCCCAGGACAGATTAGGTGTAGTATTTTCTTTGGCTGCACTAAAGTAGTTTAGGTCATATGGATTGATTTCACTTGTGCCTGCTTGTACACCTTCTCGCTGCGTATCTGTGTACACAAAACAGAGACGGTAGATTCCGCAGCATGTCTGCCATCTGTGTAACGATTTGAGTGAAGCAGAACTTTAGGATAATGGATAATACTTTCTCCTGGCCAAGTGGGTTTCTTGATTGTCGGGCCTGAGGTTTCATATAAATAGCACTGGACACTTTCCAGCAAGGATGGAAAAAGTGGTTGGGGCTCTAGGCAACTGGTTTCATTGTGCTTTTTTAACCCTTAGGAGCGTGGAGCTTAGAGTGGTTAAATAAAAGACGAGAAAGGGAAGCAAAGCAAGAGATGTGACTGAGAGCTGCGCGGCATTTATCAAAGAAAAATAATCCACACGTGTCCATGTGCATGTTTTTGCCGAATAAGACAAGCACACCTATTTTTAGCCTCATTTATGGAAAGAAAACTTTACGTGACTGGAGATCTTAAAGCTGCCATGAAACCTGCCCTGTCTCGCTTGCAAAGGGAGCTCGAACTGTGCATGGAGTTACCAAACAAGATGAATTCCCAACCTCTCAGAGGCACACAAAAGAAGAAAAAAAAATGCAAGGGGAAGGAGGCAAGAGGAAGGAGGAGGGAGGGCGACAAATTAAATCCAGTTAAATTGTTTTTCCATAGCCAGTGGGCTTGGCAAAGGACTCTCACACACGCACAAGATGTAAGATAAGTTGTAGAGAAGACAAACCAGAAACAGTGTGGCTTCAGATCTAAGAGAATGCCTGGAATTTAACCCACTTTCCCATGTCTGACTGACACCGCGCCCACTGCCCTGCCCCGCAGCCCAGCGTGTCCGCACAAAGGCACACAAACAGCCGCGCCGCTTTCAAACACACGCAGGTGATTCCATAGATAGACAAACCTTGTACATCTGCCCTGCTCAACACTCCCTGTTCTCACCCTGTTACAGCTGTAATCAATTGCAGCCCTCTCAGATGTGTGGTACAGTACATCAATAATCCAAGGCCCCACACTCTACTTCCTCCTCTATTACTGTAAAGCCTGTCTGGCATTGGGATCACAATGCAGTCATTGCAGAGGAGAGCTGCAGTTCTCACCCAATTTTGAAGCAGCACTAAGGCTGGCTAGCTAGCAGACATATTTGGGTCATGTCTTCCTCTCCGAGAGCTCCGAAGTCCGTGAGCTCCTCTCCCTCGCCTGCTGCTCTCCACCACAACATGGAGAAACCTCAGCTCAGCACCAACAGAGGGAGAGAGAAAGGGGGTGTGGGGGGGGTATGGTATGGTATGGCCAAGAATAGCTTGCTGAACGAAAAAAAAAGGAGCTAAAGTTGGGACAGTATAGACGGGCCAGGTGGTGATGCTGACAGGAGAAATAAGGACAAGCATCCCTGCATTTGCATCACACCAAACAAGAAGACGACGACAGTGGAAAAACACACGAAACACAGCATGGATCACTTTCTCTGTTGACATTCTTTATAAAATGGAATACATTCAGATCTGTCATGTGACAGAAGGACAGCGTTATAATCAAAAACATTAATAAATAGTAGATGTGTTTTTGTGAGGCCAGAGTTCGCCCGTCCACTCTGGTGTCAATGGCGAAGCACAGCCGGCTCCTCTCCACAGAGGCAAAGTACATGTAAGTGAGATAAACTGACTCGTAGTCACAGAGACGAAACTACTCGATCCTAGACATTAAATCGACTACAGCTGAAGTGAGCAGTGTGGCACTGTCTCTCCCTTCCACAGACGGTATATAAAGATGGAAGAAGCACCTCCATTTCCTTCAACTGTACAAAAATGAAGCCAAAATATCCTGGATACAGGTGGTGCCATCTTGCACTTTTGGAGCCAGAGTCTGAGCAGTAGTGATCGGGAAGTGAAGCCGCAGTATCGAGGTCCCACCTGACTCAGCACCATTGGCCCAACTCACTCGCAAACATGTCGATTGACACACACAGCTATCAATAAATATATCAAACCCCCTTTTTATAGCATCAAATATCCAATTAAAACCAAACTTACCAGAAAGACAAACACTTAAATCAACATAAATCAACTCAATAAGAATGACCTAAAATGACAGAAACCATCGTTAGAAAAAAAAATTGACGCTACTTTGAGCTCTCAGTTTGGACTATGTCCTGTCCGCTAACATGGAGGTGGCTGGGTTTGTGGCATCTACTGCAGCCAGCCACCAGGGGGCGATCAAGACGTTTTGGCTTCACTTTTGAGTAGCTGTCATGTCCTCCATCTTTATATATAGTCTATACTACCTGCAGTCAAAACGATCATTTCTTCTGTGAGGGTCTGGTGGGGCAACTGTCTAAAGACATTCAGGTCTTTACTTTTTTAAGGTCCAACTGAAATCACAACTATCATATGTTTTTAAGATCATCATCAAATCATATTAAATCAAATTCATTTATAGAGCACTTTTAAAAAACAACCAGAGTTGACCAAGGTGCTGTACAGTAAAAGTTACTAAATGAACATAACATGGTAACCACAAAGAGTAAGAGAAATAGCATAACAAACCCCCAAAAACATGCTCAAATCCCCAAGTATAAACTAAAATAAAGCAAAGATCTAAAAGTAAAATATGAAAGATAAAACCTTGAGGACAATCAAAGGTCTTTCATGTTAGAGCGATTTTTAAATGCACTGCCAATATTCTTTAAAACACTGAAGGAATTAAATATGTAAGATACGTACATCAGAAATGCTTCTTTAGTCGGTGTAGGTGTTTGATTCACAAGTGAGTGGGCAGAGCAGCAACCGCAGAGAAAACAATGCAAACAAACTTCTGTTGGTAACCCTAGTTACTAGCTAAGGACAAATATTTTGTTGGCAAGTGTATTGACGAGTAAAGATAACAGCATTTTGCATCCAAACTGTCCAATGTTTCCATTTACAGGTACGTTTATAAGCAACAACAGCTAACTAGCTGGCCTGCTAACTGATGTTAGCATGGCCCTCACTCCATGACAGATGCATGCTTGTTTGCTAAGCTAGATATGTAGAGACTTACAGAGCAGATCTGTGTTTCAGTTGGACCTTGAAGGGGCTCAATGCGAAATTCAGAGCATATGAGCTGCACATGGTTCTCAACATGGAGGTGGCTGAGCCGGCGGCTGGAAGCTAATGGTGCTAGCTCCATAAACAATGCTAAACAACAACAATGCTGACAGAACTATTGGTGTCAAAGCTTCCGCAGCGATGCCAGCCTGATATCAGTGGTAAACGCCACATAAGTGCAGTGTAAAGCAAGGCAATGAACTAGCCAGTAGGAAACAGACATGCACCAACATGCATGTGCAGCCGGACGGGCTTACCACAGCAAACCACAGAGAAGCTCGGATTAAAACACACACAGAGGTAGCGTGACTTTATTCTATAGTGGTTTGCTGCTATACTAATGCCCTGAATGTCACATACAGAACCTTTAAAACAGTCCATCGAAATAGGTACAATAACCTTTAAAGATACACTTTATACATGAAACGACTGTATATCAATTTTGAGGTGTCACGGGTGCAATAGATGTGGCAGTCATATGGCTGTTACTGATGTTCTGATGTAACTGATATCACTGTCCTGATGTTCTTGTGCCTGTACCATAAGCCAAGGACTTGGAGCTGAGTTATACTCCAGGGTTGGTGCCATGTCTCTAAGCAGAGATTAAGTGGGGACGGCGGACTGAGAGTGAGACGGGCAGGGGAGACTCTGAAAGAGAAAGACAGACAGAGACAGAGGCAGAGCTAGATGGAGGTAGAAACACGGAGAGGCTGTAAGAAAAAGACAGTAAGAGAGCACAGAAAGCTGCTCTGCCACACAACACAGAGCTGCTGATGTCTGCTCCCTTCCTATGCACCCTTGTTCAATCTCCCCTCATCAATCTAAGAAAACTGGGCACTGTCTTTTGGTTAGACTTTGCTTATTTACTGTACTTTGCTAGACTTTACACCAAGCCAGTCCTGTCTGATTCTGGAGGAGAGAAGCCAAGGACACCAGCAAGGGGATGATGCTCTGCGACAGGCAAAAAGAATCCTGCTGATTCCCAAAGGAAGGAGGACAGTCCACGATCCGGTGTAACAGTCACTGAGGATTAAGGCCTTCCTGAGGAAACTGGGCTCACTGTTCTGTCCCCTGTTTGACATCTGCACAAAAGGAAACAGAAGAGAATCACTTTGGTTTCAGGCTCTTCTCATTTGTATAGTCATTAATCAATAATCATCTAGGTAAGGTATCAAAATTAAATAGCCATGTTCAATTATATATTAGTCGGAATAGGAAACAGGAAAAAAAAAAAAAAAAAAAAAAAAAAAAAAAATATATATATATATATATATATATATATATATATACAAAAACACATTAAATCTCGCAACAGGAATCTGTCACTGCAGATCCCATTGAACATTCACAGCATCATATTTAAGTATCAGCTCATCATTCAGACCTGAGGGGACAATGTCTGCTATGTGAAGATCCAAAAAGAGGGAGAAATGATACAGAGATATATAAATTGATCCTCTAATGATGAATTATCTTCTATTCCCTGGGTATTTGTAATTTTATGTTATCTATTTTTTTGATAATCTTTGCACATTGTCTTCATCTTGTGTATTTTTCTATATTGACCTTTTTTTTTTAGATAAATTCTTCTCCTATTTTCTATTCCTACTAATATATGATTGAATTGTGATAACCTACTGCCTTTTTAAATTTATATGTGTAGGGCAGCCTAAACAGTGAAATTATAGAAATTCTAGAAATGAAATGTCCATCTTTGATGGTGTGAAGTGCTTTCATGTGCACAGACTGTGACACTGATCGTTTGGCAGGCCACCCAAGGAGATGTTGACTCTTTCTGTCCTGTATATTATTTGCTCCTATGCTTTACCAGAGCTATGTTCAGCCCCAGCATAGCAGAACGTTCATTTAAACGAAAATGGTGGCGTGTTGAACACCCTATAGTGTTACCCAAGCACACTGCCTTTGAGTAGGGTGGGGTTTAATTCAATTCAGTTGGCTTTAATGGCATGGGAAACTTATAAGTAAGTAAGTGTGTAAAATTTATTTATATAGCGCTTTTCATAGACATAGGTCACAAAGTACTTTACAAGGACACTTACAACAAGAAAGAAAACATAAAGACAAAGTAACTACATGAGTCACGAAGTTAAAAGTGCAACATTATTTGCACAAAAAAAAAAAAAAAAATCACAATACACAGCAACAATACACAAAATATGACTAAAATACAGATCTGGTACAGACAAGTTACCCAAACGCCTGTTGAAACAGGCTGCCCACGAGTCAGAAGATCATAAGGGAGCAGGCAACATTCTAAAATGTAGGTGCTACAGCTGGAAAAGCTCGATCACCATGTGTCTTAAGATGAGTGTGAATGACAGTCAAAAGATTTAGCGTATCTGATCAAAGAGAGAGTGCTGAAGATTACAGGTGAAGTAGTTTAGGCAACTAAGAGGGAGCCTGACCATGTACTGCTCTGTAAGTAAAAGAAAAGTGTGAAGAAATTCTCTCTTCTCTCGCCTATGAGCATTTCCTCTAATGCACCTGTCTACGAGAAAAAGAAGATGTGCATGACCCTTCACAGTCAACATAAACTGTGTTAATTGATTTTTGAGGGCTTGAAGTTGTTGAACAAGCTAAAAAAACACAAACATATTTTAACCTTGTAAAGTTGTTATGTTAGCAAACAGTTTCAGTAGCACATCTATTTACACATTCAGCAGATAGGGAGCAATGTTAGCATCATTTGGAGCACATTTTTTGTTCAACTTCAACTTCAGAGTGCAAGTCCAATATTCACTCTCCTTTTGTTTCTGTGAGCAAAGATAAGGGTGGGGAAAACCAAAACAACTGGTTGAAAGATGCTAAAACAGTCCGCATAGCTGAGGGAAACTGCAATGTCAGGTTATAGTTTGTTGTGGATTCGTCACGAGTGACAACTTTCACATTACTGTCATTTGATCCATTGTGAAATACTACAAACTTTGCTTAGTGTAGCTTTAAAGAGAAATGGCCTCATTCAGAGCTATTTCAGGTAAACAAATACAAACTCAGTCATAAAAACTGGTCCAAGGGGAAACTGGAATTAGCATTTTACTGTCTGTCAGCAGATTTTCAAAAACAAAAGAAATGTGACTGTGGGGTGTATTAAATATAAAAAAGGCCCAACAGTGTGAAAGCAACCACATAAAAATTTTAAAATGGAAGTTACATCTACTTTCTGAATATATCTCTGACAGGTCTGTGATAGTTAGTTTGCAAACAGTTAGAACAACACTTGACGATGTGGGCTAGAAATTTCTCACAGCAGCCGGCTAAGCAGCAGAGACCTTCGTGTAATCTGTTAATATCAGCATCAGAACATGCAGACAGGAAGGAAGAAAGACCAGAGGAGATAATGGAGGACTGCCACAAATTAGTCAGTCGGAGGAAAGTGCACGCTGCTCATGTTTAAGTCATGCAAAGCAAACCTCGGGAACACCAATTCTCTTTTTAAAACACACAGCCACAAAGCCAAGCAAGCGTGCCGCTGTGTCTGACATCTCTCTTACATCCAAATTTGCCTCTCCCACCTCTACTCCCACCATAGCGTACACATTTCCAGAAATGCTGCGTGTGCACTCCCCTGCTGAGATGAAAAACCAAATAACTCTCCTGACTTCTCAGACTTTTTTTTTTTTTTCTAATTTGCTTCATCTTCTTTCTCATTTCCCCCTCTTTCTCCCATCTCCCCAGATCTGGCTCTCTGTCAGACAAAAAGGCATTATGTAACGAGGTGCTGAAGCCTCCATGTCTTACCCAACATGCACTTGGGGATTACAGAGCATGGGCCCCCTGCAGTAGAAGAGTATGAGATGGGACTACGGGCTTACAAGATCCCACATCGGACAGTGCGTGTGTGTGTGTGTTATGGAGGCATTATAAAACAGACAAAACAGCACCACACAAAACAAACATGCAACCCACCACACTGGTGAATTTAAAATGTTCATACTGGTGTCAGACAATGCGTGTAGACAGAGGAGCAGGAAGTATGGCTGCTGTTAAAGTGCGGTTGCAGTGCCAGTTTGACAGCGTATTCGTGAATGTGTGTGCCTGCCAGAGAGTTCACACAGGGAGAGGAGCTGTGCCACAAGAGCCAGCAGCAGCAGCAGCTTCAGCAGGGACAGCAGAAGGGACACGGAGGGAGCTGACTCAATGCCTCTCCGTCTCTATTCTCCCAGAACTCCTCTGTTTTTTTGCACGGGTAAACAAATACTGAAGGCAAATAACAGCAACCCCAAACCCTCCTCATCCGCGCAATATGAGCCACAGAATGAGAAACAAACTGGTCTGTCTCTCATGAGCATTGCTGAGTTTCACTGCAATGTCAACAATATCAAACAGAGTGGGCACGGACATGAAAAGGGGCAGTGGAAAAACAGAGATGCTGAGGTGAATGTGAACGACACTGCTGTTCTCTTTTCACTGCACATTTTAAGCTCCCATATTACACAATACACCAATATAACTAATGGGAGAGAACTATTTGTGGGGGCAACTGTATTTGTTCACAGCACAAAAGACAAAAAAAAGCGTGCAAAAAGGCACACCTGTACATTTCTGATTATTGTTTCTTGTGTATTCATTTCTCTTTTTACAAATTTCAGTCCAACTGCCACATCTGCCATAAAGTTGAGCTAACAGAAACAAATTTTTAATTCAATATAATGCTTTACAATTATAAATGAGTAGTATAAAAAAGAAGAACAGAGGATAAAGCCTTTTTCAGATATGGAGTCTGTGATATTCATTTCCCCACATGGCAACCTCCAGGGCTGAAAAATGAAGCAAATGCTGATATGCAAAAGACTGCAGCTCCTAAGATGGCCACTTGAGGCTGTCTCCAGAAGCCAGTCAATATCCATAGACCCCAGGCCTCCAGGAGGTGCACTGTGCTTTGAAGCCAATTTTCGTAGTGGCCAAATAGCGGACTCCTCTATCAAGTGATGCCACTGGGCCCAAAAAGACTTTTTCCCATTGACTTACATTGGAAAAGAGACATCTGTGACAACCCCCATGAAATGACTTGTTTCACTATCCAGATTTGATCCATTTCGTCAGGTAACATTTGGAAAGTATAGAGGAGCTGCGAGATCAAATCTTTTTATCTCCAATTAAGTTAGCGAAGCACTAATTCAGAAGTAGCTGGTTTAATGCAGAGGCAGCGCCGATCATCTGGGTGATTTCTCATCACAGATGAAGAGCTTTTTTGGCTTCATGCACCACTGAGCAACTTGTCCTGCTCACAACGTATCCAAGTCTCTTGATACATCCATGATAGACACACATGTTAGAATGCTCAGCTTTACAGCAGAAATAACAGAAAACTTTCTTGGTCTCTACAGGTAGGGGGGTGAGTTTTTGTAGAATGTTATCAAGGCTTTTATTTACACACAATTAAAGATGTGGCAGAAAGGTGGATGCCATCCGTTGACAAGTTGCTCTCACGGCAACAATGTTAAGTTAACTAATGTAAGTAATGTAGTAATGTTATACATGACGTAACCCCCGATTCACAGTGTATAGGCGTAGCTGTGGCGGCTGTATTTCAACGAGTTTTCAGTTTGTGAAAGCTACGCCAAAGGGTCCAGTCTGACCCACGAGATGATTAGACTAAGAGATGGCAGGTTTCAGGAGCAACTTAAACAATGTAAAACTCTGCTTCAGAGGCTTTTCCACTCTGACCAGAATACTGTTCTCTGATAAAACAATAACTACTTACTGTGACCATGTTTAAAGATATTCAACACTGCACAAAATAGCATCAATCAGCAGCTTTAGTTCAACAGAATCTGCATCAGGAAATGTGTGCATAAATGCAAATGTAATGACAGTGAAGAGTAGAGTGAATGTGGAAAAACTGAGACACTGTTGAGACTGCACTTATTTTTCTTCAGACATCTCAGGCTGTTCATCTGCTTCGTAAAAGAACGAACGTCTGCAGAATGAACTTGTAATTCTTTACGAAAAAAAGCGTTGATACTGGAGCTGACGGTACTTACAGGCTACTGTGTGATGGTTTTATTGGTCCGGCCCACCTGAGATCAAATTGGGCTCTATGTGGCCCATGGACTAAAATGACACCTCTGATCTTAAGAGTTCAATATTCAGTTTTTGCATTAAGTACATTTTGTTTTAAGCCTGTTTTCAACTGCCAAAATGCCAAACTCCAGGCTTCTAAACAGGAATCAACAAACCAATAGGTGACATCATCGTGGATCTGACTATTTTGAATTGGCTCATATTTTGCACTTTATGAAACCTCCACTAATATTAGTAAATTATTTTTTTTCATAATTATTATGGAAAAAATACTATGTATAGTGTAAAAGGTTTTGCTTATAGTGATGAACCAGCAGAGAATTGTCACCCAACTCTGCATTTCCCCACAGCTTTATGGAGCTTTAAAGCATCTTTTAATTTAGTATTTTGGTTTTACAGCCCACAGCTTTACTGTTTTGGTTCAGTCTCACCGCTCTCATCAACCTTGTTTCAGCTTGCAGCTGTTCTCAGCAAAAACAAAAAAGCTCTGATAAACACAGTACCTGCTCAGCACCAAACAGCACACAGACACATTAGTAGCTAGCTGGTGAACACTGTGAAGCATTTAGCAGCTTCAGAGTCAGATATTTCCCTCAGGAGCTGATGGGCACGAAAGTGAAGTTAAAAGGAGAGTGAATATTGGACTTAAATTGAGTTGACAACAAACAGGACTTTAAATGAACACTAATGTTGTTCTGTGTCTGCTGGATGTGTTAATGGACGACTGTTAAATAACACCTTGTTAAAAGTGATGACATGTCAATATTGTGTTTTAGGCTTGATGCTCTGCCTCAGAGAGTAATTAAGACATTGTGAAGTGTTATTACAGATCACGTAAGAAGAGGTAACAATATGCACATTTAATATTTCTTTCTGCATATAAACCTTGTGTATACTGAAGCCTTCTGTTAAGGGTAAGACATATTTTGGCCTCAGCTGCAAGTCAGAAGTTACCTGGTTTGAACTACAGAGACTGCAGTTGTCACTTTTATGTAATAGTGACGCTGGCACTCGACTATGGAGGCCCTGAGAGGCAAGGTGATTTTGTTTTGTTTTTTGCAGGAAATGTTGTCCAAAACCATATTTTATCTCCTAGAAAGAAAATACTATCTCCCAAGTACAGGATGTTACTTTGAGATTATCTCCTACATATGAGATATTATCTCCTGTGAATGGGATGTTATTTGATGATCTTATCTCCTACAAATGAGATAACATCCCACACATAGGAGATAACATCTCATATGTAGGAGATAATATCAGGTACGTAGGCAATAAACTTGGTGGGTTTTCACCCACAATTCCTGCAAAATAATCTTTCTCACCTTGCCTCTCACAGCTTTAGTATTTGATGTTAAATATGACCAGATAAACGCGCTACAAGTGACGGCACGTCAAGAAATACCAGCACACTTTGAGCACCCTTCTTTTTATACATGGATGTTTTGAACTCATGCACAGGTATTTTTTCTCCCAACCTTTCTTGATTGTCTACAGTGTACTGACACAACCAAGATAAAAAATTTTGTTGCCCTAAGTGGACGCAGTTTCACAGCAGCCCTGAGACTCTCACGTTGTGTTCACACCAAACTCACGCAAGTTTGAATGCTAGAATATTTTGCTGCATACATGCGAATAACTCGTGTCATTGCTGAATTGATGAATGAACTTCCGACGATACATACTCTACGTCATACATCCCTGGAGGATCTTAATGCTGATTGGCTATCGCGGCACAAATTAGGCGCTTAAGTTCACATTTTTCAACTCTCCTGAGTAAGCTTATGACACAAAATCATGCTACTCACTTAATTCGCAGCTTTAATTCTTGTATTTCATGTTGCGTCCATCGTGCCACCCAGCAGGAATTTGTGTCTAATCACGTCTTTGCATCACTCCCACGAATTGTTAAAGTCATGCTCTGTGTGAACACAACATTAGGCTGATGACATCGGGCTTACCCTGATGACCTAGGGCTCCCTCTCTGATGACACGTCACCATCAGCTCCACTACTGGCGTTGGGGTCCTGTCTGGAACGTAGAGCGCCTTTTTCCCTGCTCGACTCCGAGGGACCCTTGGAGCGGGTCTTCTCTTTCCTCTGCTGCTGCTTCTCCTGCTTTGACAGCTGAGAAAACACAAGAAACAATCAAGCTTCAATTTAATGTGCCGTTATCATGTACGAGCATGTCAATGGATGCATGCCATGAATAATATGGAAATGCTGCCTCAAAAAAGCTCCTGACAACATTTAGGTGCCTCTGGAAAATAAAAGGAATAAAGGAACAATCCCAAACTAGCTTCTCAATTAGCTTCTTATTTTGAGCAATGGGGTTCATTAAAACGGTTTTGTTTATTTCCCTAAGAGATGTCTGTAGTTTTTTTCCTCTAAGCTCTTCTCACTGGTTTGACATGGGAGGGGACAGTTGGTAAAAGGTGATGTCACAAACCTGTGTGTGAATCACATCCATACAGTCCTGCTGGATGAGATTAGCTGAACTTTTGAGTGTTAAATGCTCAAACAAGCTAATTTAATCACAAATATTTTTGGGAGAATATTTCAGACTCAAAGGTATGTTTAGTTTTTCTTTAAGACAAGCAAACTTCTTGCATATTAAGAACACATCCCCTCTGGCTGAACTGTAACTGAAACCTTATCAGTCTGGGGATGCTGCCGGCCCAGTGGGTTGAGACACACACCGTGAACATGCTGCATCATGACTTGCAGATCATGACCTTTGCAGTTTGTTCAGTATTCACCCAAAGGTCCCAACATGCATGAGAATTAGTTAAACTAATTAAACAAAAGAGGAGAAACACATCAGCGCCACAGAAGCAGCACTCCAGATCTGCTTTGTCTTTGTGGACTCACAACCACTTCTATTCTCTCCTCATTTAGAGCTATTCTCAGCCGTCATATGATCACTTCAATGAGTCTTTTGTTGTGACTGCATGCACTGCCTCTCACACACTCCAAAATAACCCTTCCCAGTGCCACTCAGTCGTCACTGCTCCGATCAAACCCGCTCGCTTTCTCATTGTATTCTTCACGGTCCATGAAACACCACAACAGTAATGATGAAGTCGCTATGCTACCCGCCATCTGAAAAAAGCCTGTAAACACAGATGCTGAAACTTTAATGGCTGCCAGGGAAATATTTATGAACTAAATGTCATCTTAAAAATCCAAAGCATTGCGTAAGACATTACATTATTCAGAGACGACAAAAAAAATCAGTGTTATTCCCGTTTGAACCCATTAACATGCTGTAGTATCAAACCAAGCCTTCTGACTTTGTTGATGTAAAACACTGTGAACAAACATGTGTGCTCCTTCTTTTACAATAAAGCAATTAACATTTCAAACTCCGATGCTAAAGGGGAACTCTGGTATTTTTCAACCTGGACCCTATTTATACAATCATAATTATATAATTTACAATTTAATTATAAAACCAACACTGCTCACACATACGAAACCATGGACAATCAATTATCAATCATGTGCAATATCTGTATCTGTATATACTAACTGCGAAATATCTAAACTTGATCAATTCTGCCACTCAGCCTGTCTATCTATTAATATATCTTGCTTCTCACTTAGATTTATATCTTGCTTGAAAATCTGAGCCTGTTAGTGGCAAAAACAAACACCTTTAGTGGACGTAAATTGACGGGGCGCACCTGCCCTGAGTGGTGACATGGTGGCCTGTTTCTCTGCTGGTGGGCTGCAGCACTCTTGCTCACAACAAGTCACACACACAAACATGAGAAAATAGGGTTCAGGTTGAAAAATACCAGAGCGCCCCCTTAAAAGCTAAATTCAAACCCAAAACTCTGAATTCCATCTAGATATTAACCTGACCTAACATGATCAGATGTTACATAATTTCTGCTTCATAACAGTTAGCTCAACAAACAGATCATCTCCAGAGAAGGACCCCTCTGCTACTGACCCCAGTTGTCCCGCGTCCCAAAGAGAACATCCAAACAGGATGATTTTCATTGCTCTGGATAACACCATTGTTTGCTGGCCGCTTGACCCTGCAGTGGACTAAATCCCTGATTCATGGAAAGAAAGGAACAGTGTCTGTTGGCTATTGCTTCATTTCCCCCCCGTGCCAAGCTTAGCCTATTGGCTGGCCTTTTATCCCTCATGTTCAGCCTTGGCTTTGGCTCCTCGGCCCCCACAGCAAAACATCCCAAACAGACAAGATTAAAATTCTGAGGACTGCTTAATATCCCTCCCTTTGGGCTACTGAGCCAAGCCCACCAAGGGGAGAGCAGCCAAAGCCGGCCCGGAGCCAAAGCATAAGAACGCTGGCCAAGTTCCACGGAAGTGACTAGAATTGATTCAGGAGGACAGATATATGAACTTCTTTCAAATGGCGGGAATAATAGAGAGGTTTATAAATTTGCTCAGAACTTGGTAGAACAGTTTTCTCTTATTTTGCACCCTGGATGTGGAATAACCTTCAGAAGACAGCTTCAGGATTTTGTCTCTCTGGGAGACTTCCAAGCTTGGACAAAAAACAAAACAAACAAACAAAAAAGAAAAAACGTTTAACCAAAGAGTGCAACTGCTATTCCTAAAATGGATTCTTTATTATATCTGTTGTCCCTGCCTGTTTAATTGCTGTATGTTATAATTTTTGTAACCTTAAAATGGCATGCTAAATTGGCCAGGTCTCCCTCTGAGAGAGATTTCAATCTCAAGGAACTTCCTGGTTAAATTAAGGTTAAATAAAAAACAAATAAAATAAACACATGGTGCTTTATCAAAGAGATACGATGTGTTAAGATAAAAAGAGGATTAAGGGGGGAAATTTGTCAGTTGTTCCAGAAGTACAAAGACAGCAATGGTGAAGATAAATAAAATAAATAAATATTAAAGAAGTGGATTAGATATAGAATCAACAATACACTCACAGAGAACATACTTGCAAAATTACCCCTCAATTTACAACTGCAAAAAGCACACTTCATTATAAATTAATCCAGTGTTTCCCAAACTGAGGGTGCAGAGACATTACAGGAGAAAAATATGGAGTAAATCAGATTAGCGGATATTTTGATTTGTCTAACACACTTAGCACAGCATTAACTAATAAAACTAGGGCTGGGTGTTACGGAGAAAAAAAAAAAAAAAATCACAATATTTTTGACCAAATACCTCAATATCCATATTGTGACTATACTGTGGTGCTTTCACAAATTATTTACACAGTGAAATTTTTGATATATAACCATCAGCAATGTGGCTTTAATGAGTAAGTGGGTAACGGCAAATAATGGAACAGCTACAATACACTGATAAGTTCAGAAAATTACATCACTTTACTGTAATGCAGCCTTTAAAACCAGGAAAAGACGATATGACAATCCAATATCTACCCTCATATCACAATATTAATATAATATTGGTATATTGCCCAGCACAACACTGCTGTTCTGTCACATAGGAAAGAAGGTGGACGTCTCTACGGCTGATATCTCACTCAGCAGCTCACATTGAAACAATCTACATTTATAAATAACACTACAAGCAAGTAATTTAACAAATTTTTACTCTAAATTTTATATGTATGCAGATTTTTTGTAAACTACTAAATATTAAAAATGATATTGATCTCAAAAAGTGGTTGGGCTCAGATCTGCTGTACACCTAGAGACAGTAAACCAGATGAGGTCAATGGTGGAAAATAAACCACAATTTCAAACATTTTGTCTTTGGGAAGTTGATGTTTCTAACTCATATCCTGAGTCCCATTAAACAGAACTGCTCCACATGTGCAGTAACATGAGAAGCAGACGCTACAGCACACAACAGAAGAGTAAATATCACCACCTAGTGGTTCATACTGAGAAATAAAATGACTCACTGAGGAGTGGACTGACAGTTCATGCATGGATTCAAGTTGGGTACCGTAGACAAAACAATCTTAATTCAGTGGCACTTTACTAGCTTTTTTCTAATAAGTTAAGATGTTTTTGTCAGACTACTTTGCCCTTAGTAACGTACCTGTCTGGGGTCTGTGGGGCCAGTAGGAGACACCAGTTCAATGGTAACAGGTCCGTCGTTTTGAATGTGGACCTGCATGTAGGCTCCAAACTCCCCGTCTAGAAACACAAGACGAAACAGAAAGACATTTCACACGCTGGAAATTAAAAATCAAAGACACAAGATAAACCCAAGTTTCATCTCTTCGCATTATTGCCACAGTCAGCACACAGTTTAGCCCAGTATATCCCAAATGACACCCCTTCCTGATATTAATAGGCGGTAAACGCAAGAGGAATTTGTTTGGCATTGGCAGTCGATGTTTCATAAGGATGTAGGATAAAGCCTTGAGACATTGGGGACAAAAGACGAAGGGGCTGTAGGAGGACAGGAAGTTTCAGCTTAAATGTTCTCCTTTCTTCCACTGGGTCCGTGAGATTAATGACTCCATCTGCACAAAGAAGCCGTGGGCCGCGGTGGAAAAGCGCTGCATCATCATATTTCCTCTCTGGAGGGGGGGGACTAATTAGGAAGCCTTATGCCTCCCTTGCTGGGACAAGGTGTTCTCCGCACCTGCTCCCCGGTGGGCTGACCCAATTCACTGCCACCGTCACCACCAGGGCGTCACAGCGCCGATAATCCAAACCTCCCACCCCCAACAAAGCTATAACCTTACAATGAAATGGGAATACAGGCAATTAAATAGCAGGGGGACAGGGCACAGATCCAAACTTATAAGAGAGTGCTGATATTGGTGACCCTCAACACTTTTGGTTTTAATGAGCTCAGAAACAAGTAGCTGTAAACATCCCAGGCACGTTGTCCTCCAGTCTCCTGGGACTCATGAAAGTGGCCTCTTGTTCTGACCTCCACACTTTTAACAATGACCCTTTAAATTCTCACTATTTCCCAACTCTCGGACTGACGTTAAATGTTTTGAAATAATGATTCACTAACTTTTAATTATTAAAAAAGTATGAATTAAGTGCATTATTAGCTCCCCTCCTCTAACACACCATTGGACAATAGAGGGAAACAGTAACAATGGCTGAAGCCAGATTTATACTTCTGCTTCGAATTGACGCTGTACCTAAGCTGTAGCCTGACATACACCTCCATAGAATGGTAACTATACAACCTGGCTATGCAGACCTCCTGTTTTGTTTTGTAAGCTGAAAACTTTTTCCCTCAGTGGAAACAAAATTTATTTCACAGATATCTTATAAAGCAAGAGAGGAACCTGTAATTGCACTAAGAGTATTCTGTACTCTACTCGTATCAGTGTGTTATTGTTGAAAAAGGAGCACTCTCAGAGACATGCCTGTTTTTATCTGAGTTATTTTATTTAAAAAAGCTATTTATTTAATTAATATAATTTATTTAATATAATTTTTCGTGTACTTGGTGATATATTGTGCAGATATTTATTTCAAACAGGAAAGGAGGCCCTGTCTTAGCCTTTAATTTTGATCACAGTATGTTTTTGTGGCATCTCACATGTGTCTTCGACTTACGACTGAACATTTCTTACTAGAAAATACCGCAATATATCGTATATCGCCATTTAGCCAAAAAATTACCCAGGTATGATTACTGGTCAATCTGCACAGCCCTAACAGAAAGTACACAATACACTGCAAAGACAATAAAGCCCTCTCACAAAAAAAGTCTTGTGGGTGATTCATCCTGACTTCAAAAGAGTAGAGGAAAAGTCTGCTAGCTGCTAGGCTAATTTCATTCATTCATTCATTCATCTTCTAACCGCTTCATCCTCTTGAGGGTCGCGGGGGGGCTGGAGCCTATCCCAGCTGACATCAGGCGAGAGGCAGGGCACACCCTGGACAGGTGCTAGGCTAATTTATGCATGGGAAACACCATATGCTTATGCTAGTAATGTTAGCATGTTGTATACGTGGAGAAAACATGTCTCTTACAAGACAACTGTTTTCTCTGTGAAACTTATGAGTTATGATGGAGCTAAATTTTGTACTTTTGTTTAATGTTGTTGCTATTAAGCCATGCTTTATGTGAGTTTAAAGTGTGTTAGTTGAAGAAACATCACAGAAACTCAACAAATGTTTGACCTTCGTTAAATGCTACTGTTGTTCCCAGCGTCATTTGAGTAGAGGAATAAGTCTGCAAGCCGCTAGGCTAATTTATGCAATGTGATATGTCAATAGGCTTATGCTAATAATGTTAGCATGTTGTATATGTTGGGAAAACATGTCTCCAGGGTTCCCACACATTTTCATGGACAAAATTTTAAAACTTTACCCTGACTTTTCAAGGACCCATAATAAAATTTTCACTTCGGAAAAGTGAAAATTCAAAAAACACTTCACTGTGTCTGCTGCACTTGCCAGCCTAGTTGCGATACTTTTCTACACACACACGTAGGAGAGTATTGCTTCCCATAACAAACACCGCCACACTATGTCACATATACACCTAATGTCTAAAGGCAGTAGGTTTGGCTGGTATAAGTAATGGAAAATGGGAACCGTTTAAGTTTTCCATTTGAATCAAGCATCAAATGATGCTGCACTTTCTTCGAGGCAACTATTACACATCACAACGTCAATGCTGAAATGTCACATTGTGCAGCCCCAAGTTGAAGCATATTAGAGCCAAGTTATGTCAGCTAACTTAAAAAAAACAAATTCGCTGTTTTATTACATTACATTGCAGATTATCCCCAGATTACCATAACAATTTATTTCATGACAAGCAACAAAATTCTGTGAGTTTTCCAAAACTTTCAATGATTTTTACCAACTCCATGACTTTTCCAGGCCTGGAAAATAAGATTGTGAAATTCTCTGACCTTTCCTGGTTTTCTTGTGTCTAGCAAAAGACAACTGTTTTGTCTGTGTGTTAGTTGCGTCAATCAAACTTTGCTGCATTTCACAGAAATTCAACACAGTTGCATGAACCCTTGCTAAACAGCATTTTGGATGTGTACCTGCAGAGATTTTAGACACACCATCCCACTAGTATAAATGCCTGGGTAGAACTATAAATCAGTGGTTAGTCATCAGTCCACCCACCCTTGATGAGCTCTGGCTTGTAGGTACTCCTCATGTTCTCCAGGATGCTGTTGTAGAAGGGCTGGGCCAACTCTGCAGGCATGGCTGAGTGGAAGTCTGGCTTGTTGCCTTTCAGTATACACTGCAGTGTGAACTGGCTCACACACAGCACCTCAAAGTCCCTCTCCATGACACTTTTGCTCCATGCTCGCCCATTCTCGTCCTCAAACAGCCGCAGGTTCAGGATCTTGCGTACCCTGAAAACACAGGAGGAAAAGCAGTGAGGAAACAACCTGCCTGGCTGAGATATGTAATCCACCACAGCAAGGATTTTGCTGTCTCTATTGTTGGTCAGAGTTACAATATGATTGAGTGGTAATGCACTTTATGTAGGAATCATTTTTAAAACATTTTGCTTGTGTTTTTTAGTCTTTCTTAAGTTATCTCCTTAACTAAAGATCATATAAACTTTACACCTTTGCTTACCATTTTAATGCATGCTACAGGTATATACAGTCTTAGATTTTTTTTTTGTCATGCAGTGTATGTTATGAATATGTGCCAGACCCCAAGAGGAATAGCAGCAGCCAAGCTACAGCTAATGGGCATCCTAAAATAAACAACAAAACAAACAAACAAACAGTTTAACACTGGTGTAGCCACTACTATCAATGAAAAAAGCCGCTAAGAGGTTGAGTAGGCTCTTAACTGTGACTCGTTCAATAAAGTCCACGCTGAAGTCTAACAAAGCATTTTACGACGATTTATTAAACAAACAGCTGGATGAGTAAAACAAAATGAGGTGAAACAAAATATTACTGATGTGATTACGTTATGTGATTACAGTTACGGTCAGCAGAAATTATCGCAGCCAAAACTCACCCTCTTTGTCTATAAAACCACCACGCCAGTGAATGAACAGGTAAAATAATGTGAAACCACACCTGTGCCAATTACTACTTGGAGTGAAAGTGACTGAAAGTATGTGTGCAGCCTAAACAAATAATAAACAACGAGGGTTAAATACACATTCTGGCTCCTGCACCTGGTGTGAAAAATATAAAACACTACTGTCAAAATAATGTTTTGGCTTCATGGGGCCGTGCTACATATTCAAATTCACGAAACTGTGTTTCTGTTTTCTCTGGGTTTTTGGTCAATAATAGGCTGCAATCGTTTGGTTTGTGGGCAGCACGGTGGTGTGGTGTTTAGCACTGTCGCCTCACAGCAAGGGGGTTCCTGGTTCAATCGCAGGAGGAAGCCCTTCTGTGCAAAGTTTGCTGCAAACTCCCTCCCTCCCTCCCTCCCGGAGAAAACCCGCACTGCACTGTCCCTCACAGCGAGAGGGTTCCTGGTTCGGTCCCAGGAGGAAGCCCTCAGTTTGCTGCAAACTTCGCACAGAAGGTCTCCCTCCCTCCCGGAGAAAACCCATGCATGTTCTCCCCGTGTCAGCATGGGTTTTCTCTGGGTACTCCGGCTTCCTCCCACAATCCAAAGACATGCAGGTTAATTGGTGGCTCTAAATTGTCTGTAGGTGTGAATGTGAGTGTGAATGGTTGTCTGTCTCTATGTGTCAGCCCTGTGATAGTCTGGTGACCTGTCTAGGGTGTACCTCGCCTCTCGCCCAATGTCAGCTGGGATAGGCTCCAGCCCCCCGTGACCCTCAAGATGATAAGCAGTTATGAAAATGGATGGATGGATGTTTGCTTTGTTTAAGTGATAACAATGGAATAGTGTTTAGCACTCAGCAGTCTGGAGTCTTCTTGATACATGAACATGAATAAATTTCAGATTTTTTTGCACAGTTTCATTTCTTCTGTGTAACTAAAACTGTAGACCAGGGGTGTCAAACATACAGCCTGAGGGCCAGAACCAGCCTGTCAAAGGGTCCAATCGGGCTCTCTGGATGACTTTGCACACCTAAAGTTGATGCACATGTGAAGGCTGAGCGGTTACAGACGCAAGTTAAACAGGGTCATGTAAAATACTGCCTTAGAGGCACTCTGACCAGAATACAGCTCTCTGAAATAACAATCAGTGCTTCCCATGGTCGTAATTACAGTGTAATTTAAGTGCTGTATGTGGCCCCTGAACTAAACTGAGTTTGACACCCCTGCTGCAGACAGTGATTTCAGCCCCAGTCAGAGTTGTGTCTCTGCTACTGAGGGTCCCTCCCACAAACACTCACATGTACTCAGCATCCTTCTGGGTGTCCTCCACAGATATACCCAGCAGCACACACAGTCCTCGTCCTATCGAGCTGATCTGCTCCTCTCCCACTGCAGGGAAACAGGAGAAGGTTGAGTGAGCTGTTACTCTGGACAGTCAGCGACAAGCCGCCCAGACTGACAGGTGACAGACCGAATGACATCACTGTGTGTGGAGGAGAGGAGCCAGCAGTCAGGGCTGTCACTCAGCTGTCACAGCCACCAACAACCACAGGACACGTTCGTCATTTGTGCGGTGAAATAACCTTTACTGGTTTCCTCCGGGCTCCGACACCCAGTCGGCAGTTGTCTGTGTGGACAGACACGCCTGGCGTGTTCCAGGGAACAGCCAGGCGTGTCTGGCTGTTCCCTGGAACACGCAGACACGCCTGGCTGTTCCCTGGAGCCTGGGAGTGCTAATGCTAACACGGCTATGTTAGCTAACATGCCCCGGTCAGCCACGATAATAAACGGAAGCTGTTAGCACCGGTTTAACGACATTATCAAAGGCGTCACAGCTTAGCACCTTCTCTCAGTTATAAACAGCCGCTTACCTGTCACAGTCGCCTTGGTGACCCTCTGAATGATAGCTTTCATTGTTTTGGTTGTGTTGGGGGCACGCGCTCTCTCAACTTCCAGTCCTGCAGCGTCACGGCACGTTGTCGCCCTCTAGCGGCGCGTGCCCTCTGGATGTATGAGGAGCAGTGTGGAGGCGGGGCCCGGTCACTCTTAAAGTTTATTCTAGGACCATGCATTGGCTCAGCGTCTCTAATTGAACCCTTTCATGCATGAGTTATGACTACCTCAGTGTTTTTACCTCTTTAGGCATTAAAAAAAAAATTAAGTTATTTTTTTTAACATGCATTTTTCAGCGAGTTTTTCCACATGCTCACTCGGGTGGACAGCGTGCGATTAAGATTTTAACTATTTTGATTTAAACTATAAAAGTATACCTTTAATGCTGTTAAACTAGTGTGTTCATAATTTAAAATATTCTAGTGCTTTTCAATGCAAAAGAGTTAAACTATGCTCCTTACCTCCTACTGTTGAACTATTTTTTTTAGTGAACAGTTTCAACAAAAATATTGTCAAAATATTGTTTTTGTTGAAATGTAATTATTTAATAAACTACTTTACTTCCCTAACAACCTGTCCTTGGAGTAATTCCCCCCTTTATGTGTTTATAATATTTATAACATTTACAATTATATTTATAGCAAATTGATTATTAAAGATATGTATATATAATAATTTATTTACTATTTTGTATTTGATTTTTATTATTCTATTTATCTAGCGTTCCTTCTTTCTCTTAAACCAACCTTACTATCGGGTCTACTTACAGCTGCACTATAAACACATTTCATTGTACTGTCTTATAAAGTAAAAATACTTCATAATATTTACATAATTTAAGCCTTTTTTTTTCTATGCTGAGACTTTCTAATTTACTGTTCGTGTTCTGTTTACAAAAAAAAGAAAAGGTAATGGCACTTGTAATTCTCGATTGTTGTTATCCATCAATCCTTAATAAAAAAAAAAAATTAAAAATATATTTATATATTGTTTTTGTCACAAAAACTGCAAGTTACATTCTAAAACTTTAACTAAAACAAGAAAACATGAGCACAATCACTCCAGTCTTGATCTCACTTCACTGGCTTTCTGTCCGCTTCAGGATTGGTTAAGGTTTTAAATGGCACATGGCATGTGAGCTTTTATGCATCCACACTCCTGTCAGAGCTTTGAGGTCATCCAGACAGATGTTGCTGGATGTCCCTAGATCTAGACTAAAAAATAGAGGTGAGTGACCGAGCTGTTTCTGTGGCTGCTCCTAACCTTTGGAATAGTTTACCCATGCAGATAAGAACTGCTCAGACTGCTGAATCTTTCAAGACTTTCCCTTTTTTCTTTGGCTTTTAATGTGAGCTGATCTTTGACATCTTGACTCTACATATTGTTTTTGTTTGTTTGCCTTGTGTTTCTGTATTTTGTTAGTTTCTTTAATGCTTGTGAAACACTTTGGTCAACTCTGGTTGTGTTTAAATGTGCTATGTAAATAAATTTGACCTTGACCTTGACCTAAAACATGAATCAATTGATTTACAACCAGTATTTTCAAGGACAACAAAGTCATTTAATTCATATAACACATTAATCTAACCTTCTATGGCACTGTGTTGCCTCCAGGTATCATACATGTTTGGCTGTTTACACTCACAAAGTACATCCTCAATTATGTTGCAGTACGTTAAAGAATAGCCAAGGCCCTGAGGAAACCAACAGCACTGTCACGTTAACGTCTGGAGGTCATGTTAAGTTCCTCTTTTGGGGCCTTCCTCACATGGTTCAATTCTCTCCACAAAATCGCTCTGAGAACATTCTTGTCTGTCATTTTACACTAAAAAAATAGATTCATAGTCATAGATAAGTTGTTTCATTTTTAATAGTTTAATATACTTTATTTGATAATTAAGTAATAGAACATTGTTAAAACTCAAATGTTGTCTTGAAGCAACATCATACCATTGTAAAATCCACACCACGATGTGCGAGGTATCGGGCACTGCATCAATGTATATTACTTACACTGGTTGATTAGAAAAAACAAAAAGTCGTACAACAGCCATGAGATAAACACTATCTTATTTAAAGTGTTCAGTTTTATTCAGATTTTTTTGCAGATTCATTTCTATTGTACAGTTTGAAGCTGCACTTTGTGGTGGTGCATCTAATTTTCTTTCTGGCTTCACTCAGGATAATGACGATATCTTAAAAAAAATGCAAAACCTCCAGACACTTTAAGAACAGCTCCTACAATGAAGAGATTAAGTTTATTTATACATCGTTAGTGGTTATGGCATCTTTGTATTGTGGACAATGGTGTGGATAAGGCTGACAGTAATGACAGATTAATAATAAACAATATCTGATGACAGATCATGAGCATCCACAGCTGCAGCTCCCTCAGCCTGAGCGGGTGAACACTGCGCTGGAACTTCTTTCACAAACAAAGACAGCATCCTCACACAAAGCATGAATTTATAGTGCAGTGTATAAAAACTTGCTCTTGACAAGTTCAGTGTCCGTCATCCTTCGCACTGATGCAGCTACTTGTCTCCAGGTTTAGTGCCGAAGTACTGGAAGAAGTTGTAGATCCTCGTGGGGTAGGGGACGAAGTCTTTCTTGTAGACGATGATGGTTTCAGTGTGAGCAGATCGGAAGACGACCCGGTTTGGATCTTCGCACTCTTGTACCTCTTCTTTTTTTACTAAGTTAAAGAGGGAAAGTAAAGAGTGACAGTTAGATATCACATCTGTGATAACTGGGTTGACGGAATAAATGTGAATGTGAACAAGTGATATTGAAATATTACTGAACAACTAAAATGTTTATCTTGACTGACAAACCTGACAGCTGTACAAGTAAAAGGCAATTTATTGAAGCACTTTTACCTCTGTATCTGTAAAGTAACTATCAGATGAATACAGTAAAAGGAAAATATTTTCCCTCTGTAGTGAAGTAGCAGTATAAGGTAGCATGAAATGGAAGTACTTCTCACTTCAATCATTTCTTTTGAAGCATAATGTATCTAGTGCATTGAAAAGGCAACTGATTTTATAATTCCAGTAGGCAACCCAAAGGCTTATTTGTATTTGCAATATTGATAGTTAAACTTTTTTTTTTTAATTCTCTAATTGGTGTCCATGTATTGATACAATATTGCTATGCAAAACATTGCCATACCATGCTGTATCAATTTTCCCCCACCTCTAACTTACGTAAAGAACAAGTACCTTAAAGTTGTCAGACACATAATAATAATGATAAAATAATATCAATAAATTACCACGTTATAAGTACTATTATATTCTTCCAAAGAACATATTTGAAATACGTTACAAGTGAACTGTACATTGAAAAGAGCTGCTAACCTGTAGTTTATTTTGATAAAAGGCTTTTTGTCCCCCCTTTTTTTTAAGTAACTAGCAAATCTACATGTTTCATACATAAACAGACAACTCAGTGTTTGTGCATTACTCATAGGAAATGTAGGCAATTAGTTTTTATGCACATATCTGGAACAAAGTCCTGGAAACTGCTCATTAAATCAAATATCTAGTCATTTCTTACACTGTGCTGCAACTTTTATATTCTTGTATTTTACACCTGTCTTTGTATATTTTTAAACTTTTAATTTTCTGTTCTCTAGTTCTTTAATGATTTGGTTTTACATGTCCTTTTATGGTGTGTTTCTTTTGCTTTGATGGTTTATGTAGAGCACTTTGAACTGCCTGGGTGCTGAATGTGTTATATAAATAAACTTGCCTTGCCTTACAAAAGTATCTAGTAGTGCACAGTTCCCAGTAAAAAAGCCACAGAAAACAAAGTCAAACTCATTTTCAGTGCCAGTCAAACAGCACCTTAGTGGAATAACACCACATCTCAGCTGGGACACATGATGCTTTATAGATGTAAGCAGCCACACAGTTAAACCTATATGTGTGATATGAGTTACCGTCAGTGCTACACATGCTAACCTATTTGCACTTGAATGGCGAATAAAACAAATTTGGTTGTGTACTGCAGATAAAAGAAAGATCATTTAGGCTTGTTAATATCACCACGTAAAATACGTTGCACAAACACTATTTGATGTCTGTTCACAGAGTTCCTGAACTACTAAAATGGAAAATCAAATTAAAACGACTCAGTTAGGACGATTTGTTTTACAACATCTAGTAAAAGAATTTCGACTTCTAGCTAACTGAATAAACAGCAGTGTGTGTTTCACATCTCTGAGCTCCAGCTCCAGTTGTCTCTGACTCACCTGGTGTGAGCTCGAGACGACCTGTGTATTTTAACAGGGCGTAAGACCCGATCATGGTCCAGACACCGAAGGCGTAAAGTGCAGCCATTCTAGTGTTCCACTTCTGCGCATCTTTTATATTCATGGCTGCAGTCTGCTCCGATAAACAGCCTCGTTTGTCTCCTTCACAGAGATTTGGATGTCTTCTGCTACTGCATTCAGGGCGCCGCCATGACAGTTAACCCGGAAGTACAACGGATACTACAAGAACTTCCGGTTGGGACTTTTTCTTTTGTCACTAGGAGGGGAAATATATTTTAATTGATGCACTTCATGTGTTAACTTGACAAAGACACATTTTTTAGATATTTTTTAAATATTATATTTTTATAAAGAGAAAAAAAAGAAACATTAAAGCCATCAGTCCAAACTAAAAACACGTTATTACTACAAAGTCAGTGATGCTACACTAAAGAAGTGTAGACAACACAAAAGAGAAAACAAAGGTTTTTCGTCTTTATTGAGAACATGATAAGAACAAACAAACAAAGCATGTCCTTTTAAAAAAAAAAAATAAAAATCAAAAATTGATGTCTCAGACTGATCAACGCCACCACAGCTTTGAAATGCAAATCTTCATTTATTTATTTATTTATTTATTGTGGTCAGAATCCACAGACTTGCAAGTGACTTTTGCTTTGACTTTTGATTCATTTATTTATTTCTATTAATTTTTTATTATTATTTTTTTTTTTTACTTATTAAAGACTTTAGACTTGAGTTGAGCTTCACTTTGACATAACTTGAAACTTCACTCTCAACACAAGACTTAGAAAAGGCCGGCAATACCAACAAAGCCTTAGCCAATTTGTTCCTACTAAATACCTTTGTCTTTAAAGTGGAACACATATTCATATTGAGAATATCTTTTAATTTTTAAAAAAGATTACATCATTTTGTGAAACAGCAGGGCAACGGGAGCACATAGACAGATAGATAGATAACTTTACTGTCCACATCAGTGGAAATTTGTCTTTTGTATTTCTCAAACACATCAAAGGTGCATACAGACACAACACACAATATATCATTAAAACTGTACAATTTTACAAGACGTAAAATAGTGTAAATCAGCAGGTAGGAGCAATAAGAGAGCACATCTTATCAAACAGTAGAGTTCCCTGATACAGACATTCTGTGTCCACATAGTACATTTGCTTGGGACTACTTTGAGCTACAGATTAATACACATTTGATGCATGCTCAGGTGAGGATTTGTTTCTGCAGGATATGTGGGATTGACTCAAAATAAACTAGCACCCGTGTTAATGGGAATGAAGGAGCAGCCAGTGCAGCAGTGTGACTCGCTCTACGGCACAGAGGGAGACGATATCAGACTTTGGCTACACACATAGTACTTGTTGGTGGGATCAATTTATTGCTGACTTTGGTAATTTCATGGGATATAGTGACAATAAGATAAATATAGGGTAAACATCAGATTTGTCTTTTTGAAAAGTTGAGGAAAAGGTCATTTTTGAGACGTCTGTGTGACCTGGGGAACATGACAAACTACTGTAGCTTGTGTGGGAGGATTTATAGCCCTGCTGCTCACGGTGAGTCACGCACAGTCTTCTCTAAAAATGTTTCATCCAAAATATGTTTCAGGTGCACAGCTGCTAATACAGCACACACCTGTGGCTGGCTGGTTGCCTGTACAAGAGGGTGAAGATGATTCATCAAAAAATGATGTGACAGACATAATGTCAGAGAGAGAAGGAAAAACACATCATGCAGTGTTTGTATTTTATCGCTGTTACATCCACAGACATTTTGAACATGTCCTACTTAAAGCGTCCTTGTCACTAAAGAATTCATTCTGCATAAGTTTCATACGAGATGGTTTCAGACATGTTCAAGCAACATGTTGCCCCAGATATCACAGCCGTCATAGGATTAGAAGACTGTTTCTGTCAGTGATTCTAGATCTAGTTTAATGTTGTTTAAGCTGCATATGTAAAGTATTCTTGTTTCTGACCTGGTTTATTGTCTTTTGATCACATATATCAACATGTAAAGTCTGATAATGATAATAAAGTTAAGACAAAAGTCTACAGAGACATGTGTCATGTGTCATGTGTAAGTGAACCAGATGGCACTCAGTTTGTGGTACTAAAAGCGCCAAAAGAAGACATTTGAAAAACTCAACAGCAATGTCTCTTGACAGAAATAATGACCCAGTTCCTGATGATCCACAGACCTTGTTGTGAGGAGCCCGGTCTTATTACAAAGTCATTGAAATCTGGTGCTTGGGCAGTGACTTGTGGCGTCAGAAACCGACGAAAAAAGGTGTCCTTTTCACATCGGCATGATACACAGCCAGTTGCTGTTACAGTGTAATCGCACCCAGCGGTGTCATGGGGAAACGTGATGGGACAAGGGCGAAAGTTAAGGCAGCGAAAGTCCGACTGGAGCAGGTGGGAGCGGTGGTGGATGAGTCCTGCAAACACCGACTTTCCCCCGAGAGCGGTGTCCACGTCCTATAAGATTATAAAGCCAAACCCTGTTCTTTTTTGCTAAACCCAACCATGTGTTCTTGTTGTTAAAAGGAAGAAAAATGTCAATTTGCGGTGTTGTACCGACAAGCGCACTAAGCCACTAATCACATTTCGTGGTTCACCCCTCTGGTCATGATTTCTGCAAAGAGACATTGCTGTTGAGTTTTCAAATGTATGTTTTTGGCACTTTGAGCACCACAAGCCGAGTGCCATCTAGTTCCATTACATTAAAGATAAGGCAGACTTTTCTACGGCCGACATCTCCAGCACTCATCAACTCACACCAAAACAATCTAGACTGATAGACAGCACTACAGGGAAGAGGAAAACTATGTGTTTTTACTTTTTGGGGGTGAGCTGTCCCTTTAAGAGTGTTTTCCTCAGCTCTAATGAGAATGAAGTGCTGTCATGGTTTTGGTGGGAGTGTTGTGTGAGGCTCAATGTCAGGCCTCACTGCCGCTGTAAAGCTCCAAGCATGTAAACAAAGTCATCAAACTCCAACATAACAAAAGTCACCCCTCTTTAAGAAATGGATCTGACTATCAGTTTGTCCTGACATGCAGTTTGCCCATATTTTTTTATTTACTATTTCTTATATCTATTTATTTCGTCCATGCCTCAAAGACAGTGTTCCCACTTTTCCTTTCCAGTGCTATTGAGTGTTCAGAGTCAAGGTCACACTGATTTAATGTTCATGACTCACAAAGCACCTCTTTTTGTCTTCACACCTTCAACAGTCTCATAATCATAAAGGCAAACAAAAGTAATTAGTGACACAGTAGTGCAACACATTATTCAGCCACTTTTACTGCCTTTACACCAGTGTTTTACTCTCAATGAGCCCGGGGCTATTTTCCCTGCACCTTCTACACTGTGTGGCTGCCATGGGCTGGAGTAACGGCCCCTTCTTCTTTGTTGGAACTTGTCGACTGAAGCTATGAGTCAGACAAAGCTAATACATAAACTCTCCAGGCACATGCAGGTCCCTGGCACTTCACAGCTTATTCCTTCCACACCTGGACATTATACATGCGACGTCTCGATCGGGATAAACTGATTGAGTGTCTTTCTGCTGGGGGACGAAAGGGGGGAGGGATTGTTTCTGATCAAATGATCTTAAAGGTAAGAAAAAGTCATGTTGTTTTATGTTTTATATAGTTACTGTATGAGGCAGTCATGCATGTATCAGGTAAGATTGGAGTATGCTTGTACAGTTTCAGGTTGTTGCTACAGTACATAAAATAATACTTGTAATAATATCATAGTGAATTAGTAAATAAAATACAGGACAGTAAAGATAGGTCACTTTAAAATACAAGTAATCTATATATTATGGGCTTCCTATACATACAATATGACGCATGGAAAACAAAAATAAAAGGCACTATACATGACAAAGTAAGAGGAGACTAAAAAAGTTGCAATGTAGGCCTACTGTATGATTAAATGCAAAAATTGTGCTCAGTCCAGATTTGATGTATGTTCTATAGTTTCCTGTGACATAGTTTGAAATGTATGTAGATTGTGCATGTAAGAGTGCCATGCTAATGTTTAGTTTGAAATGTAAACGTAAAAAAGTGTTTTCCATGTCACTGTTTTACATCTACAGTACCTTTAAGTGGGTGCTGGCTGTGTGGGTGGTAATGCACACTATATGGGTGGCATTGCTGGGGGCTTTGCCCTGTGCTTTTAGAGCCAAACATCCACACTCCTCTGTTAATATAACTGCTAATATAATGACTGGTGAGTTTGGTTCGGTCTTTCACATTATAGATGGTTGGCGTAGGGCGCCAAATAAATCCATCTTTAACTGTTAGTCATCCCAAATGATGTCTCCTATAGTCAGTATAAGAGCAACACAGTGAGTCTTTTATATTCCATATATATATGTATATGTTATTAAGTAATGGGAATATGATTTGGAAGCAAAAACATTCAGTATAATGTGTAGAGTTAACTGGTTTCCCTCATGTTTTACAAAGATACAGCAGAAAATTTACAAAATGTCTATGTATGTATGTAGTGTTTGTTCTGAACAGCAGCTACTGCAGCCACAAGGAACCATCACGGGTTAATGCTAAATGCTAGAATGTAGAGTAACAGTGAACTTCAATGTCTAAAAAATGTTTTCTAACATAGCTAACATTAGACACCACATGCTGCTGGTCATACCACACCAGAAAAAGCTACAGCAGCAAACCCATGAGAGTGAGAGAGAGTTTTCTTTCCCACAGGTCACTATATAAAGTCTGTCATACTCTCAGTTATCTGTGCCTACACACTGAATCCTCTTGGTTGACCCCTGTAGTGTGATTCAGCTGAAAAACAATGATGTGACTTTCTAAAACTCCCGAGAGTCTGGTGCCCCCTGGTGGCAGTATGATAAACTACACTGTAGCACACCACAGTCCATGCTACCACCTCCAACCATCCCCATCAACCAGCCGGGGTACTCTGAGATTAATGGGCCAACAGCACCACATAATCACATGCTTTATATCATTGCTTCCTTACTTTATTTTGGAGGGGATGTCACTTGCCAGAGAGTGGATATTATCATCAGTGTATGCCTCTGCTCTGCCTTCAGTAATCAGTTCAGTCCATCTGTATGACTGCTGGGCAAAGATTCTATGCCATAACCCCCAGCTATGACTGAAACCTCATACTGCATCCAGCTGTAGTGATGTGTCTTTATACTGTAGATCCTTTTTGTTAAGAGGAAAGCCACATTCATCAAGTGAGCGCAGAGCTACGCCCTCTCTATACAGCTTCAGGTGAACCCTTTAAATCAATGGCATGTTGGATTCTAAAGAGGCCTTTCCACAGGAGACGGCTACAAAGGAGAGAAATATGACCACACCAAATGAAATTGTATGAAATGAGGAGAGGACTGTGTGTGCCTCAGGGTACAGTAACTTTCCACTTCAATGTAATGAAAATCTACCTTCTCCACAGTTTTCCTCTTTCATATTTCACACATTATAACAGTCCATTTCTCAGGCTTGCTTTGTCACAGAAAATAACAGTGCGCATTTTTTTTTTTTCCCCCAACAGCTGGCATTGGATGGACAATCTAATTACAGCTCAGACTGACAGCTCCGGGGGAAGTGCTGGAGGAAGTAGCAGAGGTAAGAGCTGAGTGGTGGTGGCCTGTAACTGTGGCTGGATTGACATATGAAATTGCAAAGTAAGCTGTGACATGATTCATCTTTGTACCCTGGCATTCATCATTTTCTGTCGCCTACACATGCATAACAATAGCTCATTTTGTTACGCATACATTGAATGGTAGATTGTAAAGTTAAAGCTGCACTAATCAATATTTTTTTATATCAAAAATGGATGAGCTATTGAGCTTTTTAGCATCTTTAGCTCATTGTTTTGGTTTCTGACTGTTACGGTTTTGGCTCAATCTCCCTTCTCTCATCAGCCTTATTTCTAGACACGGCAGGCAGCTCTGTTCAGGGGGAAAAGCTTTGATAAACATACTGTTTGCCACTTGCCCAGAATCAAACTAGGGGTAGACCAACAAACAACAAAGCTTACAGTCTTTAGTGAGTCATAGTTGCCTTTCCAGTGGCTTTTTAGCAACCAAACATGGGTGTTCTTTAGCGGCCCGTTGCTGTGTTTCGCAGGGGATTGTGCCCCTCAAACATTATCTTTTCCTAACTATACCCAAATGGTTTTGTGCCTAAACCTAACCACACATAAACTATAGCTTTGATAAATGTAAACAAGCATAATAATAACGTATCTGGGGGTGTCGGTGACTTAGTGGATAGAGCAGGCGCCCCATGTACAAGGCTGTTGGGTTTGACTCCAGCCTGTGGCCCTTTGCTGCATGTCATTCCCTCTCTCTCTACCACCTTCATGCTTGGCTGTCCTATGAATTAAAGGCAAAAATGCCCAAAAAATATCTTTAAAAAAGTAATAACGATCTGCTAAATAATAACCAACATGTTCTCATCCAAACACCTCAAATATCGCTGTTTGCTCAGTGGTCTTTTACATCTACATGTGATACGCTAGATATCCTCCTGCGTCTGTTTTTGATGGTCCCGGACGCTGTGACTTTACACCTGTTACATGCATTATGTCTTTTCAAAATACACCTCTGTATTAACAGGAAATGTAAAGTTTTCTGCTTGTTAGATGCATACAGTTAAAAAAAAAAAAACTTACGTCAGTAAAACACCTCGTACTTACGTTTACTTTATTTATGTGTCAAAAGTCCCTGGTTAGGGTTTAGGCAACAAAAGCCAATGGTTAGATTTAGAGACAAAAACAAAATGGTTTGGCTCAACATTCATATTTGAAGCGAACAGTGGGCTCCCAGGTGAAAGTCCAGGTTTTGTTGGGCCTATCCACCTCACCTCACACCCAACCTATAGGGAATTTTTCTGCTCCTTATATTACAGTATTACCAGCGTATCATACCACCATAAAGGGTGCAGCGTCAGTCTAAAACACCATCTGGCAATGTTATAAATTTACACAAGAGGTTCCTTTTTGCGATGGTGTCTGATGCAGAAATCAGTGACCAATCTGTGGTATTTGACGACTTTGGAATGAACAACCTGGTCTCACTCCGAAGTCGTCGAAATCCTGTGTTTGAGCACTGACGTGCGGTGTCAGATACCAAGGTACAAAGCTATCCTTTCATGCTGGTATAATATGTGGCCGGTTGGCAGCATCAGGGGAAACGTGTCGGGACAAGAATGAAAGTCAAGGTGGTGAAAGTCCGAGTGGGGCGGTCAGGAAGGATTGGTCAATAAACACTGACTTTCACCCAACTTTCACAGAGAAAGCAATGTTTGCGCTCCGTAAGAATATAAAGCCAAACCCTTTTCTTTTTTCCTAAACACAACCATGTGTTAGTTGTTGAAGGAAAAAAATGTCAATACTTAGTGTTGTATGGACGTAATAAGTTTATTTTGAAAGAGACTGTATGTAAATGGCAAATTTCCTGTGAAAACTGAACTGTATTTTGAAAGAAGACAATGCATGTAACAGGCAGAACTTGACACGGTGTCCCAGAACATCAACAACCAACACACCTAGGGTACCGTTCACGTAGTACCTGGACAAAATAAGCCCATGACCAAACGTCGATACGTGACGAGGTCGGAGTGAGCATGTGTTGGAAGGCCTACAAATGTTATGAAGTTGTGGTTTGCAGGAACATACAATGCCAACATTTATTTTGGTGACTGGGTTGTGATAAGTCAGTGTTTTATTTACAGCTTGTTTTTCTGCTTTCAGGTGCCAAAAAAATCAATAATTGCAGCCCTAAAGTATGTTGTGGTAGGCGAAGAATTAAAATTATATGCCACTAGAGGGAGCTATACTGTGAAGCTTCCAGGTGACAGCTTATCATGTTTATTAGATGAGAAAGTTTATCATCCACAACAGCACCAGCAGCAGCAAGTATGTTGTATGTACATGTCATAAATCAGCCTCATATAAGAATGGAAGGATTTCATGCTATACAGTATTAAGGCATGTTCAGGCACACTACTAAGACAAGCAGCAGCTTACCTTGGGAATGTTATTATATGACCAAAAGAAAAAAGTTTAAATAGGTATTCACATTATAGGTCAAATATGAATGTTGCCTGTGCAGTCTTGTAGCTGAAACTGGATTTAGGCAAATGGATATTAGACATCCTCAGCCCCTGCAGACAATGTCGTATTTGACAGGGGCTTTGATAAGATATGACTTTGACAGATGAGATAAAAACATATTTTAACAAAAATTTGATGAATGATCACTGTGATGTATGAGGAGGTAAATCCACCTGTCTTTTACCTTCCTTCATTTCCTCTAGGGGATCTGTCCCTGAGTGCAGGAGGGTCAGGTGAGACAGCTGCATCAGGAGGCTCTGGCGGCACAAGCAGCTCAGTTCTGATCACATCCAGCAGCTCCGGTGGCTCTGGAGGCTCCGGAGCCAGCAAGGGCACCGGAGGCATCAGCATCACTTCTCTAGGAGCTTCCTCTGCCATATCCTCAGGGGGCGGGGGTTCAGCAGCCTCAGGGGGTTCAGGGGCTGGGGCAGGGTTAAAGGCTGCTAAAGGCAAAAGGGAAGGGGGTCTAGGTGCTGTGACAGTCTCAACAGTGACAAAGACCGGTTACGGTTCAGAAGGATCTGGGGAGGCAAAGAGAGGCTCGTCCTCAGCGGTCACTTACTCACCTGTTCCAAAGGAGAGGAAGAATATGACCACCATGGCAACAGCTCTCTCAGATGTCTTTGACGGTAGGTCATAGAGTCAATTCAATCATGTTGCTTTACTGAACTGTCTGGCCTTTTTCACATTTTAAGTAGTTTGAAGGTCTAGCAGCACTACTTTACAGCATTTGGAGAGGTTAGGATACACTGAAGGCTAATACTGTCTTTATTTTGTCGCTGTTTCAGAGAGTTCAAGCACAAACTCCTCTCCAGAGTACAACAGGAAGGAGTACGGTAAGTTTTACAACAACCTCAGGGAAACTGTGGAATGTGCACATGTATTAAACTTTCTTTTTCTTGTAGGTATTTCAAGTTCTGTCTCCAGAGGGAGAACTCAGAGCAGAGGTACACTGGATGCTCTGACACAGTACACTTAAAGGATCAGTGTGTAGGATTTAGGGACATCTAGTGGTCAGGTTACCATAGACTGAAAAAATAATGGATGTAGCTACCGTGGCGTCACCCACAAGTTTGTGGGCCCCTGTTTTGCAGCCTCCAGTTCGGCATTTTGGGCCACTGACATCTGAATGTGGAGCTGTGGAGGAGCGAGGGGTTGAGCTGACTGAGAAGCCGAGGACACTATCTGCAGACGGCCTGTCACTCAAAGTGGCCCTGTCAGGGGCGAAAATCCCGTTTCATAGTTGGGGGGGACAATAAACAGTAAAATTTTAGAGAATAATTCCAGGGGGGGGGGCAAGGAAAAAAAGTTGTAGCCTGTCTTTTATACAGCATCTTTTACTGCAATTTGACACTTTAATCTTCTCTCTATCTCTCCAACAGGCAGAGTGAATGTCTATACTTATGAGAAATGGCTTAACAACTAAACATGTCCTGCAATTAAACTGGTAAAGTGGTTCATAAACAGTGTGCTGTGAGATCTGCCGCTGTGCACCTCACAACCGTGCGTAATAGTCGCGCGTAATGACCGCTCCTCGTCGGTTAGACTACACGTCTTTCATGTTTGTCTCACTGACAGGTGGAGAGCCTACAGACAGGTACCCATTAGCTACGAGCCGCTCCACCACAACCGTGCGTAATAGTCGCGCGTAATGACCGCTCCTCGTCGGTTAGACTGCACGTCTTTCATGTTTGTCTCACTGACAGGCGGAGAGCCCACAGACAGGTACCCATTAGCTTAGAGCCGCTCCGTCACTGACTGCTCTTGTCCTGTCCTCTCCCTCTTCTTTCTCTCCTGTCCTCTCTGACTATCACTAAACTCTGAGCTTAATCATTAGCTTTTAGCTTAGCAGCACTCGTAATTGAGCAGGCTTTTGAACAATGCAGGAGAAATGTTGCAGACAGTTTATATTATCAGCCCGGGCCTGGGGCTTGTTGTAACAGTAAATGGGATGTGTTGTAACTTGTGTAAGTGAAACTGTGTCTGTGTGAGTGTACATCTTTCCCTGCAATGTGGGCAGCCGGGTCCAGCCAGTGTGGGATATACCGCTACTAGGAATGGGAGGGGGGGACTAAATCTTTTAAGATTTAAATAGCACATTATTGCGCGATTATAATGAGCACTGCTTACATTGTGCTTTCAATAAATACTACTGCATTGTTCAAAAATTATTAATTGTGTCTCAAATTATTCTAGGGGGGGACAGCTTTATTGAAGGGGGAGTCATGTCCCCCCGTCTCCCCCGGGATTTCCGCCCCTGGGCCCTGTCCATAATTATGCATAACTTTAAGCCTTAATATAATGTAAACTGGTGAGTTATATGAAAGTTCACCCCTGTACAGTTGTCATGAGGGGAAAAATTAGCTATAGAGGCCAAAAATGTTTATTGTACCAGTCTGTAAACATGTTTATTTCTGCTGTAAAGTTAGACATTTTAACATGGTGTCTATGGTGATTGAGTTGTTCCAGAGCCAGCCTCAAGGGGCCATTAAAAGAACTGCAGTTTTTGGCACTTTGGTTTTGGCCTCATTTTTCAGCCCCGGAAGTTGCAGCTTGTTTGGCACCAACTTCCCTCCCCACATCCCTCCTTTTCCAAGTGTGTAGCAGAATCTATGGTTGCCTTCAGGTAACATAAAAATGTCAAAGGCCTTCTCTCGAGCTAGTATTTGGTTTGTCTGTTCTGTGCTGTAAAAATGTGGAGGTGCAACAAGGCAGGCTTCGTGGAAGAGGATTATGAGTTCAAGTCTTAGTCTTAGTTTAAGGTGATTAAACACTAATTAAAGGTAGTTATGAATATTATATTCAATTTCCAATTTGCCAAAAGATCCTCCTAAATCCTGCACACTGAACCTTTAAATGGATAAACAATAAAAATAATAAAATTTTGAGCATTACTTTGGAGATTGTTATCATAGGTTAAAGCAATGAGGATATTCAATGAACCATTTTCCCCTGTTGTTTAGAGAGTCAGATCAGAGCCAGGCTTCAGAGTGCCTCTCCTCCCGCAAGCTGTGAGTATGACCCCTCATGGCCATGTATATCCACATATTTGATCCTAAGGAATTCAATTATGCTGCAGCAATATAATCATGAAATATAGTCAGTTTGAATTTAGAGTAAATGCTAACTAAGACAGAGTGGTCGTCTGTATGATGCCCACTGTTGGCTCTGCTGTGCAGGGACGGAGCTGGACGACGTGAAGCGTCTGCTGAGAGGAAACAACTCCCCCAGCACCAGCCCCACTCAGTCCCCCAACAACACGCTGCCCATCCCCAAGAAGGCCAGTATGGAAACTAGGACCATGTCTGAGAGCTCAACTGCAGGTTCAACTGAGCAGCTGTCAGATTCATACACATGTGGTTTATAAATGTTGTTTCCTCTAATATATGAAGTTGTTATGTTTTTTTTAGATAACCTGCATTGTGCATGCCCTCACTTTTTAATTTTTCACTTTTCTGTCTATCATCTTTCTGTCTTCCTTACTAGACCACTATGGCAGCATTTGGTCTGGAGGTGTGAGCAGTGGCTACAGTTACAACACCAACCCCAACAACCTGTCCACGACCTCCATCCTTTACCCGTCAGGTCAGTCAATGACAATGACATCAGCAACCAACTGCTGTATCTAACCATTCTCAATGAACTGTTGCAGGCCAGTTGATATTGTAATATTCAAATGCAAGTTTTTTTAATGCATCAAGAAGAACATATAAAATTGAATTTACCTCTGTTGTACTGGGTTTCAAAATTTGATTTCTCAAAACACCAGCTCATAAAACTATCTGCATAGCTACATACCACTTTGGTAAAAATCTGTCTTTCTGTGATTTGGGCGAACTGACCCTTTAAAGCTAAAGGAACAGCAAAGGGAAAAAAATCTGAGTTTTTAGTTAAGTAAAAATAGCAACACCACAGTGTAGAAATACTCTGTAAGCAAAAATCAAACATGCTTTACTAACGTTAAATTAACTAAACATTAGACTCTACCACCAAAAAAACAACACCAAAGGTCGTATGTATGAGCAGCTTTTACATTTACATTTACATTTACATTTCAATAACATCATTTAACAGTTAAAAAAAAAAAACAAACAAAAAAAAAAAAACCCCACACGGTTCATTTGTAGTCAAGTCATGGTGGACTGTAGCCTGAAGAGTTAATAAATAGGAACAGTTAACAAATAACAAAATGTGTGTTTGTAGTGCTAATATTGTGATATAATGCAGGACGCTGTGACAAGGCTTACCTTACAGGCATAGACTAAATTAACTTTGAAAACATGGCGTCCTAAACAGAGCAAATCTCAAAGTTACGGTGGCCTTTCAGGGACAAATAGTGTGAATGGCCACGTTTGCTGCAAAATAGACAGAGCAACAGCACCTCCTACTGGTTTAAACAGGAAGCTGCCTCACGTCCACACCGATGTTAGTGGACATGTCTTTCCAAGAATTTGCAGCCATCTGACATCTGTCTTTTCAGTGGTCTTATGGGTTGAGGGACTTGTTGGTAAAAGTACAAAAGTATTTGCATGAAAATATTCTTAATGTACCACAAGTAAAAGTACTCATCTTGCAGAATGGCCCATTTCAGAATCACATATATTATATATGAGATACACTGTCCATATACAGTGTGTTGAAATATAAGTTATTGAGTATATTTTTACTTGTTGTGTGAGATGATAGTTACAGGTGAATAAGGCAGTTTATTATGTACCATGTACATTTTTATTTGCTGTTCCGACTGTGATGGAAGATGGACACATACGATTCTGTTCTGTCTGTACAGGAGCTCAGAACAATCTGACACTGGGCTCTCCCTCCATGAGCAGTCTGTCTGTCAGCAGCACTGGTGAGTGTCTGTCATTTCCACATCCTCAGCTTGGCACTGACAGTAGATAACTATATTGTTTCCCTCTGTCTCAGTTCCTGTGTATGGTGTTCAGAATAACCTGGTCAGTACCACCCCCACTGTCCTCTCTCCCACTGGGACCAACGCACAGATAGGTAAAGTCAATGTTAAAATCAACCTAATATTATTTACATCATTATTTAATATCAAACAAATAATATGTTACTGCAACAATAAAAATGGGGAAAAGTTTTAGATACTATGCTTAAATGACATTTCAGGTGTTAATATGTTGTGTCAGTTTCACTAAAAACAATGGTGAATGAACAACCAAACAAATATCAAAGATGCTGTAGCTCTGAGGATGTGATAAACAAAACAAAAACAACAAAAGATGCATGTCCTATAAGCTTTATTACTCTAACAAATATCACAGTTTAATATTCAAAGCTTCTATTGAAACGTTTTGAAGGAAGCTCTGATATCTGTCATCAGATTTGATGATGTCATCACCCTAAAATTCCTTAAAATAATCCTAATAAATCCTAATAAAAGTAAAGTATCTGATGAAATGAGTTAGTCTTTTTCTTTATTAAATTAACTTTCTTTATTGAATCGATACACTCCCTATGTGTACCACAAGCACATGAGCAGATAGTTTTTTGACCATGGTGAAAATGTTGTCCAACAAATATGGATTACAGCAGTTTTGGAAATGATTACAACTATTCTTAAATGATCAATAAATGTTAACTTGGACTTTACAATGCTCTGAAGTTATTAGAAAAGTTTGGATCACACAAGTTGGAAACACTATGCAGCCACCACTGGAATATAATTCTACAAACAGTAACACTAATACATTTGAATGTTGATTTAGGATTTGAATGTTTAAATTATGAATGAAGCTCTGAAGCTTCGAACTATTTGGTCCGGGCCTAGCTGTAACATGTTTTAAGAATCAATAATTACTGTGTAAATTTGTGTGTTTGTCTCCTCACAGTTTATGGTGTGCAGAAAAATGCAACTAGCACTGCAATCAGTCCAATCACAGGTGAGCTTTTGGAAAATTATCCCTTACATTAGGCGTTACATTCACCATTCAGTATAATATAGTATGGTGAATAAAATAATTTTATATTAAAGTACATGACGGGGACTTTAGCTAGGTCCCTTTGGATGTGTAGTTGTTCTAAAAGTCTTAATCACATAGGCATTAGTCAGTTTTTATGTTGTATTCAGGGACTCCACATATTATCATGGAGACATTTCTAGTTTTCCATGACTTTTTAAAGACCCATAATAAAATTGTCATGACCATCACAATCTGTAAGTACACACAGAAAACTGTAGAATGTACTGTACTCCAAATGTTAATCATCTTATTATAATCATTGTATAAAGAAAGCTCATTACATGGAACGTTATCCACACTGTAACAATGAATTCCATTTAAACAATATTCCATAACTTTTCCAAAACTTTCAAGGATTCTACTAATACCATGACTTTTCCAGGCGGCCTGAAAATTGAGATTTAAAAATGACATTTTCTAGGCTTTCTATAACCGTGGGAGCCCTGCTTATTACTGGATGCTAATTAGTCACAGTATATACTATATTTGGGTTTTTAATGTCTTATTGTTTGCTCCCCACAGTGAGACCCAGCAGTCCCATCAGTGACGAGGCCTCGGGCAAAGACTTTAAGTTTGTGCTGATAGAGAAGGAGAACACTCCTGTGAAGAAGGACACAGAACGGCTGGTCATGACCAAAGACACAGGGAAGACATTCTTGTCTGCTGCACCTGTTAGTGCCTCTGGTAATACTGAATACTACTACTGCTTATACTAACACTCATGTACTTCCTCCCTGCCTGTTGTTCTTACGGGCATTTGAAAATCACCACAGACATATAGTTGTTAATTAATCACATGTTCTGTGTTGTAGCTGCCTACTCTGGGGATTCTCTACAGAGAGAGAAACAGAAGCTAGCATCTAACACAACAGAGGAAGGAACAGATGGTAAACTTTACTTTAGATGCAACAAATCTTAATGGCTTTCAGATGTCAATATATACATTATATTTCTTATTTGGCATGTAATTATCTGCTGTTTCTTTCTTTTTTAAGCTGCAGTCCTAAAAGTTGCTACCAAAGACAAAGCCACCTACGCAGGTACAGTATACAGTCCTACTATTTTCGTTTACTATAATCTGTTGTATTTCCAGGTTGACAGTCAAATCCTGCCAGTTCCCCACCAAAAATATGTACAAGTGGAGTATTTAGAGGTAGGGGTAAAGTAAAAGGAATAGTTTGAATTTTTTTTTTTTTTTTTTTTGAAATCTAAAAATTTAAAATTTTAAGAAAAATGCAGCAAGTTAAGAAATTGTAAGAACTATAAAAACTACAGGCTGATACAGTAAGAAACTTATCTCAAAAATATGGTGATGAATATAAGTTTCTTCTAATTCATTCTAAACACTACCACAGTACTAAACTTTAAAGCTGGGGTAAGTGGAAATCTGGAAAAGACAATGAAAACCAGCAGGTTTGAAAATACAACCTCCTCCTGCATGTCTCCCCTCTCTGTCCTAAGCCCCTCCCACCAGACGAGCACCGACATATGTATGCGCTTCATACAGTAACACAGTGTTTCCCATACATGTAGAGCTGCACACAGCCCCTCCTTGCCCTGCTCTCTATCTCTGACCACATACAAGACAAAAATTAGCAAATGAGCCAACCCATAGTCCCTCCACCTCACTCCCCACCGCTGTGGACTGTTTATCCAGGTGTAGAGCAGGCCGATGCTCAGTAGACTAAGCTTTAGTTGGCTGCTGTGGCAGTTTGAATTTGGCCGGTGTAAATGCCCCAGCACTGGGTTTCACAGCAGGCTGATGGCCAGCGGCAGCATCAGGTCTAACCTGTGCAACGGCAGCAACAGAAAGTTTAGTGATCCAGAGAGAAGCTGCAGCTGTCCAGTCCCCCCAGAGTTGGGGTTTGTGCTGACTGGATACGGTTTGCTGCAGCTTTTGATTGGGTGGCTGTGTCTGGAGCTGCTGCCTGCTCTCCTTCCAGTATGGCAGTCTACAACAGTTGGGAGTAACGCGGAGTGCACACTGTGATTTGTAGCTCTATAAATATGAAGTTGAAGTTGAAGCCATGAGCCTTTGCCTCTGGATAACACAAGGCTAAACTGCCAGCAACATTTTTCTCTGAAACGCTTTGCCAATATTGAGTTTTAATGTCAGACTCTCTTTTAGTACTTCCTTTTTGGGTTGCTTTGCAGTGTAGACAGTTGTTGCCAATGCTAGAATAGCAGCTTCCTCTGCAGGATTCCCTGCCATGGAATCAGACTTTTACTGGAGGGATGTGCACATACATCTGTATTTGTATGAAAAGGCAATAGGGACACCCTTTTTAAAATGACCTGTGATTTGCCAAAGTCAAAAACAGAGCCAACTGGAGGTGCAGAAGTCTAGTTTTCTTTCAGTGCACTTGAATTATAATATGTCAAAGAATGTAGAAGATGTAGAAGAATCTGAACCTGTCTTTGAACTTTTTTCTTTCTCAGAGATCCGTAAAGATGACTCACCCTTTAGCTTCTGCTCCTGCTGCAGCTGGTGGAAATGGCTGCTGGGCCTTCTGCTCAGCCTGCTCCTCCTCCTCGGCCTTCTCTTTGGACTCATTGCTTTGGGTAAGACGTGTATCACCACAGCAGCATGTTTGGTTTTTTTTTTACCTTCATAAGAGTCACTGAATCATCTTCTCCTTGACCTCACAGCTGAAGAAGTGAAACGCCTTAAGAACCGCGTCGATGCTCTCGAGGCCATCACCAGCACTACCTCAGCCAGGTCCAGCCGATTGTCAGCCTCCTCCACTGGTGTTAACATCATCGACCCGCTGGACTCGGCGTACATTGACAGGAGTTCGGCTGGATCCGCCCTGACCCCCTCCGACAATGGGATCTACCTGGGGGCTGCTGGGCCAGGGGGAGGCGCAGGGACAGAACCAGGACAGGACAGCGCTGCCTTGCAGAGAGCTGTTCAGCAGCTGGTCAGGGCTGAACTCCGCTCGAGTGCTCTCAGAGGTATGAACATACTCAAAAATCAGCCCATCCGCTAGTGAAACAACCTCTTGGACATTCCATTGATCGTAACGTTTTTTCTACTTCTAGAAACACTTGCACACTCACTAAAAGGGGAAAGAGGAGATCCAGGACCTAAAGGCATGTTCACACAAATCATAAATAATTCGTAAATTGATATTTTGTCTGTATCCATCATGAGGTTGTCTGTTTCTTTGCAGGTGATCAGGGGCTGCTGGGACAAAAAGGTGAGGAACTGTCCTGTATTTAAATTCAGAATGTATTCAGCAGTGTGTGATATACAGCAAGCTCTTTAAACTGGAACTGACGGCTATGAACTGGTCTTTTACAGGTGATAGTGGATTCCCTGGTATGCCAGGTGAGACTGAAAACAAATGTGTTATACAGCTTTTCCCCTCACGGAGGTGACAAGCTCCATTCCACTCATAAAATCTTATTTCTTCAGGCCTTCCTGGTCCGATGGGTCACCCAGGATTGGATGGACCAAGGGGACTAAAAGGAAATGCAGGTAGTGTTGAGTTTAGATCATCGTCTTTGATCTTTTCGGATGAGCAGACACTAGGAAAACAAATTCACTGGTTCGGTCTCTCCTCCTTTGTGACCAGGTGAACCAGGCCCAGAGGGACCAGCAGGCCAGAGGGGCCGGGACGGACCGATGGGCCCCCGAGGAGAGGCTGGAGCACCAGGTTTTGGAGAGAAAGGAGACAAAGGTAGAAAATACTTACGTCACCTATCTTCAAACATGGAAAGTTCATTATTGACTTTAACACTTCTTCTTTGATACTGAAACCTGATTTTAACAGGATCTCAAGGCGAGGCAGGACATCCTGGTCCTGCTGGCACTCCTGGACCTGTGGGGCCGAAAGGTAAGGTCAAACAAAGGTCATGGTGGAGTTATAAACTAGATTGGATAAAATTTAAAGGATTATACTGTCGTGGTTGAATATTTTAGGCCATGTACAAATCACTTCACCTTTAAATCACTACTCACTATAATAACAGATGCCAAAAGCAATAACCACTATGATTTTTGATTTTAGGTGCCATGGGAGATCAAGGTGCCACAGGAAGCCCTGGTAAAGACTCAGTTCTACATGAATTTATGATTTCATCTGTTATTTTCTTTTGATTGGATGTGTTAGAACTGTGATCATTTGTGTGCAGGTGCTCCGGGTCCAATGGGTCTCCAAGGTGAAGCAGGAGCTCCAGGAACAAAAGGTGCCCTTTAGGTTTTGTCTTGTTTTTATTTTCATAAATCCAAATATAAGAGTCTTACATTGTCATAAAAAAACAACCTATATGAATGTGGTTAGAACAAATGACACCTCTTATAAAAGACTTAAATATATCAACATATTAAGTTACTGCATCTTGGCCGAACATTGATTAACATTGATTAATGAGGATTAAGGCGGTTGAAATGTCACTCTGCATTAATCAATCAATCAATCAATCAATTTTATTTATACAGCCCAATATCACAAATCACAATTTGCATCACAGGGCTTTACAGCATACGACATCCCTCTGTCCTTATGACCCTCGCAGCGGATAAGGAAAAACTCCCCCAAAAAAACCCTTTAACGGGGAAAAAAAACGGTAGAAACCTCAGGAAGAGCAACTGAGGAGGGATCCCTCTTCCAGGATGGACAGACGTGCAATAGATGTCGTACAGAACAGATCAGCATAACAAATTAACAGTAATCCACATAACACAATGAGACGGAGAGAGAGAGAGAGAGAGAGAGAGAGAGAGAGATGCAGGTAATGACAGTAGCTTACAACAACATTATTGGAAGTAATAATATTATAGTTCTGGCTACTGTGGTACAATATGTTGAAAGTATGTATTAATATCTGGCAGTATACATGTGTGACAATAGTCATATGTGTATAATAACAGTAGAAGTATGACTAATGACTAATGATGGCAGCAGCAGCAGCAGGAGGCATCTGGCAGGACCACGGCAGCAGCACAACCACACACGTCACACTGTCCAGGCACCGCTGCGATATGAGTTAAAATCCTTCTAAACTGAAGCTGCTTGGTATGTGGACTTATTTGCTTTCCACATTGCCAGATGTTTATTTGGTCCAGTGCCCACTCCATTGGACCGTGGGATGTGTATGTCTTTTGTACTATTTTTGATGCCAGTATCAGTTCAGACCAACTTTCTAAGCGTGCCTCTGACACTTTTAAAATGTTCTTTAATACAGGTGATCGAGGAACACCAGGGCTGTCAGGGATCAAAGGAGATCAGGGAGAGAGGGGATCACGCGGCCCAGCAGGTGTGTTTCAGAAAAGCTCTACACATCATGAACTACATTATTGACATCCATCACAGCAGCAAACTTGTGATCATGCCATTTCAAAAATATGTGCCATTTATTTTGTTAAAATGTATAAATATGAAATAATTCTGCTAATTTTCATTTAAACAGAAGTTGTTACAGGTTAGAAAAGGGGGTTTGATTTTGATGGTTCTTGTTTTCATGGTTAAAGGTGAACCAGGACAACCTGGACCACAAGGCCCTGCAGGGCCAAGAGGATCTAAAGGAACTACAGGTGAGGGGGAACATCACATGGTAGTGAAATACATCAATGCTGCATCAGATCTCATCAGCTGAGTTTATCCTGTTGGTGCCAACCATTATGGCAGAGTAAAATCCTAGTTTATTTAGGGTTGCTGCTGAGGTGAGGATTGTGTTGTAATCTAGAGTCTCTCTGAATGCAGGTGACACAGGTTTGATGGGACTTCCCGGGGTGAGAGGATCACCTGGAATTCCTGGAGATGTTGGGCCCCCAGGTACGATTTTTGGTTTATGTTAGAATTACTTGACTCAATCAGATGGAAACTGAATATGTAATGCAAATATGTAAACCTGACAGAATAGACCAATAATTTCTTTGACTTCTGCCATCATTAGATTCACCACTATCATGTCTGATAAAAAGCTTATACACACTCTTTACCTCTAAACATGTGTAGGTCAGAACTACCTACCTATGACTGTAAGGGAAAGTTTCATCATGTAATCAAACATGTCTTTTAGGTGAACCAGGACCACCTGGTAAAGTCATCGCTCCAAGTAAGACACAACAGCACTTGTAGTAATTAGACATTGGATTTAAAACACAAACACAGTTGTAAATGTAACTGGTGTTTGTCTCTTGCATTTTGTTTCTAGTTGGCTCCAACACTGTGGCCATCCCTGGACCACCAGGACCTGCTGGGCCTCCAGGTCCTGCTGGAACCCATGGTCTCTCTGGTCCAGTGGGCCCACCTGGGATCCCAGGACAACCCGGTAAATTCAAACTCTTGACACTTGTTAAGCATCTGGGATGGGTCAAAAACTGACAGATGGATTTAAGGCTTGTTGATACATATTGAACAGGCTGATTTTTTTTGTCTGCGATGATACATTGATATCATCGTGTAGGACCTCAGGGAGAACGAGGAGAGAAAGGAGAAAAGGGAGATCAAGGAAAACCTGGCGAGCCTAGTAGTGTCATAACTTCAGAAACTGTCAGTTCCACCCGAAGAGACAGTGAGTACCTCTCTACTTCTTAAAAGGTCTAGTGTGTAGGTCGTAGTGGCATTTATTTGTGTGGTTGCAGATTGCAACGACTTAAACTTTTCCCATGTGCCAGACATGTAGGAGAACTATGGTGGCCAACGTGAAAATTAGAAAACGTGAAAACGCTAATGGCCCTATCTAGAGCTAGTGTTTGGTTTGGTCCATTCTGGACTAATGTAGAAACAACATGACGGATTTTAAAGTCATGAAAACACAATGAGTCTTATTTTCAGGTGATTATACACCATAGAAAACATAGCTATGAATATTATATACAATATCTGCCAATATAGCCCCCTAAATGTAACCTTTAATCACTTAATTTGGCATAATTTGGTGGTAGTATCAAGACTAGATAGACAGCAATACCTAAAGCTACATCCTCTATGTTTTCATTTTTAACAGGACTTTCATCAGTGGCTCCACTGCCTGGCCCACCAGGACCTCCAGGTCCTCCTGGAGCACCTGGTCCTCAAGGTCCTCCTGGTATGTCAGAGCATTTCCAAACAATTAGAATAGGTGCTTGGGTAAATGTTATCATTGTTCAAATGCTCCTGCAACTCTTCTTTAGGTGAGGCTAAACAGGGTCCTCCAGGACGAAGAGGTCCTGTGGGAGAGCCAGGTAAACAAGCATCTTGCATTACATGGACTGACAAATAGACACCTAGGTCATCAGCATACAGGATGATTTAGACAGAGTCAAATTAAAATGTTATATTTTTTTCTGCCGTTCTCACAGGAATTGGTTTACCTGGACCTCCAGGAGAGAAAGGAGAGCCTGGCAGCTTTGTGCCTACATCAGGTTGGTGAAAGAAATCTCGCTTCACATGTAGTGTAGGTCTTAAAACAGCTGTCATCTTCAGTTTCAACTGTCTTTGCTTGATATGTTTGATGTGTTCTCACCTGTTTTGTCTTAGAAACCTTTTTTGCTGGCCCACCAGGACCAGCAGGACCCCCAGGCCCACAGGGCTCACCAGGTAGGTCTGACAAATGAGATGCTTCTTAAAACAGTGTGTTCATTCATGTCTTAGTTTTATTGTTTAGAACTTCTGGTTCACAGAAATGGTTTTTCATCTTATCGTTCATTATCTTTAGGTGACCGAGGACTACAAGGGTACCAAGGTGAGAAAGCCACTGCATACATCTTAGTGTTTAGAAGGTACATATTTTTAAAACAAACATATCTTTAAAATGTAATGCTGATTGTTCAAGGTGAACCAGGTCAACCAGGTCTTCCAGGGAGACCAGGGGAACCAAGCACTGGTATGTGAACCACTTTGATTTTAGGGGGTCTTGCTTCAGCACTTACTTTTTTGTAGATACTTTTTTGTGAGGTTTTAGAGGAAATATTTTTATGTTCTCCACAATATTTATGGACATTACTTCTTAACACAAGCTTCTAACTTTTCCAGGTTTCCCGGGTCACCCTGGACCTAGGGGGCCTCCGGGTCTACCAGGTCCAGAGGGACCAGAAGGGCCAGATGGGCCACCAGGCCCAGAGGGACCAGAGGGGCCAGAGGGGCCACAAGGACCTAAAGGTAAACTCAGCCAAATATTTTGATACTCTATGTTACAAATCAGATTCTTTGCTCATGTGTTGTACAGGATTACGTCTTTATCAAGAAGTCTCAAACACTGGAGTCCGTCTCTCATACTGCTAACATGTTCCTTGCAGGTGATGCAGGAATACCTGGTGCCTTGGGAATCCCCAGGGCCTCTAGTGGTAAGACCATCCTAAATATCATATCAGCTCATGTACTGAGACAGTATCTCAGTGCCATGCTTTTAGAAGGTCTGCAGGATACAAGGAACCACAAACAACTACAGCTGATGAATGAGAAACATGTCAATCAAACATGTTCCAAAAGATCTATCCTTTTATTAGTTCATTATGAAAATTCTGATCACTAGAGGTATCTGTCAGTGAGCTCTGGAGGGACTCAACAATATTGACCTATACCATAACCTATACCCTTTCACATTTTGGGAAGTCATTTGACATAGGGTCAATATTAAAGAATTGGCTGATTGAAACTTAAACAATTTTACACATCAAAGTTTACTTTGAAGTTTTGATGCTGGAGACCACCACCTATGTGGCCTCCGTAGCCTGTTCCTCATCTCTCTGAGGTGCCGCTACTGGCATAACAACACCTGGATCTCTGCTTGAACTGTCTGACAGAATTTGTGCTGTCATAACAGGTGGCTCATTCAGTCATGGCGCCCCAGGACCACCTGGACCACCTGGCCCACCTGGTCCTCCAGGAAGAGATGGAAGTGGATCAGGATCAACTGATGTGAGCCAGCACATTGCAGAGTACCTTCAGAGTAAGCTATATATTTATTTGCTTTGGTTAAAGTAACAGTAAGATTAAATGCAACAAAGGGCTATGTCAAATGATCTGTATGAAATAACAGTGTCTTGGCACACAGGTGGTGGCATCAGACAATACCTGGCTGGACCTCCTGGACCTCCTGGGCCTCCAGGGCTTCCAGGAGCCCCAGGGGCCCTAGGGCCCGCAGGGGACAGGCTGGTAGATGATGTGGCCAACCGTGTTATCAGCTACATCCAGGGTATGACCAATTACATAATAATGTTACATGTATGCATGTTAAAACCTACAGTTTTCCCACAGTAGTGACCCCCCCCTATAACATCTACCTTTTCAGCTCCAGGTAGAGAACAAGAGAGAGACAGGATTCCTGGCCCTCCTGGTCCTCCAGGTGCACCTGGCTCCATCTCTGTCAATGACATCATCAGTCTATTACAGCGTAAGTCTCATTTGAGGGTGGGTAAAACCCCCAAATTTCTTACAGATGGCAGATACTGTGGGAAGAAATGGCACTCAAGAAGTTTGTTGGTTTGATAACCGACTTTTTAAAGCATCACATGTGAGACTGCTCACCAAAGTGTGTCAATTATTTGTGTCCAGGAGAGGATGTAAGGAGACACATCGGTGGTACTCCCGGTCCACCAGGACCTCCTGGAGCTCCAGGCCTTGGCAGCTCCAGATTCAATACCCAGGAAGTAGCTGAACGTGTTCTTGCTCTCATGAATGGTGAGTGTTGCAGATGAACCTACTGGTCAAAAAGGTTTTCTGTTGAGAGATAATCACTGATTGACTATTGTCTGTTAACAGAGAAGGGGGTGGTAGGTCCCCCTGGTCCCCCTGGATCTCCTGGACTCCCTGGACTCCCTGGAAATGTGTTATCAAGTAAGGAACACAATAGGAACACAGAGCCACTCAGTGAATTCTGTTTTTTGAGCTCTTTGTTGAGTGTCTAATCTAAAGTCATCAGTATGTAGCGGCAATCTTAAGATAAAAAATGTCCATTTTCATTGTCCAACTAGCTGAGCATCAAGCACTTGTGGGTCCTCAGGGGCCCCCTGGTTCCCCTGGTATCCCTGGTCCACAAGGTCCACCTGGACCAGCAGGTCCCCCTGGACCAGCAGGTCCACTGAGTCCAACAGGATTTGGGAACTACATCACTCCAGAAATTCATGACTATCTTCAGAGTGAGTCCAACTGAAATAATAGCTTCATCACTTAATTAGGAATTCATCTGGGAAAATATACTTTTATAAAATACATTTTGTCTGCCTTCACATCTGTTCCTTTATCCTAAAGGTGTTGCCTTTAGAGGCCTACCAGGCCTCCCTGGCCCCCCTGGCCCCCCTGGCCCTGAAGGCCCCCCTGGTCAAGTCCACGGGCTGGTTTCCTATGCTGAGCATGCCAACAGAGAGACGCTTAAAGCAGAACAACAGCAATACCTTAATGGTGAGTTTAAAGGAATACGTCACCAATTTAAAACTGTAGAAAGTTACAAAATTTAGCATTTAAAATAAGGTGTAAGACCTGTGACTGAGCTAATTCTTAGTCCTAGACTTGTGCAAGGGCATGAGTGGGTTTAAGAAAGCTTTGGGGTAAAGTATTCAAAACACATGGTAGTGTTTTCTGCTACACACCAACAAATGACCTTGAAATTAGCTGTAGCTAAGTATTTTTTTCTGAAGTCATGCTCTATTGTGTTTTCTCCAGGTGACAGAGCGACAGGAGCAATGTTTGGACTTCCTGGTGCTCCAGGCCCTCCTGGACCCCCAGGACAAAAGGGAGAGCCAGGTGTACCTGGTGCCAGGGACTGGAACCTGGATACTAGAGACTACTCCAATATGGCTGTCAAAGTAACTGATTACATTAAATGTAGGTGATCCAGAGGAAGTGTATTATGAACCTCATCACAAATGACAGTTTTTCTCACTTTGAATATTATATTACTACTTACCTCTTCACTGTCCTCCATGTGCAGCCCATGGTCTGCTGCGTGATGTTTTGAGAGACTCTCAACGTCTTGTTCAAGGACCTCCAGGGCCTCCAGGACTTCCAGGAATGCCTGGACACAGCCAATGGGTTAGTTCCCCGGAAAACGTTGTGGACGTGGTTGAATACATCAAATGTAAGTCAATACGAGCTTTATGTGCTTTTACAATCGAGGGACTACCATTAAGTTTAAGAGGCCCATGAAAAGACATCTTTGTTGATAACTTGTAATTTCCAGCCCAGGGTTACAGATCAGGTGAAATACATCAAATGTAAGAACATAGACTGCATAAAATAATGGACGTAGCCACTGTGGTGTCACCCATTTGTTTGTGGACTCCTGATTTTGGAGTTTTGGCCATTGCAGATTTGGATATTTGGCACCAGTTATGTATAACTTTAGACCTTAATAACATTTGAATGATGAGTTATGTAAAAATGTACCCCCGTAAAGTTGTCAGGAGTGGTGAAATTAGCTATAGAGATCAAAACTGTTTTGAAACGGCTTGACTCCTTCGTGTTTTGTACTCAAAATGTACTTCATTGACCTCACAATAGAGGTCTTTGCTCATGATACAGAATCATTTTCTTCCAAACTGATGATCTAAATTGTTTTCTTAGTGTTTCATGAAACCAGTGTCGAGATAAGCTTATGCTTTATGTTTAAAGTTTTCTGTCATTTGCAGCCCGTGGTGTGTTGCACGACATCGTAAGGGATTACAGCAGTCGTGCCTTCCAAGGACCTCCAGGACCACCCGGCCCTGCTGGCCCCCCTGGACATACTCGGTGGTTTGGTTCCCATGGAAACGCCACAGATCTGTTGGAATACATCAGATGTGAGCAAGTGTACCATGTTACAAATCTCAAATCAAAATCTACAATAAAATACAAGTGTTAGAGGACCTGCTTGACACTTTTCCTCACCTTGTCTCTGATTTTACAGCTCATGGTCTGCAACGTGACTTTGAACGTAACCACAATGAACGAGCCGCCCAAGGACCACCGGGACCACCTGGCCCCCCAGGTCCCCCTGGATACAGCCGATTGTTTGGCTCCCACACAAATGTCACTGATCTAGTGGAATTCATCAGAGGTAAAGATCCAGGTAGCCAAAATAACCTGGCCCAGAATCGGCCTGAACTTGGCATGCCGGATGCAATTAGCTGGGCTGGATCCGGTTGCCTGACTTGGCTAAGATTTTAAATGAATGTCACCCCAGAATTGGGCCAGATCAGCGGGCCCTATATTGGGCTGACAACACTGCCATCACTGGGCCGTTATCAAAAATGACCTGGCCAAACATTGGCCTGAACTTGGTATGCTGGATGAAATTAGCTGGGCCACATCCGGTTGCATGACTCGGCTGAGACTTGGCATGAATGATGCCCCAGAATCGGGCCAAATTAGCTGGCCTAATTCCGGCTGCTGACACTGCCATCACTGGGCCGTTATCAAAAAATGACCTGACCCAACATCGGTCCAAACTTGGCATGCTGATGATGAAGTAAACCAAAGTGCGTCTGGTTGCCTGACTCAGGTTAGACAGAATGAGCTGGCCCGATTCCGGCTGCCATCACTGCCATAACTGGGGAAGCATTTACTTGCTAAATGCCTCAAATACAAAGAAGAGGGATAAAGAAGCTAAAAATGGGATAATTAGGAATTCTGATAACAACTGACGTTGTCCTCCACAGCACATGGAGCCATTGTAGGACCACCTGGGAGACCAGGACAGAAAGGGGACATGGGATTCGCAGGGCCAAAGGGAGAGAAAGGTAGATCTGAAAAATTCTTAATGAAGAAAGTGGCGTTTGGAATGAAATATTAAGTGAACTGTACAATTAATAATTAGTTTCACAGTGTTTTTTCTATGCAGTATTTGAGTTTGCTATTTGCTTTTTTCCAGTTAAATCAGATTAGAACAATTTACTTTGAAACATCTAAAAAATGGGATGTTCCATGTCAAGAATCAACTCTTTTGATTACTTTCCTTTAATGCAATTTCCCACCATTAGTCTATAGTGACGATTCATTATGCCTTTAGCTAGTGGTTCTTCCTGATCAGCCCAAATTTGAAAGTGATCTACTCTGTCTGTGTGGACACAGGTGAACGAGGCCTTCCTGGTTTAGAGGGACGCAAGGGACAAAAAGGTGACAGAGGTCAGTCAGCTTGATTTAATGGTTAATGATTTGACACAGGCCTGGATTTTCCCTTCAAACTAGTCTTAAAATGTTACAAATTGAATTTAAAAAGTACATTTATAGTTAGATAATCACAGCTGGATCGTGACTGATATGTTTAAGTTGAACCCCATGATCTCATTCTCAAACAACAGGCACTAAAGAAGCGTTAACTACCATGTAGTATTGATAATTATAATTATGGGTTTTAGATGAGAACATGAACAATTATATTTTGACAATAAAAAGGCTCATTTTTTTTGCTAGTAATGATTTTGAATGTTAGATTTAATGTGCTGGAACACGCAGGAGCACAATGGTGAAAGCAGGCTACATTAATACAACACTTAATCAAACTCTGCGTGTTGTTTTTCAGGAGAATTCACTCTGACAACTACAAGAAGGAGGAGGGACGTCGGTGTGTAAGAGCCAACTTACTGCATACAAGGAACTTCAGGTGAAATTCAGTTTATGTGGAGTCCGGTGTGTATAAATGTGGTGAATGTACTGTAACACACAGCAGATGTATTTCATGAATTGAACTGTTTTCACAAACGATTTCTGATTTTATTTTTATATTTCTGAATATGTTTTGTCTGTGTGAAATCAGGGATTATGTATAGCTTTGAATTATTTGAATGTTTGACATACTGTATTGAGGAGTGTCATTCAGAGGGGTGATATGTTTCATTTTGTGGGATTGAATGAAGAGTTGGCTTTTGCTTACCTTTTCATGCTTGTGGGCATTTCCTAATTAGACGATGTTTTGTAACTTAAATGTTTTATATGCAGTTTTTTAAAAGACGTTTTAAAGGGTAATTTCTGTATTTTTCAACCAGGACTCTATTTTTCTATGTGTTTGTGCCTAAGTGACTAATGGCAATAACAGTTTTTAAAACTGGCCCAGCTTTGAGCATGACTGCTGCACATGGCAGCAGCAAAACAGGCTGTAACCACTGGGGGCATGTTTGCACCATCAGTTACGTCCGCTAAAAGTGCTTGTTTTTGCCACTGACAGGTTCAGATTGTTAGTGTCTTACAACAGTTTGGCGATGATCCATACAGAGGTCACCAAACCCACCAGGCTCCATTCAAATAAACAGCAATTTTATCATCATAAAAAAGCACTTTATTCAAAGTCGACAGAGACAAAATAACAATTCCAACAATCACCAGCTCTGATTTGGTCGAAATGAACCCTTAATTCACCCAGTTAGATGTGAGTATGCTGGATGTATACATGCTTAAGTTGCTGTTTATTTAAATGGAGTCTGGTGGGTTTGGCTATGGCGATTTTGCCGCTGTTTCTGGTTAAACAAAAAGGATCCTACTCATTCACAGAAAGGTCTATCTCTGTAGGGATCCTTTCCATGATGCTGCCAGACACTTTCACCAATCTGAGCCCGTCAGTGGCAAAGAAAAACTTTTAGTGGACGTACATTGCAGCCTGTTTCCTCGTGGCTGGCTGTAGAACTCTCACTCAATACTGGACCACTTTCAAAATTGTTGTTCCTATTAGTTTTTTAGACACAAAAACACTTGGTAGAATCACATCAAGGACTTGAAACAACAGCAGCAGTACAGAGGAAAAAGTTTATTTACAGCAAAATGAAAATCTACATTACACAGACCTTCTAAAAACTATACATTTATTTTAAAAATGCATAATGATTTTGATATGGATATCATTGTTTTCAGTCAACATTCAGAATTTAATCAATTTACTCTTTTCTTGTAGAACCTAACCGACCGACAGAACGAGAACTGACAGGAGTGATTATGTAATTATATTTCTGTACGCCGCAAACCAATGAGTGAATGAGCTGCAGTACAGACGCTGCAGTTTGGGTGGTACGTTTTCATATAAATAGCTACTGAGAAAGTTTTGTAAAAAGGTGCACAGCACTCCGTAGTTTTTTTTTGTTTTGTTTTTCTTTTTGCGCATAACAGTTGAGTTAAAATACTTTTGACTAAGCATAACTCTTGATAGCCAATCGTAAGAAAATGAGATGAAAAAATGAACCAATCACAAGTTAAGATGGCCCAAACCAGTCAGGTCCACTTTGTTTTTGCAACTGCTTCATATTGCTTTGACCTCACTCATAAAACATCAGCCTCAATAAACAAAAAAATGCTAAGAGCTCATGTTCTGTTTTTCTTTCTTTGAACACAGATGCAATCACTCTGACATTGTTAATATGCTTCATACAGTCAGAAACAGAAGACTACAGTTGGCATAAAACCTAGAGTTTGACCAGAATCTTTAAAGGCGGTCATATCAGGTACACAGTATATCCATACAGCTGTTTTGAAGTATTAAGGCTATTAGCTAGCACGACAATGAAAACAGTATTATCATTTCAATAAAAAGAGGAAACAAAAGCCATGCAGGCTCATTCATGATACACCTGGTAGCAAAATACCTCATGAGGAGGAGTATGAAGAAAAACCAGAGCAAATACAAAGGATGCATCATCATCTGTCACTGCAGGTTTAGGCTACGTTCGGACTGCAGGTTAAAGTGGCCAAAATCTGACTTTGCTGCTCATACCGTATGTGACTCACATCTGCTTTTTTACAGAAGCGTGAACAGCACAAACTGCATGGAATATGATCTTTTGCATGTGCATGTCAGCTCAGGACTGTGACCACTTCACACTGGAGTCTGACACTGGCCACATTTAAAAATAATGTGAACAGCCAAACAAAAATATCAGATCTGAGCACTGAAGCTTACAGTGTGAACGGAGCGCTTGTTTGAATTAGCTGAATTCAAAGTTATTTTTTTGTTGAATTTGCTTGGTGAGTTTCCCGACACACACTCCTTGGAAACTCTTAAAAGTGTCACATTATTTCCAGAATGGACACCAATGAAAACCGCTCCTGTACATACATAACTTTAGCTCGACAACAATAAAGTGGTGTTACCTAAAAATAAAAAAACAGAGCAACAAACAGGTACATAAATGCTTGTTCAATAGTCTTTGTTTCTGCCACCACAGTGATTTCCTTAGTGTCCAGTTAACAGTGACCCTTTGTCTCTGTATGTAAACACCGTCTCTACTGTCTGCATCTAAGAAACTCGCCACCACGGCTTGTTGCTAAATAGTAATCTCAAGTCATGTGCTCCGGACAGGAAGGCAATCTGAAGAAAAACCCTGAAAGAAGGAATCATTTCATTTCCTAAAGCTTATTTTGAAATCATGCATTATTTCAACCTTTAATCACAAGCTAAAACGTCTAAAAGAGAGAGATGTGATTTCATAAAAATATACTGAATCATCAGTCCTTCAACAGTGATATTAAAAATGTGCTTTCTCCTTTATCAGAAATACATTCTACTTTATGATCAATTACGAATGATATGTTTGCTAGTTAATATTTAACCGAATGAAATCATCAACAGTACGTTTACGTGGTATAAAAACGCTTTCCTTTTTAGTGCAAATGTCTAAATGAGAGAAGAATTAAGCAGCAAATAATTATCATACACTGCTTGGATTTAAAAGCCAAAACCATCATATTCTACAGGCACTGGATCCTTTTGAAAACAGTTCAATCACAGACAGAAGGTTGGGCAGAGAGCTACGTCACTGTGGTGGTTCTGAGGTCAAACACTTCATCCTTCAACATTCTCCTTCAAAATAACCGTTATCGTGTGACAAGACGAGGGGGCTGCAGAGCAGAGCTGCAGACTGACCAACAAAGTCCTGAAAAAGAAATTCTCCTGTCACCCTCCAACAGTTTCCAGAGGATGAGGGCAAGGCAGCACAGGCTCGGTCTTTACTGTCGGTGTGTGTGCGCTCATGTCCATGTGCAATGTGTGTGTGTGTGGAGTGTGTGTATGTCTGTGCGTCGGCTTTGACTAGAAACCAGTGGAGTGGACGCTGGGGATGGGGTAGAACTTGGAGATGCGGCTCTGGGTGGAGGGGTTAAGGCACTCCGACTCTCCGCTCATCTTGAAGAACACTTCCTGTTCCTGCAGCTTCCTGGCAAACTCCTCCTCCAGGGCCTGCGGGACACACACAGAAGCATGTTGGTGTCATATTAACAAATGCCAGCCTCAGACTCTAGATATATTTATGTGTTAACTTTTGACTGTCTTATTTTGGGTTTGTAAAGTCACACACCTGCGGCTCATCACCTGCACCTCACCTATATGACCTGTGTCTTCCTGAAGTGGACTCCTTCCTAGGATCATGAATATTTGCTTGTGGCTGTTGTACACTGTTTTGTCTGTGCCCCTCCAAAATTTCATGGCCCTCAGAGTTACATTTATGAAGATACTCAGCCCTAAAAATGGCTTCCTGCCTGGCTGAGATGTTTTTTTAGGGTGTGAAAATGACAACATTCCCAAGGGCCACTCTCAATATTCAGCAAATATATTTTATAGAATTATTCTTTTTGATCTCAAACAGCATATATATGAATTTTGAACAAACTTGAGGTGGTAACAAAATCTAAATTAAAGGTTTTGGCCTGATGATAGTGCTAAATGAAAAGCCAAACATCTGTAGGATTCATCGTCTGTGTTTTATCATATTATAGAATAATACGTTTTGCTGGAATGTGTCGATATTTGTGTCGATCTGAAAGTGTCTTTACAACAGATACAGGGACACCTGCAGAGTGGAGGAGCAATGTTTTGTTTGACAACACTTCAGGCTGATATAATCATCCAGCTGTAACAGATACTCTACCTTCTTCCTGGGTCGCAGTTTCTCCCTCCACTCCTTCAGCTCAAGGCTGTGCTCCTCGTCCAGTTCCTTCAGCTTCTGAGTCTCGTGTTCGATGAGCAGGTGGCACTTCTCGTTCTGAAACACGCACAGAGAGGTAGAGTATAAAAGCTGAGGGTTTTTACATGTAACTGTGTCTAAGGGCTGGGACACATGCTACTTCTTTTACCGCATGGAAAAGGCAAAGTAGGGCACAAAGATCATGGCATGTGTAAGAGCCTTGAGGCTGTCTTTTTTGGCTAGGATGGTAAAGTAAAACAAAATGCATATAAAATAGTAGATAATTATCCACTTAACATGCTCAAATGTGTGACATTTTTTTAAGATATGTCTTTTTAAGATCTCAACCTGCAGCTGCTGGAGCTCTCGGATGTTGGCGTCACACTGCAGCTGCAGGTCTCTCATCTGGTTTTCATGTTTCTGATGCTGATGGAGCCTCTCGTTCTTTTGTCTCTTCTCCTCCTGGGCTGCAAACTGGAAGAGACAGACACAATTAGAGTTAAGAAATTTGAGCTCACTGTGTTTGGTTTGGCTTTCCAACAAATACAAGAAAATATAATTCTAGCTGATTTCATTTCTATAAAACATCCCTTATGTCTCGTCACCTGTTTGACCTTCTCCCTCTCCTGCTCGGGGGTGATGGCAGCTCCAGTGATACGAAGGCTCTTCTTGAACATGGCCATGCGGGTCTTGGCCTCGCTGCGCTGAATCTTGGGCAGTCTGGTTTTCTCCTGTGTCTGCTTGTTCTTCAGCTCCTCAATGAGACGCTGGTTGTAGCGCTGCATCTGCTCCATCTCCTGTACAGGGCACCAGTAGACACACAACATTCAGGAAGCTTCCAGAAAAACTTCTTCTAACTTAATGTTGAAATTTTGACAGAAACAAAACGACTACGGGGGGTTATGAGGTTGGAGGAGCAATTAAAGATGATTTCACCACATAATAAGGCCCTTATCCAGCCTGTACCTTCTCATGTCTCTTCAGCAGCTGATGTCTCTGCATGAAATACTGGTCTTTGAGCTGCTGTTTGAACAGCTGGTGTTTCTCCTGCAGATGGCGTTCTTCCAGCTCCCACATGGCAGCCTCTCGTGCTGTTCAAGTAAACAAAAGACAAAGCTAAATGTATGCACAGAGGAACCATTCACAGGATTATTGGAGGGGAATATCTCCCAAACATAATGCCTCATCTTAAACCCATTCTGTATTACTAGACGGTCTGCAGAAGCTGAAGTTACCTCATTAGGAGCAAACAGCTGAGTGCACGAGTCAACCAACATCAACTTCACTAATGAGGTGTCAGCTTTTAAGCTTTGAACTATCTCACATTTTCTACTCACAGTGAAAGCTCTTTACCAGCTCCTAAAGCACAGTTACACCCCCCCGTGACTCGGTTCAGTGAGCATTTCTGAGAAGTGTTGTTTGTGCAGCTCCTGGCATATTAAGCATGGGATTAAGTCCCATGCAGTGCTAACTGCTAACAGGCTGCTGCTCACTGCAGTCATGTCACAAGGAGCCGCAGTTGCTGCTGGTTGGGCTCAGAGTATTTCAGGCTTGTTTGCTGCTAATCTCACTCACCATAAATGAGATGGTTATGTTCAATGCTGAACGAGACCTCCTGCTACTGCTAGACGAGGATTTGCTTTGTTAAAGGGATAGCTCAATTTTTTGAACTGCGGTCGTATGGGGTACTTATCCATCGTCAGTGTATTACATACAGTAGATGTCTGTCTGTCGTCTGTCTGTCTGACAGAGAAGCTATGCAATGAATTTTAGCTACCTAAAAAAAAAAAAAAAGAAAAATCCTAACAGTTTCAGTGTATGCTATATTACGAATATTTTCACCACTTTCCCTTTTCCTCAGACAGCCTGTCCTGGCAGAGGAGCCATAAACAGCTTCAGTTCCCCATCTTCGCTCAAAGCCACCAGACTTACAAAAACAGTAATTTCGGCTCGCTGAACACAGGAGCTGCTGGTCTACCGCTGCCTCGATCAGTTATCTAGTCTGTGTTATTGTGTGACTTTGGGGAATCTAAACTAACCCCATGAAACACCAAAGTCACACAATTACACAAACAAAATAACTGATCGAGGGAGCTGTGGACCAGCAGTGCCTGTGTTTAACAATCTTAAATTACTGTTTTTCTCAATGGAGTCTGGCTTGGAAGAGAGTGATGTACCGGCTTCAATCCCTGTAGGACATCACTGTCTGACAGTAAGGAAAAGTAGTGAAAATATCCTAAAAAGGTAAGTACCTCATACAACCCCACTTTGAAAATGTGAACTACCCCTTTAAGGGATTGGAAGATCCTCCATGGTGACGGAGGGGAATGATTTCCAGGTCACAGGAGGATGTGAAGAAGCATTAGTTAGCATAATAAAAAAGCCCTTTGTCTCCATCTGTGTTTATGTAATGTGATTTTGCACCAATAAAAGGTATAAAATTATTACTTGGCACAGCTCTAAGTGTCTTTGAATAAGACATGGATTAATTATTCACTCTCAGGAACACCTCTCTGCAGCTTAGACAGGGAAAGCAGGCAATAAACGAACATCAATTTGATGCCTTCATCTAACCTTCAAGGCTTAAACCCTTTGAGTGTATGTGAATTTGCAGTTTTACCACTTTCAAAGTTGTGAACTAAATCACACAGCGTCTGAAAAGCAACATGTGTGCCTTACAACAGTCCATCAAACTATCTACACCCTCTTAAGATGTCTGATGGAGCTGGCGGTTCCATGTTATAACCATGGGAATATTCCCTGTCACAGTCCCTCCATCACACATGGCCTGAACACACCGTTACCCACTTGACACCTGACAGTAAATACAGCCAGTTGGTATATTACCTCGAAGAAGCTGCTGCTTGTGGTTGAGGCAGTCCCTCTCGATGGTGGCTAGCTCATGTTTGTGTTGCTGGATAATCTTTTTCAGAGAGCTGTCCAGATCCTGCTGCTGCTTCTGGAGAAATTCTTGTTCCTGGATGATGGATGACAGATTATAAATGACATGAGGAATACAGTTTCAGACATTAGTCTCCTAATCTATAACACACAGAGAATCCAAGAAAGGCGGAGAATCACTCAAACTCCATTCACAACAATCATCGATAAAGCCTAATTAGAGAAGCACTTTTATACACACACACTTCTGACAGATGGAGAGCATCATCCCCTGCGACAAAAACCTTTATCATTACATTAAGCAGGAAAAGCTCTGTGAGATCATCTCAGTTTGTGTGTGAGTGTTTGAATGTGTTTGCTGGCCTGGAGGCTTTCTGCCAAATTTACCTCAGGCTAAGCTCGGCTTGAGCTGATGAACCAGACAGTTACAACTGGCAATAAAGACCGTATCACCTGCTTGTCACATTAATCTGGCCTACTTGGCTCACCACACACACACAGGAAACTGACATCCTGCACGCTAATGAGGCTCTCAGTGATATACAGTAAGCAAGGTTTATATTGTCCCACGTCTCTAAATGTTTACACTGTGCCTCACAGATTGTAAACTTTGCATGTCATTAGGGACAAGGTAGAACATAAAGAACAAGCTATAAAGGTTTTTCAATACCAAGTACTAAACTTCAAGCACTGGCCACTACCTACTACTGCTCTGGTTCACTAGAGGACAATACTTGGGGGGAAAGTACAGCATTTTATTGTCAGCGGAAACATTTGTCTTTGTGATGAGATTTGAGATTTGCTAATAGCTTAGCACCATTTTAGGCTTGGTGTTGGCATGTACTGATGTAAAGTCTCAAGACAACCAAGTAGGGGTGTAACAATACACGTATTCGTATTGAAAAGTTTGGTACGAGACTTTCGGTTCGAACGACACCTTGAACTATCTTATTACATTTGGGAAATACAATATACAGCTTAAACTATGTTTAATATTATGCTCTCAGCGACACCAAGGCAGCCCACACGACGAACAGGCAATATACCCCTCAACCAAAACCACTCTACGCCAGTGAGACATGCCGAACTAGCTTGTTGCGAGATGGTTAGTAACGCCATTACCAGACCAGAATAGAAGATCCTCCAATAACCTTCAGGTCTGGTGTTTGTTTTAGCTGTGAATTATGAGAATAATGGCGAAAAAGTGGTGGATAAAAACAGACTGAGCAAAAGAACGAGCCACCGCACAGCCACAGACTCTCCTTAGCAGCACACGACCACCAAGCCAAAGCACAAGGCGCTGCGCTGCGACAGACTGTCGTTCAGCAGCTAACTTTAGACCCACAGCACACACCTGCAGCAGTGAGCAGTAACTGCCGGCGGGCCAGGAAGCTGATTCGGCCACAAAGACGAAAAAGTATGTTAATGATGGCAGTTTAGCTTGTGTTTACATGACTGTGACTGTTTACCAGAGATGATTATTTGTGTATTAATTAGACTGTACGACCTAAGAGAGCTCGTGGGATGCAGCAAATTTGCTGCTCACACACAATGGGCGAACAAAACTACACTGATACTATGCTCCCTAATGTCAGTAGTAACTTAGTTGTTAAATAGTAGGGAAGGGGATATGTCAAGGATGGCTTCAGTGCATCAAGGGGCATGCTATTAGGCCCATCAAGAAAATCCTAGACAGAAATGTTACAGTGTAACCCCACAATTCAGTACCACAAAGTTCTCAGTCTTTTCACGTGTTTTCAAAAGATATTTTCTAACACGTATAATGTGTTTAGAAAGGAATCCGATTTCATTTTACCCGACTTTAACAAGCCCTTTTTTTTTGCCAGACAGTAATTCCTGCTTTGTTTTCATACATTTAAACTTTTAAATCCAGGAAACTTCTCTGGCATTTCTACTTTTTTGCTGTATCAAAAACATACCGAACCCTGACACCACTGAGTCGTATCGAACCTAAGTGATAATTTCGTGAAATGTTACACCCTTAGTAAGAAGTCATGCTTTACAGGACAGTTCACCTCAAAATCCAAAATACATGTTTTCCTCTATTTTTCCTGTTTTGATGTGAGCTGCAGAGTGTTGGAGATATCGACCGTAGAGATGTCTGCCTTCTCTTGAATATAATGGAACTAGATGGCACTCAGCTTGTGGTGCTCAAAGTGCCAAAAAATATATTTGAAAAACTCAACAGCAATGTCTCTTCCCAGAAATCATGACCTGGTTACTAAAGACAATCCACAGACCTTATTGTGAGCAGCGCAGACAGAAGTGTGTGTCTACTGCTAGCCCACCTAACACCACTGTGCAAGCTCACCGCAGAGATCAGCCAAGGAGGACGCGATTAATGTTAACATCTTGCACGAGCCTCTCATCCACCAGTAGATTCAAGCTTCTTTTTGATGGTGGGTGTTGCTCAGTCGAAATAAAAGACATGAAACTGCTCACAACAAGGTCTGTGGATTATCTTGAGTAACTGGGTCATGACTTCTGTAAAGAGACATTGCTGTTGAGTTTGTCAAATGAGCTTTTTTTGGCGCTTTGAGCACCACAAGCAGAGTGCCATCTAGTTCCATTATACTGAAGAGAAGGCAGACATCTCCACGGTTGGTATCTCCAACACTCTGCAACTCACTCCAAAACAACTGTCCCTTTAAGAGATGCAAAAGAAACCAAATTCTAAATCTGAGGAGGCATGAGATCACACACAGGGGTTTCACTTACATCCTGAATGGGAGCGCTGCACAGCGTGCACGAGGACAACTGAAAGGACTGAATCATAACATGAGCCACTCCCTGCGGATCACAGTACATTACCCCTAGGCACCACACTGAACACTGCAAATACACTCTGAGACTGTGACACTGCAAACTCAGATAGGTGGAGGGTTTGGAAAAATAAAGACAACTCATGGAAACTGCATCAAACAGCAAAGTAAATAACTGCTGGATAATGTTGTGCATGCCTCCCTCACACACTTTGAAGCCTGCTCCATCAAAAGAAAAACAAAAGAGCAGAGAGGAACAGGTAGTGTGTGTCAAAGTTCACAATTCACAGCAAACTGAGGACTCGTTACCTCCTCTGGTGGGGCTTGGATAATATCCTCTTTAATACGTTTCATGATAGCGCTTGTCACATGCTTTGGAGACAGGCCCACTTCCTGTTTGCCCTGTGTCGGGGGGGCAGCCATGAGCGATAGATGGAAATAAAATGAGACAAAAGCTGTGGATAGATTAGCACTACAAGACAAATAAATAAGAAGTGGCAGCGCAGACTGATTTAGCCCCAGTGAGGCTAAAATGCGGTTATGTAAAGCCTTATAAGACAGATCAGACAGAGGCCTGTGTGTGTGTGTGTCTAAGGATCAAAACAACCTGCTATAAATAGGAACTTTACAAGCCATCCCATCCTCCCAGGGGACTACATGTGGGCAAGGGACGTGAATAGAAACTGTGGTCCACATGCTAACCTCTTTCTTGCGGTTCTTCAGCATGTTCTGGTACTTGGAGAGTTCTTTGTCCTGCTCGGCTTTGATGCGTTTGGCCTCGTCCCGCAGGCGGTTGGTGTGCTCCTGCTCCAGCCTCTCGATGGTCTGCTTCTGCTGCCGCTCCAGGTTCTCCACCTCCTGGTCGTACTGACGCTTCTTACTCTGTAGGACAAGGATGATCGCATCATATCAGTGAAATTAACTGAAGCAAATTCAGTTCTTTCCATGTGTAAAATCTTAGAGGCACAAAGTCTAAAAATGCTTTTCCAGAAGAAGAAATACAAAATTATGAGATAACAAAATCAATATTAAAGCTGTAGCTGCATAGGAAGGTCATACAAAATGGAGAGGCCATTAGCAGTATTCATCACTCTCAAAAGAGCCCCGACAGTAACTGTTATGCCAATTTTCAAAGGAATGTGAGCCAGCCAGTAGTTTAAAAGAGGCCTAATAGGCACTATATGAATTGGTGATGAACACAAGCGCTGTTATAAACACTGCAAGTTATGTAATGTAATGCAACGGATTAAAAACAGTAACAGTAAAGTTGAACAGTTTCACCTACAGGGACATACAGAAAATGAACAGCTCAGTTGCAACTGATAGACACGGTAATGACAACTGAAGGAAATCAAGTCATCCTTCACACAGTAACATGACCATTCACAAACTGCTCGTATCCAAGGTGAACTCACAAACACTCAGAATATTGTAAGAACCACAAAATCTGGATCTCTGCACAGTGGAAGAAACACACTTAGATGACTCATCGTCTTTCACACTTTTTCCTACATCTGGATGGGTTTAGAGGGTCAAAGCAAACCTGCATTTAACTTCCACAGAGTGGGTTCTTTTTATACACATCCCTGTTTCTTTTTCTTTGAATTTTCCCAGATCTCAAAGTTGTACAACACAGAAATGTCAGTTACTGTTTGTAAACAGGCTCGCCAGTGAAAGTGAGGGCAAAGCCAACCCCAGATTCACTCTCGTTTGGCGTGCCGCCTCGCTGTATTTGCCTTTTTTTCCAGTGCTTTGTCTCTTAGATGTGTGCTGCCTACAGTCTGGCACCTCGTAGCTACCTTTAATAAAGCCCCAAAATTAGCAGAGCGCTGTGGGGGGGTAAAAGCCCGTAAATGTCATGAACACAGAAAATAAGAAAAAAAGACAGAGGGCAGAGTCTCTGCAGAAAAATACTCACACACTTCTAGTGAGTCGAGTGATGAATGAGAAAGATTACTTCAGTGTGAGTCAATGTTTCTTAGGAAATTCCTGCATAGTGCTTCTTCAAGATGACAATGTTCTGTTGGATAACCTCAGCAAGAAGTGGGAAGCACTGAACCACCTCCCCAAAAAGTTACATCACCGAATCTTCACAGGGGGTTTGGAGTGCAGAGTGCCAGGGTTATTTGCATTTTTTACGAACTGAAAAGTAAGTATACAACTCAGTGAGGTGCTCTGACAGCCAGGGGCGGCTGTATTTCTTATCAGATACCAATCACTTACTTAACACATATTACAGATATTCACATTTTCTCCATCCTTTGCTCTGTTTTTATTCAAAACACTCATTCTTTGACTGTTCCTTTAAGGGTCTCTGCGAAATTCAGATTATATGAGTTGTCTGACACGGTTAACAACATGGAGGTGGCTGAGCTGTGTTACTCTGTTACTCCACTATATCTTTACACAGGAAATAGTAGTGTGCTGTTATAATATTGATCTGAATATCGCACACACAGACCCATTAACATCTTGCATTGTGTGTGAATACAAGAACAAAATGACACATTATTGTTTAACTGAGGCCATTGCCCAGTCCTGGAGGTTTCAAGTGAATATTCATTTAAAAGCAGTTAATGCCAAAGCAGACGCAGGTTGTCGGGCTAAACTGACATATTTCCATACATTTAAATCTCAAAGGTGAAGGCAGAAATAGCAACTAGAAATGATGATACTTCTGTTTTTTTTTTTTTTTTGTGAACATCTGAAGCAAAAGCCGTCCCACACAGAAAATACTTCCTCTTCAGGGAAATCAATGTGCTTGATAACAGTGAGCAGTGTAGCTACAGTGTCATTTTTAGTTCAAAGGGTGTGTGTGTGTTTTGAGGTGTGCCCTCTTGTATGTTTTAGGACTTAAGAGGTCTTCAGAGAATTAAGTTTAGGTTAATACAAGAGTAAGGATGGGGGTGCACTTGTAGTTGCGGTGTTTATGGTTGGGCGCTGGGGACTGCATCGTGTTTATGAGGGTCCTGATGACATCTAAGCAGGAGTGCAACAGTTTAACTGAAGTTTGGGAATGACAGCTTTTACTGGAAAAATGAATTTGTTTTTACTTCAGAAGCCACCATAAACAGCTACTTCCTGAACTAATTCTGACTGAGCCACATTTTCCTTCATGCGTAGACAATGATGTAAAGCATGACTGTGACACGGCTGGAGAAAAAACTGAGATGAACACCAACAAGGTGAAGAAAGGAAAAAAATTACAATTTACACATTTACAAAAGACTGGGTGGACTGGGCTGGCATGGTTGCCCGCAAGGGGAATATAAACATAACTGCTTTCAAAGTGGTCTCAATTGCATCCACCCAAACGGCAAAGTTAGCAGTCTGACGCTTGACATTTCTGAGTTGAGTGACTCACCGTGGTCTCCTGTTCGAAGCGCCTGTAGATCTGTTCCTTTTGCTGCTGCAGCTTGTTGCTGAGCTGCTGCTGGGCCCTCTGCTCCTCCTTCTGCAGGAGACGCAGCTCCCTCAGCTCCTGGCGCCTGGAGAGGTAGACAAAGGAGAGTGTAGCAGAGAAAAAGTTAATTACAAGTATTTCTTAGCATAAAGCAGATTCAGCATTTGCAGTCACTCCACACAGTCCGGTTGTACACTGAAGTTCCTGGGCAACATATTTACATCAAACTGATGCCTGGTGTGTATGTAAATGAATGATTACCTCAGGAATCTCATCTCCTCGTTCTTGGCATCATTGTCAGTGATTATCTTTGATGTAGTCACGCTAACTTCCACTCCATCCACGATGAATTTACGAGTCTTTTTCAACGTCTTCTTCTGACGCTTGTTGTCCTGGGAAAACAAGAAGTTAGAGTTTATAGATGTGACTGCGGTCAGTTGAGTCTGTTGTATAGTTTCTGATATCTGAGCATGTGGGCTGTGAGTTACCTGTATGGAAACAGATCCAGGCTCTTTTGTTTTGGACAGAAAGCTTGAGATGGACAGATTCAGGTCTACGCTGCTGTTATCGGCGGCTGAGACACTCCCTGAGTCTGAGTCTCTCTCTTTGTCATCCTTGGCTTTGTCTGGAACCATTTTCTCATCTTCTGCATTTATCTTCTCCTTTTCTGTGAGCTTCTCTTCCTCATCTTTTGGGACTACCTTATTTTGCTCTGGTAGTGTCAATGTCACCTTGAGATTTTTGTACCGGTCGTCCTCCTCCTCTTCCTTCTCCTCCTCCACTGCTGGTGTGTTTGATTCCTCCACAACAGCCATCTTTTCCTCCTGAGGAGTCTCAGTGACCTCTGAACTCTCTGTGTTGGCCTCTGGATTGGCTGGAACCTCAGCTGTGTCCACTTCCTTTTCATCCTCGACTGCAATCTCCAGCTGCTGCATTTCCTTAGCGGGTGCCTCTGGTTCAGTCTCTGGTTCTGGGGAGGCAACATCCTCTGCTGCCTCTGGAGGCGTTTCCTCCACTGGTGTCTCTTCTACCTTTTCATCCTCAATTGGAGTGTCCAAAGTCTCCTCCGTGTGCTCCACAGCTGGGGGGGCTGTGGGCTCTTCAACAAAGCTAGTTTCCACCACATGGTTGGCCACCGGGAGCTCAGTGGGCGTGGGCAGAGACACAATTGGCTCAACTTTCTCAGGGACTGATTCCAAGATGGAGGGAGACAGGGGGATCTTCTCATCCTCTGAGCTGGCGACACTGACATCAGAGGGGGCGCGTTTGTGGCCCTGAAATGGGAGCAGAAGTTACAGTTATGCCTAGTTCATACTACATGATACAACATACATGATTTTAGCCTTGAGCTTCCTCTTGCCAACAGTTTTTGGGGTTCCTCAACAAAAACACCCAGTCTGAGGCAAATCAGTATTGGCTTGGCGCTTGCATAATGGTGCTCCATGATGCCCCCCCTCTAATATCTGTTGGGGACTTTGTCGGCGAGCTACAGCCAATGAGCGTTTGAGAAAAGGGTTGAGGACAGAAACAAGCGGTGCAGAAGTGCTTTCCAGAGTATGTGTGTGTGTGTGTGTGTGCGTGTGTGTGTTTGAGAGACAGAGAAAAAAAGAGAGAGGGGAAGAGAAGGTGGACTATTGCACGTAATGCTTCTGTAAGTTATTACCCTAATAACTTACTCATAACGCTGCTTTGTTAATTTTTTGACTTTGATATGACCGTGATATTTTCTACTAAGTACCCACTGAACCCCGGGTTGTGGGCGGACCTGTATATCACATAACAATACTTAGAAAGTCTGAAACACAAAATAAATTTAAGTCTTCCTATTACAGGACAGCAAATTGTGCAGTGTGAACAGTACAACAATCTGATGACTTGAAATGGTGTACTGAGACCTCGGCTTTGGAGAAGTTAGGAATGTTAAATTTGCCAGAAGCTTAAACACAATGGGTTTATATAGTTTATGGACAAAAAAAGCATCAGCAAACAATTCTTATAGTTGTTTTTCAAGCAATACTGCTGATTTGCTTTTCGGTGTCGTATACTGAATATTTTTGGGTTATTGGGATTAATCAGCAGGTTAATCGATCATTAAAATGATTGTTAATTGAAGCTAGAGCTGGGTAATACATCAATATTATATCAATATCATGATATGAGACTAGGTATCGTCTAAGATTCTGGATATTGTAATATCTCAAGTGTTGTCTTTTCCTGGTTTTAAAAGCTGCAATACAGTAAAGTAATGTAATCTTTTGAATTTACCAGACTGTTCTAGCTGTTCAATTATTTGACTTTTCCCACTTTGCCATCATATCCACACTACTGACGATTATTTCCCCCCGGGGATCAATAAAGTATCTCTGATTCTGATAAATCTCATTGTGCAAATATTTTGTTAAGGCAGCAACAGTAACCCATACAATATTGTCAAAATAATAACAAGGTATTTGGTCTAGAATATTAAATTTTTCTCCATATCGCCCAGCCCTAGTTGAAGCAACATTCAAGGATAAAATACTAAACTGTTTATACTAGCAGGCTCACAAATGCAGTAGTGCTGCACTTGATGATGATGAATTAATGGGACAATTATTTTCCAAATCTATTGCTCAATAATCATCTTGATTATAAAATGTCAGAAAAGTGTGACAATTACCCAAAGCCTATTTGAATACTGTATTCAGACGACTTGTTTAATCCAACCAACACTACAAAACAAAAAGATATCCAATCTACAATGATATAAAACACACACACAAAAAAATCATTGTTTATCAAAATAGTTGATCAATTTTTCATCTATTGATTAACTGACTTGTCATTTCAGCTCAAGAATGAGCTCATGAATATGAAGCATAAACCAATCTGTCAGCAAGTGTATATGTTGCATATCGTGCATGTCCTGCTCAATGAAAACTATACAAAAAAAAAAAAAAAAACCCAACTGCAAGCATTTCCCCAACAGTGCAAATTCCTCTAGCAAACCTTTTGCTAACAGATTTTTCGTACATGTTTACCCACCAGGTGTGCTTCTGTCTCTTCCTCCTCCTCTTCCTCTTTGTGGTCTTCGATCTCCTCTGTGACCTCTGCCTTCGCCTCAGCTATGAGCTCCCTCAGGGGCCTGCTGTCTGTCACACTGGACACAAATGAGTGCTGTGCAGAAGACAAATAAAAAGAACACGATTAGAAATCAAGATTTAATTTATATGTTAACACCCTGTGCGTGGCATACGGTGTGGCAATAAAGCACTTAACAAAGTTGGCAGCAAAGACTGGACATCCCACAGACAACTAATCCCATAGAGTTTGAGATATAAATTGCTCACAGTATAACAGACTGTTCTTTTTGACTATAAAAGGCACAACAAAGTACATTCAAAAAACACAAACTAAACGACACGGAAAATATTTCAAACTTTCTTTCCTGCATTTTTCTGTTACTCTTCCTCTGGAGTTTTCACCTGTCTGCGTTAATGACTTAACAAAAAACAAATGAATTGATCAATCAACTTCTTTAATGCAAACAAAGATAAATGACACACACACACATACACACCCACACACCGACTGCATCTACATCTCTTGACCACCTCACCTTTGGCTTAGAAATCTGCTGCACGTATTCTATCGCTGGCCTGAGAATGTGAAGCTTCTTCGATATCAAAACCTTCATTGGTGGCAGACCGCTATTTTGTATTTTCAAGCCCATCGAGTCGTCCTCTACGCAGTACAGTATTTCCTGTGTGTGTGTATCAATGTGTCCTCACTGCCTGTCTGTAATTAAGTGGCTCCGACTTGGTGAGCACCTTAAACCCTATGGAAAAAGAAAAGCCTGCACAGCTGACGTCAGCTTAGGCACAAAGGGATGAGTGTCAGTCTTGCCAGGACACACGGTTCAGTACTCTGACGTGACACCGAGCAGGTAAACAGATGTCGTCTAGGACTCTGCTGATATGGTCTGAATGGCAGCTGGTGCATGGGAATGGGATGGGGCATGAGGATTATGGCTCTGGGGCTGGGGGAGCTGATCGATAGTGAAACAGGGGTTCAGAGCTTATGTGAAAAAGCTGTGTGAATGTTTAAGAGAAAAGTACCTGCAGCAGTTGTGAAGCAGTCCACCTGTTGTCGACGTGCTTGTCCAGACACCGCTTTAAGAAATCACTGAATTCTGGGGACCTGAAGGGTGGAAGTAGTGACAAATGGACTTGAATATAATAAAATAACAAATGTATTGCTCTTCTACATCAAGGATCTCTTCATGTGTCATGAAAACTGACTGACATGAAGGCAAACATTTTACACACACAGCAGAGTTATGCAAAACTAATACACGGCCATGCAAAGCAGAGTTCCTGACAGGATCATACTGCTTCACGCTGCAACTCACCAGCGTGATGGCTGCATCAGGGTGGGAGGATCCGACTTGGCTATTTTCAGCAGAACTCTCATCGGGTTCATCTCGTGATTGGGCGGCTCAATCTGTGCCAGCTCAATCAGGGTGACCCCGAGGGACCAGATATCAGCCTTGTAGTCGTATGGCCGGTCCTTGGACGTCTCGCACATCACCACCTCTGGAGCCATCCTGGAAGGAAAGAGGGGAAGTCAGTGAAAGGAGACATTGGGCCCTATCTTACATCTAACCTGTGCAAAGCAAGACGATGATCACAGTTGCTGGCTAGTCTCACATGCTGATCCAAACTCCTCCGGTTTTAAACTGGGTATCCTAATAATAAGTTTAACCAGCTACTTATTTCTGGTGCCGCGTCCCCTGCTATTTAAAGGGCACATTATTCAGATAGTAAGATGTGCCCACGTGTACACTCAAAGACCCACACAGGAATGCGCAGATGGATTGCAGGTGGGTGAAATAATACATCATTAATGAGGAAAATATTACATTGGAGACTGTGTATAATGATCACGTCTGTCTGGCTCAACTTAATCACTTTGAGTGGATGATTATTATAGCTGATTTTTTAAATTTCTCCTGCAGATTGCTATCTAATTGACAGCTGTACATTTCTTACATTAATTAATTAAGTAATGAAATGGACAGGTTCATGGCATCACCCAAAGTTGGTTTCCCCGATGTGCATGCGTTTTTCGCTGGATCAAGTATCACAAGAGTAAAGTTAAAAAACCCAAAATAGAATTACTGTTGCTCTAATATTTTTCCATATGTTGTCATGTATGAAAAGACCCAAAATAAACCCTGTAAGCAGATTACTTGATTACTATAAGCAAAGATATGATTCTGTCCTAAGCTTTTTGATCCATATAAGCATTAGTTAATCACTGCATCATGATTTCTGTGAGCAGTTTCCACTGTAATTACGTTCTCTAAAATGTGAACATAGCAGAGCTGCAGAGCTGCTGTCTGACTCCCCATTAAGAGAGACGCTGTGTGCATTTACGCATGAGGAGCAGCGTAACTTCATTAATTATTTAAGAAGCCAAAAGTTTAGTTGTGTTTCCTCTGTCAAGTTTATAACTCGGTTTTTTTTTTTAGTTCTGCTGCTTAAATATACCATATTTCCTACAGTGACACTGCTGCTCTTACTGCATTACCCTCAGCAGGAAACCACTCTGTTCTCCAGTTTGCTGAGTTCCCCATGTAAGTAGCAGAGAGTTAAATGCAGGAGCAGTTGGATTTTAAAGGGAATGGGAGAAAACACACCTACGATAAAGTAAGGGACTGAATACAACCCCTTTGCCCCTTGTGCTTTACCTGGTGCCCAGATTATGCACTTGTGCCGTTCACTTTAGACCATGTGCTACAGATGGTTTAAACAGACCCCATGGAGTTAATGGATCTTTATTCTATGTTGTGCAAGAAAGGCAAACCTGATCATGATTAATGTAATTTTTTTCTTTCACCAAAAAGGGGTTTTATTGTCTATGAAAACATTGCTTTGTTTTATTCCACTCACCAGTAGGGCGTTCCAATGAAAGAGTCTCTCCTCTGCAGGGTTTTAGTGTTTTTGGCAGACACACCGAAGTCAGCTGGAAGACATGTGACAAGGCAAACCAGAAATTTGCCGCAGGAACACCACGGTCATCATTTATTTTCCGAATGTAGCCACACAAACCAAACAAGAACAGAATGAAAAACTGTTCCTCTGAGTGGCACCATTGCTAATCTTGTCAGTGCATGAAATGAACAATAAATAACACAGCTCAAGAAATCATATGCTGTTATAACATTCTTCCTACATTTGCATGATTACATCATGCCTTGTTTGTGTCATGTGTAACAGCCCATCAGCGTCCCAGCACAGGCACCTCTGTGTGTGTTATGTCACTGGACAAAATGCTTGTTGTGTATTACTTCACTGAGCTTGTTCCATCCACCAGCGGTGACTCATACCCCTCTAAGTAAGCTACGTTACTTCATCTGCTGTGGATACATGTTTGTTTACACACTGAGCTGCACATCCAAACAATTGCTATTGTGCATAAAAGTCACTAATTCGTGTTATAATGCCTGCAATGGCCATGAAACAGTGAGACTGTACTGTTTAAGTCACAGTGAATTTCTTTTACAGTTCCCAAAGGCACATTCCACTGATTTCACCCATCAAGTTCAGTAAACTTGTCACAAAAGAAATCGATTTCGCCTGTGTAAACATTTGTATAATGCCTCATCTCATGCTTTTTAACAGCACTAAGTCCCAGAGTGTACCATAAACATGGTACTTAAATTCCACACACAAAACTTGATCATTCTGGAAATCTTACTTCCATAGAGCATAATGCCATGAGAAGGATCATGTGACCTTTACAAGGTAGTGAAGTTGTTCTCTATATGACACCACATGATACCGCAGCTTGACACACTCTTTCTGTTAGAGCAACCGGTGTGTGAATGACGAAACCCAACACCCTCCTTTGATAACTGAACCTAATGATGTATTTGACCTGCATGTGTGAAAGCAGCTATAAATGGATGGTATCGTTGCGCAGAGCATTCCTATGCCATTTCCAGCAGTTATATCATGAGAAAACATGAGATAAATACATGGAGGCTATGGCCAAAGGCACAGAGCCTACATTGCTAGACTGTGAACTCATTTATGGTTTTTCCCCTAGAAAAGTAAAAAAAAAAAGAACATTACCGAACCAGGAAAAATGTACTTATGCAGCGAGACAATTCACCCTACTGTAGCTCTTAGCTCTCTCCTGTATCCTGTATGTATTACACAGATTACAGTTTCACAATCACATAAAGTCTGCGTTTTAAAGGAGACAGTGTTGGTAGCTACCCTGTCTGGAAAAACTGTGCACTTCATAAAATACTATGTACTGACTCATACAAGAGTAAACCCCTGCAATCATCAATTATGACCCACGAAAAGAGCGTGGCAGTGTCTTCATCTGCAGAGACTCTGCCCTCTGTCTGTATTTTCTTCTTATTTCGCTGTGTTAAGGATGTTCCTGGACACAGTGTGCAGGTGAGATCAGGATGTCATGAGAAGGTAGCAACCAGTTCCCTGACCGTAACGATGCATTTCCACCAGATCCAGTGACAAAGGGCTTTGTATTCTTTTCCCAGTGAGAGCAGAAAACGAAGTCACGCAGTGCATGATGGGTGTTGTAGCGTGTTTGGAGGATGTGTTTTGGTACATTTGCTGGTCTGTATTTGCATAACTCAACTTAATGCAAATAAGTCTGTCCAGCGTGATGTGTCTGGCTCATGAAACTTGGAACTCTCAAACTAGGCGATGTGGTTCGAAAATGAAACAAGATTCAGCAGTGGCACTGCATATTTTCTGGCCTCAGAAGTTTTCAGAAATAGATTTTGGTGGATTGTTCAGACAGAGAGATTATGAGACAGGTCATAAAAAATGGCAAGCAGAGAACCAGGGACCACCCAACTAGCAGCACAACCTCGCCAGATCTGATGGAAATATAGCACAAGCAGCAGGTATCCGAAAGAGAGCTGCGACAAAACACAATAGTATACCTTTAACAGCTGAATTTAACTTTGTCCTTACCCAGCTTGACATCTCCGTCCAGCGTGAGGAGGATGTTGCCAGCCTTCAGGTCTCTGTGGATGATTTTGTTGTCGTGGAGGTAGACGAGGGCCTGCAGAGTCTGCTTACACACCACCCGGATCTGGGGCTCTGTCAGGGGTCTCTCCAGTTCTACCAGGGATCACACAAACACATGATCAGAATTCCTGACCGTGGAGTACACTAATGCAACCTAATCACAGATGGTAATATGAGCTGAGCTGCAGTCATTGTATTGATGAATGAAGAATGTAACATGCAGGTGGCCTACAGAGGTATGTTGATGCCGTAAAATGGCCATCTTTCACTTTGCTGCACAGTGCTGCTTTGTGAACAGTTTCCTGTTGGACGTTACAACCTGTATGCAAAGTGGAAATGCTGACTCACCGAGCATGACAGCATCCACAGCCCCTCCCGCGCAGAACTCGATGAGGATCTGCAGACAAGGGGGAAAAAGAACACAGTGTGTTTTTCAGTGCTCGCAACACAGGTATCTGTTGATTTAAAACAGTGGCATCAAATAGTCTTTATTACGCACTCATTATTTAGAGAGTAGCAGGGACCTATGCAACAAATATTTAACATAGAGGTGAGTGCAGGCCATTCATGAGGCAACAATGCTCTGGTTGAACTCAGTGACCTGTCAAATCTATAGTGAAGGTCTGGAAGGTTCTCAAGTTCAGAGAGACATGCTTGCCTCTGTGTATTTGGTCTGTGGAACATGCATAGTATACAAACAAAACTCAAAGACATCATCATTATTATCACAAACCCTAACTACTCACTTGCCTAAAACAATTTGAGAATGAACCTCCACCCAGCCTTCGTGAATGAAACACCCTGAGCCCTTAAAGGCATTTAGGAGCTTTCAGTATGGTGGTTGACGTAAGAGGATTGGCCCAGTTGGGGCCACATTGTGGAAAAGGTTTCACACAGCTGCTCGGTAGCTCGCTAGCTATATTGCCAGACCTCGGCCTTATTCTGTAAATAGGATTAAAGTTTCTATGGACACAGCACTTCAGGCAGGGGAGAGTATGATCATGGCAGAAGGTAAGGCAGAGCATCTGGAGCAGAGCGTCTTTTGTAAGCTTAGACACGAGGCTTGCCTCACAGCATGCTGCTTTACTCCTCCAAACTGAAGTTTGGGGAACCTTTGGCCAAAAGTCACACATACAGGAAGAAGAAGTAAAGCCGCAATTGTGAAATTTTGCAACCCATTGAGAAACTAATTGTGGTTGATACATTGGGTGGGGCTCTAACTTGGTTACAGGGTCAGCCTGCATTCAAAAGGGCAAGTGACAAAATCTTCTACGAGCCTATTTCCTAAAAAAAAACCTTAAGACTATATCCTCACAAAATCAGATGTCGCAGCGATTAGCCGCAGGGTTGTGTAGTGTTGTGGGAGTGTAACTTAAATGGCCCATTTCTGGGGAAGTGGAGGGTGGAGAGAAGGCAAATCTCCTCATCTCGGTATTTGTCTCCTGTATGTTTGTTTATGTTGGCTTAAAAGAGCTGTAGAATTCCTTTCAATCATCATTACTGTAGTATCTTTACTGCCACAGAAGACAAACATGCACGCAAACACAGACAAGTGAGTGATCTTTGTGACATAGTACACACAAGCTGTTAGTGCATTTACTCACTATAATATTTAATGGTAGAAAGGGATTGTCTGATTATCGGTAATATAACTAGCCACTGCAGCCTGACATGGAGTTGTGTCTCTCCGAAAGATGATCTGTTTCAACTTTTCGACGCAAGCCACAGCATTTTGCTTTTTTGGCATCCCCAGCGGCCCCGCTGCCACAGCCTGGGTGCACTGCCGACATCCGGATGAATGGGAGGACTCATGTTTTCACCGCAACACCTGATTTGGTATGAATGCAGACTAACGCTAACTCTTCACCAAAGTTCAATGGCATTCCATTATTCAGTTGGGCTTTTCAAGACTGTTCTACTTACAACAACAAAGCCCTTACAAGACATACAATGCCTGGAGTCTCAGAACAGTCTTGGCTATTCAACACGCACACCATTCTAGTGTTTCTCTGTAGGCGTGCTGTTGTTTTAATGGCTCTGCCGCCGTACAATGGCCCCCACAGAGGTTTTTCAGAGTGGCAGCAGGCAGAGAGGAACCATGGGCCAGGGCTGTGGCTTCCTCTCCCACTTGTTTATTTGACACACAAAAACACATGCATAAGTGTGCACCCACATATTTTCTAATCCATTCATGTGGCACACAGAGGAAGGATGTGAGACTGCATATGATCTCACCCTCATGTTTTGAGGCCTAAAAGGATGAATATATTAGCAGCACCTCAGTCTGGAGCCGAGACACTGTTGCTGTGCAACAGAAATTATAGCGTAACAGCAAAAAGGGACACAAAGATCAAATGGGTGACACAATTTAGGACGCAATTATAAGGTAAGTCGCCTCCTAAACCTCCTGGGGTTGTGTGGAATGAAGTCTTTCATCCGCAGAAGGAAATGTCCTGGACACTTTCTCCTCTTTGCACAAACAGGTGCCACACAGGCCGAGATAAAAATCAACAGACAACCTCAATCAGGCTGCGGCCATTGTTCAGAGGACAATGGGGAGGAAAAGGGCTGAGAGCTCAATAAAATGCACTGAAATTAAATACTCAGGTAATCATGAGAGTTTATAATGACCTGTGGTTTTAGATGCTTTAGACACTGTCCACACAATGGTGCGTGTTTTAATTGCTTAGTGTGTTTGGTACGCAATTTCAGTCGGTGTTTGTGACAGGGAAGAGAAAATACCCAAATTACTGGGTTGGACCAACCTGTGATCCATCTCAGTCACTGAGTTCCTCTTACTAATTGTTCATCTGTCATGAATACTTCCCTTGCATTTAGTCTTTGGGTATAATCCATATCTATTGACACAGGTTTGCTCCATGGCCAAAGTAAAAGCCACTGAGGCACTATATTAAACTACTAATTAATATTCCCTGACGATGCTCCAGTGGTGTGACACCTAAAACTCTGCTTTGTGTTGCAAAGAACAGACCAATGTGTGGGAGTTTTCAAAGATAACAGATTACCAAATATACATGCTTGCCTTTGAAACAAGTGGCTGCAACAGAGGTATTTAAAAGCAGGCTCATCTCAAAAACCAGATGGATTATAAACTGGTACGATGATTAACAGCTCTAAAAGCTGCTTGTTTCTGCTGCTGCTGTGAACTTTGGCCTCATATTTTGATAAGAATACTACAATAGGAAGTGAACTTGTACAATACTGCAAAAGCCCTGCAATAATAGTTCAGTGATGCATGTTGAAGGCACAGATACAACTGTGAGGGACCTACTCTGAGTCCATGTTGCCATTAGCATAACAACTGGAGCACAGGTTATTTCTTCTGTGACTTAACAGATCAAATTTACGGTGATTTATTTTTACCACAACATTCGCTCTAGGTTTTGTCCATGTTTTGGGCTGTGCAAGCTGCACCACTGAAAGCTTTTATTGGATACTCCATTATAATAATAAGATTGGTCTAGTTTGTGTTTCAGAAGGAAGCTTTGCTTAATGAAACTGCTGCATTAGGTCCCTGTGTTCCTCTCCTTGGGTGATAATACAGAGGAAACAGTGATGACACGTCTCTCCGGAGAGCTCTTCCTTCTACTCACCCAGAGTTTGCCCTCATAATAGAAAGCGTCGAGCAGTTTGACAATGTTTTGGTGGTCGCAGGAGGCCAGGATGTCAATCTCCACCATGTAGTCCTCCAACTCCTCCTCTGTCTTTGTGTCAATAACTTTGGCTGCAGCGAGGATTCCCGTCTGTTTGTTCTGAGCCTGTAGGATGAGAATGTTATAGCCAGAGGAGTCATGCAGTTAGTGTGGTCACAGTCTTGAGTCTCGTTGTCTTGTGTTCTAATATAGCTCAGAAAATTTGTGTTTGTTCTTATTTTACTGTTCCAGATCAAAACATGTAATCATATAGACTCAGAGAAGGTCAAACTTGGTTTATGCTGAAGTTGTCTTGACCTCAGACCTGCAGCAACCACCTCGTACAGAAATCAAGAGGATTTAAAAACAACACAAACACTGTCCGCCTTGTTGTGTGTCTGAATAAGTTAGCAAAACACGAGACATGTCTTGCTAAAGTGGAAATTTCTCCTGTTTGTTTTGGCTCCTCTGCAGGCAGGATGTGCTCAATGAAGTCGCCGCTGCGATATGGGATGCAGCCACTTCCTGGTGACCTGCCTGTGTTCCGCGGTCAGCCATACACGTCATTTAGAAAAACATAAACTCACATAATTTACTCATCAGCACTGAGGCAGACAGCTTGTATTTCACTAGGAATCAATAAAGTAGCTACTATCACAGTGATGCACCGGTGCACTGGGGCATAACAACTGGTATGGCCCACAGCCCAGACATACATAACACTGCAATTTACTATTTGTAGATCTTCAGCTTGACTCTGGAATTTGATTTCACTGCCAGTGGGACAAACATGAACTGCTTCCATGAAATTACAATAATAGGGATCTGTTTTGGTACTTTTCCTTTCCTGAGCTGTAGGCCCACTTCACGTGAGCCTTGCTGTTGGAACGCTGGGAAACTGGCAACCTGTGACTACATCATTGTGCAAGAAGATCAGGCTTAGTTCAAGTATAATACAAAGTAACACTGGCTCAAAATCTTGGGTAAGTCCAACTATTTCAGAGTCTCCAAAAATAGAATTTGGCAATAAAGAACAAAAACAGAGCACGTAGGCTGCGTTCATTAGCCACAGACTTCCTGGTATTAGATTTGGTTGGGCCCTCCTGTGTGATAAAATTTACTGTCACTCATGCAAATGAAGCTTCTGGCTCCAGCAATGCATTAGGGTCATGCCAAACAATGGCACCATTAAAACGATGACAAGGGAGGTGTTTTGACATTGGGTCAGCTTTCCGAAAATGTAAAGGGCAATTTTTTTGGCTGGCTTGTTGGAGCTTCTACAAAAACAGCTGAAGAGCAGATATGGGAGCAAATAAGACACAATTATATAAGTTTTGACAGCCACTGAGTACTGCATTGTGAAATATAAACACTATTGCATACATAGCATTTAAATACTTTACTTTGAACCCATGTATCTGAAATTTTTTGTTCTGATTTACCTCTCAAATATGACATTTCTTCACTGGCAATTTCAAAGGCTGAATTCTAATAGATTGTTTTCAATGGTGACAAATTCAGATCTGAATCTGATTCCAGTTGCACAATAAAAAAATTGATTCAGGCTGCACAAATTTGATTGGTTACATTCAGACCTAACAATTCAAGCTGAAAAAAATTCAAGTAGCAAACATCCTGGCTACCCAAGACAAAATAGGCAATCGAGCCTGAATTTTATGACCAACTAAATTTGACTACTGTTTTATTTGAAAATTTTCATCTTGAATTTTTAGATCTGAATTTGAATAAAACTTGGAGGAAAATAAGGATTTTATAGAAATTATATAACAGTAAAATCATTTTTGTAAGTTCAACAGTGTGCGGGAGTTTTTTCTACAAGTTTTATTCTTCTTGCCCTTCTTTTCTGAATTTGAGCAATCTGAATCTAATTTTTTGAAATCATGAAACTTAAATGATGAAATTCAGCTTTTGAAACTGAAACTTAGGAAATTTCATATTTCAGTTTCAAAGAGGTAAATTCAGAACATATACATTCAGATGCATGCTGTTCAAAGTAAAATATTTAATTGCAATGAATTCAGTGGTGTTTAAATTTTAATATCAAGTATAAATGGCTGTTGAAATTCAGATATTTATGTTGTTTATTTCTTTTCATACAGAAAGGATAAAAACATCACCATAAAAGTGCTACTGCCCTGAAAATATCACATTTCTGACTGGTCCAGTCATTGTTTATTTCTGTATGTATATGACAAAGACAATGTTTAATTCTCAACTTGACTTGCCAGTGACACCAGTTAGTGAAGAAGTAAGGAGGGGATGTTTTGACCATTGCATGTCTGTCACATGTAAACAAACTTCATGGGGAAAGGGGTAACACAACAGGGCATATGTTGGATAAATGTAGAGGGACCTCAGCAGTTATATTTGACACCACCTCTGCTGTGGTGCTGGTGTAGTTACTGGTTTGAAGATGGGCGGGTCACAGCAATACAAGACTGGGGTGACACTGCTGGTACTTTGGGTCAGGATTCAGAAAGAGACTGTTGGGTGCAGACAGGTCACAAGACTTGAGTTTAGCACCATATGATTTACATCAATCAAATAAAGGAAAGGCTAGGGTTACTGCCACAAAGAGCAGCTGTGCAGGAGACATCACCTACCTTGAACACTTTTCCAAAGGCTCCATCTCCCAGTTCACCGATTATCTCCCATACTTCCTCTGGATTTTCATCCCTGCGCACGTGCTCATACTGTTTCTTCTTCTTCTCTGCTCCCAATTTAAATATCTTACGGAAATTAAAAAATGACATACTGAGTCCTGGGTCATTCACTTGGAAAGTTGACAAAGGAATTAAACTTTAAACCACTGAAGCAGCTTCTTTGAAGAGTTTACTTTAGCATAAGTTCTTGGAGTACCATACTGTATGTGTCCCATTAACGCTAGTTATAAATATCCGCCTGGTCAACACAGTGTAGCTTTCATAACAGTCGGGATCAAACCTAGCCTAGCCTTTGACACTGCTTCGGACAGTCCAGAGAACAGCCTTTGCTCTTCGGGTCATTGTTAACCCCAAATGAATAGCTAACGGTTAACGCAGACGTGTCCTACCATCTGATATCCGCTAAAAACACGACTTTATTTTCATGCAAAGTAGTAAGAGAAGAAGAGAAGCTCGCCGTTGTTCCAACTCCTGACGACCCACTGGCCCGACAACCCTGTGGGGCTCTTTCTAAACCAAAAGAAAAAAAGGATGAGTAAGGCGTCCTCCAAAATAGTTGTAGTCCACAGAAGAAGTCATTCGTTTCCTTGAGGGTGAAACGGGAACAGTTAGTCCATACATTAGCATTTGCTAAAACGGTTAAAAAACAGTCATCTTCCCCTTGGTGTGAGACGGGTTTAGTAATCTAGCGGATTTAGTGTCGGTGCGCGTTCACGAGTGCGCGCGACAGCTTCTTTCTCTTCGTCCTCCTCGTGTTTGACAGTTGGCGGGGTAATTTCAGTCTCCTGCTGCCCTCGTCTGTACGGGAGACCAAACACAACTGACCATTTCACGGCCGTTGAACCATTTACAACGATAAAGTTACATGTTTTCATCAAGACGAAGGATCAGTCTGCTGTGTTTTACTTGTTAATTGTCGTGTTACTACGACAAACCGCCACCATCGCCCCAAGAAATACTAAACGGTCCGGTTTCTTTGTGTCCATGAAACTACATGTCCCAGACACCATTGCGGCACAGGAACGCGCAAGACGGTAAAATACTAGTACAACTTATTTTGATGAACATTATATTTTAATGTTTAGAAATTAAAATTCATTCATTAACCGAATATATTACATATTACCGAACAACCGTATATATATTTATAAATATATTTAGTTAAAATTGTGTCACGTGACCACTGTTTAGCTTCCTCTTTTCCTCTCAGGACACTCCACTGTGGTTAGCTAGCTAACTTTCCTCGTCGCTTCACTAAAAGAGGGACCGTTAATTCGCGTTTGCCCTCATGATGAAATGCAGGCAGCTGCGATGGATCCAGCGGATGAACCTCCGTCCATGTTGTGGGGACTGGACCCGATCTTCTCTGCCTTCGCCAGGCTGTATGTCAGAGACATCCTGCAGATGACAGAGTCCACACAGGTGCCAGGTAATAACACCTGTACAACACACAGACACAAACAAAAACACAATAAAAGTTGTTTAATTTACTCACTGTATCCTTGATCTCTCTATTTGAATCGGCTTCATTTACTTTTTTACATCAATGGCATCATTATGTGACTTATCACCACTTTGACAGGGCAGGGTGTCTGCAGATCCTTAAAAAGTCTTAAAATATCTTACATTACAAGAAATATAATGCCTTGGAAGTCATTAAACAGTCTTAAACGTGAACGTGTGACAATTAATTGCCACAAACATGCGATCTTTTTTAATTTCTCCATCTTTCAATTTCTTTTTCTCAAAATGAGTCAAGCTCTCCCACGTGAAAGTCCACATTTTTGATGTTGCAAATCTTTAATCCTAACACTTTGACTTTACCCAGTACTTTATACTTGGACTTATCTGTTCGTAAAATGTAACGTTAACCTTACTTAACCTAACTCACTCTAACAAGCATATTCCTACATTAAACCCACCTATGCACGGGATCACATATATAGGCCTATTTCTTACCTTTCACTCACCTGCAGTGCGTAAAGTCAACAGTTTGTTCAAGAATCTGACTTAAATTTGTTTGAAAATTATCTTGAAAAGGTCTTAAAAAGCTAAAGATTTTAGTGTTTGACATCTGTAAACAGCCTGTTAAAAAGTCATAAAATGTCTTTAATCCAACTTTAAAAATGTCTCGCCTCAAAAGTCATAAAATTGTCTTAAATTTGAATTTTCAAGGTCTTGATTGCCTCAAACAGTGTATCTAATTTCATTTGTCTATCTTTATTTTTGTCAAAATAAGTCAGGCTCTTTTGAGTTACAGGCTGTATTTCACGTTACAAATCTTTAAACTTACCACTGAACATACTTTACACTTGCACGCGCCTGCTCCTCAAATGTAGATTAACCTACAGTAACTCACTCTAATAACCATATTCCTGCATAAAGCCTACCTCTGCATGGGACCACTTATATACTACTTACCTTTATACCTACCTGCAGTGCTTGAATAAGAAAAGGATGTTTTTCCCCCCAAAAAATCAGTCTTAACTTTGTGAAAAAAAAAACAAAAAAAACTTGAAAGGATCTTAAAAAAATAATCAATTTCATTGTCTGATACCTGTAGACACCCTGTCGATGGATTAGGTTTAACTTAGCATTTGAAGATCTTTATATGGTTAATAAGTGACTCAGTTTTTTTGACTCAGTGACTGGTAATATAATAATAACTTATGTTTTGAGATAGCTAGGGATGCACGACGATAATATCAGCATGTCATTGGTATCGTCCGAGATGCTTTTTCTTTTTTTTTGCACAATGAATGAATATTACATACATTGAAAAGTATTGTATTTTGTGTCTGCATCTGCTGGTGGGCTGTCAGGATGAGAGTTTACATGCAAAATATGATGTTAATGTCACTACAGAAGAGACTTGATGATCACTAAAATAACGAAGGGTAAAAAAGTGGATATATCAATAACGGTATAGGTCAAATTAGTTGTTGCATATCAGCCATATCGGCCAAAAATTCAATATCATGCTTCCCTAGAGATTATTATTTTGTTCTGTATCCCATGTCTCTCAGGTATTTACTTCTACAACTCACATCCAATCTATAAAGTGGATGTACTTGGCACGGTGGTTTACAAGAGAGAAAGAGACGACTTCTTCTGTTATGGAGGTAATTTTGCTGTGTGTTGATATTTCAGTAATAAAATCATGAGCAAATACAGTACAATATGTATTGTATGACATATCTGTCCTTCTGTGCACAGTGGATGATGGCACTGGTGTAATAAACTGCCTATGCTGGAAAAATGACCTGTTGAAAGAGGAAGGGGATCCTTCTACATGTGAGTTTGCATTTGAATGAATCTATGTGTTATCATGGTTGTAAGTTTTGCTCTGTATTAGTCACCAGAGGAAGCACTTAGCGAATCACTACACCCTGACTCCCAAAAGAAAATGATTAATAAACTGATACCAGCAACTTCTGTCTCTGTCTTGACCATTCTGACCAAATAACTTATATGAGCCTTGTGTCATCCTCCTAGCTGAAATTGTAATGTAAATAACAGACCGGAGATCAGATCACCGGATGTATTTGTATTACTGTATAGGTTTTGTTTATAAGGAACCCTTTCAAGTTTCCTTCTAAACAACCACAATTGCATTCAATAGCAGCCTGGACTTGCCTATGAATCCTCTGTAGCCCACTTCAACTGGGCAAACCTTCACTTTCTAGCTGCTGATTTTACTGTACAGGCCTTGGATTGCTTTGCGCCTTTGCGGACAAACCCTCCTTTAATTGTGGGATGGAATGATGGAGGAGGTGGGACATTCAGTTGTTTGTCTGGTCTCCAGTGAAGCTGCTAGAATAATGTATTTCCACAAATCATTGTGTGTTATTCTATATCAATTTGTCATCATCAGCAGAGGAAAGACACGGTGATGGGGCTCAGGGAGGCTTCAACCCAGTTGCTGAACTGAAGAAGCTGAGAGAGGCCCAGCAGAGCCGCTGCCGTCTAGAGATCGGGGAGCTGCTCCGAGTCAGAGGACCGGTGAAGACGTCGAGACAACAGAGAGAAATCATGGCCTCTACCTACTGTATGTGTTTAGCAAATATCAAAACTCTTCATTCACTGGAATAAAACAACAAATGTTTATTAGAAGCTACACGTCCTCAAACATGCATCAGCTCACACAGTCCCTCTCCACGCACTCTAGCCTAGCAAGGACATTCTTTATCGCAGCACTGCAGTCCTGTTTTATAGTGGCCTACTTGTGTCTCTTTCACACACATACACAATCACACACACTGCAGTCTTTATTTGAGAGTACACGTGTCATCTATATCGTCTGCCCATTCATCATGTGTGTATCTGTGTCCATGTGTGTTCCCAGATAAAGTGAACGACCCAGTGATGGCGGTCCAGATAGCGTGGATGATGGAGGTTCCTCAGCTCTACCGACAGTGCTATGACAAACCATTCCAGCTGCAACCTACTGCAACGGGGTACAAACATCCATCCATTGAATTACAATCACAATAGATAACCACACTACAGTCAGGTTTCATTCAGTTCATTATAGCTTTAACCGAATTTCCAGAAAGGTAGCAAAAGAAAATGCTGATAAACGTGTTTCTATCTATCAGTTATGAGAAAATTAGTAGTTGGTTTAACAAGATAAACAATTGGTGGCACTAATGCTTCAGTTGGGTGCCATTAAATAATTGCAGAGGAAGGGGACATGAATGTAACATAATTAAAAGAGCAACAGTCAAAGCTCACGTGGTGGAAAACATGATGGAAATAAGGCATTTATGTTTGTTTCATATATTAATGTGAGGACGGTTATAGTCACCTTTGGACTCCATACATATCTGATATCTTCATCTGCGGCGATTTTTATTCTCCATAGTGTAAGCTTCACTTGACTATAAATGCACATGCTTCATGTAGTTCATGATTTATTTGCTGTTTCCATTGCCCTTTGCCACATTTTGTTTTTATCAGTACATCATCTTTTCCATCTCAGCCAAGCATAAACATTTTTTTTCCCACACCAAGTGTGATTTGAAAGAGGTTACGATACGTAAACACAGACGTCATGGCATGACTACTATCAATGAAAAAAGGCACAAAGAGGCTGAGCAGGCTGTCAACTGTGACTCGTTCAAAGAAATCCATATGGAAGTCCAGAGATGCGTTTTAAGATGGTTTATTAAACAAACAACTGAGATAACTAAAGCAAAACCAGATGAAACGAAATATTATGTGATGTGATTACGGCCAACAGAAAATATCGGAGTCAAAAACTCAGCCTCTTTGTCTAAGAGCTGCCACGCCAGAGAATGAACAGGTAAAATAATGTGAAACCACAACCCTGTGCCAATTACAATTAGCAGTGCAGCCTAGACATAGCATAAAAAACAAATGTTAAATACATATTCTGGCTCCTACAATGTACGAAGGGCACAATGATCGTACAAATTCGATAATTATTGTACATCTGGCAACGCTGAGCCACTAGAAACCAATGAAAATAGAATTCTTGGCAGGTTTTATCTATTAATGCCCATCTGCGTTGTTCACAGAAACAGTGAAAGTCTATGAAGATTTATGTATGTTCATGTCTACATACAGCTCTCATACACTGTGTACAGCGTAAAAAAGTTACATGCTGTGTCATGTCGCATCACATAATTTACACGTCAGTTGATGCTCCGACTGCACACCGGATGCCGTCACAGCTACCTAGCTACATCCAGGAAAGACAGCAACAGAGGAATGCCCACAAAACTGGCAACGGGAGTGTCATGGCAACCTCAGGCTCAGAGCTCAGAACTCAGAGTTTGTGATGACAAGATGATGAGAAATCAGTCGTAGCTTTCTTGGGCTTTCCTGATTTAATCACGTTTTCTTGATTACATCAGAGGAGCATACCTGTTGCAATCTAGTATATAACATGTTAGGTCATCGGCTGTGTCTGTCAGACAGTCAATGGACTGTCTTTGAAGGCGAGAGTATACTGAATGTAAATCTCTTGATGTTTACAGAAGGGGAATGCAAAGGTCACACACTTACGAACACATAGGAAGGATGAAACAATACAAGCATGTGCATGAAGACAACAACATTTGTTATCAGAAGACTTACAAATGCAACATTGTTCTGCAATTGGGGGAAAACGGTGGAAAGTTAAGTGCTGTTAGCAGCCGCTACCACAGCTACCATGGTGGCAGAACAGATCTGTCCTTTGCTACTGACTGCTTTGAGCAAAACAAAACAAAATTCTTGTCCTTTCCAGCAAAAAAAAAAAAAAAAAATCAGCTATCATGACTACAATTTTTTGGTTGAATCAGTTGTTGATTTATGCCACTGTTGCAAAGACAACCAGTTTGCTTTCTGTTTTCCTCAGAGCCCAGAATCTTCCAACAACACGGGACACACTGCATTTTGTTTTAAACAGTTAGTTCTGTTATTCCACCAGCAGCCATTTGCCTTGTTGGGGATAGTGACTGCAAATACTCTTTGGTAACAGGGGATAGCTACAGGGGAAAACAAAAGCACTATCCTCTTCCTATTTTGGTCGCACAATGGTTGACACACTTCCTTTGTGCCATAAATCGAGCTTTCATTTTCCAGGGAGATCGTACTCATTTGCAGACAGAATTGCAAAAGTGAAGCTTACAGGGGACCAATCTAAACACCCTGCTGTTTTACTCTATAACCATTCTTTTGTGCAATCAACATTTACTTCATAATGATAAGTTAAAGCAAAAAAATGTCTTTTTTTTTTTAAAGCTATTTACACTTAACATTGCTGTAAAGTATCATAGACCAAAAGACAACAACAAATAAACAATAAAACAATTGTAAAATGATAGAAACAAGCTATCACAGTTGAACCTGACTCAGTGATGATCAATTCTAAACATAAAAGCATTAGTATCAATTGTATTAAGGCCATATTCTCTGTCTGTTGTTCAGTGAGTCAGCCATCAGTTCCCTCTCCAAGGCAACGAATATCATCAAGGAGTTCTTTAAGCAGAAGTCGGTGGCCAGGTTCAGACCCTATGATGTTCAGGACCTCCTGCAGCCTCTGATCTCCAGCCAGCCTCAAACAGCTGCAGCCGACCAGGTACACGCCGGAATAATAATAATGATATGGGAACTGTTTCTTTTTGAAGAAGTGTGGTAGTGGGATGAAACGAATTGAAACGTCTGGCTGTTTTTGATGTGTCCTTCTTAAGTGAGAATGACGAATGGTATAAAGAAGAGCAGCCACGATTTGATTCTTAGCGTAGCGGCTTATTTGTATTCTTTCATTTGACGTTTTGGATTTCCTTATTCCCACAGAACTAGAAAAGATGTCGTTACGCTGAGAAATGCTTATTCATATATTGACTGTAAGGTGTTTCGATATGTTTATAACTTCATTTCAGTGGTCTTGCATTATCATGTTTCTCTGTTGCTGTCAAGGAGCCCGTGGCGGGTCCATCTGCATGCCAGCAGCTTCGCCAGCTTCTGAAGGAGGCCCTGCAAATTTTACAAGATGAGGGTGTCGTGTACCGCAAGGTTAAATCCCAGGATGAAGTCTATCATGTAAGAAAAAGCAGACAAGTCTTAAATCAGTTCCTCCCACTTCAGTAGCGAGGATTCATTATGGACCTGTGTCTGTTTGATGCTGTCGTCCCTCACCAGGTGACTGCGCACGATAAAGATCTGCTCATAGCCGTCAAAGACATTATCAGGGAGGACTCGAAGAGAGAGAAGTGTAAGTGCACTTAACTTTTTGGCTCTCAATTAAGTATCAAACTGATTAATGTTGACCTACTGTAGTTTTAATTTGACTCCGTGACAATCTCCCTCGTGGAAGACGTCAAGAATTAAAGCTTTTTTCACCTGCTTGTCAAATATTAGATTAGTACAGCAGTCACACCTACTGACTGTCACTCGCTAATCAGCCCTTCATTTAGGGGAGCGGATGCCTTTTTGTGTTACTGCTTGTTGTTTGTAAAGAGAAATCCAGTAAAAATGCCAAATAAGAAGAGCTAAACTATATTAGTTCCACTTTTTACTCGATACTCCAAAGTCTCCATATAACTGTGGTCTCAACGGTCACATACATACCTGTGTGCTGACAGTTGCTTCTTCCTGTGTGCCTGTAGATGCGGAGAAGGGTTGCCACATCCTGCACATCCTGTCTGCAGTCAGGCAGCGCTACAGCCTCAACGTGAGCAAAGTGGCACTGGAGCTGGTCCTCAAATCACTGGAGTGCAACAGTGACATCGTCAGCACCAGCGACAATCACTACACTGTGTTTTAACTGGAGCACAGTGGGGTCAGAAGCCCGGTGTTAGTGTATATACTATATGTAATACGGCTTATTGCTCCAAAATGTGAGCGTTGGATATTTTGAAGTAAATCATGCCAATTGTATCCCTTTTTTTCATCATGACTATAGTCAAGTGTGGCACTTACCAAGAATAGTTTGTGTTCTAAGGTTAAATTTTAAGTTTATTATAAATGTATGCCTTAACTAAAATTAAGTCATGCCAAAGATGGGCATCAGGGAAGCTTTGAGGACCACTGTGCACTCCACTGTTGTATATATGTTTGAAATATGTTTAAATAAATAAGAAATAAATGGCAAACCATGCAACAAAGATAAAGCTCGTGTATGGCTGGATTAGTTATGGTTTAGTTATTGATTATAGTTATGGCTGGAGGCTCCTTCACGTTGAAAGGGGTCAGTTGAGGTGATTCAGGCATCTGATCAGGATGCCTCCTGTTAGAGGTGATCCCAGCATGTCCCACTGGTAGGAGGCCCCAGGGCAGCTCCAGAGCACACTGGAGGGATTACATGCCTCATCTGGCCTGAGAGTGCCTTTGGGTCCCCCAGGAGGAGCTGGAAAGCGTTGCTGGGGAGAGGGACGTCTGGGGTGCTTTACTTGGCCTGCTGCCCCCGTAACCCAGCCCTGGATAAGCAGATGAAAATGGATGGATGGAAGTCCACAAGCAGCAGTACACAAACATATCCCTCCTGTCCCCTTGTCCACCCTAAACAATGTCCACTTTATCTTGATCAAACTGATCCACCCCCTACTCGACTGGCTAGACCAGAAAAAGACAAATGTGGGGGGAAAAAATAGGTAAATAATATCATCATTGCCATCTCTGTTACCATCATTAAATCAGCTGTTACAAGCACATTGTAATTGCCCTTTTGCAAATATGGTGTCAGTTTCTGCATGACACACTGTTATAGTACACACACTTTCTACAGCCCGTGCTGCCCGTCCAGTTTATGTTTAAGTTCACATTAATAAAAATATGATTTTCATTTTAATGCACTGATTAAGCAACACATTTGTATGTAGGTAGGCTATGTAGGCTCACCAAGATGACAAGTAATCAGTCATTCTTTGAGGGCCAAGTGGCAGACATCCCAGTTACCTCTGCAAACGTGCTGCATTCAAGTGATATAGGAACAATCAGAAAAATAAGTTTCTGATCATATTTTATGGCTAACCTGATCTGTTTCTTTAAGTCTTCTGTGCAATAACATACAACACATCTTTGCAGTGTCTGTGTTGTTTCCGCATTACAATTTTAAGATCATTAACACACACTGAAGTTGAAAGAACAACCATCTAAGGAGCACATGAATGCACCATTGCCCTTGACTGGCAGAAGTCTCACATTGAGTCTGATTCAATAGAGTGCCCCAGGAATGAGTCCTAAAACCCATAAATGAGTTAGCATTTTACCGCTCACGGTTACCTTGTCTCAAAGTCAATGGGATTTTTGGATAGATGCCTAAAATAAGGTCAGTGGTTAAGAGACTTTCACGTTTTGTTCTCTACGACATAAAATACGTCAGTAAATCCCTCACTTGTGAACTTTAAAGCTTATATGTGTCTTAACAAGTAGCAAAATGAGACTGCCACACTGCGCTGGGCTGAACACGGCTATACAGTCTTATTAAGGTGGTGACATGAGATCATGCGACAATAGTGTAGTTGGCTTATAGGCTAACGTTAGCTGTTTACTTCTGGTTATTGTATTTAGGCCGCGATAATCATAAAAGTGGTTTTCATTTGTGAATATTATCTTGCTGAACAAAACATGCAAGAATCATATGTTTGCTACGGAGCTTATTTTCCGCAATAATCCAAGATCCAATGGGAAAAATCCCATCAGCCTTTGATAAGGGAACCAGTGCGATGCTAACTTCCATGTCGGCTACAGAAATCATCAACCCTGGGGCACTCGATTGTTTCTCGTTCACTCACCCCAGCAGACAGTATGAGCACTACCCTACTGTAACAGTGAGTGGGAAAAGCTGAGGATCCGTGAACTGTGGGGTGTTCGACAGGCTAACCAGAAACATACAGACACTATAAAGAGTCGAACAAAAAATTAGTTTGTTCATTTTCGCCCATCGCTAGTCTCCAAACCCAAGTCAAGAGAATTTTCCAGGCCCCCAGGAAAGCAGCTCAGCCGTGCAGCATATTTTTCCCAGTGGCCACTTGCGGTATTGCAGTGAAAAATACGCTGCTACCGAAAAAGCATTTTCCTCATAGGCCACCATTGTGAAACTGCTGACAGGACTCGAACTACAAACAATGTCAACATTGGATCTTTTTATTCTGAATTTTTGAGCCAAGGAGATTTTATATTTGTAAAAGTTTCCTCGAGCCGAGAAAAGCGAATTAAAAATCCATTACATCATGATGATGTTAAATCTATGAGGTCTATCTATGAGGTGAGAGGGAACTCACGAGCAGGGCCAGCAGGAGAAACACTACTGGGCATATTCACTGGGCTGCATACCATGGAAGTAAACCCAGAAGCAAGAAAACTTATGGTTTATGTGCCAGGCAAGCAGCTCCACTGGAATGAAAGCTGCCATCTTGGCATCTGGTATCTAGTTATTATTAAAATCTATGGGATTTTCTCAGACTTTAGAGAGCTCCCTGTGGAGCTACAGAGGAATATAATGCTGTTTCTACATGCAACGCTCATGACTAAACTAAACCTTGTGCAAAATCTGTGTAGCATCCCTTTAATTCCAAATGTTTTATTTCCCTGAAAGCCTTTTCTATTATACGTTACATTAATCCATTGAATTAATAACCACAAATGAATTCCCTCACAATAAACTCTGGGTTCTTTGGGGCCCCTGAGGATGCGGGGTCCTGGGGCAGTTGCCCACTTTGTCTAGTTAGTAATCCAGCCTTGCATATTCCCTTATGCATATTCAATTACACCACAATAAAGCAGTTGCAACACAGTAAGGCTGGAGCTTTCAGGGCCCCCTGAGTCTTGGGGCAGTTGCCCAGTTGGACGGCTGTAGCCTTGGGCTCATGGTTAGAGGAAAGCCATTAAAATAAAGTAGGTTTCCATAATTGAACTGAAAGATAATCTGGTCTTGGTCCTACTCTATGCATCTTTTCATTTAATGAACTAAATAAAAGGGAAGAGAAGCCTTTAAATGGGGCTTCTTTACAGTCTTGCAGGCTCGTGTATCTGCGTGCACAGGGGGGCAGTGTTTGGTCGTTAATTGGCTCTCTCATGTAGAGCAGGCTGCCGCTGATTGGTCGCCTGTGCAACATCTGTATCCATATTTCCAGTTGCTCGTGTCTCCGGCCAGAAAGCTGCTCATGACTCAGATCCTGGAGAGTGTGAACCAACTGATCAGAGCCTCATTATCAGGCTGCAGATTGAGCACATTTCAGCTGGTAGCACACAGTTTGGTAGGCTACACATTGTGCCAGATTTATGTAACATTATGGCACGTTTTTCCTGAGCTGGGAGGAAAAGTTATGCGTAAGGCACATATATGATTGTTACACCACCTCTCTGCAAACACTGCTTCATATTCATGTCGCACAACAGCACGTTTCTTGTCTCGGAAGCCACAGACAAATATATTTTTTGTGCTCCAGTGCTTGTGCTTTATTCCAAGTAGCCCTGAGGACGCGCGTGAAGCCCATCCCACTCTGTTCCCTAAATTCACTGCGCCTGCTGTAACACAGGAGGCGGTTGGCGCTGGATTTGCCGGCTCCCTTGCAATCATCCAGCCCCCCCTGTTACCTCCAGGTATGCAGATGCCCCCTGTGTAGGCATCACGGCACACACAAAGGAACTCTTCACTTTTCTTTTTTCTATTTTAAGGTGACCGCCTTCATCAGCGCGCCGCGCCGCCCGCCACCGGCCAGCCTGTGTGGCTGAAGGCAACGTGAACATCGCTTGGATATTCTGCTGTGTGTGTGTGTATGTGTGTGTGTGAGCGATCAGCACGGGCTCATCGATAAGTTTCTATTCAGATTGATGGTGGTTGCGTTAACGGAGGGGAAGTCAGAGCTGCCAAATTGGCCGCGAGCGCGCTGATCTCTTAATGGACCGCTGAATGGTTAAATGACACAGCGATGAATGTTGTGATCTCCCTCCCGTGATACAAGATAGCTTATCTGGAGCCGCAGCAGCTGCCTGCCTGCCTGCCTGCCTGTCGCTTTTAATGCATAGCCTTTGCAGGGTCAAGATGCAGTTTCGGACTGTGCTGGACGTGAAAGTCGTGGACGTGGAGAAGAGGCGCAATCCGTCCAAACACTACGTGAGTTGCCTGTCTGTCTGTCTGTCTGTCTGTCTGTCTGCCTCATCTTCATCCATATCACCTTATGTCTTACCTTGTCCCGTTCAGATGTGTCAGCTGTGTGTGTGTGTGTGTCTGGCCTGTTCCCAGTCTCTGTGTGACACCTAAACGCTGCATTTAGTCCACTAAATGTAGCCTAGCTGTTATGTGGAGACCACAGCTAAGCTAAGCTCACTGCTACACTCCTGTTCAGGGGAGATGATAAATAATAAACAAAGCAAGTGTTAGCTTTACCTTCCATATAGTGTCTCAACACACACAGTTCATCATCACAAGCCAGCTGTCATACCTGTGTACTGTCACACAAGCAGCCTGGGCACCATCAGCTCTGTCACCTGGTCATGCAGGTTATTATATGTTTATGTCAAGATCATCATGACATCTTCAGAGCTGGTCTTCAGACAAATCACTGATGTGTGAGTTAAAACTGTGGTGCATATAGACAGAATTTGGGTAGTTCAGGTGCCCCCCCCCCCTCCCCCCCCCAAAAAATGGGAATTTGTTTATTGTCACTATTTAATTCACCATCAAAGAGAGCCCAATGTGAGCATTAGGCATAAAAGTGACCACTCCGATCAGAGGTTTCATTATCTCCTCAACTGTAGGTGACAACTGTGAAAGTCTGGTGTTAATACCGTGAAATTTAAATTAAAAGCCTAGTCCCAATTAAATGCCCAGTCCCTGTCACTAGCCCGGTGTGGCTACACATTTTGACAAATACACGTCTGTCTCAATAAGACACCTGGTCTGGTCGCCAAGCAGTTCTTCTTGTTGGCAACCTCAAATTATGAGTCCATTCCTCGATTACCCTGTAACTTATTCATATTCCTTTAAACTATAAGGGTCCTCAGATCAGGATAATCAACTGGGTTTTTCATTGAAAGTTGTGAGTATTGTTTTAACAGGATAAAGTGCTGTTGTGTCAGTATGCCAGGTGCTGTAATCCTCGGGTGCCATTGAGCGAGTCTCTCTGATGCAGCGTCTCTTGGAGTTAGATTAAATGAATGATGCCCTTGAAACGACAAACATTAAGTTGTTTTCAGGATAAAGCCGTCAGACTTGAGGAATTTCATAATTCTAACCAAATGATTTAATTCAAGCAATGTCAGCTAACCTGTATTTTTCCGTTGAGTTTAAAGATGGAAACCAAACATCCGCAGCCAGATAGACAAAGTTTCAGCCTCACAGGCATCGGCCGACATAGTTAGCAGCCCCTCCATGAGGAGCAGAGTCAAAAAACCACTTTATTTCAAAGTCAAACTGCTTTTTTTCCCCTGTGACTTTACCAGTTTAAATCAGTGCTGCGTGTGTTTTGAAGAGGAAAACACTTCTGTTGATAATTTGGCTCCTGCTAAAAACCTCCTGAACATCTAGATCTTAAGTTTTCAGAGAAAAAGGTGAGCACACATTAGCAGGTGCTGGCCCGTCTCCGACATGCCAAACAGCATCGGAGAAACACTGATTTGCAATGTGAAACTGCTTCATTCAGTGTTTTACCGGTTTAAGTCAGCTGGGCCATTTGTTTTGGGCAGGAAGAGACCTCGGCAGATAATTTGGCTCATGGTAGAACCCTCCTGAATGTCTAGATCAGAAATAAGCTGAGCACACATTAAGTCACCAGAGAAAAAAGGTGAGCACACATCTCAGGAGCTGGGCTTGAGATCGGTCTGTGACTTGCCAAACAGCATTGAAGAAACAGTGATTTCTAAAGTGAAACTGCTTTGTTCAGTATTTCTATTGCTTTTAATCACCTCGTCTGTTTGTTTTCGAGTGGAAGAGACCTCTGCGGATAATTCGGCTCTTTGTAAAAACCTAAACAATGAACACTCAAGGAATTCTTATCAGTTTCAGCTGGTTGCAAACTGCAGTCCTCACTGCTAGACGCTGCTAAATCTCCCTGAATCTTACACACTGCTCCTTATGGTACACATATTTAGCCTTTACCAGGTGCTTATTAGCATCCATATTAACAACATATTGGCTCTTCATTGGCATTATAAAGCACTTATTAATGCCTTATTCAGCATGGCAATATTCTACAATTACTTGGCCATTAACCGAGAGTTTCCCTTCAATTACCTCCTAATTACTGTTTATAGATAGTTAGTAGGGAACTTGTTTTACATGAGTTAGGATCTTGATATGATTTGCTCAGTATGGGCCTTACAAGGTGGACACAAGAATAGTCATTCTCCCTTAAATTAGACTAAACAAATATGGTTTATTCTTATGTAACAGAACACAAAACTACAAGTAGTGTCCAAAAAACTCCAAATTAATTCTCTCCAATGTTCCTCATTCCTAAGTGATTACACCCTGTACTGGGTCAATTGAGATGCGCGGGTTCTACTCCCCTGCAGCGGCAGAAGAACAAAGTCATCACAAGTATCAATATCTCCTATTGAAAGGACCACTTTAGAGATTTTCAAACATATCCATCAAAAATGTACTGCCTTATCACTTAAGAACAGGGTTTATGAATTGCAGTAGTTGTGTGCTATGATGGATTTATTGAGTGTGAAGAGGAGTCAACTTCAGAACAGGGAGCATGTGAAGGTTAATAAGTGTCAAACTATTAGTGATTTAGTTATGAGCAAAAAAAACCTCACTTTAAAATGGAGAGCATTCACTCTATAAAATGTAATTTAATTCATTATTATGAGTTTTTTGGACACTATTAACACTCGTAGGTTTATTTGTCAGGTAACAATAGATCATATTGATTAAGTATTTTTAAAGGAGAATGACTATTCTTGTGGTATTACCACTGCTCAAAACATGTTAAAGGTCCAGTGTGTACGATTTAAGGGGATTTAGTGGCATCTAGTGGTGAGGACTGCAGATTCCAACCACCAGAAACTTCTCCTGGTTACTATTCCTTCAGTGTTCACTATTTGGGAGGTTTTTAACCGGGAGTCAAATTAGCCGCAGAGGTCTGTTCCCCTCCAAAACAAATGGACCCGGTGATTTAAACTGGTGAAAACAGTGAATGAAGCAGTTTGACATTAAAACAATGGGTTTTTCCGAAGCTCTCGGAAAGAGGCTGCTAACTACGGTGGCTGACGTGAAAACATGGTAGTGCAACATGGCAAACTCCACAGACAAGACCTGCTCCCTATGTAGATATAACCCGCTAGTTCTAAGCAAAGGAAAACACAATGATTCTTATTTTCAGGTGATTAGAAACTAAAGAAAACATACTTTATTCCATTTTTGCCGATATGTCCCCCTAAATCATACACACTGGACCTTTAACTTCCTCACTTACTATCAATGAGCAGTAATTAGGAGGTAATTGATGGAAAACTTTTAGTTAACAGCCTAAAATACAGTTGTGCAGAATAAGGCATTAATAAGCACTCTATAGTGACTAATAAAGAGCCAATATGCTATGTATGCTATTAAGCACCTAGTTAATGGTGAATATGTCTACCTTAATATAAAGTGTTATATAGTGGTATACTGTTTATATTACCATAAAAATGGAAAAGCATCATCTTTCATTTATGTTTCGTGTCTAAAATCAAGATGGTCTGTTTATAAAATGACCAGACCCTGAAATGATAAAATTCTAAATTATCTGGTGACCAGTTGACAAAATAATCTCACCACGAGGTCCATTTGGTTGTGTCATCATATCATATCACATGATCTTCATCAGCAGATGGAGTTTTACCCCATTGAACCTTATGAATGTTCATACTATGCACACAACGGACTCCTTTTCTGTGATAAAATTTGAGATGTAAGTGACCTTGGAAACAGCTATTTAGTAGCTTCTGGAGCTGTTAGTGTAAACTCTAATAACTGTTCAAATGTACCTTTTTCATTTTAAATCTGTGTCAATCATTTTTTAAAAGAATGTAGGTCACTTCATTTTCAACACTTCAGACCAAACAAACCTCAGGAGAGGCCTCGGTGATTATTATTACCTCCCCGATCCTTCCCTCCCGTGGCCCTCTTCATCAATTCCACACTTGTTATAAGTGAGAGGCTGTGTTGGGCCTGTGCACTTCATGGCCCCAGTTCAGATCCTATTTTGAGCCCATAAACAAGTCATAATAAATGACTTGCTCGTATGCAATTTCAGCCCTGCGGACCCTTGGGTCTAACGATATGTGCACGCAATTAGCACACTTATTCTGCTTTGAAAAGAGGAATTCACAGAGCTCTCGCCATATGTGCCCCTTTATCAGATGTACTGTAGCTGCTTTACAAGACATGGAAGTACGATATGAATTTTAGACATGTCAAAGATTTTCTCATCCAGAACAAAACTGCATCTGTGAACTTGACTTAGTGGATAACACCACTCTAAACACAGCACTGGACTATTAGTGTATATATTTTTAACATGGGGTGGCCTCAGTGAAACCTAAACCTAAACTCTGAAGCTGTCGAAGCATCATTGTACTGAGCCGCGGGGCAAAAATGAGCTCTGGGCCCAGACTGACAACCCCAACCCCCCTTCCTCCCATTCCCTGGGTATTGTGTATGTACTCTGTTGCCTTCAAGTACCCATCAAGTACAGTGCACGCAGCAGACTCCACATGACAGCTTAATTATAGTTCGCCTGGAGCTCTTGAAACCCACCGGCACTCCCATACTGGAGTACTACCTGCCCCCCAGGTTTGCTGTGTGCCAATTAGTTTGTGTTAATTTGATTAAACACAAACTTATTTACGCCCCATGTAAGAATGATATAAACTGAAATAATAATGGTTTTAAAACTCGACGTCGACATGGCGTCAAGCTGAGATAATGATGCAAAATGTGCCTCAAGACACTTCAGCTTATATTGTGCTTTAGTGGTGCATATTCCCATTAAAATTTATACAGGCGGGGATTCAAATGAAACTAAACATAGTGTTTGGTATGAGAGCCCCAGATTGGCTTTGACTCAGTGGAATATATCAGCTGAGCCTGGTTGGTGTGTCGACCTTGCTTAATCCTCGCTCAACCTTAACCCTTAACCCTAACCCCCCCAACTCTAACCCAACCTTGTATAAATGTAATTGGTGGTTCTATGAAAGGTTCACCAAAATTTCAACAGCAACGACACCAACAATGATATTTGATGCTATGCAGCTCTTGTTTCTATAAAGGTTGAATGTGTATTTATTTACTTGTTTGTTTGACAGGGACAATGCACAGCTTCTTAGTTGTACTAGAGCTGGCTATACACTAACTTACATCTGTAGTCCTTGGGCAAGAAACAGAAAATAACATCTATGTTAATACATGCTATATGCTTCTTGTTAGTCACTTTGTATACAAGTATGTAATGACAAATAATAATACATCTCTTTCCAGGCATAATCTTGGATACTCTTGATGATCCACAGACTCAACAGTTTCATTGGAACTACTTTCTACTTGTAATAGTCGCTCTGAAAAAAGATAAAGTGTGTTCAGTGGAATATGCAGATATGCAAGTTTTTAAATGTCACGTTTCAGTACTGTGAGCACCACAAACACAATTTCAATTAAATACCATTAACCTCTCTTTGTGTAATGATTGAAAGAATAGTTTGACATTTTGGGAAATACGATTGATAAATCGATACGATTTATGTGGAGAGTTCGATGAAAGGATTGATACCTGATACATGTTTATGTGTTAAATATGGAGATGATTATATGATATACATATAATTAGTATTAAAAGCGCTGACAGGTGAAGTGAATAACAATGATCGTCTTGTTATAATGCAATCTTCTGCTGGGAAACTTTGGGTCCTGGTATCCATGTGGATGCCACTTGACACACCACCCACCCAAACGCTGTTACAGATCAAGTACTCAACGGCACCCGCCAGTGGCAGTGGGAGCAAAACAATGCACCATGCCACAATGCAAAAACTGCTCAGGAATCACCAGAAGAACGCTCAAAGAATCAACCTGTCCTCCAAATTCCCCAGATAATAATCCCTGGGACGTGCCAGAACCCAAGCCTCAACAGGTAAGAGCAAAGTTGGATCCAGGGTTGGGCCGCCTTGGATCAGACTTGGTTCTGACCTGTTGAGGCTTGGCTACAGGACCTCTGGGGTGCGCCCTTTGGAGTCTGGCACCAGGGCGTTGGTTGCGGATCCTTTAGGTCCTGTGGGCTGTGAGGTGGGGTACCAGCACATCCCATGAATGCTCGATCAGATTGGGATCTGGTGAATTTGGAGGACAGGTTGATGCATTGAGCTCTTTGTTACATTCCTCTGGCCATTCCTGAGCAGTGTTTGCGGAGTCACATGGTGCATTGTCCTGCTGGGGGGGGCCACTGCTTTTTGGGAGTGCTGCTGCCATGAATTGGTGTACTTGGTCTGAAACAGTATTTGGTTGCATGGTGCATGTCTAGTGGTATCAACATGAATGCCAGGACCCAGGGTTTCCCAGCAGAATATGCATTGCAATAAGATGATCAATGTTATTCACTTTACCTATTATTATTAGTCATATTTCCATCATCATTATAACTGTATACAACTCTCTCTTATCCCAGTTGGTCAAGGCAGATGGCCACCCACTGACAGCTTGGTTCTGCTTAAGGCTATTTCACGTTACAAGATTTTCACCCCGCAAAATGTGTCACGGAGACTATCGTAATCTTTTGAGTGTTCATACCTGGCGACGTGTGTTTCTGTCATCTGGAGTCTTGCCAACTGCGTTACGACCTGTGTGTGCACCCCACAACATTTCTCCACAGACCCCTCGCTGACAGAGCCCCAGATAATGCGGTGATGTTACCAAACTATGTTTTTAAACTTGGGAGACAACACATTGTAAAGGCATGGATATTCTTCTCAGTGTTGAATCAGATCTGGCTCCAGGGCCTGGGTCCAAACACAACGCGCTCTCCATGATCCTGTGGACGCCGCCACGGTTGTTGTTGCTTGCCGACTTGTCAGTTTTGCCAGATCTTGGGAGAGAAACAAGCAACCAGGGCTATGGCATTTAGAGAGCAAGCCGAAGTAAGCAACTCCACTTTAGAAACAAGCCCAAAAAACTGCAACCCGTGACTACCAATATTTGTAAGCGACTTTACAAAAAAACAAGCCCAAAGTCACGGCTTGTCCTCCTCACATTTCTTCCGTCCTCCTGCGTGCTGATGTGGGACGTATCCCGCCTCTCATTGGCTGATGCTCTTTGTCAGTCGTGTCAGGCTTCTCCAGTTTTCTAGCATGCCAGATATCCAGTCCCAGTCGCAGACGAGGGGGCAACTTGCTCGTAGGCTTGTTCACACATGAGGACTCTTCGTGGCAGACTATCTGCCGACTCACCTCAAACCCAAGGTGGCTCTCAAGATCCTCTGCGACGTCAAAATCGCAGTGCAAATCGTGTAATGTGAACTAGGCTTAAAAGTGTCTGCCTCTGAAAAGAAAGATTTTTCTGAGCCAGGCTACCTACTGTTTTTATGCCAGTTAGCATCTCTAGCTCCGTCTCACTCAGAGAGATGTCAGAGTATTCCTTAAAAAGACACATACTAAAAACAAATAATTGTTCTTGGCAAGCTAATGTGACAAAACACACTCACAGGCAGAATCCTCTAGTGCTTAGAGACAGTGAATTAATGATCCGCTGTAGATGACGTGTACAGAAATATGTTTTTAATGCACCTTGGACTCTTAATGCACGGCAGTTGCTTCCACAGAGTAGTTAAGTAGAGTAACATGAGCTTCCCAAATCTGTCCAACTCTATAGAAAGGCTTGTTGAAGAGTATCCAGGCCACTCTAAGTACAGTTAAAGTGTAACAGGAGCTTCTCAGAGCTGAGCTGAGCTGCACTGTGTTTTGGGCTCTTCTGTCTCAGCGGGCCAGTCTGTGGCCTAGTTTCCCTAGCTACCCTGTCTCAGGAGACAAGGCTAGTCACTGTGAGAAGAAAAAACGAGGGAGAGAAGGAGGGAGGGAGAGAGAACGAGAGAACGACACAATCTGTGGCACCCATTGAATCTCATTTGTAATGTTTGTGAAACCAGCTGGAAATGCTTATCTTGTGAGACGAGGGGGAATGAGACTCGGGGCTTTGTCAAAGGAAGTGCTCATTGGACCGAAGGGAAAGCTGGACTGCTGAGTCGCAAACACACATCATCACACACACAATCTCCTCCCGCGAACGGTTTCTGTGTGTACGTGTTTGCAGGAGGAGGTGATAAAAGGGAGAGCGAGGTTGGGCACGGCCATGTTTACTTTAAGCTTCTGTTTCCCCTACAAGTCCCAGTCCCATAACATTTCATTTTCTAGAGACTCCTGTGCCGCGCAAAGGCCCAGACTGGAAGACGATGTTGTTATTTGGCACCATAAAACATCTCTTCAGAGAGCTGTTCCCCACTCAAATATTTATTGGCCTATCAAACACAGAGTGATATCTCGGTGAAAAGGGTCCCTGTTTTCAGATGCTCACCCCTAACTGGGAGGCTGATGTGCGAGGAGGTTTATGAGGCGAGCTTTTTTTGGATCGTCCATTGTTTTGGGGAGTTTGACGGCTAGCTGGAAGTGCTCAGGGGCTGCGTGTGTGAGAAACAGAGAAGAGTTAGAGGCTTTGCTGACGTCTGTTAGCAAAGTCAGTGTTCTTGATGCTTGGTTTGCAGAGCCCTTCTGTGACGCTGATACTGACAGCAGTGTGTATCAGTGTTGCATACACCAACAGGAGTGGTTGACAAAAGTGGCGGATGCTCTCGCGCTGTTATTACCAGGACCTCACACACATGCTGTCGGTTGTTTTCATGTTTTCAGTGCCAGATGTTGTTTGTAATTGCGGAACGTTTTATTTGTCTCCTGCAGAAGTCTAAAAGCATGACGGCAGTTCTTTTTGCCTCCTACACTGTTCTGTCTGCATTCAGGATAAACTCACATGTGCTTGAACACGGCCTCCAGCTCTCTGGCGTTCTTCTTCAACAGCTTGACTTAGGATGACGTCACTCAGATATGGTGATGCTCCGTGGAGAGACAGAGCATGTGTGGGCATCACGTGCGCTGGCTCTGGTTTTGTTTTGATTTGGAGAATGACCTAAACTGATCGCTCTTAACATCACTGGATGAGTCGTGTCGTTTAGTGTGGTCTGGTGTGTGCTGAAGACTGAGAGACGGAGGAGGGAGAAGAGAGAAATGGGAAGAAAAAGAGACGGGCTTGTCTTGCTCGCAGCTCTCTTTATGAGATTACTAGATAGTCAGGGAAATTGGCTAAAAAGTTATTAGAATCAGACTGGCCTGATTAGCATGACAAGATATTCTTTTCTTTACCAAAGCGCTCAAAGATGATTCATAAGAAATATTTGATCCGGTTAATAAGACAAAAATATTTACACAAATACTTCAACTTAAAGGTCCAGTATGTAGGATTTTGTCGTACATATTGGCAGAAATGGAATATAATGTTCTTAAGTACATTTTCATTAATTTATAATCGCCTAAAACTGAGAGTCTAAGTCCACCCTGAGCTGTACGTACTGTGACAAGTTCACCGTCATCACGTAAAATCTGCGAGGGCAGAGAGTGCAAGCTGCTGCTACACAGCCCTTGAGACTGTTTTTACTCGTTGCCATGGTAACGTTCAAGCGAAGACTACAATCATTGTATCTGCTGTCATATTCTGTCTGATATATATAAATTCGATGTAAAGGGTTGTTTTGTGAGTGAACAAAATACATTTCTGTATAACATATAGACTGTAGACAATCACATACAGAGATGTTTGTACTTAAGGACCGGGCTATGACTAAATTAGTCATCAGAACTGGCCAATATGCCATTGCTTAAGTCGTGCAATGAATGAATATTACATACATTGAAAAGTATTGTACTTCAAGTCTCCAACTGACTGTTGGCCATCATGATAAAGGTTTGCATAATATGATGTTAATTTCACTGCAAAAGAGATGCAATGATCACTAAAGTTAAGTAAGGAAAAAATATCGGTATTGGTTATCTGTTAACAATCAAACATATCGGCATATCAGACATTCGCAAAAAATCCAATATCATGCATTCCTAATGTACTTAATTACTAGGCCTGTACACTGAAATAATTTTGTCAAAAGCTTTGTGAGCACAGTGTTCACATGCTGTCATTTTAATCTTCACTCAGAGACATGAAAGACTTGCTTGCAAGAACCTGAGACATGTACTGAGACTTCCATTGACAGACTTGACACTTGAACTTAAACTTGACTTGGACTTGCACCAAAAAAACAGCTATGACGGGCACTATGCTTAATACCTGTAGTATCCCTGGTATTTAGTTTGTAGTTGTGACTACAGTTCCTCTGCTGATGCAGTTTGTCTTTGTGTGGCACAGATTATTATGTAATATATTATCTTGGCACAGTCTGGGCCTCTTTGGAAGTCTGTATGCTTTCACATATAGCCAGACTCCCACTTAAAAATGCAGTTAATTGGATTCATCCTTAAAGCAGTGTTTGTAATTATAAATGTTGTTGTTTGCATGAGGACATGACCTTGTCCTTCTTTTACCTTTGCTGGGATCTGATACAAATTCCCTTTGGGATTGTTCTTTTGTGAAAAAGAAATGGTATCAGACGCCATCAAAGGTGCACAGGACGTGGCTGCTGAATAGACACTTTTCCTCAGCACCCCCCTGACTAACACTTCCTGCGCCCACCACAAAGGCACAGACGGCGTGATTGGTCCATTTCAAAGTGGAAGTGACCGCAGTTAAGGAAAGCTGAGGCGTTGGCCTGGTGTGTGGTTAATAAAGGGCACTGTTTTGGCAGCGAATACAAAAACCCCGTCTTTGGGGGGTTTCCAGAGACCCCCTGCCAACGCTTATGAATGGAATCGTCCTACAGTTTACTTCACTCTTGTGACATTTTTGTTGGCTTTGCTGCGAAACAGCTTAGAAGAATTTGTCAGGCTTTATTGTCATTTGTTAACCTCTCTGGCTGAACCGAAAGAATAACTGAGTGTATTAGAGTATATTTAGGCTGTGGAAAGACTCCACTCCCATGCAAAGAGATTTTTTTCAAACCTGACTTTTTGTAGTCAGAACATTTGCACTTTTTATGGTCTGAACGTATGATGTGTGTCTGTTTCATAGTTGGATTTAAATATAGTAGTTTAGGCGGGGTTCACTGCATTTAGTGGCTAGGCCCACATTCTCTGCCCCTCGGAGCACTCTGCTCTTTTGCTTTCTTCGCTTGAAAACTGAGACTGGCTCCTGGCTTTCCTCTGAAACTGTAAGTTATTTTCTCTATCTACACTATGGTCACTGATTTTGTTAATGATCATGTCATTAGAGAAATGATTCTTCAGTCAGATGGGAAAAAGTAAGCTGTAAACTCGACATGAATATTCCTAACTATTTCATAAGAACATGATGAAATAATCAGAGGTATAATTTGTTCTGTCGTAAGAATTCATGTTTCTCTCTTTGCTTCTGAGCATGAATAAAACTTTTGTTTTCGAGTCCCGCTTCCTCTGTGGGAATAACAGACGTACAAGGTCTTTTCTTGCTATCTGGGACATTCAAGCCCCCAAAGCCTTCTTTGAATTGTTTAGTTTTTCCTCCCTCCTTTGTGTTTTCCCTGTTTATGAATCAATTTTTAGACTGCTTTGAAAAGAAAGTTGACATGTCAGAATGGAGTGTTGGCATGTGACTGCTGTGGAATCTGAGGAAAACTTGACTAGTCTGATCGAGACAAGACACGTTTTTTCACTGAATTATTCAATGTCTTTTAAATGTCACATATGGTTTATTAATGGAACAGTGTGTAAGATTTAGGGGGGACATAGAGACATATAGCAGTGAGGATTGCAGATTGCAACCAGCTGAAACTTCTACAGGTTAGAATTCCTTCAGTTTTCATTGTTCAGGAGGTTTAGCCGCATTTTTCGCAGAGGTCTCCTCTCCAGAATAAACGGCCAGGGTGATTAAAAGCAGTAAAAACAATGAATAAAGCAATTTCATGTAACAAATCAGTGTTTCTCTGATGCTCTTTGGCACGTAGCAGATGGGCCGTTAGCCTAGCAGTTGCTAATGTGTGCTTAGTTTTTCTCTCTGATAACTTAACATCCAGACGTTCAGGAAGTTGTTACTGGGAGCTGAATTATCCGCAGCGGTCTCTTCCTCTCCGAAATAAACGGACCAAGTGACTAAAAGCATAAAAACACTGAATAAAGCAGTTTCATGTAACAAATCAGTGTTTCTCCGATGCTGTTTGGTGCATAGCAGATGGGCTGTTAGCCTAGCGGTTGCTAATGTGAGCTCATTTTTCTTCTCTGATAACTTAAGATCCAGACGTTCAGAAGTTTTTATTGGGAGCTAAATTATCTGCTGAGGTCTCTTCCCCTCCAAAACAAACGGACCAGGTGATTTAAACCGCTAAAAACACTTAATACAGCAGTTTAAAGTAAAAAAAAAAAAAAAAAAAAAAAAAGCTTTTCTGGCTAATGGGAAAATGCAAGTAGCTATTATTTCCTTAATCACTGAAATCAACAGGCCTATTTGAGATAGGCCTTTAATTCCTTTCACATGGGGGGGAGATGTTACGCGAGTGGTTATGTAAGTCGGAGGCCTCCATGTAGGGAAGACAGACAGGACGCTCGGCCAGAATGCAATGATTAGCCGGAGTTTTCTGAGGACCACCTGAGAATGGTACAATTATGAGTTTTTATCTCTCGTGGAATTCACTTACATTTTAGTGTGCCGTCAGCTTATTAACAGCATTTTAACCTAAACAAAAAACAGTGTAAAATTTCCAGAAAGGTAAGTGTCACTTTAAAGCAATACTTAAAACTTGAAAAACCCTTACAGACTAAAGGAATATGAGTAATTTGCAGGGTAATCCAGGAATGGACATATAATTTGAGGCAACCAACAACCTGCTTTTAAACATCAAATGAGCTACTGTTAAAAATAATGAACTACTTGGCAACCACGCCGGGCTTCTAATTGTGTCAGGCGTTTATTTGTCAAAATGTGTAGCCACACCAAGCTAGTAAAAGGGACTAGGCGGTTAATTGGGACTGGGCTTTTAATTGAAGTTTTACGGTAGCCCTATCTAGAGGCAGTGTTTGGTGTGTCCATTCTGGGCTACTGTAGATACATGGTGGTGCAAAATGGCCATCTCTGTGGACAAAGACCTGCTCCCTATGTAGATATAAACGGTTCATTCAAAGGTAAAGAAAACATAACCATTCTTATTTTTGGTGGTTATATACTAAAGAAAGAGTATTTGTTTAGTTATAATCCGTTTTCCTTCCAATAAATTCCCCTTAATCCTACACACTGGACCTTCAAATGTCTCTTGAACAGCAGATGTTGTTCATTAATGTAGTTGCCTTTTTTTTTTTTTTAAGAAGCACTTAAACGGTAGTATATGTGGTCAAACGTACTCTTGTTAGGCCCTTTACAGTCATCTACAGTGAGTTATGGCTCAGCCTCCTCATTGTTCCCTAATCCCTCGATACCCATTTTATTTTCGAACACCTTCCTGTTTCCAAACGGAGGTGTGGTTATTAAAAGCTGAGTGTTAGAAATCAACAGATCACGCTTCTCCACGTGAGTTTTGGTGTTGCCTCCTTGCCTAAATCTCAGCCTTCATGTTGAAAATTGCTGCAATGCCTTATTGGTCCAGACATGCCTGCTGTGCAAGAATGTCTTGCAGCAATCACAAGATAATGTTGGACTTTGTTATCTTGATTTCTGTGGTTCTAATGTCGCCACAGAAACATGGAGGATAAATCGGGGGCTTGTTGTTAATGTTGTTTTCACGCTTGCAAATGTCTGAATTTGTTTCTGTGGCTGCTGTGAAAATGGCTCATCTTCCATTTCATGTTATTTTATGGAATTACATAATTGACAGACAGATTACTTCTTAACTGAGGTGTAGGAGAGTCATTTGTTTTTATTGCTAACACATTACCCCTATTAAGCATTTATAAGTAGTAATAAATAGTTTATAGCACATCATAATGTAGGTGTGAGCAGGTATAAGTGTTAGTTAATGCATTTGTGAACTAATATAACTTCTAATTTTGGCAGCTTTGAGTGGATGCAGACAGTTTTAGATATATAAAGTGTGTCTTCAAATGTAAATGTACGTAAAGTGTTAAATATTGTTCAACAGATGCTTGATTGAGGGCATTTTGTCTGTACTTAGCACTCACGACTAAATGTACTCAAGCTCTGAGTCAGTCTATCTATGTCAGCTTATTTTAGTTGTTGCGTGAGTGTGTCCCTTTCCTCATGAAAAGGTGAAAAAAAAATCCAGCTACGATGTAATATGCAAAATGAAATACTCAGATTTCATTTTCTGGACAGATAAGAAGATGTTTACTGCTTCATTTATCGTGAGAGGCAGCAGCTCAGACTGTTATAATTTACTGGGAGTGTTGAGTGAATAGAGTCTATTTTGGGGACCGGGGGGGCATTAGGTTTAAGCTTGATATTTTGGGCATGGGCAGACCATGGATGGTTGTTGGTTGTGTTTTCCACTGCGGTTGCCATCACATACCCATCTGCTTCTGGGGTTTGGATCAGTTCACTCAGGCCACATCTTCCAGCCTGGTTTCTATCTTATACCTCAGCTCAGCGATTTGAGTCGTGTAAAGTGACCCAGAGGCTTCATGGGAGGAGTTTGTAGAGCACACAAACACAACAGCATAGTAAAAAATGGAGTAAGTTCCACATGGAAATATGACTAATGTGTGCATGTACACTAGAGCCTGACCATGCAGCAGCTGATATTTGTTTAGTACAGATGTTTTTGTATGGGTGCGTATTAGGGGTGTAACGGTACACAAAAATCTCAGTTCGGTACGTACCTCGGTACACAAGTCATGGTTCGTTTTTTTCGGTACAGTAATGAAAAAAATAGACAACTATTAAATATCTTTTACTTATTGGTAACCTTATTAAAACATACCACAGCAGTTAACTCTTTTTACACAATTTTTGAATGAAACAAATATATATAAAATCCTGCTTTTTCATGTTGTTTGAATGAAAATAGAAATATAAAAGTGTAAAATAAAATCCTGCTGTTTTTTTAAACACATTTTTTGAATGAAAAATCTAAATATAAATTTCTGCTTTAACAGTTTTACTCAATTAAAATAAAAAGTATAGTGCAGCTGGTCAGCTTTAAAGCCTGCTCAGATTCAGTTTAACTAGGAACTTACTGAGCTTTCCCACTTTGTTAAAGTGCAGTAAACAAAACATGCTTATATCTAAAGGGCAGCTTAAACAATTTTACTCAACTCCAATGGCGTTGGTTATTTCTTTACCGCGATGGTCAGGGAAACGGTCTTTCTTTTTAAACGACGACGATATCGTGGTTTGCACCAGATTGCTTTTTCTAGTCGTGCCGGTTAACGTTCAAACTCGGGTGGTGTCGCTTTAGATGCGTTAGCATGTTAGACGTGTTTCCAAGTACATACCCGACCGCTGTTCTGCAGTGTCAGCGCACTGCTTTTGTCTTGTCCACTTGTTTATTTCCATCTTCGTATTTTACCCTGAAACCAAAGTGTTCCCAAACAGAGGACTTAAGGTTTGCGGGTGGATCTTCAGGTTCGTCAGGCTCACTTGCCATGTTGTCAAAATGCGAGAATGCGCTGCACAAAGTGAAAGCGGAGATTTACAGGACTCGGTCCATCACTCAATTATGTCCGTCGGGGAACTAGATATTTTAAATGGTTCGGCTCGCAAAAACGGAATTAAAATAAAGCAAAATAAAATAAAATAATATCCTGCGCCCAATAATTCAGTACAGGGTCGTGCCGAACCGAAAGTTGCGTACCGAACGGTTCAACACAAATACATGTACCGTTACGGCCCTAGTGTGTATGTTGGCCAATAAGTGACAAGAAATTGAAGTACAGATATGCAGAAGGTATATTCGAACCAAAGTTTACCAAGTCATTGTTTTGCAAGTCAAGTTTGCACTCTAGTCCTAAACTTTGAGTTTTGAGTCCGAAGAAGTCATAATGTGCTCTTCACCAACTGTAATGCCATTTTAACAACTGAGAAATTATTTTGTTTACATGAAGTTTTTGCGTCTCCGTCTGTAATTTTCGACCTGCACGTTTTTCACACTGTAATTTAGTTTTTGTTGACCGCTGCATATTTTTTGTACGGGATATCATTTATTTTGAACTGTTAAGCAATGTATCTTTAATTCTGAATAAAAAATGGAAAAATGGGAATGAAAAGCATGAACGTTGAATAAGGAAACTAACTGATTTGTTTCACACTTGTTGAATAACATAATTTTCAACTTTTGTGGGGGAGGGTATTCAGTATTTCTAACTCCAGTGGCTCAAGGCCAAGTGAGGTCACGAGTCATTGGTGGTAAAGTCCAGGTCAAGTTCTTTTTTGATTTTGTGAAGTTGAGTGTAAAGTGTTAGAATTTGTGATACGAGTCTGACTCATGTCCAAGTCATCTGGCTGTCATTGGGCATGAGGCAGGGTTCACCCTGGACAGGTCACCAGACTATCACAGGGCTGACACATAGAGACAGACAACTACTCACACTCACATTTACATCTACGGCCAATTTAGAGTCACCAATGAACCTCGCTTGCATTTTTTTGGACTGTGGGAGGAAACCAGAGTACCCAGACAAAAACTCCGGGAGAACATGCAAAACCACCCACAATTCTAACCACTGCACCACTGTGCTGCATATAAGCACTAATTGAAAGTAGAGCTGAGGCTGATCGAAAGTCATTAGTTTTGCAGGTATTTAATCAAAAACAAATATTTGGGAAAAATTAAAATTTGGACCTGATGATAACGCTAAATGTTAGACACTGCCATCCATAAAGCCACAAGCTACTATGTATACTTTTTCGTATCAGTCTTAAAATATTTTTTATTTGTAGGCTTATAGTACACACTCTACGCTGCACAAATGTTACACACAAACAGGCTCTGACAAGTGCTGGGGCAGCCCCTCTGTTCCCTTGAGGCATATCTCTCTCAGTCATTTAGATATGTTCCCATCAGTGTTGACTGGTATGCACTAACAGCATAAAGATATTTTGGGTATTTATACTAGTGAAATCAAATCTGGCCTTTCCACAAAGCTTTAAAAGCTAAGATGAAGATTCATGTGACGTCAGGTCACTTCAGACACCAGTTAGCTCACTTTTCCATGTGTGCCCTTTCAGTTTTCTGAAATGTACGCTAATTTCTTTAAAAGATGCTTTGTTAATGAGCACTAAAAGTCACAAAGACACTTGGTAACATTGCTGACTGTGGCAGTAAGCCAGTTTTTGACTTTTGTGATTCTTGTGACTCGGCGGTACCCCGGGGAGCAAATTTTCATAGCAATAAATGCCAACACTAATCGCTGTGGTGACACCCTACCGTGCTAAGAACAAGTTGTCAGTGTAGTGTGACAGTCACAGCTTCTGGATGCCAGTAGCTGTGTTTGCATGGGAGCGAACATACTGGGGTGGCTCCTTGCCAGCAGCAGCTGAGCCCCTTCCAGCAGCAACAAGGCCTTTTAACCCTCGGCTTTGTTGTGGAACCCTTTTTTGTTTCAAGCTGCTGCCCTTCTTACGTCAACGTCAGGGTCTTTCACTCGACCTCATTCATCTCGGCTCTGCTCTGGAGGCTCTTGGCAGGTACAGAGGGTTGGAGTGACAGTATAAGATCAGTCAGAAAGATGGAGCCTGCCGGAATAAGGAGCAGGAATACCTCACCGGGGAAACACATTTATTTAATCTGAATGCTATACAAGAGGCAAAGTCAATTGTTTCTGTGTTCACGGCGGCTTGATGCTAAGTGGATTTCTATTTGCGCTGTGTCCGGGCCACTTAGCTGGAATTCTTTGGCTGGGTGACAACATCTTGTTTTATTGCAAATCACTTCATAATGGCTATTTTAGCTGTACGTTGAGTACATGCTAAATGTATACAGCTTTGAAGTGCTTAGTATAAGATATATGGTAAACCATAAATGCTTTTTTGTCTACGTTGCTGTGATCTGGCAGCAACGATGGGAAAAAGGCAAATCTATGTCATGTGTTAATTAAAAAACATGATGTTGTATTGATGAACACCAGTCAAGAATAAAATCCCCAGTTACCAAGTTATTTATTACACTTGTGGAATCTAATACCAATTTTCTGTGAAGCTCTCAATGGCTGACACTCATCAATGTCCAGTCACCTGTACAAAAGTTTGAGTCTGTCCTCACCAGAAAGATAAAAGCATTTGTTTAAATGCTTGAATGCTTGGATATTTGAGTTTTCTTTGAGGCCTCTTGTCATCATGCATCATATCTCAGAGGCAAAGGTGGAAGTGGCTCAACATCTAAATACTTTCAGTGGTTAATTGATTAATGGTTAACCTTTGACATCCCTAACCACAATGCTACGAATGACCTAACCTATTTATGTAGTAGAGCACATTATACTCACCAGAGATTCACCTAGCTCCCGCTCCTCAGGCAACTCCATACATATGCTTGCAGATTAGTATATGAATAATGGGGTGACCTTCATTGTAATTAAATGCAACTAAGATCAACCTTTCGTCTGCATTTGCCAATGTTCCAGGCTAGGATTAAGACTACCACATCTACTTGCATCAAAGCCCACCTCTTGCTTGATGTATTCAGCTGCCTGAGCCAAGTGGGACATTTAGGAGTGGTGCGACTCCACACCTTGCGCTGAGAAGTTGAGAATATTAGAATTTTTATGGTGTTTGAAAACTGCTAGAAAAAGCAACATGGGGTGCAAGAGAGGAGTGCACACCAGGCCCGACATACCATAGGAAAACAATGGTTTTGCTGGCAATGTGGTTTTAATGACATGTCTCAGTGTGATTGGGGTCTTAGATTAGTTGCTGGAGGCGTACCAATAAATTGTATACTCAGTGTAATTTCCCCTTCAAAAGCTTTTAATCCTAATGTCATAACTTATCCACATGAGTATGATATCCAGAGCTGTTTTCTGAACCACTGTATACCAGCAGATGAAAGACCCAACCTTCTCTTAACGTCTCTGATGAAAAATTCCAGGCCTCTGGATGTGTTACCTTGGTTATCTATGTTTCATTAGATTAGACATGATGGCAGCATCACTTACCTCCTCTTGACGGATAAATGGACTCTGTCTCAATCTTATCAGGCTTCACAGGGCTGCGGCATTGCTGGAGTCAAGGGTAAAGGCCAGCAGGTCATTGTGCTGACAAAGGAGGGATGATGTCACCATCTATCCCAATGTATCAGCCACTGATAGATTTATGAGTGCTGGATTTATGAATGTTCATGTTGGGGGAATTGGTCTTGGGCTGTGTGAGCATTTGCTTGTTGGTACTACTGTATAAGAACATGCCGTTGCAATCAATTTGTTGGCATCTGTTATTTCAGTGCTGGAAGGATTGACAGAAAGTGATTGCCAATGTGATTTAATGATCTTTTGTCATTTATCAAGCAAAAATGACATTTATGAGTTGCAGCGTCTCAGATGTGGGAATTGGTTTCTTTAAGGGATGTCATCAGTTCGTCTGTTAACCAACATTTTTGACTGGTTACACATGCCGGCCTATAGGTTAATTTTGCTACTCTACAGTTTACTGCACCGCACACCACTCAGGTCTGATGGAAGCTAACATTAGCTAGCAGTGTCACACATGTGGTGATCTCCATTTGTTAACCTGTCCCGACAGCATTGCTCTGGTCTTCCCTCAGGGTCGCCCAAGTGAGTAATTTTAAGCCGCAAACTCTTTTAGCATTGTTAGCGACTGTTAGCTCTGTAAGTGTCGGTATAAGCACAGCTACTGGTGCTAGCATAGTTTACAATGCTAAAGGTTTGTGTGGCTCATAATGAAGCTACTTGCACACCAGGGTTACCTGGGGAAGACTAGAGGGTGGCCACCACTTTTCTATATTGATGCTGTAGGCCTACTGCCACTGGGATGGCGTAACTAGCGGGAATTGCCAAATGAGCGGTGCTGGTATCTACCACCCAACATGGCTAGTTTGCAGTACAGAGTGGTCAAGGCTTACATTAGCTAACCAGTGGAGACCAGAAGGTGGGAAGTGGGCTCTATGTCTCCAGCGGCTGTCTGTCACAAAGCTAACAGGAGAAACAAATAAAAGGCAAGACAGTCAAAACACAAAACATTAAAATTTCACCCTCTCTAAACAGATAGCTCTGTGAAATGAACTACTAAAACTGGGTTAATGGAGCTCTGGACTACAAATAGAGGCCTCTCGTAAACAGTGATTACTATAAACCCGTCCCGACAGTATTGCTGTGGGTATAATGTGTCCACCCACTGGTCTCCCTGCAGGGTTGCCCCAGTGAGTAAGTGTCCCGATTTTGAGCCACATACTCTTTTAGCATTGTTAGCTACTGTTAGCTTTGTCAGTGCCGTTAGCAGTATCAGCACGAGTACTGGTACTAACATAGTTGACAATGCTACAAACCTTGCTCACCAGGGCTACCTGGGGGAGACCAGAGGGTGGCCACCACTTTTCCATAGCGGTGCTGTAGGCTACCTGCCACTGGATAGTAGCCAAATGAACATGGCTGCTAGCTAGCTACCACCCAGCACACCTGGTTTGCACTGCAGAGTGGTCAAGGCTAAAGTTAGCTAACCAGTAGAGACCAGAAGGTGGAAGCGGGCTTAATGTCTCTGCATGTTCACAGCTATCTGTCACAAAGCTAACAGGAGAAATAAATAAAAGGCAAGATAGTCAAAGCTAAAAGCATTCGAATTTCACGCTTTCTAAACAGATAGTGCTTTGAAGTGAGGTGCTAAAGCTCACTGAGTCAATGGAGCACTGGACTTAAATGAAAGGCCTCTTATATCATGTCATTTCATGTTTTTTCCTTAAAAATTAACTGGTAAGTTACCGGCTAAATGGTGTCGGACTATTGAAAGCAAAATTAACTGAAACTGACATCCCTAGATTCTTCATATCAACATAGTTTAATATCTGGGTTTTGCACTTTTGGCTGGACAAAACTAGCCAGTTAAAAAATGAAATAAAAAATAAGTTGGGGCCCAACTTCTAACTTTCTTCTGCCTTTCTTCTCTTGGCAGGTATATCTCATCAATGTCACCTACTCTGATAACACCTCGCACATCATCTACAGAAGATACAGCAAATTCTTTGACCTACAGGTAATGTTCCATCACTCATGTTCCCCCCCTGCATGCTCCTTATGGGGCATGTTTGCAGAGAAATCCCTAATTACACTGATGCTGATGTATTTTGAACATGTCAACCCTGTGAACTTGCAGCATTGTTTTGTATAGATTAATGTGTATGCCTTGTGACTGTTCACTGCCGCTGTGTCTATGCCCATGTTCTCCACACCTCGTCGCCTCAGTGAATCAATGTGTGTGTTAGTAATTGGTCGGGGAGCGGGGGAGACATGGTTTGTATCCCTCAGCCTCGTAGAGATGCAGCAATGCACCGCATCTCTCCCTCTCTCTCTGCTCTCTTTATATCTCCACCCCTCCTTCTTGCTCTTCCTCTCTCTCATCTAATCTCTGCCTTACCCTCAAAACGTCAGGGAGCTGACAGGCCTTTTTTATAGTACAAGCAAGAAATCCACATGGAAGTCAATTTAATGTACCATGCTTTATAGTGGGTCGCTGTTTGATTCTCCAGTGCGGGCTGCTCTGATTGGTGGGTTCTTTAAATATAGTCTTATACGGAGGAGGTCTTTTTCTGTTTCTTTTTTTTTCACTTGGCTCAGATGCTTTTCTCTCATGTTTAAAGTGTCGACTTCTCTCTTCGGGAGTATTTATTTTGGAATGGAGCAGGAGTTGCAGTGAAAACCCTGCCCTGTGTCGCTCAGATTGACTATTCCATACTGAGAGAATGTTTGTGTGCATTTATGCGCCTTGCACCCTCAGCCCACTGCAAGCTGATACCATATGTATATGGGACCAGAGGTCTCTGGGTCACCAGTAAATATGAAAGGGCCGTAGTGAGAGCATTACAGGGGGCACATCTCAATAGCCCCAGTGTGCTTGGCCAGCAGGAAATGATGTTTCAATCAGTGGAGGAAAGGTCCTTTCTGAAAGGTCCCATTGATAACCAAAGGGGCAGTGTGAGGTGGAAAATAGACGCCCCCCTGCAACTGATTACTCGTGGAATAAAAGACAGAGGTAGAATAATAAACATGCTCCTCCGTTCTGGAAAAGTCAGAGACATAGGTGTGGATTTGTGTCTTCCTCCCGGTATTCAGCCCCGTAAATTGCCTGGGAGGAAAGTAATGAACCTTAATGGTTCATGGATGGCTTGGCACAAAATCACTCCCAGTCAGCAGCAGCAAGATTGATTTTGTTAGCTTTGTCAGATGGCGCAGGGCAAAGGTCACCCAACTTGGTTGGTGCTTTATTGAGTTGTCAAAGAAAGCGGCTCTCAGACGGCCAAAGTTTGGCAGAGTTTGGCCAAGGTGCTGATTTGTGAGCTCTATTGTGCAAAACCCAATGCTACATATTTATAGGATTTACCAGATGTCCCTTTTAAACCATACTGCAATATATCACCACCAGCACTTCACTGCTCACATCTTACTTTGCCTGGTTCCTTGATGTTTCCATTTGCACTGTGACACTCATGAATAAAACTTCCACTGGCAATACTGACAGGCCGGCTTTCTAATGCTCAGTAATCCTCTGTCTCTGCCGGTATATGGGCCGAAAGTAAAGTTCTCTCTGCCAGCCTTTGAACTTGCCAGATGCCTTTGATGGTCCTGTTTGATCCCATTGTTTTCAGAGCAACCTGGAGCCTCTCCTGTCCAAACATTTATCTGGTGCAGAGACCCTGCTGCTCTCAGCAGCCCCACTAACCCTTAGGGGAGAAAAACATGGATGGCCGCTCTGAAACCGTTGGAGAGCGCTTTAACCGAAGCTTTGGCAAAGATCGCTGGGGATTTCAAGACTGTGTCCTAGTAATAACCAGAACAGGCTGTCTTCCTGGAAACACACTAGCCTTGGTTCTGGGCAGTCGAGAATGAGACGGGCCACAGATGTTGTTTTGACCGACTTTATTTAGGTTTTGTCCCTAAAACTGACTCTTTATATTCTGCATAGAATACACGGATAATTAAAAATCACACACTTTGATATAAGACACACACACGAAGAGTCGTATAATGCATTGGATGTAGCACTGACCATGCAGTGTTTGTTCGTCTCTGTCTGTAGCACCTGTATCAGCCTTGCACGTGCACATGCTTGCCTCCTGCCAACACCTCCTGGAAAATGATGAAATTTAATGGATCCAGTCACGTTCCAAAGTGCCTCTGCCAGCATGACGCCAGCGATGTAGAGAATGTATTAAGGTAAAAATAAAAGGAGCCATATTAGTGCTATTTAGTGGCCCTCTGTGAAAAAGAAGTAATTCACGGCTAATAGAATGAATATATTAATGCGAAATGTAGCCAGAATTGCCCTCTGGGGAGCCATTTTGTCTGTGCACTTTTATTCAGTTAAGAGTGGGCTGGAGCTCACACTGTCCACTTATTTGGGGGAAAAGTAGCAGTTCTCTCTCTGCCAACCTTTACCATCGTCTTTCCATTAGTTCTTTAATTGACGGAGGTTTTGGGGGCTTTGACTTGTTTTATTAGTGGCCCTTTGTTACTCGAACAATTGACGTACCTCAATTACATGCAGGGAATGAAGGAAGACAAAAGCAAGTCAAGAGTCTTGTACACATGTGAGTACGACATCTGAACATACAGTTTATACTAAAGATAGGCATTTAAAATAATTCCCGTATTAAAGTACTTATTAAATTATTACAGAATACTTGAGGACTCACAATAGAATACTTATGTCAAGGCTTTAATTAGCCTATTTTAAGCCATAAATTCAAAGTTTACATAAGAAAAAAACTGTTACGTAGGTTAGACGCAGCACTGAAGGATCGTCTCTGAGCTGGCATAAGCTAACACAGCAGCAGCAGCTAACATCTGACACTGAGCTATTTAACGATCCCAATAAACTGTCACAGACACCGAAACGGCACACACCTATTGAATCAGCGTCGTCGGTGCCTGTTGGTGAGAGAAATCAGTGTAATTGTCAGTTCAGCTCTGTGCACAAGAAGAGAAATAGAAAGTAGGAAAGCAAACTAATGGCTAAAGTCAAGGGTGTGAGATCAAAACAAACTTGTCATATTTGGTAAGATAATTTTTTTTGCCCATTAAGCAGAAACGGTTTGAAATAGTTTCTGTTGTTGTTCAAAAATAAATATGCTTTGTTCTTTATACATTGGGTTGTATTGTTAATGTGCTAACTGGCTAACTAGCATCTTGAATCCAACCTGCCGTTCTCTTGGTTTCCCTCTTTGGACAGACTACTATGGAGAGTTATTACCTCTAACGCAGATGCAGAACATACGTTGCAGCTGGCTGCTGGCTGCTGTCTTTTCGGTGTGTTCAGTGGCTGATGACACAGGTGATGTGAGGCGATGCAACAATCTGCTTTCATCGCTGCTATTTCTTTGGTATTAGTTTAGTGTGTCTCAGCCTCAACAGAGTCTGGTACTGGGTTACAGATTTGTTACACTGGCATGGAGCTCACGCTCTTGTAGCACTACTGTCTCATAATAAACAGAGTGCGACAGCTGGGCAAGGATATATTAAAAAAGTTCGGAGTCAGGTTCATGGGTTCGATCCCCAAATGGGCCACTGATCCTTTGGGCAGCAGTAGTTCAGTCCGTGGGGACTTGGCTTTGGAACCAGAAGGTCACCTGTTCAACTTCCCTTACGGACAGAAATACAGAATGTGGACTGTTGGCTGGAGAGTTGCCAGTTCATGCTACCAGGCACTGCTGAGGTGCCCTTGAGCAAGACACTGAAGCTGCTCGGGGCGCCGGTCTGTGGGTAGCCCCCTCGCTCTGACATCTCTCCATGAATGCATGTGCAGGTCCTGTTAGTGCATGCTTCTGTATTTTCAGACCAGTGTGTGTGTAACGTGGAAAAAATAACTAAGTGAAAAAAGTGAATTTCCCCTTGAGAGACTATAAAGACTAATAAAGGAAAAGGAATGCTTCACATGTAGGACGTTTGGCGGCATTTACTCTACATGTTGAATGAATAGTGATGTCCAAATCAAGAAAGAGTACTCATGTCCATCCCTAAATACCCAGAACACTGCATGCTTTAGCTATTAGCCCTTCCCTGTTCTTTTCCGCTAATGAACAGCTCATCTTCCTTGTCAGGATGTAACCAGCTCTTTCTGGCTGCTCTGCTGTGCTCTGATGTGGTTTTGTCTCAGGCAGACTAGTGAGTCAAACAGTGTGTCCTTCTGTCAGAAGTCGACTGCCCAAGTTACTCGTCGGAAGGGAGGAAACTGGGACAGGGAGTGGAGCAGGGCGGCTGGAGGGAGGAGAGGAGCAGTGAGGAGTTAGAATAGGATGATGGTGATTGTTGTGGTGATTATGAGGCAGAGGAGGACAGTGATGAAAGATATGAAAGCGATGATGATAATGAGAATGCCAGAGACACCAGTGATGCCGATGACTAACATTGAGGCTGTTGATGGTGACGGCACTGATGATGCAGATGGGAGGAATGAAAGATATTGTGATGCTGTGGGCTTCTTCAGGGTCACTTATTACAAAGACTCCTTCATTAGTGTGTTTCAGGATCCTCTGAGGAGTGGGTGATGTGCCCTGGGTGTCCTTGGGCCCCAAGCGAAGTTGGTATATTTAAAGCTGCGGCGTGGCTCACCATTTGAAAGAAGGACGCACTCTGACTCAAGCTTTTTACGAGCCTTTGGTTTGTATTCTGTCCGCACGCGCTCACACAAACCCTCTTTTCTTTTTCCAAGTCTTCCCTCGTATGAGCCTGCCCAAAGCTACTGAATATTTAGTTTGGGGAGATTTTCATGTTGCATCTCTCTAAAATCCCTTTTTTTTAAGTGTTTAGTGCATCTTTGAAGAACCAACAGACAATATTAGTCTGGTTTGCTCACAGAGTCAGTCTCAAGGTCGATATCCAGTCCTTTCGGAAATAGCTTCACGGATGCTAGCAGCAGGCTGTCGGCACACGGCATCTTATATTCAGCGCAGAAAATTATACAGTAGCTGTGGTCAAAGCGCTTAAAAGGAAGGTCACTGAATTGGGAATCTCTAACCTCTAAGTGGGCCGTCTGATGGAAACATATGTCTAGACCACAAGGTATTATCGGTATGCCATCCTCGAGGATAAATTGCTGAAGAGCCAGGCCACTCGCTCAGCCTCTTTGTCCTTGAGGTGTTCTGTGTGGACGTACAGTAACTCAGCTGGATGAGGGAGCCCATTGTTTCAGGTCGAGGATAAAGGACTGTTTTATTTTATGTATGTGTGTGAGAGGGTGAGGAGAGTGGGAAACATACTTTTTAGCCCCGTCTGAGAGGCAGAGGAAGGACACCTACACGCCAAACACAGGAACTTTTCTTGTGAGTTACAATCGGGCACTTGACAGGACGGCCCGGGCCAGGTCCTCACTGAGTTGGGAGCAGAGGGGGGAAAGTATGCAGTGTTTCCCACAGCCGTTGCGAAGGGATCAGGAGAGTGGGCTAAATTTAGGATGAATGAGCACAGTTCAGCCGTTTGTGGGACATTTCCACGGCTCAGGAAAGTTAGCACTGTGACTGTGAGGTGACTGGGACACATTCGGAGTCGGAGAGACAGGAGGATAGTGTGCAGAGTGGTTGGAGGAGCCTTGTGAGATTGTTGGCACCAGAAAAGGAGGCATAGTTTGATAAAAACTTCATAGGAAGATCTAAAAAGAGAGAGATGGGATTGTTTTTGTCTCGGTCATCTCAGTCTCAATCATTGTGGCACAAGCCTCATTTCCACACCCACACATTTCCATAAATGAATGTAAAAACATCCTTAAACATTGCATATCGATGCTCGTGCTCCTCCACCAGTCATTCGACCTAAAAATGAGAAGAAAATCAAAGCAAGTGCAATTTCACTGATCATGTCACATCGACGAGGTTCTTCATGATGCCAGAGCAGCTGTCGTTATACGCGGCTGTGGATATCTCTGGCGTCCCTACCACTAATTCATCACATCTCTGCAAACCATCGTCACAGTAAAGTCTGAATCATCATGATGATTAAATGTCAGAGGGGTGATCAACGATGCATTCATAGCGCTCATGTTGAAACGGACTTTTGAAAGTGCTTTGAAAGATAAAGTTAAATGATCACTAACAGGGAGTTGAATGTAAATGAAAAGTATGATGACATTTATCACTCAAATAATTTGAAATTCATTCTATAAATGCGTCTTTGATTGACTTTTTACAGAGCACTGTGCATAAGACACAATCACTGAAATAAGCAAACTAAAAACAATGTTAACCATCTCTCAAGTTGCATCCTGTTCTCCCATGGATTCATTCAAATTAGCCTCGTCCGTGGCTCGAGTGTGGGGCTTGTTTCATGCATTCAAACAGCTCCACATGGTAGGCTATTGCCAGATCACATCTTCTGGCATGAAATCTCATAAGCCAGGCACATTTGAATCACTTGAAGGAGATGTTAACTGGACACTGACATGCATACATCAAGACAGAGTTTTGTCACACAGCACATCTCAAACTGAAAGCCTCCTATTCATAATGATTTACGCTGAGTGAAGAAACAGATTCAGAACACCAGCGTAACAAGCAGCCAAACGTGTGCTGTAGTCGATCAATACAGTGATCACTCTAAAGTTAGAGGCTTTGCTACATTGATGCCATATATTTATATGGAGCGTGCGGAGAAGAGGCGAAGCATTGTTCCTCTCTGGGCTTGTGTTCTTTGTGTTGAAGTGGAGAGTTTCTCCCAGTGACAGCTTCTGCATGTAGGAGCATGAAGGCAGAGGAACACGAGCCTGGAGTTCATAAAGTGTCTGTCAGTGTTTCCCTATTGAATTCTGAAGAGGTCACAGCATGTTTAAGCATCTGTTTTTTATTGTAGAGTTATTGTCTTCTATGCATCTATATCTTTCCTCTGTTACATTCATCCCTGACTCCTCCTGTGACTTCTGCTGGTGGTGATCATCATATTTAATTACATACAGTATATTAAACAGACAGAGTATATATATCCCTTCTTTGCTTCCTCTGTTTACACTGCTGCCTGTTATCTGGAGACGTATGTGGCAGCAGACAGACGTTCACTGTTGCTCTCTATCCGTCTGTCTTGTTTTCTTTGCCTCTCTTCTCTCTGCTCGGCTGGACAGCCCTCATGTTTCTGTTCAGCTCAAGGTCTCCTCCACCCGAAACAGGATGGGAAGGAGAGTCGATGAAAACTTTTTGAGCCCTTGCACTCCTGGATCTTTGGCAGCTCTGCCTCACTCTGAGCCTTGAACAGAGAGGCTGCTCAAGGTTTTTTTCTTTTTCATTACATTTCCAGCCAAGCCTCTGCTGCCTTTGTTCACCGTTTGATAAATCACGCAGTACTTATTTTATACTCCTGCTGTGTGTCTTGTTCAGAGAGGGCAGGGGTTGTGTTTTCTGCACGTGCGGATATTGAGCACAGAGCAGCTTGCACAGTTGAATGGCTGAAGGACATATGTTATCAGGAGCATATGATGAAAAGGAATGCGAAACTGTGTGAGGTGAATTCCTCTGTCATCCTCGGATGTGTAGGAACAAGCCGAGGAAAAGAGGACCTCTGACTTTTCCCTTGCTTAAATAGTAAAACTAAGTGAATATTAAATATGTTATATTGACACCTTCAAAGAAATCATATCCTGTTTGCTTTCTGGAGCAATAATTACATGCTCACGCATCAATTGTAGCTCAAGCTACTTTTTAAAACTGCTGTGTTTCACTTTTAATATTTCTTACGCTCCCACTATTGGTTGTACCAAATATAGATGCTCAGATGCTCTTAACCAACAAGAACTTTGTTTGAGTCTTATTGGGAACATAAAGGTGCCTTTTGGAGTTTTCTCGGACACTCACTGAAATACAGCATTCTTGAGGCTTGCATTGAGAGCATATCCTTCCTCCATGTTTGTTAGCTTCTTCTTTACCGCCTGTGTTACTGGGCACCAACTGTCAGTTAGCAGAGTAGTGTGAAACTGGCAGGAATGTGTACCGCAATTCCGTAGTACATGTGCATCCTTGTACAAAAAGAAAAGAAAACAAAAGAACCCAGTACTATAATCGGTCCATAGCGCTGCTAGTGGTCAAAAGCTCCACAAGGTACCTCTAAGTCCTAGACAGGTTTGACCTGGGAGCACTGAGAATGAGCAACAAATAAGCCGCACTAGGGGTGGGCGATATGTCGATTATACTTGATGTATCGCAGCTTGTTCCATGTGGGATGTATAAAATGACTATGTTGTGAACACTGAGATCAAATTGGCAGGTTTTTTTTACGCCATTGGCATGAGACTCGTTTGGCATTTTGGTTCTCTCGTTCTCTCCTATGGCCATTTCTCTCTCACAGACTCACGAAAAGATGATTCGTCGCACACACTCACCTTGCTCATCCAGACCACTCCCTCCTGAGCGATAGTGTGAGCAGACGAGAGTTATTGTATTGTTATTGTATCTGCAGGGCTCTGGACCATTCCCGCTCACAGTGAATGAATCTTCATCCACGTTTAATGATGCCGTTCTAATGATAAACTTTACACTAACTGTGGATCGGATGCTTCAAGTTCATGGCAAAAATATCAACACTTCCTGCCCAAGATGAGCCAGGTGCTTCAGAATAAAAGCACCAGTGGTTATTTCATTTTAACAATAGTTTATTAACTTTATTATAACAGTAGGTTATTAAATAGTATTTTAGTAGTTGTTTATAGGAGATTTCAAAATAATGAGATAAATAAAGTGTTTTGTGGGTCCACTAATCGCAAGACCAGCGGTTCGATTCTCAACTCCTCCAGTCTACATGTCGAGGTATCCTTATCGAGCAAGATACTGAACCCCAAATTGCTCCAGATGGCTGTTCCATCAGTGTGTGAGTATGTTAAAAGCTAAGTAGCAGGTGGCACCTTATATAGAAGCCTCGGCCACCAGTGTGTGAATGTTTGTGTGAATGGGTATGCAACTTGTAGTGTTAAAAGGGCTTTGAGTGGTCAGATGACTCGAGAGACGCTATACAAGTGCAAGTCCATTTATTCCAAATATTACTTTTATGTATAGGCCATATTGTCTGGCACTAGGCCGTACGAATCTTCACACTACACAGTTAGCCCACAACAAGTTAAAAGATACTCAATCGCGAAATATAAAACATAGTGATGTAAGATTTCAGGCTCCAGTTTCTCTTTTTGACTTCTTCTGACCACTTGATACTGTAGCTACTGTGTGGTTGCAACTTAATAAAGTCCAAAAGACAAAACCAGGCAAAATCCATGTAACTGAAAGTTAATCAAGCACACTTCCTTGTGTGTATTAACCAATCGGACACTGTGTTCTCCTGATGCCTGTAACCTCACCCATCCAGCATTCCAAACATGTAAAAACAAACTTCCTGCAGGGTTATTGCTGATTGTGCAGAATCCATGGATTACCTCTGCTTATCTAGGTATCGGTGGCAACGGCCAGTCCCAGTCCAGTCCGTGCCCTGCCTCGCCTCTCAGTCTGCAGGTTAATGAACAGTGATTGGGTAAACAGCAGGCAGGACGGGACATGAGGGAGGCAGGCTCTCAGTGCCACCCAGTCAAGTTCAAAAAGACAGAGACGAAACCGAGATAGAGACATGCAGAGATAAAACGTGAGAGTTGCCACTGGAATTCAAAGTGAAACCCAGGTGTCTATCTCTCGTTCTGCTGTCTACATCAGTCTTCTCCCTATTTGTCTTTGGCTCCCCCTACACACACGACCAGTCACGTCTTACCCGCTGCCATTCATACGTTATTCCCACAATTTCTCACCCTACCTCTCCCCCTACTGCTCGCATATCTCTCTCCTCTGCTCCATCCGTCTCTGTCTCTCCTCAGAAACCCTTCTCTGTCTCTCTCCCACCCCCCCAGTCTGTTCTGAGTGAGTGTTTCTTGGCTAATCCGTCACAACCTGCACATTCTCGGGTCAAGTGCATTAGCTTACTGGAGCTACAGGCTACAGAGGTTTCTGTTCTCTATCTTAGGCTCTTTTACATGCATGTATTTTACTTGTTAGTGTGTGTGTGAGTGTGTGCGTGGGTGAACGTGTGATGCATTACAGGTCTCCTGATTACCCTAGCAGTCTTTCTATTACCTGATGATCCAATTTCCTTCCACTGGGGCCTCTCCATCTCAGTCAGATTCAATTATGTACTGTAGTCACAGAATGAGCTGTAAAGGAAATAAAAGACCTTCAAATTAAAACCCTTCAACACATCGCAGCACCATCACACTGAGAAACTTAGCCTCTGGAGGATGGGTAAAATTCAATGAGGTCAAGTTACTAAAATTTCCTCCCAGCAGTAGTCCGAATCTCATAATGTCTAAATTGCATCCCATAGCCTACCCTTACATCTATCAAATAAAGTCAGCAACTGTTAGGTTTATTTTTTATCTATATAACAGTTATATTTTCTTACCTATTTTAATGCAGTTGTTTTTTTCCAGATTTTTTAAAAGTAAGATCAACTTGTCAGATTTTACAGTGCAGTCTGTAGCCAGAAACTAGCAGGTTAGTTGCTTCATGCTGTCATCTCTATCACATCTCTCTTACACTGTCGTTCTCTCTAGCTATCTGTCCACGCGCGGTAAACAATTGGTTTGATCGGGACAGTTGGAATAGAATACCTATGCTCCATGAAGATTATTATTTAATCTCAGTCATCTATCACAAAGTGGTCGCAGGCAGCTCGGGACAGAACCGTCACTTGATTAAGGTCCGGACTGCAGTTTGCCATTTGGTGATGCCTGTTCCAGAGGGTGACCCCTGTGGAATTAATTTTGTCAAAATAAAGAAACGTCATAGAATGTGTTGCTGCAAACAAACCAACAATTGATCCAACGGTAAGTCCCACCCCCCTGGATGCAGACAGATGTAGCATCGGGCCGACTCAGACCAGCGTCCGACAGCAACACAGCTGTGCTCCATTGACTCTAATGAAATCATGTCTTGTATTAATGATACTCTTTACCTGGAGAGGTTGGAAAAAGATATACGTTTCTTCCCTGTTTCAAAACCAAAATCAAAGCGTAGGGTTAGCTAGCTAGCTACTGAAGATATAGCCTACTGAATGTATACACATGCTGCTTTTGCTTTTTAATGATTATAACAGTGAAACAAAGACCGACCCTGCTGTACAGGAACCAGTGAAGGGAAGCAGGGACACTTTGCTGATATTCAACCAGCTGTGTGTCAACGCATTGTGCACAGATGAATGGTGTGTGACTTCCCCCTGAGGTCCCAGACAGAGGGCAAAGCCAAACACATTCATCTACACACACTGCGATGCCACACAGCTGGTTCAACATCAGTGAAGTTTCCCTTTATATTCATTGTCTTGTGTGGCGATGAGCAGTGATGTGGTGGTTCACTTTTACACTGTGATCTGCAGCCTATAGTTCGGCTTTAGCTTCTAACTATCTTTGTCTTTTTAACCTGTTGTTGCTGCTGAGTCAGTTTGACATCCTGGATATATCCTTCAAACACAGACTGTAGACCCCTCTGTCTGCTTCTCTCTGGAATCACTGTTTCAGTTTTCCAAAAATATGATAATATTTCATCAGGGAGTGCAGTTAGTTACAGTGTGGGCTTCATGCTTACTCTGGGCAGCTTGTTGGACCATCAAAAAGGGGTGGGGCTTAGCAAAGGGTCAGTAACAGCAACCAAAATTGTCACTATGAAATATGACAAGAGCTGAGATGTGAATTGCATCCAAAATCACTATCTTAGCAGGACAGTGTTGCTCAAAAGTAGCCGGTTTAGGTGTGCAGGTAGTCCCAATCTTTCAAACTGCAAACCTAGCTATTAGCTATCGGTCAATGAAAGCAAACTGCAGAGTGTCTTTTTGAATCAATAAAACACTTCCAACTTTGCACTAGTCTCTTTGTTTGATAACATGACAAGACAGGGAAAAGTTGAATTCACATTTTTCATCATTAAGTTTCCTCTCATTTAGTTTCCAGTGTTTTTGGTCTTTCTATTTCATGCTTTCTTTACTTCTCCCAGCCCACTCGTGGTAATATTCCAAACCTCACTTCTCTTTTCCCTTCCACGCCCTTGTGAGTGTCGGCCATGGAGTGCACTGAGCACCTACTCGCACACATACACACAGGGAGGGCACTGCCGTCTGATTCACCCCTTCTGAGAGAGACTGTGGTTTGGCCACACTGCCCAAGGCTTGTCCTGGCTGTCAGTATGGAAACTCTTGAGACCGTCAGCATGGCTAAATTAGGTCCTACGCTACTCTGTTAGCACTGAACCCTGGCACAGGTGAGAGCCCTTCCTCCCTGCCTTTGCCTGTAGTGAACTGTAAGTTGGCCGGCCTACTTACTTAACCCAAAGTGAGGGAGTGTGTGTGTAAGCCGACACTGTTCCTTTCCTCAGATTGAGGTTGCGGTTGCTCTGGAAAGTGAAACTGTTGTTCGGTTGCTCGGGCAGAACCCAGCCAAGCGGTTGAGGTAGTAAATGGCCTGAAAATGCCACTGGAACATTTAGCCAGGGCTTCTATTAAATGTGAAGGCAGGTTAAAAATTTTGGGCATGAATGAAGGGCAAAGCTTGTGGGATAAAAGTGTTGTTTCTTCTTTGTTTAAATTGAATCGTGGTTTCTTTTCTCATCCCTTCAAAAATGCAGTTTATTATGAGCTTAATACAAATAGCCATGTGTGCCCTAATGCCTGTAAATTACAGTATGCGAGGTGAATATCAAAAGCTTGCTCGTGTTTCATTCTCTACTACCCTTGTTTGCCCACTGGACCTATTCTGTCTTCAAGGTTTCCTCACAGCTTATGCTGTTTTATCTCTTTGATTAATGTATTTTTAATGACCGTGTGTGTGTGTGTGTGTGTGTGTGTGTGTGTGTGTGCGTGTATGTGAGTAAAGCATCCAGTTGTCCGAACTTCAACACCACCGCTTCTGCTGAACTCAGGAGACTGAGAGAGACGCATAGATTGTTCCAGTGGTTTGAAAACTCTGTATTTCCCTGCCAAGGTTCTCCTCCAGCAGGCGAAGTTTAGTGTTAACACAATTGACACAATTAGCAAACTGGCTCGGTCTTCAATTTGTTTCACTGTGAGCGCTTGGATGAAATTTAATTACACAGTTTCACTGAAATCATTCATCAGCACCTTCCACTGCTACTTTTTATACTTGACCCAGAGTTGGAAGCGCAACACAAAATTGGCCGCTGCAAACATTGTGGAAAGGATTAGTTAATTGATCAATTAGTCTGTCAACAGAAAAAAAATGACCACAGTTTTGACAAATGATTTAGTGTTTGTTGGTTTCTCCAAAATCATTTCATTGCAGATTGAATGTTATTGAGTTTTGGATGGTTTGACAAAACAAGCAATTTGCGAGGCTTTCACATCAGAGACGAGGCATGGATCCAAGTGCACGTTATTCCAAAGTCCAAATCGTTTTATTGGTGTGAACACGGTGTAAAGTACCCGGGCACAATATGCCGATCTCTGCCCGAGTTCACTTGAAAAGGTGGTCTAGAGTAGGGTTCATGTGCACTCTGGTACGGACCACATCACGTGTGAAGAACAACTGTACCAGAACAGGGAAGTGGACTACGATTTTACATGACTACAAGGATTTTTTTAACCTGTTATGAAACAGTCCAAGTTTAAAAACTGATGCCCCTGTATCAGACAACAGCGCACATACCCAGATCTGGCTTGAAGTTGGAGCTCTGGTGGAAGGTGGAGGACTCTGCATCCAACAGCAGCAGCAGCAGCAGCAGGAGCAGAGCTTTGCCTTGCTGCTTCACTGGTCCCAGCCTAAGATGGTTTGCAAGGCAGCAGTGTCCGTCTGCAGCGTTGTTTTCCACACTAGTGGTTTTCAGATTTTTGAGCCCCAAAATTTCAAGACACACCTGTATTTATATCTGTGCACAGTAGCTTCTATAACGTGTGTTATCGATCTTATCACAACATAAGACAATAAAAATAAGAAAAAATAAGACAGGTAGCTTTCATGATACTTTTTGCTGACATTTTTCTTTTGTTTTCTTTCAGTGGTAGGTCGTCTTCGCTGGTGCTTTCTTGTAATTTGCTCTATACAATAAAACCATTCATTGTCCCAATTACAGCTTCCTTTTTTTAAATATAATCATCCCTTACACTGGCTGCCAATCAGGGCTTTTGATGTGTCACACACTAATAATTCCTATGTGCGAACGGTGACAAATAGGTTGCCTGTGAAGGTTCTTTAAATGAAATTATATGTTTTTGGTAGAGTTTACCTCTTTATTTAACTTTTTGTACATTTTAAAGACTTAACGTTTCCTCAGTGAAGTGAAAAAAGATAACTATAATACCAAAAGATTGTTTGTTGCACTTGAAGCCTTAACAGTATTCAAATAACCCCACCCCCCCCCATCACTACATCACTGATACAAAACCATCTGGTTCATATCACTCATAGCCACAGATGCCACCATGTTTTTAGACAAACTAGGATTCCGGTTGGACCCCCAGAGAAAATAGGATGCCATTCCATTAAGGGTGTTTCCCAGTTGAAACCCATCCCCAGATCTTTGTTCCAAAGGCAACAGAAGGCTGTGCAGCCCAAGACTGGGGGAGTGACAAATGAGCGACTGTGGACAGACACAAGCTACCACATCCCTGCACCTGTTGTCTTATTGAAACTGAGGGGAGCCTGAAATGCCACACGGGGCACAACACCAGAAACAGATCTCAAATTTTTTTGGACAAATCCAACCCCATGTGTCACTCGTTCACATGCAATCACAGCGTAGAAGCATGAAGGATATCATATTGCATCCAAATACTGTGCCAACCATGGGCCGTGATTTGTCCAGATCTGGTGCCAGTTTATATTTAGAGGCACAACTGTGTGTGATTGTGGCTGGAAAGGAACGCCTTCCCCCCCTTGAGCCCATCGCAGACATCTGTCTCTCTGAAACTGAATACTGCTGGGTGCTAATGCATGTTGAGGCTTGATGCATGTGCTCCATTAGTTTCTATCCATATGGTTTTAGGATTTGAGCTGAGCGGAAACATATAGAAAGTAAATGTTGGTCTATAGATGATCCTCTTGGGTCAAAGATCTACTCGAAAAATCTTCCTTCCTGAGCGTGTGTTCACAAATGAAGAAAAAGGGGTCAGGGAGACAAGGGGTAAAGCAAACGTCAGAGAAAAACATGTTTACATCCTGGAGACAGGATACATGTCGGCTTTATCATTAACTGTATGCTTGTTTCCAGATTAGTGCATGAAGCGCAGTGACCTTGTCACGTCCTGCCCTGAGACCAGTGACAACAAGCACGCTGAGTCTGTGGCCTTGCTCGCTATCACCACGTTGCCATGGGAATGGCGTGAAGATCACATGGCCGCCTTGTCATACCGGTCATGAGTTGATCAAGAGTTTGTGTGTGGGTGTGTTTATTTCCATTCCTTTCTGTTCCACTGCTGCAAAGCCTGGGGTAAACCCTCGCAGTCACATGACCACCAACAGGAAGTGAGACATCAATCCACTGCACAATAACAGTATGGCATCCCCCAAGTTTATGCCCACTGACTCTCACAGTTCCTTATATGGAGGCTCTATTCTTAGCGCATGTACATGATATGAAGAAGGAGCTGCTGTAGGTCTCGTTCTGAGCTCAGGCCAGCGTCGGCCCTGATGTCAGTTGCTCTGGCTCTACATGTTTCAACTGCACAATTGCAATTTGTTCTTGAATTTGAAGTTGTTTTAAGTATTTGAGAGGCTCTTGTGCAAAATTCTGAATTTTTAAACCGTTCTGGTGGCTCGGTTTGTTCGGAAATAGCTCAGTTGTCAAGTATAATAGTGGTAAATATTTTCCGAAACCAGCTCATACCCCTTTTTTTCTGTCCTTTATCAGTGTAAGTTGAAGACCTTTGGATTTTGAACTGTTTGTTGGACAAAGCAAGTTATTTATCAGTCTCAGGTTTTTGTCAATATGATCAATACCTGAACACATCTATGAGACATGATTATCCAACCCAGTCACCAGCAGAAATGTTGGCTTTGTGCATTTCTGCAAACCACAGGTACAGATTTGATAGGACCTAAACAGTCTGAGTCTCTAACAAAAAGCAAGCTTGAATATAGCCGATCGAATAATGAACACAGGATCAACACAAACTGACAAAGAACAAAGGCAAACACACAGGTATATATACACAGAAAACTAATCACAAGAATAAGACACAGCTGGAGTAGGTGGACACGGGCAAAAGGAGAAAGATGAGGATTGGCTAACAACAATGGTGTGGAGGGGAACACCAGGGTGGAGCAAACAAGACTAATACAGAACAGGTGTGAAGGGAAGACTCAGGGAACAGGGAAGGACTAACGAGACAGGTGTGACAGAAAACAGGCGGGAAAACACACAAAGACAGGAAGTGATGCCAGACACGACGCATGAGGAGAGAATCTACAAAATAAAACAGGAAACAGATTCCACATGAATGAATAACATGAAACAAGGGACACAAACAGAAGACTCTAAAATAAAGTCGTCAAGATAACAGAATAAACAGAAACCCAGGATCGATGGGTGAAAGAAATCGCACTTAACTCAGGGTTCAAAGGTTTAGATACTTGCGAAAGGCGCCCGAAAGCAGCACAAGAGAAGTGATGTTGCTTCAGGTTTCAAAGGGTTAACTTGTGAATATATTCAGGCACTAAAATCACTTGGTCATGGTTTGGAAAAGATCATGTTTTGGCTTAAAATCCCCACTTGTGTCAGCAAGGTCTCCACTGTATATACAACTATGTCTACGTAAGAAAACAACAGCTAATCGTGACACTATAGAGGCTGAAAACGCAGCAATGTCTCGGTAATAATCAACCACTGTTCATGACAATATGGGTCACCAAAAAGCAACCACGTTTTATGGCTAAAAAGCAGCTGGAAACGCAGCTATAACTCGCCAAAAAATTATGGTTATATTGTTTGTCGGCCTCGAATAGTGGTCTGAAGTTGTCTAAGTCAGCTCATATGCTACGTCACTTCAGAAACATTGATATGATGCTTACCATATATACAAATGCCAACATTTCTTTTGCATTATTGAGTCTTCAGGTCTCTTTTGGATCAGACTCATTTTTAAAGAGATAAATTCATGGGTGTCTGGTTGAGTAGATTTTTTTATGAGCCCCTTTGTATCAGGTCCAAAATGTCTGAATCCATAAAGACCCCAAACCACTGAGTGAGGCCGGGTTAATGAATACTAAGCATCCAAACACTAACTGATGAGATAACGCATCTTCCTTTTATTAACTATTGTTTGACCCTTCTAATATTGCATTTTCTTGTCAGTGTGTTAAGCTAATGCTCTTATCTTATGTAGTCCAGCATTCGAATCAGCTTGAATTAAGTGTTAAAGCAAAAAAACAACAACAAAATCCTGATCTCCTCGAAAGTGTAATGTGTAAGAGCATTCCAGAAAAGCTAAAGTATGAATTGGACAGCAGAGTAAACATTACGTCATGATAATTTTTACTCACTCCGACAAGAGATAAAAGAACCTTATCCTCTTGCCTTTTTTTTTTTTTTTTTTACACCTGACTCCCAACATTTACACCAGTGGTCCAGAGCTGTGCAGCATCATCCAATCACGTCCGTTCACAACTCTTCTTCACACTCTCTCTGTGCTGGTTACCAAGGAGACAGTGAAGTGAAGTCTGGGAAGTGGAGCAATGGTTTGGCATGAGTGTTTTTTTTTTATTATTATTATTTATTTCATTTCTTTTCTTTCTCTGTAGACATTGTGAGGATGGAATATTACTACCTGGACTAAAGACTGTGTTTGTCATGAGGTGCTGAGCATTTTCCGTGCAGTGCTGCAGCATGTCTACATCCATGTAAAAGAGCAGTCATGTCACAGGCTCTGTCACCCGATTCCAACCGTCCCACCTGTTCTCACCATTTTTCTCTCTGTGTGATCTCACAATTCCTGGCGTGATGGGAGCCACTTCCTCTTGCCAGGAATCTGTCAGCAGCATCAGGAAAGCGTGTATTTTAGGGTGAGCTTGAACCAACTGGAGACCGTTTTGACTAATGAGTTGACCTTGATCCAAGTGGGTCAGTTCGAGCCGGACTGGTAGTCCGAGAATGAGGATGGGGGGATGGGAGGGTGCACTTGCTTAGCATGTTGAACTCTGGCAAAAAGAACGCTTATGAAAAGTCAGCTGATTTAAGATGGGCCGAAAGCTGACACGTCAAGCCTTGGAGGTGCCTCTGTCCTTTCCAGTACACCTGCACACACACGAACACACACACGTACATACATTATATACTTACACAACCACACACTCGTGGGCTTTCACTTTTCCCCCACCTCATCATTCACTTTTGTTAAGAAAGTGGGGAAAAAAGGGTGCTGTCACATTTTAAATCTGTGCTGCAAATTCAGCACCTGCTTCTTTGCTTCTCTGCTAAATGTTTGGCTGCTGGTCCGTCATCCATCCGTCCCTCTGTGTGTTTCAGAGTGGTTTGTGAATTCAGCAGGATTTTTTTTTTTTTTTTTTTTTTTTTTTTTTTTTCCCGGGCAGCATGGGCAGGGGGGTCCAAACAGCTGGGTCCACTGCAAGTTTTGTGCTGTCGCAGCAGTGGAAGTTATGGATGCAGGAACCTGGCAGCTTAAGGGAAATCTTTCCCATGTAGACTCGTGCTGTGTCTCAGTTTGCATTCTTTTGTTTTTCCCCTTGCTAGTTTGAGTGCATAAGTGCGTTCACAGTATGGCAAAATGCAGTGCACTTTGGCATTTCTGGCCCGCAATGGTCGCCATCTTGGCTACATAGATGAAGGCGAGGGACCGCCAAACTTTGGAATGGGAACTGATAATGGCATTGATACCAGTCAACCATGCTCATTCACACAATAGCTCCATTGTTAAACTGTTTCCGTAGTCAACAGAAAATGCGCTAAGCCTGCCCGTGTGGCACTGATGTTATCATTACAGAGGATATTTAGTGCCAAATACATGGCATTCCTGGAATTTAAGTCCAAGATGTTTCAGCATATTGTTCGTGTTCTCAGCATATTGCTGGTGTTTCCTCCCTTACTTGAAACTATCATTTTACAGACATTACCAGCAGCACTGTTGTCATTTGTAGTCTTGAAATGAAGCAATTCTTCGGTCCGTGTTTTCCTCTCTGTTGCAAGTTTCCAGCAGCATAGACATGTGAGTTTGAGTCATTATTTTGCAACTGTATGAACAACTTGCCGTAATAGATAAAAGGAATTGATAAGCTTGAAGGCACATGATTCTGATTCCTGGTTAACTGTGACCAGTTTGCAACTGGAATGGGTTTTCGATTCCCACTCCTACCCAAACTTGTGAAAACGGTGCCTGAGGAAGCTGCAACGGAGGTGGTTTCTCTAGAGAACAAGCACAAAAGCCAGCAAATATTTTGGCAGGCAACAATCGTGGTCAAATCTTGGCGGTAATGCTGCGTCCGGTTGCAATTTGTCATTCAGAAATAGAGCTGACCCACTCATCCAATGTTGTGCTTGTGATTTCCAGTAAGTGCACAACAGTCGTTCGATTTGAGACAAAAATACCCTCTGGAAATTTAGGCACTACGCAATTCAGTTCATAGTGTAGATCAGTGGTTCCCAAATGGTTCTGCCACGGGGTCCATATTTCTCTTTAGTCATTAGCTCAAGGTCCACACAGCTTAATATTCAGCATCATACTTGGGTTTGGCCATGTTGTCAGGATAGTTTGCTGTCTCTGTCAAGTAGCTGTCTGTTATTCACTCACTCTACAACAGGAAACAGCAAATCAAAACACAAGGTCTGTGCCAGAAATTCACTGTACTTCAAAATAAAGTGTGTTATTCACAAAGTTTTGGACTGGGACCCACCAGTTGGGAGCCACTGGTGTAGGCATTGTACTACATGTAAGTGTCCTATCTGAAGTGTCCGAATTGAGACACAGCATAGGATTCGGGTGGTTAGGACTGGATCATGAATCTGCATCATGATGAGTGTAGCATTGACTCTGTCTCTCCTGGTGTCCTCTTACTCTTCACCCAAGTGGAAGCAGGTAAAGAAGAAGACAGAAGTTCAATAGAGAGGTTCATACTGATTGACAGATGGACAGAGGGAACTCGACCTGGGGACAGGGGGCACAGGGGATTTAGGTGTGTGTGTGTGAACATGTGGATGTCTCGATACTAGCTGTCTTCAAGTCCGACCTGGTTGTTTGCTCCCCTCTTTTACAGCCCTCTGCCATCAGATATAGACACAATGATGTCTCTTCTCTTCTCTTCTCTTCTCTTCTCTTCTCTTCTCTTCTCTTCTCTTTAATTATATTCCTTTCTGGACTTCCACCCCCCCTACGCATGACTGTAGCAAACACTTTGCTGCATTGCTGTACAGTACGTTTGCTAGCCCTCTGCATCTCTCCTCTGCTTTGCTTTTACTTTCTCTCTAATCCCTCTCTTGAATGATTTATTTGAAGGGTGAAACTGGGTAAACACAATAGGGCTGACACACTCATCCACACCCCCTGACCTCCGCCGCATCTCTCTCTCTCTGCCTCCCTCTCCTCTTTTCCCTTGTCCCAGCTTTGTCTCCACCTCCTCTCTGTTTCCCTCCTTCCCTCCATCCTCCCGTTCCCTTTCTTTCCGCCTGCACCTCCAGCTCCAGTGTCAGCACTTCTCCTCTCACCGTGTTCCTGTCGCTGTGCTTTATGAATAAATCGGAGCTCGTTTGACTCCCGTGAGCCCCACAGCTCACCGAGCCACCGCTGCTCCGCGCCCTTGGGACCAAAGACGTGTTGACAGGCTTTGATTTTTAGAATATGTGTGATATGCTCATGTGGGGATGAAGTGCATAGGAAGGGTGCCATGCCAAAATGCTGCACACCCACTTTAAAGGGGAAAGATATTACTTGATGTTTACTAGTCAAAAAAAAAAGTAAAGAATCTCTCGTTTCTCCACGGGAGACTTTGTTGCCGTATAATAAACCACCTGAAATGACTTGAACATCAAGTTAAAGGAATACTGAGTGTATTTTGTCTGGGTCGAGACGTGTGGAATCCGCCCACTCAATCAATGTGACTGATTCGTCTGGCATTGTGACAGGAAACAGCCGTTTCTCAGTTGAAATAAAAAATGTTCCAGTAAGATGGGACTGACACTGGTGTCAAGTGTTGTCAGGAAGAACCAGAACCAAAGAGAAGTAATAACAACAATGACGAACATTATAAACAAGATAGACGCTGCTAATGAGGCTGTTCTAATCAAACATGTCTTCTCCCAGCAGCATGTCAGATTTATGCCAGTACTTTGGTCGCTAGTGATTGGTTAGGAAAAATCAAATCTGTTAGGGTGGATGCGATGTCAAAGTGAAGATGGAAACAGAGTGTAACTAGTTGACAATTCTGACTGATATCAGGCAAAAGCATATTGCTTTCTTTCTGAGAGTACAGTAATAACTCTGGTATCAATGCCATGAACACCATTATTGTTATTTCCATTTCCTCGGAAAGTTCCACCAATAGCAGTGAACGTGAGCTTCTGTCTTTTTAAGCCAGAAATCCGAGAAGTCTCAAACTTGTGATGTCATCAAGTATAAAGTCTGAATATGCTCCATAGACGATGAATGGGAGCCTGATTTTGTGATGATGAATGATGAGTGGCACAGTGGCGCAAAATTTAAGAAATGGCCCATAGAGAGAAGGTTACAGAAATATAGAGGGGAATGGAAAAAATGATTACTGGAGGGTAGGATGGGTGAGTGAGAATGTGTAGTCCAACTGCAATGTCTGCCACCGTGTTTTCTCCATTAGTCATGAGGAATTTGTGACATCAAACATCATGCATCAGGAGAGTCTTATAAAGGGAAGTGGCTATCCCCGGCCTCTTTCTTTAACCTATGTGTTGTGTCTTCTTAGCTGGCTAGCTAGCCCCTGGTAAGCTTTCATAAAGGTAGCACAGGAAGTGCTGTGTCCAGTCACAGTGGCTAAGCCAGCTGTTGATGGTCAGAAAATACCTCCAAACTATACATTTACTGCTTATTAAACCACAATATCTTGTTTTCTATTATTATATTGCTATAGTTCAATGCTTATTTGGATTCTTGGAGAGACTTACATGCGAGCATTGATACAACTCATAGGTCTGTGAGTATGGAGTATGAACTGGGGGGTCCATGTCATTGGTTCGACAGCCCATTGGTTCGACATCCCATTAGTCCGACTGTCTGCGGTGCTGAACGGCTTGTGCCTAAACCTAACCAGACCTTAACCACAGGGCATCATGATGATTTCGGAACGGACTTCGGAACAAGGAGTTTAATATGGTCGGAACAATGGGATGTCGAACCAATGGGCTGTCAAACCAATGGGCAGTTCCCGAACTGGGAGGCAATTAGCTTTTCTTAGCAAAGAAAATGGTTGCAGGGAAAGTGGCTAGCTCTTACACAAACAGAAGGGTGGTAAGGTGGGACAGTGGTTAGCATTGCTGTCTCACAGCAAGAGGGTTCCACCCCGGTTTCAAACCCGGGGTGGGGGAGCCCTTCTGTTTGGAATTTGCTTGTTCTCTTCGTGTCAGCGTGGGTTTTCTCTGGGTACTCCGGCTTCCTCCCACAGTCCAAAGACATTCAGGTTGATTGGTGACTCTAAATTGTCCGTAGGTGTGAATGTGAGTGTGAATGGTTGTCTGTCTCTATGTGTCAGACCTGCGATAGTCTGGCGACCTGTCCAGGGGTCTACCCTGCCACTGGCCCAGTGTCAGCTGGGATAGACTCCAGCACAATAAATGAACAGCACTCCTGTCCATGTCATCGATGATTGCCCGGGACCTGCAGGGAAGTTGTTGCTTGTAGCCAACGCTTGCCGAGAAATACTTACAAGACATAACTCCTTGTATAACTACTTATTGTTGTTTTAGATTTTTCTTTGTGTGTGGATTAAACAAACTAAACACCATATTAAGTGCCGGTTGGCATATTTCTAAACTTTGGAAAGGCCAGCTGTGTTTATGCTAATTGCCTCCTGGCTCCAGCTCTATACTCAACACACGACACGCGAGATTGATCTTCTCATCTCGCTCTCAGAAAAGAAAGCACATTTACCAAACTGTTGAAGCTGTGTGACTAAAATGGCTCTTTCTCCACCTTCTTCCACAGATGCAGATACTTGACAAGTTCCCAATTGAGGGAGGGCAGAAAGACCCAAAGAAGAGGATCATCCCATTTCTCCCAGGTAATAGCCTGCTCCAGAGCGCCAGTTATCTGAACAGGCTCCCATATTAATAATGTATGGCTGGCACTCGCGGGGCGCCAATATGAGCTGGTTACTGATGCCTGCCTGTGCTGCATGTGTGTGTGCCTGTGTGTTACTGTGGTAATGCTGACGAGACACTCTCTGTGACTTTCAGATCTCAGCTGTGTTTGCATGCCTGTTTGTCTGTGAGATTATTCTGTTTTTAGGACATTTATGGATCAATTTGAATGTTTCTAACTGAGGTTATGATCCTTTGATTACACAGATATACGGTGTGTGTGTGTGTGTGTGTGTGTGTGTGTGTGTCCTAGTGTGGATTTGTGTCATGCCACAGATGCGTGTCTCTGCTGCTGTAAGTCATGACATTCAGGCTCATGGCGACCTACAGCATGGCAGTGATTGATGATGGTGTTTGCAGCAGTTCAGTGTCTGGGGCAGGAGGGCTGACAGGGATTCTGCTAATCACATCGTGTCTTGTGTGTGTGCGCGCACCTGTATGTTTTTGAAGCAGACTTAAACATAGATTAATTTGGGAGTAACACACTCTTGTCTGTTTACTACAGTTTATTTTAGTAAATGCTCTGATTAAGCACCATGGCCACCACATGGTCCCAGCATCTACTGTAAATGCTCTCTATCTCCCCTCGAGCCGTCCTCCTCCTCCTCCTCCTCCTCTCCTGTGTCTTTCTCCCTATTGCTGACACACACTCACACATAAAACCAATTTGGAAACCAACCAAACGTCCACCTACCTCTTGTCTATGAAGTGAGTGGCGCCAGATGCAAACGTTATTGACTGTGTGCGTTTGTTTGTGGATACACTCCTCTGCCCTGGCTGAGTTTAGGGCAGTGGTTCCCAACTGGTGGGTCGCATTGAAAAAACACACTTTATTTTGAAGAACACTGAAGTTTCAGCACAGGTTTTTTATTTTTAAATGCAGTTTCCTGCTGTAGAGTAAGTGACTAACAGATAGCTTCTTGACAGAGAGCAAACTAGATCGATGACATGGCCAAACGCAAGTACAACACACTAATGAGTAAGGAGAAATCTGGACCTGTGGGTGGACCAGTTGGGAACCACTGGTTTAGAGCGTACAAGGGGTTAGAAGATTGTGACGGAAGTATATGATGGCCATTTTTGATTATGTCTCATGAGGTCTTGCAGCAATTTTCGTCTTGATATCATTTGTTATACAGATTTGATGCTAAATTTAAGCATTTTTGATTACCCTAGAAGTGATCAAAAAATACCACAGTAAGACACCAACACCTTGAAAAAAAATTTGTGATCTGGTATCAAAGACTTTTAACGTTTGGAGATTTCTGTAAGGCTTACATTACTAGCAATTGGATGGTGAGCACCTCTGTTCTGAAAACTGCTAAAAAAAACCCGTTATTGCCAACATACCATTGAAACCCATCCATCCTCTGAATGCTTTAGGCCTCTAGTTTGTGGCTGTAAAGTTTCATGAGGCTGTCATTATTGCAGAGGTCAAGTCGATGGTCGATGAGGTCAAGTTTCAAAACATGGTCTCTCTACATTGAAACGGATAGTATAGGTTCCAGCATCATCGAACATGAATAAAATTGGGCTCATTGGATCCACAAGAGTCTCAGCTTTCTAGTCATACACAATTTATGCAATTCCAAAACTGTTCAGGGACCCCAGTATGCAGAAATATTCAAATACAATAGGCAAAACTAACACAATTGTACTGCATGGATTTGCCCAAAACTGCAAGAGACTTTCGCAAAGTGGGCATGTCTGAACTCAGCAGCCTAACTTTGGAGCGTTACTTAACTCCCTTCCCAATAAGATAGCATGGCATGATTGGTACCGATGGATTCCTTAGGTCATCTGGTTTTACTCTAGCTTTAAAAGTCCACTACAACCCCTGAAAGAGTAATGTTGGTCAAGGACAACGGCGTCCCTGCAAAGTGGAAGAGATTAAGTACAGTGCTTGAGTGAATGTACGGAGTTTATTTCCACCATTGGTCACGACCAGTAAAATAATACCTCGTCTCATTTTCGTTCTTAACATACAACGTGAGGACCAGCTATGCTAATGCACTGATAGCATATGTGCTTGAAATAATCCGGTTTCATCTGGTAATTTAAGGCAGAAAGCCTTGACGGTGATTAAAAAACTATTATTTACCATATTGCATAAGTGCAGCTCCTTAAATAGTCCAGCCAAATGAGCTTATTATGCTAGAAACACTCATCATTGTACACTTCTCAAACAGAATGCAGTGCAAACATTTTGATTGTGGGGGGTTGGGATACTTTAACGTTCCCCCCCTGGGTGGGATGAGAGGAGCGCTTAAAATGCATGACTAAATCCTATTTGTTATATTGAAAGCCATGTCACAGGCAGAGGTCATGGAATCCATAGGGGGGACAGCTGGGGCCTGGAGTGTGGGACTGAGATTGCTTGAGCCATAAAGAATCACCAGTGTACCTTAGTGACATCTGCTGCTAGGCGAGGGTATTACAGGAAGCAGCCAGAGCTAAATCTATTGTGTTTTTGAGGAGGATTTCTATTCTCTGTCTATTATATCCTCTTTCTTTGCATCTATCATTGCACTTTCTCTCTGTTTTGCGTCACTTCCTCATGCATTTTGATTTCTTTCCTTTCTCCTTGTCCTCCCCTCCAGGCAAAATCCTGTTCCGGAGGAGTCATGTGCGAGACGTGGCCATGAAGCGCCTGCGTTTCATCGACGACTACTGCAGGGTAAAGAGGCCTTACTGTAAACATCCTTAAGTTCCACATCTGACTCTGGGGAATGTCCCCCAGCCTGTGAGGGGGGTCAAAGGTCACGGCTCATACCGTCCGTTCACATGCTTTGAACATGGTACATGAGACTTAATTGTGGTCACGGAAAAGTTCTCTCACAGTGAAGAGCGTCTGAGCTATTCTGAGGAATCTGAAGAGTCTGTAATGCGCCCTGACGCTTGAGTTTTCTGAGGCTGTGAAGGACTCGTCTTGGTGGGGAAATGTTATGATCTTTTCCTACCACAGTTTGAAGGGTTGTTTATTTTCATGTGTGCCACAGTCAGGGAAGCGGAGCGACCTAGTTGTGCGTCAAACTTCTCAGTCACTGCACCGCATGAGACAGACTCGGAGCTCTTCCATTATTTCAAAGTCACACTTGCTAACGACCTTATCCCCTCATTTGATAAACTCAGGAGAGAAAGTTCTCCTTCAAATTAGCGTCCCCTTCCCGAAGGAAAAAAGAAACCTTGAAAGCGACGGCCTTTCGTCATTCTCTAGTTCAAGGGAGAGTCGCCTTATCACTTCCTGTTCTCTCTCTTATTAGTTTTTTTTTATTAATGCCGGATTCAGATCCTTTCCTCTGTCTTGCCCTCCCCACTTCCTTCCTTCCTTACCCTTGGCACAAAGCCACACTAACAGAAGGGAGAGGGTGCATAAAATCAGATTTGGACTCTTGTGATTGTCTCTGTACACACAATTAGGGAGCAGTATCGTTGGCCTGCATTAGGAAAGGTTAGCCACAGTATCAGCTTAGTAATTGGGACCAAAAGAAGTTTGGGATCCAAAAGCAATTACACACATCTGAAATGAACCTGATCCTTAGCTCAGCACAGGCAAAGGCTTCCTCATTACCCAAATAACCTGGAGCGGCTCTAATGTTTACAGTTACTATAGAGAGCCTGTTTTTTTTTTTGTTTTGTTTTTTTGTCCAGTGCTGGAGTGTGCCGCACTGTTTACTTCCTGCATCCTGTTTATGAGGCAAACAACAGAGAGGAAGAGTAATTACCCAGTGTTCTCAGAGGATCTGCTCTCTGGAGATTGCAGGATGCTGAGTCCAGCCAGCTGTGGGTGCACAGCGAGATACGGACTCTTCAATCACAACCGCAAGGCTCTTTCAATAATATAGGATCTGATGAATGAAATATGAAGGTAGCTCAGTCTGCGCCGGTTCCAATGAAAATCCCATGCCGTACATGTGTCGTCGCATATCTCCACGGTCCAGCACCCTGGTACTGTTCATGAGCGACTCCTTTGGTTGGAGCTGGTCAGATCATTAAATATAGATGTTAGGTCAGACATATGATCCCGTCTTTGACTGCAGTGTGGCTTTGTCAATGAGCACAGAATGGAGGAAGGATGGTTGATAATCTTTTGGTGGATGTGTAACCTGCACAGAGGGGCTCCCCCACCCTGCTTCAAACCCCCCACCCCAGACTTGAACCAGGAACCCTCTTGTTTTAAGGCGACAATGCTAACCACTGCATCACCGTGTCATCCCCTTAAAGGGACAGTTAATCCCAATAGACCTGTAGTGCTGTGTATCAATCAAGACTGTTCTGGTGTGAGTTGCTGAGTGCTGGAGATATCGGCTGTAGGGGATGGGTACCAAAACCTGGTATAAAATGAGCCCTGGGGCTAAATTAGCAAAGACTGTAGCATAAATAAGCTCTGTTCTTTATGGGCACCTTTAAACATTTTGGTTTCATTCATAATTGTTCAGCAGTCTCTCACCTGCTGACCTCTTATACACATACACACACACACAAACACACACACACACCCACATGACATGGAGTAAGGTCAGAGAACAGCAGAGAGGCCGCAGCTCAAGTTGACAGCAGCTACACTCGTGACTGTAAGTGCAGTTAACCTTGCAAGTAAAAAGCCAATACGTTACCAATGCCTGTGTTCAGCAAGCATAAACATGTAAACAGCAATATCTCATTCTCCTCCGTCCACAGTCTCTCATCCACCGTCACTAACATTATGTTGTACACAAGGACAGCACGCTAGTTTGGCTAATAGTGAATTGTTAAAAATACGCTAAAATGACAGCTGTTTGTATGCAGGTTCAGCGTTTAGCTCAGTTTGCTGCTTACCTTAAAACTGGGAAAATTCTTTTATACTAAGCGGCTGGCCGACACAAACAGCGCCTCCTCCCTCTAACAGCACTAATGCTACCTGCACACAGTGAACACATCAGCAGAGAGGGAGCAGGACTGAGGACAGGAAGACTGACTTATAGTGACTTATAAAAACTAAACTTCATGCAATATTGTCATGTCAGGAATATTGTTAATATAGTGACTTTGCTGTTATGAAAATTACTGTTGCTGCTCTGGAAAGAACATTTAGTTATACTTAAAATGTTCAGTAATCCTGGTCTGAATTTATTATTTTTTAATTAACTTATTTTCTAAAGAGAAATTATTCAACCGATAAGAGAATCGACAAAATCTTAACAATACCCATCCTTACTCGACAGCAAAATAGTTCCTACATGAAACTGCTCACAACAAGGTCTGTGGATTATCTTGAGTAACTGGGTCATGATTTCTGGAAAGAGACGTTGCTGTTGAGTTTCTCAAATGTATTTTTTGGCACTTTGAGCACCACAAACCGAGTGCCATCTAGTTCCACTAGACTGGAGAGATGGCAGACATCTCCACCGTTGATATCTCCAACACTCTGCAACTCACACCAAAACAATCTAGACTGATAAACAGCACTACAGGTAAGAGAAAATATATGATTTTTTAATTTTGGGATGAACTGTCCCTTTAATTATATTGAAGTATATCATACATAGATCCTAATACAATTTTTCCAGAAAACCCAGTGATTTAAAGAGATTAAACATCTTTAAAGCTGCAATAGTAAACACATCACAAACATTTTATCACCTTATACAGTTGTTGTGCATGCAAACAATTGGCTATTCAACAGACATACAGCAATATTAGCATTAAGTAGGAGCCATGTTTCTGGCAACCTAATGAAAGTAAATTAAGTATTTGCTCCCCTGTCAGCTCTGTGTTTGACTCCACCAGCTTCTGAGAAACACATCTCTTTGTCCTCAGCTGCTTTCTTCACCAACATATTGTTAACTCTGCCTTCCTGTGGATGCTGGGCAGCTCATGTGCAGTGAGTTTATCAGAGCGTTTTCCTCTGAAAACAGCTGCTGCATCCAGGAATGAGGCTGTTGAGAGTTAAACAAATTCAATTTAAACAGTTAGTTTAAAGAGGCTTAAAGGCTCCGTAAAGTTAAAGGAGAACTGCAGAGTTGGCTGATAATTCTCTGTTGCTTACAACACACACACACACACACTATTTGATACAATATTAATATAAACAAGCAGCTTTTAATACTACTAAGAACAAGAATGTGACCTGTCAATCACCTGTAGGATGCTCTCTCTTTAACCTCCCGTTGTCTCTCTGTCGCTGACTGTAGGCACTGGTGCGACTCCCCCCTCAGATCTCTCAGAGCGAGGAGGTGCTGCGCTTCTTTGAGACAAAAGCTGAGGACGTCAACCCCCCTGTGGAGTAAGTGTCACACACTGTATCGTCACACACCTAAACGCATACTGTACTGTATGTGTGCAGACTAATCCATCATCAGATTTATGTCTCAAGCTCTCTAGCTTGAGACGTAAATCATTACACAACAAAACGCGTGTTAATACCAAGTAGAAACAGGCTCTTTGATGTTCTCTGCTTGAGATGAGCTTGTGACCATAAATAGATAAACATGTAATCCATTATTTATTGCATCCTAGTCATATGAAACACAGATCATATAATAAACATTTTGAACTTGAAATAGTAAAAGAGAAATAGCCCAGAATTTTTGTGACCAGGAAATATGTGGATAGGTTAGGTTTGATTATCAAAATAAAAATGAAAGTGTGGAGCAGAGGCCTGTGGGTGAAGTTTATTGTTTGCATTGTATTGCTGTATTGTATCGAGGGAGAGCAGCTTAAAATCACACAGCACCATGAGTTCATTTAGGTGATTTGCAGATGAGTTTTTTTTTTTTACATTCTAACCATATGGGGTGGCTGTGGCTCCGGAGGTAGAGTGGGTCGTAAACCAATGGGAATATGAGTGGTTTGATCCCTGGCTCCTCCAGTCTGCGTGTTGAAGTATCCCTTGGCAAGATACTGGTCCCCATATTGCTCCTGATGGCTGTTCCATCGGTGTGTGAGCGTGTTAAATGTAGCATGTAGCAGGTGGCACCCTGCACGGTAGCCTCACCCACCAGCGTGTGAATGGGTGAGTGTGACTTGTAGTGTAAAAAGCACTCTGAGTGGTGAGAAGACTAGACAGGCACTATACAAGTGCAAGTCCACACTTTAGTGGAATTTTGATGACTATATTTGAGTATGTATCAGTTTGTACAAGATCTCCTGGATGTGTTTTTAGCAAAAGCTGTACAAAATCAGCTAAGAATTTGAATTCTTTACACTAGTGGCACTGTATGTTTCTGCAGACCCCGGGTATGTTTACATTACATACGTTAAACGTTTCAACAGTGCCATGGTTGATGTGTGGTTAGGTTTAGGTACAAAAACTACTTGGGTATTTTAGAGAAAGATCATGTTTTGTCTTAAGATACTCAGTTTTTGAAGCACTATTCCACCCAGCGTGGTCTTGGTAAAGAGCAACCTCTTTTCGTGGCACAATCCCTGGTGGAAAAACAACAGCGGGGTGCTTAATGGATAACTTCGGTATTTTTCAACCTGGGCTCTATTTCCCCATGTGTATGTGTGCGTATGATTCATGGGTACAACTCGTTCTAAAATTGGTTTAGTATTGAGGGAGGCGGATGCAACTGGAGCCGCAAAACAAGCTAAAACTGTAACGGGGGCAAATGCGTGAAAAGAAAAATGCTCTTTTTCGCCACTGACCAGTTCAGATCGCCAGTGCTATGAGTGGAGTCAGCTGTCAGTCAGTGTTGGAGCAGAGAGGAGGAGGGCTGCCCCACTGGGTACTGTAAGTGAGAATGTGTGTATGAAGTGTGTGTTTTTTGCCACTGACTGGTTCAGATCACCAGTGCTATCTCTGTAAATAGCATACTAACTTAGCCTTTCCCTTACCTCTGGACTGTGTGATGTCACGAGCTTTGCTCCACTGTGTCTGTAGCTCTCTCCACTCGTGGGACAGCCGTTTTCTTGAGGAAGAGGTGTTTCAGGATTGGATGTCTTCTCTTCTTTGGCTGGCAGTAGTCATCTTGGGAGAAGTGAGCACTGCAGACCTGATGGTCTGCAAGGCGCAGTGTCTGGACAGGAGTGTTAGCATCCATTTGTAGCACAACTAGCCACAACTTCAACATCTCGCCGTCCGACAAAGGCAGCCTATGAAAGCTGTACGGGGTGTTGCACGACATCCTGTTCTTGCGTTCGGGAAAAAGGCCCGTTTATTTGAGCACTCCAAAAACTCTGGTAACACTCCAGGGGGTAGCACGTAAAAGACTCCGTCCCAAACTCTGACTCTTCTAGCGTAACACACACACTTTATACACACATACTCACTTACAGTACCCAGTGGGGCCGCCCTCCCCCTCTCTGACTGACTGACTGACAGTAACCCTCACACATGGTACTTAGACCCTAGGTCCGTTTAGCGTTTCCATCGCAAACAGTACTCTTAAATGTGGGCAGGGTTGTTGTCACTCACTGCTCCGTCAAGCACTCACTGTATTTCCTCATCACCGATGACACAGATGGAAGTCTGCACCTTGTTTGTCGTCCATAGAACGAGATTTCATACCAACATTTTCACAACAAAATAGAACAGGCTGCAGTGAGAGTCTCTATTTAGAAATAGCGGGCTTGTGCATTGAGTCCTTCTCAGGCAAGTGCCGGGGTTTAGCGTTGCCTTAGCCCACAGGGATGACCCTCCGGGACACTTTTTTCTTCTCATAGTGAGGCTTAGAAGATATGCAGTTCACATAATCAAATTGAAATTGATATATATATTTGAACGATTGAAAATCCACTCACTACTACAAGTGTATGTCATCCAAGAGAGACAATAAAAACTACTTGATCACAGTTGTCCTATTGAAATCAAAGTCATCACCTCATGCATTGAGTAATACTACAAGTTAACGTTCCACCTTAAAAGTTGCCTGTAGTCGGCCCAGTGAATTAAGTTATTTTATTCTCAGACTACAGCTGCTGTGAGAGGCAGCAAACCATCCTTTTGTTTTGTAGTTACAGTTTACTAATGTAAGTAAAACTGTCCATGGTATGAACAGTGATTACACAACCTTCAAAGCCAGCTACAACTCAGCCCTGAGCAGAGTGACTGTCCACTATTGACCAATCAACAGACTGCAGTGTTCACAGCTCCATCTTTTAGTACCAGATCTGTGTGCTAGGTACCCCAACAGAGGGGGGACCAAAAATGGGGGCGGTACGGAGCAGTTCCATTGGTACCATCCACAGTTTTTCACAGTGGAAACGGAAAAAAAAGCGTACCGAACTGAACCGTACCGTACTGCTTGGTCGAAATGCAATTTAACCGTGGTCTGCAGCTTGGCAGACATCTTGCCAAGTGGACACACTGTCCACTATCCCGTCCACCATCCAATGACAAAGTCACCTCATAACTAAGTCACTTTAGAAACATTGATAATGATAAGTGTGATATGTTCAAATATAAAGTACTTGTGGTTTGCAGAAATGTACAAAGCCAACATTTTCCTCTGGCAGCGGCGCTGGAGGTGCCACTACAGTAACGATGGCTTGTTTACTTTTGCCCATAACCTGGATCAGTCAATACAGACACATATGAATGCACACACAGATTCACACTCACACATACAATATGTAAACTTGCTCACACTAATTACAGGCACGACATGTAAACAAACTGTTGAAATAATGACTTTGTTGATTGATTATGCTACCTCCAATAGCTCAGATGCTTACAGGCCTAGCACACATGCCTGAACACCTGTGCATCATGTTCTGAATTTCAACATCTTGTGCATGTTATTGTGTCACACATCGCCTCAAATATACAGCATCATTGTACAGTGGCTAAGCTCATTAGCTCTCTGTCTGTTCCCACTTTCTAGTCTATTCCCAAACCAGCTCTTTCTCTCCGAGTTCGTTAAAACCTCCTACAAGGCCAGGCAGTTGGGGGGGGGGTGAGGGGTATGGAGAGAGAGGAATTGATGGATGTGAGAGTGGGAGGAGGAGAATGACTTGTTTCATAGCAGGAGATAGCCCCTTTGGGTAGTTTTTAATTAGAGAACACACTCTCCTCTCCAAACCTCAAATGCCAGTATCGCACTATTCATTTGTAATGTGCTCCTGTATGCACCGAGACAGCTGCACCCGAGGCGCTGCAACCGAGTACTCTTGTTAGACCCAGGCTATGGCTTTTTTTGTAATTTAATTACTTTTCTCAGCGCTTCCCCCCTCTGCTGTCAATCTGTATTTTAGAGTTTTGTCCTCACCTTTGTCTCTCGGATGAGATGAGAGGAGTGAAGCAGGCAGGATTTGGTGACCTCTGCTTGCCAGTGTTTTTAAGCATAGCGTAATAGGTTATATCTCCCTATCATCCTCCCTCCTCTACTTCTTTGTATCTAACTCAGCCTCATAAATTCAGATACGTTTAATTGACGCGACGGCTCAAGGTTACAAACGCCAACGCGATCATTCTTTGATCAACAGCTTTCGCTTCCTGTCCATACAGCTTTCCATCTTGCCTGCGTTCTCATCTCTCTTTTACTGTCTGTCTCTCCTTCTGTCTCTCATTTGACTTATGTCCTTCATCTCCTTCAGTCTATTATTCTTTATTTTCTTCTCCCACTCTTCTCTGTGTCCTGTATATGCCTGGTTGCCAGTGTGCCTTTTTGGTTCATAAAGAAATGGCACCAATGTTGTTGCTGGAGTTGTGAAAGATGAAGCTGTACTTGTGTGTTAAGCTTTGCTAATAATTCCACAAGACAGAGTGGCACAGGCCTTAATAGACGGTGTGTAAGCTATGAGCATGCAGAGTAGAGTTTATGCTTAACACGTTATTCGTTGCAATGTGCTCTGAAATGCCAGATGGTGTACAAACAAAGTTTTCTTGGGATAAGCAGGAAGTCAATGAGTGTTACTAGAAGAATGTTACCAGAAAAGTAGGCTGCCTGGCAACAGTAGTAAACGCCAACGTACAGCCAAACATTGCATTTGTGTACCGTTATTGTTGCCTCAGGCCCTTTTTTTTTAGTTTTTACAGCCATCTCTTATGTTCTTCCACACCTTGCAGAAAAAAGCGTCTACTCCCCCCACTGTGGTGGGCTGTTTCCAATAATTTGAGGCCATTTGACTGTCCCTGTGGTCTCTCAATGTAGAGTTGTAAAAATATATTTATAGGTGAACCTTCTTGGCCAGTCCTCCTTATTGAACTGCAAAGTGCGGCACACTCAGTGGCTACCTAGTCACAAAAGTTTAGAGTTGCATGACCAAGGACTGCAACAACTTTTCACGCCATTGGACTTGACGCAAAAAGGGTGATTATAAACTATCCACGAGCCCTAATGGATCTGTGACACACACAGTGACATACAGACAATCTTTTAGACATTTATTTGTCATTTGCTGCAACTGAAAAGATACCTGAGCACATATCATAGAAGTTCACTATGGATAAAGAGACACAGCCAAACCAACCAATAATGAGCCCTAAAGAAAACATGTAGAATGAAAAAATAGAGGACCAAGGATTGACCCTTGAGGAACTCCACACATCAAAGGAGCACAATCAGATACAAAGAACTTGTGATTAGATAAATAGGAGGAAATTCCTTTAAGTGTGTTACCAGAGATCCAAACCCACTACAGCCAACAATCAGTGCTTGATTAAAGCAGCACTTTAATTGGAGGAACTAAACTGTAACTGTTACTTCCACTATGATTGGACTGCAACAAGATGCCATGTGTGTCTCTGAGGAGAAGAACTTATCAAACAAGAAGATTTTCTGTACAAACTCCAAACGTTAACTGTTAACTAGGATCTAGGACCTTCGTGTTGTTTTTTTTTTTGTTTTGTTTTGTTTTCAGAAAAGATTGAGTGGAGGTGACTTGTATCTTGGGACTTCAGAACAGCACCTTGCACTGCACTTGTTTCAACTTGTATCTCTACAAATCTAATATGATATAATAAGGGAACAAACTAAAAGGTGCCATTTTCTCTGATGAGAATTTTACTTGTGATACTTAAACACAATTTTTTGATAACACCAATGTTCTTAGGAACATCATGGTACTGCCACTTTTTTAGGTTAAGGATCTGAACACCACTTCAATTAGGAATACTGCTACCAAGTCAAGTTACAGTAGATTGACCGCAAAAATAATAACAGCTCTGGCAATTAACACATTGATATGAGTTTTTCACAGCAACAAGAGACAACTAACAGAGCTGTGCCCAAACAGAAGGTGTATCAGTTATAAAAAATAACATATTCAATGCAGCACTGACATGTGATTTGTGATTGGGCTGTATAAAAAATGAATTGACTCAAACACATCAAGAGAAACAAAAACAGTCAGACATTCACAAGCTGACGCTGAACAGATGCATGACAGATACAGATATTTTCTCTCCTTTCCTGCTTCTCCTCTCACGCTGCATAATGGCGTATCGTTTTGACGAGTCAACATAAATTGCCCGCGAGTACTAATTAGGCAGCAGTTGAATGACATCAAACTCTCATTCACTTTGAGCCACAGCTCCTGAAAGCAGAAAAAAAAGTTTGGGAAAACTGCCAATAAATGAAAGAAGCCCAGTTGTGGTTAAGTTTTTATTTTTTTAATCTCTTAGACTGTCTGCTTTCCCGGATATTTCAACTCCAGAAGAAATGAATAGACTCTTGGTGACTGTTCTTACTATGCAGGATTTTCCTAAAAAACAATAGGCCTCATTTACTATGTGAGAAGGAACATTCTTAATGTGCACACAAAATAAGTGCATGAAGGCACTGGCTGATTTTGTTCTTACCACCTCGCATATGTTGGTGAGTCTTGGTGAATATTTCTAAATTGAGAGGCACGTGCCCACTCTCTGCAATCAGCATACTGCCACACCCTCATTTCTCTATATACAGAACTAAGTTTGCCTAGAAGTGTATAGTGGAGAAAGCAGTTAAGTTGTTTCTACTCACATATTAAGGCCCTGACACTCCAGTGTCGGACCGTCAGTGAGCGTGTATGAATGTGAAGGCAGTCAGAAACAGCTGATAAACCATTCGTCACTCTCTTCAGCCATGTTCAAACATGTCGGTCTCTGATGCGCTCTGCTGAAGGCATGGACTGCAACATCTTCCAGCAAGGTTAGATATGTCATCTTAATGCTGCTTGGCAGTGAATCAGAATTTTTTATATGCCCCAGCGTGTCTATTAATAGGCTACCAATTAACCCACTGGCTACAAATGAACACAATTTCTATAAATTAAAAACTGGGACACTCTATTTTCATAGTTGAATTTTTTTCATTAATAGTTGATGAGGATGAAAGGGTGTCAGTTTCATAATTATTTAATACATTTGACCAGTGTGTTGGAAAATTAACGGTTTTAAATATCATCTGCTAAAGCCTTTTTAAATAATTACTGTTTTAGTATGTTGTACATTTGGTTTAAAGATTTCTACGGGTTAGTAGTGGTTAGCATCATTGGGTTTTGAGGGTTCCTGGTTTGAACCTGGGTGGGGGAGCCCTTCTGTTTGGAGTTTACATGCTCTCCTCGTGTAAGGTTTTCTCCGGGTACTCCGGCTTCCTCCCACAATCCAAAGACATGCAGGTCAACTGGTGACTCTAAATTGCCCGTAGGTGTGAATGTGAGTGTGAATCGTTGTCAGTCTCTACAGTATGTGTCAGCCCTGTGATAGTCTGGTGACATGTCCAGGGTGTACCCTGCCTCCCCCCCACACTATTTGTGAATGAGGCCCAATGTGACTCATACAAAAGTGTTCTCTCTCATGCAGTAAGCGCTGCATTCTGTGCAGCTTTCTCACTCTCAGAACAGCCTAATTAGGCCTAGGAGTTGATCTTGTACATTTGAGAAATATGAGATAAACTTGGGTTTGGCTAACACTGTTTGTGAACTAATTTTTTTCACCCTGTCTCTCAGGGCTTCCACACATATGACCCACTAGAAATATGAGGCAGTACATTTATCCACAGATACTCTGCCCTCTGCCTGTATTTTCGACTTTTTATTTTATTTTGCTCCGTTTGGGATATTCCTAGGCACAGCGTGCAGGTGAGGTTGGTCCCCAAAACGTAGCAACCACTTGTAAGTACATCCAAGTGGAAGCTACAAAAATCGCAGACACAGCAGCGAAAAACACACAGCAGGAAGAAACGCCAAGCAGACAAAGCTTGTACCAACATGAGAGTGAATCTGGGGTAGGCTTTCGCTTTCATTTTTGCCAGCAAGCGTATTTACAAACAGTAACTGTCCCTTTAAATGATATCTTGATGTTTTGTGATGAAGGAGAAAACTCTAGTTTGGTTCTGTTGAATCTGAGCTGCAGCTTTTGGCAGTGTAGACCCACAGTATCCTAATCAACAGACTCTAGGCAGTGGATGGGATCTTTGGTTCTCCTCCTACCTCTCTGATGGGACTCTCTCAGTTGCTGCTGGTAACCTCTGCCTGAGGAAGTGCTGTACTCCAGTCAGCTCCAGATCAAATGGAGCCAGCACCTCTTCTGGCTTCTCTGTATCCCTGCAGGCTCTTGCTCTGTCTCACTAAAAGAAGAAAATACACAGGAGGGTGAACTGCCCGCTCTCTGCTTAAAAAAAGGAAAAGACTGCTCAGTTAATGGTTAGTAAGACGTCATGGTCCAGAGGACTTGACTTGTGTTAGGGCTAAATTTGATGGGTTGCTTCTATTCCCTACCCATAATGCATCTGCTAAATTAAAATAAATCATGGGGGAGTGTGTTCAGGAATGAGATTGGCCGTTAATTTAAAGTGGTGTTTGTGTGCTTGTAGTGTGTGTTTATTTATTTATTTTTTTTAATATTTATGCGCAAGTACACATGTGGCCCGAGTGTTGTGGAGGAAGAAACGTGATTTGAAACCCTGAGGATGCTGAAGAATAATATTAATCCATCATGGGTTGTGGGTGTGTGTTTGAGTGTGTGTACTGTTATCTCATCTATTATATCCAAATCTGGTGCTGACGTCTCACCATACATCTCCTCTGTTTACTCTGTGTTTTGAGGTGCAGGACTTTATGCAGAACATTGTGCATTTTAAGAATGTCCCGATAAAGAGTTAATATTGATCAATACTGAGTGTTGATTGGGGTTTTGGTTACAAGGCGTTTTAGCAGATCTGAATCCAGAATCCAACTGAAACCTTTATTCTTCCTTGTGTAAGGAGGTTAAGTACAGTAGGAGGGTTGCTTGGCTACCACTAAATAAGTGATTACTTTCGTCACTTGTACTCAACAAGAACAGCTCTTCTCAAAGCCTCAGATGATATCTTGATGCATGTTGATGCAGTAGAATATTGCTTAGGCATTGGTGGATCTCAGTGCAGCTTCTGACACTGTAGACCACAGTATCCTAATCAGCAGTGGGTGGGTACTGCTGGTACATGTACTGTGGTGTCCCTCAGTGTTCTGTCCTGGGTCTTGTGTTGTTTACCTCATACATGCTTCCCCTTTGACAGATAACAAGTCACTTTAAAAGTATCTCCTGTGACTGCTGCAGATGATATTCAGCTGTACTCCTTATTTAAGCCTCAAAATGTGGCAAAATTGTCTGTTTTACGTAATGTCCTGAACTCTAAAAAAAGTGGATCCTAGAAGATCCTACAGCTTAAGTCAAGAGCAAGGAACAACCTTCAAACCCTGATCAGAGAAATCTTAAGCCCCTTTTTACACAGCCTCCTCAAGGCGAAAATTTCACCGCCTTGCTGTTCTGTAGAAAAGGTACGATCATGGAATCGGGGACAGAGTTGTGTCACCTTTAAGCCAGCATCGGAGGTAGTAACAGCACCGAAGCAATGTCTGCATAAAAGGGACAGCTGGCAGGATGTGTGCAACCTGCTGCCGGGAGATTTAAAAAGCATCTGATGGCAGTTAACGCCTAACTCAAAGACAAAGAACAGCGGCAGAAAATGTCCACAAACTAGGAGAACAATGAGGTCCGGTACTCTTTACCCTCCGAGCAGAGGACAAGATCAACCACCATATAAAAGCAACAGTAAATGATTGTTATTGCCATGTTTATGCTAGCGCATATGTTAAATGTCACACTAGAGGCTGGCACTGCTACGTTACATGTCACACCTGCCACGCCTCATTTGCTTCTGTAGTGCCGGCGTGCTGTCTGTGATCACACACTGGAGTGGCATGATGCCACCGTTGTTTGGTTCTGAGTGAAAGAAGCAATGGCAGCATGAAGAAGGGACTTTGTAGCGGCCCTACAGCGTGATGTCTGTGTGGAAAGGGCTCTAGAGACCTGCTGGTGATGTAGAGCTGCAGTCGATCTCTAATGTAAGCTGGTACCTGACCATGCAGAGCCACACCTGTTTGATGAGCTGATCAAAAGCTTTACAGCAGCTTTTTGGACATCATAAGCGATACAGGGATGTTTTGCTAAGACAGGTGAAGTACAAGGGAAGGGACTTAAGCTTGAATAATAATCACAGCTTGAGATACAATTAATTCTGAGACGTTTGTCGGCTGTAGAAAACAGGAACGAATCAAACACTTAACACTCGATCAAGAGTCAATGCCTGGTCCAGAATGACACCTTGATTTCACTGGGAAGATTCATCAGACGATGGAGAACCGAGACTATCCATTACTGTAGGATCAAGGCTGGCTGGAGCAGAAAGAAGAATGTCTGTTTTGTCATTGTAAAGGGCCAGTCACACCAAGAACGATAATTCTAACTCTAGTGCATGCCACAGTCCACACCACAACTACAAGGCCAACAGTGGCGTCCATATTGTTTGGATCACTTTAAGAGGGATTTGATGAACGACAAACACTGACAGCAAATCAAAATCCATCTAAATATTTACGGCAGCGTGACATTGTGAAGAGAATCATCTTTGAGGTTAAGAAAAACGCACCTCTGTTTAATAAAACAAAGACTTCATAAAGATGCTATCAAGAAGAAAGGAAACTGGGCTCCTCCTCACAATCAGTGGTAGGTGTTTTGTTATTGCTAAGCTGCAGACACAGCGGGAGTGCGCAGCGCGTGATTGGCGCCACTGTTTAGAGAACATTATCATTCATCAGTGTTATTGCTCACATCGTATAGTTATTGTTCCTTGTGTGGACGGCCCTTTAACACTAAAGGAGACTGTGCTTTTGAGGTTGTGGCTGTTGAACTTATGAACTCTGTAAAATCTTTGGACTGTAGACGACAAAGGCTGTTGGAGATTATTTTTTGTATTTCTATTTTATGTTGTTCCTGACTCCTGTTAAGTCTGTTGCCTTAGTTTTATTGGGAAGCACTTGATGTTCTGCACTTAGGTGCTTTATAAATAAACTGACTTCCTCTCCTGCTGCAGGTTTTCTCTTTTCTCTTTCCTCACTGATTTCCCATCTCTTTCCATCTTGTGCTGATCCTCTCCACTGTCCAGGAGTTATGAAGCAGCTCTCCTCCCCTCCCAGTCTCCCACCTCTGTTTTCCTCCTCCCAGTCATCTGTCCGTTCCACTCCGTCTGCCGCGAGCAGGAGACAGGCGACAGACTCACTCAGCCTTAATGGATAAGCTGCTCCATTCCCTTCACTATAAGGATCAATAGCACTCACTGGAGACCGCACGGCACAACATGAGCGGTGCACAGCGCCGGCGTGGACTGGGTTAAACGCTTTAAGTGTGTCAGAGTGGTGAGGAGTGGTCAGCCGAGCGTGTGGCCTGTGGGAGGTTTTATGTGTACATGTATGTGCTCTCATGTGCGAGCATTTATCGATCCGTCTGAAACGGAGCGGTTGTACGCTTCAGGCAATTATATCTCAAAATGCTCGCGTTCAGGAGACACGGTGGCAAGACAAAAGTTGAGTGTTTATTCCGGGACTAATTTGGTTGTGCTTGTTTTGTGCAGCCGCTTTGTTGTTATCAGGTTATTTCAGTGCACCTCCCGTCTGTGTTCTACAGTCTCTGCTCTATTTTCTCCCTCGCCATCATCTTACATGGATGCACTCATTCACCCACCGATCCACCCACCCGATGCAGTGTCTGACTCACTTGAGCTTCCTCACATACTTACTCACAGGGTGTTGTCAAGGTGGGGTTCGGGCTTGCTACAGTAATAGCTTTGGGAGGGCCGGACTGTACATGAGTGTGATGAATAGAGCGGGCTGGGACAGCTGTATCTACCAGGGTGATGAAATGTGTCCACTTCATCACTTCCTGGAAAAGGAGGAAGGAGATGAGGCTGATGGGGATGATCCTTAGAGAGATGAGGAGGTCAGAAACAGGAGAGCACAAGGCGCAAGACTATATACAAGGCAGCTGATGCAATATATTGAAAATTAGGATAAAGTGTAGAAGGTGAAGTAGCCTTAGTGCCATTTTTTATGACTGAATCAAACCGAGACGTCTTATTTCGTATACTGTCTCTATGAAATCTCATTAAATGACTCATGCCTTGACAATAGCCAGCTCCTCTCCTGCTCTACCTTGTAAGATTGAATTTTCTGACTATGATCTAATTAGAAAAAGGAGCCACGTGCCTCGCAGTGCAGCACAGGGAACTATCCCATCAATCAAAGCTCACAGAGAGCACACAGACCTCGAGCACATCCCACCACCAGACGCAGTTTCCTCTCCCCTCAGCCTGCGTTTGAGGGATACCGACCCCTGTCTGCGGAGCACAGCACTGCAGCTCAGTGGGAAGTGAGACTCCAATCTGATGTCACTCTTGTGCAATCAGTTGCTGCTTTTTGAAGCCGAGCGCCCTTGATGTTTAATGTATTTTGAGTGGACCCTTCAGCAGGATCTCTGGTCTTTTTGTTTGCTTTCTGATGTCCTGCAGAAGCAAAAACTACAAAAACATGGATATTTCTCTCCTGCAGTACAAAAGGCTGATATCAAAGGACTGACTTCATCATAACAGCTTCATGACATTTTTATGTGTCAAAACGCAGACATTGTGTGCACACATTTACCCAGTTGGAGACATTTTTTAGGCGCTTTCATACACATGGGAACCGCCCAGTTCTTCTTTTTAGTGTTATACCCTCTGGTTCAGTGGTTCCCAACCTGTGGTTTCAGGCCCCCGCAAGGAGACGTGGGTGAATCTGAGGGGTGAAGACATGATTGTTGGGGTAGAGTTTAAGAAGAATGTTCTGCTATGTTTATTTTTCCGATTTTTTTTTCCTAATCTTAGCGTCTTTCTTAGAAAATACTGTGTAGTTTTATTTCTCCATATCACTCTCTCTGAAATGATTGAAATAAAACGTTTGTCTGTTCTGTTTAAGTCCTTCCTTTAACATATTTGCTAGTTAAGAACATTTTAAGGCTCACTTTCCAAGCCTCTCCGTGTGTGACATCGACGCCAAAAGCACCCTTAACTGTGTTTATGAGACACACAAAGCTTCCAGCTAACTCCATTGCAACCCCATCTGCAGCAATACATGATGCTTAGAGCAACTGACGTAGTATAAAGAGTGAAAAAGTCTGCGCAGGGTGAGAGGGAGGGGAGGTAAATGGGTCAAACAAAACAAGACTTTCACTCAGGAGAGTTTGTGTCCCATGTGAAACCAAAAGTTAGTGTTTTTTTTTTTTTAAGGTAACGTTGTGTCATTTATGTACCAACGTCCCGAGTCAAACCAAAAGTCACCATTGTTTGAATGTAACGTTTAGTAATTTACAGACAGTTGTTGCGCACTGACGTCAGTCAAGTGATGCATTTAGGGTGATGTTCTTATTTTAACCCAGAACATGATTTCTTTTCTAAACCTAACCAACCTTTTATTTTGTCTAACTGCAACTGTTTCACACATTAACCAGGTGTTACATTGTGTTTAAGCTGTGCATTGCATAGATACACTAAAGAGAGTCCTGTGCATCACTATTACGCCTCTTCCACCAAATTAGCCCTGATTCTTGACCCGGTTCTTCTCAGGATCCTTGGAAACATGGTTCTAACAAGGGAACCAGCCTGCCTTTCTAGAAGTTTTGTGTGGAACCATCATAATCAAGGATGTGTCATCAGTGGAGGGTGTTGCAGAGTGCACACAAGAAATAACAGTAGTAGTGAATCGGCGCTGATTACACTGATTATCTGCAAACTTTAGTTGTTATTAGAGATATTTGTTTTTACCCAAAAACCAAGCATGAACCAATTGTTACTAAGACCACTGCTCAAGCTTTTTTCCAGTGATTTCTTCTTTGACTCATCCATCCTCTCTTTCCAGCCTGTAGAATATGACACAACCACTGATGTTATCACAGTTCACACTTCAGGTCAAGGAAAACCTGCAATTTTTGGTTCCAGGAGAGAACCAACTTTTGTGGTTCTGAACCAGTTTATATTTGGTCGTTCAAAATTAGGTGCGGGTATTAGAACAGAACTGGTTCCATGTTGGTGTTAAAGGGGTTTGTGAGATGGCTAGGGTCATGATATGAGAAGAGGTTGAAACAGACCTTAATAACACTTCTGATTTACTGTATGGAGAGACAGACTGGTGCGTCAGAAATGATCTGCTTCATCCTTCCGACTGTAGTCTAGAATCAGAGGGGAGACTCCTTTACTGCTCCATGGGTTTGGTGCCTTACTTAAGGGCACCTTGGCAGTGCCCAGAAGGTGAGCTTGCACCTCTCCAGCCACCAGTCCACACTCTGTACTTTGTGCATGCAGGACGTGAACCAGCGATCCTTGGCTTCCAAGCCAAGTACCCACGGACTGAGCTACTGCCGCCATTATAGCTAATGTCAGGGCTATAACCCCTGTGTCCCTGTATCCAGGTGGTGGGGGTGAACACACCTCAGGAACTCTGCTTGGCTCCACACCTCAAACCGAACATTCACTGTTATATTCATGGCTAACCTGACTCATCAACCTGACGCACGCCTGCCTGTCCTTAACATAGACGTGCCCTGTCTCACTCCCATCACACCTCGGGGTGCTCTTAATGAGGCTGCAATACTCAGCTGCATCCTTTGGACCGAGACCAAGCTGTGCCCAGGTGACCAGTGTGATGTGTTGTTAAAGGATGAACTTGAAAATGTGATGCACTGCATTTGCATCAGACTAATGACAAAAAGTAAGAAATCACAGGTTTCCATCAAGCTACATTATCTCCCTTTCTACTCTCTGGTAACTCTCCACATGGTGGCGCACTTCACAATACAAACAGCTGTAAATGGAGTTCTCTGCACCCCTCAGCTGCTGTATCCAGTTCAGCCTCTGGTCTAATCTGTTGTCCACTCAGAAACCTCCCCAGGGTTTCCCCTCCTCTATAAATGTATCCACTGTCTGACCAGCTTCTCAAGCATTTCTCTGAGTCTTTTTCTGTCTTTCTCTCTCTATTTATGTCCATTTTGGCGCCCCGCTCTTCCTGTGTGAGATCTATTTCCACTGGATGGAATTTCTCTCCAAAACTAGACTCCCCTTTCCCTTTTTGTGAGACATGATTTTCTTCCTGTCTTAGTTAGTATTTTTTCTCTCCAACATCTTGCATTTTTATCGAGTCAATTTGCATGGGACGTGGGCCGTGATTTGTTTTATCTGTCTGGGCCGTGGTATAGCAATCATATAACTATCAGCCTAAATGGCATTATCTGTCCTCTACAGACCATAACAGTGACAAATTTCTCTATTAATATGCGCATACCGCATTTCAGCCATGATGAAAATATTGGCCACTGCCCCCATAGGCTACCGTAGTGCGAGACACGGGTGATGTTATCATCATTCATCATGCCCCCTCACAACCCTCCCCATGAATAACAATAGGAATTGACCTTGGCTTGTGCCTGGAGGAGAGAGATGCTGCAAGATTATCAGATTATTACTGGGATAAGTCATGAACTCTTGTGATTGGTCAGCTTTTGGGCTCTTTAAGGGGATCGCCTAAAGAGCGGGATTGTTCCTGGTGAGGGGGTGAAGACACGTTGGGTGTTTTTGGCCTAATTAGGAATAAGTCAGTGGTATTGTGTTTGTGTTACTGAGTGAGGGGGAGTATTGTGACATAACTGTGTCCAGCTCAGTTACTGATATTGACTAGAAGCTTATATTTAAAGAGAGAATATGTACCTTTTGAAAGAAGAAATAACATTCTTCCTCTTCCTCCACAAGCACTAAAACACACCCCTGGACCAATCTGTAGTTTGAGCATCAGCCCGACAGCCAGGTCGAGAAATAGGCGATGTCATGAAAAACAAAAGGCACTGACTCCTAAGTTTGTTGTATACATGCTCATTCATGAGTAAACAGTAGAAAATCCCTTGACTAAGACCTCTAGTCAGCTGACCACTGAGCTGACCTGGCTGACCCTAATGAACACCACATGGCCTACCTCACCAGGCTCTCTCACATCTGTGTTTGGTTGACAAGCAATGTCTAGAGGTTGAAGTTCTGGAACTGATAAGAAGTGCATGAAAGCGCTCCTGCTTCATGGAGACGTAGTCAGTAAATAGGCGAGAAATAGGCAATACAGTAACAGAGTCTTGGTTTATATTTGTGCAGCACTACCTAGTTTTAACGTTTAACAGAGTTTGGACGGAGTTTGCTCAGAGGGAGAGAAGAATGGCTCCCTCAATCTGCTTCTGTACTCTTAGTGTCCGTGAAGGCAGCTGGCTACATACAGTGTTGTGGCGAAAAGTCTGGCTAAGCTAGACTAGCAGTGAGCATACAAAAATGAGGAATTGCGATCTGTGTTAGAATAATATTGTAATCCAAAAGTAAAATATAAACCAGGTGTCTTCTTGAATAATATCTTTTTACCTTTGTTCAAGGTTTACATTTTATCACTGCCTTGTGGCACTGTTACATTATATACTGTAGCTGTAGCCGTCTTGCTACCTCTGTGAGTTCTCCAGCACAGACGAACAGATTCAGCACTCTGTCTATATGCAATACTTTTATTGACTACTGCCCAACATGTGCCTATGACTGCCCGGCTCCTCCAGCACATGTCTCCCAGTCCATTCAAACTCAGACTGTGTCCTTCTCCTTTGTCTGGCTGCAGTCCTCTGAGGGCCAGCACACTACTGCATTAAAAAGGGAGAGATGTAATCAGAACAAACCAGCAGCAACTGTGTCAATCAACTCACCTGGTACTGCTCTCATGAGCCACCCCTCCACACCTCTCCCCTGCAGCTGACCACTAACCACACCCACCTCCACAACAGTGTATGTTGTTTTTACTGCAGTCCACACAGACTAAAATGTATCTGTGTCCCATTGTAGATATGGATAGTTTGCAGCGACTGCACGTGCACATATTTAATGAAGTAAAAAATCTATCAACTGCACACTTCTGTGTCAGGTATATCAGGGCCTTGACGCTCCTCAAAAGGGGAGGAAAACTGTGTGTATTTATTTGTTCAAAAATATTCCTCAGCTGCCAATATTTTTGTATATCTGCAACCTCCGCATGTCTCTGTGTGTACAATAAGTGTGTCCGCACTGTGTGTACAGGAGAGTGTTGAGGTTAATTGATTCCTTGAACCCCATCTGGAGTGCTAATGCCCACAGTGAGCTTTAGCCTTGTCACGGCCATACGGGCTAGAAGACAGGGGACGGCTGAGGGTAATTTGGGGCTCTTGTGGGACTTAGTAGGTGGGAGGGTTAGGGCTGAAGTCCGGATTTGGCGACGCTGAGGGATGAAATGGGGTGTGTTGTTCAGGGACGAGGCGAAGGAGGGAGAGGGAGGAAGGGAGAGAAAAGAGCTAAGGCGATAATCTCGGGAAGTGTTTATTTACTGGTCTTGAAGGCTAGCCTAGCGGGGGGCCATTAAGAGCCAATAACTTGCAGCCATATATGCTAATACTTGTAAACACATTGATCAGCCTTTTATCTGCCAACACACTCATATGCGCTTAATGAGTAAATCCATTTCCTTCATGGAACAGTTTTTAAGTTGATTTACAATTTTAAACCACTGAAAGTTTCTATAAAGATTGTAGCTGGAGTTTGTTGTTGTTCACAAACAAATCTAACCATAATAACACTGCCAGACTTGCAAGGAACTGTCATGGGATCCAAACACTCAAGACTACTCAAACCCCACTGGCCCAGAGCGATCGGGAAGAGAAAGTGAAATATTTTTATCATTATGTCCTGCTGTTAAATACAGTATTTTGGACTTGTTTGGGTTTTCTTTGAGCAACAAAATTCTAATCAAAATTAAGTTTTCCCACTTCTCCAAGCTGATCGAAGCAATTTTAGCATGCAATAGGGATTGAGTCATACAGTATTTGCAAAACACAAATGGCACTTTCATGCATTTATTTCTGTGTCTCTGGATAAAACCTGAACTATGAAAGCTATTATGTGATCATAGCTGGTGATTTTCTTTCATTCACCCTTAAAAGCCAACATAATCCTCGCTCAGATACACTCCCATGTGCTGTAGATACCAGATGAGAAATAGATGATGTCATGAAAAACAAAAGGCAAAAGAACTGCCATTCATGAGCAAACAGTTGACTAACATCACCGTAGTCAGCTGACCGCTGAGCTGACCTCCCTGACCCTAATGTACACCACATGGTCCGCCTCACCCTACTCTCCCACATCTGTTCTTGCTTGACAGTCAATGTCTAGAGGTTGAAGCACTGGAACTGATAAGACGTGCATGCAGGCACTCCTGCTTCATGGAGCTGTGGTCAGAGAATACACTGTGACGAAATGTCAGTGTGTGTTGAAAAGTGTGACGAAGTGTGTGTGTGTGTGTTTTCAACAGGCCCATCTGTTGATGTTTTTGTTCAGGATATACATACCTGTCTTTACTATGTCTGACAGATTTATACACACGCTAACATGGACGTCATTTGGTTGCTTAGCATGGACTTTAGACTGAGTGTCACTAAGACATTTAGATGGCTGTCATATCAGTGACCAGGGCCTAGATCCGAGTACAACAAGTGTGAACGCCAACTGTACCAAAACACAAAAGTGGACTGCTATTAACGGGACTACAAGGAGTTTTCAACAGTCTTAATTAACGAGTCTTAACTCTGCCAGTCTCATGCTCTTGTTTCACTTTTATTAATGCAATGGCTTTGCCCCTCCTATATAATAGATTCCCTATCACCTTAAATCCCTGAGATCCTCTGCAGCTGCTCTTTTCCTAATGTCACTATAAAAACCTTTGGGAATGCTTCTTTTAGCTACTACGCCCCCCAAAATATGGACCCCTTGTATCAGATATGAAATATCTTGATTGCACCATAAATTGTTTTTTTAAACTTAATTTCTAAAACGGGAGGAAAGGTGTGTGAATGTTAGTCGCATCACAGCAGATTCTTCTGGGCTCACATTTGGATCGTGCTAATGTGAGCATGTTAAATATCTCACCTCACCACTAGCAAATCACTTCAAGACTGTGAAATTCTCTCTGCTCTTCAAGCTGGAAGTGTACTTAAAATTGTAAAATCCAGCTTCTTTGCAAAAACAAACTGTCACTAGAGTCAGCAGCGTTTTTCTACAGGCTGTAAAATATGGCCTTGAGATTCCACCTAGCCACATAAAACACCCTTTTCTCCACCACCGCAGTATGTATTCTTCACGTCGCCTTTCACCCCTCGCTTCCTCCTCCCCGTACCTCGAGGAGACGCAGGAAAGAGAGCTGGCAGCCGGAGCTGGTTGCTCAGCCCCTCGAGGGAAGCGTTTGATTTCAGCCTCAGGGACTCAGGTCACTGGATGGAGTCTGGACCTTGTGTTTCTGCACTCCCTCCTCATCCTCCCACCCTCTCTCTACATGTTGCCCTCTCCTGCCCCTCCTTTGTGCCCTAATGCTTTGCAGATGCCTCCAAACCCATACCTCTGAAAATAAAGCCAAAAATAGTCAGCTGCACTCCCGCTGGCAAGTCCTAATGTGATGTTAAATGTTACTTGCTTAGCTAACAAGCTAAACATCTTTCTTCTGTTTTGCTTTGTTGCAGAATTAATGTCCCTTCTTACTCAAAACTAGGTTAATGCTGCTGCTAATGAGCCGCTAGCTAGTTGTTAGCATGGCGAATGTGGCTGTGTGTTGAGTATTGTTTGCCTCCTGAGCGGTTCCAGTGGGATAATGCTTGGATGTCATGCAGGCATGTTCTTCTAAAGCCCTTTGTGAATGCTTAATGCTACACGTGATACAAGCTAACCTTTACTTTGACCTGCTTTCCATAACAACAGCAAAAGCACATGCTATCGATCCAATCAGCAGTGTAAGGATTAACAAAAGGCTTCAACAGCTCTATCTTCTGCGACTACATCTGATCATTTATCTACAACAATTAACCCTCGCAGATTTAAATACGGGGCAGATTCAGTTTAGACACTCACTCGGAGGCTGAGTGATTTGTATAGACATCTCCAGTTGGACCAGAAACTGCTTACGCCTCTGCCTTTCTCTTGATTGGGACTTGTTTATAGAGCTTCGAGGTCGTATTTGCCTTTCAAACCATGCACAGCAGGAATAGCTTAACAGGCTCCCTGGGAGTTTGCTATAGCAAAGTACTTTTCATGCTGCTGCTGTTCTCCACCAAACAAAACTCATTCATTGGCCCCTGTCCTCACCTCCTTGATAAGTTACAACCAGCCATTTCCAGGTCCCACGCCTGCACCTATTGTATTGTCACTCCATGTAGATCATTTACCATTCGCTTGTTCAATTAACCCAGCAGGCATCCAGCATGCATATAAAAACTACCTCTGCAGTTCGGCTGATGGAGAGGAAATCCTTTTACACATTGGGTCACTTGTACTTTGGTCATGTATACATAAACTATTAGCAGGCTTTTTTCTTTATTCAAACCACATGTGTACCATTTCTGTACTGCTGAAAAAACAACATAAATAGCAGCGTGAAAAATGTTGAATTATTTCATGACTGTTTGGTCTTCCATCCCTGTATTAGCCACCCAATTGCAAGAAAAAAAAATGTGGCATTGTAGATTTCTGCAAACCATGGATACATTTGCACGTTATTATGTAGTTAATATGTTAAAACTTTACATTTCAACAACACTTTGGTTAAGATGTGGTTAAGTTTAGGTGCAAAAAACACTTGGTAATGGTTAGGAAAAGATCATGTTTTGGCTTAAAATACGCACCTTTGGTAGGACAATCCTGGCTGGAATCATAGTGATGTCTTGGTACTATCCCTGTTGATGAGTCGCTATAAAACACCCACGTTTGGAGCCTAAAAAGCTAGCGGAAACACAGCCGTGACTTGCTAAAATACAACTAGTTTTGTTGTTTCTTGGTGTCAAAATGGTCTGCAGGTGACACACTATTCACCATCACCTCCAAAATGACAAAGTAAGCTCATTTATTACGTCACGAAAGAAACATTGATATAATATGTATGAAACGCACAAATGTAACATATTTATGGTTTGCAGAAACATACCAACATTTCCTAGTGTTAGTAAACCAGACAGGCATTCAGATTTATAAAGGGGTAAACAGCACTAGCTGTTGTTAGGGCTGTTAATGTTGGCCTCTTGCGCAGATGACCTGAATCCCTGCTTCTCTGTTAAGTCCTACAAGAGTGGACAAGAGCAAGTGTATACTAGTATTTTATGTTGGGAAATGAAATTAATGGCCAAGAGCAGTGAAAGTAATAGGATGTTTTCCATTAAGGTGAGCTTCTGTGGCTGAGGAATTTCCTGTGTTTTATTCCACCATTAGACCATCAATTTCTAAAAAAAGAAGTGTTTGTTTTGTGACATGAAAGTAAGACTTAAAGCTCATTTATACTCCCTTTGTTTATGGAAACAGATATGTCAATTTCAAGTGTTGTATCCGTCTTGAAGTTGACTTAGATACAGAGTCAAAAGTTTCTGACAACAACAAACATGGCGACGAAGGAGAAGGTTGTAATAATGTACCTTTTGACAGACGCAGCATTGTAGATGGTGGTCTGTGAGGTGTTTAAATACATTGTGACATGTGGGCATGAATTGTTTTACCTATATTGCCAATTCGTCCCATCACGCCATTATTGAAATGCTTCCTTTGTGTTTTACAGTCTTGTCATGTTTAAACTAGGCTACATTTCCCCAACTATTTTTGGTGGTACCACTCCATTTCGTCTGTGTCTGTAAGCTTTTAAAAAGCGTGCACAAATATGAACAACATGAATGCAGAAAATGGACAAAAGGCTCTGTTTTCTCTGTGTATGTCTCTAACATAGACCGTAAATGAGCCCTTACTGGAATGAATTCAAAGGTAGTACCTAATTTTAGGCCTTGGCTCACCAAATTTTTGCTAATGACTTTGATAGAGACAGCTAAAAATTGAGAGTGGACAAGAGAAGAGTCCTTGGCAAATGGAAATGTGAACACAGCACTTCACATTCCCTGGATATGTAAAACATTCCTTTGTGCCCCAACAGAGGATATCAGCATCTTTAATGCCACTGCGGCAAGCCCAGAGCGAAAAGGGCAAACATCCTGGCAAACAACCCTGCCAACTCTGAGGCTTGGTCTGTCCACAACATACTTTCCACTGAGACACATCCAGACACTCTGCAGTACAACTCATTGAAAGTTTTTGGCCATTGACTTGAATACTATCCATTCCCCTGGTATTAGAGGTCATGTGTCCAGCATGGCTTGAGATGGATGGGGTGAGGTTAGGGGTTAAGTCCCGCTCCCTCTGCGTCCCACTTTGGTGACAATGAAGCATATTCTGGTTGCTAGCACGCAGTGATCATGGTGGAGATGTCGGTATAAAGGCTTTATTCATCTGCTGTGGCCAGTCACAAAGAGACGGACACATCAGATCACAGGGGAATGGATTGACGGGTAGAGAAAAAGACAGCGAGGACGAGCACAGTGACACTCAAGAATCCGGAGCCGTTGTATCTGAAATGAGACATGGTTGCTGCTCATGCGTGTGTGCTGCCTGCCCTTAAGCTGTCTTCTTGTAGAGCACTTGTGTCAGGATGTCTCTTTATTAGCCTCAATGCGGTCGCAGCAAGAGCCAGGAGGAGGTTTTCATTAACCTCATACAGTGAGAGGGCACTACCTTGACTGCTGGCTACGCTGCCCTGAACACTATCTGCTCTCCTGGCACTGCAATATAAACTTCCAGACCTATTTGCTCCACATCATATCTGGCAAAATAAGAGGTCCCTCATTAATGAAATGGGCTGTTTCACAAGGGTCAGCGAGGTCAACTGTCCCAAGGAACGATGCTCCTGCAGTACACCTGTGATCGATTACACACATTGCCTGTTGGTGGGCAGATGCTCACTGACTTAGCATCGACACCAATATGTGTACATACACCTACTCGCCTCACACACATCCCTCTGTTACACTGAGATGTACCGACAGCCATTATCTGCAATCTGGTGCTCCTCTTGAAATGAGAGTCATGTTGTTATTAGTCATCCACAAAACACTTCACCTTCTGGTCTCTATATCCCTTGTTGCTGTCTGGGGGTTGATATTGCTGCCTATATGGTGGTTATTTTTAAATGACAGAGGGTATGGAGAGAAGGTTCTAGTGGGATTCAGCTCTTCACTACAGCATCGTGCTTTGGTTTTATTGTGCTGCCTGTGTCTCATTTTCATCTGTACTGCGGCAGGATGACGTGGCTGAATTTGAGGTTAGATGAGGGTTTTGATTAGGCCTCGGGAAAGGACACATTGATTTTTAGTAGCATTAGAGAAAGAGGGCCGGAGGAAGGCAGAGAGGGAGGGAGACTTGGGTGTGACGATGGACAGATTGTCAGGTCTGCGTTTTTATAAATAGCGCAGGCTGTCTTCACCCGATCTCTCCTGCTTTCTATCTTTTTTAACTCAATTGCCACACCGCCAGAGTCCGAAAGTTGCTATAGACAAGGGCAGAAGCAGACAAGCTCAGCACAGCAAACCTCACACACTGCTCTGTGTCACCCCCCCATCTATAGCTTAGCCTTGTGGCATAATCCCATTAGAATCCATTAAGCAACTGATCCTCCTTCTTCTTAATGTGGGGAGAGGTCGCCTTCTTCTCTGACAGGGCAAGGAAGGGAGGGAGGAAGAGGAGTATAGGAAGAGGATGGTGGTGCCGCTTTGGAGTCACATGACTAATTTGTGTCTGTTGCGGGGAGTACGGGCAGCTGGCCAAAGTCATTCCTCCCTCCTCTCCATCCTTTACTCTCCGTCTCTCCCTCTCTCTCAAACACATGCGTTTCTTAGTGGTCTAAAGCCGATTGCATGCACGTTTTTTTTTTTCTTCCTTAGTGCAGTTGCCAGTTTTTGCCGTGTAGTAGTGTCACAATCCATATGCGGTGACCACATGCTTTGTTGTTGACTGAGCGGCATCTGCTGTCACTAACCATGTCCCTCCTGTGTTGTTTCTCCCTCAGGGACTATGGCTCCAAGCGCAAGTCGGGTAAGTCCCTTGTTTTTCTTCACTTTCCTCTCCAACAGCTAATTCACCCTCTTTTCTCTATCAACTTGTTGCTCCTAATAGAGCCGCTCCTTTAGATCCAAAGGATGTTATGCTGCATGACATATGACTCTTTAACCCTCTCTGCGACTTGTCTGTTATCCATGTGATATTAATGTGTGGTTTGTTTACTTGTCCCGCTGCGGGACGCTGACTTGCTGTCGACTTTGTTTTGGGGTGGGATCAAAAAGCTGTCAAGCCTTCTCCTCCTGGCCATAGATTTTCCTCGCAGTATAGGGTGGGGTTTCAGAATTGCCTGATGGTTCTTTGGGATGTCAAAACAGAGTCATTAGCCTATGTTTTCTTAAGAGAAAGTATTATACTCTGATGTGGCAGTTTGAAGGAGTGTTTGCTTCTGAGCCTTCAGCTGAAGTTCTAGGCGAAGCTTTTTGTATGACACATGTTTAGTATTCTTAATAATTCAATAGGGAAGATGGTTTTACAATAACAGAAATACATTTGAAGGTATGTGCTTGTAAGGGGCTTTGATTTCACCCTGGTCTGTGTGGTCTAATTTCCTGGGACTGAAGACCTGGCTGTAAATAGGGATGTCAACACACATGTTAGTATATCTGTTAATTTCGCAACTCTGTAGTTTATTGCACAGTGCACCAACCCTCTCTGGTGGGAGCATGCTAGGGGCACCACTCATTTGGCGATTGCAACATTGTGCCCACCCTCTGTTCTCCCAAGTCATCCTGATGAGTAAGTGTCTCAATTTTGAACCGCAAAACCCCTTTTAGCATTGTTAACTATTATCACTGTTAGCTCTGTCAGCGCTGTTGGCAGTGTCACCATGGCTAGTGGTGCTAACGTAGTTAACAATGCTAAAGGGGGTTTGAAGCTCAAAATAAAGACGCTTACTCACCAGTGGTTAGTGGAGGGGGGGCGGTGGCCACCGTGTTTCTCGAGCAATGCTGTCCTGCCACTGGGATGGTGTTACTAAATGTGTGGCGCCACTAGCTCGCTCTCACCCAATCCAGGTGGTGTGCAGTGCTGAGCGGCCAAGGCTAACATACAGCGGAGACCAGGGGAAGGCCAGTGGGCCAAATGTTTCCACATGTTAACACTATGGATGTATTAAAAGACCTCGATACAGCGTTGGAGGCAAGACCCTGTTTATTCCTCTGAAAGCTGCTCAGGATCAACTGCCGTGTATGAAATTTCCCAGGTGATCGGCGCTGTTTCCGCATCATTGGACCCATAGAGTGAACGCACTGGAGACTTCCACTGGCCAAGCCGGCTACTTTCGGTTTAGCCCTCTGCTAACTTGAAAGGGGATAAAATAATTTAGTCTTGTGGTTCTACTAGACTTTTCAAATGTTATCAGACCAGATGGATCCAGTCCAGATAGTGAAGCAAGTAATTTCGAAGGGGTCGTAAAGCTAATTATCCACTGATTTACAGATGTCTCTTTCCCGAGTTAGTCTATTGGAAAAAGTCTTTCTGGGCCCCATGGCATCATGTGATGGGGTTAGAAGTTGTAATTCCATTTTTTGGGAGTCAGGTTAACTGGCTAGCTGCCAGCAAAGCCAACAGAAAATAAAATCGACAGCAAGACATTTACATCACAAAACATCAAGATTTCACTACCTCTAAATAGATAGCGTTTGAAGTGCAATGCTAAAGCTCACTAAGTCACAGGAGTGCCAGCGTAAAAGAAAAGGCCTCATGTATTTGGGTCATTTTGCGTTTCTTTTTCTTTAAAAATGAACCGTGTCATTATAAGTTAATGGTTGTCGGGCTGTTGAAAGCAAAATTAACCGAAACTGACATCCATTATGTTAATACTTAAATTGGATGCTACACATACAATTCAGCATAATACAGAGTAAAAACATCCGACTATTGACAGGTCCCGAATCTGTTAAACTGTATCCCACATTTGAATTTTGTGGCACAGGCCAATAAAACCACTAAAAGACTATTCATCCACTCCTTCCTGTCAAGGATTTTTAGCCTCATTAGCCATCTTAGCAAACGTATGGCTCTTAGAGGGTATTAGCTGCAGTATAGCTGCTTAACAAAAGCATTGGTACATGTGAGTCACTAATATATGCATCTGGGAGCCCTGTGTGTTTATGGTTAGGTAGACTGAGGAAACTTAGGGAAATATCAGTCATACCTCTCATGAATTATTGAAGAGAAAATGCAGGAAATAGCTTGTGGTTAATGGAGAATATGGTTCTCTTGCTACAGATGCCCTCAAAGACTCCTTTGTCGTTATATTTAAGTAGCTTAAAGGTTGTGTTGGGGAATGGAAATATCTTGAGATAGCTTTTGGTTATGGGCAGAAGCACAGCAATGCAAAACCTAGTTTGTTTGATGTGGCCCCTTGATTTTTACCTCATTCATAGTAGTTTTAAGTAATGTGACTTCCTTCAAGTAAACAACTCTTGAAATTGATTGTGAGTTTATTTTTGGACTGAGAGCACAGGAACTGTTTCACCCTCCTGCAGGGAATCAGTTTGTCGTAGTCCCAGAGGGAGCTCACTACCAATTCAATTACATCCACATTCCTTAAAGTGATTTGATTTCTTGGAAGCTGATTGCTGCTGCAGATAAGCCAGCTGGCATTTTTTTTCTCTACTTCCCTTTAGTGTAGCGCATTATGCTTTGAAACAGGTGGTTTTCATACCTATTGTGTCAGCAAACCTAAATTTTTGGGATGTTGCCCAGTTGGATGCCACCCCACTTACCCAGTGATCTCTGCTCCACCTGAGGTAACAGATTGAGTCTGTGTGGCAAGAGGTTGGCTATTTTTAAACCCTTGGACAGTTACATAACATCTGCATTATTTCTATGAATGGAAACTGAAGGAACATTGTCTCTTAATGAAGGGAAGGTGTCACATTAATGAGGTGCCCTCGGCACATCATTTCTCCTATGGCTTATTCTTAAAATTGTTTTGTCAGCATTATGGAACAAATCTAATTTCCATACACCAAGTATGTCAGTATTGTTTTTTTACATGTATGGTATTATGTTTTTATATATAGGGGAGATTTCTTTTTACCTACCTATGTCATATTTTAAGGTAGACGACCTACATGTGTGTCTGCTATTACAAACCACTCATAGTTTTTCAATAGAGAAAACTATTTCTGAGGAATTAAACCAAAAATGAACGCTGTCTGATGCTACAAATAAAGCGCATGTCGGTCTTAATTGTAACAGAAGCTAAAAAATGGCAATAAGCAAATAGTTTTCATGGAAAATCAACAATATTTCAGTCAATTAACTGTTTATATGTTGATTTATACTAAGCATGGGATCAGATAACTTAATGATATTATTAAAACCTTACCGAATGTTGCAGTTGGAATATTCATGTCCTTCCTTGTGGACCCCTACACAGTTAGATAATCTAATTGATGGAAGTTGTAAAGACACCATACAACCCTAATCTGATTTAGAATATAAGTAATGACATCTGACAGATCATAGACTGCGTGCGTTTTGGGGAGGCCATGTGAAATTGTGCACTGACCCCTGATAAGTCAAAAATGGAGCAACATTTTACGTCACTAAGCTTTTGAGTTTATGCTACAGTCACACAGTCCATTTATATTTGCAAGTTTTGTTGACAAAAACAGACGTACAAGTCATATGTATTCAATATTATATAGATTCAAGTTAAGTCGGCGGCGGCAGGGTGGTACAGTGGATAGCATTGTCTGCTTACAGGAAAAGGGTTCCTGGTTCAAACCCATGGTGGAGGCTTCAAACCCCAGGGTGTGTGGAGTTTGCATGTTCCTGTGTCCGTACTCTAGCTTCCTCCCACAGTCCAAAGACGTGCAGGTTAATTGGTGACTCTAAATTGCCTGTAGGTGTAAATGTGAGTGTGAATGGTTGTCTGTCTCTATGTGTCAGCCCTGTGATAGTCTGGTGACCTGTCCAGGGTGTACCTGCCTCTCGCCCAATGTCAGCTGGGATAAACGCTAGCCCCTCTTTGACCTCTAACAGGATAAGTGGTTACAGAAAATGAATGAATGAATGAAAGTTTAGCAATCAAACTGTGCTCACAAATGTAGGCAGTTGCAAAACATGTCACATGTGAGCTGCTGTATGCATTCATGCTACACTATCTAATGGAGAACAGATCCACAACACACAAACACAACTTTACCTTCAAAAAAATCCCCCTGGATCTTGATTTTTATTCAGTTTGTGTCAACTAGTTTTCCAGCCACTGTTTTCTGCAGAGTGGATGCATCCTGCTGATATTTCTCAGAGATGTTTGCTACTACACTGGCCACATGCAGACGTGATTACATCATGATGACATTTACATAGCATGAGAAAATGTGCATGTTAGAATGGTAACGCATCACATTTAAGGTGACTCCCCTACTGTGTGTAGAGGTGGTGACATAAAGTGTGATACTCTCTGTGGCCATGTGCTAATGGAAAGATTACAGTGTTCCGTCGCTGTGTTTATGGTCTTTTCTTGCTGCTGCTCTCAGTGTAAATCCCTGAGATGCTTTTGATGGTTTCCAGCTAAAAGTTTTGAGTAACCATTACATCCCCTTTCAACACCACTGACAGTGTCTGCTCGTTGTGGTTGCTCCCGTTCATTTGCTGCCATATAAACGTAGCCGTTAGTGTATCATCCATCATCTTTTAGTTAAATCCTCTTTTTCCTTTCATCGTTTACTGTTGTGCAAACTATGTGTCCACTCCAGGACTTAAACGTCTTTTTTGCAAAAGGAGAAGCTGTTCAACATAATTACTGATCTGCACCAGGGGAACAACAGAATGGTCCTGTTCACATTTTAAAAAGCAAAAAACAAAAACAAAGCATGTCGACCAGCTGGGAACAGTGACAGTGACTTGTCGTAGTGAGGTTGCCAATTTTGGTACCATTGTGCTCATAAAGAGATCCATACCAAAACCTGTTCACCAACTGTATCTGGCCACCCACGTCATGGCTGGAGACATGGCAAAAAAGTGCTGGGCGAATGGATACGCTGCTGTTTGTCACAAAATATTTAACTCCCTCTAACACCACAAACATGTCGATTTTTAACGTATTAAACAAGTGAGATACATCATGTTAACTAGTGAGCCTTAGGGGTGCTAGTAGGGAAAGTTTTGAACATTAGACTGAGCCAAGCTAGCTGTTTCCCCCTGATTTCAGTCTTTATGCTAAGCTAGGCTGAACACACACGACTTTGATAAAGATCTGCTCATTAATCTGTAAGAAAGAAAGAGAGTATTCTTTTCAAAATGCCAAAATGTTGAACTGTTAATTTAAGTGTCTTTGGTGTTTTTTTTGATTTGGTCTGTTCAACCATGATGACTACTGCTGCTTTCATCATCCACCCTGCTGTTCTTCTGTTAATAAACAAATTTCTGTTGCATCACTTCCAGTGCACCAAAGCACGTTTCTGAGTATAATTGGGACAGCATATGTAAACAGGGTATTTGTTATTCACTACTGTTTAAAAGAGAAAAGCAAAGTGGAAAAGAAAAAAATGCCCTGTCTCTGGAAGCAGACAGACCCATTATAGCATAGCATTGGCCCGGCTCAGACCAGGGTCCGGCAACAACACAGCTGTGCTCCACTGACTCTAATTTAATCGTTTAAGATTTCCTTCATTTTCAGGCTGGTTTTCTGGATTTGGAGCTAAATGTTGTCGTGTATTAATGATACTCGTTACCTGGAGAGGTTGGAAAAAGATATACATTTCTTCCCTGTTCCGAAACCAAAATCAAACCCTGAAAAGTGTAGGGTTAGCTAGCTAGCTACTGAAGATATAGCCTACTGAATGTATACACATGCTGCTTTTGCTTTTTAATGATTATAACAGTGAAACAAAGACCGACCCTGCTGTACAGGAACCAGTGAAGAGAAGCAGGGACACTTTGCTGATATTCAACCAGCTGTGTGTCATCGCAGTGTGCGCAGATGAACGGTGTGTGACTTCCCCCTGAGGTCCCAGACAGAGGGCAAAGCCAAACACACTCATCTACACACACTGTGATGCCACACAGCTGGTTCAACATCAGTGAAGTTTCCCTTTATATTCATTGTCTTGTGTGGCGATCAGCAGTGATGTGGTGGTTCACTTTTACACTGTGATCTGTAGCCTATAGTTCGGCTTTAGCTTCTAACTATCTTTGTCTTTTTAACCTGTTGTTGCTGCTGAGTCAGTTTGACATCCTGGATATATCCTTCAAACACAGACTGTAGACCCCTCTGTCTGCTTCTCTCTGGAATCACTGTTTCATTTTTCCAAAAATATGATAATATTTCATCAGGGAGTGCAGTTAGTTACAGTGTGGGCTCCATGCTAACTGCGACAGCTTGACAGGCCATTGCAAAGGCGAAGGGTCACTTTAGGATTTAAAATACAGGCGTCAATAAAAGCATTGGGGGGCACAGATTCTAGAAATGATTTTTAATGACATCTTAGTTGTGATAGTGAGTTAGTTTAAATCGCTTCAGTTTTGGCGAAGGAAAATCCTATTGTCAATTATCCCCCTAGTCATCGTCATACAATCCAATCACTAGTTGGCACAAGCCTAGAGATTAACACCATGCAAGTCAATTTAGGAACCTTTGTCCTGTGTTTGTTGTGTAATAAAGACCAAATGCCATAAAAGTCATGATCTTGATATACCAAATTTTGATTTTAAGACAGCGTGACAGGGGTGAAGATATTTCTGAAAGTGTCATTGCAGCAGCTGAAATCATTTCAAATAATTCAAAATAATTTGGACTTTAAAATGTTTTTTTGGTGCCTGCCAGCAGAAACCAAACACTGATTTATCTCACCTCTAGTTAGCGTGACACAAAGATGTCAACTGTGTTTTTTTAAAAACATAGGGTCAGGTCCAATGAGTCTCAGGGGTCACAGCTCTGCACTACCCCCTTTTGCTCTGCCGAGTGCAGATGGAGCTCGTCCTCCTCCATGTGAGGGCCAGATTGAGAGGGAACGGAGGCCACGGGGGTTAAGACTGTCTGACAGGCGCTAGTTTGTTCACGTGGCACAATGGATATGATTTCAGGCTGACGTCGGAATGGCCACTTGTATTTACACGGAGCAGGGCTGTGTGTTAATGTGTGTGTGTGCCACTGTTTTTACAAGTGTAGGTTTAGTGGACAGGGGCAGTTTGTGTTTGTACATATCTGTTCAGCTGCCAGCGCTAATTAGGATCCTGCTTGTATTATCACAAGCTCCTCTGTCAATAGACATATTTATATGACACTTAAACCCTCCATTACCTGCCTCTGTAAAACCAATGAGACTAAAACCGCTCTCTGTGTTGACTTTAACACATTTAGCATCACACTGAGCTCTTAATTGCGGCGGTAATAACGCCGGCACACTCATATCACATCAGTGTTAAAGATACAGTAAAGTGAGTATTGATTTAGGCAGAAAAATGATAATTGTCTTTTCCGGCTTTATAGCCACGAGTCGTAGATATCTCAATATGTCGGAGCAGTTAGAGTTCTTCCCCCGGGAGTGACCGTGTTGTATCTCTGTGGCTGGTCTCCATTAAATCTGAAGGAGGTGATGTTTAAAGCCAAAATAAGTGAGAGAGGCTCGGAGCGAGAGAACAGGAAGAACAGAGAGTTTGGACAGACGTGACAGTGCTCACTGCGGAACAGATGTGGCCTGTGATGTGATTTGACCTCACCCACACCTTGTCACTCTCCCAGCCTGGTTTGGGCGCTGTTTGTCATTGCTAACGGCTGTATTTTGCTAGCGTTGTGTCAAGGCTAGGGCCCGTCAGCGGATTGTTACTTCCCCCCAACTGCTCTGTCTGCACACAAATGTCATTTATCACAGCAAACGTTTGTGTCACAGTCGGGGATGAATTGTCTCGTCTCTGTTGTTCTCCCCGCTCCTTGCTAAACACTGTATCAATACTAGTTAGCTTCTGCCTGTGGTTTGACATTGTTAGCGTGGGTGTCACTCTGGGCAGCCGTGCTTTTTCACAAGTGTCGAATCAATACTGGTTAGCTGTGATTTGTATTTGGTGGCCTTTGTCTTGGTGTCAGGTGACAAGGGTTTATCATTTAAGCTCCTGACTGTGTGCTGGCTGCAGCTACAGCTAGCTGCGTGGAGGATATGCAGGGAGTGCCATCGTGAGGTATGAGGTTCAGTCCGGCTGTTTTATAATAAATGACTTTGTTTATCTATTCAGAAAGTTCAGATTTTACTTTCTCCCTGTTTTTCTCTGTTATTTTTTTGTGAGGAAACTCAGGGGAACACAGTTAGTACATTATGTTGATGCTTACAATCTCATGTGTATACTCCACCCACATGAAACATTGTAGTTTGAAGCTTGCACATGGGCAGATTATGAGACAATGGTTCCTATGAGCCACAGATACGTGAAAGGCACTATCACCTCTCCTGCAGAGGAGTAAGACTCACGGACTTGTGGTGATTTTGCCTCTTTTTCTGTTGTTGCTGTTATTTTTGTTGTTGTGTTGCAGTTGTTATGCATGGTTTTGTCATTTTGTTTCCCTTTGTGGTCATTTTGTATCTCTTTGCAGTCTTCTTGTGTCTCTTTGAGTTCATTATGTGTCTCTCTGAGTTCATTATGTGTCTCTGCAGTTATTTTGTGTCTCTATGAGTTCATTATGTGTCTCTCTGAGTTCATTATGTGTCTCTTTGAGTTCATTATGTATCTCTTTGCAGTTATTTTGTGTCTCTATGAGTTCATTATGTGTCTCTCTGAGTTCATTATGTGTCTCTTTGCAGTCATTTTGTGTCTCTCTGAGTTTATTTAGTGTCTCTTTGTAGTCATTTTTGTCTCTGAGTTTATGCAGTGTCTTTTTGTAGTCATTTGGTGTCTCTTTGCGGTCATTTTTTGTCTCTTTGTAGTCATTTTGTGTCTCTCTGAGTTTATTTAGTGTCTCTTTGTAGTCATTTTTGTCTCTGAGTTTATGCGGTGTCTTTTTGTAGTCATTTGGTGTCTCTTTGCGGTCATTTTTTGTCTCTTCGTAGTCATTTTGTGTCTCTCTGAGTTTATTTGGTGTCTCTTTGTCATCATTGTGTGTCTCAGGGTTTATTTTGTGTCTCTGTAGTCATTTTGTGTCTCTCTGAGTTTATTTAGTGTCTCTTTGTAGTCATTTTTGTCTCTGAGTTTATGCGGTGTCTTTTTGTAGTCATTTGGTGTCTCTTTGCAGTCATTTTTTGTCTCTTTGTAGTTATTTTGTGTCTCTCTGAGTTTATTTGGTGTCTCTTTGTCATCATTGTGTGTCTCAGGGTTTATTTTGTGTCTCTGTAGTCATTTTGCGTCTCTCTGAGTTTATTTGGTGTCTCTTTGTAGTCATTATGTGTCTCTTTGAGTTCGTGTTGTCTCTTTGTAGCCATTTTGTGTCTCTGAGTTTATTTGGTGTCTCTGTAGTCATTGTTTGTCTCTTTGAGTTCATTATGTGTCTCTTTGTAGTCTTTTTCTGTCTTCAAGTTCATTTTGTGTGTGTTATTTTGTGTCTCTTAGAGATCATTTTGGGTCTTTAATGGTAGTTTTTGTCTCTTTGTGGTTATTTTGTGTCTTGTTGAACTTATTTTTGGGGGGGTTGGTCACTTTTGTGTCTCTTTGTAGTTATTTTGTGTCTGAGTTTATTATGTGTGTGTTTATAGTTATTTTGTGTCTCTTAGACATCATTTTGTGTCTTTTTGGTCTTTGTTTTGACACTTTTTAGTTAATGTGTGTCTCTTTTGTGTCTTGTTGAGCTTATTTTTGTTTTTTTGGTCACTTTTGTGTCTCTTTGTAGTTATTTTGTGTCTCACTCTCTTTGTGGTTGTTTTGCCCCTTTTGCAGTTATTATGTGTCTCTTTGGGATACTTTTTAGTCTCTTCTTGGTCAATACCTGTACTTTGAGTGACATTTTGTAGATGAAGGCTTGGGGGGGCCCTGACACTTTGGACCCCTGTGCTTTGGCCCTGTAGGCCTGTTCAGTAATCAATCCATGAGCTTGCAGTGAAAGATGTCTCTGCTTCTCTATCTTCACCTATGCCCACTCTCTCAGCCTTGCTTTTTATTCTCTTTTCTCTCATATTCTTTAAAGACACACCCCCTGATGTTTTAACAGTGTCCCTCAGCACCACAGAGCCACAGGCTGTCTCCCTTCCTACGACTGATGTTTTCAGATTTTTTAAATCTTAAAAGCTAAAAACCCTTAAAAAAAGACATGCACATCCCAGTGTCCAATGGATTGGTCTGGATGCTAGAAATATGTGGCGGAGTAGAAACAGCTAGATCTGCACCAAGTAGCTCCTTTTAGAGGATTTTAATGCTCAGAAGTGAAGAAAGAGCCACTGGTTCAAGACGTTTGCAGCATTTTCATTAGTGTATCATCATCTCAAACTAAGAACCATTGTGTTTTTGTTATTTTAGATTGAGCCGTTTATATCGATTGGGTCCTCTTCAACATAGTCCGCTATGTTGTTCTACAGTAGCCCAAAACAGACAAGCCAAACACTGGCTCAAGACAGGGCCATTCACATTTTTTGTTTTCTTGTCAGCCACTGTAGTTCTCCTACACACTTGGCACACAGGAGAAGATTCAGTTGGTTCCAAACTGCAACCTCACCGCTGGATGCCACTAAATCTGAGTGAGTGATTTAGTAATTGTAGGGGTTGAAATACCAAGCAAACCAGGCCGCATGGAGACTCAACACTGCTGACAGTCCGTCAACAGTGAGCTTGAAGGGAATTGGGGGCACTATATCAAAAACAGGGAGTGCATCTTTAAAGTTTCAGCATCAGCTAGTTTGTGTAAGCTCCAAAGCAGCAGAAAGATCTATTATGTGAGGACGTTTCAGCAGACACTTCACTATTTCACTCCTTACAGTCTTCAGGTCGCTGGTCTTAGCCTGTTGATTGACTGTGGTTTTTAGGGGGGGATGTGCGGTGACGTCCGCAACAGGAACTTTCCTTTGAAAACACAATCTACTAAGTCCACAGAAAAACAAGATAGATGGCTAATAAGCCCCTCCAATCCAAACCTAGCAAGACAGACATCAGAGATGCCATTTTTCACCGTCCCTGGGCCCTCAATTGCGGAGTAATGGAGACGTTTGGGGTCAGAATTCTAGGAAAATTACCCACAGCAGCAAAGGGACAGAGAAAACACTGCTGGTTCGGCTGGTTTGTGGCGTCATCACCCAAACCTGAAAGGAATTAAGCATCTGTATGTGTGTGTGTGTGTGTTTGTACGGAGGGGGAGTGGGTTAGCATGGAGGGCCAAGAGTGGAGTTAATATCAATCAGATGTTGAGCGCTACATTGAGAGCAGCCGGGTGGGTAATAATCACGGTAGGGCGTTAGTGAGCGGGGTTTGACCCTGGCTGACCTGGGACCAGCCCGTATCCCTCCCTCTGGGGCCAACATCAATCCAGCAAAGCTCCCGAGGCTCTGGTGGATAGCGAGAGGGGATTTGGCTTTTATTATCTCACGTGAGTCAACGGAGAGGAGCTGTCGGCTTCACAACAGGAGCAGCGCTCGCCAGGATCATGAAGTATACAAATTTGGTCTCTTCAAAAGACGAGTTGATTGTTTAGGAAACCGCCCTATGTTCAGATTGTTAAATTTTGGACTTTTTCCATGGGTTTTGGATGTTTTTATAGATCCTAGAGGGATGAAACGAGATGCACTTGTTAGAGGCCATAAACCCTCAATTTGAGGGAAAACTAAACTTGAGGTTAGAAAGTTTTTTTTCAGAAACATTATCCATTTACCTTAACTCTGTTTGACTACATTTATACTTTATTCACACATTACTATACAATTTATAGTGCATACATAAAATATTTGATGTAGCGACAATGTTGAGTTCTGCAAAGCTGTCACAGCGGTACAGTGAGATGGGCTGTAGTTGAAGAAAGGTAATGAGTTAAAGAGAAATATGAAGATATTTTTTAAGGTGGGATAAATGGTCTTTTAACTACCAGCAAGTTCGTCTGCTTCTAGACCTCTGGACCTCTATCTGATAAAAGAACATGTACACAAGCCTTAGAGTATCTAACCAAGCGTCAATGCCAACTTAAAATACTTTCAATACTGTTGTTTGGAATTGTATTATTCCTCGACCACAGAGATTGGAAATGAAATGAAATGAAATGAAATTTTCTAACTAAGTTCGGGAGCAAAGACCACGTCTCAATCTCATGCACTTCTGCACTAAAAATATTTAAGCAAACCTTATCGGTTTCCCTCCACTTTGACTCCGTTCTCGCTTCCCTGGTTCCATTGCCCCCTCCTCACTTCAGCCGACACCGGACCGCCAGCAGATCCCCCCCCACCTTCTTTCCTTCCCTGTCCCTACATCCCCTCATCCCTCCATCCCATGACCCTCATCCCTCAACCCTCATCCCCATCATCCGTTATATGTAATAAACTAATTGCAATCTGTAGCTCTATTGACATGGTCTTTGTTTGTGAATAATACATTAATCACTGAAGCTCTAGGTGTAAATGTGCGCATTACTATGCAGTGTGTCTGGGATTGACAGTGAGATGAAGGCTTGTATGGGATGGAGAGTGGTGGGACAGGCTGGGAGTGAGTGATGTAACAAAACAAAGAAAATAAAGAGCAGATCAACCCACATTTGTGGAGTTTTATGAGGCGTTTTTTGGACCACAGTTTTGGGGACTCCCTGAGAGGAACTGCCAGCTGGGGAGCTTTCCTGAAAGCTACATACCGCCAAGAGCTTTTTCTGTGTGCAATCACACTGCAAACAGGAACGCTGAAGTGACGTAAGCCAACCTTGGCATATTTCGCTTTGATGAGTAAAAATCACGTTGTATATCCTCTGTCACATATATGCATAGTAAAGCCTGTTGACCCATTTGTCCATGTTCTCTTTCTTTTTTTGTTACGAGCTGCTGCTTGTGTTTTGTGTCTGTTGTTCGCAAGGCTAAAAGAATTTTAGAGAGGGCAGTCATATATATACTTATTTGACTTAACGTTTCTCTTGTGCTGAGAGGGTATTGAAGTAGGAGCTGAAATGTCCTTCAAAATGGCATAAGAACTACAATAGTCCCTAGTTCTTGCAGAGGGGACACATCAAAAGAGGTGTTCATAGAACTATGAATAAGTACCTCCAATCCGTAAATGCCTGTTGCCTTGAAGTTGACCCCTTTTTTTGACTAAAGGTTAATGCTACTTGCTGCAGCTTTAATAGGCGCCTAAAATCTACATTTTCACAAATAGAGAATCGTGAGATGATTTAGTTATGGTGTGTTTAACCTGCCTGCCCCTGTGGCAACTGGCTTGAACTTTGTTAAAAAAACAACCTCCCTTTTTGCTTGTTCATACAGCAAAAGTCCATATACATCTGCAGACATTTAACGGAGCTGAGATTCAGAGCATATCTATAATTGAGAGTCTGGGGCAGGATAGTCTCAACATAGAGGTAGCTAAACCGGCAGCTAGCAACTAACAGTGCTAACTCAATAAACAGTGCTTACAGTGGCAACAGTGACAACATTGTTACCATGGGGGAAGCGACGGATGGACGACAAGCCATCTAGATACACATTAACTGTTGTATTAGAGCAGTGCAAAGCAATGGGAATAAGCTAGCTAGTGGGATACACTCAAAGGGACTCACATGCACTAACGTCAATACGCAGCCAAACCAGCTACCAAAACAATTACAGAGAAGCTTGGATTACACACACAGAGGTAGTGTGACTTCTCTGCTCAGGATGCCATTACTCCCCTATATCTTTACATAGCAAATAGATGTTTGCTGCTGTATTAATGTTCTGAATGTTGCATACAGCTCCTTTAAGGGTATTCACCTACTTCTCTCATCTTGAAATGCCTGTAGGTTGAAAAGTTTTCCCTAATGTCCACAGATAACACAATGCTGGTGCAAAAATGTTCATTATGTATGCCAAAGCTCAGCAAAACTTTTAAACAAAATATAATAAAGTAAATAAATGATTATGGCCATTTCTTGTAGTCTTGAAAGAGACATTCCTTCTTGCGTTCAGTAGCCTGCCCTGCCCTGCTCCTGTTCCAGTTCCTTAATATCATTATGGCCTGTTTCTGGCTGTGTGCTGCAGTGCTGCAGCCCTAATGTAGCTCACTTCCAGGACAAGATGACAGCCAGACAATAAAATATTATCTTGGTCTCAAATCAAGCGTCATATATACCGAGGTAGCTTAATCTGCTGCTCCCCAGATCTCGGTCACCACCTCTTCTGTCCCTGTCTTTTCTGATGCATGGCGTTTAATTTCCTGGTTGGGGGCTGAGATGTTTTTTGAAGAAGGGGGGGTTGGGGAGTCAGGAATGACTTTAGAAGTGGCTGACGCCCATTTCAGACATTCCACGAGGTGCAGATAGAGGGATGGAAGAAATGGAGAATGATATGAAGAGATGGAGGAAAGGGGATCATAGGAAGGGTGGAGTGAGCATCTTGCAGTCAAAAGGAGGGAGGGTTTGGGTTGAGGCTGGTTGTAATATAACAGTTGCTTGCCCTCAGATACACTTCATACTCCTCAGCATGATGAAAACACTGAGCTCAATAACACAGGCCACGACATATCGTCCCCAGATCAGTCGGCCCGGACTTTGGATCCAGTTTATCTCTGCTGCTTCTTATTTTGTGTTCAGTAGATGTGAAAAAGGTGTGCTTTACCATACTGTTGCTTCTGCATGCTGTCAACTGAATAATCTCTCTTTCCTTCTCTCCTTCCTTCCTTCTCTTTGTCTCCAGTATGGATGTACGGCTTTACAGACAGCCCGAGGAAAGAGGCCTCAGGTAGACTTGTGTGTCTATGTCAACATGTTGAATATGCATGCTCTACTGTCACAGCGACACCCCAGCCGCATCCGCCTTTTGGTTTTCCCAGTTTATTTCTTTTCACACTTCAGCTTTCTCTCGACATCTGCTTTGCATGCGCTGTCATCAGCCTCTCCTCTCACCCATCTGCTCAAAGTCAGCCTCTCTCCTCTCTGCAGTCTATCCATCCATCTCCGCAGTTGGCCATCAGCAGCTGGGCACGTTGCCAGAGGGCCAGAGCGTGCACCTTGGGTCTGCATGTGGCAAAGCGCCTTAGCCTGAAATGAGGTGTCAAGTCTGGTTCTTTGCATTTGTCTGCGACATGGCTGTAGATCACTGCGTGTGACCTCATTCAGCTTTAGGTGTAAAGGAATGATGAGTTGAGGGGGACAAGATGAACCCTATTTGTCGCTATTGCAAATAAACATCCCGGGAAAGAACATGGTTTTCGTGCAGATATAAACACATTTTGACGCAAATACAATGACAGATTTCCCCATCTGGTGACCATTCAACCATCATTGTTTGAGACGTTTAACTGCAATTGAGGCATTGATGGAGAAAGACGCAGATATGTTGTTTCCCTCAATTAAAGCTATCAGTGTGTCAGTACGAGTTAGGATCAACAAAGACGAATCCCCTTTGAACTGACTTAGCGAAACTAAAACAATTACCATCCTTCAAGTGTATAGAACATGAAGAAAACCGCTCCCCTAATTTCAACAACAAATCTTGTGCAATAAAAGTTTTTGGAATATTGAAGCCATAATGTAACAGGTCTTCAGGAGTCATTTCTCAACAAGGCGTGGTTGCCATTACAACAGTATAAAGCATTTAAATAGCTGGATCTGTGCTGCTTTATTACCTCAGGCTGACTTTGATTGCTCCCTCCACATAGGCTCCTTGCGTTCTCCGCAGTATGTTCCTTTTCTTTATTTCTCCTCGCGGGAGAATGCTGAAGAAAGACAGGGATGAATGCCCAGCCTCACCCAGTGGGGAGGTGAGGTTATGAGCGTTCCCTGGTGTTCCCTGCCTGTTTATTTGAGTAACAACATGTAGAGATGCTTAATTGTGTTTTAAGCACTGCGCAAAAGCTTAGGCATACTTTTTAATTCTTCCAGGCTGCTTAAATACATGAGCGCACTGTAACCTGTTTCATTGTCATAAATATATTACAAGGACACTGTGAAGATACATGGATGCGCTCGTTCTTGTGAGCTGCACAGGACATGCAAGACTTCATCTAAGGGTTGATTGGGTCTTAGAAAGGAAGATCTTCTCTTAGATCTTAAAGGACAGTGGCATTGGATGTGCAGGATTTGCACATCTTAACTCTAACAATGCAATCCATGTTCAAGGTCCAATCCCATTTACAAAAGGACAAAGAGGCTGACGGTAGAGAATTCACCGTCTTAGATGCAGTCGTAAATGGGGAGATGGAGAGATTTGCTGACAAAGTATGCGACTTACTTTTCCTCTGAGCCAAAGTAATTATCTAGCATTCATGTTTTTGTTCATCAGAGGCTCCATGTGATTTCTGTTTTGTGTCACTGCTTGTGCTGACATGCCTTTTCCCTTCGTGTATGATGTATGCACTGATGCAGTCAGAGTCAAAGTTGGTCGATAGGTGTGTTAGCACATTCTTGTTTGACACTTAAGACCTGGGTTCACATCCAGACTCAGACCAACAATTAATGCCAGTTTTGTAGTTCGACATTATTTGCTTTCCTTCTGCAAACCACTGATATGTTACATGTACGTTAGTATGGAGCAGCTATATTGAAACTTGTTAGGTTATGGCACAAAAACTACTTGGTTGTGGGTAAAGCAGCAATATCTTGTTAAAAAACAACCGGTTTTTGTGCCACCATTGATGCTGGAAGAGCAGCAACACTGTCATGCTGTCAACAAATTGTAAATTATTCAATGTATTTTATTTTAACCCGGAGGTGCAGGAAGGGCTGGTCCTGTGGCTGCACCCGGGCCGTCTGGTCTGGCTGCGTGCTGGCTGCGGAGCTGGGGTCATCCTCCTCCTCTTCCTCCTGACAAGATGATCTTCAGTTTTACATTCTAAAAGCTTTTTTTTTTTACATATACATTTGTAGCCTACTTGTAGGGCTATAAGTTTACCTTTTCAGTTCACAGAAGCTGGTTATTGTTGTGTTTATGTCAAAATAAAGTTTATCAAACGTTTCCACATCTTTGATTTTGTGATTTACATGCCAAAATGATCACAATTCATTTGGGAAAGACAAGTTCATTTTACAGGCTATGCATCATCAGCCCGTGGAGGTCTGCTCGCAGTTCTGTATATTCGGACGCTGCAGCTTGGACCTCCCGGATTATGATGATCATTATTACTGCGATTAGATCATTCTGATTATTGACTGACCATTAAGACGTGTTTCTGATAAATACTGTAATGTGCACAATAATAACCTTTCACACTGTAAACATATTTTTATTTGTTATCTTTTGCATATGCGTGGCTGCTCTGTGTGTGTCTGAGCAGAGTGCACGCGTGTTGTGCACCCGCCTAGAGACGCATATTACTAACTTGTTTAACAGCGAAATACTGCACCGTTGACTTTAGACCAGGTTTTTGTTGGTCACTGGCGCATTTGCTTTTTACGTCATCTAATTAGCAACACGCCATGACTGCGCCTGATCACTCCTCATTTTTAGACGAACACGCCCAGAGAAGCGAAAGTTCATTTGCTAGTTAGACGACGAGGGCGCAGGGTGTGAAAATGACAACTGTGCCGGCATCTAAATAGCAATGACACTTGCAACATGGATTATGCGCCCTCTGCTGTCCACTTTAGACCATCTAAATAGGGCCCATAGTGTTTGATGGTCTCAAACAGTGGTCTGCAACTTGGCAAGTGTCTCGCTTAGGTGATTAATCCACCATCACCTCCACCTTAAGAGGACAAAGTTAGCTCATACACTGTGTTACCTTAGAAATGTAGATATGATACCGTGAAACTTGCAAATGTAACATATTTGTGGTTTGCAGAAATGCCATACAATGCCAACATTTCCTTCTGGCGATAGGGCTGCTTTAGGGGCCGTGCGTCTCTAACAGCCTGGAAAACGCAAGGTCAGGCTCTGGGTGCTACTCTTGTCTTGTGTCTTGTGCCAGCTTTCAAGAGTGCGGCAGCAGCCTATTGTCTGTGGGACAGATGTAAAGCTCTGAGTAGCTCTGCGCTAAAATGATTAACTTCTCCATATTTTTTAAAGGTTGTTTTTTCGGGCTTTTGCCTTTAATGTACAGGACAGAGTGAAACGGGGTGAGAGAGAGAGCAGGGGTGACATGCAGCAAATGGTTGCAAGCCGGACTCGACCCTGCAACCGCTGCAACGAGGCATCACCTCTGTACATGGGGCGCCGGCACTATCCACTACGCTACTGATGCCCCAACTTCGCCTCCATATTTATCACACACTGATATTTATGGAGGAAGGAAAAGATATCTGTTGGCTGTGATTGGTTGGTCCTTGTCACATGAGATACGGTGCGTGCTCCAAAAGTTGAACTCTGATAATCTCGTCGCGCTGTGAAAAAAAGGCGCTCTGGAATGCATGCGCACCACAATGGCGTCGCTCTTGTGTTTGAGCATGCCTGCCGCACATTTACATTAAAAACAATGAATCGTACACATGCCAAAAAAACGCGGCATGTGAGCAGTTATGGCCCCTTATAAGTTAGAGTGATTAAAAAGTTTGTGATTAAAAAATAAGATTCAACATATTTGTCTCACAAAATATTGAACTATTGCTTTAAGAGGTAACTACACTCCAAACTCCACTTTTTGAGTTAATAACTTATATTTGGTCACTTTCTGACTTGGCCCATTGGGTTTTGACCTGCCAAGGGAACACAGATGCTAATTAGCTTTAAGCCACAGTCTGGTACGGTGCAACAAATGGTGACATCTAGCCTGTGTTTAAAACTCCAAATGTTCCCTTTTAAATAAATAAATAAATAAACAGTCTGTCGTCTACCACCCCCCATCTAGCTTATGTTATTGCTTTGAGTCGTACAAGTAAAACAGTATGTGTTACTGGCTGATGTAGACATTAAAACTGTTGAATGTTAATGTTACATTTATGCATTAAAAATGCTGAGAAGTTTTGCATTTTTCAAGAGGCTGTGTTGAAGCTACAGTAAAAGGGAGGTGTGAAGTTGCTTGTTAACATCGATGATGTTGTCTCTACCCTTAACCATTCCATAACTGTACTGCAGCTGTAATGTGCCAATGATGTAAAAATAATTTATTTCTAAAAATGGCAATGAAAGTTCATGATCGCCATCAGTGAATCATCAGAATACTGTGGTTTGAATCCTCTGTTATTATTAAAGAAAAAAAAGAGGGAGTGATTCAGTGGGTCAAGAAACGGCGTTAGTGATGCTGATGTAAAAACTGTGGTACTCTTCAATGATAGGGCAAGTAGTCAAATATTAATAACAATGAAAACAATGACTGTACAGCCTACTCGTAATTTAAGGGCAATGGTGTAGGCTGGCAGTCTGAAAAGTAGTCGAGGCAACAATCCTTAATTAGTTCATGGATTACAAGTGTGTTTGACAAAAGGAAAATTTTGGTTTATTTCAACCCGTCTCCTATCGTCCTAAATTTGTTTCAAGTGACTAGTGACATAAAAACTACAGTTAGCATGTTAGCCGTTAGCCTAGATACAGCCGGGACGCATAGTAGCGTCAGACCTGTTAAAACGTAAGTGAACGGGCATACTTTAAGTGCAAAGTTAGGCCACTAAACAAGCTTTTTTTACATGTCGTTTTCAAAAAAAGAAGACACAATGATTAAAAAACAAATTTTGATAAAGAGTATGCTAAGCTAAAAAAGGTACATTTTAAAGTTGCTTTTGAAGGTATTTTCTTCTGGCAGACTAGTACCATAAACACCAAATGCCGCCTTCCTGTAGTACTTTGTCTTCACCAGGGAACAACTAACTAACTAAAGGCCACTGTCAGAGGACATGAGTGATCTCAAGGGAGTGTATACACTGAGAGCATGTCTGACAAGTTTTCAGGAGCTAATTCAGTGAGTGATTTGAACACCAACAACAGGGTCTTAAAATTTATTCTAGAATTAATAGGCAGCCAATGAAGGGACTTTAGGATTAGTGTGATGTGTGCTCTTCTTCTGGTCTTGGTCTTCATTATGTGTCTTTTGTTTTACATAAATAGATGTAATTCATCATCTATTTTTGGTCACGTAACTCCCAGATAGTTGTTCTTACTGTATAAGGGTTCTGTTCCTGATCATCAGGCCCACACACAATCCTCGCCCTCAGAATTCCAATGACACTTCAGCAGTTGTAAATGAACATTGTTTATCACATTACAAGCAAAAGGAACAACTTTGCATATTGTCAAAAAGAAAACTCCACAGATTCAGTTTGGGTCTGCTGATCACATCCCGAACAGACACACTGAGACGAAACAGGATGTGAAGTGTAATCTGTGTGGCTCATCTCTCTATGGCCAAACAAGTCACTGAGAGTGTTTGCAACTCAGGTTCAGATCCAACACGTGATCTCAGTAGATGAAACACTGAAACATTGAACACTGAAAAGGTTAAACATCACAGAGAAGGAGGGAGAGAGAAAACAGAGTGGCCTAACCCCAACTGAAATGCTTTCTTCTTTTGTTTCACATAAACATGGACCCAACCTCCTTCCCTGTTTCTCTCTCTCCGTCTCTCTAGTCCACTCATATGTTTCTATTTAAGGCCAGCAGTGCCGACTGCCATGATTGGTGTGTTCACCCCCCCTCCTGACTCGCCGTCCAACGGCTGGCTCCCAAAGGCAGTGGAGGGGAGGCCTTTCCTCTCAACCGCACTGTTGATTTTCCACAGGGAAACTTCACCATTCTTCCACTCATTCGCTCCCTAGTCTTCCCCTCCAAACATTAGAAGCTCCTCTATTTCTCCCTTTTTTTAAATTTACCTCTCTGTTTCTTTCTTTTTGGATCTTAAAGTTTGATTCAGGTCATGGATCCACTTTAGGCATGAGATGCAGCCCCTGCAAACATTTCCATCCTGTTCCCTCCTTTTGTTTTGAATCCTCTCGATGCTCCTCAGTCCTTTGCTGTGGGCCGGGGGTCGACTCAGCTATATGGCCAGACGTTTGGGACTATGCAGCCAAGTCGTGAGCTCGCGTTCTGATTGGTCAGGGAGGAACGGCGGCAGGGAGCGGGGGTTGGCCGATGGCGGCACACCGGGTGCACAGCGGCAGCAGTGTAGTTGGTTGCAGGGGGCGATCTCGGGGTGCCACGGCAGGCAGGTGGCTGACAGCCTGTTTCTTCCCCTCAGGGATTGACAGCTCGGAGCCCATGGTGCTGGAGCAGTACGTGGCCGTGGCCAACTACGAGAGGCAGGAGAACTCGGAGATCAACCTCAAGGCCGGCGAGACGGTGGACGTGATTGAGAAGAGTGAAAGTGGTGAGTGGACTCTTGTTTTTGTTTGTGTGCCAAGCATGTTTTTGTGGACCTGACAACCATCCACACACTGAGATCCATAACAGAACATTATTATTAACACATGTTGGGTGAAAAGCTGAAGAACTGCTGTTGTTAGAACTGCTTGACATTTGGTTTGTTTCTTCCTGTTTGTATCTCCGTCAGTCTGAGTACACATTAGTAGAATAAACATATTCAGAGAGGCATGCTCACTCAGCACCTCTCTGTCTCCCTCCTTTTCTAACCCCTTTGTCCGCAAGACTCCCCCACTCCAGCCTCCCTCCCACTCCTCTGTTTTCTCCCCTCTTCTCCCAATCTCCTGCTCTCCTAGCTGGGGCTTGGCACCACCTGGAGGTGCTGTTTGGCTGGCAGCAGTCAGTGTATGGAGAGAAGGCAGTGTTATGGCTGGAGGCCAGACTCTTGCTTTTCGCAACAGGAATGTCAAGTAAATTCAAAAGCCAGTCTTCAGCTCTCTAAAAATGAGAGTTGTGATGTTTGACTGGTTGAAGTGGGAGCAAAAGGTGTTGTGTTCACAAGCATGAACATCCAGCGCATTTACTGTGAACTACGGTGACGATATTTGGCTAACAATGCGGATCAAGAGAACACTGGTAGTATTTTCATCACCAAGAGATTCAGCACTTCACTTTTCACCTCGCCTCCCCCGATGGTGAAAACTCTGTTTAGCAATCCCAGAGCTGGATTTGATTTTTCCATGCAAGCAGTCACTGACAGCCAGCAGCTTGCACAACTCACGAGAACAAATACAGTGCATCCACTTCCTTTCTTTGCTCTTATCTATACACTTATTCCATGTTTGAATTAATTTTCTTCGAATTATCTTGGCCTCCACATCTTTGAGCGATCATGCGCCTTAATGAGTCAGTTTCGAACAGCTTGTCGTTTCGTCCTCTCCGTGCATGATTCACATAGCATTTGGTGCATTTCCAATTTGTCCTCTGTCAGCAGAAATGAGATAATTGTTAAATTAAGTTTTGACAGAGTAAAGAAGTTGCATGTGAAGTTCTGTCTTTTGTGATGTGGCTTTTGGTCACACGCAAAGAAGTCGATGTCTTCTCGAAATTGACTCCATGGATGAGGATGTCCTAATTTCCGGCCCTCCTCTTAGCTTTGTTTGTGAGGTTTTGAAATGTCAAGTTCCTGTTAACTCTTGACTTGAGAGGGGATTCATTTTCCCTCATGCAGCTTTGATCACCAGAAACTCTTGAGTGAGGTACATGCGTCATTGACTGTTTTGTTTAATGAATATTTATAATTGTGCCTAAGCCACACACTCATTTTCCCCTGTGATCCCATTTCTAAATATCTGGCCTGACAGCATCTGCTCACCAGACCCATCTGAGAGCTCCATTTTGAATGTTAATATTTAACATTAATCAATGCACTTACAGCAACATGAGCAACTCCTGAACTCAGAGGAACTTTTGCCCAAGAGGTGGATATGTGTGCTGTCGTCATTTACTGGGCCAAAGAAGTGGAGCAACAGCCATGATGATGATGATGATGACATCACTCGGAGGCTATGCCAAGACAAACACATCTGAGAGCTAGTATAATATCCCACAGCCCCCTTCCCGCTTCCAAGGCTTTACTGCAGCCTCCTGTTCTGCGCGTGCTTATTTTCTTTGACGTTTTCACTGTAGAGACACTGACAGTCCGGCTGTTAATTAGAGCTTATTTTCTTAAACGTCTCCGTCATCACTTGCCATCGTTGAACCGTGGTGTCTTTTAATCATCTCCAAGTAAGACTGAAATCCATATTTTTACCTCCTTTTCGCTTCAAATGCTGATTTGTTTCTTTCACACATTGTTCACAAATGCTATCATGCATTAAAATGCTGTTCCTCATCCCAGCACGGAATATTTTAACCAGTTTTTAGGTGTCTGCAGGCTTGACCTCATATATTTATGGGTTCAGCTCCAGAGTCAGACGTTGTTGTTTTGCCTCTGTGAGAATTCATTGACCTTGGAAGACTAGACCCGGCTGCTTCACTGTTCAGTGTCAAGAAGACCCATTGTCACAGTAAAAACTGATACAGTTATAAGCTGTGTGTAAGACTGAGGTTGGTGTGTGTGTATGGTTGACTTTCTGTGGGTGGTTATGCCCCTGCATGTTTGACTTCTGTGCCTTTGTATCCTAGCACAACTTACTAGCAATTTAGGAACTGCTATCTAGTAAAGTGAGATTTATGAAGCACCAAGTGGGTGGGGGTTGGACAGGCCGGAATCATCCCTGAAAGAGGAGTGGAGGCCTCGTCTGGGCCACTGTCCTGGTTTTCTCCCCCTGGTTCCTCCTTGGACATGGGAACTGTTGAGCATCTGTAGAGAGGAATGTCCCAGCTGGAGAAAATAAATCTGCATATGTGACCAGTTAAATGATATGTTGTGTTTGACTAACCTGTGTCAGATACACTTGATGAGAATTCTGAGAAGCCTCTTGGAAGGAGTAGTACTTAGAAATACTAGAAGGCTAAGATTCAGGTTTCTAAAAGCATGTTTATTTTTCTTCTCTGTGATTGATAATTTACCTGATGAAATCCAGATTGTTCTGTTTTGGTCAATCTTACGCATGACGCAGAGCAGGCAGATGAAAACAAGAGTCTACAGCCATGCTAACAACTCTGTGAGGATGTACTCAGGCACAGCATACTGACATTAGCTGATTGCTAACATCAGTTTACTAACATGCTCAGAAGAAATGCACATGTTGAATGTTTCTTTAAACCATGGATATGTTACATTTGTACAACAATTTGTCGCTGATACATTGAAATTCTGTGTTCTTGTGAGGTGTAGTTAGGTTTAGACACAGAAACCACTTGGTTTGGTTAGGAAGAGATTATGTTTTTGGCTTAAACGCCCACATTTGATTGCACAATAGCTCCTGGAAAGGCAGGGATGGGTTGTTGAAATACTTCAAGGTTTGGTGGCTCAAACGCTGCTGTGATGTGCAGCTGAAAAACACTCAGGGTGACGCCAAAAACACTGGTGAGAATGCCTTTAAGGGCTGACAAAAGACAACCGGTGTTGTTGTTTGTTGGTTTCAACAGTAGTTTTGAAGCTTTGTAGGTGTCTCGCCTATGTGACATGCCATTCAGCATCCCACTGTGTAAATGTAACATAGTTGTGGTTTGCAGAAATGTATAATGTGAACATTTTCGTCTGGCGACTGGGCTGTGCTCACAATGACGATGCTAAGATGCTAGTGCGAAGCAGGTTTAAAGATCACCCGGCTCACCAGCTTGGTGTAGCGTGTTAGAATGCTAACACATGCTAATGACACTTCACAAGAAGTACAGCTGATTCTGATAGGAATGCCAATAGTTTTGCAAGTTATTAGTCATAAACCAAAGTATTGGACAAGTTTAAATTTAGACCAGGTGATCCATCCAACAGACTATTGACAATAACATCCAGGGATCACCTGATTCTGATAGGAATGCCAATTGTTTTGCAAGTTATTAGTCATAAACTAAAGTATTAGACAAGTTTAAATTTAGACCAGGTGATCCATCCAACAGACTATTGACAATAACATCCAGGGATCACCTAGGTTATGTCATTAGGGTTAATCCTCCCCATCATAAAAGCCTTTGTGCCAATCCATCATTTAGTTTTTGAAATATTTCACTGTATAAGTGAACACTTTGACCTGCTGGTGATGCTTGAAAAAGGACAAAGGATCAAAAAAATAATTTGGATTCATGTTTTGGGGACTCTGGATATCTGTTTAAAATTTCAAGGCAAACAATCCAGCACACGTTGAGACATTTCACTTAAAACCACAAATGTCAACCTTGTCAAGGCAGTAGAGAAAATGTCATGAGATCACCAAAGTCATTGAGATTCACCAGGATAAATACAGTTTCATCTTGTCTCATCTTATCTCTTCTCGTCTCGTCTCGTCTCATCTTTGGATTTATCCTCTGAGGACAATGGGTACCTGTAACAAATCACTATCATCCCTAGAGACACTGTCTATACACTATCCCTAAAAATGACTTCCTGCCATGTAGAGCTCTTTGTGAGTCTACAGGTTTATCAGATTTTGGTTGAATTGGATCTGTTTGGAAAGGCCCTGACTTTTCTCAGATCCCTTTTAGGTCATGTCTCTTTAGCTTCACTTCAACCAACCAGCCCAGGTCAAGTTCAATTTGTCACACATTAGAATGGTTATTTTTGCATTTCCATTGTCAAAAGTTGCGGATGGTATTAATATAACAACTCCGTTATATCCCAATTTTTTGTAATCGCAACGTTGAAGTACCTAGCACAGACACTGTTGGTTTGCTGACACCGAAGCTGCTCCATAGTATTTTCCTGGTGCTTGCAGCCATTTCTCAAACAAAGCTTGTCTCCTTCTTGTAATAGACAGCCACTTACGGAGAAGAATGTACATGAAACGTCTGATGTTCTCCATTGTGTATGTTACACAGTTATTAACATCCAGTAACAACCTCGCCTACATTTAAGAGTGCTACCTGCAGTGGAAACATGGAACAGATCCAGGGCTTAGGTACATGTTTGTATGAGTTATGGTCTCTAAGGACACTATACACAGAGTGTTTGTTTCAGTTATTAATTTGTACACTTGTTTTGGGTTTGTGTACAAGTTTGTTTGATTGAGGGACCTTTGTTGCATGTAATTTCTCCCTTCATTTTCTTTTTGTGCTCTGCTGTCTACTGCCTGGTAAAGGCACAAACAAATACTTGATGTTGTGTAGAATGCATGTCTTCATGAGCACTAACCCTACGGATATTTTTTTCTTTACTTTCTGGTATCACCTCAGAGGATGAATTGAAAGTTCAAGTGACTACCCTTCCACTTTGTGGCCACAGTGACAGAGGGGGGGGATAAATGTGGGGGAAAAATACCCTTTTTTTCCTTGTTTCATCAGCCGAGACTAATGGATCTGCCAGGAGGACCTTGACGCTAAACTGCAAACAGGATCCTTTGGGTTACTGTACCGCCCAAGCCACAGCACCAGCCGGAGAAGCCATTTGCCCAAATATCTTGGCCCTTTTCGCTGCCAAGTTTCAGGGGCATTTTGTCACAGTTGATTTAAAGAGATTAGACAGATTGGCTTACCTCACTCTGGACTTCACTCTGCACCTCTCCTGTAGTCTGACCTCCTGCTGTGTTGTCAGATTATACTAAGCCTCTATTTTGGAAAATGATAACAGTTGTGTTTCTGTGGACTTCAGTCAGAAATTGCTATGGTGTACATGGAAACATCAAAGACATCTCTCGGTTATGTGGCATTGCTTGTCAGCAAGCACTGTGCTGTTTGAGACAGAATCAGTGCCAGGAGTTTTGGCAACACTTTCCCACCACACCTTTCTCAGTGCCCAGGAGATCTGGTGAGGCTGGCAGCACTCAGTCTAACCCATAACGCCTTTCCAACGGTTTGTCCTCAGTGCTATGCTTGGGCTGGCTCGAGACTGTTCCCAGTGGGGATCAGTTTCATAAGGAAAAAGCCTTGAGCTAAAATTTAATATCAGAACATCACATTGCATTTAGTCATTTGCACTACAAGCTCCAGTTAGCTTTGGGAAAGCCTAACCTTAAGGCTATGAAATTATTACAGCATTTGTAGTGGCTGGAAAATGAAGAAATCCCTCTGAATTAAAGCATTGATGAGTTCACTTTTTCTATATTATTACCAATATGTTGGACTACCTGCCCCTTAAGGCTCTACCCCTTGTGTTGGTAGCAGCAGTTGTGAGAAGAAAATGTCGCAACTTTAGGTTTCTGCAAACCCCAGATACGTTACATTTGTAGGTTTCATACGTAGCATATCAACTTTTCTAAAGCAACGTATTATATGAGCTCAGTTTGTCATTGGGAGAGTGGAGAGGATGGTGGAGGGCTTGACACCAAGGCGAGATGCTGACCTAAGCTGCACAACACTGTTTCAGATCAACAAATGAAAAAAACAGTAGTTTTTATAAGGACCTGTCGCTGCGTTTCCAGCTGGGACAGTGCCACAAAATGTGGGTGATTTTTAGTGACACATCACTGTTCTTCCATCGAGGATAGTGCCACTAAAACGTCTTTTTTTTAAACAAGTCATTGCTGCATTTCGAGCGGCTTTATAGCCGTATTATTTTAAGCTGAAACATGACCTTTTTCTAACCATAACCAAGTGTTTTTTGTGCCCAAACCATACTAGATGTTGACCCCAGCATTGTTGAAATGTAAGGAAACTTAATATTTTTAATTTATAATATCATATAAAAGTAATGTACTTGTGGTTTGCAGTTAGTACAATGCCAACATTTATTATGGTGATTTGGTCATACGAAAATGTAGCCTGAAAGCTTACACATGCTGTTTGAAGTATTTTGTTATTGCCCTGAGCATTATCATTCACTAATAATGCCGATTATATGTTGATAGACCAAACAAGAAATCAACATGTTCAATTTATTATGGTATAAAATGGAAAAATAAACACCACCTATCCATGACACAACTACTTGTTCCAGAACTACACTAATAGCATATTGAGAATACAACATATACCATAAATACATCCAATAATGTTGCCCAAAGCTATGAATTACATATATTTGGTTTATGGAACCATTGTAAAATAAATCTCAAACACTAAACCTGGACTGCCAAATACTAAAATGATCAAAGTGCCGAAATGTGTAAGCATCATTTCCATTTTAAAGTTTTCTCTGGAAGGAGCTTTAAAAGGTTTTGCATAGAAACTAGCTTGACATTCCTTCGCCTTAGGCTGTCAAATGTATCCTGTGTGTTTAATCAAGGTGCACTGAGGGCTATCTTAAATGATGTTCCGGATCAGAGGAGGCTGCTTTGGACAGAGTTCACATGGGAGGCCGGAGGCAGTCATTAGCATTGCCTCCAGGCTATAAAACAGACAGCCAGCATCAATCAGGGTGGTACGTCTTGAGCGAGGAGATGGCCCAGTATCATTCTCACACCGCCCTGGCTTAGCTGTGTTAGCTGGCTTCACCCTCAGGCAGTAAAACAGTTCAAAACTGCTTCAGTGACTTCACTTAGAGTTGAGCTCAGACAATCTGGGGATTGCAGAGGCTCAGGGGAGTCTCCTTTAAGCCGACCAGGAAAGAAAAAAAGCAGCATGTTTTAACAAGCATAGTAAAGAGGTGTGTACAGATACAGAAAAAAACCTGATATTTCTGTCTTCCTTAATGAGCATGATGATAGTTTCAGCACAGAGGGGTGTGTGACTGTCAGAGGAGGATATTTTAGCTACAGGGTGGCAGCACATGTGAGGAAACACACATACGCCATATGGATGATGAGGTTTAGCCTGACCACACTGAACGTGATGTGTAGCCAACACTGCTTATTGAAAGCCCCACTGCTGGCTATCCCCTTTCACTTGTAACAAGTCTGGCTCAGTAACAAGACCCCTGCGTTTCATGAAAACTTCAACCAGGTAACATGAGCTTCAAACTGGGATGTAATGCTTCAATCTTACAGTGTCAATAAAGACCAGAACCTTGAAATCGGCACTGACTTTCTAGGAAGAAACAGCATGGAAGGGGCTGGGTGCCCCCTCATATATCCTATTTTTAACTTAAGAGGAGCTTTGAAGTGTCTTAAGGTTGTGCACCCAAAAATTCAATCTTCTGACTCTATCTCATTCTTATAGGATTCAGAGCTGTTGTTTCTTCATGATGAATGGGAGTTAAAGTGGATTCTAATAGTGACAGTTTTCCACAGCAAAAAAAAGTTTCACCATATTCAAACTTGTCATAAAGTCTTGAAGTGTGTGGAGGCGTTTATTCCCCATTGTAAGTTGACATTTAAAGGTTATCTGGATAACCTTAACATTTCTCAACACAGGAGGAAGCATGGGGTCTCCTGGGTAATTTGACCATACTATAGTTAAGGGGTGCTAAGTTTTAAATATTTCCCTGACTCACGGTTAATAAATTAATTTGGCAATCAAGAAAATCAACTAAAAAAAAGAAATGCACACTGCCGTGAATACCCATTTCCAACTTAACAATGGCATGCGACATAAAGAAAAAGTACACGTTAAAAAAGAGTTTATCGTCCATGCACATTGATGAATCAAACGTGAGTATCTTACAGCCACTACTGCATCTTCTCAAGAACTATTAGTTGAAATGGGAGACTCAGTTGACTTGTCTAGAGCTGCACCCGACTCGGAATTATGTCAGTCGAATCGGATTCTGACATTTAATACAAATATTCGACAATTCGGCTTTTTCTGTTCATAGAAAGTTTTAAACAGGACTCAGCGGGCGGTTCAGTGTGACAGTAGCATTCACGAAATATAGTAAACAAGCTAATGGCACTAACGACGTATCGGAAATGTGCAACAACATTTTTTGTCGACACTGGATATCAAACAATAGCCAGAGCCAGGTCGTGTTAGGTATCTTTGAGCTGTAAATTCACTACTTCTAAGCAAAGGGGAAAAGATACTGTTGTCTTGGAGCCTTACTGTGTAGATTCTCTCCTCCACCATGCCGCTGCATCACGTCTGCAGCTGTCTGTACCAAAGAGTAGCATGAAAGTCAAGAGCGCTCACTCTGCAGCATAATCCAGGGACCGATATCTCCCCAGAACTACATTGCACAGAGCACTGACGACTGCTCGATTTGAAACAATCTCAGTCGACTGAGGGGTCTCCGACTTAAGATTCGAATCTCCGAACTTCAAGGAGCAGCCCTAGACTTGACTTTCCTTCTTACTTTTTTAATGCACAAAGGCTTGGGCATTTGACTTTTTGTCAAAGCACCAGGTATTTCCCAACACGGTTGCTCATCTTGAGCACTGATGATTTAACTTGACCTATACAGTCCTTGGAAGTGCTCCAGCTGCAAGTCATCTGGTATTTGCAATGCAGACAATGAACACGAGTTTGCCTTGGGAAGCCTGAACGCTTGGAATAACATCTTCCATTGAACTTACAGACTTTGTGTGGAGTATCAATATGAGGGATTTCTTCAACAGTGATGCCCCCAATAGATGGACGGGGGTCTACAGCCACTCTCATACAGTCTATGAAATGCAAAACCAAAGTATATCAGTATGTGATTCCTTAACATACTTTTCAAGGAGCATATCAACAGCATAAAAGAATCCCAGTTATGGCTTTGGTTTTTGGTGTGCCACCACCATCTGGCCACCCCTATGAAGGATGTCTGGGGTGACACTGTTCTGCTGACTCATCTATTTGCATAGAGTACTTTTCTGATGAGTTATTATGTGACATTTACGATCTTAAGAGAGGGTAAAAAGTGCCACACAACTTTATTATTAAAAAAAAGTATCAGCTATTTACAGTGTATCTGGTCTTGGATTTCAATTGGGATTCAGTAACTCACTATGATTTTATGTCCGCTGCATGAATCAAAAGCATATTTTTAACTGATGATGAGGAGCATCTGTGCCAGGAAAACGTTATTGCACTGTAATCCTGTTAATGGAGCTGGTGCGGTCGATGTTAAAAATAATACTGTGGCTGATTTCACAGCTGGTTTTAGACAGCATCAATTGTTGTGCTGCTATTTTAGCCATACTCTTTGAATCTCCCCTTCTGCTTACTCTGCAGAAAGATAAGAAGGCGATTCAATATGTCGCACAGAAAAGCAGCTCTGCGTTCCATTGCTCGCTGCTCTCCAGGGGATCTGTTCCTAATTAGACGCTGGGAGGGCGACACAAGAATGACAGTGACCTCGTGGATCCCCCCCTTGAATGACACATTTCTAACACATCATTGTCAAAGCTATCTGCTGACCCTCCTGACGACCCCCCCCAAAACAAAGGAAACAAAAGGAAAGTGTGCGATGTTGTTTTTGGATGAGGAATTAGTATGGAATACTACTTTGAAGCCCCTGCCAAACATCTGCTGGCTCTCTCTCTCCTGTCTGTTTTTTCTGACTTTCCCTACACCACTCTTGTAATCTCTGTCTCCCCCTCAATATTTTGCTTTCTTTCTCACCTCTTTCCTTTTTTTGGCTCTTTTTTTTTTTTGGATCCTGCGTCACTTCATGCATCTACGTCTCCCTAGAGGCCCAGGCCTGTGACGGTCAATGATAATCTTGCTCCGCTCAGTTACTGTTACCGCTGTATTCACCGTGACCTCCACTTTCCCTCCGCGGGAGAAAGCAGCCAATTATGTCTGCCAAGACACGGTGTAGCTAGAAACTCCAATTAGAGCCCAACACTGTAAGAAATGTCAATTACAGCCCTTCTACTGTTTTACATATTTTGTGCTGTGTGTGTGTGTGTGTGTGTGTGTGTGTGTGTGTGTGTGTGTGTGTGTGTGTGTGTGCTAATGTGGGAGACAGCAGGTGCTGCTGCATAACCTTTTTGAGTATTAGTCATCAGTTGTTGAGCGCCTCATAAATCCTCCAGCATAGTTGGGTCTGTTATGTCAGACAAACTAGTGAGAGCGTGTAGATCAATTTAGAAAGAACAATAACACGATTGTTGGACCTGTTCTATTGTAGTGTGTGCTTTAGGTAAAGAAGTAGGCCGGGATCCACTTCACAGAGCACCTGGACAATAAAAAGACCTGACACCTAACAGGAAATGAGCACTCGTGTTCTCATCCCACCCAATACTATGCTTTATAGCTCAGGTTCAAGTCAAGAGGACTCTAGGATTGCTTTGCTCATCGATGTGACTCACACAAACACACACACGCACTCACACACGGAGCAGACCAGCCACCAATAACAAGGTATGATGATTTCAACCTGTTAAAATAATAGTCCACCCCTGCATTCTGCTGTATATACAGATGGCTCTACAGTATGCACTTCATTACCTGAACACCTTTTATTCATCCTACTCTCCATTTTCACAGCTGCCACTGCTGCTGCTGCTGCTGAGCCCACCCACCCCACCAACTGGCTTTGGCCAGCGTGACTCTTGTTTTTCCTTGCCAGGTCATGTACGTGAACATGTGCAATTATTTGTCATGTTTCAGTGGAAATGTGATATGTTTTCTTCTATTATAGTTGGTCTTTGATCACAACTTCAGCCTCCTTTAGGGTGAATTCAGGCTGTTTTTGAAGCCAAATTGAACTCAAGAATATCATAACACATTTGTTTTTCATCCATATGTTGGAAGTGCGTGTGCAGAGTGAGCAACATGTTAGCAATTTTGTTTTTCTTCCAGCAAAGACTGGAAATACCCTTGTAAACATTGTCCTGAGGCTAAAAAGCAGTGTTTATGGATGTTAAAATTAGATTGGTACATCCCCTTTGGAGCATGATCGTGGAACCAAGATCAGGGTAATGTAACTTTCAGATGATGAGATAAACCTGAGAATGGTGCTATAGGAAATGGTTGATCCTCTGGCCTTATGTTGTTGCTATGGGAAAAGTCCCAATGTCACCATTTAATGACAATGGCAAGATCTGGTAGCTTTTCTTCTTCTGCTTGGTGAATTGCAAATGGGCGGAGCATTATCGCCAACATTTGACAAATGATTTTCACTCACCAAAATATATGCTTGCTATATCTGCTTGTTTGCTCACTTGACTTCTTCTGTGTTTATTATGCATTAAATATGAATGCTATTTTACGGCATGTTCCTATATTTGTGAATGTCCAGCCCATTCTCGTTAAGAAGTTGTCGAATACTGCCGCTTTGTCAGTATTTTTGCCATTAGATGCCTTACACCAAAAGCCACTTTTTGTGGCGGTATGATACACAGTCAGGCGGTGTCAGTATGCCATGTGGCTTGAAGTAACCTTTCATGGTGTTAGAATAACTGCTGGTCAGCTGGACGGTGTGGGGTTGAAATGCTGGTGATAACAACACAATAGAAGGAGCTGGAAAGTCCCTTTAGGGCAGGTGGGAGCAGTGGTGGATGGGTCAAACAAACCCTGGACTTTCACCCAGAAGCCTGGTATTCATCTCCCGTGTGATTGTAAAGCCAAGCCATGATTTTTTTTTTTTGTTTGTTTGTTTTTCCTAAAACTAACCACATGTTTTTGTTGCCTAAACACATGCTTTTGTTGATGTCCCAGCGTTGGTAGTGGCATCCTGAAACATCAACAGCAGAAGCATTAAGATACCAGTCGTGTAATATGTAGACGTGAGAGGCCACTGACAAAGCGGCAACATGTGAAGAAAGTCCGTGGCTGAGACTGGCTGGCTCTGTCACCATCTGATTTATGAAGTTAATGATGTTTGCTGCATTTCGCGAATATTTACGTCTGACCACAAATCTAATGCTAAAAGTAAAGATAACAATTTAGCATGCATAAATGCCAAATGTAACTTGCGTCCATAGATTGTATAGGTTACGCCACAACTGCTACAATCAACAAGGTGAAGCCAAACACAGAGCACAGACTCAGAAACAAAGTGGTTAAAAGGGGGTTTTATGGCCAGGATAATGAATGTGGCAGTAGGGAAAAATCCAGGGGTTTTTAGGATGAGGAGAGTGGGTTGATGGCAGGGAAGCAAACTAGGTTGTAGGGGTTTGGCTGGCTGGAAGTATGGCAGAAGAACAAACAAGTGGGCAGGCATGCGGTGATCCACAGAGGTAGACTCAACGATCTGGCAAGGAGTGGAGTGGAGAGCTGGTGTTTTAGAGGCCGTTTACACGTTGCCGGCTATGTTCATAAACGGACATTTCACCATCTCCGTTTTCAAAAAGATCTTCGTTTACACTTACCTGTGTATATATACACAAGAGCACGCCAAACCTGTAGGTGGCAGTGTAACGAGAAGCTCAAGCCTTCCATGTATCCACTGTCACCATAGCAACATTGGTCGCACTTTTGACACAGGCGCAAGTTACGGCGAATACTGTGACGTGGGCTGCCTATAACTCCGTTTATCTCCGTTTATCTCAGTTTACATGCAAACGCGCAACCGGAGTTTTCCAAAATCTCCACTCTGGCTGGAGTTTTTGGAAAGACTTGTTTTCAGAGGAGAAATCTCCGTTTGCGTGTAAACGAAGGGCACAAACGAAGGAAGATGTCTCCGTTTATCAAAATCACCGTGTACGTGTAAACGGCCTCTTATATTGCAGGGTTGATTAATGCATGGTTCTCAGGTGAGCAGCAGGGAGCAGGTGAGCTGAATGAGGGTAATCAGGAACCCAGGAGAGTGAGGGAGTTGCCACGCCCACAGCAAGGACACACAGAGAGACAGGAGACAGGGAGGGGGAAACAGAGGACAAGAAAAACACAGGGAAACTAGTGACACAGCCAGGGTCGTGACAACAACACATGTAACGTCAGTGCCTTATGAAAAAGTGTGCCACTATTAGCAAGCTAGCAAGCTACGATTAGCATTTGCATTATTGTTTGCGTTACTAAATCATTACAGAACTGACTCAATAAGCAAACTAATGGCTTACAGTATGTCTGACAACAGTATAGTGGCAGTGAAAAATACACATGTATATTTGTACGATGCTTTGGTGTTCACATTTCACAAGTTTGAAATGTGTTTGTGGTCCCCCCTTTTCCTTCATATCGGCAGCACGGCGACCATTTAGGGTTAGGAGTGTCCAACGTTCCACACTCAACATTTTGACTGTTATGAGGGCACCATCCGGGTTCTCCTAGTGTATTGCATAGTTCTCAGTTTGAACACACTGAGGCACTCAAAATAGCAAATACACCTACAGAAGTATCCGATTTAAGACGTAGCATAAGATTGATCCTTTGGGTGGATGCCTGTGGTGTTCTGTGTCTAATTTTTGGTGGTTGTTTGGATATCTTGGTCTCGAATTAGGGAGAGAAAGAAAAATGGTGCAACAAACCATGCGACTGAACCGTATCACCATCCTTACCCAAAGTTCAGACTGAAAACAGATTTGTTTTGAAAAAACACAAAACATTGAGTTGCTTTGGGCATGTTGCTCCATCAAATCAAACAGTCCAGGGATGCACATCTGAGTAGTCGATCCATGAGTTATCAGATGCCAAAAAACATGACATAAACAGTAGATTTACCTCATTATGTTACAAAGTGTTGATGATGTACTGTGCTGCAGCAAAAGTTGAGTCAGGGTCAAGGTTTAGTTTAACCAGTTCTCTTTGTTTGCACCCCAACTCAATGCCGTAGTCTTAATGTGCTTTTCATCAGCTTCTTTAATACCACTCTGAAGACTGCCTCAACGGGTCAGTATGCTTCGAAGTAAGTGCTTGTCAGATTCTGAAGCTTATCCAGACCATGAAGCATTTCCACGAACAGGACAAAAAAGGTTACTGTACATTGTCAATCTCTTTGCAAGTGAGCATATTCTCTCTTACAGTAATTCGGCCCACCACACCCTCACTGAAACTCACCGGTCAGTCTCTGCATCATTCCATGCATATGCTGAGCCAAGTTATGCTTTGCCTTAATTGACTCTGAGTAATTTCTCTCCATCTGGCTACCAATCTTTGGCCCAGATCTTCTCCTACGGGACAGACTTTCTGTGAAAACTGTAATCTGACTACAGGCTTCCCACACATGAGGGTCAGCCCACTTCTCTCAGGGCCCAGGTTTGCCATGCTGCCAACTGGCTTTTACAGCGAGAGAGTTGACTGCTTCTCTATCTCTCTCGGTCAGTCTCTTATGCCCACATCTGCATTTCAATTTTGTTTTTCTTACCCTGTGTCTCCAGTCTGTCCGACCCTCTGTGAGAGTAGTGTGTGTGTGTGTGTGTGTGTGTGTGTATCTGAGGGGGTCCAGCACTGTTTCTGGTCCTCATTTATCTGCTTTTACTGTGCCCACTTTCTCCAGAGCTGGATTTATGGGGGAACTGGGCCCTGTCAAAACATTGCCTCGCACTACCATGTGTGCACACGATGGAGTCTGAAGCTTGTTGTGTGTGAGTAAGGGTAGAGAGGCTGCTTGACTGTTTCGGGCCTGTGGGATGTTTTGTTTCGGTGTGCATATGTGGAGAAGACAGAAAAGCAAAAAAATATCTGCCAGTGTGGCGTTGGCCATGTGATATTCATCACTTGGCCGTTTGCACAACTGGTCCTGCCATCTCTGTACAACATATTTTCCCCCTGAAAATCTGTGATTGTGTAGATGATGTAAATGTTGTGTATGCCACATTCAGAGCACACTGCTATCTGCTATGTAAAGATATTGCAGAGTAATGGCGTGCTGAGCAGAGAATGAAGACACACTCCATCTTTGTGTTGTAATCCGAGCTTCTCTGTGGTTTGTTGTGGTAAACTGGTGCGTGCATGTTAGCGCACATGCGTATCCCACTGGCTAGCTGATCGCTGCTGTTTTGCACTGCAGTCATACGATGGTTACCGCTGATATCAGGACAGCGTTGTTGCTGAAACATAGCCCCCCCCTTGTTAGCACTGTTAGCCCTGTCAGCACTGTTGTTGCCATCGTTTAGCGCTGTTAATGGAGTTATCTGCTGGCCTCCAAATTTGAAGTTTCCCCTAAATACACTCAGTAATTTAATAATAAACTAAGAATCCATCTGGACAGTGTAGACTTGTATAGTCTGTCTTTTTCCAAATCAAGCACAACCTTAAAAACTGAATCAAAAAGCCATTCATGTTTTTAATTACCCACATTTGGACTTCAGCAACCCTCATTCTGGCATCAATGAAAAATGTCTTTATTGTGGACAGTGCTGCAGCTGTGATTCTACCCAGCACGCATGGATGAATTCATATCATTCCTGATTTTTGCATGGTGGAGTATGATAATGCCATCCCCACATTAACAGACCTTTTCACACCAGCACTATCAGCGTACTCACTGAAGGTGTTCAGCAGCTGGGGGTCTCACACCTGCCACTAATGATGGCAGACAGCTACCTTAATCCTCTATTAGCGCAGGAGAATTACCATTTTGTTTTTTTTACCGTGTGTCAGGTGGGTTAAAGAGAGAAAAGGACTCCTGCATTTGTCTCTGTGAAGAACTACTGCTCTCCTCCGTACAGGTGGCTCCAATTCTCCTTAGCTTTTTAAGTAGTTGCAATGAATCAGCCTATGAAAGCCCTAATGTGTTTCACATGGAGCGGGCTATTCTTACTGCTAGGCGGACCTTTCACACTGCAGCAAAACAGAAAATAAATTAAAACCTTCAGGAATCAAAAGACAAACTCTCCACTGAAGCACCCAAGGCTGCTCAAACAGATCATATATAAACACGAAAGAAAGTCAGAGTTAAATTCATAATTTAACATCTACCCTGCAGAGAATCCTGTGGTAGAAAAGTCCTGACAGTCCCTCCTGAGTTTAAAAGTCCTAACACTGTGGCAGGCACCTTTTTATTCTAACACTGGGCTTTTTCAACCAGGTGGTATGGTGTAAGATTTAATTAGCACAGTATAACTGTCGTGGTGTCAAATACAATTTCATGTGAAACCACCACCTCCACCAGTCAAGGCCAAATGGGGTCCCAAATTGACTCTGACGGGTCAAAAATGAACTACACTGACCTCCTGAAGCCAAACTGCGCTGTAACGTCTCCACAGCAGTCGACAGGCGGGTACAGAGCATCCACAGAAAGCCTCTGTGACTGCGAGGAAGCTCAGGCTGGAAGCGCTACACTGCAGCTACTGTGGAGAACCTCCCGTGTGTCTGTAGGCCCTCAGGTTGAATTAACTCCTGTGCTGACTGCGAGACATGACCCGCTGTGGGGAAATTCAAGGCAGACAGTGTTTCAGTATGATTTTGTGTGTGTTGGAAGACGGTGTTTTTATGCAGCACACAAGCTGTCAAAGTCGGGGTGGCTCAGGCCTCACTGTACTTATAAGGAGAGGTGAGGCTGCATGCAGGGGGCTGGACAGGCTTCTCTACTGTGGTCCGTTATGCGTCAACCTGATAGTAGTAGTGCAGTTGTTATTATGGTCTGGCATAAACTAAGCTCAGCACAAGTCTTTTAGGAGGAACGTTCAGCTTTCTCTAATTCTACTGTTTTAGCTGCAACACAAAAATAATTAGCAATAATTTTGATTATCAGTCGTAAAACTAAGTAAATATATGTCAGTTGTAAGCTTATAGGAGATCATGCATTTGGTCATGTGTGTGTCTGTGTGTGAGTGTGTTCATTTGTCTGTCTGCAGCTAATCTCGCAAACTACTGGACCAAGCAGCATAATATTTTGACTGTATGTTTTAAGATGTCTTGTGGTTGTGGTGATTCACAATTGTTAAAAAAAAATCCTGTTTTCCTGACTGCTTTATGCCGTCACTGACTGCTGACTCCTTACTCCTCACAGCCAGCAGGTAGGGGCTCGGTTAAAAACAATAAGCCTCACCGATAAGCTTTGTTGCAGGCCACATTTTGGCAGTGTGGCTCAAAAACACATCCATAGAAAAGTTTGCTCTCATTTTGAACTGGAACGTCTGCAATTAGGCACAATACGAGATGAAAAAAATCACCATTGTCATTATCCTCGCCATCATTTCTACTGTAACTGAGTGTAACATCACTGGATGCAGCTGCACCATTTTTCCGGCTGCGACCTGGTTTTGTTCCGTCCGCCACAGGGCCTCATACCACTGCGGGGGTGTTTCAGAAGTGGAACATTTTGCCTCCCTAATTCTGTAGACTTGCAGATTGTTTTTACCATAAGTAAGTAGGCTATGTAGTTAAAATATTTCTTTCTTTGCCAATTTAATTGTGTTTATTGTTGTTATTTCCTACTTTGTTGTTGTTGAAGTGTAGAGCTTGCATATTCTTCCCATGTCAGCGTGGGTTTTCTCCGGGTACTCCAGCTTCCTCCCACAGTCCAAAGACATGCAGGTTAAGTGATAACTCTAAATTGCCCGTAGGTGTGAATGTGAGTGTGAATGGTTGTCTGTCTCTATGTGTCAGCCCTGTGATAGTCTGGCGACCTGTCCAGGGTGTACCCTGCCTCTCAGCTAGTGTCAGCTGGGATAGGCTCCAGCCCCCCTGTGACCCCTAACAGGATAGGTGGTTACAGGAACTAAATGAACGAAAGATTTTTGTTGTATTTCACCTCGTAAAAATACATTTGTCCTCATATTTTTAGGTATCTTTTAAAATGTGGAAGTACAAGAAATGTCTAGAGTCGCTGCGATCAGCTTTGGCAGCTGGAACACACCAACTGTGTGTACTTTTCTAGTTCTGTCAGAAAACTCATGTTTTAAATGTTTATTTCAACAGCAGAATATAGTTATAGTGTGGCGTCTAGACTCCGGCCTCATTGCTCCCTGCAGATATGTTTACATGAGATACTGGGGACCGATGATTAAATATACCCCCTCTAGCCGAATCCTGCAGGTGGATGTTGGAAGTAGTTATGAGTATTCGTTTATAATGCAGTCATGCACTGATCTGAAAATAACGTGCACTCTTTGTAACAACCAAATATCAGTGTACCTGTCACCATGGTATACTCGTACTGTAGCTGCTCATACTGTGGCTGCTTTATACAGTAGAAACACACATTCCCCTTGTTGCCATTACTGTTACTTTCCCTATGATACAGCTCTTTAACAGGCATATTTTCCACATCATTCACATATGTGTTAATGTGATTGGTGTCGTGCCGGGTAATGAAAAAGGGCGTGATGGGGTTGATTCACCCGGGCTTCTCCAACCACATTAGAGCATGAGCCATATGGCTGTAAATACATCAGAGCAGCGATGACCTAATTGTTGGACTCATTTGGAGAAAGAAAAAAAAGCTTGTTGCCATTTTTATTCTCTTTTTCTGTCTGTCTTCATTCTCCACCCATCTCTCTTATTCTGTCACTTCTACTGTACTCACATGTTCAATCATACATGCATATAAAATGTCACTTGAGGCCAGTCTGAGTGTTTGAGAGCAGGCGGTTACTCATTTAGATCCCAACGATAGTGGCCAGATGTAGTTCAAGTGTAGCAGACATAAAATACCCAACATCTACTATTAGAAGTGCCACACACTTGGAAATTGGAGTATGTCTTTTATCAGCTTTCCATGGCAAGAAGTAAAACTAATCTCACTCTTGCCTCAGACAGTCAGTTTATCATGCCAGCTTGCACTGTACTGTAATGGAAGAATGTGTCATGCAATGGTTTCTCGCCAGGAGCTGGAGCGACGACAATAAAAAGTCACATATTCCCATTTTAAGACAAGTGACATGTTCACGGTACAATTCAGTACCGTTGATATAAATCCAACTGTAAACGACGAATGTTCTGGTTCTTCTAGTTTTGGTTGCCGCCCAAAGTGACAAGTGTTTGTGTAATTGTGTCAAGTCAGCTCGTAACAGAATAACTTACACACGGCCACAAATGTCTCACTAGTCAGTAGTACTCAAAGCACGATCCGTCCTTTACAGCTTTGGTCAGGGTTTGGATGAAGTGAGTATGTGAAGTGCAGTGTGAGGTGATGATGTGATATTTAATTCATTCATGAGTGGAAACTTGTCCAGCTTTGTGAGCCTCCCTCAAGACTCAAGATTAGTCAGTCAGTGTCAAAAGGATGTGAGCGATAGCCTGGGACGATGTAGACAGTCCAGTAAGAGTTCTTTGGCTGTTTTATAAAGCAGTAATTCAGCATTAATGTTGCAAAAAATTGTCATCAGTCAGTCAGTTGGCTTGATCCAACCTTTTGGTCCAGACTACAACACCTGAGGGACAGTCATGACCTGATTATCACAATATCTGCTACAGACATTCATGGATTCCAGATGATTTAGCCGGATGACTCCTAATGACCCTTTTTCTTCAACTATTGCATGGACCACCATGGATTTTGTTGCAGATATTCATATTTCCCTCAGGATGAATTATAAAAACTTTGGTGAGTTCAAAGCCTGGACACACTCCTGTCCCGTGATACAATACAAAAAGTAAAACTAACACTGAAACTCATCAAAACTAAACTAAAACTAAACATTTTTAAACAATAAAAATGAAACTGAAATGAGCAAACCCAGTCTGAAAACTAACTGAAACTAAACTGAATTGAAACAAAAATGAAAAGGTTTGAACCTGGGGTGAGGGAGCCCTTCTGTGTGGAGTTTGGACACTCTTGCCATGTCAGCATGGGTTTTCTCTGGGTACTCCAGCTTCCTCCCACAGTCCAAAGACATGCAGGTTAATTGGTGAGTCTAAATTACCCATAGGTGTGAACGTGAGTGTGAATGGTTGTCTGTCTCTATAGCCCCTTTTACACTGCCAGATTTTTGGCAAATGTTGAGCCGTTTTGCTGGCAAACTGTGAGTGTTTAGACACACAGAGCCGGATTGGCGAGTTGATCCAAGGCGCCCAATTTTCGCTGAGTAGGGGTAAACATATTGGTGGAACTTTTTTAGTTTAAAAAGACTGAGGTGGCCTTCAGGAGGGGCTGTTGATGACTTGTGTGAGAAGCCACAAGGGCTTGCGAGCCACTGGTGGTGGATAAACAGGAAACAGCTGATAGCAGGAATGAGCAGCTAGTAGCAAGAGGGAAAGGCAAACCTGAAAGAAACTGTAAAGATGAGCAACTGGGGAGACAAGGAGTTGCGCGCCCCCCTTGTCCTCGCAAACGAAGAGGCCATTAACCGTTAGATGACAGGAATGGTGAAGGACGGGCTTCCCTCCCACATCACTGTTTATGTCACACGCTGAGCTATACGTTTTGTTACTTGCTCACTCCCCCCACTGCCCCGAAAAAGGCACATTCTGTATAAACAAAAGTAGGTAGGCAGCATTTTGCTGCACTCCCTGATTTTGTTTTTATACTGCCAATGCTGAATGAAGACTGATTGGGCTTTCCTGCAAATTTGCACAATTCCTATTCAAAAAGGGCTACTGTGTCAGCCCTGTGATAGTCTGGTGACCTGTCCAGGGTGTACCCCGCCTCTCGGCCAGTGTCAGTTGGGATAGGCTCCAGCCCCCCCACGACCCCTAACAGGATAAGCGGTTATTGAAAATGAATAAAATGAATAATGAAAAGTACAAAACAATTATAACTCTGGCCCAAAGATCATTCATGTACCTTGGACAGAGAACGTGGTAAACATTATAACTGCTGAACATTAGCATGTTAGCATTATTATTGTGAGCCTGTCACTATGCTAGTATTAAGTACAACCTCACAGTACTGTATTGACCTTTATTCTTGGGGGTGTTAGGGAGGACTGGCCAAAACAGCAGCAGTACAACACATTTCATAATGAGTGATAGTGTAAAGAGAAGAAACTCCTTCACACAAGTACTTTTCTAAACCTGCGTTGATCTATGTTTCCCTTGAAGCTCCGACACTTTCTTCCCTCCAGTGTCTGTCTTCTCTTTCAGTGTCTGGTTTAGTAATGATGAGAGCTTTCCAAGTAGGTGAAACTTCCAGCCATTCTGAGTCCGCCTCAGATCTCTCCGTCCCGCTGATACAGACAAGACCGATGTATCAGATGAAAACACTTTTGCTGTCCAAACGCAGGCGGGATGTGCTGTAGTGCAAATACTGGCTCATCCACAGTCACAGTACATTGTGCAACATCTCAGAGATGAGCGACAATGACGTGTAATTTCCATTGTTTGGTGTGAAATCACGACGTGGGAATGATGCTCGCTGTCATCTCTCAGGGCTGGAGTGTTGTTTGCAATACTAATATGTCCCTCTCTCTGTTTTTTTCCCATCTTTCTTTCCTCTGTCTTTCCCTGTCTCTAGGTTGGTGGTTTGTCAGCACAGCGGAGGAGCAGGGCTGGGTGCCGGCCACATACCTGGACTCCCAGAATGTAACCAGAGACGATTTGGATCTGGGCACATCCAGGACTGGAGAAGGTTAGCGCAGGCACATGCACAGACGCAGCATTATTAGATTCATAAAACACAGAAAGACATAAACGTCATTCTGGCTGAGTCGTTATTGGAGAAACGTGTGCGAGGGACAGGCCATGATTTCTCAATAATGGTTTTTGGTGGGTGTTTTCTTCTGTGCTCATATCTCAATCTAAGACTAAAAGCAGCATACAGAAGCCAGACACACACTCACAAACACACATCCAGTCACACATTAGGAACCTTGAAGACCACAGTCGCAGCTCCATGGTGAAATGGTACCAGACCGCAGCCAAAAGGGTTTGCAATATTTTGGCACCACAGAAAATTCCTTTCAACTCCCCCGGGAGGCTGCAACTCTTGCAGGAGTCTTGTTTTGTTGTGACCCTTTCCTCCCTCATGTTTAGTCTGACTGCTGGGATGGAGCATTTCATCACTGGGTCATAAGCCTCTCGCTGCTTTTAGACCGGGGGAATCCATTAGAGATAAATAAAGTGGAAACACACAAGTGGTGCTCACATGCATGGTTGCAGCACACATGCACCCAGCTTACCTGCAGCAGTGTTTGGTAATGACACAGGAGTGGTGCAATAGTTTATTATGCTGTAGAGTGCTTCTGGATTATGTAACAGACATTTTCTGTCTCTCGTTAAGACATGCAAGCCTCCATGCTTCACTGAACTGTGCACATTCTGCAAGACACACACACAAACACACTTTGCTAGAACGATGACAGCTCCTGCACAGCTGCCACAGTCACTGTTATTTGCTGTTCTCATTCGTTTCTTGAGTTTTTTTTTTTCTTTCCCCTTGCACACACTCTCACACACTTAATAGATGTTGTCAGTGCCTGTAACAGTGGAATCTCTTACAGTGCTGTATCCTGGAGGCGAAATAACAGCTTAATGGATATGGAGCGTTGGTTGCTTACAGATTGGGTGTTTTTAATGGGTTTTTTTATTTGTCTTTGCATTTGTTTTTTCAAGTGTACTTAGATTCAATTTAGTGTGCTATAGAATATTAAACTGGGATTAAACACTAACAAACTACATTTGATTCATCCATTTTCAGGATAATTCTGCTTTATTACAACTTGGGTCTTATTTTGTAGCTTTTTCTGTCAGCTGTGATGACATTAATTCAAGTAAAGGCCCTTAAAGTGGCATCTTAAGGGCGACTGCTTTGCATGCCGTTTGGAAACATATCACTGAATTAAACAACACATGTAAGGCAATGTTGCTCTCTTGTCAGTGTTCTCCTATTTACTCCTAAAACAAGCCAATAACAGTAAGCAGTAGTGTCACTGCCTGCGTTTTGGTTTAAAACTGGGAGACATGTGCTTGTGGCTGCATTAAAAAGGGATGTAATCAGAACAAACCAGCAGCAGCTGTATCAATCTCACCTGGTACTACTCTCATGAGCCACCCCCCTCCCCCCTGCAGCTGACTACTAACCACACCCACCTCCACAGTATCTTTAGACTGCTGCTTTGCCTCAGTAACTTAAGGTTTAACCTTGTTAACATTGACATCACTGGCACTGCCACTTGGGCTAGTCTTTCTGGATTCCATCAGCAGTCCATCATGCTTGCATACCTTCAATTTCATGTTATAGAAACCTGTCTGTGTATGCTAGCAAGAGATGTTGCAAAAGCAGAGCGGTCTTGTACCCTTGTATAAAGAGGGAGAAAGCATGCCAGGTGTGTTGTCCAGGCCGGAAGTCAGTCTGTGCAGTGTTCTGGCCTGTCCGCCTGCATTCATGCCGGTGAAACGTTGTTGGCAGTTCTATAAATGTGTGCGGGCAGCAATATCCCACATTTTACATTTGTGGGAGTCAATGAAATCATCTGCTATTCCTACAATCCTGCACTGAAATCCAGGCTCTGAACTCTCACAAAACTTGTGCAGGATAATCCAAGTCTCAGTTATCCAGTTGTCCATCCATCCATACGTTTTCAGTTTATCTGAGGCCAGATCGTGGGGGCAGTAGGCAAAGCAAAGCACCCCGACGTCCCTCTGCCCAGCAATGCTTTTCAGCACCTCCTGGGAGACCCCAAGGCGTTCCCAGGCCAGATTAGAGTGGTAATCCCTCCAGAGTGTTCTGGGTCTGCCCCAGGGCCTCCTACCAGTGGGATGTGCCTGGAACACCTCTAATGGGAGGAACCCAGCAGGCATCCTGATCAGATGCCCGAACCACCTCAACTGACCCCTCTTGGGGAAAAAGAGCAGCGGCTCTACTCCGAGATCCCTCCAGATCTTCGCCCTGTGGGCCCACCACCTGCAGGGACAGGAATCAGGGTTTGGTGTATTGTGTGCTGGCCGGCAGGCAAGAGTGAGTCCCTGGGCATGCTGATCCCTGGTGTCGTGAACTGGCTTTATCCAGTTGTATGCTCAGTAATTTCAAACAAGCAGCCCTGTCAGATGGGGAACTGAACTAAAAGTGAGACTTATGCTCTCTTCAAAGCCAGACTGTGCCTCAATCAGTTTGTGTGTGTCATTGTGTGACTTTGGTGTGTTAAACGGTTCATTTTGATTCAGATTTGGATTCAAAGGAGACTTGGATTAAACTGCACAAATTGAGAGCTTGTAAACAGATGCTTTAATAGAATGTTGCTGTTGTTAAACACAGTCGACTATGACTTGAATTCATCAAGAATGTTTAGCCTTTTTGGATTCTTCGTTCCCCGTGGAGGCATGCAAGAAAAACAAATTTTTTGTCATGAATTCAGCAGAACACAGGTTGAGTAATTGATATACAAATGGTCATTTGGGGCAAAGGTATTACTTTAAAATAGGGTCTCAAAACCACTTTATTTAGAGGTGGAAAGAACGTGCACCCCATGTTTATAATAGTTCCTCGATGCCCAAGAAAACTGTACATGCACATCTTAGTTTTACCACATCACAGATATTAATGCAGTTGGTACAATCGGCTTATTAAAGATAGAAAGCATGACCACTTCTCCCAAAATGAGACCCAAGTTATAATAAACCAGACTTATGCTTTAAGCCTGTGGGTTGGATCTGGCAGTCATGTTACACACTCTCACACATTTGGTTTTCTCACTGTCTTCTTCCTCTGTTAACCAATACACTCAAGTGAATTTATGTGGGAAGTGCCTGAGCTCACACCTACACATACACACACACCTTCCCCTCCATCCCCACCCTCTGTCAGGGCCCCCCCATTTTCCCATTAGGCCTGGTGTCTTTGTGTTTGCACACATCGTCACTTCTTATTTCTGATCTCCTCCTTCCCGCTTCCTGTCGTCCCTTACATCTCATTATCTCTGCGTGGTCTGTAACCTAATTCCACTGACAGCTCAGCTCGCTGGAGAGGAACCGACAGGCGCAGCCTGGCCCCGCTGAAATTACCTCGAAATAACATTTCCCTTTGTGCCTTCCCTTAGCTGATATTTCAATTAGGAGGTCAACAGGAGTAGGGTGGTGTTCAGTGGGATGGATGGAAGGCAGACAGGAATCAAAAGGGAGCGGAAATGACAAGTAGCAGAAGCACACAAAGGGAAAGAGGGCAGATGTCGAGCAGAGGGAGTGATGGAGGGACAAGAGGGTGAAGAGAGGACAGGAGATGGAGAAGGAATTAGATTACCACAGTCGGAGGATAGATAGAAGATGAGTGCTGTTTCTGTCTATCCGTCCCCTCATTAATGTGTTTGCTCTTCGTGTGGCCTCAGACAGTGTACTAAGATAGGGACATGACTCATCATGTTACTACTGATGCTTTATCATACAGACTTTGAACTAATAGAGACTGAGAGAGTTCAAGAGTTCAACACACAACAGCTAGACACTGTATGTAAATGTCATCAGTTAATATCAATAGGATCTGTGCTTTGTCCTCCTTTCCTGTTGCTTATTTTAAACATATAACGTTTTGGACGTAGTTGCAGATGAAGGTTGACAGATGCATATATAAATGGATCCTTAACGAGGTGCGCAAAAGTAATTCTGTATTATAGATTTCTTGTCATCTCATGTGAATTTGTGGTGATTTAGCGTCAAAACTACACACCATATGTCGTAATGCTGCTTTCTATTGTTACATATCATTGTAAAATATATACCTTTGGATTCTTGACCAAGACATTTTATTGGGGAAAATAAAAATGTACTTAAACAGATTTGACACATTTAAGAGGTTTCATGCAGCTGAAGTTCGTTGCTGGAAGACACACTGAAACACCTTCTTTTTGCAACTTTGTCTGTTTGTAAGCAGAACATTGTGTGTTTATGACAATCCTACTGTGGCTTACCTTGCTTTAAACCCAACACCGGACCACAATGCCCACTTCGGCCACTGACTTTGATGATATGTGAGCAGAAAAATATGGAAAACCTTGCTGACTGCCAGCAGGGAATTTGTTTGTTTTTGTTTCACAATCATGAGACCTCTGACAATTAAACTTGAGTCATACAGTGGTTTGAAATAACTAGCAGCTTAGAGTACATGGTGTTGTCTTTTGTACCAGTCATATGTTAAAAAAAAGCTCCATAAAAATGAAACAAAACATCATATCTTATTAAATTTACATACATAATATAATAATAATGCACTGAACAATACACTACACATTGACTGAATAATGGTACAGAGTAACGCATGGTGCTCAGTAGTCTTGGGTGGTATCAAAGATGCTTCTCATTTTGTTAAACTGATGTGGAGGTGAGGGGCGGCACGGTGGTGTGGTGGTTAGCACCCTTGCCTCACAGCAAGAGGGTTGCCGGTTCGATCCTGGGCGTGGAAGCCCTTCTGTGTGGAGTTTGCATGTTCTCCCCGTCCCCCGTTCTCTCCGGGCACTCCGGCTTCCTCCCACAGTCCAAAGACATGCAGATTGGGGACTAGGTTAATTGGTGACTCTAAATTGTCCATAGGTGTGAATGTGAGTGTGAATGGTTGTTTGTCTCTATGTGTCAGCCCTGCGATAGTCTGGCGACCTGTCCAGGGTGTACCCTGCCTCTCGCCCGATGTAGCTGGGATAGGCTCCAGCCCCCCCGCGACCCTCAAGAGGATGAAGCGGTCAGAAGAAGATGATGTGGAGGTGCTGTATTGATGTAATGAATTGTAGTGCACAGCATGCGCCACCAGAGGTCAGTCATTACTGGTGGAAGAAGGAGCTGAGAAAGATGGGGGATATGAGTGGTGGGGATAACATTAGAACATAATTAAAAAAGCAAAATGCTGCTGCTACTCTTTTAGAGTATTGCGACATATAACTTTATATAAATGACTTCTTTCAAAGACAAAAGCAGTAGCTACATGATTTGATTCAACACATCACCTCCGTTCAGCCCACTGATTTTTTTGTATCTTGGATGTCATCGAGCCCTGTAGCGAGAGGAGAGCTTATTTCCTATCTATTCATTATTCTGCTGCTCATAAGTATTTAAAGAGCAACTTGCAGGTTGATGTTTTTGCTAAATGTATACTTAATCTTTCCAGAAAATGGCCTTTTGAAAAGTGAATGCAGGTCTTTATGTGTTTCACAAGACACGAGGGCAGAATTTCAAAGGTAGAAGTTCCCATTCTGAGCACAGTAGAAGACATTATTGGTTGTAAGTGGTCATGAGTCGGTACTTTTCGGTATATTGACATTGTGTTTTATCATTTTCATCATGGTGAAGTATTGTATTTGTGCTGGTTGCACAAATTCCGTTTTGTCAGGACATCGAGTCCACAGTGTCCCTGACAGGAAAAAGAATGAAGCTAGCTAGTGTGCCAGGGTGCAGTTTGTGCAGGTTAAGAGGCGGGACTTCACTGTGGCATGGGTAATGAAAAATGCGGCAGTTTGTGGTGCTCATTTTAGACAGTAGGATTATGTTGAGGGTGATATGATGGAGTTCAGGATGGAATATCAAAGCCAGGACCATGTGAGGCCCAGCAGGACCTGTCTAGATAGGCTAATTGCATATTAGAAAAACAGCATTGTAGCCTAGAGAGTGACATATACGCCTTCTATCACTAGTAGCTCAGCTATTTTTTTTTTTTTTTTTTTAATACCGTCATGTACCATGTGGCTGTTGAGATGTCAGGATGGTGTATAGGTATTACAAAAAAAGATACCGCCCAAGCCTACTGGTCAGCTGTAATGCATACTAAATATATAATCAAGATTCTGCCCTCAAATGGATCTTTCATATGCCACTGAGATTTTTGGTTTTGACTCTATACACTCCATTGTTCAGGAATTTTAAGTTGTGGAGAAAAAAAAACACTTTACACAGCTAACTTTACATTTAACATATCCTTTGCTAAAATACTGACAAATCCAAGATGATCCGCTGGCTTCATGCTGGATGTACAGAAATTATTCGCCTTGTTCCTTTGAAACTATTCTGGTGCAGCTAACAACAGCTTCTTTTTGCCTTTGTTCACGTTGCTAATCTCTGCTTCTTACACTAACTCCGCATTTGTTTGTTTTTTTTTCTTCTTGGTTACCCCTCATCATCCTCAGTTACCAAAAGACGCAAGGCGCATCTGAAGAGGCTGGACCGCCGCTGGACCCTGGGGGGTATAGTCAACCGCCAGCAGAGCAGAGGTGAACATGGAGACAGCAGGCACACTCACACACACAGATTACACAGTTACGGTAAATGCATACGTGTCCCACATGAAGGGGGGCCTGCACATGCATACATCAATACAGACCCACACATGTACGCACAAGGAATCAGACGCTGAGTCATTTCTCTGTCCACATAGGGTAACAAACCAGCTCATGCATATGGCCACGCACACATATGGTGCGTTATTGTCTTGGAAAGATTAAGCATGGCAAAATCTCAACTCAGAGATCGACTTGGTAGTTATTTCCGACTGTTTAATCTCTGAATAGGTCTGCCCTCAGGCATCATAATGTAACTCAATACAATGCTACAGGGATGACGTTTTTCTGTAGGCTGACAAAGAAGTTGCCATCGCCCTGGTTCTCTCGTCAAAGAGCCACTTGGATTTTCCATTGTGTTACATAAAAAGTGAAAGGAACAACATTTATGTATGAACAACAGTGGGCAATTTATTGCAAATACAATGATTATGAGAGTTGATTACAGAAGAAAATGGTTCCCGATTAAACCAGGTGACATAGGAAATTTATACGCAGTGTAAAACAGAGTGTCATTTAGCCACTTGTAAGGAACCACCTTTTGAAGAAGCATGAATGGGGATTTCACTGACATATTTTATATCGTAGAACAAAAAGGTGAAAGTCTCTTTAGTTTGTATTGACCATGGGCATTTTAGACATCTGACCAGAAAACCCATTAACTTTGAGAAAAGGGAACTTGGAGAGCTAAAATGCTAACTCGTTTCCAGGTTTTAGGACTCATTCCTAGAGCGCTCTATGCAGCCTCTGTTAGCGATTTGACCTGGCCATGGGCTGCTAACAGCTAATGTTTACTAGCTCTCCCTCTGTCGGTTTTAACATGGACTTTTTCACAATGAAGCATTATCAGGGAAACAATAGGGTGTGTCCCCTGATAGTGAGTCTACCACATCCTTTTATCCAGGAGACGTCCCAGGAAGATCTCTGTTTGTCTCTGTTGACAATTCTCCCCGGGACAACAAGACGCCATTAGTCTTGAGCCCTGCTCTTAAGCCTGCACAAAATTGATGTGACCCAACAGAAAAGCACTCGCCACTGCCATTAGTGAATGTTACCTTATTTGCCAGGCTGATGGCAGTCTACTGTACGATGCCAATACTTATGTTCGGCCAAGAGGTCGGTGCATCACTTAAAAAATAAGGGAGAAAAAAAGCAAGAAAAAACAAGACACAATAATTAAGTGTCTGAAATTCACCGACACATACAATACACACTTTCCCCATAAACTGTAAGAAACAAATGTATAGTACCACTGTTGAGCCCCTCTCCTCTGTACTCATATTTTGCTGCCACATGGTAAACAAGCTCATTTACAGCCTCGCCAGCCAACAACAACTAGCCTTGAGTATCTACCGGGAGCAGCATATTGGGTGGCCATGAGTCAGCTCTGACAGTAAAATCTCAAATGTTACTCCATCAAACTTGGAACGCTCTTCAGCTCACACAGAGCAGCAAAATAATTGGACTGCATTAAACAGATTTAGATAATTAAGGCTATTCGGCTCCCACAGCACAAACGCAACAACCTTGACGGCCACTGAGCCATGAGAACATAAATGATTGTATAACAGTGTTGCTGCTTAATTAAAGCAAGTTCCCTTAGGTTTAAAATGCTGTTAATTACTTTAGCATTTTGCTTGTAATTCTGTCTCGAAGAAAGAAAAAAAAAAGACACAAACATAAACAAGCTCTTGTGCGCTTTTAACTTTCACATTTGGCAAGTTACCTGCGGTTTTGTCGAGTCATTATTGCTTTAACGCCGAAAGAGAGACATGAGTCTATGTCTGAAAAAACAGTCACTTCTCTTTGGGGGGGCGAGTGGGCGCTTTCTAATTCAAACTTTTCTCAGACTGTCAGTTCGGCACCTGTCTGGTTCCAGGCTTAGTCAGGACTTCAAACAGACGCCTTGTAGTTATAATTTGTTTATGGAAGCTGTTCCTGGACCTGTGCAACCTCTGTAAAACCTCTAAAAACACGCTTTGTTTCTCATTATTATACTATAGTCTAGCCGCACTGGCTTGTGTTACCACCTTCGCCTTCACCAGCAAGCATCAGTGATTAATCAGGAGAGATTGAATACAGGGCAAACTCAGGTCGAATGGTACGAGCCTCCACTCTATAGAGCATGTAGTAACTCATACTGTACAGGAGTGAAATACTTTGGTGTAAAAACAACTCGGGCCCCCGCTCCTTCTAAAAACACACGCACTGACTGACAGGAAACATTCCTATAGAGTCAACAGCCTCAGGTAGTTGATGCAGTGTAAGTTACACACATGGCCACATACCCATGTACTTAATCCTATTTGGTTTTGTGGGGAAGAATAGCAGCAGACAGGGGAACGTTAATCGTTCACGTACTCCACAGAGCTGATTTAGGAATTCAAACCAGCAACTTTATTGTCAGAAGTCTAAGTTAGAATATTAAATGGTCCCCATTTACATTATATCATTGTTTATAGGCTGGAATCAAAGCATACTGTATGAAGCATATGGCAGGATAGGGGAAGAGTGTTAGCCAGGTCTACAGGAATGGTGTTAGCCAGGTCTACAGGAATGTTACCAAACTAGAGTCGTCTCCTAGAACAGTGAGGCTTGGCCAGAATGGAAAGTGTGAAAGTGGGACAGCTGCCCAATCTGCGGACTGGTTTTAATCACACAGACTTCAACCTCTACAGAGCACGTATGAGTCATCCGGCGAGTTGTCGCCACCAGAGAATGAGGGCATGAAACATTTTTGGAGGCCATGTTCTTGAATTCCAGCACTATGTTTTTTTAGATGCCTGGCTTTTTGCTTTTGTGGGGTAGAGGTACTATTTCAGGGCACATGTTGGTGTCACTATATATGATATATCCTGTACTTATATATGTTTTTAGCTTGCATAGTGTGATGGCGCTCCCATTTTGTAAATCTTGTTTGTAAACACATGAACATACAGTATCACACTCTTCAAAATGCGAACTTTTACAGTCATTGCCTTGCAAAGCTGGATTTCCATCTGAGCAATGCAGGCAACTCACCACTCTTAGTGTTAGGGGACCCCCCAGATCGTCACCTGCAATATATCAGTTTCTTTCTGGACACATGCTGTCCAGAAAGAAACTGAAAATGACTCGAAAGAGACACAAAATGACCAGAAATTACAGAAAATGATCTCAAAGAGACAAAAAATGACTGTAATAGTTTCAAAATGACCCCTGAAAAGTTAACACAAAGAGATACAAACCCACAAAAACATTCAGGGCAACTACAAAAAGACCTGAAACAACAACAAAAAGAGACAAAATAATCATTATCAATCAGACATCAGCGTGTGTCTTGCTCCTTTGTAGAAGAAGTGGTAAGGCCTTTTGCATATCCGTGCCCAACAGCCCACTGGGTCCTAAAAGCTCCAGGCTTAGCAGGTTTTGAGACCAAAAACAGCTTAACGTTAAAACCAGATGGGACTGTATTGGTGGGCGTGTTTTGCTTAAGGTGCAGGCGAGACATGACATAAATTCCAAGAAGTTTGAGTAACAGAGGCACATAAATGCTGCTTAACAGTTTACAATATTTTAAGACAGGATTTTATAATTCTGGAAAGTTAACACAACGGCAACTATTTTATCCTGTGTTGTAATAATCAGGAGGTATAAAGCAGAAATGACCTGTTCTCGTTATAAAGTAATCTGTCTTGAAGAGACAAATTTTGTAATTATATGTTTCTGGGCCCCCTTTAATGATGGTCATTTACGCCCTGGTGCTCCCTGGCAGGTTAATCTGTTCATGGCATCATGGAAAGATGTCTTTTCTGTTGTCACTTCTTGCACACCAAAGTTACATACATTTGCCGAATGTCAGTGCAAACCGAGCAGGAGTGCCAGAAACTGCAGTTCCTCAAATGGCCACTTGAGGCTGGCTCTAGAAGGAAGTCGATCCCCATAGACCCCCATGTTAAAATGTCTAAACTTTGCAGCAGAAATAAACATGTTTACAGCCTGGTTTCCCTAATTCACCCCTTCATGATATTGGGAGTGAATTTTATAATAATATAATTTACCCATTTAAATTTTTTAGGGCTTAAAGTTACACATATATGTAAAGGTATGGCGTCACCTCATCTTATGAGCCACATCCAAATCTGTCAAAATATGGTTGCTTCTGGTTCCTTAAAACCAAGATGGCAACAACCGAAATGCCGAACTCAACGGGAGTCCACAAACCAACATCTGATGTTAGGGTAGTAATGTCCGTTGTGTTTATACAGTTTAAGGTGCAAAGATGCAGACCATTCAGGTGTTTGCAGGGAATAGCAAACTCACAGTGTTTGATCACTATTCCTGTTAGCCTGATTTAGCATTGCTACATTGCTAATGTCATTACTGGCCACCAGAGATGCGAAGTATGGTCTGGTGGCAAAATAACCAGACGATACTTTGGGCCAAATCTGCACACACACAGTCTGATGTAGTTTCCAGTTTCTGCATGTTTTTAGATGAAAGGCATGTGACCTGTAATTGGAGGCAGCTCTACTCTATATGAAGTACATCACTGGGTGTTTGACTGGCATTTGGCCCACATGTGGTCAAAAAATATAAAGTTCAACAACTTTGTATACCATGTATTCTGGAGTTCAGGGGAGTTTTGTTGATGAGGGTATTGTTTAAACATATCCCAGTAAGGCAGCCTTAATTTAGCTTCGAGATTTTTAAACACTGCTGTGTGACTGTTATGTTTCGTCAGTTGAAAGAAATGTGTCATGCTGACACAGCCACACGTGAGGTTACAGAGGACCTGAGAGAACCTGAGGACAGAGGAGTTTCACATGGCAGCAAGTCTTACTGGCTGCGTTGCAAACACGCTAACGGCTCCTGGGCCAGTAGCTCTTTTTCCACCATCAAAAATAGTCTCAGCATAAAAAAAAGACTGCAGCTACTGCTGACTGGAGTCATGTCAAACTTTTGTGGATTTTCCAACTTTTTCATTCACCACCACTCTCCACTGTCTGACTGTATTACTGTCTGTCGACAGGCTGTCCAATTACTGTGCGCAGTCTGTCTCTGTTCTCGGTTCAACTGTGCTTCAAACCACTGTGCAGGTACAGTAAATGTACAGTTAATGGACTGAATTTATTACAGCACTTTACAAAACAGGCATCGTCCACACACTGGTGGCAGAGGCTGCTATGCAAGATGCAGTCTCCTCATCAGGAGCTACAAACGTTCACACGCACAGTTTGGGGTTCAGTATCTTGTCCAAGGACACTTTGACATGTAGATTGCCGTGGCCAAGGATTGAACCACACGACCGTCTGATTAGTAGACGACTGCTCTACCTCCTGAGTGGTCACAGCCGTGGTTTGTGTTAGTGTTTAATTGCTCGGTGCACCAGATGGCTTGGGTTTGCTATTGGGAATAATATGAGTGCCAGAAAGTTAAGACAGCCACAAGAAAGACTCCATGTATTTCATCCTGAAAGTTTCAGCAGCTAGTATTTGCCCTGTGCCAACTTTTCGTCTTTCCACCTCTCTCCATATTCTTATCCACCCCACTCTCTACTCATCCTCATTTCCCCCCTTTTTTTAACTTTGTGAATGGAGGCGCCACTGTCCCTGCCTGATAATGCATTGCTGAGCTAGCGATAAGAAACGTGTGAGTGAGGTTTTACAGCTCTGCGGCAACACTTGAGATACAGTTTGATTTAGTGGCGCTGGCAAAGGACAAAAACAAAGAGCGATCACGTAGGATTTATGTTCTCGCCGGATGTAATTTGCTAATGGAAGAGAGCGGTCGTATACTCTGCGGCCCATTTGCTGACACAAGCTTCTTTGCCTTTTAAGTTACGCTTCATAAAGAAGACGGGGACGGCATCCCAAGATCTTGACAATAAAATAAGGGTGCGCTCGGGACTCACAGCACATCTCTTTTTGACTCCCCCGCGCTCTGACACAAAGCGAGGTCTGGGTGTCTTGACCTCTCTTGGGTTGTTGATTGGCTGCTGACTGCGAAATTACCTCATTGTGTGCTCGACAGGGGTGGCGTCTTGGACTCTAAGGTTCAATGCAAGCCTTCCTCCCTCCGCCCTGCTGGCAGTGGCCTGTGCTTTCACAGAGTGCTATCATTTACAGCAGGTCCCTAATCTGATTTATAGAATCCCACTGACCGCCCTCTCAACTCACTGTTCTGTCCCTGAAGTGTGACGCCAGCTCCAGGACACACACACAGATGGACACTGAGGCTCATTAAAGACACACACACAGATGGACACTGGGGCTCATTAAAGACACACACACACACACACACACACACACACACATTGTGATTAATAGATGCGATTAATCCAATCTCTCATTTTTCATCCTGGTCCTCAGTGAAATAAAATCAACTACATGACCAACCACAACACACACAGTGCCAAAGAGTTTGTTAGGACATCAATACACGCATAACAAACACACACATTTGCATAGACGTTCCAGATTCTTCTGTAAGCTATCCCATTTGCTAGTCCCTGTCCATCTGCAAGCACTTGCCACAACCTCTACACACTCACACACTGACAGACTCACACACACTTTCACACAACATGCATTGCGAGCTGAGGTTAAGGGCCAGACATTCCTCTCTGCTCCACATTATTGACCTCAGCTGCTCTCCAGTGACAGGCAGGAGAGGAACTTGAATCCGCCGTCTGGATGTACCCCACCTATCGAAAGCATGCATTCAGATGAATAAGCACACCTACCTCTTATATATCATCTGCACCTCACATTTCCTTAATCAGTCTTATCACCTTCAGCCATCTTAAGGTCACTTTAACCTTTTTACATAAGGACCACAAAGACAAAGACCCGTCATTATGCCGCCTTTGCTTTTTTGTACACAACTTTTGCTGTGCTGCCCGCAGCGTGTGATTTTAGACAGCATGCCTGTGTACTCGAAGCAAAAGACGTGTAACAAAACAGAGTTGGCATCTAGAGTGACATATGTGTATCGGGCAGCACTTTCTACACAATGGCACAACATAGCAGTAAAATTCATTTCCCCTGTTATATGGCTGTTGATCTCGTCCTCTGCTGGGAGGGTAAGGAGCTCCTGGGCCTCACTGTCTTCTCAATTTGCCGACATTTTCAGTTGATGATTTTCTTCTTCAAGTTAGCTGCTAACTGCTACTACCTGCACACATATCCAATGTGTAAGATTTAGGGGGGTGTAGTAGCAGCTAGTGGTGAGGACTGCAGATGGCAGCCAGCTTAAACTTTTCCTGGTTAGGATTACTTCAGTATTTATTGTTCAGGAGGCTTTTTACCAGCAGTCGAATGATCCAAAAAGGGTCTCCGCCTAGAATCATGGTGGTGCAACATGGAGATCCGCAGACCTGCTCCCTATGTAGATATAAACAGCTCATTCAAAGGTACAAAAGCACAACAACAATATAAGAAAACATACCTATTGTATTGAATTCCATGTCTGACAATATGTCCCACTAAGTCCTGCACACTGGACCTTAAAAGATGAGACAACTTTGTCCCCCGTAACGAGATCGTACCTCTTATACTAGAATGGCAAGGCAGAATAATAACAGGCAGTGTAAAAGGGGCTGTTCTCTCCTTTTAACCTCAGGTCTTAATTATTTTATACATCCCTTCCTACAGCCATTTCTTTCCCCCTTTCTTCCGTCATATTTTCTGCCACTTGAGTCATCACATTGCACATGCAGATGATTCTCCCTCCTCTGCGTGCCATACCAGTTCATCAGCCCCTGAAATAAGCCGAGCTGCTGTCCATTTACCATCTCTCCCAAGGCTGGGAAGCTCGGTCTGATCTATCTGTTATCTTTTGTCTCCTCCTTTGCTCCCATCGTTTCCCCCCAACTTTCTACTGCTACCTTCTAAGCCCATTGTAGAATTTCCTTCCCTACAGGGTCTTGGAAGCCTAGCAGAGCGTGAGAGAGGAGTGGCGGTCAGATAGGGATCTGAGAAGAGAGATCGGTCCAAATATCTTATCTCCTCAAGGGAGGCCCTGATGTAGGCCTGCTGCTTGAAGATGAATCTCCCTCTGGAGAGAGTTGAATGCTGGATCAGGCCGAGGCTGAGTGTAGATAAGACACAAGCAGAGAGAGAGAGAGGTTCAGCCAGCAGAGGGAGCCGGTTGTTATTATTGTGTAGGACAAGGGGGAGAGGGTTGTGTTTGTATTGGTATGGAAATAGTCAGAGCATTTTAAGTAGGTCACGCTCGTCATTTTTCCCCTCATAAGGCCCTCTGGAAAGATGTAAGCTAAACAGTGGTTTAACCCCTTAAGTTAAGACTGTTTAATGATAACAGTTCACTCACTTTGCCCCTCTTTCTCTTTTCTTTACCTCTCTTGACCTACAGAGGAGAAATACGTGACGATACAGCCGCACACCAGTCAAGGGAAGGATGAAGTCAGCTTTGAGAAAGGGGTCACCGTGGAGGTCATCCAGAAGAACTTGGAGGGCTGGTGGTACATCAGGTAAGTAAACACGGATGATTACAAAGTGCTTGGTTCATCAACACTCAGCAGCTAAATGTCCAAACCTGTCCAAAGCGAGTGAGTCCTCATTGAAACAGTGACATTATTGGTAGTCATCATCGCTTAGTGCCGTGATCAAGGCCCCCTGCAGCTCTTATTTGTGTAACAATATTGAGATCCCCATATGGCGCTCTCCACAGCTCCAGCGGGTGAGCTCCCTGAGATCCCGAATGTGTATGTGTGTGCCTGTCTGCCTGTTTTCACATGTGTGTGTTGTTTACCCAGCCAGTGTGTATTTCCTGCCAGTTGTTTGTTTCCTTGCGTCCCCGGGGGCAAAAGAGTGTGGAGCTCCACTGCACAGCTGATTACTATCACATGCTGCCTCGTGGCATGTCACATACACATGTGCACATACTGTAACAGTGTGCATGCTCATATACACACCAACATATTAAAGGGACTCACGTGTGCATGTGTGATATTTATAGTAAGTGTAAACCACTTGTTGGGGAGTTTTTACCTGTGGCTACATAAATAAACTTTACTCGTTCACTTCTCAGCTCTCACTGCCACACACAATGACCCATTTTAGAGCACATTGTCCAACAGGGAATAATCTTCCAGTTGTATGTCGGTGTCATGCTGCTCCCAGTGGGATATTTTTACACAGGGAAGTCAAAGCGTGGGGCCTTTTCTGTTATGGGTACTCCTTGTGGTCACAGTTGGATTCATGCAACATGGATGCAGAGATGATCACATCTCATCTGAGCAGAAAATTGCCCACCTAGAGGCAAATGACTCAGAGTTGCATTTGGAAACATTACTTATTGTTTCACAGAGCACTCTAAAGTGACTCATTTAGCCTAACAATGAATATTGAAATGTAGGGTAGCAATGTCTCTTTACATATATTATTGAGTCTGTTTACTTGCCTTTGGCTACCTCTACGTCATAGCACTAAAATAGTGTCTTTTTTTTTTTTTTACGACACATGATCTTACTGGGTGTGTTTTACTACACACCGACTAGGCTGAATGCCTGGCCTGTGGCATTGCTTTCTAGAGAACTGCTCATGCTTCACACTCAACCCTGCGCTTTTTTGGGTCCTGACACCTGAGCCCCAAACAGCTATGGATTTACTGTGATGTTTAGATATGAAAAATATTGAATTATTTTGCTATTCTAGCTCACTGAACTCCGAAATAACATAACAAAAGGTCCCCAAAGCACTTAAGACTTTGCAACTTTGTGGTATACCATTTACTTCCTGTGTATTTGTACATCTGAGGAAAACATTATATTACTAGCTACCTGACAGAGACATGTAACTGGCTCGTGATGCATTATGAATATTGAACTATCCAGCATTGAATTAAAATTGAAAGCTCCACCTTCAACAGATGTTAAGTAAAGTTATGCACATTGTGTTTATCAATATCTCTTTCACTCTCTCGCTATCAGTCTTCAGGACTTTTTCCTAGGGCTATTAATAATTTCACTATTAATAGTTAATAGTTCGGAAAAAAAAAAAAATTGTGAACGTTTCCTAACACTGCCAATACCAACATTTGCAGTTAGAGAAAGGGTGAGAGTAAGATGCTGTTTGCCTGGGGCCCTGAATCATTAAATCCGCTCTTGTAAAAACACACTCAAGTTACAGCTACTCACAGTCAGAATCACAGGATAAACACACTAAGTGGAAGTAATTTCCAAATAGCAAATAGTTGTGTTAGTAGTTTGCTTTGATATGACCACTGCTTTTATAAAGTAAAGCATGGATTTAATCAGTGGGGGCATTTTGCTGGTGGCATTGTTGTTAGTGTTATCAGTTAGTATGGCAAAGAAAAATGTATCCTCGCAGTCCGAGATATCGGTGAAATACATTTGGAGAGACATGATCGTCTTTGTGCAGAGCCCTGAAGCCCTAAAACCCCACTCCTGCACAAAGACTTTGTCTAAATTAAATGTGTTTTGTGTTTAGGATGCACCATATTTGGCACTGCATGTTCTTAGGTCTCCAACAATGCACCCCCTAAGTGTAAAGTAGATGGGATGAAAGGTTCTTCAGATATGCAAAGGACAAACATCCATACATCCATACAGAGATTCAAAGTATGATTGATGGTCCAAGTAAAATCAGTGCATCAAAAGCATGCAAAATGACTCAGATATCCAGACTTTTGTCCCTTGTATTTGTCAAGCCCTAGAAACGCTGGATCCTACATTTCCCATAATGCAACCAAGAGCAGCATCCTTCCTGTGCCTAGTAAATATTCATGCCTTTCAAACTCCGTGACCCCATAAACTGACATTTATGTGAAAAAAATGGTGCAGTATAGTAGTGCCCTTTTAAAGGTTGGGTGTCTAGGATTTAGTGACATCTAGCACAGAGGTTGCAGAACTGAAACTTCTCCTGTGTGCCAAGGGAGTAGGGGAAATACGACGGCAAATACAAAAACATGAATGGCCCTTTTAAAAGCCAGTGTTTGAGTTGTTCCTACTGGGCTACTGTAGAAACAACATGGTGGACTCCATGGAAGAGGACCTGCTATTTATGTAGTTATAAACTGCTCGTTCTAAGGTAACAAAAATACAGCAGTTCTTATTTTCAGGTGATTACAAACTAATGTAAACATAGTTATGTATATTGTATGCCATTTTTGAATAGATGCCCCTAAATCCTACACACCTGACCATAGACGACAGGGACAATTTCAACAAGGTACAATATTAAGCTGTTTTATTCTATCCCCAGATACTTAGGAAAAGAGGGCTGGGCTCCTGCCTCCTACTTGAAAAAGGTGAAAGAGGACTTCTCCCCCCGAAAGAAGACCCTCACTGGCCCCGTGGAGATCATCGGCAACATCATGGAGATCAGCAACCTGTTACAAAAGAAGTCAGTCAGCGAGAAGGACATCCAGACAGACGGCGAGGGGAGCACCACGCCGGAGCGCCACATCTCCAAAAGCGAGATCAGCCTGCCCATGCCCTATAACTCTGAAATCAACGCCGAGACAGGCAGGAGGCTGAGCGCGGGCCGTGACACCAACAGCCCGTGTCTGGGAATAGCAGCGAGCGCCGCCCTAAATGAAAATAAAACAAGGGGTGAGCCAGGGTCCCCAGCTGTCGCAAGAGTGGCGCCGCATAGAGTGGAAATTGGTGAGTATTTGTAGTGTGTTAGGACGCAATTGAGTTTTCTGTATCAGTGAGTAAACAGCATTGCAGCTAAAGACGGGAGGATGTGTAGCCTTTGTATGAGACATTAAGACTTTGTCATTTTCCTTTTGTTGTGTAGGCTTTGATGCTATAGGTAAGCTACATGGCTAATGATGTATCTAATGGTGATGGTGGTGTAATCTAACATGTGCTTTGTCACGCTAACCTGTGAGGGGATTTAACATGGGATATTAAGGTGTTTGGTGTGTGGACATCCATTTTACTCACATACTAAGAATGTATGTCCAGTTAGTTTGTGTTAATAGCTGAGGCTCCATATGGCATTATGTGTGTGCCTCATTACTGCTGAGCACAGAACGAGAGTTTGCATAAATTAAATTGTGTCCAGAAATGATAAAACACTGAAAATTTGAGCAAACAGAAATCTGTTTTGTGCTCAATTAATTTGTTTACGCGTTTGCTAATATCCACATTAAATACACACTGATAACCTCATTCACTCAGTCTTACACATATCCCCCCTCAATTTTCCCTGCTGTGTGCTGGCACTTGCCCACAGCCTCACACTTTCTCATCGTATACCATAGAGACATTGAAACAAGTGCTTTGAAAGAGACCTGACAACAATCCATAGTTCCTGATTGCAAATAACAGGATGTCTCTTTGTTTGTTAGGATCTCCAAATCTGCGACAAAAACCTCCCCCACGAAGAGAACCCAACATGGTAAGACACAATCCCCAAGAAGACTTTCTTTGATATGATCGTATGTTCGACAAAGACACGAACACATCACAGAACTGATTGCAGTAAAGAATAATCTTGCATATTTCCAGAAAACTGGTTCTAGCTGAAAAGCGTTTTAAAAGCAGCATAAACACAGTCAATAAGAATGACAACATGAAAAGAAGTATTATTAACTAGCTCCCAGGTTACTGCAAGGGTTGGCATAGCAACCATTAAAGCACAGTAACAACACAAGGATAATTTCAGCATATCTTTGATCATCTGAATCCACCACTGCACACACCTGAACACAACACATGCTATGTTATGTGTACATTATCATATCCAGTCATAAACTACATCTCCCCACAGTTGAAGATGTCTCCTCCTTTATGTTTTTAGACATACTTATTCTAGTCAGATGCAATACAATGATGGCAAGATATGATGTCAGCTGCTCTCCTCTCCCCTCCTCTTTGCTGTGCAGGGATTCCAGTTACCAAAGCCACCAGAGCCCCCTGCTGTGGAAGCAGAATATTACACTATAGCAGATTTCCAGTCCTCGATCTCTGATGGCATCAGTTTCCGTGGAGGACAAAAGGCTGATGTAAGAGGCTAGATCAACACTGTTGTCGCTGAGATTAGACAGTCAGAGCTCATTGAATATGTATGTCAGCTGAATGCTCCCCAGACAGACAGGAAAGCTAAGGCGATAGCGATGCGACCTTGAGATTTCTGTTTGAACGTGATGATGTAGACAGAATTCGCTCTGTGGAGACTCAGAGATGAAGATAGCAACATAGATTCCTTCAAGGTTTTTTATGTAATGTTGAGCTGGCAGTTCTATTCAAGACAGTGTTGTTAACTTTTGTCATTAATGTCTGTGCAAGATCTCTGCAATATCAGCTGTAATAACAGCATGTCTTGGATCATCTGATCATCTAACCCCTAACTAGGGATGCACCGATTTATCAACCACACGTCATTATCAACCGATATTCACCTTGTTGACTGCAATTGGTTTTGAGCAAATAAGATGACAATCACTGATGGCAGTGGCCGATGTTTTTCTGTTGTGTTGCATCAGCTTTGCACAGGCTAAAAAGCAGAGCTCGAGACCAACGTCATCCGGGGGACAATAAGAAACGTGTTTGTGACGAACAGAGACAAAAGGATGCAGTAAACTCTCTATTGATGCACCAGTGGACGCACCCTATTGTTTCTCTAATAATGCTACATTGTGAACATAGACTGTATAAAGATTGTGAATAACATATCCATATTGAAACCGGCAGGAGAAGAGCTAGGTAGCATTAGCTGTTGACAGCCGGTGGCCAGAACCAGCAGCTAATGATGAGATGATGTTGAGATACATTATGATGCGTTCAAGTTCTGCTCTGTAAAAATGGATATTGGGCAAAGGTAAATAACATTCTCATGATGTGTTCTGATGTAATTTTGTAAAGTTTTAGGGCTGCTGTGAAACTGTGCCTACTTATGGCAACAAAAAAGTGTATCTTGGGTGTGTCGGTACAATGGATAACCAAGAAAGGACGGCAGAAGAAGCACCCACACACCAATTTAATTGGGCCACAAAAAAGGTTCACATGCTGAGATCAATGCAAAAAAATGTTGATTTGTTTAGAACATCCATGCACAAAAAGAAGGGTGCTCAAAGTGCAAAAAATATATATAAAAAGTGAATAAAAGTAGCAGCAAACGTTTCAGTCCTTGACTATCATCAGTGCCACTGACGTGAGAGCTTCACAGAACACACATATATATAGGCACAGGCAGATTACTACCAGGTGTAATGAATCAGTCAGCTGGTACCACTAATTACATGAGAGCAACTTTAATAAATACAGTTCTTTGAAGGAGAAATTTGTTGATGTTTTCACAGCAATATAAAATAGATATTAGAGAAGGTATTACGATATGTCATATTAAAAAGGCTTTTGAAGCAGTTATTTTTCAAATGTTTATTAATGTGAAATAAGGTTATTTTGCAGGTTGTCTCATAAGTGTCTCTAATTTAATTTGTGCTCATTCAAAGGGAGTGTAATGAAGGGGTTTTTTTTATAATGAAGATTTTCGTTGTTTCCCTGGCACAAAAGGGGGAACAAATAACAACAAGAACAAAGTAAACAACAAGATAGAAACACTGATTTGGATATCGGCAAAATTGTAAACATCTGCTTAGGTATCAGCCGAGAATTTCACAATCGGTGCATCCCCACCCCTACCCTTAAACCCTAAAACATATTAGTGTTGAGCAGGTTTGACCAGTCCTAAAGAAAGAAAAATACCTTTCTGATTGTTCATCTTTCATGTTCTGTTGTGTAGGTTATTGAGAAGAACCCCGGAGGCTGGTGGTATGTGCAGATTGGCGAGATGGAGGGCTGGGCCCCCTGCTCCTACATCGACAAGCGCAAGAAACCAAACCTCAGCCGTAGGACCAGCACCCTGACCCGGCCCAAAGTCCCACCCCCAGCTCCGCCTGTCAAAAAACAAGAGTCCGAGGAGGCTCCCCCTCCCGCCAACTCTGCCTCTAAAGTTTCCGAGCCACCAAGCAGGCCTGTGTACGAGGAACCTGAATATGATGTTCCTGCAATCGGGTGTGAAGGTGAATCGGACACAGATTCCCTGAAGGATGACCGCGCCCTGGATGTGAAGATCAGCAGTGTTGTCAGCGACAAGTACCGCAGCTCACCTCCTTCCTCCAAGGCCTCTCCTCCTGTCTGCAAGGCATCACCTGTGTTCACCCACCGAAGAGCTTCCTTCAGGTCAGGAGAGGACGTCGCGAAAGAAGAGTGTGTCTATGAGAACGATGGCTTCAGGCCAAGCAGTGGTGTTGAAGGAACTAAAGTTAAAGTCTCGAGTGAGCCAAGTTCCCCAAGGAGCTACCATTCCTCCACAGTCCCACGCAAACCCTCTGGATCCTCACCTTTAGCTGGTAGACCCATGAAGACCATGACACCAGAGATGACCCGGAGAAGCCAGACCTTGGGCAGACACATAGATATCAGCCTTAGATCACAGGACAACAGCCCCCACTCTTCATCAGACGAATTGAGCAGAGGCCCCAAGAAAGGCTCTGTCTTCACCCGGGATGTGGAACAGAGAATAGGCCAGAGCCCCTCCACCAGGCCCAAGCCTTCTGTCAGACCTAAACCACTTCTGACCAAATCAGAGCCCCAGAGTCCCGAGAGGATGGACATCAGCTCTCTGAGACGGCAGCTGAGGCCTACAAGTCAGTTTCGACATGGCCTTAAAACTACTCGTGGGGACGACTCTGAAACAGCTTCTGTCATCTCATCAGAGGACTCAATGTGCTCACGCAGTACCTCAGATCTCTCCTCTGTTTACTCCAAAGGGAGCCGTGGGGACTCAGATGTAGAAGGCCCCACTCTGTACCGCTCTCTGGATGCCTACAAGAAGGTCCAGGACTCTGAGATCAGCTTTCCAGCCGGGGTGGAGGTTGAGGTTCTGGAAAAGCAAGAGAGTGGTTGGTGGTACATCCGTTGGGGATCCGAGGAGGGTTGGGCTCCCTCATACTACCTGGAACCTGTTAGACAAGTGGGTGATGTAGGTGGGTTAGAACTAGATGGTCACGGGAGTGGCAGCAGTAAGTCAAACAGCCTGGAGAAAAATGAGCAGCACGTTTTGGCCCTCAATAACATCAATATTCAGGGTCTGAGCCAGCAGCATCAAGGCATGAGGAGGAACACTCCACCAATTCCTTCTAAGCCCCCTGGTGGCTTCTCGAAACCATCCGGGATGGTTAACGGGGGTGTTCGAATGAGGAACGGGGTACGCCAGGTGGCAGTGAGGCCTCAGTCTGTATTTGTGACCACAACACAGCCAGCCAAGGATGGGCACTACATGACGGGGTCTCTGAGGCGAAATGACTCTCTTGGTAGAAGTGATCATTACGGCTCTGGTTCGGCCACTCTTGGTGTCCGCCGAAACGCCTCCTTCAGCACCGTGCGGCCACATGTAGTTGTTGAAAGTCAGACGAGGCCCGCAGAGCGCTCCAGCCTGGGGTCCTCGGGGAGCGCATTCAGCACAAGTAATGTCCAGGACACCCTTAGCAGAGTTAACCAACGCAACGGCATCCCTGTGTCCACAGTTCGACCCAAGCCTATAGAGAAGAATCAACTGATCCACAATAACCTTGGCAGGGATGTGTACGTCTCCATTGCTGACTATCGTGGCGATGAGGAAACAATGGGTTTCACTGAGGGCACCTGTCTGGAAGTGTTAGAAAGAAACCCCAATGGATGGTGGTACTGCCAGGTGCAGGACAGCCTGCTTCCCCGCAAGGGCTGGGTCCCCTCCAACTACCTAGAGCGGAAAAAATAAAACCCACCCCACACCCCTCCCTCGCCCTTCCCCCGCACCTCCCCCTTTTGATGTCTCCAAGGACGTGGGTGGTATCACTCCTTAAGAATGTTACCCGCAGTCTCCTGTAAGCAATATGTCAAAATGAAAATGTACATTAATGACTGGGTGTAAAAAGAAAGATGTTTTAATCTGATAAGGAAGGACACTTTTAGTGCTGGTTTACTAAAATGAACACAAAGAGGAGTGTAAAGATTTTAAATATTTTGGCTGGGAATGAGAGACAGAGATGTGGGATTGGCCAACGTTGAGTGAGGAAATTTGAAGAGGCTTTGAGATATAAAATGGTATGAATGGGAGTGATAACCTCTTAAAGAGGTTTGCATCATGTAAAACTGAGCAGGATAATGGTTACGCTTATTCCTGCCCATCACTGACTCTGATGGCCGACAAGTGCCTTTTGTATTTGATCACCTGAATGGAGGTCCTAAATGGTGGATGGCAAAACATTAAATCAACCAAATCTTTTAAAGAGTGCCATAGGCCGATGAACACCACCAAGAGTATTTCCATAACCAATTAAGAAGTCCACTATAGAGTGCAAACAAAGTGCACAGTTTCGATCTGAAGCGCTCTAATTGGTCCGACGTAGATTAAAGGAAGAAAAACAAAGATTGAAGTGACCCAAGTCACCAGAGAATTTATTTGTTTTACGCCACAAGCAAACTAAAACACCAGTTTAATCTCATTATCAGTATTTTATTTAGTTTCATTGTTCATGTTACAATGTCTTGTGTTGATGCAAGTCTTCCTTAGAGAATTATTTCTGCTTTCTTGTGACATCTGTTTTCCACCGACAGCCTAGAATTGGAAAAGCTCCTGCCTCTTGTCAAGTACCATCTGACACTGGCAAAATACACAGGATGTGCTCAGGTTTGATAAATTGGCGTAGTTTTGTCGTAGATCGTCAAGCCCCGAAAATATGTTGATATTCATGTTTTTGATCCCAGATGTAACTATGTGGGATAGCAAATGTATTTAAAAAACTGTGAAACTTGAAAAAAACAGTCAGATGGTTGAGTTTTCTGGAAATTCAAAGGAACAACTTGTAACTTGAGTGCTCTCCAGAACAAAACCACCTCATTCATGTGTAGCTAATAACCTCAAAAAGACAACAACAATTAGTTTACAATGGTTTAGGTTTACTGTAGTGCTTTTAGTTCCAGGAACAATTGATTTTGTATATATTTTGTTTTGTATACATATAATAATCCCGCTGTTGCGGAGATATATTGAACAAGTACTGGAAATGAGGTGAAATAATTGAATCCCAGGGACGTATTTGTACAGCATTTATCCCAAAATGTGATCGAACCAAAGAAAAATGTCATTTCATTGGCTATTTTTATGTGATTTTACTATTTATTTATTATGGTACAAGTAATAGTGTATTCAACAAAAAGCCTAAAATGAGGTTTCTGAACTGAACAGAAATCAGTACCTGGAAGCACTTGATACATTTTCTCAAAATTTTAGATCTATGAAACTAGAGGTAAACAAATTTAACTTTAGATATAGCTGTGCAGTACGGGCTTCGACATTGAATAGAAGACAACATAGTGTATTAACTAGTTTCAAAGTTGGGTATTTTTTCACATCTTCCAAATTGTAGTTGGTCATCAGATTAATAAGACTTATCAATCACCTAAGTTATCGAGTTAGTAATAATTCTCCCCAAATGCAGAAGTGAAATATGAGAATTTGGCATTCTGAGCTGAAATCCAACTTTCAAATTCAAACGGCTGATGTTCAAGACTGCTGAAATACATTTTCTAACGAGCGGTGTGAGCTCTCTGTGCGAGGCTGAACACTAACCTTTTATTATGTTTCTGCTGGACAGTATCACAGTATTAAACAAAGTACAGTACCTGCTAGATTGCAGTTATCTATTTTAGCGAAACCATATTTGTTTGTTTTTTGTTTGTTATTATTTGTTACTCTGTGATCACACAGTGGCAATAATGAGGAATGAAGTGGTTCTGTTTTGTGAATTAGTGCACTTTAAACCTGTTTTTATAGTGCATTAATGTAAAGGTGCAGTAAATACTCAGCATATTATTTATTGAATATGTTCTCATAATTATTTAATTTCTCTCTATTCGTTTTTCCCCCTTCACCTCAAACTAGAGGTGGAACTCTTCCATGAGTTCTCTCCATGACAAAGTCTGAGTAGAATTGGATTAATAGCGACCTCTTGTGGGAGGTCAAAGGCGCTACAACAATATATTTTTTTCCCATCCACAAGGCTTACAGCCATCCTACCTCAGTGCAATAAGAAATGCACTGCTGGTCAGTGAGTCTCACCAAAAACTGTACAGAATTTTTTGTTTCTTTTTTTTTTTTAATCTCAGTGCAGCTAAATATATTTTTTGTAGCACATGTTTTGTTTTGGGCAATAATTTATTTTTATTTTTTTTGAAAATTTAAAAAAAAAAGTTCTTTTTTTTTTCTCTATGCTGTGTGCTGCAACTTTAGCAAATCATGGGCACTTCCTTCATCTTTATTGTGCTTTACATAATGCCTGATTTTATATATATATATTTATGAATAGTTTTGTATTTTATCATGGTTTGACAATCATCTTATTCCCCCACTCAAATTATTGTTGCATAGCATTATGCATACCTAAATTGGACTTCAGTCACCTTAATATGCAAAATTCTGACTCATAAGTCAACAAAAATCCAAAAATATCATCATTTGGACACATTTGTGAGATATTTGCATTTATTTAAGTTTAAAAATATCACAATTTTAACTCTATGATGTCCAGCAACAAGGCCCCTTCCCATCTAGACGACGGCATTATGTAAATGTGTTAAATCACTTTGTACATTTCGCTCCAGCACATATTATTATTGCATATTGCTTCTTTTGATCGAGCTGAATTGACTTGGCTGAAATAGCAAGGGAAACGTTCTGTGTCAAGCATACATTTTGCTGTGTAGCATCAATCTTTATTCATGCTTTATCTTTTTTTTTTTTCTCATTTCTCTTTTTTGCCCTTTTTTTGTCAAATTCTGAAATGTACCCGCGAGGAAATGTGCAATAGATAAGAACACATCATCCTTCAACAAGACGAAAGATATCACAGGTTTAGGGAAAAAAAAAAAAAAAAAAAAAAAACCTGAACAATGCCATTTCATCCGCTGGGAGTAGATTTTCCCAGTCAAACTGCCAGTCATGAGCTTTTATCATCGTTTCAAGTGTATCATTTCAAATTGATCTTAAAAGAGCAGATGTGAAAGGCCCTAAAATCATTGGAAAACTCATTGGACCAAAGCAGTCGTATGTGACATCTCATTATCTCCTGACGTGATGGACTTTTATAATAACTAGCATGAGAATCTCTGCTTCTCCTGCCCCGGATCAGCAGGGGACGGCGATTTGTGAATGGCATGGCAGAAACCCGCTGACCCATTCTGTATTGACTTTACAGCCTTCTGGGGTCTTCTTCACAGATGGAGAGTCATGGGCCCATCATCAGGGGCCTCAGCGGCCCTGCTCTGAGCTGTCACGTTCGTGCCTGAATGGAATTTTAATAGTTTCTTGTTTTTGGGTTGTTGTTGTTTTCTTCTTTCTTTTTTTTCTCTTTGTTTTCTGGAGTGTGTCCTCTCTGCACCTATGCGGATGCCTCTCTTGACATTTACCCCATCATTGTCAAACCAAGTCAGACTTTTCCTCACCAATCACCACGGCAAGGGTGACATTTTGAACCGCCGGAGACGGCGGGCAAAGAGACCTCAACGGGAGAGTCTTGGCGGTAAACAAGAGAGCTGGGAGATGAACGCTCCTTCAGGCCATTTCAGTTCAATCCATCAACTTCCAGGATGTACGCCAAAAATAGAAAAACCTTTATTTTTTCTCTTTGCTTAGCCCCAGGCAGGCCTTATCCATGTGCGATTACGTCATTGTGCTAAAGACTGTCCTGCGTGTACAGGCTTAAACACGGAGTTCCCTCTGTTGTAAAGGGGGCTTGTGTCCATAAACCTTTTTGTTGGGGTAGTTTGTAGTTAAACTCCAACTTAAAGGAACAGTCAGAGAATTACCCTGATATACTTTCTTGCTGAGGGTTAGAAGGTTGATGCCACTCTTATGATGTTTAGACATGTCGTTAAAGTCCCTCCTTCACTCAAAAATGTGTTCACTTATTGTCACCTCACATGGATGTTTGAGCTCCACTGTGCAGAATGATGTCTGTGCAGAGTTTGACGCTAAAAGGCTTTTTTCACTTTCATGCTGAGCTCACATTAAGACCCTGTCTATGCGGATATTTTTGAATACAGATATGCAGACAAAATTTAAGGTCACGAAAACAGATTTCTTAAAGGCCTTGAACGGTGCAGATATTTCCAAAACTTTGGTTACAGTTTATCCATGTGGACATGTGAAACAGAGCATTTGGGAAATGATGACATAATCTCCTCAATTTCCCATTGTTGGTTTGTGTAATGAGCGTACACTAGAAACAACAACAACAACAACAACAACAACAACAACAACGGTGGACTACCAGTTTGCTAAGTTTATGTTAGCACTGCTTGGTCTAATGATTACTTAACACCTAAGCTTAGTATTGCTGCACCACTTCACAGATGAATTGAGGCGTCCACCTCAGCGTCCGTGGCTTAAATTCTGCCAGAAACAGCGGTTTTGGATCAGGAAGGGTCGAACCAGCAGATGGTGGGACATTTTCAAGGGTCGGATTGTTGTCAATGAGGAATGGAAGGAAAACCTGAGCATGTGCAGGGCATCAGTCGTATGTTTGAGTTAGCTGTGTTTAAGTTAGTGATGAGATCTCCAGTTGGTGTGTTTAAAAAGGTAACGTTAGCCTGTACGCTTTACTACCTTTGTGAAGTGGTAGACCACTAAAGAAAGTTAGCGCTGGCAAGTGTTTGAGGTCGTTTTTGCGTTGTAGTGTGGACAGAGATATTTTGTGAAATGAAGATGGTGTAGACTGAATTATTATTTTTAAACAGAGTGGGAAATATCTGTTTAAAAACAATCTGTATGTGTGTAGACAGAGACTAAATTTGAGTTTAAGGCGTGTGTGTGCCAGCATGATTTTGTGACTTCACAAGTGGAAGCCAATCATGGTCCAGTATGCTTATCTTAGCTAAGCTTAGCTTAGCTGAATTTAGCTTAGCTTAGCATAATGACTGGGAGTTGAGAGGCAAAAACCTAGCCTAGAGATTTAAAAAAAAAAAAAAAAAAAAAAAAAAAGCTTAGTACAAACAACTTAACTTGTTAAAATGACCAAGTTTTGTTTTTTAGTGGTTGATGACAAGACTCAAAGAAGTCACTACACCTGGCCAGGTAATAGTCCAGCACTTAACCATCCAAAAAAACACAACTTGTCTTTTTTACTCTTTAATTTTTGTATTGCTTAAACAAATGAGACATACCATGATAATTAATGAGCTTTAGAGGTGTGAAACCAGAGAAGCTCTTTACCCTTGTTTCCAGTCTCTTTGCTAAGCTAAGCTAAGCTACGCTAACTATCTCCTGGCTTTTGCTTTATGTTTAGCGTACATACCTGAGAGTGGTGTTAATCTTCCTATCCAAAGCGAAAAGCATATTTCCCAAACACTCTAACTGTTCCTTTAAGTTACAGGCTTCTTTTTCAATCATACCAGCTCAGCCTATGTCAGCGACACCGCTCCAAAACCTGTGTGCATCTGCATGGCGGGATAGAAATGGAATTGGCGGCGGTGATATTTTTGCATTCTGCGTGTGTGCACATGCCAGCGCACACTCAATGATGATGAGGAGTCATTCGCGCCAGAGGGAATATATGATATTTTTTCCCCCGACATATTCCCGGAGGTCAGTCGGGTGAGACAGCACCCCCTCTTCTATTCCTCGCTCTCCTTTTTATTTTAACAAATGGACGGCACCTCTCAGGCGTGAAGCATCTTAAGCTCTGTAATCCCAAACACTAGCTATTCCTCCTGGCTACACTTCCTCTCCGTTCCCCACTTCTATTTCTCCCGTCTCCTTCCTCGACACAGCCGAGCAGTCTATTCCCGGTGAAATGATTGAGATATCTAGGAGGGTGTGTGTGTTTGTGTGTGTGTGTGTGTTTGCATGATAAGATGGATTGTTTGCAGGTGCACTCAGGAGAAGAGAATTTGGAGGTCAAGGAGCAGATTTGCGAGAGCAAGATGCAGGGAGACACAAGATGGATCAGATAGTGGATTCTAGTAGACGAGGTGAGGGCGAGGTGAGAGGAGCTTTGGATAGGAGGAAGATGAAAGGCTTGTGGGCACTGCTTCCACTCTAAAAGTATGAAAAATAATTCCATCCAACAAGGGAGCCCGTGTTAACTCAACTCCCTCTACCCACCTTCAGCAAACCTAATGAGCTCTCCGAACCTGAGTTGTGATCTCATTACTCCAAAACAATGTTTTAATTGCGGCACTTGATGTTTTTTTGAAGCTGCTTTTGCGAGAAACTGCAAGTCAGTGAGAGAGAAATGAGTTCACACCGCAGAAGCTTCTCTCACCATCCGTCCATAGAATAACTTTAAAAACTGATCCCACGTCTGATTGTAGCTTCTTTTACTGTCAGTGTCTTCAGATCTTATGTAGCCCTGAGGGTGTGAGAGTTGAGCTTGGTGTTGAAAAAGTTTTTTAGAATAAGACAAAAAAAAAAAACTTCAAACACTGGAGTCTTTTTTTTTTTTGCCTTATTCCTCAGTGTTTCTGTTGAGAAAATAATTGAATGTTGTAAAAGTGTAACACAGGATTTGAAGCGTTCACATCTAATGAAACAAGCTTTAATTCGTAATGTTAAAGGAATCAAAAGAAAGGGCTTCAGAAGTCAACAGCACCCAGCTCTGGAAGGCAGCGATTGCTGAGTTAATAAAGGCAGTTGCTTGATAGAAGGAGGGGTAGGTTTGATAAGAAAGTTTTAGTAAGTGTGTGGGAGCAGGTTTGAGGTATTTAGGGAGTTGATTTTGTAGGGTTTTGTTTTAATTAATATGTAGTTTTTGTTTAAGTGTGAGAGAAGAAAGAAAAAAGAATAAGCGAAGCTGCGGGGCTTCGGGATTTAAAATAAAATCCCAAAGCCTGTGAATTAGGGAATGCTGATTATTTGTCATTCTGAAAACTTCCTCACAGTTGTTTGATGCGCCAGCGGGCATCAGCGGGAGCTGTCTCCCAGCCGCAGAAAAGAAGGCTGTGTCGAGGAATGAGGCACGCAACTGTGTCTCTTTGTCTCTGTTTGAATCCCTGTTTCTAATTAGCACAACAGTGTGTCTTAATTAACCTTTGCCAGTCAGACGATACTCCGGCGCTAACAGCGTCCTAATCAAGAACACTGCGGCTGCTGCCAGTCTGCGTGGGAGCCTCTGGTCACGGTCAGAGCTCAGCCATATTTTTGTGGTGGAGGTGAGCTGTCAGACGTGATTGATGTGAGAAGGTAGAGCCTGTTTTTAGCCTGGATGCATTTATAGAATAGAATTCGTCATCACCCTGCTGAGGAGAGCAGTGTGCCAAAAAAAAAACTTGGAAGTCGGATGCCATCGAGCTCTTGATCTGTAAATTCTGACAGAAACAATCCGTTACCAGCACGTCAGCCACACTAACAAACACAATAACAACTACAGGCCTCGAGTTGGACCAAAGGAGGTGCTATTGTTTTATTTTCTCTTTTTATTTCTCCTTTTTATTACCATTGTTGTTATGCAAATTGTGTTTAACTCTTGCAAGCTCCTTGTTTTCAAAAGATATGCCGTGAGGAGACCAAGGAGGCTTTATCCCACTGTAAATGTCAGTGAATTATCCAATGAGGAGTCACGGTGACACGGCCACCCTAATCTTTTCAAAGCGTCATCGTGCTGTACACCAGTGCACATTGGGACAAACTACAATGAGAGCAAACACTGTCCAAAATTCTTTCTGATTGGAGACATTCTGCACATGTGCATTCCTTTTGAAAACAGGACATTTTCTTATCTACCGTTTCATTTTGACAAGTCTTGTTCCTTTTTCTTTTGTATCTTGTACATGTTTACATTGTATCTCGCATTGCCCAAAAGAGAAACAATATTAAATGTATTATCTTTGTTGTTTTGAACCCGACTCCTTTTCATTTGTCTCGCACGTCATCCAGTTACATGTGCTACTGCAGATAAAGAGCAGCAACCCCCACCTTCCTGCTCATGATATGGCTAGATAGTATGTGACAGTAATATTACAGATTGAGACATTTATCTTTATCCTCCTTATTGTGCCGGTCAGATTAAGTGAGTTTAGATGTGGAGGAGCAGAAGTGTGCAGCTGGTTATATATAGCCAGGTATGAGTTATGAGAGAAAAGTGAGGAGGTTGAGAGCGATGAATGAAGACGAACGAGCTCCCGCAGCCCCAGTTTCCCACTAAAGAGAAGAGACAGGGATTTTTGCTCTTGTGTATCTAAATGTGTGTGGAAAGATTTATCACTTGTGTCCTAAGTTATATGAAATATATGCTTACACCTCCGGCCCAAAGAAGCAACACAAACCCGAAACTCTTAAAACAAAATGGTCTTATGCTTCAGCAGGTCAGACAATCATTCATGTTTTTCTGACTGAGACAGAGACACAGACTACTGGATGACAGGTCACCTATTAGCAGTAATGCTATTTAATATATGCATTTTATGTTTTCATTAGTTTATAATCACCTGCAAATAAGAATCATGTTTTCATTACCTTAAGATATTTCTATCTTCATATGGAGCAGGTCCTCTTCCACAGAGTCCACCATTTTGTTTTTATGGGTGAGGGGAATTCATCATAGCATTAGTATTGTGATAATTTCCTGGCAATATTATATCGATACATGTACGCTGAGTATTTATTCATTTGTTCTTTTAATTGTACAATTTACTAGTACAGTACGGGACAGTGTCAATTAATAAATATAGGCTACATGGTATAAAAATACCAGAATCAGCCAAGAGGCTATGTTTCATCTTTAGTCCCTTGGCCAAGATGTTACACAAGGCTACCTAAAATACAACGGAACACAAAAAAAATCATGTAACATCTCTTGATTCCCACTGCTAGTTGTTCTACAGTACCCCAGAATGGAGAAACCCAACACTGGCTTTCAACAGGGCCATTTGCATTGGCAACTTTAGTTCTTCTAAACACTTCACACACTCACCACTAAATGGCACTGAATCCCACACCCTGGACCTTTAGGCTGATGCATTTTTTAAACGTTAGACATATGTTAGTGCAGTGTTTCCAACTGGTGGGTCGCAGGTCCATTCTGAATGGGCCGCAAGTGACTCGCAAATGTGTCAAATCTGTAAAGAACGCACTTTATTTTGAGGTACAGTGAATTTTCGGTGCAGAGCTTTTATTTTGAAGTGCCGTTTCCGTGCTGTAGAAAGAGCGACTAATGTACAGTCTCACAAACTGGCTCAAGAAGGGAGTCCACACAGAAGATTCACTTAAAACAAGCAGAATTTATTAAACTAAAATTAACTTGTGTGTGTAGGTCAGCAAAGTCACTTATGAAAGCCAGGTGTGCTGTGGAGGTGTTGAAGGTTCAAACCAAACGCAGTGATGCCCAGTGGATATCAGCTGAAAGGAAGGGAGAAGCCAAGTGAACACATGAGGCAGCTTTTATAGCTTGGAAGCCCAGGTGAGCCTAATCAAGGCAACGACCCTCTCATGTCAACCAACTGCCCGATGAGGCTGGAACGTTCTCAAAGAGACAGTGGGAGGGGCGTCACAGCAGCTATTGAACAGAGACAGCAGAATAGGTCGATGACACTGAATATCTAACACTGTGGACCTTAACATCCCTCATGACAGAAACATAACTCAGACTGGCGAGTGTTTGCTAACACAGTGGTTCCCAACTGGTCCTGCCATGGTGTACAGATTTCTCCTTAGTCATTAGTTTAAATCCAATATTCACTCTATCATTCACTTTATGTGTTGCTAACTTTTTCAGCTGTTTGATGCTGGGCAGATAATTTACAGTGGACATATCCAGTGTTGGGAACTAGTTATATGTAATGGAGTTACGTCATTGAATTACAAAATATATGTATTGTAATCAGTTAATGAGAAAAAAATGTAATTAAATTTCGGTTACTAATCAAAATGTTGGTGATTACAAAGGAGTTACACACAGTTCCATATAGTTTATATGTGGAATATAACATTCATCTGTTGCTTTGCGTACTTTTGCCGTGCAAGAACACTGACCCATATTTTTTCAGGTCTTTTCAGCTTAATGTTTAAAACATTTGTCAGGGAAGTAATCAAATAGTTAAATAGTTACATTACTAATTGCATGTTTTACAGGGTAATTAGTCTTCTGTACTCTTATTACATCTCAGAAGTAACCCTTCCAACACTGGGTAGCTTATTTTGATGGAAACAGCTCCCTGCCATAGCTGATGATAAAAATGGTGACAGTATGAGACAGCAAAGTGACGGGATGTAAAACTAAAACAATTAGCTGAAAATGTGAACACACTCCGTACTGAGGGACACTGCACAGTCAGGTGATCATTTTCTGTGGTTTTAAGAGTCATTTTACCCGTTGTTGATGTAAGGATATTGATCAGTGCAGCTTTAATCGGTTTAATTTTGTAAATATTGAACATTTATAATTGGAAAATAACTGCCGAGCTATCACCTTGGAAATCTTCCAGGGTCAAAAACACCATTAACTTCGTTTTTCCAGAGCTTTCTTCTGTCATAGAGACATTTCAATCGTCATCATGTCACAAAAGGCTATGGAATTTGGACACAAAATACAGTATAGGTGAGACTGCAACTCCTTTCACTGTTCAAACTTTATTACCTTCGTTTATGAGGTTTTGTTTTTGGTTTGTTTGTTTGATTGTCAGCAGCATTACTGGAAAAGCTACTGCCCTGATTTTCCTGAATGTCGGTGGAGGAATGAAGCATGGGTCAAGGAAGAGCCCATTAATTTTTGGGTTGGATCTGGAGTGCCTGCCAAGTGGTTACTGTCTGTACCACATTACAGCAATCTCCTGGGTAGAATTCCATTTTTGGAACCTTTGTTACATGTTGTTCTCCTCTTTCCTCCCATTTCCTGTCTTTCATCGAAGATTAAAATGCCAAAAATATAAATACATTTTGGAGCAGATATGAATAACAGGGCAGACACATCGAGTGCCCTTCTAGTTCTCTACATGAGGACCACTGAGCGTTTCCATTCACTGAAGGAGACATTGAGATGCTTTTGAAAGCAGCACAAAAACCAGTAAGTGGACCTTGAGTTAATTTTTTTTCAAACTGGTAATTACATTTTATCTTATCCAAAGTAATTATTTTAACCATGCATTGCATACATACAGGTAACCATACCAGCGTCTCTCCACTAGGTGGCTCTGTTGAACCAGTCTCGCTTTGCCCCTCCAGACAACATCAGTGCTGATATGTCAGACGGTGAGCACACAGACATTTTCATATGAATAGACCTGCACATTACAAACTCAATATGTACGTTGACATTGAGTCTCAAAATGAAATTCTATTATGATCGGTCCTTTTTTATACACCATAACTAATAACATTGGTTGTGAACATTGAAGGATGATGATCTGTGGCAGGGTTATGAATGCTCAGCCGAACAATGACAAGTATTAGATACACTCATCGGGATTATTCTTTTCATGAGAATATTACTCATTTTATTCATATCCCTCAGTCGCTTCTTTTATATGGAGATGTCATGAGTCGCTCTATTGCAGACAGATGGCTATCGGGGAGCTCTGACGAGACATCTGGATGAGGTGCTTCATGAATTTATAGTGTAGTCATTTTAGCAGGAGCACATCTACAACCTATGTTTCAAAGTTGAGTGCAGCGTATTTCCACTCATCTCCTAATCCCCTACCTGTCACTGTGAAGCCCCCCAGCAGCTGTGGCTGGGACGGAGGCCATTACACATGATGTAACGGAGGGCCGGGGCCCCCCAGATGACTTAGCATTGTGTTTCAGGCGGACCTCAAAGGGCACGGCTGGCTACATCTGTTACAAGCCAACTCACATTTCGGCTTCTTGGGTCTCAGTGTCGTAGGTCAAGTGCAAACAAACACTATTAACACTCCATTTAGGATGACCAGTGCGATACCAGCAAAGAGAAAGACCATCTGTGTGAGGCAAACAGTTGACACATCTGTCATATGGGCAACTGTACATACTTGTACTGCAAGAGCCACACAATGAATTTGACTTTTTGTTACCTCTCTTGCTGACAGTTTACTGGCTCCTACTGTAGTTGGGAACACACTGGCTTATTAACATTAATTTAAATTTTCTTGGCTTGTTATTAGCAGGTAACTAGCCTCTAGCAATCCTGACCACTCTGCAGAAAGGAGGACAGTGAGGTGTTTGGGTGCCGTTCACCGACAGTGGCTTTATTGCAGTCTTCACCACAAAACAATAAACCTGGCCTTCTAATGAGGTTAAGGAGTAGCCCAGAGCTCTTCTAGACACTTAATTCTGCTGACTATCATCACTCTTTGCTGCCCGCTGTCTGACACCCCAAGAGAGCTGCTTTCCTCCATCCACACAAGGAAGTACATGTCACACCCTCACAGGTTACCCACAAGGCCATTGTCCTTAAAGGGGAAAAAGCGTGAGCCATTACATTTTGTAACAGGAAGTCACTCAAAGTGACAGCTCACTCTTCACCTTGGAATTAATAATTGACAAAACAAACTTTGCTCAAGGTCCATAGCTTTTGATGGTATTACATGATCTTCATCAGCAGATGAAGTTTGCTTGCCTGTGTCCAGACCTTTGAAGCCGCCCTCTCCACCAAGTCCTTCTTGATTTACTCTTCTGGCATTGTAACGTGAAACAGGGTTTTCTCAGTTGAAATAAAAACGACCAATGAGTGCTGTGAGGGAGGACTTGATTAGCCAGTAAGAGCCATTGGTAGGCCTGACGCTGTTGTCAAGCTGTCACGCTTTGTGTCCCAAAGCCAATGAGGGATAACAACAATGGCGAGCGCTGTGGACCAGATAAAGGCTGCTATCAAGGCTGTTCTAAATCGATGTCTTCTCAATATTGCACAGCATCATAGTTTGATTTAATTCGCTTTGCTGTACTCTTATAACTCTGGCAAAAGCAGTGGGTTGGCATGGCTACACATCAGTGTGGACTTAAAATAACTTTAGATTCAGGCAGATATGCTGGTCTCTGGTGATTGGATCAGGAAAATTGGATCCCCTTCCCCATGGAAATTGGTTTGAGTGGATGCAATGTCAGACTGAGGATGGAAACAGTGTAAAAGTTGACACTTCTGTCAGACATAGGGCAAGGAGTTTATGTCATCTGGCGTTCTTCTTTAAGTGACCTGAGCTAAATAAGTTGGCTATTCACAGATGACTTGATTAGGCGTCATTCCCGCTGGACCTTGTATAGGTAGGTAGTGCACCTGATGAGCACTTGTGTGAGTGGTAATTTGCAATCCGTCATTGCACAAACTGTATTGGTGATGCTAAGATTTAAAAACATATAGACTACTTTCAGTTAAAGCTGCACTAATCAATATGTTTACCCTATCAAGGGATCAAATGACTATATGTAGTATAAAAAGCATTGCTATCACCTGACTCTGCTGTTTCCCTCAGGTCTACTGGGTTTAGGAGTTCGTGGAGACTAAGTCTAAGCAACCTAAGTAGCTAAAGCAAGTACTGGACTTACATTTCTCAGGTGAACAGAAACACAACTGTCAGATAGCGCTCACCCAAATCTGCAGTTCCTCAGTTTTCATTTTGCTGCTGGTTTTCCAGCAGCTTTACTGTTTGGTTCTCTCCACTCTATTCATCTAGGCTAGACTGACCAAACGTCCTCTTGTGCCCAGACGTGTCCACTTTTCACGTCCTGTCCGGGGCGTCCAGGGGGTGTTTATAAATTGATGACAATGTCCGGTTTTCCTTGTGTGTGTGTGTGTGTGTGTGTGTGTGTGTGTGTGTGTGTGTGTGTGTTACTGTGCGTTCACACCGGACGCGAGTGAAGCGAATTGCACGCGCGTGACGCGAGTAACGCGCCGCCCGTAACGCCCGAGTTTCGACGCCTGACCATTTTGTTCATTCGCGTCATCGCGTCATCCGCGCGAGTAGCGGGAATGACGGAGCTAAGCTAACCGGAGCTAAGCTAGTGCTAACGTTCATAGTACAACCATTCTGCAAACTAATTAAACACACATATTTACAGAACTTACCAAGTCGACCAGTCTCCTCGGCAACTTTCACCCAAGCCTGCTCCTTTTTGTTGCAGTCTCTGTAGAGTAGACACGTAGTATCATATAGCTCCGGGTAGCCGCACACCGCAATGATAAGTTTCTCCTTCATTTCGGCATCAACAACGGGACGTCGGGACGTCGGGGCGTCAAGACGTCACTGACGACCATGGCAAGATAACCACCATCGCTGCTTTGTTGTTTACCTCCTCTGGAAGTCCCAGAAGCGTCGGAGGGCCAAACGCCGTCGTTTTTGGGTTCACCCTATCCTGCAGAAGCGCATCCAGCTCGGCGAGTTTCACCACCTCCTCCAGGAACTCCGTCTGGATGATAGCCGCTTTCAGCGGTACTTCAGGCTGACTGGGGCCCAGTTTGAGGACCTGTTGGCGAGGGTTGGCGCCAGGATCTCCGGGCAGGACACCAATTACAGCCGCTCCATTTCAGCTGCGGAGCGCCTGTCCATCTGTCTCCGGTGAGTAGCAGTTTATTGTTGTTGACACACGCCAATGACGTCGGGAGAATCTCAATGCTGATTGGCTTTCGCGGTACAGAGTCACGCGAATTCGCCTCAAAAGTTCAATATTTTCAACTCGAGCGATGAGGCGTTGGACGCGAATATATTAAAATTATAAGGCATCTTTGAGTAAACTCTGAGTATCATTTAAGTAGGCTATCTCGTGGCCGGGCCGAGTGTCCTGTTTTTTGGCAATCAAAATATGGTCACCCTAATCTAGCCGCAGCAGGCAGCTGTTTTCACCAAACAAGCTCTGATAAACTGTGTGCTGCCTTCCCAGATTAGATTAGCAACCAGCTAACATAATGATAGCAAAGCATTTACTAGCTAATGAGCCAGATATTTTCTCAGGGGTTGGTGGAGGCCAAAACAGAGCTAAAAGGAGAGTCAATATTAGACTTACTTTTGGCTACGCACTACTATAACTGCATGCTAATGTTGCTCAAGTGTTTGGTAACATGGTCGTGAGAATATCTTTTATATAGACCTAGTAATAATATGTCAGTGCTAACATTGCGTGTCATAGCAGTTTGAATGAATAAATGTGCATGGCCCCACTTAGACGCAGGTAATATGAAGGTGGTTTCAGTAATTTGTTGAGCAGCTGAAGCCATGGTTAGGTCTTTTGACCCCTGTTTGTTTTTATAACATTAATGAAGTATTAGTTTTGCTTCTGTAAGAAGTTAATTCAGAACAATGTTTGAGTCCTTTAAATAAATGAATTTAGATTTGTTTTTTGTTTTTAATTTATTTTTGGGGCATTTTTTTTATTTGATAGGACAGACAAGTGTGAAAGGGGGAGAGAGAAAGGGAGTGACATGCAGCAAAGGGCCACAGGCTGGGGTCGAACCCAGGCCACTGCGGCAACAGCCCTGTACATGGTGCGCCTGCTCTACCACTAAGCCACCGAAACCCCAATGAATTTAGTTTTTAAAGTGACGGGAAGTTCTTTGGAAGTGACTTGGATTCAGCCATCTTTTCAGTGCCTGCGGCTTTTAACAATGAACATCCGACACACTGTGTCAAATGTTTAATATTTACCATATCCATCTGATTAAGTCATCAAATCGGAGCTTGTTTAAAGCAGTGGCAGTAGCAGTTGCAGTTGCAAACGTATCAAGTATGTAAAAAACACACTTTATTTTGAAGTACAGTTAATTTCAGGTACATACCTTTACGTTTAAGTGCCATTTCCTGCTATAGAAAGACTAATGATTAAGTAATTGACAGAGACAGCAAACTAGTTTGACAACATGGCCAAACATAAGTATGATGCCAAGTGTAGAGATACATTAAGATAGATTAAGATAAATCATTGCAGCTTTAAGGTACACAACCTACAGATATGGCTGTCACTTTAAAATAAATGTATCTGTGTAAATGTTAATTCAGTGACGAAACCAACTATTTTTGCTCAAACACATCTGGAAAGTTTATTAACCACAATCATCCGACTCACACTGAACAGAGTTCACAAACAAACACTTGTTGTTTCAAATGAAAAAGAAAGAAAATACAGGTTTGCAAAGTACTTCAGCTGCTTTGTCACAACAATGGCTGTGTGTATATATATATATATAGTACTTCTAGCCACTGCAGGTTCCAGTCTACACGAACACTAACAGCGTTCCACTCTGATGCTCGTCTACTTGGTTGGTCCCGTTGTTCACGCAGAATAAACAGATTACTCATGCATGACGAAAAGTACTAAGATCTACAGAAAGAACCTCTAAATGTGCTGCTGTGCGATTGGCCGGACACAGAGGAGATATATAGTGGCAATGTAGAAGAAAGCAAACACACAGGAAAAGCAAGTTTGGAGGAATTAGTCCACACGTCAGTGATGGACAAATAAATAGTACATTACAGGATCAGTGACATTCAAGGAGCCTGTGGAGTTTCTGGATGCAGAAAATAAAATTACCTTCCATTAAAATGTACGCATAGAACAATTTACTGATAAAAAATTAGCTTTGCATGGATTGTGGTTTGTGTTTATTAATTAATGAGGTTAAAAAAAATGATGAATGTAAATGTTAAAAGCCCAAACTGAATACAAGGTCTTGCACCAAGGGACTTACATTTATACAATGTATAAAAAAGAAAGGAAAAACAGATTCAATTTGGTCGGAGTGTCAAAATAATACATGCCATGGTTGAGTCTCAGAGAGCAACACTGGCCTTAACATTTACAAGATTACAATCAGTAGCTTTATAAAGTGACATTTATCATTGCCATACAGTGATGGCTTTTAGACTATATAATGATAGGAGATATAAACACAGGGCTTCCTAACGTGGGCTCACACACAAGAAGATAAATTACAAAAAAGAGCTCCTGAAATTCAAGGATTGTAATAAAACCAAGAGTTTATATCTTGCACCCCAAAGCAAAGAGGTTTTGATTGTGTACTGCAATATCTCTTATTGCCAAAAGGTACAAGAAACTCTTTATGTTCTCACTACTAGAAAAAAAGAAAGAATTTAGTTCTCATGGTTTTGGATAAACAGGAAAACAAATCTCAAAACTGTAATTATCAATCAAAGTAAACAAAAAACAGACAAAACTTTTTTTTCTTTGTTTTTTCAATTCAAGCACACCGATAAAAATCTCTCTAAATACATAAGTTAACATTCAAATGTGAATTAACACTTCAAGCAGTAGCGTAATCAAACTGTAATGTGGGAGGAGGGATGTGTGAAACATCACTGTCAGCATTTGCCCAGAAAGGACAGCTGGCAAATACCATAGCAGCATAGGTTTGAGCCCCGTTCGTTGATTATCTACAAAATGAAGAACATGTCATTAAAAAAAACAACAACCTCTCAGCTTCAAGTGGTGTCGTGTTATAAGCTATGGCTTACTGCTGAGTTGCTGTATTTAGAGGTGTAATTTGTGGGGGATGTATCAAGACATTTTATTCTGAAATTAGGGGATAAGAGTCATACAAATATTCAAAATATGAGCTTTTTTTTTTTTTTTTTTTTTTAATTTCCCTGCCCCTGAACTAGGGATGCACCGATCCTTAACGGCCGATATTCGCCTTGTTGACTGCCATCAGCCGATCGGCAAATTAGATGACATTCGCCAATGGCAGTGGCCGGTGTTTTTCTGTTGTGTCACATCAATTTTGCGCAGGCTAAAAACCAGGACTTGAGACGAATGCTGTTCTGTCTTCCCAGGGGCGACAGAAAACATGTTTGGGACAAACATAGATCTTCCCAGGGACTCCACTGGGACGAAAGAGCGCTGTAAACTCACTATGACACGTCAGGTTACGCACCATTTTTATTCCCTGATAATCCTACATTGAACAACAAACCAATGTTAAAATCAATGGGAGAATGTTAGCTGTTAGCATCTGGTAGCTAGAGCTGGAGCTGAAGGTAATTTCTAACGTTCTTATGGTGTGTTTAAATTTAATTGTGAAAAATGTAGTTTTTGTCAAAAAATTGGAATAAAAACAGTTTATATTGCTTTTTCAAGGCAATAAAAGACAAATATTGGGGGCATTATAAATATATATAATATATATGTCGATAAAAAGGCAACCTAAGGATCCTTAGGTTGCTGGTTCATCCAGGCTCGAAGGATCACGTGGCACGGTACTGCAGTGTTCAGCATTGTCACCTCACAGCAAGAGGTTCCCTGATCCAAACCCAAAGCGGGGGGTTCGAAACCGGGGTGAGGGAGTTTGCATGTTCTCCCTGTGTCAGCGTGGGTTGTCTCAGGGTACTCCAGCTTCCTCCCACAGTCCAAAGACATGCAGTTTAACTGGTGACTCTAAATTGTCCGTAGGTGTGAATGTGAGTGTGAATGGTTGTCTGTCTCTATGTGTCAGCCCTGTGATAGTCTGGCGACCTGTCCAGGGTGTACCCTGCCTCTTGCCCAATATCAGCTTGGGGAGGCCCCCAACAGGAAATGCAGTTTACGAATGAATGAATGAATGAACTAAAAAACATCAGCATCAGCTATTGGCCAAATTTTTATTTTAAATATCGGTCCAGTTATCGGCTCAGAATTTAACAATCGGTGCATCCCTACCCTGAACTGATTTCTGTAAAGGATCTTTGCTGCTGGTGAAAGGCCTGTCACAAAGGTTATTAAACATTTCAGTTAAACATCAGAAATGTCATTGATTTGCGTTACAAAAATAATTTTAAATTTGTGTGCTTTTTCTCCTCTGAGTAAACATTTTGTGACAGTTTGTGCCACACAACAGCATTATTTGGTAGCGTGTTGAGAGTTTTGGAAAACGGCAGGAAACACAATATGATACATCCGTGTGTTATAAATGAACCTATTCTGGTTTAAGGCAGGAGGCTGTGTTGTATCTGTGGTGGCGACAATCCTTTGACTTTATGTGTTGGTATGAGAGTTAGTGGTATAGTGGAGGGTATATGTAGGTATAAGGGGTATACTCACCTCTTTTTCCCACCCATCAGTCAAAAAGTCATTGGAATAATCAGGAGAGTATACCCACTTCCTTCTTGGTAACCTACCCCTCTACCTAGCAGTATACCATCTCATCAGCTACCACTACACCACTGATGGGATCTATTTTAGAGGTCCTGTCAATTCATCATGAGCGCTCACAGTGTATTAGGCATGGTTATAGGTAAAGTTTGGGAAAATACTTCATCTTAAAAAAAGACTGCTGGCCCTGAGGAGAATTCAAATGTTTCTTTCACTTCCTGCTTCCTTTTATAGATTCGGAGCTGCTGAGTCTGCTGGACGCAGGTTTGTATGATTTGAACCGATAAGTGTCTTTATCCTCTCTGTCTATAACGGGGAGTTTCTAAGAGGACAATGCTGATTTCAGTGCAACATACCACATTGCAGAGCAAGCAGCTAGCTAGCACAACAATATAGCTACCACCGACATTTGCAATAGAACTACCATAAAGGTACATTAGATTATACGAGTACAAGAGGTGTTACAATCCTACTTAGTATACCCAGCACCGCCTTGCATCTCTAAGCACATCACACACTGATAATCACCACGACAATTACAGAAATCCATCACTTCATTACGATGCCAGACTGACTTCTCTTCCAATGCTCAGTAACACACAGACACAAGTTGTGACATACTGAGATGATTACCTGTCAGAGTGTATGTCAGAAATACGCATCAGGTTGACAGCGTATTTCAGAGCTTCAGTCATCCTCTAAGAGAACTATTATCGAGACATTCAGCCCCAAAGTGACTCATTTGCTTCGGTGCAAATGGGTGACAGTCCCTAAATCTTACATGGCTCAACAAAAGAAGAATTTTGGAATTGTTTCAGTTTTTCCTTCAAAGTCTTCCAGGAGAGAGCAAACACCTCTGGCAAGAGTAAAGTTCTCAGTGGAACCTCCGATCACATGTGGAGGCTGAGACAAGAGACCTTCCCAGCAAGGCGGCACCAACTTTGATTAAAGGTCAGGCGAGTGAACCAACCAGCAATAACCGTATGAAAATACCAAATTAAAGTACCAGAGTTCGTATTCCCTGAACTTAGACATTTCTTCCCCTGACTCTGGGATTTTGCTGCTCTTAGGGAGGCCGTACATTCGTCAGCCATCGTCCCCTTACGTGCTCCGGTAGGTTTTGATAATGTCTTTGATCTGCCTTCTGCAGATGGGACAGCAAGCGTTGGACATCTTCTTGAGCTTGAGGCCGCAGGTGTAGCACAGACACATGTGTCCACAGGCGTAGATGACCGTGTCCACCGTGTTCTCGTAGCAGATGGAGCACTCGTCGGACCAAGGCCCACGGCCTGCTGGAAACGTAGGTGACTTGGGGAGGCTGACAGGTGAATTTGGAGTTGTTCCTGTGGTGAGATTAACATAAAATGTTAATTAAGGAAAAATGGGAAAACTAAAGTAGGAATATGAATTAAAACTTGTTATGATATACTTTTATTTTATGTAGAGAGATGCAAATTTAAGAAAATGGTGGTGACAAAGAGAAAACTTGTGGTTATGTCGGCCAAAGTAAGATGGTTTTTTTTTTGTTTGTTTAAATGACTAAATCTGTCCGCGTAGAGAAAAACATATAATTCCTGCAGTTATAAAAACAATCAACCAATCGGTGCCTCATGGGATGGATTAACATTTTCCTACATAGTTAGAAAGCTACCTTGCTATATGCATTACAAATCAGCAACAGAAAAATGGTCAAAAATCAGATGTGTGTCAAATGTGGATAAGATTAACGCAGCTGTTGTTGCAAGTCCACTTATGGAATTAACATTGTCCTTGTTTTTATAGGAGTTAACACTAACCAGACTAACCAGTCTAACCAGAGGTCCCACAATACTTTAGTCTCGATATAATCAGTGGCATAAGGAAGTTACAGTGGGCCCCAGTTCATGCCATAATGACAGGCCCTGGTGCATGCTACATAGTTAGTATTTATGCACCTAAACTAGTTAAACTAGTTTCCATATGAGACCATCTCATCACATGAATCAGAGACTTGAAGGTGGATAGCACCAACATGCATATTACCAGAAATCATCATCACATATATGTATATGTCAAAAGAAAAAGAAGAAAATTTTTATTTAATTGAATATTTGTTATGGCTCATTTACAGTTTATGTAAAATGAGCATATATTTTATAAAAAAAAATTGTTATAGATTGCTACTGACTATTTTACGAAACAATAAAACAAAAGAAACCCATGATGGTGGTGGGTTTCCCTTTTTTAAAGGCATGTATAGCCTCAGAAATTGCAGTAATTCTCTTTAATAATTTAATATATCTAAGGTGGCAATCTGAATTGCTCACAAGGCCCAGCTTTCTCTCTCTATGAGCCCCCTCACTTCATGGGCCCCAGTGAAACTGCCATGCCTGCACGGTCTATATTTACACCCCTGGATACAAAGCTCTTGCAGTTCTTGGATTGGATTGGATTAACTTTAATAATCCCCAAGGGGGAAACTGGATTGCCACCATGGCCAAAGTACAGTACAACAACAAGACATAGACAAAACATACATATACAAGAACGTCACATAGGAGTGCAGTGGTCCAATACAACAATAGCAAAATGACCAGAAAAAAAAATTTAAAAAAAAATAAAAATAAAGATTAAAAAGAATAAAAAGAGTACAAATGCAATTTAAAAATACAATGCACAAGGACGAGTATAGCAGCAGGTTATAACAGCAAGAGAGTATAGCTGCAATTTAAAGTGCAATGTACAAGCAAATATAGCAGCAAGTTATAACAGCAAGAAAGTGTCGCTGCAATTTAAAGTGCAATGTACAAGGAAAAGTATAACAGCAAGACATGACAGCAAGAGAGTGTAGCTACAATTTAAAGTTTAAAGTGCAATGTTCAAGGACTAGTATAGCAGCAAGACATGACATCAGCAATCCAAATTAAAAAGCCTGGTTGCTGCAGGAACAAAGGACTTCCTCAATCTTTCTGTGGAGCATCTGGGCAAAAGAAGCCACTTACTTCTGCCACTTCTAACAAAAGTGCTATGCAGGGGGTGATCATCCTGAGACAAGGTAGCTCTAAGCTTCCTCCTAGTCCTCTGCTCTGTTATGACCTCCAGAGAAGCAGGGCTCATACCAATAACAGATCCCGCCTTTCTAATAAGTTTGTTGATCCTGTTCCTGTTCTCCAATGTTAGGCTGCCACCCCAACAAACAACCGCATAAAAAAGGACACTTGCTAAAATACCATTATAAAAAACATTTAGAAGAGATCTGCTGATGTCAAATGATCTGAGTTTCCTCAAGAAAAATAATCTGGACTGGGCCTTCTTAAAAATAGCGTTAGAGTTCATCTTCCAGTCCAGTTTACAGTCCACATGCACACCCAGATATTTATATGAGGAAGTCTTCAACTGTAAAGAACTGTAAAGTCAACATCTGAGTTAGCTAATGAAATAAAATTTTAAAGATGCAGATTTTTCACTTCTTAGTTGTTTTTATTGCAGCATAATGTATCTAGTGGACTGAAAAAGCAATTGATTTTATCATTTACGTAGGCTGTCAAAAGTTTTATTTGCATTTGCAATATTAATCATTTCTATATATTATATATATGTGGTGTTCGATTACAGATAGAATATTGGCACACAAAATATCACAATGCTGTATCAATCCCAGTTAACAGTTCCTAGCCAGCAGCCTAGCCAACAAGTGATGTAAGCCAATCCAGCCTGCCAAAATAATTTCCAATACTTTTTTTGGTACATTTAAGAGGCACACTGCTCTTGCTCACATTTTATTGGTCATACTAATGTTTTGGTCCCTCTGGACCTTTGTCAAGAGTATTTTACGATTTTGCTGCAAGCTGAAAGGCTGATGTGTTTATTCATAATTCTTTGCAAATAATCTTGTAAAAAGACCTCGTTATGTCCATGTTTTATGTTTTTTCTTCTTTCAGTGTGGAATATTATGTGGCAGAAGGTACACACATCACTGTCACACAGGGGACGAACTGTCCCACACCTATGCACACAAAATGGGCGTTGCACCGTCCATCAAAGATCAGTGTTGTAAAAAATAGTGTTAAATACGCTTGACAAAGGTCCTGAGGGACTGAAGCTTCTGTATAACCAATAAATTGTGATGGTGAGCAAGAGCAGTGAGTGTGGTATTCTTTTCTCAATACTTAGGTGATGCTTTCCGATGCACCTGCATCGGAGATAATTCAGTGGGTGAATATCTCCTATTAAAAAAGTACATTAAAGATAAAAAATACCTCCCTCTGTGCAACAAAAACATCCAGCTGAGTGAATGAAGTGAAACCAAATGGCAATTCAATCTGATTCGCAAGCTGAAAAATCGACCACGTGTAGGAAGTTTTCTATCAGGTTTAGGTCTTGCACTACCTAAAAATACGACACTGCAGCAGTTTCATTTACATAACAGTCCCATGTGACATAACACGTGCCAAACATTTTCCTACATCCAGCTGCAGCTGAGGCAGCGGTGGGACCATGAAGCGCCGGCCATTGTTCCTAACTACTGCAGGATAACATCTGCTCACTGTCCCATAATGGTTTCCACTAAGTCCCCTGTGGGGTGATTGATTCTCAGCTTCTGTAGTAGTAGCTCCCTATCTGGGTGTACCTACCCCCTGCTGAGCTGCAGTAAGCAGCGGAGCACAGGCCTCCGTTAAGCACTGGATCAGAGCTGCCACTGCCCAGGGCGCTCGGGGTGTGCGGAGAGGAGGAGGGCGAGCTGGGGTTCGATGTGGCCCGCGGATCCCCGAGATGAGTGGAACCTAGTCAGAATAGATAAAGGCAGGGGAATAGATGTTAATCACAACGCCAGTTTCTTCAGTAGCCAGCTGCAATAAATGTAATGGAATTTGTCTTGGTGACATTACTCAAAAATAAATACTGTAGTCCTAATATTATACATATATATATATATATATATATATATATATACACACAAGACATTACAGCAAATAGGTCTTCTTATAGACGGCTACTCCCTTTCCCATCTTTTTGTTTCTTCTTTTGTCCACAATAGTTCAGACAATGAACTAGAGCAGGATTCACTTTCTTCCATTATCCAGGCGTTACATTTATAGTCATGAGAGTGCACGGAGAGCACTCCAATTTGTGAGAGCAGTCCTTTTATAAGTATGCACATATTCATCACTGAAGTTCTGTTTCCTACTTTCTTTTTTTTGGGAAAGCATATTTCAAAGCAGGCTCCCGTTCGTTCCACATTCCGTCTGTGACATGACGGTTGGGGAAACAAATGGGAATACCAGGAACAAGTTTAGGGAACACATGTTGGAATGCCGATGATGCCTAGAAAGACAGGTCTGGCTGATGCAGGCTGCTGTGTGATTGACATGACAGGCTGCATCCAAAGTCATTAAAGGGGAACACTACTTAAATTAAGAATTCCAGCATGTTGTTTCCATGGCCTTGTTAAATTCAATACGTCATTGTGCACATGAGCTACTCTCTCTCAAAGCCAGGAACCAGAGAAGTAAATCTCAAACTTGTGATGTCATCAGATATAAAGTCTGGAGCTGCTCCATAGACAATAAATAGAAGAGTGATTACGTCGAAACACAGAGAACACAATGAAGTATTTTCAGTCCTGAAGCACAAAATGTACCCACATACAAAGAACATACTCCAACCAGATGAGACGGTGTATCGTCTCAATGCAACAACTCTCTGTACTTCTGTTCTTATTTTTGGCTGAATATAATTTGCAGCTTCAAATTTGAGTTTTAGCACTTAAGTTTTTTGTGTTTTGGTGGAGAGTTGTTCATGTTAACTAAAATATTTTGGGACCGTTTCAGATCACAGGAATAATATGCATGAATTTTGCAAACTGACGTAGTTCTCCTTCAACATAACACAAGTTTAATGTGACTTTGAAGCTGCACTTATCAATATTCATATCTAAACAATGACTCAGATGACTGTGAAAGAAACAGCTTGTCTTGCAGGACGTCATGTTTCAGGTGATCACTTTAACCCAAATCATCTTTACCTTACCTTAACTAAGTGCTTTTTCTGCCTAAACCTAACCAGACCAGGTTCAGTGTTTTGGCTGTAAACAAATTTTGACAGGAAGTAAAGTTAGCAGCTAGCTAATAAAGAGAAGTGGAACATTTAGTACCTAAACAACCAGGTATTTCACTTGATGGCGACCAAACCAGAGCTAAAAGTAGAGTAAATACTGCACTTAAAATCTGTCAGGCAGCCAAGAGCACAAATACTAAATAATTGCTTATGTTGCTCTGTGTCTGTTGGGTGCATACGAAGGCAACTCTTTGCAAACCTGTTATTGTAAGCAGCTTTATATAGGGTGATACATTCAACACATTCTCACTCTGACCTCGTCACATGTTGACATTTGGTCATGGACCTTTCATATCCAGATACGGTGTGCAAGGTACCCTGGGTGCGTTGGTTGTTGACGTTTTGGGATGCCATGTCAAGTTCTGCCTGTTACATGCATTGTCTTCTTTCAAAGTACACTTTGGTTTTCACAGGAAATTTACCATTTACATACAGTCTCTTTCAAAATAAATGCACTACATTGGTACAACAATGTGAATTGACGTTTTTTTTCCTTCAGCAACTAACGTTCGTGGTTGGGTTTAGGCAACAAAAGCATGGGGTTTGGCTTTATAATCTCACAAGTCATGAACAACGCTATCCCGGGTGAAAGCTGGCGTTTGTTGGACTCATCCACCATCCCTACCGCCCACTCCACTCGAACTTTCGCAACCTTATTTTTGATCTTGTCCTGGCGCATTTCCCTCTGACACCCCTGGGCGCCGATAAACTATAACGGTAACCAGCTGCGTATCATGCTGATGTTTAAGGACAGCTTTTTTAATCAGTGTCTGACACTGCAAGCGCTGGATTTTGATGAGTGAGACCGGGTTGTTTTTGCCTGCCCTTCAGCCTCAAAGTCTCAAAAAACAACAGCAACAAACCTATTAAAGCTGCTTTAAAATGCATTTCCATATTACCCGAAAGTGCAGTGTCAACAGGATACGCTGTGCAATATATGGTGCTTTATGCAAAATTATTAAATACAAAAGTAAACTGTGTGTTTCTGACAGGTGATGTCTAATGTCTAATGTCTAATAAATGTATGGTATGCTCTTTCATTTAAATATCTTTAATAGTTTTCCGTCACAGGTAGGACAGAGACACCAAAATACCCGACAAATTAAGATGCAAATTAGCTGTCTTGCAGAGCAAGCATGTAATCATCAACAAAGAATTCCCATCAAATGCTTTGCTGCTTCTCAGCGTAAATGCAGATTACTTTAATTACCTTCCCTGAAGCCTGCTGTCAAAAAATAGCACACTAACAACTGCATCACAAATCAGCTGCTGTACATTAGACATTTAACCATCCTATTTCTGGCCCCGCTTTTTTCAAAACACTTCCCTCCACTGTGCTAAATCCTACCGTGGAACATTTCATGCTGTGTCTGTTCTCCTGGACAGCTGACACAAAAAGTAAAACCGGAGTCATCTGGTGTGGCAGAGTCACCATCAACTCTGACCAGTAACATCATGATGGCAGCCCCACTCTATGAATGTCCCTGCAGCCTGCCAGACTGCATCTCTCTGTCGCCATCTGCACCAGCAGTCTGATCAATCCAACTAATGCCCGGGGCCAACACACAGAGGCCGACTCCTCTCCAGGGCCAGCCAATAATGGGTCATTGGAATTTAGAGAAAATGTCCCATAACTTCCAGGTCATAAACACGAGCTGTGTTTTTGTCACAGTTGGAATGTCATCGTGTCGCTGCAGCTCATGACTCTATATCAGGAGCTGTTTGATGTGGCATGTCGAGGGGGTGTTAGTCAAGATTCTCTTTTGTTTGCATACCGGGGGTTGCCCTGGTGCTCCTGGCGCCTCACTGTGTGCATGTGTGTATGATTTGTACAGTATGTGCAGTGTGTAATATGATGTAACAGGTCATCTGGGGCACCATAAATACAATCTTTAGAAGGGGACACCCCAGTCAGGATCACACTCTTTATCCAGGCAGTATGCGTGAGAACCTCAACTCATTGTCTGTGTATAGAAACAATAAACATACACTGGACATAAAGGAAGGAAACACTATTGATGGACAAACCCACAATTTACTGTCTCTAATCTTCTTAAATATACTAGTTATTTGCTAAGACCATGTGTCTTATGTTTAATTTTTCATTTCAAAATCGTGAAATCTTTTTGTCCCAACTCAAAATCTAGAAGCGTTGCAAGATACTGGTATTTATGATATTTAAAAAAAAAAAAAAAAAAAAATATCATATCATGTAAATAATACACACATGATAATATTGGGTAAATAATTGAACGCCTTTAAATTATTTCCACTTCTTTCCATTCTCACTTTGTCTCCATCCTCCATCGCCATCTGGTTGCCTTTTCACTATCCATTAAGTTTGATTGTTCTTTTTATACAATAAAATGTAAAATATACAATAAATAAAGTTTAGGATGAATTTCACTGATATATGTATATTGTTAAAAAATTATATTGTGATAACAACAGTTATCATGAACTCCTTTGGCCCCCATAATCATGTGGTAAAAATTTTGCAGTCTTACTTCAACGAAGGGCCATTAGTGCACGAACAAACTATGAATCTGTATTTAGGGATGTAGTTATGAGTGTTTTGTATGTCCATCATTGAAAATGAGAAAATGAATAAACAGACTTTGGAAAAAAAATTTATACAAAGGGCCAAATCTGCTGTAATTAAAAATAAATACATAATGACTCAATGAATTAATAACTGCTAAATAAATAAGAAAGAAATTTTGATTTAAAACTCTCTGTTATCTAATAAATGAATAAACAGGGAAATAAATAAATAGAGAAATTACTAAAATGTGATATAAATGTAAAGAGATAATAAATTGGGAAATAATTAAATACAAAAATAAATATACAGAAAAACAAAATTTGTAAAACAAATAAATACATTTTATTTATTTCTGTGGATGGTTATTCATTTTCAAAATAAATCTACATATTTATTAGATAATTGAGACTTTTCTAAATTTCTTTATCATTTCAATAATTTCTCAATTTAGTCATTTGTTTATTTATTCTTTATGGCAGATCTAGTCCTCCATAGTTTCAGTTATACAGTATTTACACTGTTCTTACCAAATTAATCGTGTGACAACCTCACTAAAAACTAGGTGGTAATTACTAAGTGGTAATTAGTAAAAGCAGTCAAACAATCATACTGCTTAACAACTGGCAATTTACTCAGATTCTCTAAACCACTTTATTTGATAGGGCCACTCATAATTACGCTAAAAAAAATCCCTTGTTGCATAGGGAAACCATCAGCTAAAAAAACAGAGCCCAATTTTAAACTCAAAAGTGCATTTCCTGCAGAAAACGTTTGTGAATGTTGACAGCTGAACTTGCAAAGCACTGGGGATCTGTCATGTCGTTCATCTTTAAATACAGCCTATAGCCCCTTTGACACTGGCGGGAATGTTATGCCATTATTCCGCCTTGCTGTTCTTCATTAAAAGTAAAGTCCTGGAGTGGGGTGATCAAGTTGTCTCACTTTCACGCTACAGCGCAGGTAGCAACAGCGCCGAATTAATGTCTGTACAAAAGATTGGAAAAGCAGCTAGCAGCAGTTAGCAGCTAACTCAAGGAAGAAAAACAGCAGCTGAAATTGTCAGCAAATTGGGAAAACAGTGAGGTCCGGGAGGTCTTTATACTCGATCAGAATATGAGATCAGCTGCCGTATCACAGATCATTGCTACTGTTATTGTGTATAAAGTGCTGCAGACACATATGTTTTATGGCACACTAGAGGCCAATGCTGTTGTGTTAGATGCCACATCCGTCACACTTCTTTTGCTTCCAGAACAGTGGCATATTATCTAAAATGACACACTGGGGTGGCATAACACGCACAACATGAGTGTGGCACTGGTTGCTGGTGACTGGGACACCGTGAGGGATTGGAGGGGGGACAACTTGGACAGGTCAGACAGTTCATTTGGTACAAAGTCCTGCTTCCCAGTCAAGAACCATGAGTGCCATTGCCAAAATATTATACTGAGATAAATGTCGCAGGTGGTGTTGATGTTGTTTTTATGTGAGCAATAGAGCAGTATGTGTCGAAAGGCTCCGAATCAAAGTGTTGATGGGTAATTCGCTGCGCCACCCCTATGGTTCTACTGAATTCGACATGTTTCACCTTTCATCTGATTCCTGGAGCCTGATCACCCTGCAGCCCTGTAGCATGAGTGCTTCCCCTGTGGACCTGAATCCTCTTTCTCCCCACGTCCCTCCCCTCCCTCCCTATCACTCTCTGCCCATCTCTCCCTGTTAATCCCTCTGGCAGGCGGACACCTCCCATCCAGGGCAGCTGAGGCAGGATGTGTGGTGCCCAGCCCTGATCCCGCCTGTTCACCACTAGATTAAACCGACCTGTGTGAACAGCTGTGAGAGGCAGGCTGCCTCTCTGTGGCCACATCTCTGCTGCTAACTACTTCAGCCATCCATCCAGCTTTAGCACATACTGTACGGGAACATCTATGGAGACAGCCTCTTCCTTTAAAGCATGGGAGGTATGCAGAGTATGTGACGAGGGAGGTGGGTGGGGAAGAAGGGGCGGTGGAGGGCGAGGGTTAGGGGCTTGGCGTGTGTATAAGGATCACCCATGTCAGAGGGTGTGTGAGTCACAAATTATGGTGACTTTTTACAATACAACCAGAGAGAAGAGAAGGGGTTAAACAGTAAATCTCCAGGCCTGTTTACAGACTGAACACGCAACATAAAGAAAGAAAGAAGAAGAGGGAAAGGACCCTTTAGAAATAGTTTACATTAATACCGGTGAAATGTAATCCTCAAACACAAACTGTTTCCAGAATGAGAGGCTGTTAATTTAATTGCTGTGCATCTCTCGTTCTGAGGCGCGATCAGGACAAATGTGCACTCAGTTTTTTTTTGTGTGTGTGTGTGTATTTAGATCAGATGAGAGGAAAGCAGCTCAGAGGGTAGTAGTTTAAGGTCATGGCTTACCCTGCTGCATAAAATGTTAATAGTCTCTTTTTGTCTGTGGTGGAGATATTATCTGAAGAGACAAAAGAGCTGTTTTGGAGAGAGGACACGGTCGTACATCCTTGAGTTGTTTATCTCTTTAATAAGTGCAACGAGGAAAGTGTGTGTGCTTCCATACACATGTTTGAGCACATGTACACATGTGTATGAAAGCAGTATGCTGAGAAAGATAGAGAGAGATATCGGAGGAATTGGGCGGCACGGTGGTGTGGTGGTTAGCACTCTCGCCTCACAGCAAGAGGGTTGCCGGTTTGATCCCGGGCGCCCTTCTGTGCGGAGTTTGCATGTTCTCCCCGTGTCAGCGTGGGTTCTCTCCGGGCACTCCGGCTTCCTCCCACAGTCCAAAGACATGCAGATTGGGGACTAGGTTAATTGGTAACTCTAAATTGTCCATAGGTGTGAATGTGAGCGTGAATGGTTGTTTGTCTCTATGTGTCAGCCCTGCGATAGTCTGGCGACCTGTCCAGGGTGTACCCTGCCTCTCGCCCGTTGTCAGCTGGGATAGGCTCCAGCCCCCCCGCGACCCTCAAGAGGATGAAGCGGTTAGAAGATGAATGAAGATCGGAGGAATTTTTTTTGAAAGTTTAGTATATGTCTATGAATTAAAGATGATAATCAGGAGCAACTTGTTTTTCATTTTAATTTTCGTCCTTAATTTTATCCTCTGCATAGCCTGCAGCAGCGGAAAACAAGCCCCTCGCAAACCTCGCAAAACCACCGACAAATAATAAAACCAGCAATATTAACAACAAAATTCAACAACTGAGGTGTGAAAGATGGACTGTCTCTTTCTCAAAATCTGCCAACATTTTCCAGGGGTGTAAAATAATAAACAAAATCTGTTTTAGCCAATTTGCAATATTGGATAAAATTTTAAAAATTAATTTGTGCCAACCTCAATTAAGATTTTAAACTATGTCATATGATGCTTAGGTGTTGTGTTTTGCTTATGGTGCTCTGCTGTGTGCACTACATGAGTGGCTGATGTGCAATACTGTTGTGTGTAGTAAGGTGTATGTTTTTCATTTCTTCTGGACTATACTGTAAGGCAGTGGTACCATGAGCATATTTACCCATCACCATTGGAAATTACACTCTTGTTAACCTCACTTTTAAGACTTCAGTTTGAGATATTCGCTAGAATCATTGTATTACAGGGTGCTCTAGTGTTTTACACAGAACAATAAGTGATTTATGGATTATTTAAAAAAAGATATTTATTAATTATTATTTTTCTATAGGATGTTCTTGATTAATTTTTTCACTTGGTTAAATTTAAAATATATTTTAAATATTTAATATATAATGTGAAGTTAGTTATAGTCATTTAGAATTTGTCCTGTTGCAGCATTTAAGGTCAAAGTCTGCACCATGAACATGTGACGGGTAGATAGATTATAATCTAAGATCTACAATGATAAATGACTTCATAATATTCTGTGTAGGCTTCTGTCTTTTTATGTCTCTTTGTGAAAATGGCAAAAAAACCATGAAAAAATTATTATAATGGAAGGATGAAAAAAGCGAATGCTGCCATGCAATCATGCGTTTTCCAACACTTGGGACATAGACGCCTTGCATTATTTATAGTCAGTAGTCAAAGATAAGGCAGGAAAGGACAAGGATACATACAATGTTAATTTATCAAGTACGGAAAACTTAAAGTGGTCTTAGTACGCTAATAATACCATGATTTCCATGCATTTGACATGCATTATAAATGTGGAAAGCCTGATAACTACTTCCAGCATATGTCATTTGCTAAATTTATATACAGGAAATAGCATTCACATAGTTTTTCATGTGTCCTGCCTGTGTGCAGTTATTAGAATAGCACAGTGTTACATGATCAAATCATATGCTGCCCTTTCATACTTTATTATAGATGACTGGAGAGCCTATAGTGTCTATGTGTATACATATGGGCTTATGTGTATATCAGTAATAAGAGAAGAGAAGAGAAGAGAAGAGAAGAGAAGAGAAGAGAAGAGACACAACACTGACAAAGATGACAGAAGTTGAGAAGAGGAGGAGAGAGGAGCGTGGCAGCTGCAGTGTATGAGGATGTGGGTGGTGAGACATTTCACTTGAGCATGAGCACGCTGACATTTTAATGGAATCTATAATACATGCGAAGTGGGTCACTGGATGGGTGTCCTATTTCCACGCCACAAGGCACAAGGTCCCCTCAATATCTCTCTCTCGCAAAGTTCAACTTGTCAGCTGCTCTGTTTTTCAGATTTCTTCGGTATAATCACACTAATATGGACAATGGAGTAAAATACTGTGTGGCATGCTGTCCATGAGTTGGTGTATCCCAGTGGGTAAATTTGTGGGTGACATATCTTGGGATAGAGAGCTCAGAAAACACAAATTGTACCGTTTGTTTTTAAAAACGTCAGACTAAACCACACATATAGGGTGCCATTTTGCGTCCTCTATAACATGCTAAGGGTTAGCATTTTAACATGTATGTCATTGTTAGCATTAAGCTCAAAGCACAGCTGAGCCTAAGTAGAGCTCAGGCTGACAAAAGTACATCTTAGTTGGATTTAAGTCAAGCTTAAATTCTGACAATAAAGGACTCAGCCTGTTAAAATAGCCCTTTATTTAGATGTTTTTCTTCTGGCGCCACAACTTTACACACACAATTTGCTTTTAGTCTTCTCTTCTTCTACCCTGTGGGGATTGTGACCACTACATAGACCAATACTATTTTAAAGTGGGTCACAGTTTTGTTTGTGTCACGCACGAGGACACGAGCATGCGCCCAAGCATGCAGTCGGTTTCACTCTATTCCACTGGTCGACAGTTGGTGGGAGTGATGCACAAAGACGTGCCAACAAAAGCAGTGAAGTTGAAGGCTACAAGCTAGCAGACATGATTGTAAACAGAATTTTAAAATGTTCAAAACTCAGCTCTGCAAAAGGTTTATGAAGAAGGACATGCATTTACCACGTTTTGTTAAGTCACAAGGATACTCGCAGTATATCCTGATACATGTATAGATTTAAAACAGAAAGGCAGATGTTTTTCATTTACTTAAACAACCATTGCTATTAATAGAACATATGCAGTATTGATTTGATCCCAGTGGTGCCTCCAAGTGGGGGCCAGGGGGGGGCATACACCTGATGTAAATACTGCCCCATGCCCTCTTGCAAAATAATCGAAGGACATTATTTTCTTTAAGAGGCTGTGGAATGCTCATTTTTTAAGCTAGCCTGAAGATAGCAGTATTTTGTCAAACCAGACAACCTAAGGAATTCATTGGTACCAAGCATGCCAGCATAACTTGTCAAGAAGGGGGCTAAGGACTTTGGCAAAGGAGCAACTGGTATGGTCATTTTCAAAGGGGTCTATTAAGAAGACTTGTTTGAGAAGGCTTGTTCCCAGTAAATGTGTTGCATAACATGTATAAATACATAACCATTAAATCATTTTGTGGAACTCAAAATGTTAACTGTACTGAAACGCCCCCTTTCCACTGAGCAGTACGGTATGCTTCATTTCGGTACACTATTTTTCCGTTGAAAAGTTGTGGATGGTACCAATGGAATCGCTCTGTACTGTCCCCATTTTAGTCAGCCCTCTTTTGGGGTACCTAGCAATCAGATCTGGTACTAGAAGGTGGAGCTGTAAACACTGCAGTCAAGGCGTGCACACCTGTTCTGTGAACCATAAACAAGGTACAGACTGATAAGAGGAAATACAGTGAGTGCTGGACAGAGCAGTGAGTGACAACAACCCCGCCCACATTTAAGAGTACTGTTTGCGGTGGAAACACTAAACAGACCTAGGGTTTCGGTACCATGTGTGAGGGGTTACGTGCTTCCATAGGTACTATGACAAAAGTGTTTGGTGGAAATGAGCTACGCTGACATGGTTTTCATCTAGCCTCTATTCTTTAACAGCATAATTGAATTCCTGAAACCCAGTTGTTGCTGTTGGTTATGATGTGCCACCCCTTGATTTTTTAGTGGCCCCATCTGGCCACCCCTAAAAAAAGTCTAGGGGCGCCACTGTTTCATTCACCATCATCACCCTGTCCGAGCACTCCTGGCTGACCTGTGCTACCCTGATGCATCTGTGTGAGCGTGCCTGTTCCTATTAGAAAGGTCCATTGCTTCATGCTTTGTTTGAAGTGAGGAGCCTCTGTGATGACTGCTTTATCTTGCCATCCTGAAAGCCGAAGCCCACTGGGAGAGTCAAGCTTTCAAGTTTAACATCCCTCACTCCAAGTAGAAGGCATGGCTTGAATTCAGCTTAACTGAAAGCTAAATTGCTCTCCAGTCAACATAAAGCAATAGATCAAGAGCTGCGAGAGCAAGATAAGAGATGCTTCCTAATTCAAAGCAGCTGGAAAGTAAAGATGATTCACACCTCAGTGGGAATTCCAAGATCTGCTCTGATAAGGAGATGTGCCTCTGACCTGCTTCATTGTTATGCTATTCCTGATTTGTTGTGCTGCCAAGGCTCTCTGGTTTCAGTATGATTGTTAGAAATGTACATGGAAAAACCAGGTGGTCTGTTCTGCACAGTTGCAAAGCCAAAATGTAATTTAACAGTAAAGTAGGTGATCTCTCTGTGTGATAACAAAGGATCTTGCAAAAGTGCTCACTGTACCATCAAGACATTTAGATTTGTTGCAATGGAAAATAAGGTAAGGTTTTCTTCTTTGTGGGTAAAGAGGAGATGGAAACAAATGAAAGCTGAATAGCGTTTTTTTTTTTGCATAAGTTTAACTGATCACTGACACTTTCTCTACACTGCAAAGCTACTGTATATTAAGGCTCAATGTCATTTCTATTGACATGGCTGTCATGATCTCTTTGCTGTCAGTTGGTGTTAAGTGGGTCAAGCCAACAATATTAGCCTGGATTAGTGAATCCATGGATTTATTATTGGATCTGGATACTGGACCCCAAGTGCTCACCTGATACATACGTGAAAAAAGTTTCTAGTTTCCAGGTTTATCTCCGGGGTATGCAGCCCACTGAATATGCACAGTAGTGTTTCTCACGCTGACCCCCCCGTGGAGTTCCCACCACGGTCATAGGCTTTGCATCATGATGATGTCACAGGTTTCAAAATAACTTAGCTTAACAGAAAGAGTCATATTTGACCTTGTTTGCAGATTGAGTTGTCTTGTCAACAGGTTTACAGATGTCTCTTTAACAATGGTGGTTTAAGGGGGAAATGGTTTTTGGGAGGCAGGGGATGTTTTCACTGCAATACCGTGAATGGCCACTGAGAAAAATTGGAAGGAAGCCTGAGTGCCTTTCCTGAGGGCTTGAGTGAATCCTACAAACTATAAAATAACATAAAAAAATGGATGTAGGTACCACAGTGTCATACACTGGTTCGTGGACTATGGTGTTCAGCTTTTCAGTCATCACCATCTTGTTTTTTTGTAGCCAGAAGTGACCGTATTTGGATGAGTGGGTGGAGCTGTTGAGAAGCAAGGGGTGGATCTGACTCATGGAGGCGATGCCTCTCAGCAAGACTATCACTCGAAGTGGTAAGCCATTCATTTTTGCATAACTTTAAGCCTTAATAAAATGTATCAGGCTGTAAACATGTTTATTTCTGCTGAAAAGTTGGGCATTTTAACATGGGGGTCTATGGAGATTGACTGGATTTGGAGCCAGCCTCAAGTGGTCTTTCAAAGAACTGTAGTTTTTGGCACTTCACCATTGGCTTCATTTTTCAGCCCTGGCGGCTGCATCTTGGTAAATCCCTTTGTGTAAAATGAAAAGAGGTTTAAAATCCTTTCACATTATGTTTCTATACCTCTGACAAGAGAAAAGTTTAAGCCTCACCTTCACAGATCTCTCTCTGTCTTGCATGTCTAGCTAAAGCAAAGGTTGTTCCTCTCTAACCTCTTTTAACCCATGCTTCCTTTTCCTCTGCTGTCACTGAAGAAAAGCAGGATATATTTATAGATGCCTCTTCCTCCACAGACAAACACTTGTGACACCTTTGAAAGGCCAGTGCTGTTTTGGCTGTTATGCCTCTTAAGAGCTGCATTAGTGGAAGACAGCATCCACTTCTGCACGCAGCAATTTGCATTACACAGCTGACAAAGATGCTGCCATGTTACTGTCAGCCCTTTGCTATCACTGGGTGAAAATATACAGTAATAACTAAAATTATGATTTTAAGAATGCCTCGTATGTACATGTAACTTTGTGCGGTGCTGTTGTTTAAAAAGGATTTCACTGACTTTGGCAGATGTGGGAACAAATGCCATTCAGAGTGGCATTCATTCCAGATAGTATGTTGCAGAGCTGTCTTCCACTTTTCATGTTCATGAGTGCAGCCCCCCCACGGCTGCCTGTTCCTCGTGGAAAGGCAATATGCTTGGCAGGGCGAAATGAGGTGTCACAGCACACCACTGACAGGCAAAGTGTCCACCCGCTGAGACATCTTGTTGTCCCTGCTGTGTGCAGGTCACGGCCCTCCCTCCCGCCGCCTTTCTCCACCTCTGCTTGCTCGCTTCCTGTTTTTCATCTCGCCGGGTCGTGACAGAGCATCTATTTGTCTTGCTAACGCTATGGATGTATGTAGATGCTTCCTGTCTCCTGTAAATATTGTTGCAAACAAAGCAACAAAGTGCACTCTGAAGCTCTTGACCCTTTGGCACTGGCCGTGACCGTGGCTGTAATTTCTAAACGGGCAGACGTGGTTTGCCTCAATTGGCATACTGTCAGAGCAATCAACACTTAGCGCAAATAGATTTCAGCCCCTGGGAGAAAGTGAATTAAGCATGGAGCTCAGAGGTCTCACCAGTGGTGTGCCCAGCCAAATGAAGATCAATATCCCGATCTGTAAGTTCCTGACCCCGGACACATCGCTGGGCTGAAAGGATGGTTATTTCCACCATAAATTACTCTTTCAAGTAGGATTATTCACAAGATAGAGCGTGTGGTCGAAGAACAAAAGCGTGGTCATTACTCCACTTAGGACACTTGCAGGAGGTAAATTAAATATTGTTAACACTTTGGGAAACATTCAAGCTTTCAGTGTACTTAATCTGACCCAGACATTTGTCATCATGATTTTTTGAGACCAGGTGGGGAGAGTCTGCCAAACAGAAGCTACTGGTTGCATTATGGGAAGTGTAGGATCCTGTGTCAGGATCTCTCAGCCTCTCCTGCACTGATTTTGGCCTTCTTCTCTGTCTCTCACAAGTTTCTGACTGTATAAAAGTACGGTATCTAATGTCACTTCATGTGGTGTTTACTTACCCAGAATCCTCAGTTGAGTCACAGCCCCATGGAGACCAAAGAACATCCAGAGTGGGCGGGAGTTGTCCACACACACCTGCATCCCCACGTTAGTGCCGTTGTGGCTGAGGATGACCTCTCCTTCCTGGTTGACCAAGAAGCCCAGGATGTCGCTGCTCTGGAGAGGCGTCGGCACCCGACACACCGCCCAAAACTCCTTCCTGTCCACCAGAGCCTCTGGGTTGTAGGGCAGGTCACTGGGGCGCAGCACCGCTGGGTCACAGGACGTCACACCGTAGGACAATGAGCCCGAGCGTGCTGGGCTGGACTTGGTGACTTTGATGAAGACAGTCTCTCCAGTGCGCAGGGGCCGGTTGGTAAAGACCAGAGTGCGTTCCTCTCGTGCATGCTCAGATCTTGCCACTGTCTGCTCGTCCAGCGTCTTGATGTGGGCGCCACGCAGCTGGTGGAAGTGGAGGTCGCTCTCCAGGGCGGATGGCAGTAGGGAGGACTGCTGGGAGTTGATGGAGTTCTGGGGAATGGGGCAGGTGGAGGATGAGGAGGCTGAGGCCAGGTGAAGGGTGTGGCGGTGGGAGTGATTGTGGACGTTACGTCCGTCCTCCTGCTGCAGGTTGAGGTCACACAGGCTGACGGACAGACGGGAGTCGTCAGCTTCACGCCGGAGAGAGGAGGAGCGTACTGTGGTGAAGGAGCGTGGGCGCAGGCAGTCAGGAGGAACAATCTCGCTGTCTGGAAAGAGGGGAGAGAAAAGGGAGTGGGATTGAGACGGAGAGAGAAAAGCGGTTAATAGCGGCCTTTCTGTGTTTTGCTTTGATTAGCAATTTGCCCGAGGCCTGTGGCGATGAAGTTTGCAGTCAGCTGAATCCCAATTGTGAGCATAGAGTTCTGAGAAGAGCTGAATCTGCAGCTAGTCTGACAACAAGATAATGATAAAAAAGAGAGAGCAATTTAACTTCAGTTGCACAAGTTGAATGCAGTGTAGGGTAGCTGTAATTACTCAACGCTGCTGCAAATGAGAGTGTCAGGAAGTGTGTTTAAAGATAACGAAATTAAAGAAAGTAGTCGGTTGCTCCTATATCTGCGCAGAGCGGAATCATCTACAGTAGTTTGAGGCAGGAAAATGCTGTATGGTGTCAATAAGCAAAGAGCAAATTACTTTCCTAAAACAGAATGTAATACAGGCGTGGATGTGGATGTGAGTGTGAGGGTGTGTTTGTTGCATTCCTTGCGATCCATAGTACAGTATCACTTTAGAGCAAGCCATTAATATCAGCCAATACATGTCTCTGATAGCAACAGTGGTCACATGCACTCACATACACACACAAATGACTCCACCTCGGATAAGCTGCCCTCAGGTCAGCTTACAGTCTCATCCTACGCCTCGACACGGCGGCTGAAAATAACACCTCCAAACGTGCTCTCCCTCTCCAGCTCGCCTCCTCCCTCGGGGCCTGGTGGCAGGGGTAAAATTAGCCTGTCGTCCTGAGAGAGACCCCGCTTACTCTGAGTTTGAGTGGGAGTGATGTATGCACATGTGTGTTTGTAGGGCTGTCAGACAGAAGAAACAAGAGACGGAGAAGAGAGAGGCGATGACCTCTTCTCCCCCCCCCCACACAGGAGGTTATGAAGATAATGAAAGACCTCCCCTCAGCCAAAGCAAGAGGTGGAGGAGAGCCATTGAGACAAAAAAAGGGAGGCCTGGGGGGAGAACTGAGGATAAAAGACAACGAGCGGCTGCTGACTGTCTCTGGAGAGTCTCTCCAGTCCTGGTCAGCTCTGGGCCCCTCTATCTGACCGGGACCTGAGAGCCTGACTCAAGATAAACCTCTCAGCCTCAATTACCCGGGCTGTGGGACCACCGCTGACTGTAAGCTGGAGCAGTGAAAACAGAGCAGCCAAGCCTCTTATGATGCCCTCCCACAGCTGAAAGGGACACAAGCCAAAGGAAGATAGATTTGTGACAGCCCTAAAGAAAGCCAACATTATACCGGCTGAAACAGGAACAGTTTGACCCAGCTCCATAATCACTCCACAATCCAAGATCCAACTCCACATCATAACTAAAACCACATCTCTTAAAGCTAGGGTAGGCAACTTTTAGGCAAGTTTTTGTTAGTATTATGTTATCTTGTGGACTTCGTTTTGAGGTTTTCTGTTTGTGCTCTTCTCCATGTTCTTGGTGTCATTCCCTGCTCCGGTTCCTGCCTGTTGACTTGTGCTCTGTTTGGATTTTTAACCTGAGTTCATCGTATTATTCCAGTTGGTTTTGGTTCTTCTATCATTTGCACCTTCTGTTACCTGCCATGTCTGTATGGTTTTCATCAGCCTAATTAAACAACACTTTTTGTTTAACCTCAAACCTGCCTGCTGCTCTGCATTTGGGTCCTTCCTGAGCTGGTACTTGACACAATCACAAATAAATGAAATGCTGATTCAAAGACGGAGAATCCTGCAGAGAAAGTTGCCCTTGCAGAACTGGCAACAACTCCCTACACAGCAAAGCAACCCCAAAAAAGGAAGATAAAGGAAAATAAAATGTGTCAGCATCAGCGACGCATTTCAGAGATAGAAAGAAAATGTTGCTAATAGTTTAGCATGCTAACCAGAGCTAAAGGCTGCGGTTTCAAGTTCCTCCTGGGGATGCAGTCAAAAGTAGTGCGGAGTGATGGTGAAGGGATGGCTAACGTTAGCTTGCTAATTCTTCTTAACTTGTTGTCTGGTAAACAGAGAGAGAGCAGGGCAAAGAGGGGCTGGGTGCATGCGCTGTGAGCAACTCTATAATGAAGTAAGATATCATTAATCAGTGTATGGGAAACACTAGGTTACTGTATAAAGCGTGTGCATGTGCCTTTGGTTGTCTGGTGGAAGGGGCTTAGGGACAGAAAGGGGTGAGCTGCAGGAGGAGGGCGCATTTTCAATTTCTGCTGCTTCATTTATTTGCCTTTTCCAGATTTTAGCCTACCTTATCTTTAAACTAAGAGTACAGGTCCCTTAGTGATCAAAGACAGGGGCTGACATCAAGTGTCACGCTGCAAATTTGTTAAACTGAACCTGAGACGACAGCGATGTCCTCAGTGTCTGCTCCCCTTCCACGAACGTGTCTGATTTCCTGCATCATCATTGAAATGCTGTCTGATGAGTCCTTGTACACCATAAAGCTGTGATGCTATCACCGCTCCCTCAAAGTCATTTTAGACATCAATTAATGTTAGTTGCTAACCCAGAGCACGGCGCCTTGTGATTAATGTTTAATAGAACTAAGGCCCTGTAATTGTGCTAATTGATTTTTCACAGAGGCATAAAATGGAGAGGACAGTGCCTTTGGTGCGCGGGGCAGCTCCCAGAGACTGCTAATCAACCATTAAACACCTCTCTGCTCAGATGTGCAGCAGTTAACTCTGGGTCCCAGAGGCTAGCTGAAGATGACTAGCATGCCAGCTCGGATTTCATCTACTATTTCCTCTGCTATCAATCCCCCGATGGACTGTCAGCCTCCATGAAAACCCCTCGCCTGAACTTAAGAGGACAGGCTGTGGAAATGAACGGAGCCTGACGACGTATGGCTGTTAAGTTGTAATTAAACAGCTCAATCTGCCATGTAGTCTATTTCCTGATTTTATGCCATTTCTTCAGACAGAGAGCCATTTGCTGAAGGGAGGCCTTTAATGAAAAAGAGAAACCTTAATGTGGCTCTCGAATGATTAGGGAAGGCCTCTCCTTTGGCCATAGATGGAGGAACAGTCATGCTAACTGTTCAACCACAAATTGTGATGCCAAGCCGGCGGCGGTGCGAGTTATTGGGGATTTGAATGACATCATCAAACTAAATTGTATCTGTGTGTGTCTTCCAGAGCCGGCCATTTCTCCGCTGCCCATCACTCCATCCTAAATTGGATTACGATGGGACAGACTTTGTTGCAAGACCTCCGGGACACGGGGAGGACTGGAGCTGCTGAGAGGATGATGACATGTCTTGGGGGATAACAGTGGATAGGAGAGAGAACACAGAGGAGAGGTAAAGCCAGAAAGGGAGGGATGCTGGTGTGTGACAATGCCGGATTTATGTTGAAAGGAGTCAGTGGAGGCATCCAAACAGCCGCAAATCATCTCACTCTCTCTCTATGTGTGTGTCACTCCGACTCTAACTCAAACGCAGAATGTGTGAACACAAACTCGCGCACACAGTAAATTGATTCCTTCATAAAAAAAAATATATATATCTGTCTTTTATCAGCTATTTTCAAAAAAGCTTCTCTGAGGGTTTATGTTCCTTTTTTATCCTCTCTCCCTTCTCCTCTTCCTCACTCCCTATTCAAAGAGTAGTCATTTCAAACCCATATTGGCCTGTGCACCATGTATTCTTCCTTTTGCTTCTTTAGTCATCAAAGGCTGGTGAGATGGAGGCACTGTATGTACCCCTAATGCTTGTTGTTAGGGTGGAGGACAGAGAGAGGAATGAAAGGACTGTAGGGACATTTACCATGCATTTGAAAAAGTTTGTGTGTGCGTGTGTGTGTGTGTTTGTGCACTCTGTATCCGTTTGTGACCTCACCAGCTGCTGCCCGCTAATCATGGTGCACCTGCGTTTTTAGCTGATACAATCCCTTTGTCCTATTGGTCCCTTTCAAATCCACCACTCACAGATGTTCTCTCCCATTGGCTGAGGCCAGAATTTTGCACTTTGAAAGCAGCATTAAACAGTGTGCGTGTGTGTGCGCGTGTGTGTGTTCACTCCTCTCTCATGTAGGAGGACATTGTAATGGGGCCATGGAAGATGCAGCTGCTGACACTGTGAGCCTGGAGGGGTTGGGGAAGGGAGGGGGGGGGGTGGATTCATCACCTGATTCTTCACTTCTGATTGAATTTCAAACCAAATGTAGCACCTGTTGGGCTCAATCACTAATTAATTCATGCAGGGGAGCGTGAGAGTTATGGGTCAGCTCTTTCATTGGACTATTTAAAAACTGAAACCCATTTGGATTGCCTTTCTTTCTCCCTCTTCCTCCTTTGAGCATTTTTTGATGAGAATAATAAAGCACCTGTTGGGCTAATCCATGGCAAATACACGGACAAGGGAGGGAGAATGGCGGCGTGTCTGTTTTGGCCCGCACAGGCATTGGCTCGCACTGTAAATGTTTTTGATTAGGGAATAGCCGCAAAGCAGGTTAGCTAATGCTGTGCATAGGGAGGTGGATAGAGGCAGAGGCTGGCTTAGTGGCTTTGCTAGCCTGAGCAGACGGAACGTGCAAGGGGCTTGAGCCAGGGTTGGAGAGGGAGGGAGGGGGGGGGGGGGGGGGATTTACTCTGTCTCACGCACACAGTCTATCTCACAAGGCTTATCTTTATCCATAGTCTCTGGAGGGTTTCATCTGATGTCGGAAAAGGTGAAGGGAGAGCTGCAAACAGGAAGAGAAAATGAAAAGGGAGAGGAGGACAGAAGGTGTAAAGGGAAGTGTTTGGATCAGCTGAGAAGGCAGAGGGTAGAGATGTTGCAATGAGCAGATAGAGCCCTGAGTCAGGGAGACAGCACAGTTTCTTTGAGGGGGAAAGAGGCAGCGTATAGCTCAGTGACCAACCAGGGATTAAGAGACGCAAACTGACCGACCAAGCAAGTGAGAGGCTGAGATATAAACCTGCAAAGAGAGAAGGGGGGGGGGGGGTAGTATAAAAACGAGATGGAGTCAGAGGGGTCTTTGTGCTAGATGTTTGGGATGTTCTTTATTCCCTGGCGTTGGCCCAATCCCCAGTCCCTGATCGGGCTGGGCAGCTTTGAACCCGGGGCTTTTGGAAAGAGCAGCAGGCTCCCGGGGCGACACATGGCCATAACAAAGAGCCAGGCAAAACGCCCGGTAAGTCACAAAAGCCCTGTCCCTTAGGTCATCGGCAGAATTCAGCATGTGCCACTCCTACTCTGCCAATCAGCATGCCAGGATCTCGGCGTTAATAACCTCCATCATAAGGTTCTTACATTAAAGCCCCCCTGTTTTATTCCTGTGCTCGAGCACAGAGGAGGGCTGATATGAGGTTAATTATTTATTACTGGGAGAAGTCTGACACCCTCAGCACATGCACGTCCAGCCCCTTCTATCATTTATATTAATAGAAAACTAGTTCAACTGTTAAAGCTGCACTGTTTCCCATTTTTTTATTTCCATAACGGATCCAGTGTCTTCGTGCACTGCAAAAGCTGTCACTTGCAGCCAAAAACACAACTCCAAATAAGTACTAATGTTGCTCTGTGTCTGCTGATGTGCAATGCTATGTCAACCTTATAAGGATATAATATGTCAGCATTATGTTTGCAGCTTGTTATGCTGCACCAAAGTGGCCGAAAATGAATAAATAAAATAAAAAACAAAGGAGCTATATGCGACATTCAGAGCATAATGATACAGAGTCGGGATTTCCTACACACAACATGGAGGTGGCTGAGCCGGCGGCTAGCAGCTAATGATGCTAACAGCATGAACAGCGCTAACAATGGCAACAGTGCTGACAGAGCTAACGGTGTTAACAAGGCTCTCGAAAATCAAGCCCATGGCTAGAGGCTTTGGCCACAGGCCATTTCAGAGAGAGGGCATTCCTACTGGCTCGCAAATGCAGATGTGCAGACAGCACATGGTGAAAGCCCGATTTAATGGTGGAGAATCCTGCAGAAAAAGTTGCAATTACAGCACTGGCAACAACTGCCAACACTGCGAAGCAACCCAGCTCTTCAAAGAGACAGTTTAAAAGAGGGTCTGTCAGTAAAAGAAATAAAACGTGTCAGTATCAGTGAAGTGTTTAAGAGATAGAGTGAAAATTTTGCTCATAGTTTAGCCTTCTGCTAACTGCTCTCAGCTGTGGCTTCAAGTTCATGTATCACAGACCATCTCGCTAGGAGGAGAGTAGGCAGCAACGCTGGAGACAGACCCCCAGAACAGCAACCCAATCTAGCGAGCCCTGGGGGACCGGACCGTCCCGACTCCCCACCCGATCAGCAAACTTTCTAATCGTGCAGTTATACAAGTTTGACCCAGCTTGCTGTGACACTCTGCACTGGGGGTTTCTTGTCTCTTGTCTCATCTGTGGTCTGATAAACAGAGAGATAGAGAGAGAGAGAGAGAGAGAGAGAGAGAGAGAGAGAAGCAAATGCACTGTGGGTAACTCCATAATGAAATAAGATTAACTTAATAAATGTATGGGAAACACAGGGTTACTGTGTGCTCGTCTGGTGGGAGGGGCTTAGGACAGGAGGGGGAGAGCTGCCTTTTCCAGAACTGCCTACACTGGAGTTAAACAAGCCAAGACTTTAGACACATTATCCAGATTAAGGCTGCTACTAAGGATTATTTTCATTATGGATAAATCTGAAGATTATGTTCTTAATGAATTGATTATGAAATGTAAAAAGTGCAATGGCAGTGTCTTTAATTTGCTTACTTGCCTTACAGTCTAAAAGGGTCACACTGAGAAGCGGACACCAGGAAATGTTTGGCTTTTATGCTTGAAAATGAATGAAACGATAAATTGATAATCAAAATAGTTATACATTTTATGTCAATTGACTGATCGTTTGACTAATCACTGCAAATCTGATTGAAATATTTTTATTTCGAGGTAAAAACAAAGGTGAGAATTACATATTATCATCATAAAATCTTATTAATATTACAGCCGGCATGGTGGTGTAGTTTGTAGCACTGTCGCCTCACAGCAAGGGGGTTCCTGGTTCGATCCGGGGTGTGGGAGCCCTTCTGTGGTGAATCTGCATGTTCTCCCTGTGTCAGTGTGGGTTTTCTCCGCGTACTCCGGCTTCCTCCCACAGTCCAAAGACATGCAGGTTAATTGGTGACTCTAAATTGTCCATAGGCGTGAATGGTTGTCTGTCTCTATGTGTCAGCCCTGTGATAGTCTGGCGACCTGTCCAGGGTGTACCCTACCTCTCACCCAATGTCAGCTGGGATAGGCTCCAGCCCCCCTGTGACCCTCAAGAGATTAAGTGGTTAGAAAATGTATGGATTAATATTACACATATGATAACATCATGAAAATAACTACTTAAACCATTTCTGTTTCTGTCCATACTCACTTTGTCTCCCTCCTCCTACGCCATTTGGTTGCCTTTTCACTATCCATTAAACATAAAAATTGGTATTTTTTTTTTTTTTGTTAAGATATTTTTTGGGGGAATTTTTCCCTTAATTTGACATATACAGTACAGTGTGAAAAGGGGAGAGAGAGAGGGATGACATGCAGCTAGTGGGGGCCATAAAAATTGCCATTTTTTGCAAGATTTTGGACAGTTATTGTTACAAACTCTCACACCAACTCCCTGCACTCATATTTTGAGCGTAATTAATTTGCCAAAAATGAGAAAAAATGCACAATTAACCCAGTTAAAGATGAATTTGACTGATAGCACGATTATTATTATTTCAAATATTCTACAGATGTCTCAATAATATTGTTATTGTGAACTCTTTTGGCCACGATAATAGCATAGTAAAAATCTGATATCGTGCCAGCCCTAGTCTGTAACAATCAGGAGGTCAAAGTAAAACCAGGGAGTCGGCCTGTAACCTGGGATGACTTTTTAAAACAGAGAGCCTAGGTAATAATTTCATTGTTCAGCCTTGTTTTCTTTTGGCTTACCTCAGGGTTTGTTTAAAACACGTACGTTCATCTGCATGCTCAGGTTTCTTGTCCCATCAGACCTCTTTTTATTGTTGTTGCAGAATTCACAGAACTCAGTACTTCACTTGGTGAGTACAGTGTTTTTATTAACGACCAGGACTATGAAAATATGACCCAAGTGGAATTATCCTTTAAATAGGAGCATAATCACAGCACATGACTAACATGGCTGCCTCATTTTGAGTTGTATATGCAATCAGGAATGCTGACAGTCATCCATTTGCTTAAACTGTGTCCTGAAGGAACACTCATAAACCATGAGACAGCTGTTGTCACTCTGTCTCGGTCCAGACGTTTATAAGCAGGGAACAATGAATATATAATTGATTCCCCTGGCGCTAATTTACAGGGAGAGCAGCATTCAATGGCTGCATGTTTCAGAGGAGCTTCACTGAACATCACAGTTTGAAATCTTGGTAAAATAACTTCTTTTGAGCGGAGGAAACACACGTAGAGTTGAGGAAAAACAGGAAACTCACAGCATAAATCCAGCCTTTAGTTTACCCCCATTAAGAATTATCTGTTGAATTTCTCCCTGCTGATAAAGTTCAAAATAGAATTATTTCTTCTGATCTGTTTCTTTGAAGGGGGATTTACTGAACTGGAGTACGGCCATTTAAAATCCTAAATGCCAAATCATACAAATACCGTTTACTCTTTGTTGCCTTTTGAGCCTTCTGACCAACATCCATCATGAATAATATGAAGCGAACTGAAGCCAAGATATACACAGTTGCTAAGTTTGCTTTGCTTGATGCCTAGAGGTCTTTTCAACACTGAACTACATTTCCTAAATGAGTACAAGGAAAAGTCGGATTTACACCATCTTTTCAGCTTTGTGTATTTTTCTTGGAGGGTCTGTGCGAAGCGTCAGGATTTGTAAAGTGCTGCTATTAACCGGGAGGCTGCGTCCTGCCAAGCCAAACACCAGTGCCAGTCAAATGTGCGCAATAATCAAATCATCATTTCACTGAAAGTAATCGGTTTCTCCCAGAAGTTTGGGAGCCCTGGTGTGTCTATCTCTCTGAGCTGGATAACACAACATGTTCCTAATAGACTTCTGTTATTCCAGATGACTTCATGATAGCAGAGCGGATCCAGAGAATAGTACAGAGAGAGAGCCAAAGCACAGCCAGCGATCCATAGCACAGTCCCTGAGAAAACCCTGCTATAGTTTTTAATTATAAAAGTCTAAAATCCAGTAACATTTAAAAAGTATTTGTTTCTCTGAACACTTTGGGACTTTCATAATTAGGGTGGGGTTTGAAATTTCTCTCATCTTTGCTAAGTTCTTTTAATTGTCATTAGATATTCTGTAAGTTTTTCATGGTAATTAGTCTCTGCTGTTGTGGCCGTGGGCTAAAGAAAACAGTTTCAACTGACGTGGGAAGGGAAGAGCAAACCACATTATATCACTTATGAAGGTTGGGCTAATCCACTCACACACTCCTGCTCTCTCAACCTACTTCTATTTCACTTTGCAGCAACAAGCTACGGCTAACATCACATTTACATGTGAGCCAACACCAGACTAACTGGTTTAATCCAAAAATTTCATATGTCATTAATACGTTAATAGGATAATGCTCTACAGCCGGTTCTGATTGAGTTGCTAGTCATGCATAATAATCAAGACTGAGAGGGTTTGTAAAGAGGCTGTTGTAATATCACTTGCTACAAGAAGCTCCATGTATATAACAGTATTTGAATTTCCCTTTCATTCCTTTGCTTTTGTGCTGAGTATTGTTAAACTGGATTTGCTGGCTCCGGGCTCCAACACATTCAGTGTTAAATGCTGCTTGACAAGGCCTGCGTTTTATTTTGACACCCAGACAAATCGTGCTTGATCGCTATTTCCTACACCTGTAAGATCAGTACGGGGGTAACCAGTCTGAGCACGTGCAGGTGTGGAAACCGCTCGTCGGGCGAACCAGGAAAGCAACACTGGAACACATGAGGGATGTCATTTCTATCAGAGATGGCATCCTTCATTTTAGCCTTGCCAACGCTGACATGTTGTGAAAGGTTCAAACAGGACGACCCTGCCTCACGAGCTGACGCGCTGTCAGAGATAAGCTAGCTCTTCTGACACGTCTTGTGAAAGACGTAAACAAAGCGTCGGGGCCTGCCGCGCCTTCATCCATCAAGCCTTCACACATTGTTTTTCTCTCGCTGAAGCACTTCAGTTTCCAGGGTTAGTTTTCCTTTCACCTAGCCCTGTCATCATCACACAAAAGCACACTTCTACAATCAAATGAAGATTCGTCCTGCAAAATAAACACTGCACAGTTACATAGAAGAGATGAGGACATTGTGGTATCTTAAATGCAGGGATACATGGGAAGAGAGCTGCTGACGCTGTTTTGCGTCTCACAAACCTGCATCATATTTTCTGGCTCATTTTGTGAAATTTTAAAAATGCTCCCTCGTTACTGCAACAGCTCTGCCAATCATCGGGAGTGACAGCAAACATTGTTGCTTCCTGATGGTGCAATGGGATCTCATTCTCCTGTCAAGAGCTACCGTGTAATTCAATCCATCACCTGAGCACAATCTCTCATAACACCGCAGACGTCAGAAGCTCTCCGGTATTCCCACCGCAGAGTGTAAATGCAGCTTTCCTGATGAACTACAGAGATAGCCTCTCTTCCACGACACTAGGTTTTGTATGAAGTAAATTAACTGCTTTGCTTCTTTGGAGTGACAGCAAGATTGGTAAACCCCTTCTCTGAATCAGCCTGGTTGAAAGGTGTTAGCAGCCTCAAGGCTTTGCAATCAGACTTTATTCTCTTGTCCTTCAGGGAAGTCCCACAGGGCCCCTCTTGATTAAAGCTCCACTGTGACTGACTCATACAATCTGAGTCCTGCTGGCTTCATAACAGCTGGAATTACTCAGTAACTCAGCCTCCTTCCCGGTGTCAAGTAAAGTTCTGCTGTGTGCATGTGTGTGTGTATGTGTGTGTACATTTGAGAGTGACAGCTAACCTTAGGAACTGGGACACGGGTATATATTAAACAACCTTTTCTCGCTTGTTGGATTTCAAGCCTATGGGGACGGCTTCAGTCTGCCCCAAAGATTATCCTGCCAAACCTCTGCAATATTGTATTTGCCCAGTTCAAGGCTGGGTGCAGTCAATCACCCGCTACCTCAGGCATCTAGGCAGAGACGTCACCGCATGTGACACCTTTTCTTTGTGGCAGAAGCACAATAACGTGGATGTGCTCAAGTATACTCGCCCACATGCATTTGTTTATGGAGTCACTGTCAATGCCACATCATTTTTTTTTTCCCCTGTGTGAGCTTCATTAGCAATTTGGAAGGTGGGAGGAGAAACTTGTGAATTGCTGTCATCATGCTTACAGAGGTGTGAAACCACAAAATCATCCCTGCCTCTCTTGTTCCTGTCATGTAAGATGTATCCCCCCTGTGAATCCTTTGGGGAGGATTATCACATGATATGGCTCCTATTTCAAACTTTCTACATCAAAGCCGCTCCAAATGTCGCCCTGGGGTCATCCTTCGCTCTTCTACTTCTGCTTTGACCTCAGAGCAGCCTCAGGATGCTGAACAGATGATAGATCTCAAGACATAACGGCACATGTAAGATGTTGCTCTGAACATGCACTAAGATATAAAGAAAATAAATAGGCTATAATTAATATTTTCATAGTAGTGTAAGTAGTGAGGGGATGTTTATGATCAACTGTGAATACCTGACATTGAATGCTCATTAATGCAACATAGTCCAACAGATTAAAGAGATGCTAATTAGTATTTTCTAGATGAGAAATGGTTCAAATGACTAAGTGCAATGCAGAAGGGATCATTAACCCATAGACTGTAAAAACAATGGACGTAGTCACTCTGATGTCACCCACTGGTTTGTGGACTCCTGTTTCGAAGCCTCAAGTCTGGCATTAAGGCTGTCACCATCTTGTTTTTTTGGAGCCAGAAGTGACCATATTTGGGCGAGAGGGTGGAGCGGCAGAGAAGCAACGGGTGGATCTGACTGAGAAGCTGAGGACACTATACGCAGACAACCTTTTTGGCATGCTGATCTGCCGACTCCGTCAAACACGACATGCTTGACCTAACCACAACACAGACAGTACAGACTACAACCCATGCAGCTGCTGAGAATTTGAGCTCCGCGCTGGGGACTGCCTGCCACCCGCAGGCCTAGTGACAGGGCTAACTGTTAGCATCACCCGGCTAACTTTACCTAACTGTTATAAAAGGGTTCAACGACAGAGTTAAGCGGTGTCGATTTTAGTGTCCGTGTGAGTTTGTTGGGACTCTTAAAAAGCTTGGTGTTGGAATGTAAGCCCCTGCTGCTGTGTTTAGCCCAGTATACACTGTGTGATTTTGGGCTGTCCTAGACAATAGATGACCAATCTGACAGAAACTTATTGGAATCTTTGGTCGTGGCTCTAAAACGTTGGTCCTACGTCGCACAGTGAGAGAGGCTCAAGGATGGCCGTTGTTGTGTTCTTGCAATCAAAGACAGCCTGGGATAAAATTCTGACAGTGTCAGAAATTTGGGATGACCATCTCACTGTGTGACCCCTGTTATGACCTACATCTACTAATCTACTAATACTACGGCGGCGTAGATGGATGACACACACTGATGACGTTTTCTTCTTGCGTACTGACCACGATCAACGTACAATGGACATACGTCGTAGCCTGCAATTCAGTAGGGGCTGTCATCGCACAGTCTGCTTACATCAAACTTGATGCTGTAACCAAGTTTATTAGATCCTTGTCATACAGTGAAGCTTGCACTAAACTTGTCAGATTGCTAAAATCTCACAGCACAGTCTGTAGAATGCTTTTGCTTATGCTAACTGGGAGTTGAGAGGGTCCGGGAACAGATCCCCGTGCAAAAACAGGAGGAGCGAATGCAGGTATTGTTTGACTGACTACGTTTTGATACTACTTGGTAATGGGTTATTTCTGTCCATGTCTTAAAAGTATCAAGAAGGTGAACATGATGCATGTAGCTGCTAAAGAGCAAGATGTTTTTAAGCAGCTGGTGAAGAACAAAACTGAGTTAAAAGGAAGGTGAGTATTGGATTCGCATTCACCAAGTGGACACAGACAATACTCCTAGTGAATGCTTGGGTTGCTCCATGTCTGCTGAATGCTGATGTCATTTTTATGAATAGGTTGTAACAAGCTCATTTTGTCTTTGGAAAAGGATGAAAAAAGATACAATTCATTTTGCATTGTAAGTGCATAGAGGTGGTAGAGTACCAACCTGTGAGCTCCCGTGACAAGACTCATCTTCTGCTTGTCTAAATGTTTGTGATAATGAAGCAAAGCACACAGTGTGTTCATGAAAATACCTTCACCAAATACACTGACAGGCAGCTGACAATACACAGGAGCCATTAGAAAAATCAGTAACGTGAAATGAGCAACATAATGCAACATCTGGAAGAAGACGCTCATGATATGAAGACAGGTAGAAGAGCTGATGTGAATAGGTGGTGGAAGCTGCATGTTAGTGTGTAGCGCTGTTCCTGCTGGATGGAGACAGCAGAGACACTACCAGAGGCCCCCTGCTAATTTGCATTATGAAAAACCTGCATACACAAGCTGTACAAAATGTCTTTGAGCGAGAAACTTAATCCACCATAGAATTTTAATTCAATCTTTATGTAGCAAGGATTATAGTATTTCCAAGGAGGCACAATGAATAATCTCCCTCACTGCTGAAAAACGCTGCAATGAAGAGAATATAAATGTTATTGATCCTACAGGGGAAATTTGGTCATCACATCGGCAGAGAATAGAGGCGTAGGCTGGAGAAATGGAGATTTTGAGTGAGAATATGATAAAGGATCCAGGTAAATGTAAAAAAAGGGGGGTTTAAAGATGTCCACAATTGTAGCACATTTCTAAGATGGCTATTTAGGTATTGGAGGATTTAGAAAGAATAAAAAGTAATGAGGAAATTCTGCATTTTTACCACTTCTATTGCTATATGTTGCCTCTCAAGCTGTGGGTTTAATTGAGAATACTAGGCTGGAAAAAAAAACAACAGCTCCTCAAATGACAGATAAAATAAGGAGAGAAAGCGAGGGGAAGGCCTCAGATGTGAAAGCCCAAGGGCTTATCTGAGGATAGGGAAAGGTTCATGGAGCGTTGCGTGCAGAAACGTGATGCACAGAGCTGACACAATTGCCCATTCAGCATCACAAAGGGCCGTGTCTAGTCTGGGTGATGTATTTCTATCTCGACCCTCGGTAGCGTTCCAGCCCTCTGAACAGGCCCCTGTTTATGAGGGCAGATGTCAGTCAGTTGGCCCCCAGAGGAACATGAGCGTTGCTCTGTAGGCAGCCCTGCATACAGCCTGACTGTAAAAAGACAGTAAAAATGACTTAAGTAGAGCTAAGCAGAAGCTAGCGTTTTGATTGAAATGGTGCTGGGAGCAGTGTTTCAAAGGGGTCAGACATCTCTCAGAAAGATGCATTACAGAGACTTCAATCAGAGCAAACCTCGGGGTGGTAAGCTCGGCCAGTGGGCCTCCACTATTTGATATTTGAACCATTTTCTGCATGTCCCATTATCTGATATTTCTTTTCCCCATCTGCAAACAATAATTTATCAGGACAGACTACTGAATATGGCAAGAGGACTTTGAGTTGTGAACCATAAGTAGCACTTGTCATGAAAGGAAAGGCAAACACAGAGAGGGGAAAACAAAGACTATGGAGTCCTTCATGTTCAAGACACGAACCATCCACCCCCACCACCCTGAAGACATCAATCGACACAGTGCACAATTACAATCAATTGTTCTATCTACGGGACATGTGACCCTGCGTCTATTTTTACAACAGAAGAGGGGACGACAGCACTGAATCTCCTCAGAGAACAAATATGTGTATACATTCTCTCACATCAAAGCCTGTGCTATACTATCCAGGGCTATGTCTTTGTGGTATGCATGCTAAGCTACCCAGCATATCTTGATAATGCACAGCAACCCTCCCCCATCACTGCTTTCATGTAAACACGGGGGCCAGATATTGGTCAGATATAGATTCATTGTTCACTGATGTTCCATTGCTTCATGGAAGGCTTACTTCTAAACATGAAAAAACAGGAAGGGTAACTTTTACAAAGGACCTGTGTACAGTAAACACAAGGACACCGAAGAACCTGCAGGGATAAGACCTCTTGGCTTTCAGAGTGATGGCCGGACGATTGACGGTTTGTCAGTTGTGTCTGTTCATTTTAAGCTAGACTGGCTAGACTGCTAGGAATCTGCTCAAAGATTATGGCTCAAACACTTGACTCAAGTTTCAAGCTGCATACACTAAAAGAATGCTGCCTCTGGCAGGTAATATTGTGTCAGAGCTCTCTCACACTTCATCAGCTTTTGCCACCACTCAGAAGATTTAGAGTCCCAAATGCTTGATGAAACAGGTTGAGGAACTTCGTAGGGCTGCCCCTTGAAAGTCGGGGATTCAAATTGCCAGTCAGAGACCCCTTTGTCGACTGAGATTGCTTCAAGTCGAGCAGTCTTTTTTTTGATAGTCAGTGTGCTGAGCAGTGCATTCTGGGGATGTTTTGGTCCCCAGATTTTGCTGCGGAGGGAGCGCTCTTGATTTTCACGCTACTCTTTGGTACAGCAACTGAGGACGTGATGCAGCAGCACAGAGGAGGAAGAACTATCTTCTCTCTTCTGCTTAGAAGTGGTGAATTTACAGCTCACAGTCTCTGGCGATCTGATTTCATGGATGCTGCTGACACACTGAACGTCCCACTGAGCCCGTTCAAACTTTAAAATGTATGGAAAAAAAAGAAAGAAAAGGAATCCTCGAATATTCGCATTTAATGGCCAAATCTGATTCAACAGACACAATTCTGAGTCATGTACAGCCCTAGAACTTCCTCAGTCTGTCAACCTAATAAATCAGAGTGTGGCTTCTAAGTAGCCTTAGTGTACCTGGGTCTAACACTGAATATAACAGGAATTATTACTGCTCGTAACGTCTCGTGATTTGAAACGTCGCCTTAGTATAGCTTTGTTGGTTTATTTTCCTGATAGGAAAGAGAATCCAAATCAAAGTTTATCATAAGCAGAACACTTAGGCAGAAGGTAATACCAGCAGTGTATCATTTACAACACAGCATGAGGGCCGAATTAACACACTAGCAGGCCTTAGGGCACATTGGACTGTGTGTTTGCACTCACCACCTCTGTTTCTGTTAGAGATTCAGGTAATGAGGACTCACACGACACAGTGTTTATCTGGGCACGCTGAGCGAGCCTTCCTAAAGCTTTCCAAATAAACATGTTTTGTACATGAATCATTTCAAATGCTTGTCTCTGAGTCTGAGCGAAAGCAAACACAGAAAGTAGCTGCCTAGAACGGCCATCATGGCTAATAGGAATCTACAACTTTCTGGCTGGCCTAATCACCCTCCATATTCAATCGTTCTTAACACGTGTGGTGCTGATTCTCACTGTGGTTATTGCCTTCTAAGGACTAAATGCAATTATGGATTATCTTAAAGGATAACTTCAGTATTTTTCAACCTGGGCCCTATTTCCCCATGTGTATGTGTGCGTATGATTCATAGGTACAACTTGTTTTAAAATTGGTTCAGTATTGAGGGAGGCGGATGCAACCGGAGCCGCGAAATGAGCTAAAACAGTAACGGGGGCAAATGTGTCCCGTATAAGTTTGCGCATTAAAAGTGTTTTTTTTTCTACTACTGACCGGTTCAGATCGCCAGTGCTATCTCTGTAAATAGCATACTAAGCGTTTCTCTTACCTCTGGGCTGTGTGACGTCACGAGCTTTGTTCCACTGTGTCTGTAGCTCTCTCTACTCTTGAGGTGTTTCGGGATTGGATGTCTTCTCTTCTTCGGCTGGCAGTAGTCATCTTGGGAGAAGTGAGCACTGCAGACCCGATGGTCTGCAAGGCGCAGTGTCTGGACAGGAGTGTTAGCATCCATTTGTAGCACAACTAGCCACAACTTCAACATCTCGCCGTCCGACAAAGGCAGCCTGTGAAAGCTGTATGGGGTTTTGCGCGACATCCTGTTCTTGCAATTCGGATAAGCACAAACACGATCCATTGTTTTCAATCAATGCAGTAAAACTCTCAACTGTACTCCAGGACAACCAGCGCCACTCTGAGCGGCGCTCAGCATGGCTCTGTTTTCTTCCGGCAACAAGCAAAGCTCTCGCGAAATGACGTCACACAGCCCAGAGGTAAGACAAATGCTTAGTATGCTATTTACAGAGATAGCACTGGCGATCTGAACCGGTCAGTGGAGAAAAAAAGCACTTTTAATGCACAAACTTATACGGGACACATTTGCCCCCGTTACCATTTTAGCTTGTTTTGCGGCTCCCGGCTGCATCCACCTCCCTCAATACTGAACCAGTTTTAAAACTAGCTGTACCTATGAATCATACGCACACATACACATGGGGAAATAGGGCCCAGGTTGAAAAATACTGAAGTGATCCTTTAAGCACTGTGAGTCATTGCATTTTGATGATTGACCATATCTATTTGAGCTGAAGAATTTGCAGCACTTATCAAAATTGTTGTCTGGAAACTCCCCAAATCAACTGGAAGAAAAGGCCAAAGCTAGCTAGACCAAACAGTCACCTCTTCACACAGTAAGAAAAAGTGATTACAGCATGTAAGATGCTCTGTGTGGGGCTCCAGTAAGTGCGACCCAGCAGTAATAAACACTATCATCTGGTAATACATTTTCCTGGACCTACTACAAGCTCAAATTTCTGACAATTTGCTTGCTCAAGTGAGATCTCTATCGTCCAGCAGTAGAGTTGAAAACTGTGTGTATCTTGTCATTTTATTCTTGCAATTCAGAAACTTGCAGGTACAAACACTTTTGGTTTGTTTGCTACTACTTCTCTAGCATGAACACACGCTAAATGGTAAAGTATCCACAGCCTCACACACTGTCACACAGTTTCGCGGGATTCCGATGCCTATGTAGTTAGCCATAGAAATAGTCAAGAAATAGTCTGGAGTATAACCATAACATATCCTTATATAAACCCTGTTTTTCATACTATTCTGTTAAACCCCTTCATGCTTAGTTTACGATTATTAGTCAGTTGATGAAATTACCACAAACTAATTGTCACACAGTGAATGGGGGGCTTTTAGGGCCCCAGAGGATCTGGGTCCCTAAGGCAGTCGCCCTCATTGCCTGTTTTGTAATTCAGTTCTGCATTTTATGCTTCTTCAACCATCTTACCTAGCAGCTGCACTCCGCGGGTCAGACCGTAAACATCAATGAGTGCCCAGAGGGGCTCAGCTGTGCGGACTCCGCTGAAGAACAGCATGGGACTGGACTCGTTAATGCGGTAGAAAACTCTGCCCTTCTTGTCTACCCAAAAGGCGATAACGTTGCCCTCATTGGCAAACTCCTCAGGCAGGGCCTTGGCCCAGAAGCCACTCTGGGACACCAGGTCAGGGCAGGCATACTTGGGCAGGTTGTCTGGGTTTATCCTGGAGGGGTCTTTGGCGGTGAAGCCCAGACGTAGAGCCCCGCTCCAGCAACACTGCTTTTTAGTAATCTGGGAACAAGAGGACAGAATGTGGCTTTATTGGTCAAGCTAAGATAAAAAAAAAGAAAACAAGAGTTGTGACTCCCCTACTTTTAGGACCTCCATTCTGACATCAAATACCTTGAGGCGGACTTGCTCATAGAGCGCTATGGGCCTGTTGCTGAAGGTGATGGCGTTGCAGAAACTGGCCTGCCTCTTGACTGTCTTCTGGGCGAGGTCCATGACGATTTGGGATCCCTTGGCGTTTGGATGGAACAGAAGTGGGCTGATGGGAAGGGGCCCGCCAACGCTGCCACACTGGATGGGCAGGCACCTCTTGGGTTTGTGGTGGCATCTGTGTGACGTGGACGGGAACGGGCCACCGAGGGAGTCTGAGGCAGAGAGAAACAAAAGGAGAGCGAAGCACAGAGAGGGTTGAGCTTTACTATGAAACAAAAGAGTCCTAATTAGGAGCAGGAGGTTAGGTTTAGTCACTGTAATTAGTGTCTGATGTTGTTGTTTCAAATTTGATGAAAAGCTTTGCATCACAGAAAATAACATCAGATATTACTGCATAATCTAAGATTTCTGAGCTCTTGTATTTGGCTTCTTTGTTGATTATTTGTGAGCAATGGAGTAATAAGCTAATCAGCCATAATCACTTTGGGCCCTACAGGGTGAAAAGCAAATCTCCGTGCACGTCTAGATTGCAACACATGTCCAAGACAGAAATTATGCTCTTCAGTTTTTCACATACTGAACTGTTCCCAGACAAACAGCCCTTTAGAAATCCAAAATGATAAGATGGTCCATGTCCACTGAGAGCCGTTCAGTTGAGCATCTGTCTACACAAGTCTCAAGTAGAAGCCTTGCACTGTCTGGCAGCATAATGCAGTATTACATACCACATACATATTAATGACAGGATCCATTATTTGGCAAATTGATTCATTAAGACATCATTCTTGCATAGAAAAGATCGTAGCTCAATAAATACTAACCAGTCAAATAATTTCATCTTGCCCTCCAACTTGCAGAGAAAGGCTTGACCGACTTGATAATTAGATGCATGGCAAGTAAACTTGTCTGAATGGAGTCTGGGTGAGTGTGTCTGAGGGGGTATGACCACAACACTTAAGGAGCTACTAGAAAGAACATGTACTGGAGCTATTTCACAGATCTTCCAGAGCTACCAGATTAAAATATCCGAATTAGTATTCTGAGAGCGAGCTGAAGTCTTTGGCTTTGACAGAGAATCCAGAAAATTCCACCATCTGATACTCCTTCAATTTCTTATATATCATCATCCTGTGATCCTAAATGATTTCCAGAAGTTTCAGTATTTGTGTTTGAGCATTCCAGTACTTTGCAGTGAGGTGGTTTAATTTACCTCTCTGTTGTGCCCACTTGCTCTCAACTTGTCCGGTCTAATTTTACGCCAGTTGGTGATCCACATTTCTCACCTGGATATTTTGTATCCAGCAGGCTACAGAAACCAAGCAATAGCAACCGTGATTGCCACTTAAAGGTATACTATGCGGGATTGTCGGTTACTGTTTGTAAACATGGTCGCAAGCAAAAGTGAAAGCAAAAGCCAATGCCGAGTTCCCTCTTGTTTGGCGTTTTGCCTCACTATAAATGCATTATTTTGGTGCTGTGTTTCTTGGGTGCTGCTTATGCTCTGGCACCTGGTTTATAAAGCCCCGACTTCACCTGAGTGCTGCAGGGATGCATGTCTGAAAACAAGAAGACAATAGGAAAATCCAAGCAGAGGGCAGAGTCACTGCAGAAAAACACAGTTCTTATGATTTACTGCCCTCTTCCAATTGGAGGAACTGATACATCAATATAAACAGCAGTAAAACCCGATGTTTACCCTGACGTATCAGTTACCTGATTTTTTTCTCCAACCAAACTCTGGTCAGCTATGCTGGACACGTTACAGCACCAAATGTTGGGCCACCTATCCATGAGAAAAAGTATTGAGGGAGAATAATTATACACACATCACGTTGGTGCAAGGCTATCTGTTGTTTGGATTTTTAAACTAGTTTTTAGAAGGGTGTTTAAGACCCAATTTAATGTATTCAAAGGTTATGTGGACTTAGAGAGGTGCAACGGCATCTAGTGTGAGGACTGCAGATTGCAACCAGCTGAAACTTTGTATTCATTGTTTAAGAGGTTTTTTACCAGGAGCTGAATTATCAGCAGAGGTCTCTTCTTCTACAAAATAAACAGAACCGGTGATTTAAACCAGCAGAAACACTGAATAAAGTTTCATGTTACAAAGCAGTGTTCACTGCTCATTGCTGGGGGCTGCTAACTACACTAGCTGCAAGAAAATGTAAAAATGTGGATGGTGTATCTGGAGCCAGGGTTAGGTTTGTTCATTCTTGACTATTGAAGACACAAGCTGGTGCAACATGGGGATCTCTGTAGACATCTAGTCTCAAAGGTCTCAATCCAAAGTTGTCAAATACCAGTGCTTGGTTAGTGACTTCCGGCATTAGACCCTGATGTGTTCCCTGGAAATCCAGAGTTCTCGCAAGAACACAATTTGAATTTGCTCAGCGAGTCACTCTGGCAATCAGTAATGATGCTCATTACCCATGCCCTTGTAGCCGAGCTGCACCAATCACATCGGTGTATCTGATATAGGCGGGCCAGAGGCGAGCTAAACAGATGACGACAGCGCTGCAACGACAAAGTCCGGAATCAGTCAGTAAACATTGCAAGATGGCGGGAACTGCCCATTGGTTTGACAGCCCATTGTTCCAACCATATTAAACTCATTGTTGCTAAGTCCGTTCCGAAATCATCATGATGCCCTGTGGTTAAGGTCTGGTTAGGTTTAGGCACAAAAAACACTTGGTTAGGGTTAGGAAAAGATCATGGTGTGGGTTAAAATGAAAAAGAAAGTGACAAACACATAAGCCGTGAGCCTGCTCCACCTCAAGCCGGTTGCACCATACGCGCACCATACGTGCACCATACGTGCGCCGCGAGCTGTTCAGCACCGCAGACAGTCGGACTAATGGGATGTCGAACCAATGGGCTGTCGAACCAATGACATGGACCCCAAGATGGCTATGGATGAACACCAGTTGTTTGAAACAGCTTTGGCCGCTACAATGAACGAGTTAGACTTGGCTTTTTCTCTAAAAGAGGAACAGAAGACGGTGCTCGAATCTTTCCTTTGCAAGAAGGACGTTACTGCTGTTCTGCCGACCGGATACGGCAAGAGTGTAAAATACCAGTTAGCTTAGCTGGTAGCGCTCTGGATACGTTACCCCGTGTATTGTTCTGATTGGTTGTAGTGTTAACCAATTGCGTGCAGTGATATTTACAAATGCATGGTTGGTGCCGCCCCTCGAGTTGGGCCATTTTCATTACTCATGGCCAGACCCTAAATCTTTTTACATTTGGGTCTGGATTTCCAGGCTAGATGATGTGTTGGATTGGTCCAACAACCACAGACTTTCACCCAGGAGGCTGGTGTTTGCTTCTGGTAAGATTGTAAACCAAACCCTGTTTTGTTTCCCCTAAAACCAACCACGTGCTTTTGTTGCCTAAATCTAACCACGTGCGTGTGTTGTTGAAGGGGGAAAAAACACCAATTCACAGCGTTGTACCAACATGGTGCGTTTATTTTGAAACTGACAATGCATGTAACAGGCTGAAGTTGAAACCCAGATTGTCAACAACTAAGACACCAAGGGTACCTTACATGTCATATCTCGACGTGGAAAGATGAGGTAGGAGTGAGAACGTGTTGCTGTGGATGAGGACCCGGTCCCTATATAGATATAAGCAGCTCATTCTAAAGAAACAAATTTTGATAGAATGTTTTATTAACTAATATATGTTTGATATTTTGTAGTACAGCCTTTGCATTACTTTGTTTTCCCTTATGCACTTTCTTTCAATGTATTTTATTCAATTGTTTGTTGTCAGTTGTTTACCACCTTGAGTGGTATAGATGGCTAACCACACCTGTCATCATAGAGCTAATCAGACTGTAGGTATATATAAAGGTATAGGTATAGGTAGATACAAGTAGGATTGAAATTGAATTGATCAAAGGTCTCCATTAAACTGTTGTGGCATAGAGTGTGTGCAGGTGTTACTTAATTCCTTCAAATAAGAAAGCATTAATATATAAGATATATGACTGCTTCTAACAGTATTGCCAATGTTTTACAGAGCTCTTAAGCTTAATTCCCACCTGTGTCAGGTGCTCAGACTATACACAGCTATAACTGTAAACGTCTGAGTTAAACTACAGTTAATATTCAGTTTATAGAGCTCTGGACTCACTCTATACCCACTGTCATAATCACAGGAGGCTGTTTGACAAACAAACAGATGAAAGCTAACACTGTGGCAGCAGCAGATGTCCTGTGGAGTCCTGATAAGACTACGCCGCTAGACCTCAAAAAACAGCAGGCTTTGTGTTCACTCTCTTTCTTTGTCTCCGTCCTCTCCCTCTCATCTGTGTTTATCTAGTAATGACCCTTCCAGTTTTTCACCCCGTACGCGTGTCTGCCGTTCAATCTGGCCCCAACCTAGGAGCACTGTGGAGGTCTTTTGTCTTAGGCAGAGCCACAGGAGAGCAGTTGTTGAATGTGGTGCACATGGTCCTGGGCAGATTGAGCTGAATGCATTACCGGGCTCTAAAGAGGCGCAGCTGCTGTGGAGGCAAACAGGCTATGTGTGAATTCATGTTCCTTAGCAACCCCTCGTATCTAAAGGTCTTGATCGGCGCACTCTTTCACTCTGTGGCTATCAGCTAGGACACAACAGATGCCTTTTGTTTACTCAGACACAACAAATGATATTTATAGTCTCAGATTGTAGCTTTTTGCAGCTAAGCTTGTGTGTGCTTTTCTGAGAAGCCATTAAACACAGTGGAAAGTCAGTTTACTTTGTTTATGTGTATCATTCTGGTACATTTCTTTTGATCATCCACTTCTTTCCCAAATATCCTCATGAACAACAAAGGTATACAGATAACTGTATTTGCAGGTCAATGGGAGGATGTACTGATTCATACCCTGTAATACAGCTGCACCGGAGAAAATGCGAGTGTGTGAGTGTCTTCAAGTGCTTTGTGACATTTGGATCCTTCCTGCTATTCAAGGTAACATGTACGGTAAAGGAAGAGTGTGGTTTTTATGTTTGACCTCAATTACTCACAGTAAAAACAACCTTGATGGTTAACTCTCAACACACTCAAACTCATTTCCAGCTACAGCAGTGACATATTTTTAGCAAAAAATCTCTGATAAACCAGTTGTACTGTACGCTACCTGCTCAGCATCAGCAGACAGCCAAAGTTGGCGACTGCATATCTAACATAGTGCAGCATTTAGGAGCTAAAGAGACAGACAGATATTTCCTTAAGCGGTTGGTGGAGAGCAAAACAGAGCTAAAAGAAAGAGATAATTGGATTTATATTCAAGTGGGGTTATACTTATCCATAGTCAGTGTACAGTATTATATACAGTAAACATCTGTCAGCAAGCCCCCACTTTGAAGAAGCAGCAGGAGTACCGACACAGATGCTAAGCAATATACTTCTGTGGACAGGGCAGCAGCAAAACTCATGTTAGTCACTGAAAAAAAAATCTATATCAGTTTCATTGTACGCTATATTGAGAGTATTTTCACGGCTTCAGGTCGCCATCTTTGCTCTCGTCAAAGCAACCAGACTCCATTAACAAAAATAGTAATTTTAGCTAGCTAAACATGAAAGCTGCTGGTCCACCACTGACTCAATCAGAAAGTTAAACTGTGTTGTTGTAGACTTTGGTGAATTGGAACAAACCCTTCTAAAATCCAGAGTCACACAATAATACAAACAAACTAACCAGCGGCCCAGAAGCCCAAACCAGCGGTAGACCAGCAGCTACTGTGTTAAGTGATGTTAAATTGCCATTTTTCTCAGTGGAGTCTGGCTTTCAAGAGAGCCACATAAAGGCTTCAGTTCCCCGTTGAAAATCGCTGTCTGGTCATAAGGTAAAGCAGCGAAAATATTGCAAATACAGTGTACATTTAAACTAGTGTTGACGGGACTTTTTTTAGGTGGCTTTGTTATGTTTTATTGCTGACCCCTCCACAGCAGTACAATGCTTAGCTTCTGTGTCAGTCTCCTGGCTGCTTCTCCAAACTGGGACCATCTCGACTGGCATCTACTGTATGTAATACACTGACTACGATAAAGAACGTCATACAACCCAACTTCAAAAGATCCAAACTATCCCCTGCAAGTGCATATACCAGGTAGTACACCTTGTTACTGGTAGCAATGTGCTAATTCTACTGTTAGCTAAAAAATGTTACAGTGGAGGAGAAAATTATTGCTAGGCCTACAGTGTTAGGCTCAAAAATGTTATTTATTGCTCATTACTCTTTTCAAAAGAAGTATAAGTAATATCAAAAATAGGCAACATGTGGAGGCGGCCTCTAGCTCAGGGAGTAGGGTGTCTGCCCCATGGAGTTGCTTGCAGCAGCCTGGGTTGGATCCCAACCTATAGCCCTTTGCTGAATGTCATCCCCATTATCTCTCCCCCTTTCCCATCAATCTCTGGATGCACTGTAATAAAAGGCAATAAAAGTGCAAAAAAAAAAAATCTTTAAAAAAAAAAGGATCAAGCAACATGTCATCCATCACATATCCAGCAAAACAGTACTTTATCACTTGCAGCTGTCCACAATTATTACCCAGTTTTGTTTGTTTAGCCAGTGCAGGCTACAGCCATCCCCTGTGGCCGCACAGAGCTCACTTGTGTGTGTGTGTGTGTGTGTGTGTGTGTGTGGGTGGGGTTGGGGTTGGGGGTGGGGGGGGGGGGGGGGGGTAAATTTCCTGGATTAGATTTCGTTGGCATTAAGTTCGTAGTAGGTGTTTCAGACTGGAGGTTTGAGGTCGTGTTTTTGGCACTGGAAAGAGCCTTTGTAGAGTAAGGATGTTATTGTTATCTTTTCTCCTGATAAAAATCAAAGTAATTGGAATATTTCCGGCCACTGAAGGTAAGGGTTTCCATTTTCCAAACTGGCTGCTGCTTTGTACAGTAGCCCAGAATGGACAAGCCAAACACTGGCTCTAGATTGGGCCACAGGCATTTTCGCGTTGGCCACCATAGCTGCCCCTCTGTGATAAAAGCATTGGAAAACACAGATTTGTAACATTAACCTACTTTATTATGTGCTTTAGGGGTTTAAATCAACAGGAGACCTTTGCAGATAATCGGCTCCTGGTAAAAACCTCCTGAACAATAAACATTAAAGGAATTCTAACCGGGAGCTGGTTGCAATCTGCAGCTCTCACTGCTAGATGCTGGTACATCCCTCCAGATCTTACACACTGGACCTTTAAGTTTCAGTTTCGGAAGAACCAAACCAGCCTGACGCCCACTGGCTGGTCTCAGTCCTTCAATTACCTCAGCAACACAAATCCTGGAATAGCCTATGCTCCTGTCCACAGAGCCTGAGATGTGACCCCTTGATGTAAACAGCTTGAAAATGGCTCCTGTTAACATCAGTCTGACAACTGCCTTTTAGAAACCTCTGTTTGTGCACACAGTGTTGTTGTGTGTGTTATCTGAGAAAAAGCAGCTTTAACAGCCTCGCAGGAGCCATTTTGCCAAAGGTCAAGGATGTCTTGTTATGAGCAAACAGGGTGCGAAGCTTGTATTCCTCTGCCCCGGAGCGTAGAGGTCTTTATCCCACTAATAACAACAATATACAGGCTTGTGTGCGGCTAATACCTGTCATACACCAATGAACATCTCTGTGGAGCAGTAAGCTAATCTCTTACCATTTCATTTGGCTGATGACTGTGGGTGAGTGAGGGCTGAGCTGTGTGTGTGTGTGTTTATTATCTGGAGTTGTGTAGTCGTTACTCTTCAACCATCACCTGAGTGGTTTACCATGCAAATAGGGTTTTATAGGTGGGAGAAAACTATTCAAATATTTGCTCAGGATCTGGTTGGCAAACAAATTCCTGGTTGTGGGGAAACAACCTTAAACGCTGTTCTCCATATGAAATGGTCTCGTAAGGTAACAGTCAAGCTGTATTACATGAAACTGGGTCAAGTATTATTTGCAAATAATCAATACCTGCTATCTGATGCTCAGTAAAATGTGTGCTAAGAGGTCTGAATGCGCTTTAACACTTGCAGTGTGTGGTAAATTGTGAAAAAACCAGCATATGGAAGTATACTGAGTGAATTAAATGAACATAAAGAATCATTTCCTATTTTGAACTTTCTCTATTGACTAGAATTTGCAGATACCATTGACCTGCTTCACCGCCATAGATAACCATCAATGCTAAACTTAGCTCCATGGAAACATGATGAGTCCACAGCAGTCAGTCACAACAGCAGCGGCACTTAGAAGCGCAGGTAGCCCACATACCAACCCACTGCCAGTACATGTTGCTATGTAAAGCCTAGCTTAACGCTCATCCTGGAAGTCTTTAGGGAAAACACAAACAGACACACACAAAGACACACACACAGCCTGTGTGTCTCTGTGATCTGTCTGTCTCTTACCTAAAATATTTAAAGGGATACTTTGCAACCAGCTTTGTATCACAACAATGTGGGCAGTGTGTGTAAATGAACTGTGGTAAACTTCCCTCTATCTTAGCAACGCCCTGATCTTCCTGCTCCTGTCTCAGTTCAACAGATTACAGATCTAACAACAACAGATTATACTTCCGCATTTTCTCCCGCTGTCACAGACACAGGGAGTACACAAGTAGATCGACAGAGATCCAACCCCTTTTCTCTCTTTGGCTCTTAAACTCAGACCAAACTGAGATCAAACTGTAAAAACAGGGCAGCGCTGATCAAATATAAATCAAGATTCTGTTCTTGTAAATACGGACTGCAGTATAGGTCATAAACCCTAACCCCTCAATGTTAAAGGATGGGACATAGACCAAACTAAAAGATCATCATACACGCCAAATAAAATTTTCATTGGTCAAGTGTTCTTTTTTCTTACAAGTTTGGTTTTAGTTAGTTATTTGATGCCATAAAAAGGAGGTTTGATTCATGACAGCTATATGTACCAATCATGGACAAAGCTACCGTGATGGCACTCACTGGTGGACTGCCATTTTAAAGCCTTGAGTTTGGAATTTCAGCAGTCGCCATCTTGGCTTTTTTGGAGCCAGAAGTGACCATATTTGGAGGAGAGGTTGGAGCCGTGGAAGAGTGAAGGATGGAGCTTACTGAGAAGCCGAGGACATTATCTGCAGACAGCTTGTCACTCAAGCAGCCCTGTTCTTCAATATGCGGAAATTTGGGCCTTCATAAAATATACTAGAGTGAGTTATAAAATAATTCACCCCTGTTTAGTTGTCATGAATGTTTAAATTAGCTATAGAGACAAAAAGCTTTTTCGTACTAGGCTGTCAACATGTTTACTTCTGCTGTAAAGACAGGCAGTTTAACATGGGGATCTGTAGGGATTTAATCTGTTTTGGAGCCAGCCTCAAGTGGTCATTCAATGAACTGCAGTTTTTAGCAATTCTGGCCTCAGAGGTTGCCACTTGTTGCCGATCAGTGTGCTCATGATCAGTGGCGCCACTTGTGATTGGTCAGATTCGTGTATGTAAACTCTAGCCCCTTTTACACTGCCAGATTTCCCGTGAATGTTGGGCCGTGTTTTTTCCACGGAAAAGCATATTGGCGGAACTTTTTTGGTTTAAAAAGAATGAGGCGCCCTTCCACCACGGGAGGGGCTGTTGATGACTTGTGGGAGGAGCTGTTGATGACGCCACACGTGTGAGCCACTGCCGGTGGATAAACAGGAAACAGGAATTAGCGAGGAGCTAGTAGCAAGAGAGAAACGCAAACCTGACAGATACTGTAAAGATGAGCAACTGGGGAGACAAGGAATTGCACACCCTCCTTGTCCTCACAAACGAAGAGGTCATTAACCTTCAAATGACGGGGATGATGAAGAACGGGCCAACTAATGAGAGAATTGTCAAAGGACTGACCAGCTGCTGCTTCCCTCCCACGTCACTGTTTACGTCACACACTGCGCTACATGTTTTGTTACTTGCTCACGCCCCCCATTGCCCCGAAAAAGGCACATTCTGTATAAACAAAAGTAGGTAGGTGGCATTTTGCTGCACTCCCTGATTTTGTTTTTATATTGCCAATGCTGAAAGAAGACTGATTGGGCTTTCCTGCAAATTTGCACAATTCCTATCTAAAAAGGGCTTCTGGTTCAAAATGACTTCACTAAAGCAAGATGGCAGCAGCCGTATCTAGAATAATTTGGCCTCAAGTAGGAGGAAGTGGAGACACAAAGTGGAGGCCCAGTTCTATGAAAAGACTTTCCAGCAGTGAAATACTTCTTTAAGCCTTTTGGGAATATGAAAGCATGCAGCCCAGTGTTGGGTGTGACACAAGATAACAAATTCTTAAATGTTTGGATTTCAAATAAATCTATCACTGTGTACATATGAAGCCATTAGTGTAAATTAATAATGTACTGCTGTACTTAAGACCCATCACCAAAACACTCTGTTAAGAAAACATTTTTTTGCATTATTTCCAGGCCATGTACACTGTTATGCTTTAACAATAATTTTGTTCTCCTGGAATAATTGAAATCATTACCATTTCATTAAATAAAAGCGTGAACGTCCTCTTTTACAAAGATTACCAGTGTAAATTGTTACTCTTAAGTTCTTTATTTGATTTTGCTCTGCCGGGATCTGTTGACAGTGTCATTTACAACACCACAAACAAGCCTGGAGGGCAATGACAAACAACGTCTTAATGATGTTTACATAGCAGTGTCTGGATGATGTATTCAGTCCCACTGATTCATGACAAAATGGCATTCCAGCCTGATGTAACACCAACTGTTCATGAATCACACAGTAATAGTGACGATTAATCACACAGATTATCATTTAGGCTTAGATGCATAAAAATACAGCTCAGGCAGGGTGTCTTTATGTGCTCAATACGCTCCCAGCTTTTATACGGTGCTTTTACATCGCAGCTAGCAGAGTATTACATTTCCTGTTCTTCCAGTTCCTTGCATGTGCGTTTATAGATGTGTGACAGATGCTACGCAGATACAGAGTGTGTGAAACCCAATAGGCTGTGTGTGGTTCAATGACAGGGAGGCTACCACTGTGGCAGATAACAGTAACTGTAGCTGCTATTCTACCTGGGGACAGGTACCCACAGGGACTCATTACTGACTCATCAGTCATTATGTTGCCGTTGACCTCAGGGCTTGACGTGCTCCTAGGCAACATCATGACAAATCTTGTGTTGATGCATTGATAGATGATGCGTGCCTATGGTAATGTTGCATGATGGGGGGTTTCCATATTGACAGTCAAAGCAGCATCAGGTGATCCCGTAATTTAAAACTGTTTACTTGACATTAGCTGCCATTTAATGGCTGCTTTTTTTGCATTATGCTAGCTAACACTGTAACAGCCTACATATTAAGCTGACCTGCCCTTTAGTTTCAGTCATCCTGACATTGTTTTCATGTTTATCAGGTTTATCTGTAGTCCAGCAGCAGATTAAGTTTTAAAAGGAATTTGCATGATCTCACAGATGTCTACTTTCTGCCCTAAATTATAAAATGTTTGCCTCAAGCAAACCAAAAGTCCAACCAGGGCCGCCCCTCCCTAAACGCAGAACACGCGCTGTGCGTAGGGCCTCATCTTCCATGGGGGGCCACATTTTGCGCGAGGGGACGCATTTGCGCATATGCGCAATGGATGCGCACATGCGCTACCGTGAGGCGCGCGTAGAATCAGCTCGAGGGAGGAGAGAAGAGACCTGACCGCCCGTGTGTCACTGCAATGACTGACAGCACTCGACATCTGAACAATAAGAGGGGTGCGCTGGCAGGCACTTGCAGAGCTGCAGCAGGTGAAGAGTTGTCGACATGTCGTCCAGAAAAGCCTCAGGTGCGGGGACGGGAGGGCGGGTGGGCTCCACGGAGGGGGAGACCCGAGCCTCGGGGGTATGTGCGGGGCCGGGAGGTCGGATGCTCCCAGATAGGGGAGAGGGAGAAATATAGCTCAATAAGATGAAAATAGAAAAGAATGTCTCTGTATTTTATTTCTGTTTTCAGTGTTTAATTAAGGTGGGAGAGGCGGAGGGCTGAGGGAGATCGGACACCTGCAGAGAGGGGAGAGGGAGAAATATAACAAAATAAGATTAAATAGGAAAAACCTGTCTCCCTCTTTTATTTTATTTTCAGTGTTTAATCAAGGGTGAGGGATTGAGGTGGTTGAAGTTACTTTCTTTTGATGAGTAATTGATGGCTATTTGTGACTCAGATTTGTTTATTTATTTATTTCAGTTTGAAGTTATTTTTATTTAATATTTATTTATTTATTTATTTATTTCAGGTTGAATTTTTTATTTTATTTGACTCATACAGCCAAACTACTGTTATCTACAGTACATTTGTTATTGCCAATAAAGGTTGTCAAGTTAAATGTCATTTTGTACCTATGATACATTTGGGATGGGGGCCTCCAAATAAAATTTCGCTTAGGGCCCCAATTTGGTCAGGGGCAGCCCTGAGTCCAACATTTCCACACACCAGCTTACAGTTTACATACTACTGCTGCATCTACTGATTATTTTCATTGTTGATTAATCTGTCGGCTAGTTTCTTGATAAATCAATTAATTGTTTGGTCTATAAAGTGCTGGAAAATGTCGATCAGTGTTTTCCAAAGCCCAAGATGACGTTCTTAAATGTCTTGTCTTGTCCAGAAACCAGAAAATATTCATATTTAGGAAACTGTAATCAGAGAATTGTGACTTTTTTTCTGAAAAAATACTCAAACCAATTAATGGATTATCAAATTAGTTGCTGATTTATTTCGTACTTGACACCTAATCCATTAACTGATTAATGGTTGCAGCTCTATTACTTACATACAGCAGGTCTGTTGCAAAGCCTAAGGCAAATGTGTTGTTTGCAGACTGAGTGAGTAGACATATGGACTCATTAGAATATCTTGGAAGTTACAAACCGCTGCTGGGTAACAGGTAAAATAAAATAACATTTAGACTTTCCCTCCTATGTGGGAAAGGGTGTGTGACCGAATCACAAAATAATGTACTGTACAGAGTGCCACCAATGTAAATTCAGTTGAAACTCAAGCTGTTGTTGCTTGGAGCAGTTTTCCCACAACAAAAGCAAGAATATGGTGATTTAATAGTTGTTATTTTGTCAGGTCCTCTGACAACAACCTGCCCTGCTGTGTTGTGGTAAGAGGACTTGTGGCCATTTTCATGGCAACTTCCTGTCACGACATTTCATAGATGTGGCTAGGTGTGTTGCTGGTTATGTGGGGTGATGTCCCCGTTCCTAATCATGCCTTAGTTTTCATTGCTGCAGCTGCTTTTCTGACTGAAGAAACAGCTGTGTATGAGCACGTTAGACCTATTTAAATTGCAAAACAAATAAGCTGTTGGTGGTGAATCAGAGGTCTGAATCACCAATGAAAAGGCTAAGATCTTTTGTGTTTGCTTTATTGCAGGGCTGTAACTAATAATGATCAGATCATTAGTCTAACGTTTCTTTTTCCGATCAATCATTTGGCCCATAAAGTTTGAACTGCAGTGAAACAGAAAAGTCTTATGACTGAAAAATGTCAATCACAACTTCCTCTGAATTTCCCAAAGCGATGTCTTCATATTGCAAAGTTTTGCTGTAGCAGGCCGCCACATACAGGGGACATGGATTGAATGTAGGGATGGACGAGGACAGGACAACTCAGGGAGGGACATACAAGGAGCAAGAAGAGAGGAGGCAACATGTAGAGGCAAGAGGAGAGAAGGAGAGGGCAGAGAAAGAAAGAAAGAAAGAAAGAAAGAAAGAAAGAAAGAAAGAAAGAAAGAAAGAGACAAGCTTCCAAAGAACTTCTAATGACAGGATGACTGAATGGGACCTAATTTAGCCTGTTTCAAATTCAAGCCTTGGTTATACTTTAAATGTTGGGTTAGTAGGAGAAAATGACTTTAAAACTGTGTTTAATACAAATTTTCTTCTGCTATTAATGGTTCTTAATTAAATGCGACAATATGCTGCGTTCCAAGGTCTTACATAACGTTACATCAGATTTAATGTTGGGCATTTTTCACTGTTTTTTAATGTTTTATGGAGCACACGATTTAACAAGATAATAATCTGTAGATTAATCAAAAATAATTGTTTGTTGCAGCCTTGGGCTTACATGATTAAAGATATATTATGCAGGATATTCCTAAGAAAAGAATTTATAGACTCATGCAACATTAATCCCTCTCAATTACGAACCACGAGAAGTGTGTGGTGGTGTGTTTATCTGCAGACACTCTGCCTGTGTTATCTTATATTCTTCTAATTTAACTATGGTGAGGACATTTCTGGGCCCAGTGCGCAGGACTTGAAAAAGAAGGTGCCATACAGGGTGCCGTACTCCATGCATCCAAGAGGATGCAACAAAAATCATGGACACTGTGCCAGAAAAACTGCAAATATAGCGATGGAGTGTGAATCTGAGGTTCGCTTTTACTTTCTCTTTCTTTCTCTCTCTTTCTTAACAGCAAGGGTGTCAAACTCATTTTAGTTCACAGGCCACATACAGTCCGATTTGATCGCAGGTGGGCCGGACCAGTAAAACCATTGCATTATATCCTAAAAATAACTAACACCTCCAAAACACGTCCAAGAAGTTTGTTATAAAAACGCTAACCCATTTACACCCATTTACAGGTTTGGTTGGTCGACAACTCACTGTCATTACATGTGCATTTTCCTGTACATGTCCACTCCTGTGTAGTAGTCCTGACATCACCACACCAAACTGAAGTGGAAGAAAAGAACTGTTTTCTGGTCGGGGTGGAAAAACCTCTGAAGCAGCATTTTACATGAAGAAATTGCACCTGAAACCTGGCACATCTTAACCCTCACAAGTGCATCACTATTAGGTGTGCAAGGTTCATCCAGTGGGCTGGTTTTGGCTCCCATGGGCCATAAGTTTGACACCTCTGATTTACAATAACCGACAATTCCTGCACAGTATACCTTTATTTGCTAATCAGAATTGACGTCTTTAAATTTTCTGTTCATCAGTCCTTTCACCACAACTGTATTGCATAACAACACACAAAAATAACAAATACATATTACAAAATACAGTTATGAGCAGTAGACTGACTAGTCTTTATACCTAAAGGAACATCTAGTTTCCTGGTTTACCCCACTGTAGAGACACCGCACTATCAATAATTTAAACCACGATGACCTGGCAGTGAAAGGTGAGACAACAGAGATGATGAATTTCGGCTGACATCATCCACTACGGCCCACTAGTCCTCCCGCTATTACAGCATTCTCTTCACAAGCAGGATTACACAACAGTAATCAATAAGTAATAATATGGCGAGGCCGCATACAGTGGAGCACAATGTAATCCAATGATGCTTCTCTGGCAGTGAAAGAGAGCAGGCTGATGGGGAGGCGTAATGATATGCAGTGTGTATTGACTGAAAGCAGGCAAGATGCTATTCAGCGCTGGCTGGGAGTCATTATGTGGGCGCTGCCTTGAAGGTGACCTGTCATGAGGATAAGGATGAAAGGGCTGGTTGCAGACACACACACACAGACACATACACACAATGATTTTAATGCTTGCTGGACAAAGGAAGGTTTGGGTTGCACATTTGTCTGTGTGTACATGTATATGTGTGCATCCTTAGCTACCCCCTGAGTAGGTAACCAACTGTTGCCTCAGAAAACACGGCTGAGGCGGAGGAAGTAAGAATTATATGGACGGCACTGACACGCACTCTTAACAATGCCACCTGACCCTGAGACATGTGTTTATGTCACTCCATAGCAACTGTTCAAGCCTGACTGAAGCTCTGTCTTTCTAGCTCATGCTCTCCTTCACACAAAGAGAAAGGGGTGATAAAAAAGGAAATATTTTTGAAGGCAGCTGGTCGTCTGTATGCTGTATTAAATATCAGATGCCTTTATTTAGCGTTCAATAACCTGAGGCATATCCCGTGATATTACTGTGATCCGATCTGATCCAAGGCAGCTAAGAAACTTTGTTAAATGTCTCCTCAGCTCTGTCCCCGCTTTGCATTTGGATACAGAATCCAATTCACATCGAGTGGAGCCAGACGCTCCATCGAATCAGCCTGTGCAGCCTCAGACACTGGCCCACTTTCAGTCAATCGGGAGCACAGAAGTGGAGCTCCCACATACTCAGCAGACTCAATTATGCAACCAACTCTGCAAACACTGTTTGGATGTGCTCTGATGCTTCACACCTGAGAACAACAGCCTGCAGAGGTGCAACTTTAGAAAGCATAATCTGTTCCTCAGTAAGTCACACCTTTCTCTTACCGTCATGTAAACAGTGAGTATGTAATGAGTAGCGGCGACAGTTTTCTGAATAATAGATCTCACTTAAGGTAGTTTCAGTTCTTCACCAGCTGCATCTCCCAAAAGCACAAATATGGAGGTAAACATCACTGGAAAGGTTCAAATATGATATCTGATTTTTTAAATTCTCCTCTATCTGTTCAGTTCCAGAAATAAGCAGCAGAAGCAATCAAATGCTTTCTATCAATGGCTGTGGGTCACCATAGCAACGCTTGTACTTTAATGTTAACCCACTCTTCTTCTCACTGGACTAACAGACTTTTTTTCCATTCACTTGCAAACACAAGTTAGCGATGATTATCACACAGCTTTACTGAATATTTGATTCTATTTGGTCTATTAAAGCTTTGAGCAGCCCTTTGTATATGAATAACTATGCATGGTTATGAATGACTGGCTGTTGCTATGGATATTTCACATCCGGTCAAATCACTCTGCAGGGACAATTTAGGTCAGTCGCTCAGTATCTTGCTGAAAAACATCAAGAAATGACATCTTTATTGTTCTGATTGCAGCTTCTTTTGAGAATAATAGTTGTAGTCATGGTTACAGGCATGTTACTTTGCACATCACTATGAATGAAGTTTAAATGAGAGATTCTAGAATAAGATTCTATTGAAATACTGTATTGTGTCAAATTACTGATTTCATTCCCAATAAGTGATGTAATAAGTGGGACTAAGTACAGAGAGAAGACATGGCAATAATAACCAGCTTGCTGTGTATTTTTACCTTAAGAGTCAAATAATAAATGCTAATGAAGTTATGGATGGAGTTCAAGCAATGCACATGCGTTGACATGTATGTGAACAATGCAACTGAATATGTAGTGGAGATATTAGTTGATGGAAAATCATCATCATGTGACACTGACAGAATTATACTCTCTACGCAATGGGACAAAATTTTGGTATCAGAAACATTCTGGTTTCCATTTGTAATCGGTTTGTAGTCTGACTAATGTCAACCAATCAAGTTTGAACAGCAGGTAAACAGTCTGTTTGGAGAAGCAGAATGTAAATCATCTCATGTTTTATTAGCTGTTTTAACACAACTGCATTCATATGCAGATATCTGTTTACAGAGATTAGCCAAAATTACTGGCTCTTGGAGGACAAAGTCTTAGCCAAGATATCCACTGGCCACAGCCTGAAATATTGGCCTTGCCCCCAGCTTTATCGCCATCAGACAAGAGCCGATGAGCTCTGAGATTAAGGAAATGTTAACAAGACAAAAGTACACTGGTGTGGGTTAACCTGACAGTAAGGTAAGAGGCTGTTTCTAAGCAGGCATTGTGGCTGTGCCCAGGTGCAATTAATAGCGGTAATTAACGAGTTCAGGGAGGCACTAAAAATAATTGGTACAGGTGCAACAGCTACGTCATGGATGTCTTGCACGTAGGAGAACAGAGATGAACTAATACACAGTTAACAGCAGTAGAATCACCAAACTTGGCAACATAAAGGGATGGTCAATTGCATTTGTAAACAAAATGGTAGAGGCTTCCTCGCTTATTTACATTAAGATCAAGATCAAGCTCAAGATTAAATTAATGTCTCACAACATGGGAAATTTGTCATGGGCCCCACACCCATACTGCAGCCATAGAAATACAACATGCAACATAAAACACAGACAAATCAACTTCATATCCAATGTAGCAATAAGAAACACAAAAAGATAAATTAATAACATTATATGCTAAAAATACAAAAATGCAAATCAGCAAATTGTCATAATCCAATTAATATTTAAAAGCTTTATAGACAGAGGTATGAATAAACTTTTAAATCTGTTCAATCTGGAACGAGGAACTCTAAGGATGCATTCATACTGGTGCTATTTGGTCCACTTTAAACGAACCCTGGTCCGCTTCCATGGATAGTTCGGTTCATTTGAAGTGGTGTGAACGCTCATTCGAACTCTGGTGCAGACCAAATGCGTGAACCCTAGTCCGCTTGAAAACTGGGGGTCTTGGTTCACTTTGCAAGTGAACCCTGGTACAGTTTGCTTACAGTGGAAAATGCAAATGGACTATCCATTGAACCAAAGTCCAGTAGGACCGTACCAAAGTTGCGGTCCTGACCAATCAATGAGCCAGGTTTTCTTCTTCCTTATGCTTTTATTCTTCCTGGTCAGTGGTCGTTTTGGGCAATACCGCCCCCAAACGAGCAGCTGTTGTACTGTGTGACATTGCCCAGGCGGTTTGGTTCGCTTTAAAAAATGCAGTGTGAAAGTGAACTGAACCAAATGAAATTTTTCGGGCATTTTTCGCCCAATTGAACCGAGTCCCCCACACTGTCCTGGTGTGAATGTGCCCTAAGTCCCCTACCAGAGGGCAGCAGCTCATACTCTGTATGCAGAGAAGTCACTGATGATCTTATAGGCTTGACTTAGAGTAGCCAAGTAGCTACGATACAACCCAATCCCATTAGAACTGTGTGGCAAGAAAACAGCTTCAATCTCTCTCTGCTCTTTAGACGTGGCTTACCTACTGTATGTACACAAATACATTGCTCAGATTCTTGTCTTGACAACAAATACTTTTAGAAATAAGAGAGCCAGATACCACTGATCCATCTGGATTCAGTTTTCTATCTGAAAATAGCCTCACAGGGAGAGTTCAGCGGTTTTATGCAAAATACACACCTGCTACACCTAAATGATAGCAAATGGTATCGAAAATTGGCCAACTGTTACAGAGTGACATCACTATTACTTCCGTAGGATCCTACCATGTTTTAAGCCCCAGGGATTTCTGTAGAGGTTTTATATAAACTAGGAATGTTTAATGTTAGTACTTACATGGTGAGCCAATTGGGTAATATTGTGTTTGAATTTTCTATGAGGTGTTTGACCTTGATCCCAGAGAGAAGGCGCTGCTTCCTCTTCATGCTGTCTTAGTCTGTCCCTCTTTAACTAATTGGATTAATCTTGGAGCTTTAATTAGAACGATCAGGTGGTCAAAACCAGACGACGCTGTAGGAGCAGGGACTTAGCTTAAACTCCCATAGGTTCAATTATACATCAAGAAGATATATTCTTATGTAACATCTTATACAACAATAGCATTCTAATATTAATTTTTATAGTAACATAGCATGAATATAGAAGTATACTAGTGGCGTTGTTTATCTCCTGCTTGACATTGCGTTCTTAGATTGTTGTAGAGAAGAAGAAAGAGTAGCAAGAGGACTACTTTTACTGTAAAAACATGACGATGGATACGGCTGTTCATCACCACAGGGAGCATCAAACAACAGAAAGGTCTGAAGCTGGCCTACATTTTATCCGTGGACCTACACAGCAGCCTCACTGTTGACTTCCCCTGCTCATCAGGGGACTGGGAGCCCCTCACACTCAAAGCCTTCAGTATCCACACACACAACACCCTGAGGTCTATTCCTCACTTTATAAAAAATCAAACACTCCCCTACTTCATGACCCAATCAATACCAAATACTTTGCATTTTTTTCAATACAGTCAGCTGTTTTGCTCCAAGAAATAAATCACGCTGCTTCGACCTTTCTGTTACCATGCAGCATAATGAAACAGGGAGTCAATGTATTGATTTTCTAAAGGACAACTGCACACACTGTGCCTCGTTATTAATGAGGGGGAAACCACACCACAGCTCAGAGCAGAGCAGAGCAGAGGGAAACCCCGCAACTTTCCATCCTTCACTGAAACTGACATGAGCCCACACAGTAAAGACACTTCACAACACTTTAATATGGGACATAGGTCTCGGTTATAGCGCGAGGAGGTGGTGACATCCTGTTTGTTGCATCGCATTAACCAAAAGTGAGCACAGCTGCGCGTCTCGACCCTTATTCTAATTGCCGGAGTGACGTAACTGTGACCGAAGAATAAGCTATAGTGGCAATATGGTACCTGATAGTGATAACACAGCCACTGCTCAGAGCATTATGAATTAAACACAATAGGCCTGAACAATAGAGCGTCAATTTTAATACAGACACATGCAGCCTGAAATATTTATTTCTTACCGTAAAAGGCATTTCGCGTTATCTGGCCACCCATTGCTTTATTCCTGTAGAGTCCGCTTATCGCCTGTATGGATTATTCAGATGTCCTCGTTGCACAGTCCGGCGCTCGTGACATGATTGCACGTTCGCATCCGAAAGGCAGCCTATCGTTCCTGTCCTCCGAATAGATGCACACGCTGGAGACAAGAGACCAACACCTCCTTCTTGTGAGCGCAGGGACACATCCGCGAAGGCAACTCCCCCCCCCAACTCCATTCACTGAGCGCTCTCTCCGCCTCGGGTCCCACTCACTCATACTGGCATTTACATAAAAGGTGGAGACTGGCTGAGCGTCTTTAACGCTGTCACTGCCGCACCGAGCTGCCATGAGGAGGAGTGGACTATTTATGGAGCACGAGGTGGACCAGGAGGCATAAACAAAATATTACAATCTGTAATCCACCTGTATTAAATTTAATCCCTTTGTAGGTTTAGATCAATACAACCAATTAAAGGAAATAATAAAATAGATTTTACTGTATACAGAGCACTGCTGATTTACAAACACAGGTCACACAAGCTAAGCCTAAGTATGGATCCACAGAGTAAGTGCTCACATTCTTTACTTTCAGCACTCACTCTTTCACCCTCCATACTTCCTTATGTGCCTCAGGCCCCTGGCAGGCAGACTGGGTGACCCCTCAGGAGTCAGGCCTCTGACTTGGGCTGTCATCACGTATCCGTGGTGACCTCATGGCCCTCAATCTCAGACACCACTGTGTTTACTTTGGGCCTGAAGCTGCAGGCGTTCAGATAATGGCACTGTGAGGGACAGGGTGAGGTAAATTAGATATATGAATTAATGGTATATACTGATATATTGTGGTATGTGTATAGTGATTTATGTATTTTATTGTGCTTCCATGTTTATAGTGTATTATGGTTTTAAACTGGATATTTTAATAACATTTCAGGTCTACATATAAAAGCCCAACCAGGGACAAGAGTTGAAAATTAGCAACAGCTACACACCAGTCCCATATTGTGTATTGGAGCTATGTTAAATGGCATCATCCCTATCAAATAAAATAAAGAATAAAGAAGTAGCCTATTAAAATCTTTTTCCAAGCCTTGCATGGTGTTCATATTTTTGTAATTAACCCAGTGTTTGTGGGCCTGGTGGAGCCACAACATTATCAGGTTTTTAAAACAATAAAGCCTTAGCAGTTATGTGATAATTCTTAATATGCCATACCATGTTGACTTAATCTTAATGGCATGAAATATAGATCTAGACAGCATATATCTTACTATATAATGACGAAACTCTGTGTGTGTGTCTGTTCCACATTTTTCTCCTCACTGACTTGGTCAATCCATGTGAAATTTGGCACAGTGGTAGAGGGTCATGGGAGGATGCGAATGAAGCAATATTACATCAGTTGGCCAAAGGGGGGCGCTATAGCAACCGACTGAAATTGCAAACTTTGAATGGGCATATCTCATGCCCCATATGTCGTAGAGACATGAAACTTTGCACAGAGATGCCTTTCCTCATGAAGAACAAATTTGCCTCAAGAACTCATAACTTCTGTTTATATAGTTTTTCCGCTATTTTGAATTTTTGAAAAACACTTCAAATTGATCTCTTCCTAGGAAGTTTGACCGATCTGCATGAAACTCGGTGAACATAATCTAGGGACCAATATCTAAAGTTCCCTCTTGGCAAAAGTTGGAAAACTTACTAAAACTGAGCTTCTATAAGGCGATGAATATTGCGGAGGGCGTGGCTCATCACATAAAGGTGTATAACATCTCAAGGGTTTCACCAATCACCATGCAACTTTGTAGACATATGACCACACATAATCTGAGGGGACCCCTCCATTATTGACCCCATCAAACAAAATGGGGGCGCTAGAGAGCTAATTTCTTATCTAGGCCTATCCGCCATATCGATTTTTACTAAACTTGGTAGATATGTAGAACAGGACGCCTCAAGGTGACTGGAGAAATTTAACTCTAATTGGCAACTGGGTGGCGCTATAACAACAGAAAAATGCTTAAAAATGGCTAAAATGCAACCGATCGCTGTGGCTCCCCCTGTGGACCAATTTTTTTTTTTGTTCTAATTTTTGGTATGACTAAGTCATGGTATGGTATGCTGTACATAATCACGGAAAGTGTGTCATTCTGTCAGTCAGTCATTCTGTCTGTCCCACATTTTTCTACTCACTGACATGGTCAATCTATGTGAAACTGCACATAGGCAATGAGGATTGGCATAGGTAGAAGGTGACAAAGCTACCAATGGGTATGGACTTGTGGTTAATATTTGCCATTTGCCACTACTAGATCAGATTCATCAATAAAAATGTTATTCTTTTTATGATGAAATGTGATTTTTGTTTAAAAGAATAATATATATATATATATATATATATATATATATATTATATATATATATATTTAAATATATCACCATTGCCTGCCTCTGTTGTTTGTTTTGTAGATTGATTGATAGATGTAGCAATCCCCAGTGACAGCAACATCAGGAAGAAGCTTGAAAAATACCACAGGCTGAAAGAGGAACTAGAGAAGATGTGGGGGAGTAAAGGCAACAGTGGAGCCAGTGGTAATCGGATCACTGGAGACTGTGACCCCCAAACTGGGAGAGTGTCTCCAGTAGATTCCAGGTACAGCATGTGAGGTCTCTGTCCAAAAGAATGCAGTCTTAGGAACAGCTAAGATACTGTGCAGAACCCTCAGTCTCCCTCAGACAGCATCACCCCCTTGAGGGTGGCGGTGAGAGGGGAGGGATATATTTATACAGTAAACCCATAGCAGAATATATCATGTTTGACAAGTTTTTAGTCAATCATGGTCCTTTTATGGCATTGTAATCTGTTAGGTCATGGTCACACATGAGCACAATCAACATTACCAAATATTTGTCTTCCGTTTATGTCCATTAGGTGCAGGCACAGGGGCGAAATTAAACATTCACTTCCAGTGGCAAGGCAAATCTGCATGTTCGCACTGCGTAGAGTTCAACTTAAGTGACCTGCAACTAAAAGCAAAGGAGTATGTGTGGAAGAGATGCTGATTGTTGTTGTGTTTAAGCAGCTAATATTGTTTGATATTGGCCATGAAAAATATAAACTTCAACACATGAGAAATGCTGCATGGCTGACAGAGTGGGAAAATGTAGTATTTATTAGCAAGCTTGCAAACATTAGGTTACCAGCTAGATTTTCGTGTCCGACACGCCAGGTACTGCCCACATTCAGCACGAATATCACCTCCACAGGCGATGGTCACTTGCTTCCACTTGCTCATGTGTGACCATGCTATTATTGTTGGTTTTTGATGCTCCTGATCACAGATTCTCCCATTCCAGTGCAACATGCACATGACCGCCATATTTCTGCCTGTGTTTGGCATGTAGGACACCTGCTATGTGTCAGCTGTGAACACAAACTTAGAGGCATTGACTGGTCTGTTCTGCGCACTCAGCAGCTGAGTTAGGCAGCCGAGCTTTTCTTTTTCTTTTGCCGATTTATTGGTAATACTTCTACCATTATCAGCTTCCTCTTGAGAAGCTCCTGTCCAAGCTTGTGAGAGGTAAAAAAGTAATCAAATATGATGTTGTGATGGAGTCCCAGATCTCTACTCCATATTTTCAATGAACAAAAATATTTTATTACAGATTTTTTCTTTTAGTGAACATTTAGGGAATAGTTTTAACATTATGAAAAATAAGCATTTGATCTCTGACAGAGAGTTAGATGAGAAGACTGATACCACTCTTATATCTGTCTGTTAAATACTCAGTTATAGCCAGCAGCTGGTTATCTTAGATTAGCAAAGAGGTTGGGAACAGTGGCAAACAACTAGCCTAGCTTTAGCAACTAATAACAAAATAAATGTATCAGCACCTCTAAACCTCACGACACAACATGTAATTTGTTTTTTGTGATCTGTGCAAAAACTGAGATGTCAAAAAATGTGCTGTTTCATGGGAGTGCCACACGACTATTTATTGGCTGGAAGATGTTGCCAGTCCAGTACAACTTCTTGCAGCACTAACATGAAAAGCAACGGACCATTTGTCCATTCACGAAAGCAAAGCATGAGTGACCATTTAGACTCACTTTTGTGACTGGTAGCCTACATTCCTTTTAAAGGGAAATTTCGGTTTATTTCAACCCGTCTCCTATTGTCCTAAATTTGTTTCAAGTGACTAGTGACATAGAAATAATAGTTAGCATGTTAGCTGTTAGCCTAGATACAGCCGTAGCGTCAGACCTGTTAAAATGTCAGTGAATGGGCAACCTTCAAGTGCAAAGTTAGTCCACTAAACAAGCTTTTTTTCCACAAAGACCGCCTCATATCGTTAGGATAAATGTCAGAGAACATATAGAAAACGACATGTAAACGTGTTGTCTTACCTTACCAGTGTGGTGCCATGTTTGTTTATCCCTCTAGCTCTGCTTTCCAAAGCGCAGCCGAAATATCGCGAGAACAAGCAGCAATCTCATAGCGTGCCTGAACAAGCAGCAGCAGCTGCAAGGCAGAACCGGACAGTAGCCTGAAAAGTTCATTCATTTATTTTATTAAAGATTTATAGAATAATGGCTGACTTTTTGCCAGACTTCAACTTTGTGGAGGAGGAATTTGATTTTGCGGAGTTTAATGGCCACCCTTATTTATTTGAGCCAGAATACACTGACGAAGAGCTTCGTGAAATTGAAGAATGGAGGAGGAGGAGGAGAGAGAGAGGCGCCACAGGTAGAGGACGAGAGAGGAGGAATGGCTGCTGCAAGGCTGCGTAGCTCTGGAGATTGGTGGTGTACCTGTGAATGCTGTGCCCCAGTGCCCACAGAAGAGGAATGCCTTTGTTGCAAGGAATGGAACCGGTTGCAGCCTTATTTTCAAGGTCTGGATGTGACCGAGGACGAGACACCTCCACCTGGAGTAGTATCCAGCTGGGCTTTATCTAGAGCTGGCGAGATATATTTCGGCCACGCTTTGGAAAGCAGAGCTAGATGGTAAACAAACATGGCAGCACACCGGTAAGGTAAGACAACACGTTTACATATCGTTTTCTATATGTTCTCTGACATTTATCCTAATGATATGAGGCAGTCTTTGTGGAAAAAAAAGCTTGTTTAGTGGACTAACTTTGCACTTGAAGGGATGCCCGTTCACTTACGTTTCAACAGGTCTGACGCTATGGCTGTATCTAAGCTAATGGCTAACATGCTAACTATTTATAATTTATTTATTTATTATAATTCTATGTCACTAGTCACTTGAAACAAATTTAGGACGATAGGAGACGGGCTGAAATAAACTGAAATTTCCCTTTAATATTTCAATTCCAACCGTGATAATGAAGTAATTTTTTTAACTGAATTGTCCACATTTCTATAGCTTGCATTAAACAATATTTTAGTCAGAACACTGAAGTGTCACCACAGCAGAGTATCACAGCATCAGCACCATCACCTGCCACATGATTACAGTGCAGTCAGACTCTCTTAGTAACACACCTTTCCTTGACCTCACAATGTATTCAATCAAGGTCAAGGAAACATGTTTAGGAAACAACAGAGGAAGTCATTTTTCTGACTATTCAACCGCAGCCCTATTCTCACTTCCCTCATCAGCCCTGCAGTCACATGGCCTCCTGCTCACCTGTTCTCACTCCTGTCATCAGTCACTCATGATGAATACCAGTGCACTTCCTTTATTCTTTTGCCAGTTCATTCTGGTTGCTGTGTAAATTGTACTCTGTATTTCAAACAACCCGAACTTGACTCTGACTCTGCTGCTGGACCTGAATCTGTCTGTCAACTAGTAGATGTACCTGTACCAGCCCGCCTACTAACACCTGCCTCAAAGCATTTTCATACAGTAAATCACTGAACTGCGCCAGTCCATGCTTATCATCTGATCTTGGGTCCTTCCCCTGCTACCTGCTCTCCCAGTTGTTGACAGGCCGTAGCCTTATATTAAACACATTGATATGAGAATGGTTTTAATCCTTTCATCCAACTCTCCCCCAGAAAAGCATATTCAACAAAATGTTAAACCTTTGAGCAAAAGTAGCTCTACCACACCTTTAACTATAATATTCTCTCACAAGTAGAAGTCATGCATTCAGGGAGGAATTGCAACTTTCGGCTGTAAGATGTAGCACCGCTGATTTCGCTTCTCTTTTAGCATGTTGTGCAATTTGTCTCAAATGGAAGGAAGCTGCCCCACCCATGCATTCCTTGTGGCTTAAGGACATATCGTCATCTTTATCGTCGTCTTTATCGTTTGTATGTTGCTAAATTGCTTTCCTAATTACAATGTTGTGACTGGTTTGTGTTCGGAGACAATGTATTTTTTGAGCTAACAAAACACTACATTCATATGCAGCGCAGGCTTCGCAAAGAGGAGGTTGGGACAGGATGGCGGGCGTACCAAGTGCAGGACCATGACATCAGAATTTCAGGTTCACATCCAGACTCCTGTCTCAGGTTAAAAAGGCAACAAAAACAATCACTTTAAGATTCAGGTAACATCTTGATTTTGGTCACATTTTAATAAAAAATTTAATTACATAGATTCACACCCATTCACCCCTGGTCCCACCTGACCCTAATGACTCACATGGTGGCCAGGTGGGTCAACGACTCACATTGTGACCTTAACGACTCTGAAACTAAGAGCTCATGTGACCCCTACGACTCTGCAATGGTTCCCAACCACACAACATTTATAGCCTGCAACTTCTTACCAGTCATTTAGAACTGAAGAAGAGGTTTCTTGGAGAGGTGAAACGTCTTCAAGAAACGCAAGCAAGTCCAGTTGCCTACGATATTAGCACTTACGATTACCATGACCTGGATGACTGAGAATCTTCACTGACATAGATTCCAAGGCAACAAATGCACTTTGGGTAAGTTCATGGAAGAACTGTGACTTTGGTTAAATGTTTATAAAAAAAATACTGCTGTGGTCACTTTGACTGGACACTGGGGCGACTGTGGCTCAGAGGTAGAGCCGGTTGTCCACCAATCAGAAGATTGGCGACTCAATCCCTGACTCCTTCAGCCTGCATGTCAAAGCATCCCTGGGCAAGACACCGAACCCCAAATTGCTCCTGATGGCTGTTCCATTGGTGTGTGAGTGCGAGTGAATGGTTACGGAGTAGCACGTGGCACCTTGTACAGTAGCCCCAGCTACCAGTGTGTGAATGTGTGTGTGAATGGGTGAATGTGACATGTAGTGTTAAAGCACTTTGAGTGCAGTACATTTACAATTTACCATACTGTATTGCAATATTGCCCATTTTGCTGAAAAACAGCTAAAATGCGTTATCAGCATCAACAACTTTGCGACTTGCCAGATATGTTAATTATCACCATTTCATTGTTTCATTAATAGAAAATGTATTTCGCTCGGATGTTTGGTCCCTGAGATGTGATCATATTTTTCCCTTGTCCTGTTATGTACAATAATTAAAAATAGAAAACATAATTTAAAAAACCTGGGGGGAAAAAGCACTCATAAGTTATTCAGGGACATGGTGAAATTGCTCAAATACCATCCCTTTGTGAAAGAGACAGAGAGGCATAATAAGTGAAAAACAACTAGCTGAATAACACTGTGGGTTCTTGTTTATGTTTAAAGAATTACCCAGCAAATCCTGTCGGTAATAATATTTACATGTCAGCATTTCCCCATCACTTTTAATGATTACGACCGTGTAACCATAACAAACACTCTTGCCTGCCTGGGATGTTGATCAAAATGAAATCAGGACCACAACCTCAAGGTTTGGTTTGCTAAATGAGACACTGTAGACACACATGGTGCGCACATTTGAGGTGAAGACAGTTGGTGGAAAGTACTGAGAGCACAATGAGAGGCTAACCACATTCGGTTTTATGTATCACCTCTGCAGACAACTGTAGCCTCGTCGATGTATGCCAATGCCTTTAAAGACATCACCACACTGAAATTAACTTCCCGATCACATTCATTATCATTTATGCGTTGGATCACAGGAAAACCATTGTGTCAAAATATGAAAGCAATTGTTTTTAATTTTGATAAGTTGGAGTAGGAATGATTAACAGCATGGAAGTATTTAAGGTCAAGACACAAAATGCTCTGGTCTGACTTTACTGACAAAGAGCTGTGATAAAAGTGACACCAGAAAGTCTTCAGAGTCTTATATGTCTCCCCAGGGATGACATCATTGCACTAAGGTATAACAGCTTATTGGCACGCAAGGGACACGGCTGTATAAAGAGCGACAACTGGACTCTGGCCAGACGAGTTTCAGGAAGAAACATCAGACCGGGTTTTACCGTGGCTATGTCGTATAACCTTGTAAATACATGGCAGAGGAAAGGCCTCAAGTAAAGTGCACTTCCTTGCCTGGCTTGACGTTGGTGCTGTACATGAATGCATTGCTTGAACATCCTTCCTTTGCACAGAATGTTTTACTTCCTGTTTTAATAATGCAGCCAGCACCCTGTTGGCCTAAACCTTTAAACATGAAAGCCTCCTTTGGCCCTGCAGTCCTCTCTGCAACATGATTGAGGTGCATTTCTGAGTGTCTGTACATAAAATTGCATTACATAACTTACTCAGATAATGCAGTGAGCTCATGGTTCGTCGCAGGTCAACTAGTATCAGAGGGGACCATGCATATAACAGATGCCATTGTGCTCTGCTCCGTTTAGGTTTGCAGTGCCCTCGCTGAGCACTGGATACTTAAGATTTCTGATGATGCTTTTAGAGTTATTAGAATAAAGGTTGCAGATATTTGGATATTAATGTGGATTTCTGAGAGCAGGTATGCTTTTATTACATGAACAGTTTTCTCAAGAAGTCTTTTAATAGTGAAGCTGGAGGTGCTGTCATGTTACTGTAGAGACTGCAGGGTGAATCAAAGCCACCACTGACCCTTACCCTAATTATAAACCTCTTTTGACCAAGCCCATCTTTCCCCAACATTATCAAGCAGTATTAGTTGACTTCTCCCCACATAAACCTTAACTACAGGTGGCAGATCAGAAATGGCTTGTATGAATAGTTTCTATGCAGCCCATTCTCATTCTGAAGTCGTCAAATCATCGTCAGTGATTTCGGCATCAGACATCTGATGCTAAAAGCCACCTTTTGCTGCGGTATGATACACAGCTGGCCTGCTGGATGGCATCTGTCGTGGCAGTATGATAGGCCACTGGATGCAACGCAATGCTGCCAGTAACTATGTCATATAAATAGCTGGAGAGTTCTTATAGGGCAGGTGGGAGGGGTGGTGGATGGGTCCAACAAACGCTGGACTTTCACCTGGGAGCCTGGTGTTTGCTTCATGTATGACTGTAAAGCTAAACCCTGATGTTTTTTTCTAAACCTAACCATGTGCTTTTGTTGACACCTGGGCATTGGTAGTGGCATCATAGAATGTCAAAAGCAGACACAGAAAGATATCTAGCATCTAATATGTACATGTAAAAGGCCACTGACAAAATGGCTATATGTGACGACTTGGGATTAGAACATGTTTCTCTGTGATGGTAGTGGTTTTGGAATACACTGACAAAAGATCATTGTTGATGAGAGCCAGGTCACAAACACCTGTTCTCATCAGTTTGGGAGGCAATGACAAGCAATTTTGTCATTTAGGTCAGAGGACTTGTTAGTTAAGTGACATTTATCGCCATTTCCTTTCTTTAATATCAAACAGAATTGTCAACGTGTTACCCTCCGCTTCCATTTAAGCTTGACATTGTGTCCACTTTCACTGATTTCCCTGAGGGGGAGATTCGATTTTCTTCAATCAGTCACTAGAGACGAAGGTATCCAACTGAATCTAACATCATTTTAAGTCCATGCTGATGCAGAGTCATTTGTTTTGATTATAAAAAAGATTTAATTTTTAGAACAATGAAAATATAATGTGCTTCTTTGATATTTTCACAGAACATGTCTGTTTTACACAGATGATTTTTTGTTTAGTTTTTTTATCTGTATTAATTTGTGTTGGTGACTTTTTTGTTTGTATCTTATTCCTATGACACAGTGCAGAGAACAAATAGGAAGATAAGATAATTAAACACTGAGGCCTATTGGAAACTGGAGTCAAATTCCTTATCCAGTAAAGTTGCTTCGATTAAGGTATCTGCTTCTGTTATGGGGGACTGTCCGTTGTTCCAATGGCCAAAAATCCCAAAGCCCCATCAGTCTGAAAAATGTCACATTGGACTGAAAGCCCATTTTGCCGATGGCCAAATCCCACAAGAACAAACATCCTTTGCTCTGATGTCCTGGTTTCCCTGTGGCTCAAGAGTCAACATTACAGATCAGAAGTACAGTGCTGACGTGCTGACGTATTGCGGTAAGCGAGTTGTGTCATTTCCGGTGTTTCTGTGACAGCGTCTCTGTACTGCTCTGGTGAATTCTACTAGCCTGCTTTCTGCTTTCTCACTTCAGTTGCTTTAATGTCTACTTCAAGTCTTAACCCACACTAGTTGTGTTTAAGCATTTACAGCTCTCCTCCTTCCTACGACTTTCTTGCTAATCTCTTGGCTGTTGTTTGCACGTTACTAGCCTCGGTAGCTACATTAGCTTTACAGTTAGCGATGGCTTCTCCCTCTGCTCTTTCTTGCTTGGTGTGCCAAATGTTCAGTTATGCCACTGCCTCCTTTAGCGACAGTGGTAATTGTAATACGTGTAGCTTATTTGCTGCGTTGGAGGCGAGGCTTAGTGAATTAGAAGCGCGGCTCTGCACCATGGAAAACCACTCGGTAGCTGCGGTACTTAGCCAGCCCCCTGTAGCCGCTGCGGAGCCACATAGTATAGCCTTAGCCTCTGCTAGCGGTCCTCCGGTAACGCCTGTTCAGCCAGGAGGTTGGGTAACCGTTCGCAAGAGGCGTAGCTCCAAGCCGAAGCCCATGGCTCACCACCAGCCTGTTCACGTTTCCAACCACTTTTCCCCACTCAGCGACACACCCGCTGATGATAAAACTCTGGTTATTGGCAGCTCTATTCTGAGGAACGTGAAGTTAGCAACACCAGCGGCCATAGTCAAATGTATCCCTGGGGCCAGAGCGGGCGACACTGAATCAAATTTAAAACTGCTGGCTAAAGCTAAACGTAGATTCATTAAGATTGTTATTCACGTCGGCGGCAATGACACCCGGTTACGCCAGTCGGAGGTCACTAAAATTAATATTGCCTCAGTGTGTGAATATGCAAAAACTATGTCAGATTCCGTAGCTTTCTCTGGACCCCTCCCAAATCTGACCACTGATGACATGTTTAGCTGCATGTCATCATTTAATCGCTGGCTGTCCAGGTGGTATCCGGCAAACAATGTGGGTTTTCTGGGGAAAACCTGGTCTTATTAGGAGAGACAGCATTCATCCCACTTTGGATGGAGCTGCTCTCATTTCCAGGAACCTGGCAAATTTTATTGGTAATTCAAATCCCTGACAACCCAGAGTTGAGACCAGGACTCAGAGTCGCAGTCCTATATGCCTCTCTGAGCTTCTAGTGCAGTTACCCAGCCATAGTTTTCATAGTTTTATACAAACGGTGTCTGTCCCCCGACCACCTAAATTATTTAAATCTAAAATTAAACAAAGAGGAGTTGTGCATAACAACCTCATAAAAATTAAAACCTCTTCTGTGACAGAAAGACAAAACAGGAGAATTAAATGCGGACTGTTAAATATCAGGTCTCTATCGTCTAAAGCAGTGTTAGTAAACAAATTAATATCAGAAAATCATATTGATTTACTCAGTCTCACTGAAACCTGGCTGTGTCAAGATGAATGTGTTAGTCTAAATGAGTCCACTCCTCCCGGTCATAATAATACCCACATTCCTCGAGGCAGTGGCCGAGGAGGCGGAGTTGCAGCCATTTTTAACTCTAGCCTGTTAATCAGCCCTAAACCTAAACTAGATTATAATTCATTTGAAAGCCTCGTTCTTAGTCTTTTACATCCAACCTGGAAAACCTCGCAGCCACTTTTATTTGTTATAGTGTACCGTGCTCCTGGCCCGTATTCTGAATTTGTATCTGAATTCTTAGAGTTTTTATCCAGTTTAGTTCTTAAATCAGATAAAGTTATTATTGTAGGCGATTTTAACATTCATGTCAACGTTGATAATGACTCCCTGGCTACCGCGTTTATCTCATTATTAGACTCCATTGGCTTCAGTCAGGGTGTACATGAACCCCGATCTAGTTCTGACGTATGGAATTGAAATTGATAACCTAACAATCTTTCCACAGAATCCCTCGCTATTGGATCATTATCTGATTACTTTTGATTTCTTTTTACTCGATTACACGCCACTCAGCAACAGTTACTATACTAGATGTTTATCAGATAGTGCTGTCGCAAAATTTAAGGAAATGATTACTCCGTCGTTAAATTCAATACCATGTCCTTCAGTAACAGAGGTTTCCCGTACCGACTTTAACCTCTCCCGAATTGATCATTTTGTTGATAGCGCCGTAGGCTCGCTGCGAACAACACTCGACTCTGTAGCTCCTCTTAAAAAGAAGTTAACAAAGCAAAGAAAGTTTGCTCCTTGGTATAACTCTCAAACCCGTAAGTTAAAACAAATATCGCGAAAATTTGAAAGGAATTGGCGATTAACCAAACTGGAAGAATCTCGTTTGATCTGGACAGACAGTCTCAAAACTTATAAGAGGGGCCTCCGCAATGCCAGAGCAAACTATTACTCAGCACTAACAGAAGAAAACAAGAATAACCTCAGGTTTCTTTTCAGCACTGTAGCCAGGCTGACTGAGAGTCAAAGCTCTGTTGAGCCTTGTATTCCTTTAGCCCTCAGCAGTAATGATTTTATGAGCTTTTTTAATGACAAAATTCTAACTATTAGAGGCAAAATTCATGACCTCCTGTCCTCAGATAGTACCTATCTAACCTCAAACACAGCTGTAAGACCTAATATATATTTAGATTGCTTCTCCCCAATTTCTCTTCAAGAATTGACCGCAGTGATTTCTTCATCTAAATCATCAACATGTCTCTTAGACCCCATCCCAACTAGGCTACTTAAGGAGGTCTTACCTTTAGTTAACACTCATATATTAGGTATGATCAATATATCCTTATTAACAGGCTATGTACCACAGTCTTTTAAGGTAGCTGTAATTAAACCTCTACTAAAAAAGCCCACCCTGGATCCAGAGGTGTTAGCCAACTATAGACCAATATCTAATCTTCCCTTTATGTCAAAGATCCTTGAGAAAGTAGTCGCAGACCAGCTATGTGATTTTCTCCATGATAATAATTTATTTGAGGAATTTCAGTCAGGATTTAGAGTGCATCATTGCACTGAGACAGCACTAGTTAAAATTATAAATGACCTTCTGATTGCTTCAGACAAAGGACTCGTCTCTGTACTTGTTTTATTAGATCTTAGTGCGGCGTTTGACACTATTGAACATCAAATTCTACTGCAGAGACTGGATCACTTAATTGGCCTAAAAAGTTCTGCACTAAGCTGGTTTAAATCTTATTTATCTGATCATTTTCAGTTTGTTGACTTTCATAATAAATCATCCTTACGTACTAAAGTTTGTTTTGGAGTTCTGCAAGGTTCTGTGCTCGGACCAATCCTATTTACTCTATATATGCTTCCTTTAGGTAACATCATTAGAAATCACTATAAATTTCCATTGTTATGCGGATGATACACAGTTGTATTTATCGATGAAGCCAGAAGAAAGTAATCAATTATCTAAACTCCATAACTGCCTTAAAGACATAAAAACCTGGATGAGCACCAATTTCCTGATGTTAAATTCAGACAAAACTGAAGTTATTGTTCTTGGCCCCAAACAACTCAGAGACTCTTTATCTGATGACATAGTTTCTCTAGATGGCATTGCTCTGGCCTCTAGCACTACCGTAAGAAACCTCGGAGTAACATTTGATCAAGATTTGTCTTTTAATTCTCATTTAAAACAAACCTCACGGACTGCATTTTTTCATCTGCGTAATATTGCAAAAATTAGGCCTATCCTGACCCGAAAAGATGCAGAAAAATTGGTCCACGCTTTTGTTACCTCAAGGCTGGATTACTGTAACTCTCTATTATCAGGTACCTCTAGTAAGTCCTTAAAAACTCTCCAGCTAATTCAGAATGCAGCAGCACGTGTACTAACAGGAACTAAGAAACATAATCATATTTCTCCTGTTTTAGCTTCTCTGCACTGGCTCCCTGTAAAATCCAGAATTGAATTTAAAATCCTACTGTTAACTTATAAAGCTCTAAATGGTCAGGTTCCGTCATATCTTAGAGAGCTCATAGTGCCATATTATCCCACCAGAACACTGCGCTCTGAGAACGCAGGGTTACTCGTGGTCCCTAAAGTCTCCAAAAGTAGATCAGGAGCCAGAGCCTTCAGCTATCAGGCTCCTCTCCTGTGGAATCATCTTCCTGTTACGGTTCGGGAGGCAGACACCGTCTCCACATTTAAGACTAGACTTAAGACTTTCCTCTTTGATAAAGCTTATAGTTAGGGCTGGCTCAGGCTTGCCCTGTACCAGCCCCTAGTTAGGCTGACTTAGGCCTAGTCTACCAGAGGACCCCCCATAATACACCGGGCACCTTCTCTCTCTCTCTCTCTCTCTCTCTCTCTCTCTCGTATCTTATTACTGCATCTTGCTAACTCGGCCATTCTGGATGTCACTAACTCGGCTTCTTCTCCGGAGCCTTTGTGCTCCACTGTCTCTCAGATTAACTCATATCGCAGCGGTGCCTGGATGGTGTGACGTTTGTGGTTGTGCTGCTGCCGTGGTCCTGCCAGATGCCTCCTGCTGCTGCTGTTATCATTAGTCATACTTCTACTGTTATTATACACATATGATTATTGTCACACATGTATACTGACAGATATTAATACATACTTTCAACATATTGTACCACAGTAGCCAGAACTATAACTATAATATTATTACTTTCAACAATGTTGTTGTAAGCTACTGTCATTACCATCTGTCCTGCATCTCTCTCTCTCTCTCTCTCTCTCTCTCTCTCTCTGTCTGTCTGTCTCTCTTTCTGTCTCATTGTGTCATACGGTTTACTGTTAATTTATTATGCTGATCTGTTCTGTACGACATCTATTGCACGTCTGTCCATCCTGGAAGAGGGATCCTCCTCAGTTGCTCTTCCTGAGGTTTCTACCGTTTTTTTACCCGTTAAAGGGTTTCTTTTGGGGAGTTTTTTCTTATCCGCTGCGAGGGTCATAAGGACAGAGGGATGTTGTATGCTGTAAAGCCCTGTGAGGCAAATTGTGATTTGTGATATTGGGCTTTATAAATAAAATTGATTGATTGATTGAAGAGTTGCTGGAAAAGCAGGGATGGGTCAGTGATAAACACCTGGCTTCAGTGGCTCAAATGCTGCTTGGAAATGATACAAAGGTTTGGTAAAAACATCTGGGATCGGTGACTTAAACTACTGGGAGACTGAAACTAACTGCAGTAAATGTGTATTTTTGGAAAAACAGGACTGCAGAGTAATGGGCGTTTGTTTTTGGGATAAGGGGCAGTTGGAGCAATACGTTTTCAGTTTAATGGGACATTTTTTGGACGAATGGGGCTTTGGAATTTTGGGGCGTCGGAACAGTGGCATAGCACCCTTTTATGTTTAAGTTAAAATGATTAAAATCAAAGCAAGTTGAGTAAAGACAAATAAAGAGAGTAATCAAAAATGCCAAAAGGGTGTAAATACTCACTGTATGGCACATATACTGTACATGGGTTTATTATTATCGTCCTAGTTTCAAGTACAACCAGATGATGGCATGCTGCTCAGTTTCTCTCTTCGACTTACATTTCTAATTCGCTGAATAATGCAAATTGCCATCAAAGTGTGAATAGTTAGTGGAATGTGGTGTCCTCCCACCCACAGGCCTCCATCTTCAGTTCATACCCAGTAAAGATGGGGCAAAAAACGAGGATTAAACAAATTTAAATACATCTTTGACATATTGTGTGTCCCTGCATATAAACTGAAGAGTTTAATGGTTTTGAAATTGAGTGCAGCCATCAGACATCATGTGGCCACAGATCCGACATGGTGGCAGATGATTAACCGACCTCTTCACCACATGTCCCAGCATGCCTCAGTCTTTGACAGCAGCTGCAGACCAGACCTGACCAAGGTTTCCACGACAACCACAGCTCGAAAGGAATTACGTATGGCAAACAGGGATGCATATGTAAGCACACAGGGACACACACAGAGTCCATTAGTCCAATGAAACAAGTTGTCTATGACCAGTAACCATACGGACCATATACAACAGAAATCCATTTAGAGGAGCAATAGCACAGCAAGGTGTGAGTTGTGCACAAGTATACCAATCCACAGGGGCGACATAACATCCTGCCAGCAGAATGGGGCCTGCTGCCTCTTTCTAAGTGATTTGTATGGAAGTGAAAGGGAATCTGGCAGCAGATGCTGAGTGGCGACGAGGTCAGCGGAGTGGGTTTTCTGCAGTTGGTATTGTCTGAGAGTGCTGCTCGGCTCGTGTGTGTGTGCAAACAAAACCCCCCTATTCACCAAACCCTCTGGAGCCCCATCACAAGGCCATTTGCAATATGAGTAACAGTGGTACCTCATCCTGTCCAGAAACAGGACAATATGAAGAGAGGTGGGAAGAGAGGAGAAGGAACTGCAGGGGAACTGTGATACTATTATTTTCGCAAAAGTGACTTTGGATCATTATGTAATCTGAAGGCAAGAAAATGAGAAACATGGAAAAAGAGAGGCGGGAAAGGTGAGACTTAGCAGGTAGGGGGCATTTGCACAGTTACAGCAGGAAGCATTGGAATAATGATGGTCTCCTTTCATAAATCCAGCCTTATTGCAAATCCCTTTCTGTCTATTCTGAGACATGCCCTCAGCAGGTATTCCAAATAACTACACTCTTTAGTTATTAGCAAAGGTGAAAGTTAGTTTGAGGGCATAGGATGTCTGGTGTAATGTAGTACTTTTCATCAGAGCTGGAGCAGAAGAAGTGGGGAGGTGATAATTAGATCTGTCACTCTGCTTTAATATCTCTTAGACCCGCTCGGCCCTGGGCTGGATTGTTGCAAAGAAACGCCTCATTGTCTCTGCTGCTTGAAAGCTGAAAATACCGTTTTCTATGTCTGATATGTTGCCGCAAAATGTGCTGGTGTGGAGTGATGGGCTTCAGTGGGGTAACACTGTGGTATGAAAGGATTTGAATTATCAGTAAAGCTGGTAATCTAATACGGTCTACATGTTGCCTGGTGTATGTACAGTACTGTATTTTGTGTTATCAGTTAAACAAGAGTCTACAGCTGCGCTCGTGGCTCTAAAGCTGCACAGTAGCGGTCTAAACTAAATGCTAACATCTGCCTGCTAACATTGTTGATGTTTAACAGGTATAATGTTTACGAGGGAAGGGAAGTGAATCAGTCCATTATCAATTCTGCATATTGGTTTGATACTGTTTTGATTCCCGTGTGGAAAAAAGTTGACCTTCACAGGTTTTCAGCGTCAATGCAGCTGTTTTATTGTTTTATTATCTTAGAGCCTGAACACAGTGTAGAAACAGCCCAGAAAAAAAGTGTGTGTGACTTAAGTGTGCAAAACCTCCACTGTTTAACTGTTTTCTTAGTGTGTGAAAAAATGTGCTCAGCATGGTGCTAATGTTATTATGACAGAGAATATGTATCCTCGGTCATGGATGTGCTCGGTTGGGAAGCAATGGCACTCGAGCGTAGAGTGTCAAATACTGTACATGGCGTTCCTGGAATTTAAGCCCATGCTGCGTAGAAAGATGTTTCAGCATATTGCTTGTGTTTACACCCTCACTTGGAAGTATCATTTTACAGACATTTCCAGCAGCACTGTTGTCATCTTTCTTGATGAATTGAAACCACACTTTGGACCTTCATGTTGCAAGTCTCCAGCAGCGTAGACACATGAGTTTGATGTCATTGTTTCCCAATGTGCAACTGTTAGAAAAGCACGGCAGCACTGATAAAAGGAACTGATGAGCTCAACTGTTTTTTAAATACCCATCCCCAGTTTTTACCATGTTAACCATCTTAGTTTGGGGTGTTGGCATGCTAGCATTAGTCATAAAAAAACAGCATCACAAACTACAGCTGTGCTTGACAAGAATGGCAGGAGTTTAAATCAAAGAAATAGTTTCACATTTTGTAAAATGCACTTCAGTGTCTTGCTGAGATTAATATGAGAAGGTTGATATCACTCTCATGTCTGTACAGTAAACAGGAAACAGCTGACCTGGCTCTGTCCAAAATCCCCCTGTTAACACTTCCACAGCTCACCAATCAACACATTATATCTTGTTTGTGTAATCTGTAGAAAAAAAAAAATAAAATAAAAGTCTCAACAAGATTAATCTCTAGAGGTGCTTTACAGGTGCTGATAGGTGGATTCAACACATTCTCACTCCCAACTCATCAAATACTGACACTTTGTCAGTGGCCTTATATGTCAAAGTATGATGCTCTAGGTACCCCTCCAACATTCGTTTTGGACACTAAGGGATGGCCTATCAATTTATGCTTGATACACGCATAAATTCATTAATTCATTCATTTTCTGTAGCCACTTATCCTGGTAGGGATCATGGGGGGCTGGAGCCTATCCCAGCTGACATTGGGTGAGAGGCAGGGTACACCCTGGACAGGTCGCCCGAGTGTTGCAAGGCTGACATATAGAAACAGACAACCATTCACATTCACACCTACGGCCAATTTAGAGTCACCAATTAACCTGATGTACATGTCTTTGGACTGTGGGAGGAAGCCTGGAGTACCTGGAGAAAAAACATTCTGACACATGGAGAATATGCCAGCTACGCACAGAAGGGCTCCCCCACCCCGGGTTTGAACCCCTCGCCCCGGCTTCGAACCAGGAACCCTCTTGCTGTGAGATTACAAAGCTTACCATTGCCACACTCTGCCGCCCATATGTATAAGTATAAATGTAAATATAAAAAGTACATTATTATTCATTATTATAGAAAAAAATTCATGATCTGGCTTAAAATATTGGGAAACAAACAGCAGTCTCCCGGGTCAAAGTCCGAAGTTTGTTTAACCTACCCACCGCACTACCCGCCGGCCCTATGCAGACTCTCTCGCTCTATATACTACATCAGTTACTCAAAGCATCAAAAAATGCAGCCTCCCGGTGCCTCTCACACTGCAGTCAAAGGGTGCTTCTGTGCATCTTTATCTGACACCAACAGCCACAGACCAAGCATCAGTATTTGACGAATTGGGAGTGAGACTGGGTTGGTGAATTTTGTTACCACTGGAAAGAGCAAAGCTAGCTGTTTCCCCGTTTCCAGTGTTTTTTCTCTAAGCTTAAGTGTTTGCTGGCAGTGGCTTCATATTTCATAGTATCGATCTTTCTCATCTAATTCAGTGTTCAAGATATTTCATTAAAAAAAATGTCCACGCAAGGAAGCACCAAAGTCAGTAGGATTTATCCTTTAGGGACCATGAATGAATGTCTGCAAAGAATTAACAGCAATAGTTGTTGGATACTTTAGTTTGGACCAAAGTGGAGCATTGACCAAGAGACCAACTGACCGACTGAACAAGTGACCAGCATTGTCATCTTTAGAGCCAAGCTGTAGCTGAAACCCTGTGTCCACAGAAAAAAGATAGATTTTATGAGGAAACTCATTGTTTCCTGTAGCTCTCCCCTCTCTTACGGGCAGGAATACATGTGGTTGTAATTCCTCTCAGAACAGATCACTGCGACTTTTAAATTGCAATTCCGATCATGATGGGGTGTTTATTGTTCATTACATTAGATTAATATGGGACAGCTGCTGCTTGGGGAAACATATGAATGTGTTTGCATAGATTTTTGGCGCCATCAATCAGTGGCCCTGCTGGTTTAGTGGTTTCCAAACCGTGCCCTCTGTGAATCAGCGCACTGTATCCTTCTTGACACCCACTGGCTCATGTCACGTTTGGCAAACGGATACTTCCAGACGCTGAGACAGATTACCAGAGCTTTCTTTTATCCATTTCTGTGGCCCTCGCTTTATCGTGCCTCTCATTTATCACATTTACAACCTGCGTTAGTCTTCCCTCTCCAGGTTTTTATGCTGCGTTTAGATCCTTGAGGAGCTGCTGAGCTGAGCGAGATCAAAAGAAATGGAGTTCTTCAAAGTGTTGTGATTGTCCCATAGAGCTGGCACACCTCAAAATGAAAATCACCTCAATCACTGCTTTATATGTACTCACTAAAACAATGGCCCTTTTAATTAGACACAAGAGAGGCCACCAAAGATATTACCGGGGGCTAATCTGTTCCTCGTCTCACTGGGGACCATAACAGAGATAAGTTTTAAGGGCATCTTTTCCTCTTGTTCCCACAGCTCAGACCCGAGTTTCAGTCTCTCTTCCAGCATGAAAAACGCATGAAGATGTGTCATGCTTTGCTCTGAGCCTGAGAGACGGATGGAAGACTAAAAGGAAATCGGAGTCACAGGATTTAGCTGAGATCTGGTAGCTTTGGGGGACAAGAATCAGGAAGTCATGAGGAGCAGGGTGCAAGATATGTTACAGCATGCTTGATAAAAACACAGTCATTTCCCAGGAAAAACATGCTCTGCAGTATTTGCATAAGGTTAGGGAACATCCATGGAAAGTTGGTACAATTGCTCACTTATTATGCAGTAATAGTACAACATATGAAATGTATGCCTCTGAATCACAGTTAGAAAAAGAAAAGAAAAAGGAAAGAGGGAGGAGAGTTTGTAAATTGCCAGTGCTTTTGGTTTAATTTGGTGGGGCAGCAGGCCAAGTAAAACACCCCAGACATCTCTCTCCTGAGCAACGCTTTCCAGCTCCTCCTAGGGGACCCCAAGGCGTTCCCAGGCCAGATGAGATATGTAATCCCTCCAGCGTGTTCTGGGTCTGCCCCAGAGCCTCCTACCAGTGGAACGTGCCCAGAACACCTCCAACGGGAGGCGTCCAGGAGGCATCCTGATAAGATGACCAAACCACCTCAACTGACCCCTTTTGACGCGAAGGAGCAGTGGCTCTACTCCGAGCTCCCTCCGGATGTTCGAGCTCCTTACCCTATCTCTAAGACTGAGCCCCGAGAATGAGAAAACTCATTTAAGCCACTTGTATCCGCGATCTCATTCTTTCGGTCACTACCCAGAGCTCATGACCATAGGTGAGGGTTGGGACACAGATGGACCAGTAAATCAAAAGCTTCACCTTCTGGCTCAGCTCCCTCTTCACCACAACAGACCGGCGCAGCGCCCGCATCACTGCAGAAGCCGCATCGACCCGCTGATCCATCTCACACTCCATTCTACCCTCACTCGTGAACAAGACCCCGAGAAACTTCATTCCAGGGTGTCTGTTTTAAAACGGTTTTTAAAACTGTCTTAGAAAAGAAAGAAAGAAAGAAAGAAAGAAAGGAATGAAGGAAGAAAGAAAAAGAGCTATTAAAAATGACCAAAAATGTTTTTGGTGCAAATGTTTTCAGGCCCTGACCCACGCAGCCCACAGTCAGACTTTGGTCAGGCCATCGGTGAGTGTCTGAACCCTAGTTATTGCGGTGTGTCCTGCACTGCTGGCACTAGTCGGCACTTGATGGCTTTTTATCGGATGATTCAGCATGTTGGTTCAGAGGCGGAGATGGTGGAACCCATCCGTGAATGAAATCACTCTATCGGTTCAGCTCTTTGCCCGATAAGAGAAACAAGTAAATAAACAGCTAAAGTCAAGAGGGAGTGAGACTGAACTTGTTATATTAGATATATTAGATAATTAGCTAACATTATTTTTTAAGTTCTTTTGAAGAAATGGTTAGAAAGTGTGTTATTGTTCAGTCATGCGCAATCCTTATTCTTTCTATATCGGGTTGTGTTGTTAATGTGCTAACTGACTAACTAGCGTCTTGAATCCGGCCCGGCAGTCTTCCGGTTTACCTTTTCAATGATGTATGCAGACTACCGCTGTCTTCTGGGATGCAGAGTATCTCCTCTCACACAGGTGCAGAACGTACGTGCTAGTTGGCCATTGGCTGTAGTCTTTGTAACTTTTTGGCCGAGACAAAGGCGACACAATAGCTGGCCCCCGTCACCACAAGTTCTTTAAAATTAGTATCGTATGTATAGGTCTTTAAAATTTTACAGCAACAGTTCCCTTCAGAAACAATCCATAGACCTGAACCAAACTGAAGCACTCACTATAGAGAAAACAGTCCCAAAGAAAGCTTTTAACAGGGACAGCTGTATATCCAGACCAATGCGAACACTGTTTCTGTAAAGTCACATTGATGTTAAAGTGAAGGAAGTCAAGCAATATTATCACAGAGTGACAAGGTTGGGTGCATGGACACAGGAGGCTGCTGTTCATTTTCTGTTGTTTTACCCATGACCGTGAGCGTTTCCTAGTGACGACAAAGGTCCCCTATGCTTAATGCAAAAATCATCTTAACCCAAGCTACGATGCTTCATTAACTGGTCACACCTCAGTCAACCCACCTGAAGCATGTGGGCATGTGTCCACATAGCATTTTTCTTTTGCAGAAAAGAGGTTGCAGGGTGTTGGTAAGTGCTTCATCCCAGGGCTACATTAAAATAACACTTTCTTTAATGACATTCTGTACACACAATGTATGAGTAAGAGTATAATTAATTGCATGATATGTGTTTTTGTTTCCATGGCCACAACTTAGTTTGAGAAAAAAAGTTCCTCAGTTGGCTCTGTTTTGTCACCACTGAACTTTACTACGATTTGCTTCATTTTAAGATGCATGGCATTTATTCCACCGAGGCAAAATGCCCTGCTCAGCAATGTAAAGACAGTGAAATATAATCCACCCCTTGATTCGGATCCGCTCCATATTGTTCTGTTTTGGTCCATGCTACACCCTTCCATCAAGTGTCGTTTAAATCGGGCCAGTAGTTTTTCTGTAATTCTGCTGACAAACAAACAAACTTAAGTGAAAACATGATCTTCTTGGTGGAGGTAATACACACCAGGTCCAAGGAGAAGTGACCAACACAAGTGAACAGTCCTGAACAAATTGGAGGGTGGAGTTGAAAACTGACATTGTAATTTTTGGCATCTAGTTTAAGACTATTGCAATCCGAGATATCCCTCATAAAGACTCGAACAAGCCAGAGAATGATTTTATTCATTGAAAAAATGTGCTTCCATCCAGTGTGTAATATTGCTTTGGCTACAGAGAAATAATGTCATTGTGTTACATCATCATCAGTGAAGCGATGAAAGGAGACATTGTGTTTCTCAATGATATGCCCCGAGGGGAGCACATATAATAAACATTTTACAAGAGTCATACAAAAACAACACAAACAGGATGAAAGCCTCCTAATATTTTTAACTGTATCCTGAAATTCAAAACAGTATTGAGGACTGTCAGTGAGAGTGGCATGATTAACACAATCAACAATCAGCACATAATCATTAAGCACTTATAAAAGAGCTGATTATGTAACACGATGACCACTTAACCCGCACTATAAGTGATCATACATGCTGTTTTGGTCCGGGAAAGGCCAGTAGTTGAGGCAAGGCCACTTTTTCAAGGACCCTGGATAAAAATAACAATGTCAGAGATGTGAAGTAGACAATGAGGGGGTTTACAATCTTATTCCATCAATTATCTGTGACCTCTTATCCTATTCAGGGTCACGGGGGGTGGAGCCTATCCCTGCTAACACTGGGCGAGAGGCAGGGCACACACTGGACAAGTCACAGGGCTGACACATAGAAACAGACAACCATATAGCTCACACTCACACCTACAGGCAAATTAAAGACACCAGTTATCCTAACCTGCATGTCTTTGGACTGTGGGAGGAAGCTGGAGTACTTGGAGGAAACCCACGCTGACATGAGGGGAACATGCAAACTCTACACAGAAGGGCCCCAGCCGATCAGTGGGCTCAAACTCTGAACTGTCTTGCTGTGAGGTGACAGCATTAACCGCCCCTACAGTCTTATTTGATTATGTTATTTCAAGATTAAGCAAATACTAGTGTATTCCAACAACATTAACAGATGCCAGAAAGTTGCACTGTTTGCTCTGTTCTAGTAGCCTCGTGGTGTTTAATCAGAATGTTTCAAGGACCGTCATAAGACTCATGAGATTATCTTCTTTTCATTTCCCTACAGCTTTCCTGCAGCTCTTTCAAAGAGAAACCACGTTCCATCCCTGAGCCATTTAGGTCAAGATGTGAAATCAGAGGTGGATGTCAGAAGTCCCTATAAAACTATGGGAAACTCATTCTAATATATATATTATCTTTGTACAGTTGTCATTATAGGTTAACGGCACTCAGCAGCATCAGGGACACCAACAAAAGTTAAGGCAGCCAACAAACACCAACCTTCAGGAGAGTGGTGTTCGCGTCAAAGCCAAACCCTGTTCTTTTTTCCTAAACCTAACCACGTGTTTTTGTTGCCTAAACCCAACCACGTGCATTAGTTGGAGGAAAAGTTTAATAGTGCTCAGCGTCATCAGGAGGATTCGCAACGGGACAAAAACAAAAGTTGAGGTGGCGAAAGTCAAAGTAGGTCGGGTGGGAGGTGTGGTGTGTGGGTCCAACAAACACAGACTTTCACCTGGGAGAGCGGCATTCGCATCCTGTATGATTAAAAAGCCGAACCATAGTGTTTTTTCCTAAACCTAACCACATGCGTAAGTTGAGGGGAAAAAAACCCCCATCAATTTGCGTAGTCGCATTGATGTAGTGCAACCTCTCTTGAGCACCAAGGGTACCTTATATGTCATATCTGGACACGGAAGGTCCATGACCAAATGTCAATATGTGACGAGGTCAGAGTGAGAATGTGTTGACCCAAAATCATCATATATAAAGAGCCAATCTTTAGCTGTTGACATCAGCTGACAAACTAATGCGTTAGCATTAAGTTGCATCCTCTTCTTTTATTCCCTAACATCTTGCTAATGTTAGCTCCAAACGTCTTTATAACAGATTGGAGACAATACTATATCTGCTGAGTAATATCTGAACATTTCACTTTTTGTGTGGTTTTCTCAGTTTTCTCGTAAGGTGTCTCAGATGCTGATGCAACATGCTGAATGGGCTGAAAAAAAGCTGTGAAGGGCCAACAACATGGGACACAACACAAAAACTACAGCAACTGACCCAACATTGAATAACTGCAGACGGTCAGTTTGGTGTGTCAGGGCCCTTATAGCAGACTACATCATATCATTCTGAGCAAAAATTAGTTAACGATGAAATTAGTGGGATATTTGCTTTTATAATTTTGGAGCAGGGCGGCACGGTGGTGTGGTGGTTAGCACTCTCGCCTCACAGCAAGAGGGTTGCCGGTTCGATCCCGGGCGTGGGAGCCCTTCTGTGTGGAGTTTGCATGTTCTCCCCGTGTCAGCGTGGGTTCTCTCCGGGCACTCCGGCTTCCTCCCACAGTCCAAAGACATGCAGATTGGGGACTAGGTTAATTGGTAACTCTAAATTGTCCGTAGGTGTGAATGTGAGTGTGAATGGTTGTTTGTCTCTATGTGTCAGCCCTGCGATAGTCTGGCGACCTGTCCAGGGTGTACCCCACCTCTCGCCCGATGTAGCTGGGATAGGCTCCAGCCCCCCCGCGACCCTCAAGAGGATGAAGCGGTTAGAAGATGAATGAATGAATGAATGAATTTTGGAGCAGAAAAGGAATGATGCGCCTTACGTCTGAGGAGCCTTAAGAAGTGACGTACCTCTTGCCCACAGTCTCACTGTCCCACAGACCTTAAAGGGCCAGTGTGTAAAATGGGTTGAAAACAGTGACATCAGTGGTCAAATTCTAGATTGCAGGGCTCACTCGCTCACCCCTCCCGTCGGGTAAATGACGGTGGGCTCGTAGGGACAAAAAGCCTTGCGCACGAGTTTTTCAGGAGTAGGTCTATCTAGCGACGAGGTGAATGTTTATTTAGAAATCTAAGCCATGTTACGTTATTGTAATGAATCACTCACGAGCAGGAGACCAGAGGAGCGTTCGGGAAAAAGGCCAGTTTATTTGAGCACTCCAGCAACTCCGGTAACACTCTAGGGGGTAAAAGACTCCGTCCCAAACTCTGACTCTTCTAGCGTAACACACACACTTCATACACACATACTCGTTTACCATACCGAGTGCGTACCCCCCTCCCCTCTCTGCTCCACCAATCTCCAGCCCGCACACTGACTGACAACGTAGCCTGTAAACAGAGCTCAGCTGTTTATTTAGCCTAGCAATATCTCCGGACTATAGTAGCTGCAATGGACGACTTTGAATGCGATTTTGAAGACTTTCTTGTAGCGGACACAGACCCAGAGCCACACCTGTTTGAGCCGGAGCATACAGATGAGGAACTCATCCATTCTCTCCTGTTGCGTGGTAAGTGTGGTCCATTCGCAAACTTTATAACTAAAAAAACTTTTCACTACTCTCTACCGATGAACTACTAACACGGTCTGCTGTTTCATCCTCCTCCTTCTTCCTTCCTTCCGCTGTCTTCGTTGGTTCATTTATACACGTGAAACGCGTTCTCTGGCTGGCTGGATTGTCCGCTCGGGCTGCCTTACATACATGGCGGCGCAAGATGGCGACCTCTCTAAAGTAAGGCCCTTGCTATATATATATATATAAAAGCATAATTATAAGGCTACGAAAACCAAACAAATTTTATTTTATAGCAATTATACACTTGTATAAACATATTAATGGGTAGAATATTCAGATTCAGATTCAGATTGACAATAAACCATGCCAAATATTACACACTGGCCCTTTAAGTCCCGAGACATAAGTTCTGCTCTCTTGAGATATGTAAGTGTTTGAGAATTGACCAGCAGTTTTAGTGTTAATAAAATGCAAAAACACAAAGAGGAACACAGAGTTTGGACAGCTGACAGGGCAAATATGCGTCAAACAACCTAGAATAGCAGAGAAATCTGAATGTCAAAGGTGTGCCAGAGAAGTCCTTACTAAAAGTCCTTGTTAAACATGGTATGCCTCTGGGCTGCACAACAGCACAGATCACTGCATTAGACTGTTTAAGCAGTTACACCTTTAAAATTGAGTCACAGAGCAAATGGCAACATTTCAAACAATTTCGCAGAATATGAGCTTATCCCGGGCTGTAGCCAGGGCTGCTAGAGGGGCTAAAGAAGTTAAGGTCTGGCAGAGAGACTACACACAGTGGGTTTAACTCGCCGACACTGAGCCAGATCTCAGTCACAACAGAATATCTTATTAAAGAGATTAAGGAAAAGTTGTTCATTGAAAGTCATTTAGAATAAAAGTTTTTTTGAGAGTAATCCTGTATTAGAGGCAGATTCACTGCTCAGGAGTGACAAAGGTGGGAACTTACAGTAAAGGGACATGGAAGATATTTGCTAACAACATGAGATGGCTTAGGCATTTTGCGCAGGGACCCTCTTGTGTTGCCAGAACAGATTTGAAGTTAATAAAAGGGATGTTGTGAGAGCTGCACAGTGACTGTAACCACAAAGGCATACTGCTGAGCAGGGGCTCTCCCTGGAATGTTTCAGGACCTCGGTCAAGCTTCTGAATCACTGAGGGTCCCATTCTCTGTTGGCACCCCTGCTGTGGGGCAAAAATAACACACTTAGTGTGTAGTGTGGTATACAGTATAAACACTATATACAAGTGGTTTGGACTTGAATCACAAGTCCACGGCTTGGACTTAAGCACCAATGTCTCGTGACTTTACTTGAAAGTTATAGACATTTTTTCCAATATGAGATGAGTTCAATACAACAAGACAGGACAGAATCATACAAAATTCATTCTGTTGTGGTACTGGTTTAGGCTACTTTTTTAATACCTAAGTTCAGTCACACATTTTAACAAACTCGTTTCAACAAATAGAAACACATTTAGAGAAGCATTTACGATTTTTGCAAATTTAATATATCATTACTAAAGACACCCCTTGAGCCCCAAAATACCTCTCACAACTGCAGAGTACGAGGGAGTAAAAGCAGACAGGGGTGCACCTGGGACGGCAGGTGTTGCCCATGAGCCCTCTGGAGGTGTCGTGGGCCTATCACTGAAACACCAGTGAAAGAGGGTACTCATCTGATGACCCCAGTGAAGCTGTTACCCTCAGCTCAGATGTCTCACCTTGGCTCTGCCTTCCGTATGCTGCTACTTACTTTTCTATTTACCTTTGCTCTTTCCTACTTTTCTATTCATCTCACCCTTTGGCTCCATCGGACCCCCAGACGGCAGTATTACTCCCACTCTTAGGCTCAAGTATGTGAATCAAGGATTGTAACATCCAGTCCTTAACTGAACTCTGTTGTTATAAAGGCATTACATTTGTTGAGGAGCATATCAGGACTTGTCCAGGACTTGAAACTTAATGTGTGGGACTTGGAACTTGACTTAGGACTTGTCAGTCTTGGCTGGAGACTTGAGTTTACAAATTTGAAATTTGAAATTTGAAACAATGACTTTGCCTCATCTCTGGTATGAACTCTTATTATATGATTGTACTACAAAGCAAGTACGCTTAGGGCACCTAGATGGTCAGCAGCGAGTCAGACATTACAAAACATGCGCACAGCCAGCATGTGCAACCTGGTCTAACTCCAAAGTCGTCAAAATCCGGCACTTGGGCAGTAACGGACACTGACGAAAAAAGCCGTCCTTTTACATCGGCATGATATGTGGCCTGTTGCTGTTGCAGTTTAATGGTGCTCAGTGGCGTTGGGGGGTAGGTGGCGGGACAAGAACGAAAGTTGAGGTGGTGAAAGTCCGAGTAGTTTGGGTGGGAGTGGTGGTGTTTGGGTCAAACAAACACAGACTTTCATCCAGGAGAATGGTGTTTGTGTCCCGTAGGATTATAAAGCCAAACTCTATTTTTTTTTTCCCCTATACCCAACCACGTGCGTTAGTTGTTGGGGGGTAAAAAACATCAATTTGCGGTGTTGTACTGACACAGTGCATTTATTTTGAATGAGACTGTGTGCAAACGGTAAATTTCCTGTGGAAACGGAAGTGTATTTTGAAAGAAGACAATGCATGTAACAGGCGGAACTTGACACGACATACCAGAACATTAACAACCAACGTACCCAGGGTACCTTTCAATTCGTATCTAAACGTGGAAGGTCCATGACCAAACGTTGATATGTGATGAGGTCGGAGTGAGAATGTGTTAGTATGGGAAAGAAGGACTCTGTCATTAGTGATGAAAAGTACTATACAGAGAGGCACTTACAGAACACAGAAACATGGAGTTTGATGTAATAAAAGCCCTACTTAAAAACAATACAGTATGATTTCAAAAATATATGTATAAATGTATATAATAAAAAGAAATTCCCAGGGTGTTCAGGGCCAAGTAAGCCAGACCATTCATCAAGCTGCAGCTATAATGTAAGCGACAGTGATGTGGATTATGACATCAGCGCTGAGTTGGCTCTTAATCACCCTGGGACTAAACAGAGGATCTATGGAGAGACTTCCCTCTCCCAACAGAGAGCATGGGAAACATCCCAGACAGTACTGCTGAAAAAGACACATTTACTGAATATTCCCCCACAGCAGACACAGGTAGTTTTATGCCCTCTGGGTTCGCAGTCAGGACATTGGGATATGCAAGTAAGCTACCGTATATCTCCCTCTCTGTACTTCCTCTTTTCCTCTCACTCTTACTCATGCACACTCACTCATATCCAATCTCTCTCACACCCACTCTCATCCTATCACTCCACTATAAAGCTCTTGTAAATGTCCCATGGCCACTCTACTGGTGACAGATGGTAAAGGCGGGATGAAAACTCCCCAAATAAATATGTAATCCCTTCCTCACATGGGCCGTAGCACAACGCAGAGATTATCCCATCAGAAACACTACAGCAGAGCAGCAGGCCAGAGGGGAGATCCCCCTTTGTGTGCATATAAAATTATTTAAAAGCTGTGCCTGTGCATGTTTGAACGACTGCCTGTGCTTTATGAGTGACAGAGGTGATGAGAGGCAAATCAATCACAAATCATATGACTACTTATTTTTTTATGTGATCATTAGTGGAATAAAGAGCTCCCATCTATCAGCGCACAAAGCAGATTCACAAATCAATAACAATAAAACCGTTCACATTTAAGTGGTTTATAGTTGCTCTAGTTCCTTGATTTCGGTGCCTCTTTGGGACTTTTCTACTTGGATGGCAACCAGGATACAATTATGACACTTTTAGAATCACCTTGTAAGTGCGAGCACAAACATGTGGTGACTTACCCCAATAAAGATGGGAACATAACATGCACAAGGCGACAGATGTGTTTTACAGTTACCACTCTGTGATATGAAAACAAACAGCCCACTGTGTGCTCAGCAGCTCCACAAAATTTACAGCTAGTTGAATATCAACCGCCTCACCCACCAATATCACAGAATCTTTGACGATAAGGAACACTTTCAGTCTTCTCTTTGGAAAGTTCCACAAGAGTTTTCACCCTTGAGGCCTTGTTACAAATATATTTCCTCTGTGGCAGCAAACACAAAACACAGGCTATCAAAAACTCAGGTAGGTTAAGCCAACCTGGTTTTACTCCCAACTTGTCACAAATTGATTCTCGGTCAACGGCCCATGGTGCCAGATACTGATGCACAGACACCCTTTAGAGGCGGTATGAGGCACACCGAGTGGCGTCAGTTTTTGGCATTCTGAGCACCAGCCACAGTATGAAGTGCGGGAACTGAGAGTCTGCAAAGGGTTGGTGAGAGTTGAGGTGGATGGATCAACTCTGGACTTTTCCCCTGGTGACAGCTGTTTGTGTCTTGTGTGAAATCAGAAGTAAATTAAGGTTTTTCATGAACAACACAGTGTGCTATCATGCGTCACATGCTGCGGTAATGATGTATGTCTCGTGATATTACATCACTGAATAAACTCTAATACATCCAAAGCCCTACTGCCCATCTGCTCACCTATTCCTGCTCCAGCGATCACATCATTCCTGTCCTCCAGAACCTCCACAGACTCCCTGTCCCACAACGCATCCAATTCAAAGTCCTTCTCCTCACTTATAAAGCCCTCCATAACCAGGGCCCCTTCTTCCACACTCCTTCCCAGAGTCTCTGCTCCTCTGATGCCAACCTCCTGACTACAACACTCAGGGCCTGCACTGGCCCTGGGGTGACAGAGCTTTCTCCACAGCCAGCCGCTCCCTCTGGAACACTCTCCCCAAACACATTCAAGAATGCACCGACCTCTCCCGATTCAAATCACTCATATATTCTAATATTCTATATTCTCTATGGCAACGCTAAACCCCCTGAGCTTGCCTGAGAAGGACTAAATGCACCAACCCACTATTTTTAAATATCCCATGGAGAGAGACTCTCACAGCAGCCTGTTTTATTTTGTTCTGAAAGTGTCTGCTTCGTCCTCATTCGATAAACGAGGTGCAGACTTCCATCTGTGTCACTGGAAATGAGGAAATACAGTGAGTGCTGGAAGGAGCACATTTAAGGGTATGGTTTGCAGTGGAAACGCTAGGGTCCCATGCCTGAAGGGTTGCTTTTGGTCAAATGTGACTATTTAACTGTCTATTTCCACAATACCTTCTTAAATTTGGGCCAATACAGAAAGTCCCTGGAAAACAGCAATATGATTACAGTGATATCTGTCATGGCAAAAAACACAACAACAAACAAATGAACAGTTCAGTTTTGCAAGTGAAACTGAAGTGAGTACACTCAAAATGTCGCTAATAATCCCTCAGTGAACAGGAAAACTGTGTGCATCCACAGGGTTGGCAACACTAGCTCAAGGTTTAGGCAGCTGGTTATTGAATGTCTGACAGAAACCTGGTAATAATGTTACTGATCTCCTTAGTTTGCCATAGCTGCCAGCTCTCACGTATTCGCCGTGTGAGTCATGCAGTTGGTTGATTTCACATGGTCTCACGCCACACCTCCGATTTCTCACTTGAAAAAAAACATTTAAAAAATGCTGGTAGTCGTTCCACTCCTGTACGGTAGGTGGCACCACCTTACATAACTAGGCTACTACTACCTACAATGACGAATGATGCCCTCCTGCTAGAAAGAAGAGGAAGAAGAAATATTTCAAGTCTTGTGGCATGTGTGTTGTGAAGTAGTTAGTCCTTAGCTTTTTAAACTTTACATGTAGTTTCTTATATGTGTTGTGAGAGCATGTAAAGGCATTTGGAGTTTTGTAAATGCCAAAAATGCTAAATTAGCAGCAAAGAGTACGTTATGTCAGCAGCTAAATTAAACCAATTCAACCACGAGTTTTGTTTTAAATCCAAAATGGGTCTTGTGTCTATAAAGTAATAGGCTATGTGCCACATAGGCAAGTCCTAGTTTCTGGATTTAACTAGTTCAGTAAGGGTGGCTTTGAATGAATGTAGGTATTGCCCATCTCCAGAGGAAGGAAATCACATCTACCACATCCAAAATTTTCTGGGGGAGGACCCCCACACCCCCACTATACCACCATTGTCTCTCTCTGTATGGTATTTGTATGTAAGGTATTAGGCCCTATCCATCTCCAGCAGGCACCCCAAAAATCCATTATGATGCTAGGGATCAGGATCGCATCTACCAAATCAGTTGACAAACAATAAATTTATGTGTAGGCCTAAACGACAAAATTGTGGTCGGCCCCTCTGAATCTCACTCCAAGGTTTTTTGAAAAGTTGGCAGCCCTGGTTTTCTCTTCCGTGGGTTTGGCTAATCTGCTGTCACAGCTTCTATGGCCAATGTAATTATTTCTGATAAGCATCATGGCCACATCCAAAAGAAGAAAAAAAGTTTTTAGTCAATAAACCTCATCACAAGTTAACATAATTAAAACGCTGTCAACTGAAATGTGGTACTGCATTCATTCATTTTGTCCACGTAGCAAATTTAATTAGAGTTTGACGAAACCTTTACCAATCAAACACTGAGTCTCTGTGCTAAATTTTGTAGTCTTACACTATCAGTACATTTAGCCCCTCTGGGCTAAGATAACGAGTTTTGCTAAAACCGTACATCAAGCCATCTGTTTGCCTGCAAAAGAAAGATAAAAAAAAGACAGTGACAGTGCGGTGATTCAGTACCATATTCTTTGAATTGCAACTTAATTGCACTGTTCTGCACACAGTGGAAATTGTTTATGTAATGTATTTAATTGCTATGTAGATGTTGTTTTTCCTTTACACTCATATTTTCCTTTTTAAAATCATCACACTATAGTAACACTGTTTTTCAGCATGCAGCAGCATCCAAAATGAATTTTAAATGAGCTGCTATTTAACCTTTTTAATCTAAAATTAATCACCTTCTGTCACAATGTTCTCGACGCTAGCACGCAACAACACGCAAAGCATCACTTAACATCCTGACTTTGTCGTTTTGCCAACATTTACTTTCACATTTCTGACAACCGTTCCAACTTCTTCTCTTTTTTTAATTGTGCAATCAAAACTATTTGTGCAGTTGATATGCTTCTTTTGATCTGGTGCCATACAGAAAAGCTATTTGTCTGGTGGTCTGGTCGGAAAGAAAAACAACACTTTATTTTTTTTTGACATTTAAAGCATAAGGTCACACTGGGACAAGGTACTGGGTCTCTAAATCAGTTCATTTTCCAACCACAATGGCTCCACTCTGCACAGCGGCTCACCACAGAATGCCTTTATGTTCTATTTCATTTGATCCTAGTTGAGTAGCAAGATTTGATCTAACATGAATTAAGTGATTAGCAGTGCCACACACATGATTCAAAACAAAAAACCTCCATAAAATATTTCCACTTCACAAATCATTAGGTATTTGATTCAACAGCCAAAAAATTAACATTTGGTCAACACTGTTCCATCTGAATAGTGTCAACATGTCTAAAAACAAAAACAGAAAGTTCTAAGAGGAGAATATAAAGGTCAGAGATTACAGATAGGTGGATAACTTGCAGACATACATGAACTTTTGAAGAGGCCCTGGGGCAAAAATGAGCTGTGGGCCCCCATGTCCCCCCATTTCTCCCACTCTTTTCTTTTGTGTCCCATTTATTTACTTTACATTGATTTCAGAGTGTGGATGTAAATGTAATATCAACTGAAAAATTAAAGATATTAAAACTAGATTTTGACACAAGTGCTGTACTACAGTGTCTGTTACAATTCATTATTAAACACATACAGAAACCCTGTTTCGACCAGTTTTCCATGTGTTAAAGTCCAAGTCTGTCTGTCTGTGGACAGATTTCACCACCATGGACGTGTCACAACCGTGCGAAATGAAGACTGGCTCCCCCACTTTACGCCCCTGGCGTGCATTCATTTTCCGTCGGGGGTTTGCTGTATCGCAGCTGGAATGATCCCGTCGCAATATGGGCTGTTGCTTCACACACTGTTTTGGTTTTCTGGCCCACAACTTCACTGATTTGCTACACTCTGATCGCCCTCATCAGGAGCCACAAAAAGCAAAGGCAGATTTAGAAACTGACTGTACTGCTTGCTCAGTCTCAAACAGCAGATGTTAGCAACTAGTGCGTGAACATAGTAGAGCACTGAGCAGCTTAAGCAGCAGATAATTTTCTCTGGAGGTGGTGGAGACCAAAAACAGAGCTCAAAAAATGTATATAGGACTTACATTTATCAGGTGAATGAATGCTAATGTTGCTCCATGTCTTATTGAATACCTAAATAGACTGCTCACAAGTTTTCCATTTTAATTTAAAAGGTGACAGTAGGTCAGTGTTGTGTTTCCTGCTGCCCCCAAGTGGCCACAAAAACAAGACAAAAAAAGTTGTGTCTTATGCTAATGATTTTATTAATATTAGATGTCTGCGTTCTTTCCCAAACTGTATCCAAGTGGCTGAGAGCAGATATTGTATTGTAGGGAATATAAATAAAATACTGTGTTAGTGCATTTTCTCTTAGTATGAACCTTTTGATACTTGCCAGACACATAAATAAAGAATGTTTCCTCATTATATTGATAAAAACAATACAGAGGTGTATTTAAAAATGCATTTGCAATTGCAAATGAAACCTGGGGCCTTTGAAGTAGCCCCGAGGCTGCTGGCGTCTTCGGTTGCTTGTCAGACCTTACCTCGACAAAACCTTGTAATGCCAAACTCATGCTAATGAATAAACAGACTTTGCATCATAGCTTTACTGGCAAAACATGTAACACAAAACAAAACAAAAAGAAAGTCATAATTCACCCTGAAAACTACGAGTAGGACAGTTATGGCTCCATTCCCACAAAACATCACCACTGCACCTGAAGCCCAGAATGCTGAAAATGTGCCGTCTGGAAAACCTCAGCACTACAGAACCATCTGGATCTCAGACACTCCCGCTGACCCCTGTGACTTTGCAATTCACCTTGATGCTGTTATTTGAGAAGCATTCGTAAAATCACAAGCAGCCTTTTACACCATTCTTTTATTCCTGAATTTAACAAACCATTTCCTGCATCTATTCTGAGGTTGTTTTTTTTTTTTTTGTTTTTTTTTTACAAAACTCACTCTGTGCATGTAGAAAAGGCACATGATCGTGATTCAAGCTGAGATTAATTATTCCTCTTCTTCCCTTATAAAATCCGTGGAGCTGCAGAGAACACAAAGTACCATTAAAACCCACATCTGTCGCTGTGCGTACAAGCAGGCAATATTCCCATCTTTATAGGGGGGAAGTCAATACATTCGTGCTCTTGGATAACAGTTACAAGAGTTACAAGTACCATAACTCTGTCCTGGTTACCATGGTGTAAGGGCAGGAACACAAATATTGTTATGAAAGCAAGAAACTGACTCACCTATGAGCCATTACATGAATACATTTGTCTCTGTTTCAAACTTCTAGGTATAAAAATGCATAATTTATTCATTCCCATCGAATATTTCTGACAGTACATGACATGAATATGCTGAGGTATAACAGGTTGTTGTGTTTTCAAGAGCAAAACAATGCATCAGTGTCACCGAGGCACTCCTAAGCAGTTTCAAAATGCATTAATAACAATCTTGCAGTAGCTCCTTGCCTTTGCATTGTCTTATATAAGTATGACACATCGTCTAACCTGATGAGCTCATCTAGCACAAGCAACTGTCTGGGTTGGAAAATGCAGGCAGTGTGTTTTTATAACTCCTGTTTACAAAGTGTGAATGCTGCATTACAGTGCCCGAGGAGCTTGAATCCTCCCAGGAGTGACAATGTGCCTGTATCACCTCTCTGTATTTGTGTTTCTTATTTAGGCAGGTGTTAAGGATGTTCGAGAACACCCCGGGCAGGCAGCTGTACTGTCGATGCCAACATTGCATAAGCGGGGTCGACCGTCACAAATAGAAAACAGAGAGGTCACTGCTACGGCAAGAAGTGTGGAAAATGGTTGAAATGGTTTCTGAATATTTCCTGTGGTGTATTATTAGTGCCTTTTGTAGTCATGACTCCACGCGACTGTGCAGCGCTTGAAATATGGTCTAAGGTTCTCTAATTACAAAACAAATACAGTGTAATTTCATTTAACGACATCTCCCTAAAGAGTAAGAACACTGAGTTCTGATTAGGCTTTGTCCTAAGTTCATATGACTAACAGTTTCCTTTTACATCCAGACTCTGAAGATCACTCATTTCACCAGATGTTTGCTTTTTTCCACTTTTTTTTAAAGAAATGCTATCAAACAAAGATTTAGTTTATATTAATGTAGCTCCTGCTTAGCACAGACTGCTGAACCGGGACCACAAATAAGCACTGCAGAGTGCTGAACTAACTGTAAACACAGAAATATTATTGTTATGACCACATTGTTAGCAAGAAATTGCAAATTTACACATCCAGCAATCACAGAATACATTAGCATTCATTAAGCGCTGTGTTTCTGGCCTCATGATGAATGTAAATGGAATATTCACTCTCCTTTTAGCTCTATTTTGGTCTCCACCAACTTAGAAAGAACTATTTAGCGATTAAGTTAAGACACAACAGGCCTCTCTTTCTAGTCATTTTGTATTTCTTTGTGCAGTTGCTTTGTGTCTCTTTGTCGACATTTTGTATCTCACTGTAGTCATTTTGTATCTCTGTGGTAATTGTGTGTCTCTTTGTGGTTGCTTTGTATTTTTTTTAGTCATTTTGTGTCTTTGTGCAGTTGCTTTGTGTCTCTTTGTCACCATTTTGTGTCCCTTTGTAGTCATTTTGTATCTCTTTCTAGTCATTTTGTGTCTTTGTGCAGTTGCTTTGTGTCTCTTTTGTCACCATTTTGTATCTCTTTGTAGTCATTTTGTATCTCCTTGTGGTAATTTTGTGTCTCTTTGTGGTTGCTTTGTATCTCTTTTTTAGTCATTTTGTGTCTTTTTGCAGTTGCTTTGTGTCTCTTTGTTGTCATTTTGTGTCTCTTTGTAGTCATTTTGTGTCTTTGTGCAGTTGCTTTGTGTCTCTTTGTCGCCATTTTGTGTCTTTGTGCAGTTGCTTTGTGTCTCTTTGTCGCCATTTTGTGTCTCTTTGTTGTCATTTTGTATCTCTTTCTAGTCATTTTATGTCTTTGTACAGTTGCTTTGTGTCTCTTTGTCACCATTTTGTGTCTCTTTGTTGTCATTTTGTATCTCTTTCTAGTTATTTTGTGTCTTTGTGCAGTTGCTTTGTGTCTCTTTTGTCACCATTTTGTATCTCTTTGTAGTCATTTTGTATCTCCTTGTGGTAATTTTGTGTGTCTCTTTGTGGTTGCTTTGTATCTCTTTTTTAGTCATTTTGTATCTTTTTGCAGTTGCTTTGTGTCTCTTTGTTGTCATTTTGTGTCCCTTTGTAGTCATTTTGTATCTCTTTCTAGTCATTTTATGTCTTTGTGCAGTTGCTTTGTGTCTCTTTGTTGTCATTTTGTGTCTCTTTGTAGTCATTTTGTATCTCCTTGTGGTAATTTTGTGTGTCTCTTTGTGGTTGCTTTGTATCTCTTTTTTAGTCATTTTGTATCTTTTTGCAGTTGCTTTGTGTCTCTTTGTTGTCATTTTGTGTCCCTTTGTAGTCATTTTGTATCTCTTTCTAGTCATTTTATGTCTTTGTGCAGTTGCTTTGTGTCTCTTTGTTGTCATTTTGTGTCTCTTTGTAGTCATTTTGTATCCCTTTGTGGTAATTTTGTGTCTCTTTGTAGTTGTTTTGTATCAATTTTTTAGTCATTTTGTGTCTTTGTGCAGTTGCTTTGTGTCTATTTGTCACCATTTTGTATCTCTTTCTAGTCATTTTGTGTCTTTTTGCAGTTGCTTTATATCTCTTCATAGTCATTCTGTGTCTCATAGGGATCATTTTGAGTCTCTTTCTGATCAGTATGTGGTCTTCAAGTGACATTTTCTGGGTAGAGGCCAGGGAGAGGCCTAAAACTTTGGGCCTGTGCTTGATAGGCCCATTAAATAAACCATCCATACATCCATGTCATCAGCTATTTACTAGCCTTAGCTGGCTGCTTTGTTGGACATATTGTGTACAGTGTCTTAATGCTATGTTGGTACAGTTGAGCCCACAGTTATGGGCCGCCATGTTGGAGAAAATCTCGTGTCAACAGCCCGTCATGGGAGTTTCATTAAATAAAGTCATTGTGAGTCAATGCCAACATCATTGACTCACCATATTAATATCATCAGTTTAGTTCATTGAAGATAACCAGTTTTCATCCTTTGGAACAGCAGAGCAGAACAGCAACTACAGTGGAAGACGTCACTGTAATGGGGCTGTCTTTCTCTTGTTCCAATATCTTTGACATAGTGTGAAAGTAGCATTATCAAGCTTCTTTCCTTTTTCAAAACAATGACCTAAAAGAGATTAAAAAGTTCTGTAGCACTGAAGGAAACCAGTCCGTTCTCATTTCCAGGATGTCAAATATTTACATTTCAACACAACCCTCACTGTGTCATACAAATGCGAAAGGCACCCTTAGGTATGTTTATGAGACAAGGTTTTATATTAACTCCAGTGTAAATCTGTCAGTGGCAACACTTGAAGCTGAGAGCAAATGATGTCCGAGGAAGGGAAGGGGAGGTGGACTGGCCAAACAAACACAGGACTTTCATCCAGGAGACCGTAGTTCGTGTCCTGTGTGAAACCAAGAGTCAACCTTTTTCTTTAACGTAAGATTACGTAACATTTGTACGGGCATCATGTCATTTGCATTATATTATGTCTAACCATAACCCAGTTACAAAAGCACTTCATTTAAGCCAAACCGTGATCTTTTTCCTAAACCTAACCAAGTAGTTCTGTTGTCTAAACCTAACTGCAACTGTTTCAGATCATTAACCATGTGTTTCACCCAGGAGACCTCACATTAAGATGTTAAAGGTCTGCAGATGGGACACACAGCCCCAACTAAAGGGGTCGTGGTTTGGGTATTATGAATCGATTTGTCAGAGAGGGCTTTCTTGGAGAAAACCTGTAAGGAAAACTTCTCCCATGTAGGCTACTAAAGGTCGTTCTCCGCATGAGATGGGTTTAGGAAACTCACCAGGTGTGGTCATTCGATCCACTACAACTATGAAAATATTGGGTGTGTGCTTTAAGCTGAATGCAACACTAACATCTACATATTTTATGATTAAAACAAAACAAAACAAAACAAAAAAACAGTCTACATCAGCCCAGTCACCATAGTAACTGAGGTATATATGGAAACTGGGAGTCGTGATGAGGCAAAATATGTTAAAGACAGCACATATGTAAGAGTTTATTACTCACATTTTGCACACTGGAAGTTGAGTCAGTTCACTGAAACATCTGATGTCACTGAGTGATCTGATCAGGGAAGGATTTAAGTCTACTTGTCTCCGTGTTGAGTCCTTTAGAGGCACAGTTTTGATTTGTGATTTCAGGCAGTGTAAATAAAACTGATCTGATCTGATCTTTGGTTTGATTTGACAGTAGCTCCCATTAGTCACTAATATGTGCTGTGCAGTGTGTGAACTAGTCCACACTGTTTGTGCACCTACAAGTGTGTGTGTGTAAGTGTGTGTCAGTGTGTGTATGAGGTAACAGCATGCCCTTGTGGTGCCCTCGCAGTAGTATCATGTAGTAGAATGAACTGAGCTGGAGTCAGTTTTGCTCTAATGAAAAAGCGATGATCTACAGCTCAGACTGGCTGTTTAACGCCGCACTCCTGTCTCTGTCTAAATGGGCTGTGTCACAACTCAATGAAGCAAACCATGCCAACCTATAAAACACTTTCCACAAGCGCATTTCCTGTCCTGTCATAGGTGCTGCGAGATGATGAGGATGAAAAGCAACCGCAGAAATTTGACCTCTTAGTGTTACGACTGCCATTCCAAAGCTTTGACAGTGGATGGTTCTCCCTCTGTCTCCCTGTTAACATGTCCTTGAGGAAGACATCAAATTAAGTCATTTTCCTGGCTGGTTAAATTAACTATATTCTATTCATATAACCTGCTTAACAGGGATAATTAAATTTGCTTTTTCAGTTTGCTGATATTACACAGTTATTACTTTTCTGAGTGAGGTGGGGTTCAGCTCTAAAAAAGATGGAGAAATGGGCTGGAACTAAACTGTTGTTTACCCATGAGGAATTACTCTACATCTTGTTTGGTGGTACATTTGCATTCCCCATGTCAGCCTCTCTCTTTGTCTAGCACTCACTCTGTTTTTTCCAGGGAGACACACACACAAATACACACACACACACACACACACACACAAACATTGCCTCACTACATGTCGTCTTCAGCTACACCTGTTTGTGTCTCAGTTTTCCTTGTCTGTCTGCATGCACCTAGTGTGAACATACGGCGGCGTGTGCTTTCAGACGTTATGTTTGTGTCAGCAGCTGTGACTGAACACCATGTTCAAGTGCATTTGGTGCTGCAGCATCCCTGAGGAAGACTCTTGTCTAAATGCTGTCCCACTACCTCTCTGTCACATAACCAGCTGTGCTTTGTGGCATTTAAAGTATCGTAGATTACAGTACTGGCTCATACATTAATAAGTCACTGAAGAGGAAACAAAACCAGTACAAAGGCCAAAAAATACTGCCACAGGAATAAAATCATTGCATGTTATGTTCTTATTATTTTGGGAATAATTACAGTACAAGTTTGGTTTCAGGAGATAGCGACAGCCTTGCAGTGAACCTGACACTGACTGAACCAAAATAGTAAAGTTGTGGGCCAGAATACCAAAACAATGAGCTGAAACTCACTGTGAAGCTCCATAAAGCCAAGGGAAGGTGCAGATTCAGGTTAAAAATGCTCTATACCAGCGCCCCCTTTCATATTAGCACCTTGTTTTTATATTGTCGTTTGAGTCGTTGTTAAAATAAATTTTATAAATAAAATAATAATAATAATAATGCACAAGTAGAAACAGCACAATTATTACAGACAACACAGCAAACCACTCCGTGATTTTATAAGCCATCAGCTCTTGTGGCCTAAATGATCCACAAGAGGCCAAAAAATACCACAAAACCTTGAGTATGCACAGAGGCATCATAAGATTCAACCGTATTAGCACCAATATGTACCTTCAGATAATATTTGTCAACCAAGACTTTGCAATTTCCATCTGCAATACCATTGTAAAGTCAAGCCAAGTTTATTTTAGCCCATTCTTATTCCCAAGGCATCAAATACCGACACTTTGTCACATCCTTCAATGTGTGATATCGACGCCAAAGGCACCCTTTAGCGTCTTTATGAGATGCACCAGGCCTTAATGCAAGTCTAGTATAAACCCATCCATGGCAACACTTGATGCTGAGACCAACTGTATTTTAAGCAAAAAATACTTTTGTTACCTGAACCTAACTGTGACCCTTTCACAACATCAGCCATGTGTTACAATGCGTTTCAGCTGTGCGTCACATAGAAACACCAAAGAGTGCCCTGTGCATCTATAAACACAGAGGGCACTGCATAACTGTACAAAATACAGTACTCAAAGTGAAGAATGTAGTCAGTGTGACATCATAGTTACAGGTTTGTAGACTGTCATTTTGAATTCTCTAGTTTGGCATTTTGGCCTTCACCAGCTTTATTATTTACAGCCAGAAGTGACCTTATTTGGATGAGAGGATGGAGTGACAGACAGCCTGTCACTCAAGTGGTTAGGCCCTTAAAAATGCATAATTTTAAGCTTCAGTAACATTTAGGCAGGTGAGTTATATAGAAATCAACTCTGTGTACAGCTGTCATGAATGTTGAAAGTAGCTAAAGAGACCAAAAACTTTTTTTGTACAGCCTGTAAACATGTTAATTTGCTGTAAAGTTGGGGGTATTAACAGGAGGGTCTATGGGGATTAACTTGTTTCTGGAGGTGGCCTCAAGTCGCCATTTGAGGAACCTTGGCTTTATTTTTCAGTCCCAAAGGGGCATGACAAAGTAATGACCTGAGAGTGAGAACTGGTTGTTTCTTTATATAGCATAAAACCCCCAACATCTATGTCATTCACTTTTTCCACTATCAGCTAATTAAAAACATACAATGTTATCCATGTTGCCTTCTGCTAAACTGAACTGAACCTTATCCAAGAATTGATTATTGAAACTAATGTCTCTTACAGTATCAGGCCCTGCGCATAACCCCATTACAGCAGAAGTGAAAAAACTGCCCATAGTTAAAGTATTACACAGTATTTCAATATACTTTTGCGGTTTATCTAAGAAATGAGATTGCTGGCAATGTATTGAAAGTCATCACCACAAAGCTGAGTCAGCAGAGCTTAGAGAAGGTCGTTTATCCAGCTGAAAATGGATGAATGTCTGTACTAAAGACGTGAGTGTGTCTTTCAGATGTAAGTTAAAGGGGTGTGTGTGTGTGTGTGTGTGTGTGTGTGTGTGTGTGTGTGCGTGTGTGTATTGTTGGGTTAAAAGCTGCATATGTGACTGAGTGCATTCATCATCTCCTCAGCTAAGCATTGATCTGCAGATCTCTGCGCACTGTCCGAATGCCAGCCTAATAAACTGGGATGCAGAGCAGCACAAACACATCCCTGTCCTTTCATTACTGAACGGCTGCCAGTGACGTCGTCTGGTCCTCATCCCAATCAGCCATCATCTCCCGCTGATAACGCACTCTGCAAACCATCACCATGGGAACTGTTGAACATGTTATGGGTGGTTGTCAAGACAACCTGGCTGAATAATGGTCCCTCTTCTCTCATGCACCGCCTTGCCTCTCTTCGCCTGACACACTTGTTCTGCGCTGTGTTCCTGCGATGTGAAAATAGCCGTGTGCTCTCAGAGAGTGTGTTCGAGATAGAGAAAGAGGATGTGAAAGGGCAAACTGTGTACTTATGGTGATTATCCCGATGACAGCTCCTTTTTAAAATGTTCCCCCAGGCTCATCTCCCCCTCTGTAATCCAGATGTAACAGGGGGATCAGGACGGGGGGATGTGGAGGTGGACTTTTTTTGTACTTTACATGATTGTATTACACATGGGACTCAGCCCAGAAGGTCCTAGAACAAGAGTGGTTATGTGAGAACGAGTTTGGCTGCACATTTTATTGTTTGAATTTTTATTTAAGTGCTCAGATGGATTTTGTTACTTTAGCTCGGCCTTGTACTTATAAACACCTGCCTAAGCTCATTATTTCCCCGTGTGTATAAATGTATTTTTAGCATGCATCCCAACTAATCCCATATGCACTGGAAACTACACTCTCACATTGCGGCTAATGACTGTGATCATTAACTGGATTGCATTTAAAGTATATGTTCCCACTCTTGTTCTTGTTGCTGCGGACGAATCCCTGTTTTATTTGGAGGATCCAATTAACATCTTTTCCAACAAACCCACACAATCCATAAAAGAAAAGGGAAGAGAAGGAGAAAACATTGAAGTAATTACAATATCTAACCAATGAAACTAGTCAGCATCACCTTGTGATGTAATTATGACGCTAAAGCTTCCACTTTCAATCAGCTAACAGGGTCCTAGTTCAGAGCTGGAAACATCCCCATGAGTGATCACAACAATTTTGGTCACAGTGTCAGTGGGATATTTCTCCAATGAAACACATTGGAAATATCTTAAACAAAAGTCTGATGCAGCATCACATCCATACAGTTATGGACACCTTCCAAGTTCATTCTTGATCTTGGAAGCAGCAGCTGATAAAACAACCTCGCCTCAAATCCATAGCTAGTCTGGAGCTTTAGATCGTATCACATGATCTTCTTTAACAAGTGCAATTGCTGAAGAAGATCTAAAACTTTTTTTTTTTTTTCTGAGCACTTTTTTTCAAAGTTGCATTTTGTCAGCTGGTTTTTCAGAAGTCAAAAATAAAACTTTAAAGATCAACTTTTAAGCCACATTGGATGAGAGGTGCTTGGAAAAATGCAACTTTGATCAATTCCACAAGAAATGGACATCTGCTGATGAAGATCATGTGAAATGTCAGAGAGCTCCAGAACAGCAATTAATTGGATCATAAAGTACTGGGTTTTTTTTTAAATTACAGACAGATTTGACCATAAGCTCACACATTTAGAGACACCACACACACGGGCACGAGTCAGGGAAGACCATGGCAGTAGCTCAGTCCATAGGGTCGCCCGTTCAAGTCCCCGTCTGGATCAAAATATGGAGCGTGGACTGGTAGCTGGAGAGGTGCCAGTTCACCTCCTGGGCACTGCCGAGGTGCCCCTGAGCAAGGCACTGAACCCCCCAACCGCTCGGAGCGCCTGTCATGGGCAGCCCACTCTGACATCTCTCCACTTAGTGTATGTATAGGTCCAGTTTGTACATGTGTATATTCGGACCTGTGTGTAATTGACAAACAGAGTGAAAAATTGAATTTCCCCTCGGGGATTAATAAAGTATATATATGTATATATATACATATATATATATATATATATATATATATATATATATATATATATATAAAAAATCAGGGGGACTCAAACACTAATGAATAAAAGTAGGTTTTGAGTCTGGACTTAAATGAGTTAATGGAGGGAGGAGATCTGATTGGAAGGGGGATGCTGTTCCACAGTTTGGGGGCAGACACAGCAAAGGCATGATCACACCTGAGCTAAAGTCTGGAGAGCGTGGGGCAGACAGGAGCCCCAGGTCAGCTGACCCGAGGCACCCGGGCATAGAATAGGGGGTTAGAAGGTCTGTGATGTAGGATGGGGCCAGACCATTTGCCATTTGCATGTTATTATGTAGCTGATACATTGCAACTTTACATTTTAACAGTGCTGTGGTTAATGTGTGGTTAGGCTTAGGCAGAAAAAACACGTGGTTATATTTAAGAAAGGATCGCAGTTTGGCTTAAAATACCCACTTTTGGGGTACGATCCTGGCTGCAGAAGCAGCAAAGTCAGCTGCTTCTTATGCCACTATCCCCTCTGGGAAAACAGCAAAAGGGTTGCTATAAATACCAATGTTTGGTGCCTAAAAAGTTGTTGGAAGCACAGCAGAGAGACATTAAATCACAACCAGTTTATTGTTTATTGGTCTTAAGTTGTATGTCGCTTGGCAGGCATCTGGCCAATGTGCCATACCATTTAACTTCCTCTCCCCCTCACAATGACAAAGTCAGCTCATATTCTTCATCACAAGGTCCATGTGATACATATGCACTTGTACCTTCTGAATGGTATTAATATTATTTGAACACTGTTCCTGAGCAAAGCAGTGGGTGGGGTGGGGTCTCCAGAAGCCCCAGATTCACTGTGTTCCAAGTAAATGGAATTCAGCCATCATTCATATTATTATTATTATTATTATTTCCACTTTTCCTACTGTGATGTGCCAAAATGTCTCCATGAAAAATGTGAAGGCTACTACTACTACTTCTTTTAAAAACATTTAAAGCTCAACATGGTTTATCCGCCAGTTATAAAGCTGAACTTCTCACTACCTATGCTCCAAGTTGTGACCTGAGATCCTTAAGCCAACCCTCGCTAGTCATCCCTAGATTGAGGTTGGTAACTAAAGGTTCACGGGCTGTGTGCACCATTTTTCTGAGCTCTAAACATTATTTAAAATATTGTATTGTTATTGTTTGTACTTTGTAACTTTGTTTCGATTATATAACTATGCCAGCTTCGACGGATCCTGCAGTATCACCAAATGAAGCTCTAGTGAAAGTTCAGTCAGGAAGACAATACTTCATGCTCAGGCTCTAAGTTTCTTTCATTCACTCCTTGCACGTATGCTCACTCACTATGTCTATGTGTCATTGTCTGGGTAGGTCAACTGAGTCATCAGCTGATTCACAATCAACCAATAGCACAGCGACACACCTTCTCTGTCAGCCTGTCATCTTACTGCTCCTCATTTTAAATATGGTTCGTTGTCTGCTGAAGGTCTTTGTTGCTGCCATCATGCACACTCTCCACCTCCCTAGTACTACCTAGTCTTTACAGATTCATCAGCCTCATATGCCTCATCAGCCATCAGTCTCAGAGTCCTCATCCACCACCACCACCACCACCAGTGTCCGAACTCCATGGGGGGGATTTGTCCTGCTGCTGCTCAGATGTCCCACCATCACAAAATATCTCCCTCTGGTGTCCAAGTGCCAAAGACTTCTGTAAATCTATACGAGCACAAATCATCTGTTAATCTGTGCAACCGGTGGACTCTAGTGATGTCTGTGTTGTGTAGATATAAAGAGGCCCCGGCTGTTTATTCCTCTCCTGACTCACAGCAAGTGGCAAAAACAAAATCCCCTATCATACACAACCATACACACTCCAGCCCCTACACAAATTAAGCGACACAAGATGATGTTAGCATAAAATGAACTTATAAACATAGCTTAACAGCACTACAACACGGATATTACCACAAGAGCAATGTCGCTTACCTCTCCCATGGAGCACAACAGCAAAAGGGGAGAGGCAAGGCAGGAGACGCACCTTTATAGGTGGTGTACCCCCAAAGGTGAACATAGGGATACATAAACTGGGTATCAGATGTTCCATATATTGAGTACAGTGGCCTAAATATGTCAGGTAATAACAAGTGAACCAAATGTTGTAAAGTTAAAATACTCAACATTACAAATGTATTTTTGACATGTCACACATATTACTGCAGTATAATTGACCCTGTTACATCTGTACACTGCTTTTCTGTATTAAATATTGTCTTTCCTTCATTCTTCTGTCTCTCCTGATTGAAATATTACTTTCAGGTATAATACATATTCTCCAAATGCAAGTGTTATTTTTGATTAAACGACCAACAACCAAACAAACACTGGAGCCCCGTGTGCTGTGTATATGTACTTGCAATGTGGAGATGACAGGGGAGTGAGAGGGTGTAGTCAAAGGAAATGATAAAACCAAAAAGAAAAAAAGGTCAGTTCTTAATTTCTTCTGTATATAATCAAAGTCTAGCAAACTTTAAAACCAAATCTAAATCCAGCCAAGATATACTCTGATTACATTGGTGTGTCTGCCTCGTGATAAGCTGTCACTGGCTGCAGATCACACCTCACCTACATGCCCCCGTCACTACAACCACCTTCCACCCAAACAAGCAGCAGGCCCGCCTCCTGCAGCCTGAGACGGGAGCTGTTCTTCAGCACCTCCAGACAACATATCCAGAAGCCTCAGCAGCAGCAACACGGGACTTTATCACCCTTTCATATAAAGCTTACACCTCTGCATACCGTATTAAAGTTTCAGTAATCTGCCTGAGGATGTATAACACACATTAAGCACTCGTTTTCACCACACGCGTTCATAATTAGGTGCGAAATGATGCGTTTAGATGTCGGTAATGGAGTTTGTGGTGCGTTTGCGGTGGTTACTGACCTTTCTGAGAGTTTCGGAGTCTGTGAAAGCCCTGCTGTTGTCCTCTCTGCAGCGTCGATATACCCGACACATTGTTGCCCATGACAAGATGCTGACAAGTTCAACGCGGCTTTGACGGAGGTCTATTTATAATGATGATGATGAAGAAGAGAAATAAACACTTTCCCTCCTCAGTCGAAGTGAACGTGTAGTTGTTGTTTCCTGCAGTCAGCAGCAAGCGCCTGAAGCGGAAGAGGCAACAGGCGCACAGGTGTGTGGAGTCAGAGAGCAGCGATGATGTGAGGATGTTGAATCCTGGATGGAGCTTTTGGCTTTTTTTTTTTTTTTCATCAGCGGGACTGAATAATCCTCTTCTCTCCTCTTGTTCCAGGACAACAGCTGAGATCACTGTTACATTGTTTTATTAGAGACACACTGTCAAAAGTTCACCACACAGCAGCTGTGATATAGGGTGCTGCATTTTGGAGATTAAAGTGTAGTTCGTTATTATAATCTCCTTCAGTGCTCCGGTTAATAAAGTGGAATTTGCGCAATAAAATGACAAATAAAAATAATAATATGCAGGTAAAGGCCTGGCTATCAGCTGGCACTTTGTAGCCTAATGTAGATCCACAGCTCAGTGTGGAGCCACAGTGTTCTGTGCAGCCTGTTTGAAATATCAAACAAATGCAGAGCACACGTCTAATGAGCGCTTTATCATGGTTCATGAATTGTGTAAAGCTGCCATCTAGTGTAAATAAACAATAAACAACAAAACAAAAGAAGCCAGTGACAGTTTGGAGTTGACCTTGTTGTGCTGATTAATGAAAGAAAGTCACAATGACAATAATGATGAGTGAGTCATCTGTGCCAGCTCCACGTGCCCTTATTACTTTGAAAGTTTAAGAAATAGTTATACTTTTGACCTTCATCCGTCACATTCATGTCTTGTTTATGTCTCAAAAATGAGAATGAAATATGACTCCACAGTATATTTTTTTCATTAAGTAGGCTACAGTTGGGTAAAGTTCTGTAAATAAGTGTTTCATGGTTGAAATTAAAAGTACTGTACTGAAGTCAAATTTTAACGTACTCGTACTTGCCATTTCATGCTTAAACTTTCACACCAGTACATTTAAGAGGAAAATATTTTGCTTTTTATTGCAATACATTTATTTGACAGTTGTGTTTACAAGTAACTTTTCAGATCGAGATCTTACATAAAACATAAAATACACAAAAACACTGCAAAAAGATTAAGCCAGTCCTTCCTGAACTTTTTGGTTTGTAGTTGGGACCTCTTTTCAGATGTCTGAGTTGTTTTCTTCTTAGTTCTTTTCTTCTTCTTTCTTCTGAGTTCTTTCTTATCCTGACTGTTCAGTGTATTGAGCCTGTTTTTATTTTATGTTACTGTATTTTATTATCACTATCATTCCCTTTTTAATCGACTGTTTTTATTGTTTTAAATTGTGTCTTGTTGCTTTTAATGTCTCTGTAAAGCACTTTGAATTACCTTGTGTTGAATTGTGCTATACAAATAAACTTGCCTTGCCTTGCCTTGTTAGTAACTCCGCCAAATAGACGTTCACCCTCCTAAGTTCTCAGATGTTTCATTCAAATAAGTGTTCAAGGCCTAAAGGGGTGAAAGTATTCAATATTTAATAAAACAGCAAAACAATTCCCTCAAAAACTGGATCCAAATTTGTGTTTTTTTCTTCTTTCCTGCCTCAGTGCCGGACCTAGCACATTCAGCAAGCCTCCCCAGACGCCCCCTATCCCCCCAAAATATATTATCATATTTGTTGTATTTATTACTAGCAAGATCAAGAGCTGATGAGAAATCAACACAAAGAAATTAATTAACAAACAATAATGATAAACAGTAATAGAGAATATGGTTTGTGCAAATTTGCATATTTTGTCTTCTTCTTGTTTTTGAACTGCTCCCCAGATGGCTGTGGCTTTTTCATTTTCTCTTACGCTAAGGCTCTCCTCATACACTCCACCATTTCTCTTCTGCTTGAGCTTTTTGAATGTAATAAAAAATAAATAAATAAAAAAAAATACACTCTCACTCCGACCTCATCACATATCAACGTTTGGTCATGACTTTGTGCATCCAGATATGACGTGCAAGGTACCCTGGGTGCGCTGGTTGTTGACGTTCTGGGACGTCGTGTCAAGTTCTGCCTGTTACATGCATTGTCTTCTTCCAAAATACACTTCAGTTTTCACAGGAAATGTACAGTTTACATACAGTCTCTTTCAAAATAAATACACAACACATCAGTACAACACTGCAAAATGACTCCCCCCCCCCCCCCCCCCCCCAACAACAAACGCACATGGTTAGGTTTAGGATAAGATAACAGAATTTGGCTTTGCAATCTAACGAAATGGGAACACCAGCCTCCTGGTTGAAGGACGGTGTTTGTGGACCCCTCTCGCTCACCCCAGTTGACTTTCATGCCTTAACTTTTATTCTTGTCCCGCTGTGTTTCCCCCTGATGCCGCCAGACGCTATTAAACTATAAAGTGCCACACACACCGCCGCCATACGCCGTGCCTCCATTATATTCTATGAACAAACCCACACCAGTGCCGGCCGATGCGCCACGCTGCTCTGCTTCAGCCCACTGCTCTTTTTCCACTGCGGCTGGCGCTGCAAGAAAAGCCTTTTATGTACGTCTCGGCCACCGTAGTATCAACTCCGGTTGTTAGGAGAGACGATATTTAGCTTTCAAAGGGGTATCTGGATGCTTAACGTTAAGTTTTTCCAAATTTTTAATAAGACGATTTTGATAAGAAACTCACCCGTGAAATCCAAGTTGTTGTTGCCTTAGAGTTTTTCCTCTTCTTCTTCCGTTACTAGCAGTTGGCAACCGTCTAGTGTAGGTACAGACACCTAGCGGGCTGGGGTGGGAATATGTGTGTTGGGGGGCGGCACTTGGCGGCCACAGCGCCGCGCCGGTGGCAGTGTGTGTTGCACTTAACAGTGACCGGCTGCGTAGCATGTCAACAATAAGGGTTGGCTTTTTTCATCTGGGTCTGACGCTGCAAGCCACTGTTGAGGCATTGGATTTCGACGACTTCAGAGTGAGACTTGATTGAAAAAAAAAAAAATGGTAATAAATGAAAACATGTTGCCTAGATCTCATGACCCCTCAGATGAATCTTGTGACACTTTTTAGGGGCCCGACCCCTAGGTTGGCAACCACTGGACTCAAAAACTAACTGTATGTAAAGTCTGACCTACTTTACACCTCTACCTCTACCAGAAAAATGCTGTTTCAAATGGATTATCAATATTAACACTTTAATTCAACTGTATATCAGTTGTAGTGCCCATTTTTTCTACAGCATGATTACTTTTACTTTGGATACTGTGGGCCTAAGTTTATTTGGTGGTAATACTACCATACTTTATTTAAGTAGGATTTTGAATGCAGGACCTTTATGTAATGGCATACTTTTACATTATTCTTCCGCCAATGTTGAAATCCATCACAGCTAATGCATTAAAAGATTTGGGTTCCTTTATTCTGGGTGATTTGGTTGCAGGGAGGTGCCTATAATGTGTTAAAAGTTTTCAAATTGAACTTTTTATTCACTAGCTTTACAACTTCAAAAGGAAAGCCAACCCCCACAAAAACCAGTGAGGTTGAATTTGAATGAATTTGAATTGAACTTCTTTTTTTCCATCATATTTCCAACATGTAATTATCTTTTTTTATTTTACATTAAACCAGCTGAAAGTGATTGCAATTCAAAGTGTGAGTACACAATAAAAGCTGCAGATGTTTCAGCAGATGTAGTGTCAGATCAGCAACATAACTGCAGTAGTGTAATTTGGCAGCTAAATGACTGTCTTTAAAGCTGTTGGCGTCAGGTACAGAGAAAAGAGGAAAAACATTTTGTGATAAACAGTCCACGTGACCTCTCAGGTATTCACAACACATCATTATACTGCAGTAAAAATGACTGGACTGGCAGCATCCACGTATGCACAGTAATTTCAGGTGTGTATGATTTGTCTTTTTCTATGAGCATGAGGACAGACTGTGATTTAGCCTGTGGTTCCTACACAATTAGCCTGACAGTGACAGTTTGTGACTCCATTTCTTAAGTCTCTGGAGAGAGGCACTCTGGATCTTTTGGGGATTCCACCTTATTATTCTGGATATTTCTCTCCTCTGCATTTAAAGAGATGAGAAAATATTGGAAAACAATAGTTATGACCTACAGTTGTTATAAACAAAGAAACAAAAAAGCAAAATGACATTAAATACAAGAGGCCTTTCCTTTTAGTACATGTTTATAATTTTATTAATTTCTTTTTTTTTTTTTTAATCGTTGCCTTTTTTTCTGCTGTTAACGTTAGCTCCCACCAGACATGGGTGGTGTGCAGTGCAGTGAACTGAGGAGTAGAAAAATGAACCTATGGACTAACATGTATCAGTTGCCAATTAATAGTTAACCGTCATCATCCCTAGTCCAGTGAGTCCTTGGTATCTTCTATTCTCATACCAAAAAGATGAAGTTAATGGAATGAGAAAAGCAAACCAAAACCAAAGTCCATAAATCCAAGCACAGTCGAAAACCAAGGAATCAAACACAAAGAAAAGGCTGGAAACTATGACCACACTAGGGCGACAACGACAATCTGGCAACTGAATGGGGGAAACACTGGACTTTAAATACACAAGGGTTGATTACTAACTACATGCAGTTGAATGGAACAAGACACAGGTGAGACACATGAGGTAATGAAGAAAGGCGGGAAAACTCAGGAAGTTAAAGAAACACTAAACACAATGAGAACACATGTCAAAATAAAACAGGAAGTGGTCAAAAACATGAGCATAAACTTTACAGAATATTACAGTTAATTCCTTTCACTGTTTTGCGTTACTGTATTTAATGAGCATTTTGATGATCCAGTGAAGACGATTAAGTGCTGCTGAAGAAGAAGAATCACCCACTGACACCTGAAGAGAGATTTAAATATTAAGCACTGATTTAGCATTACACCCTTAACACTGTCAAGCTCATGGTGGACAGTTTAAAAAGATCAAAGCCGAAGCAGCAGAATCAAACATCGTTCTTTTTCTATTTTGCACATTCTAGTTCAAAACCTGGCACCAACACGATACAGCTCAACCACCAACAGTTTGGTTGCAGATCTGCATGTACGCTATGCTAGTAGCAGCTAATCTAGCCTCATGCTGCTGACCTCGAGCAGAGATTAGCAGCAAGCGACAGAGGTATTGTAAGCTCACCTTTCTCGAACTCCACAGCTTTATTTCCTTTTAACTTGTGGTCTTGAAACCCAACCGACGCTGACTCAGGTGACATCACCTGAGGCAATTTATCATATTGACTTCACACAGCTACGTCTGGAGACACAAAAGACCTTTTAATACTTTTCCCACATAAGCAGTAGTACTCCTTATTAGACTGTCGCGTGTTGAATCAGTGGAGTTCCCTTTTTCGTAGATTATTCTTCAAGTGAGTGGTAGAAAGTGAAGACGTTTCAGAGCTCGTGGCTGCAGGCTTTTAATCATCATAGTATATTGGCATAAGCCTGACCTCAGCACTGCAATGTAGATGCAGTAAATCAGACGTGCCGAGAATCTGATTTTCCGCTCATAACTCTGCATCAGCACCACCCTTTACCTTGCTTTTACTATATTTTTAAAGGAGGTAGATAAAGGACAGTGCCACTGGGCTTTCTGCTCAACAAACACCCCGAAATCAATAAGGGAAATGTTACTTTGCACATGAGTAACTGCTGAACACTGGCACGGAGAAAGGATACTTTGTTTTGAAGAGAATGCAGTCAGAAAGGTAGAAAGCCCCAGCAGGATACAGTCATACTGGCCATCACTGGCATATATAACTCCAGAAGTGAAGCACACCAAATCTGGGCATCTTTTTCATCCCCTTGCTCTTTGGTGTTTCCAAATTCAGCTCGAACAGGACCTCCAGGTCTGTCGGGTCCTCCAGAGAAATGAAGAAGCAGGAGTTGAAGCAGCTGCCGGTGAGAAGGCCACAACGACAGCCTTCAAAAGCCTTTACAGAGCAGGGCCAAGAGGAGTGCACAAGACTGAGGCCGCCAGTGATGGAGCTAAAAGTGAGTAAATAGAGCGACAAGAGGGCAGAAACACACACTCATACACACACACTCACAATGATACTTAGGCTGCTTTCAGACCTAGAGTTGTCTTGCTTTGGTCTGAATCAGGGACTCATTTTGTTACAAGGTTACATAATTGCCTAGAGTTGGTTCGTGTTCATCTGCAGGCGGACCAGATCAAATGCCTGCGTAAGAAAGCTGCTCTTGATTGGTCAGAATTTCCATGTGGGACAAATCCAGGAAGTAAAGAAATCGTTGAAGAAGAGTACACGTGCAAGATAAATGTGACGCTTTCTAATGTCACAATGGAGGGACAACTACGCAGGTTGATTTTAGCGCTGCTCATCGTGGACTATATTGCTGTCATTGTTCATTTTAGTCAAATCATACAGTTTGAAAACGAGGCGCGGCTCCAACTAGAAAACAATGTTTTGATGCATTGGATGTGCTGAATGTGCATATTAAGGCAGTACAGGAGGAGGTGCACATTAATAATCCTCCAGGACTGTAACATACTCATGTTTAACCCAAACAATGTGTCATGTGACTGCAGTTGGTTCAGATCAGGTCGGAACATGTTCTAACCACAAACAAACCGCACCAGAGTTCATTTGTAACTGGACTGAGACCACCTCGTCAAGAAGGTCTTGGTCCGGTTGTTATGGTGCGCACCTGAGTGGGATTGCTGTGTTCACACCTGCTCGAATGAACCGCAATAAGGGGGCAAAGAAACTCGAGTTCGATTGAACCGAATCAAACAGCACAGGTGTTAAAGCAGCCTTAGACACAGGCCCACTTACAGACAAACACAGATTCACACACAGGAATGGTCATTTCACTGTGTACTGTACACACTCACATAGCAGCACTTATTACACAGTAGGAAAGCATGGGGGCATGATCTTTGCCAGTCAGAAAAGGACATTTCTGTATTTGTCAAACTGGGTTTTGTTATGATATTTTTGTCAAATATAACCTTTGGTCAAGGCACTTTTATTTATACAGCTCAAAATTGCACATCTCTATCAACGGACAAAGGGCAGCCTTCATCCTAAGACCCTTAACTTGGAACAGTTTAAATAAAAAATTATCAAAATTGAGGCAGCGCAACCAGAGAAAGCATATTTTCCATCCTTGACAACACCTGGCACAAACATTAGATTTTGGCCAGAGATTTGGGTGTGTTATACTAACAGCAGCTAATGTAGCCTCAAGCCTGTAGCCTCAGGCAGAGATAAGGAGAGGTCTGGTAAGCTGACTTCTGATTTGTTTATCATTTTCAAACTTCTAGTCTTCTGTAGGTGACATCACTTGAGGACATTTATCCGACCTCACAGCCCCCTTCGGAGACACTGAAGACCTTAAACATCTTCTTTCAGTAGTAGGCTACTCCCCAGCAGCTGTAAATTGACTTTGATGTATCAGATTGGTGGACGGAAAACTCAACACTTCTGACAGCTGAAAATAAATACAGGAAGTAGTCCCCCTGGAAATCTACATAGCTGCTGTAATAAATTGTATCATGGATTCCTTTGCACTGATAAAACATGGTGCGTACCTTCACTTTATTTTTGTAGTTCAGAAGCTTGCAGGCTCTTAACCTCGTCCAGTGTTTGCTGCTGCTTCTCTAATATGCACACAGGCTAACTGCTGAAATACCTGGGGGTATTTTCCACATGTTACACAGACTCTTTTTGTAGCATGTGGATCAGCCTTACTGTATGCATATTGAGTTTTGCCAAGTGATAATGCAATTGATTATGCAGGGTTTGGAAGCAAAGGCTTTGTTAACTGGTACTTGACACTTTGGGTTCACAGTCCAACTGAACCACCAGCCCAAAACATTGGTATTTGATGACCTGGGAATGACACTCAACAATCAGATGTCTTTCTCCAGACTTAGATACAGCTCCTTCAACTGGATCATTTTAACTGCAGGAAGCACTGATTTGATTGATTTTATTGTGAAATGTAAAAACAGCCACAACGTTGCTCTGCTACATTGCATTGCCTCTGGTACAGTACAATGGGGTATTTATTTTAATCAGTTTTCAATGTATTGTGCTGTCTTTTACAGAGTTCTGTGTAGTTTTTAGCTGTTGGAGAGCTGCCAACCATGTGTAGGAAAAAAATAAAATTAAAAATGAGTAGCCAAAGCTCAGTGTAGCAGCGTCAACTGATTATAATGGACGCGATCTGCTGCAGAAGGCGTGTCGCACCGTGTCTGTTCTGCAGGTGTTACAGCTGGTACTCAAAAGCACACCACAGCCTCACATGAAATACAACCCACTGGTATACTCCAGAGTTCTCCACTTCCTTGAAACGAGACCCCCAACCCAGCCTGTACCTGTGATTTTTAAGGCTATTTGAATCAATGTTTTTGCTTTTGTTAACAATGGATGAAATTACAGATTTATAATGTCAGAAGAGGCTGTTTGTTGTGACAAACCAAACTTAGCTGTAGTTCCCTTATCTCAACAAAGCTTTTTTTGCTTCATTTAGCCCACTGATTTGGTTTGTGGCCCAAAACTTTACATTTTTGGTTAAACCTCTTTGCTTTTAAAAGCATCGACTCCCAGATCATTTAGAAGGATTTTAATGCAGAGTGACATATCGAGCCTACAGCTCTTTCTCGGACTGATTGTACCCTACCTGCCCAGCATCAGATGGAAGACAGACAAAGCCAGCAACTAGCTGGTGAACAAAGTGGGGCATTTAGCAGCTAAAGAGCCAGATATTTCCTGTGGTGCTCGTGGATACCACAAGAGAGCTAAAAGGTAAGCCTGAAACACAACCAAACTGTCAGCTATTTGCTAAAACATTCACCACAACAACTTTATATGGTGATCATTTGTCAGTGTCAAAAAAAAAAAAATCAAAGAATGCAGGCTGAATCCAACAACTACTGACAGACAAATGCAAGACCTGAACCAGACCTGAAACCTGTTTTTGCCTTATTTCATCAGCTTTTAATGATCAGTTAAAGGGGAACTAATGTTTTTTTCAACCTGGGCCCTATTTTCTGATTGAAATTGAAGAGCGTGCGAGGAGAGAGAAGGAGCAGCAACAGGCAGAGGAACATGTCCGAATCCAGGTAAAGGTAAACACAGACGTTCATTTCTCCTTTCCGTTATGTTGTCGGATAATTATACTAACAATCCGAGCCTATCTGTGTGAAAAAAATGCACAAATGTCACATATTGAACATCCTATCACATTTAGACAAAAGTAGATCTGAAAATAGGGCCCAGGTTGAAAAAAACATTAGTTCCCCTTTAAAGGAATAGTTTGGATCCTTTAAAGTGGAGTTGTATGAGGTACTTATCCATAGTCAGTGTATCTTGTATCGTAGATGGTAATTGGTTCGTAAAAGCAGGCAGGAGTGCTGACACAGAAGCTAAGTAATGTACTGCTGTGGAGGGATCAGCAACAAAACGTATTATAGCCATCTAAATAAAGTCCCAGCTAAAAAAATCAATCAATATAAGTGTTCCTATATTTAGAATAGTTGCACTGCATTCCCTGACCATCAGACAGCAATATCTGATGGGGAATAGTCAGCTAGTGGTCACTGACTATGCTGTCACCTCCAGTCTTTCCACTAGGCATTGTGCATCCACTTGGAACTCAAGACATGCATGGATGCAGACGACTGGCATGGTCAGAGAGAGGACAAAAAAATGACAAAACGAAGATTAACACAAAAACAGCCCGCTTTGTCAGGTACAAGAGTTTAAGCATGTGTGAACAAATATAGCAGGTACATCAGCTGGCAACTTCACCTGGAAGCAGATATGCTATTCTGTTCAGTTTGCTGCCACGGCTCAGGGGACTACCAGTGTTTACTTTTAGTCAGACTCAAAGAGAAGTGTTCCTTGTCGTCCCAGTTGTTGTCGCCCTTGCCAGATGGACAAAACATGAGCATGAGACCCAGGTTGAAAAATACCAGAATTCCTTTTAAACTGTCTCCATTGGCAACAGGTACTAAGAAAGGCTCTGGAAAGTACATAGCGTGTGTTGCTTTACCACATCAACACTGTAACCACAGGAAATTACTCTCTAGCTTAGTACAGATAAAAAGCTGATCAGACTCGTGCAATCACACACACACATATCCCCTTATCCCCGTCTGTCTCCCAATCTTTCCCGCTCCTCTTCTTCTTTTTCAAAGTCGATTGCTTCTTCCCGCCTGTTCCCGTGGCTGTGGTGAGGCGTAGCGGAGCCAAGTTTACCCACCGTGCCAATCGGATGTGTTGCTGGCTTGGAGAGTGATAAACGCTCAGCTGTTGCCTCTATCGTTTGGCTGCACTCAATCTGAGTCAGCGTGCCATAGTTGATTTTTTTTGTTGACATTTGTGGTTTGCCATAGCTTGAAGTGTTCAGTGACATTTTGCAAATGGCCACTGCTGAGCGCGCTGTTGAAAACCGTTAAACAAACTAATCTAATCTTTTCTTTGTTGCTTTGCCCCTGCACTCAAACACCACACAAGTAACACAAACCTGCCATTTGGACATGTCATCTTGCCCTGTGTTGTTTACCCCCCGCCCCCCTCTGCGGCCCTCCTCCACATCTGACAGATCTTGAATCACCCAAAAAGCGAGCGGTTACTGTACAAGCGAGAACGCCCGGGCAAGCTGCTCCCATCGGCCAATGAGCGGCTCTCGATGGAGTGTCAGTAAATGACCTGAAGGTAATCTCTCCACCGCCAACACACTTACACACCTGAGGCCGCTCAGGTGTGTAAGTGTGTAGGCGGTAGGTGCATCGGAGGGACACCTCGACTCTGATGTTCTCTCTGTGTGTTCCAATGCCTGCACATGTGTTTATGAATGTGAGAGCCTGAGAGAGAAAGAGGAGCAGGAGTAACAGATCTGACTATAGGTTCACACAGTGCAGATGAAAGACACACACACACACAACGCTCTCACTTCAAAGCGTGGACAGTGGCGCTGCCAGCAGAGAGAACTAAGCAGTCCTGGGAGTCCAGTATTGCTTTTTTAGGTGCTGCCTCTCCTTTAGCTTTCAGCTAGGCAGGAACTGAATGATATTTGACCTTTTTGGAAGGGTGGAGAAGCTTCTGATGTTATTCCTCTTCGGAAAAATCTCACCTCACCTCCATCGAAAAAAAAAAGAAGCCTCCTCGAGCCCGAGGCGACAGGATGGTGAGAAGAAAAGCTTTTGGTTTGGCATTCGGAGCCATCCAACTGCTGCACTGTGAGCTTGTATCATGTCGAGCTCGAAAATAACTGCTCTGTAGGGTATGATTCATGCTTCATTGGAGCTTAACTGTCCTCAGCCCCCCACCCAACCACACCCACCTCCACTGATTTTACATTTAAACCCAGCTAAATATGCTCAGTATTGCTGCCATCTTTACGTTATGGTATGCATTTTAAAATTATGACGAGAGGCAGATTTCTGGATTCCTCATTTTATGCCCTCAGGAGCACACACACCTTTAAATCATTTCATTTTAACTTCAGATATTAAAAGTGGCAGTGGACTCTCAGATCGAGTGTGCACAAGGCAAGATTTGATTTGTTTCCTCCTCTGAATGAAAACATGTCTAAAGGCTTCAACTGATAATTTGTCACAGGAGGACTCTGTCACATGCAGCCACAAGGGGGCACTGCTTGGACACAGTTTATTATGTAATGGCCCCAGACAAAACAACCACATCTGCTCAAACACTTGTATTCCACTACCAGGAGATGGGAGATCATTTCTAATCTTGAGCATGATAAAAAAAAAAAAAAAATTCTATTTAACTTTACATTTCATTTAAATGCATCCACCATTGGAAAGCTTTACAAGCAAGCATCCTTAATGTGTCCTGTGAGGCGGATGAGCATGCCAACACAGCGTGCTTTTGATGTGCTGGCACATGACATGCATTCTGATTTCACATGAGAAGCTCTGTTCATGCTGCTGCAGGATTGTTGTCATTTCCTGTGAACTGGAGGTAGTAATTTATGAAAGGGAGAAAGGGAAAGATAAGAGACATAGATAGACATAGAGGTGGAGAAAGGAGAGGCAAGGGAGGGTGGTGAAACACGGGAGGGAAAAAAAAAAGTGATAACATTTTTCCAAACCAGTGTGATAGCTGTCGTCCTCGAGCAAATCCTCTCGAAAATGACGGGGTCAAAGAGAGAGACAAAGAAAATACAGCGATAAGCCTAATAACTTTCTCCCCCTCTTTAGAGCTTCCCCTGCCCCTCCCATGTAGGTGTCATATTAAAGAAGACGAGGTGCACTAGATGTGCCAGGAGATTGCCAGGCTGAAAATCACAGTCACGGAGGAGTGGGGTGGAGGGGGGGTTTTGGTTTATTTCTTTAGGTTTAGACAACAGAAGCATGTGGTTAGGTTTAAAAAACACATCATGGTTTGGCTGAAAATTCACATGGCAGAGCCAAACAGTGGGCTCCAGGTTGAAAGCCCAGAGTTTGTTTCACCCATCCACCAACACTCCTGTCCACTCAACAGACTTTTCACTCTTTACATCACAGGAGTTGCAGCTTTACAAACTAACGTTGACCAGAGCATATTATTACCTTCTTCAGCTTTGTGGTTCCTAACCGTAGTACGGAACCGCTGGTTTCTAATGCTAAGTCGCGTTTTGCTTTAGCTTGCCTCGTTGGGTGCTGGTAACTAGCAGTCCGAGCTAATCCCACACACAGAGGAGGAGTAGATACGGAGTATTTGAACACAAGAGCCGGCACTTTATTTGGCTTCTCTCGTCCTTCAAGCATTACAGGCTGTTTTCATGGCTGTAGCACTGGCCTTTATCACTCTGACTGTCAAAAGACGATCTGTCTGAGCCTACACAGGACAACAAGGGCTACGTCACACACACTACCCATCAGGCCAGCTCCTTAAAGGGGATGCTCCGGCCCGTAACGGTATCATACCGCAGAAAAGGATGCCTCTCTGCTTCCATGTCCAATGCTGATGTCTACTGACCAAGCAGCAGTATTTGAAGACTTGGATGTTGCCTGCTGAATCCAAAACTGACACGCACGGTGCATATCATACCACCATGAAAAGGGCCTCTGTGCATCACGCTCTGATGCTGACATCACCATCAAAGCAGCAGTATTTGACGAGGTGTGAGTGAGAACAGGCTGCTTAATCCCAGCGCTGCATAAAAAAGCATTCCCAATGCTTTTTTAAAATGGCGCTCTATGCACAGGTTTTCACAACAATATCTTTGATAGTAATATCTAAGATTAGCGAGGTAGCTAACGTAATGGTATGTTAACAGAGGGAGCTTACAATATACAATATGCGATGCTTAGGCTGTGACTCGCAGCATCAGACACCTGGCATGGCATGATATGCGGCCTGCGGCATCAGGGGAAAGCACTGTAGGACAAGAACAAAAGTTAAGGTGGCGAAAGTCTGAGTATGGTGGGCAAGAGGGGTGGTGGATGGGACTTTTACCTGGGAGAGGTGTTCGTGTCCTGCAAGATTATACAGCCAAACTGTTCTTTTTTCTGAAACCCAACCACATGAGTTTGTTGAAGGAAACGGTAGAAAGGAACAGTAAACTTCCTGTGAAAACAGAAGTGTATTTTGAAATAAGACAATGCATGTAACAGACAGAACCTGACACGGCGTCCCAGAACGTCAGCAACCAACGCACCCAGGGTGCCTTGCACATTGTATCTGCACGTGGAGAGTCTATGAGCAAACGTCAATCAACGTCAATAATCATATCATACAACTACGCCAGCTGCGCCCAGTGTTAATTTTGACAGCTATTTTAGATTTAGTCTTAGTGCTGAGATGAAAATGCTTGTTACTTTTACACACACTCACACTCAGATTTTAGTCATTTTTATCCTTCATAGTTTTAGTCAACGAATGTTCATTACATTTTACTTTTCGTCATTATGTTTTCTATATATTTTTATATTTGTAAACTAATCCAGTGAGGGTAATTCATGTATTGGAAATCAAGGTGATAGGTTGTATAAAATAGATACAAATTTCATTAAGACATTTTTTTTTTTTTTTTTTTTTACTACAACCACAAATAATTACTACACACTTACAAACTGCAATTTCTCCAGCAGTGCTTGACAGGTTTAAGGGCTGATTTACGAGCACACACTTTTGATTATCATTTGATTAATTCTACATCGCTCTATTTATGGTCTCAGAAACTTTGATGCCACAAATAACTAATCTGAGACAACTGGGAATTGTACCCAGGTTCATTATAAACTCTGACCTATCAATCTCACTGTCGAGAAGCAGAAAAACATTTAAAGCCTGAATTCTTCCTTTATCTGCAACATGTTAATCTGGAGGTTTAGATTTATGTCCTCTCACAGAGTTGGTGATTAAAACTAAACTTTCATCTCTGTCAGACAAAACTCAGCTAAGTTCAGACTGTTAACTCTACAGCACAGCTACACTTACAGATAACTAAATCTCCTACCTGGCTGTTAAACAGCATCAACCCATAAACTTTCTCAAGACAGTTCAGCTCTAAGTGGAATTCTGCGGGGATCAGCTGTGAAGTCCGGCGGCTGGTGTTTGCTTGCTCCGCTGCCATTCAGCGGCTAACAAGCTGAGGTGCTAACAGCCACTGCTGCAACTAACAACCTCCACAAATTCATTCAACAGCTCCCCCATCCAGTCAGACACACACTGCTGAAATTCAGCCTGCAAATTGCAACAACCACTGACACTGCTCTAGTGTGAGTGTTTTCGCTGGCTAGCGGAACACCGTGGCGCCAACTATTTACTGGAGTTTACCAACCTGTTGGTAACGCGGCATTCAGTGCAAGGATGGTCATTCTCGGCTTTCAATGTCCGATAGTCCACTACAAACATTTTCGTCACACCTCGTCTCATCAACAAAAATGAAACATAGATTTCATCTTAGTTTTTATTATTAAGATCTCTTTTAAGCTCTTCATCGTCTGGTTTTCGTCATGGAAAAAGGTCACTGAGGAACAGATTCTCAAGTGGAAGCTGTGGAACTGTCATACTCTATACCTGCAAGAAGACCAAATAAAGTATCTTTACACACTCTGTTTCTATTCTTTGGTTGTCCGTTTCTTTTTTTATTCACACTGACCTTGTGGTGCAGCTACTAACAAAAAAAGCAATAAACACACTTCAGCTCATCTACTTTGGCTACTCAGAGACTGAATAACCATTTCAATACGCCACAGTCTTTCCTTTTAAGAGAGTCAGACGAGGTCTGATTAATCAATTGTCTGAGTGACTAGACTGTCCTTACCTGAGCACTGTGTGGGCCATCTGATGTTGTGATGGATGAGCTAAAACATGCTGCCACATTAATATGTCTCCCTGAGGTGATGGACGGGAGCCCAGGATCTGACATGGAGGTCAGCAGCCACGATCCACTGCACAGCGACCAAGGGGAGAACACGAAATGCCCATTTCTTATGACAACCCAGATGTTCATGCTTTTTGACACTGTGCGCACTTAGCAATGTTCTCTTCTCTCTGTGTGTTGCTGATGTGATCACTGGCTTGTTTTTATTCTGTTTCTCACTTTCTTTCTCCCCTCCATACCTTCATGTTGATCTATCTACCTGTCGTACTTTAGATCTCTTCGTTTTTATCCAGGTTGACTTTTGCTCCCGACTGTTTTTTACACCTCTCACCTTTTTACTTTTTCAAAAGATTTGTGCTTTTCAGCTGCGTCCCTGCTTTTACCATCCCTCTCCCTTTGTATTGTTTCTGTTATGTATACTCTCATCATTTTCTGTTAGACATAAAAAATAATAGGATTTTTCTCACCACTGTAAGCTTTCTTTCAGACTTCATAGCCCGCATCCTGCTACAAAATCAAATGGCATACTGGCATACTCCTCGTCATGCAAGAAAAATAGTAGTTATCAAAATGTCACAAGCAAATTGTTTTGACTACAATACATACTCCCTGTCACCCTCCCTGAAGAGAACCCCCAAAAGTAGAGCCAAGGCTGACAGAGAAGCAGGCCCAAGAGACATGTTGAATAAACCGCAGGTTTCTGAAGTAAGTGGTGCGAGGTATATGAGCCTGTCACTTCTATTTACCTCTTCCTGTTTGAGCCCATATGAAGACCCTTCGTGTTTCATACTAAAGGTCACACATCCTGCAGCTCCGTGACGTAACTGCCGCGCTACAATAAGACCTACCTGGCATGTTATTTCACGCACAACATCATGCGTCAAATTTCATATCATCCAGCTGCTTGTCATTAAATGTGTTCCCCGGGAACACATATAGCTCTTACTTACATGCAGTAAAGCGTCTGTAAGTGTGTTTCCTCTGTGCTGCATCTGCAGACTGGGTGATTCTTTATTAAAGGGTCAGTTCACACAAATTACAAAAATGTTAAAGAACAGCAAACATAAATGTACCTGTTTACTCTATCTAGCCATGCAGAGAGTGTTGCTTTCATTTGCCTCTATTTTGAGATGTCTGTCACTGAGATTATTGCCAAAACCAATATAATGGAGGAGGGAATTTAGTTTGTTGCATTCACTGAAAAAATTACATTTGGGAAAAAAAAAATCAACAGCAGCATCCATTTCCCAGTGTACTTCTTACGCTTTAGCCTTGTTTCACGCCTCTGCAACAATGCCCTCATCTCATTATTTTTCCCTTGATGCATATCTAGCATTGTTTTTGTTCAGCACATTTAGATGAAATTAAAGAAAATCGATTTATTGTGTAAATCTGACTGAAACCGGACTTTTAAAATACAGATTAACCTGTTTCTCAAATCGAATTTCTCAAAGTCACGCTGACACACCCAGATAATACAATTGGGAATGGAATTACTTGCATGCATACATGCGTCGCTCTGTGTGTGCTCCACAGTTTTCACCCCAGCTTTGTTCAAAAGTCGAATAGCATTAAATGCACAACAGAAGAAGAAGCTGGTCACAACATGGTGAAATCTACATCCAGAGCCGTTCACTTCTGGACGGACGAAATGGTCTGTGACGTAATAGGTCAACTGGAAAAAGGTCCAGTACTAACAAGCTGAAAGGGGGCATATGCCCCCTTTGAAGGATTAGGAATGATGATGTCATCTTTCTGGGACAGAGCTAGCAAAATGGCAACAGAGAAATGCACTAAAAATAGTGAGGAAATAGACTGACATGGCCATATAAGTTTCTGTAAATGGACTTACAGAAATAAAAACTCTTAAATCAGAGTATTTTTTTATAGGCACAGTAAGCGTTGAGCTAAGAGCCCTAGAAACTGATAACTGCTAACTGTTTTTGTTGACTGAAAATAGTGCAGTGTCTATCTAAACTTAACACACATTTTTACAAACTTTCCAGAAAACCTATGGAAGCAAATGTGGATTGATCTGTGTTTACATCCATTCTTAGTGTGAATATAAGGAGTTTGTGCACTAATATAAACAATTAAGCCAGGTGCCAATAAACCATTGCTGACGAAGAAAAAAGGGACAATAGGACAGGCTAGGACAAAAATAATCAGTGTTGGGGAGTTGTGAACTACATGTAGTTAAACTAGTACTACACTTTGCAGTAGCTTGCTGGTAGTTCATTTACACTCATATTTGCAAAGAGATTCAGTTAGTTAAATTACTTTATTCTAAACCACTTTTTAAAATGTAGTTAACTACTGAAACTACAAACAGTTCTAGGCACTAAAAGCAAAGGAATGTCTTTCACTCCAACCACTGTGAAGGCATACTGAGGCTTTAGCGATTAGACCCCATTGAGATAGTATGATAAGAGGGTGATGAATCCATAGTTGTAAGGGCAACCTCCCCAGGGTCTAGACGCTGGTGGTGGTAGAGGTGGTGAAGATGAGATGAGAAGAAGATGTGGAAAAGTGCTGATGATCTGGATGAGTAGAGGAACGAGTCTTTGTTGAGCTCGTCCTGGACTCTGGATACGATGGCTGGATGTGTACGGGGTGGACAGCTGACAGCAGCAGAGGAGAGAGCAGATTTAAAATTTTGCAGTAGCACCTGATTGAGACCGGGCTGACAGAACATGAAGAATACGGTTAACATGATCACAATGTCAGACTGAATAATAAAGTGAAAACAAAATGGCGGGTCACTCTAATTATCAGGCTATGGTTACTCTGCATAATCCACTGGACCAGTTTACAAGAACTCTTTGGCCAAAGCAATAGTCCTTATGGAAACTGCTGACAGCATGTTCTGTAGATGACCAAGAATAATGAGGACATTGTTTAACACATTGTTGGATATTTTAAAATATAATTAGTCAGTGCATTCAAGTGATCTCCATTGTACTGAGGTGGAGGCAGAAATCTCTAAACCAAATTTATGTTCTTGTAATTTGGTTTAGCCATCCCATGAAACTTGTAGCGTCCAGAATCCCAAAGCACAGCTTTTGTTTTGTGTGTACTGTATGTACTGCAGCATCCAGAGGGAAACTGTGCTGCCTCTTGATTTCCCCTTATTTTGACACATATATAGAAATATACAGCTGCTGTAGAAGTACGGACCAATGGCCTACTTTTTATTGACACGACATAAGCTGGAGCACAAAAATGGTTTATAAGAGGCTCTGACAGGCAGGCTTTGATCTAGAGTATTGCTACTTCTAAAACAAAGTCCCAGCCGTCTCCCCTCTTCTTGAGAAAAGGGCCCTAATTGCTCTTCAAGGCTCTTGATATGAGATGCAAGGGAAAGAAGAGTACTCCTGACACAGATCATCATGTGCTAAATATTGTAGCGTTGTTGTGTATAAGGAGATGAGTGCCCATTCATATTTAATTGGTTCGGGCAGCATTGCGCCACACTCTGGCTTGCTAAAAGACGCAGGAGTGTGTGAGCAGCCCTGAGTGTGTTGTGTGTTGTCCTGTGCAAAAACAGAGCTAATGAGCATCTGACTTGTCGTATCAAACTTTTGTGAAGTGCACAAGTGCCGAACTGATATGGAATTTTTTGATGCTAGGTATTTGAATTAAAACAACAACAACATACACATCAATATGTCGGCTGTTACTTCCCTTTTTTAAATTAGATAAAAAAAAATGTCACTGATAGGGATCATTTTACTTAGCTTATCAAAGAATTGTGACTTAGATACAGTGAGAAGGTGCCAGTGCTCTCTGGTGGACGAACAATGTAACGGAGACACTGTTTCTGAATGAACATATCTTGGGTACGAGAGACATTAAGCAGGATTTATACTTGTACATCAGCTCTATGCAAAGCCTACGCTGTAGCCTACACACGTGGCCTACAACATAGTGAGCATTTATACTTGTGCGGTGGTGTGTCTGTGTCACTCTGCAGTTACACCTCCAAAAGACTAGTCGGCAACGGGGTTTCTGTAAAGTGCTGTAAAGTTTAGTTGATTCAAAACACACCCAAAACACACTTTAAAAGTGCCTTGATAGTGACAATATTCAAACACAAGTACACAAATCAGCTTCAGTATAGCTCACAGCATTAACAAAGAATTTGTCTTTTGCTGGACACATTTTCCCCACAAATACAACATGCTAATGTTTTTAGCACAAGCCTATGGCATTTTACATTGTATAAATTAGCCCAATGGCTAGCAGATTTTTCTTCTCATATGAAGCCAAGGAAAACAGCAAGATTTAACAACAGTAATGTTACAAAATTTGGCTCCATTACAACTCACAAGGTTCATCGATAAAACAACTGTCTTCTTCCAAACAAATATAACATGTTAACGTTATTAGCACAAGCATATGGCATTTTACACTGTATAAATTAGCCTAGCAACGAGTGGAGCATTCCTCTACTATGAAGCGATAAATCCCTTTATTGTCTTCACAATTTATTGTTTTTCCATCTTTGAAATTAAAGTATATAATAGCTTCGTTTCCACTGAATGGTTTCAGCATACAAAAATAGACAAGAGTTCTGCGTCAACGCTATGAGTAGTTACATTTCTGGGGAGGTGCACGTCAGGTTATGGTATAGGGTACGGTGTGCAGTGCTGATTCAACGCTTAGGTATTAATCACCCATTACGTGAAGCACTACTATCATAACTACATCTCACAGTTTCTTGTGGATAGTAGTTAAGTTAGAATAGCATCTAATGTTTCTGTAAAACAAGCATTTTTTCCCTGCTAAGTAGCTCATTAGCATGACTGCTACTGTAGATCATAATAAATTTGTTTTGTTGTGTAGGTTAGGACACCTCAAATAATGAATGCATTTCTTCATAATATTGCCTCATGGTAGATGTTATTTATTTCATGATTACGTTCATGATGCAAGGTTTTTCTGAGTAGCTTATTGTGTAGCTTTTGCTTTCAAAATGTTGCTGAAGCTAACTACTTCCAGTGAAGATTGTCGCACCACTCCCAACACTTTGTTTCTGTACTTTAATTTTGTTGTCGCTTTTTGGCAAACACATTCAAGGAGACATGTGAGTGTGTCAAAAGACAGGTTAAGTCATCTGCCAATGTTAAGTTAGTTTGTACTCTCCACCCCATTACTCATAAGTAGTGAGCAGGATAGTGAAATGATTTTTCATGGTCATGGTCAAGGTCATCCTGATTAAGGCTGTATTGAAAACTTCAGCAAACCTCCACAGGAATGGATTTTATGTAAGTTTAAACATGAGCACATTTTCTATGTGTTAGAATGCATTTTGTGGTGATTTCCGATTGAATATTCTTTTAATAATTACCGTAGAGTAAATGACTTTAAATTGATGAGTCATGCTGCCACAATGTGTCATCCTGAACAGGATTACAATGAAAATTTCAGCAAACCTTTTAAGAAAGAAAAATGTATTTGTTTAATTTATGAAAGTTTAAGGTCATTGCTGGAGTGTTGGAATATTATTTGAGCTGATTTTTACTGTACCCAACTATTTATGCGCATAGTCAGAACATTTTGAGCAAACCTATTATGGAAGCTATTTCATCAAATTAGGACTTCTTGGTGATGGTTTTATAAAATCTTTCTTAGTCCAACCTGGCTGCTCCAAGCGCCAATACCATGACAGCATAAATCAAAGCGGCAGCAGGCTTGTCGAGGACGGCTCACCCAACCACAGTGTTTCACTGTTCCACTGTGCTGCTCTGTCTCGTATTGAGTAAATGGACGTTTGATGTGAGAGCATGTGAAAAGTGTCGCTTGCGTGAGTTTGACGCTCAATGTGTGAGAGTCGGCAGCCCTGGTCGTGAACTCTCACAGTCAAAGATAGTTCACAGCAAACCCGAGTCAAAGAGTAAATAATTTAAAGCTTTTGTTCTGAGATCCAGACAGGGTTCAGCACCATTCCAGATACACTGGGACACAAATGGTGGGATGACTACTGCTTTTCATGCAAAACCAGAAAATTACACAATTTTACAATTTGACATTTTGTGTTATTTGACATTTCCCACACAGTTTAACACAGGTCAGATCAGACTGGGAGCATACCTGTTCTATTTAGGTAGCTAAAGTATGTCTGAGAGCAAGCTCAGTTTCATCATGTTGTCCTGTTGTTTTTTAATTTTGGTAATTAGGGCTGCCCCCTAATAGTCGACCAAACGTTAGTCGACCAGAAAGGTAATTGGTCGGCAAGATTTCATTGGTCGCTTAGTCACACAAAAAACAAGCAAACATGATCAGCACATCATCAAATGAAATCAAAACCTATATGACTGGACCATTTGGGAATTTAATTTGAAAGGACAGAAACAGGAAGAGGCCACGCTCAGCAGTCAGACAGGAGTCACATTACAAACCAATCACAGCCGACAGATATCTTTCCCTTCTTCTGTAAATATTCAGTCTGATAAATACGGAAAAGTTGATCATGTTAGTGCAGGGCTACCCAGAGCTTTACATCTGTCCCATGGACGATAGACCTACACACTTATAAACAGCTCCTGGAAGAAGATCAGCTCTGCACTCAGGATTTCAGGTAAACTGGCTATGTGATGCTTGTTAAGATTGCTAAACAACCTCAGACGCAACCTGCTTGAAAGCTGGCACAAAAAAGGCACAAGAGTAGCGCCCAGCAACGAACCTCGTGTTTGCACGGCCCCTAATTTCCAGGGCTGGTACCTGCAGTTATTCCACAGGCTAGTTAATAACATGTCGGGCAGGAAATCCAAAGTGTGGGATCATTTTGAGAAAGTGAAGGACGAACCCAAGGTGATATGTAAACTCATCTTCATTGGTCGACTACAAACATGGCGTATCATCTGAAACATGGAAGTAGCTACATGCCCATTAGCCACTTAGCACAATCATTACTGCTTTGCCGACAGCGTCATTAACAGGCGGCTCGCTCAGTGTGTGACGTGCACTTGTAGATAAAATATAGGCCTATATTAATGAAGGTTCATTAGTACGGTTTTGTATTTCTCTGTAATGTAGCACAGTGTTAACAATGTTACTGATACTATTCTTTCTCACACCTTCAACTCAAACCATTGTGTTGCCCCGCCCAAAATATATAATTTAATAATTGAATTAGTATCGTAAACGTGACGGCGACTAGTCGACTAATGGCCCTAAATGACGACTATTGGTCGACTAGGAAAATTCTTAGTCGGGGGTCGCCCTGTTGGTAATCCTCTCAGTAGGATGCTTGAGAACCTGAAAGCATTTTCCCCTTCAAATAACTCATGGCAAAGCGTCTTCTCTGACAAGCTAGCAGTTATTTATTTTTTCCTGGAGTGCCACTCCACCTTAAATGTGATTACTTTTACAAGAGCTTTGGTTAATAACAGCACCCTGCAGCACTGAGGTGTTTAATCTGACGTTTTTCTTCAAAAGCACACTTTCATGTTCATACTGTAGAAGATAATACACATTGTTCATGGTGACTGCAGTTACTGTCTCCTAAATTCTGGCAGCTAAGAGCAAATGACAACAATGCTTGGAAAATGGCCAATCAAATTGAAGCGGGGCAACAGCCAATCAGCTCAGCTTGGCATCAAATTGGTGCTTTCATTTGCCCAAAGCTTTGGCTGGCTGTTTTCCCACACTTGGGGCACTTGATGCTGCAAGTGTGGGACTATCGCCACATAGCAGGACTTAAGTGATATATTAATCCAAAATTACATTAATTTCTAAGTAACACAGCTCCCCTAAAACCACACCTGCCTTTACAATCACACTCCATCTGGCACCAAAGTCGCGGTTTAAGTCAAGAAAAGACCCAAGGAATTAAAAAAGTTTGGGAGTGACTGCAACAGAACAGAAAAAAAAGTCATTTAGTTTAATTTTAAAAAGGTGCTGAAATCACAGAATACAAAAGAATTGTTCCTCGGGTTTGTCTAATGTGAGTTTAAGTGTTTGTCAGAATGCGTGTGTCAGCTTGTTGCTCACATTTATTTTCATTTTATGAGAGGATTCTTATTATAAATAATTTATATAGTTGGCATTTGTCACATGCATTTAATTTGGTTTTTAGGATTTATGAATTCAGCTTATTATCATGCAAAGCACACACACATACACAAACGTGATTGAACACAGATGACATCAGAATTCAAGCCACTCACTGTCACTGACATACAGTCTAATGACGTGCTCCATAAATTGTAACATGTAGGGCGTAGAACATAAAACATTTACACGTGTTGTTGATGAGGCAGAAAAAATGAGCGAGGAAGCATCTTGATTTGAATACGGCAATTTATCATCTATGACTCCTGGCTATACGCTGGCACTTTGTCCAGATTATTGGTTGCAACGCAGACGGTTATCCTCAGCTCGCCGCGTTCATCTCACAATTTCAACATGTTCCTGTCAGCTGGATACATCGCTCCTGCAAACAGTCACTGATGTTTCGGAGAGAAAGGACAACCAGCAATCCAGGTGGTAATCACAGTAGAGCAGAGCCCCTGTATCCATTTACAGTCATTTTCCCTGTCCCCCTCCACTGGAAGACATCATGGTTCATGTCTCTCTAAAAGAGTAGAGAACAGTTTTGAAAAGGCACTCTTCAAAGCAACAGCCTGCAGAAAGGCTTTGTACTACAGTGCACCATAGTAGCAGGCAGCTTTACTTCCCTAAGCCATGCACATTAATCTCTCATGACGCAGTGCTGTTCTGCAGTCTCTAATGGGCAGCGTACTGTCGTCAAAGTACACTGATTAATTATTACAAAAGGACTAGTGTTACTGCACCTTATTATCTAGTTTTATTCCTCCTGTGTCATCGTGTTACACTGTCGCACAATAGCAGAAGAAAAACAACACCAGTTACTCTTTCTAAAGCTGAGCGAGTGCTCGATTCTGCAGCTTTCAAGTGAAAAAATGTTCAGAGTCTGCTTTCTCTATTTTTAACCCAGTGTAACTCAGAGTCTGGGGTTTATCATTTCCATTTCCTTTGTAAGTTACAATTCTACATTTCAATCTGAACTTTTAAACTGACTGACAATATTCCCATGTTGGCTATTAAAGCAATGTCTTGCTGTGGGTGGTGAATAGCATCTCCTACAACCCTAAGCTGCCACAATGAATGCTGTCATAGAGCGCCACACACGTTTTGCAACCAGCCTCCTTGTAATGGTTTTCTGAATGTGCCTTTACCTCCGACTGGCTCTCTTAGTCACCGAAACACTTAAACATTCATGAATATTTCCTTTCTTGCTTAAAAATCTGCCACCAGAGCACAAAACGCTGCTCGATAAATCAATCTAAAACTGTAGCTGGGGCAGTCAACAGAGTTAAAACAATAAAATTCTACTTGAGCATTGCAGTGCACTTATTGATTTTAATCCAGTTCCTCCATTAATCAATCATCTTCCAGCAGCATTAATTCCTGTTTCTTCATAGCCTGAGGCGGTCACCTGTGAGGTGAAAGGAAATGGCTGTTCAACCCTTTTGTTTTGCCAAAGCAGCTGAATGAGAACAGGTATTTCATAAGGAAGATTGATCTTCCTTGAATGAGAGGAACAATGTGTGATACTAACCTTATTCGGTTTGTAGACAAACTGTTTGCTTGAGCTGAATTTGAGAAAATATTAAAAATTGATTTTTCATCTGGCTTGGTATTGAGAGCAGCAGCTGCAATTAAAGGAACATCCTTAGATTTAAGTGAATACTTTGGTGATGAGTCACAGTATCACGGTAAAAAGCACCACACCCACCTAAAGGCCCGTGTCCACAGCATTTGTGTCTCAGCTATAGCAAATTTGCAGGAAAGCCCAATCAGTCTTTTTTCAGCGTTGGCAGTATAAAAACAAAATCGGGGAGTGTGGCAAAATGCCACCTGCCTACTTGTGTTTATACAGAATGTGCCTTTTTCAGGGCAATGGGGGACGTGAGCAAGTAACAAAACGTGTAGCTCAGCGTGTGACGTAAACAGTGACGTGCTCCGAGGGAAGCCGCGGCTGGTCAGTCCTTGGGCAATTCTCTCGTATGTCGGCCCATTCTTCACCGTCCCTGTCATCTTCATTTGCAAGGACAAGGAGGGCGCGCAATTCTTCGTCTCCCCAGCTGCTCATCTTTACAGTATCTGTCAGGTTTGTGTTTCCCTCTTGCTACTAGCTGCTCGCTAATTCCTGCTGTCAGCTGTTTCCTGTTTATCCACCTCCAGTGGGTCACACGTGCGGCGTCATCAACAGCTCCTCCCACAGCGGAGGGGCGCCTCTTTCTTTTTAAACCAAAAAGGTTCCACCAATATGTTTACCCCTACGAGGTGGAAATTGGGTGCCTCGGATCAACTCGGCAATCCGGCTCTGTGTGACTAAAGGCTCGCAGCTTGCCGGCAAAACAGCCCAACATGTGCCGAAAATCTGGCAGTGTAAAAGTGGCTTTTGTAAGCTTGTTGTTGACCCTCTATTAGTGTTACGTTAGCTACCTAGCTAATTTTAGTGTCAAGATGTTGTTGTCATTGTTGTCATAGAAAAATACCCATGAAAAGCACGTAATTAAAAGAGCTTGCCCTGCCACCACTTTTCTGTTGACGAAAAACGCTATGTGGCCCGAGGCTCTGCCTAACCTCTCATGCACAAGATGACAGACTACTTAAGTGACAGAAGGAAGAGAGAGGACACGTCAGCCCTTAGCCTGTAATAAATGTATTAATAATTTGAGAATATTATATACATGGTTTTACAGTAGAAATTTTTTCAATCAGGCTTGGGCCCAAAACTGCTGCAATGGGTTGGGCTCCAGTCGGAATTGGACAGAAACAGCTCTGGTTAATGTGGGGTTGGACCTGATTATTTGGGCCTGATCAGAACTCTAGTTTCCATCACTTGGTGGCGGGATGGCCCTTAAACTAGTTGACCACTGCTGGAAAGACGGTCTTTTCATAAAACTGGGCTGTCTGTTCTGTAGAAAGACGCAATTACTTTTGACACTGGTGCTACATGATCGGAGAATACAGCGGAAAAATGCTGCGGCATTCACTTTTACTCAAGAGGTAGAATACCTACAACTAACAGAATACACTGTGCCACACTAGCTAGCACACTCTTCTTGGTGGGTAACATACTGTGAGCTTGGATGTTTTGACACAGGAAACAATATGGCTGCTGGCTGGTGACAAATGATGTTGAATTAAAGTTAAACAGTACGCTAAAATAAGTTTCTGAAAACTTCATATTCAGTCAGCACTGTTTAATTTAACCCTTCGAGCTCAGTCTATCCAGCCTCTGGTTTTTACAATACAGGAAACAGTATGGCGCCCACTTCCTGTTCACAAACTCCTGTTAAAGCCAAACTGAAATATGTTTCTGAAGATATTTTGAGCAAGAAAATAAGCAATCCAGTTGGATTGTACTTGCTCTTAAGTATATGTTATACTATATGTCGGTGGTGCCGGGTATTAAAAACATAAGGAAGTACAATCTGTAGATCAAGCAATAGCCCAATAGAGCCAACGAAAATCCTTAAGCTGAGAGATGAGTAGTCAGTCAGTAGTCTGCAAAGTACCCCTTTAAATGGAATGCCTGTTTCCATTTTTCCTTCCTTCTTATTAATGCTGTCTTTTCTTTTGGATACAGACTGTGTGTATTGTTGTTATTCATTTAGAAAATGATTTTTTTTCCTGTTGTTACATGTTATAAAATGAATGTCAATAAAAAAAAGCAGCCCTAACTCTCTTGGGTTAGGGTTGCTTGCGAGTGTATTTCACGAATAAGAATAGGGAACCGTTCTACGATTGCTTCATTCATAAATCCCTCTTGAATAAAATCATTTGATTCTGTGCATGTTATCTTGGACTAGGGGTGAAGTGAGCCTTGGCACTCCATGATTGGATTAGCAGACCCATGCACAGGGAGCGGTATAATACAGCCCAGAAATCTAATTTGATTTGGAAAGGATCGAGGAATGTAATTTGATGTTTCTTATCTCTCTTAGTACCGGACAGAGGAGAGGTTGGAAAAAAAAAACCACACAAAAAAACCAGGATAATCTATGTGAAAGCTGTATTGATCCTATACCAATTGAAATTGCCATAGGCTGTTAAGAAGAGCCTTGAACACATAATCTCTTCATCAGCAATAGGTGCTGTTAAGTTTATGTTGGTGTAACACAGTTGTCGTCACTGCTTGATTTCCCACCGGCTTTGTCAATATGGCAGTTCGACAGATGAAAAAACAGAAATATGAATCAGACAATCGTCATCTTAGTCGTAAACATCCCTCTGTCTATAATGAGGCCTCGAACCAACCCTCCCTCCCTCTATACGTGCAGTGTACAAAAGGAGGTGATATTTAAGTGTAAATAAAAATGTCACTGAGCAAGAGCTCAAGCAACATCACAGGCTGTTTGGGAGTCTTTCATGCACATCAGGAACTTGTACAATAAAAACACCTATTCATGGGTGCAGATACAGATGATGTGTGCTGCCATCCACAAGTGAGGTGTTGCTTGTGAGTCACTCATTCTGTCAGAGACCTGCTATTGTGCCAATTAGCTCAACAGCCAGTCAGTCAGTGATGTGACAAATTAGTCATTATGTCAATCATTCAGTGCCATTCACACAAAATAAATAGAAATGTACTGGCAACTTTATATTTTGGTCTCAAGTTTTAATGAGTGCACATGAAGTTAGAGAGGTATTAAAAGCCCGTATTGTTCTGCCTTCTGAAACTCTCAGTGAAATGCCAGTAAGCGCATCCTTACATTTTGTAATGCACTGGATGTATATATGTATGTAAGGGATAATGTAGAGTGAGAGGATCATTATTGCAAACCCTGGCAGGATGACGCAAATTAAGAATCATTCCAGGAGTCATTGAAAAGAGGTTCATTTCACAATAATGACCCACTCATTGTACATTATCTCTCTTATTACACTACTACTTATAGAAATCAATGATTGGACACAAAATATTGATTTAAAAAATGATTTTATTGCTTCCGCTAAACATCAGGGATAAGAACTGTAGCCATAGCAATGGTCTGTTATTCATAGCAGCCGCCTGCTCTTCAGAATTAACAAAGTGTAGAAAACGATAATTGACCAATTAGAATCCAATATTCAGAAAGCTGTGCAATGATGATATGTTTCCTGTTTGGGGACCTCAGAAATGCATCTCTGCTCTTTGCAGATGATGTGTTCACACTCACGGTCTAATGAATTCATCAGAATTCATATTGTTGAATTCATCAGAATTCATTAGACCGTGAGTGTGAACATACTGTTTTGAGTATTATCACTCACTTAAATAATTATTAGTGGTTATAAGCATCATATATATGGTTAGAAGGGTCATGCTACAGCGGCTAGTATGTACAGAATGCCATTACCAGCATATTAAAAGGCAGCATTTATTGTTATCAGGTGACAGAGATAGACAGCTAACATAATGTTTGTGCAAAGATCGAGAAAGTCCAGGTAGGGCGGGTGGCTGTGGTGGCGGATGGGTCAAACACAGGACTTCTACCCATGGATGTATAAAGAAAATTGGATACAGGGTTAAAGTCGGAGCCCCATTCACTTCTATGAAAGTTGCTCAATGGCACACAAAACCAAAAAAGTTCAGCTGCCTCATATAAAATTTCCCCAGATGGCCGGTGTAAGCATCGAATGTGTCCGGGCTGCCAGATTTGTCCGGGGTCCCACGCTAACTGATGACATCATGCGTTATGATTGGCTTTATGGCAGTCACAAATCCTGATTGGTTGTAGCCATGGTTGTGGCTGGAAGTTTGAGGAAATGGTTGTAGGGAGTTTGAGGAGAGAAATAAAAATAATAAATTGAAAGTGTTCTCTTCAGCTGTATGCTGAATGAAATATTAAAACATTAACCTTACAAGTGGCAAACATTAACGAGATTGGCTCGGTTCGGATTAGCCTTCTTACAAGATCGGCTTGGTTTGGATTAGCCCACTTTTAAGTTAGCATTAAGCTAACGGCTAGTGGCTAATAATAAAACGGCTAAAAAGAAGAGAAATGCATAAGAAACATAAGAAATTACTGTTAGATCGGCTCGGGGTCGGAGGGCATTTCACAAATCAATGTACAATGTTTCACAAATCCATCCTTGTTTACAAGTGAGGGTAAAATGTAATGTGAAGGGAGTGGATAGGTTGACTGGTGACTGGCGTCATCAGTGCTGCGAGCGTTGCTGTGATCCACTGTGGTGAAGAAAGGCAAAGCTCTCGATTCAACAGTCCATCTATGTTCTGAGTCTCATACGTGGTCATTAGCTTTGGGTAGTGAGATCACGAATACAAGGAGGCTAAATTAGTGTCCTTTGTAGGGAGGTCACACTCAGCCTTAGAGATAGAGTGAGGAGCTCAGACTTCAAGGGGCAGCGTGAAGTAGAGCTGCTATTCTTTGCAACAAAAGAAGCTAGTTGAGGTGATTCATACATCTTAGTTGGATGCCGCCTTGGTGTCTCAACTGGTAGGAGGATTCTTCTTATGTCATATAAGTTTTGTTCCTGTTGCAGTAAAAAAAAACTGCAAAACTCATCCATGTCATCTGACCACACTGTGGACTATGTTTGGACCATGTTGGACCGGATAAATTAGGCAGCAGAGCTCTCCGTTCTATCTAATAACTGAAGTAGGTTTTATAGAGGTAGCTGGAGACCCCTGGGAGATTTGAATCCAGTAATGTTAGTCAGTCTACTCCTTCACTCACCTGCTCACTCATTCACACTCTCACCCACGCTATAAATTTTGCATGCTGCCTCTTGTCAAAAAGCTGTGTTTCACATGTTAGACGGTGCAGCTGTACTCTACAGAGAGAAGGACACGACAGCCGTGTGCAGGTCATTTATATTGTGCAGCCAAGCTCATTAACTCAGAGCCTAATGTTTGTTTGTTTGAGCTTGTTCCATTTGATCCCCATTAAAGTGCTGTTCCAATCCAATTGGACCTTTCCAAGCTGCCATTGGGGGCTGCCAATATTAATGCACTGCACCGACTGTTAGGGAAAACAGAAAAGTATGACTGCGAAAAAGCTTTCATGTCACAAAATGCCATATCACAGGAAGAGTTCTGATACAGTATATATCAAAGTCTTTTTTGATTCCCTTTCTGGTTTCATCATCTTTTTATAACATGTCTTTGATAGTTTGAAAAGAAGACTGCGGCTCGACTCCCACTTTTCTCTGAGAGTGTCCTCCACTGACAAGCATAGCGACCTTGTCACATTTTTTTTCGCAGCTTTTTGACCACAGGCTGTAATTATTTAATGAGAGTCCCAGTGTACCCTGGCCTGACCCCACCTCACGCCTTTTCCTCCCTCTACATGTGCGGCGATATCTGTGCTTGGATCTTTACTTGTTCTTTTCTCTTCTTACTTGTTTCTCGTGGTCTGACCGTCCGTCTGACTGACCGACCAATCAATCAATCAACCAAGTGACTGACTGACAGACAGACATTATGTCCTTTTCTTTCCTGTCAAGGTTAAATTGTAAAAATAACAAGCCAAAAATCGTGTCCACCTTTTGGTCTAAGTCAGTTTGTCATTGCCAGTTTGGAGGCTGATGACAGGTGCTGCCATGCAACAAAAAATTCAATAAATAGATTGGGGCCAGAGGCAAATTATCAAATAACTTTAGACATAAAAAAAGTTTGTATTATTGCTTCCCTAACTACGGGCTGTGTGGTATGAGGACTTGTTTTTATAAGCAGTGGTCTGCAGCCATGGTAGCAGCCCTGTGAGACACATCAGTGCTTTGAGCTAAATGCTCACTGCTGTTATCTGTGTACATTGCATATTACTACTCTATTCTCAATTTATTTGTTTCATTTGTTACTTGTTTGTGACTTTTTTGCAACATGCATACCACAAAATTGTGCCCTATTATACAGTATGGTAAAGAACGACTTCTCTCACATCAACAGCAGTCTTGAGGAAGGCCCAAAGACCGAAACATCATCAGAATTAAAGAAATAGTCTACTGCCAGTGATCAGCACCTCATTATAATTCTTGTGTGCGTTACTTTGGTGGATGGACACCACTTTTTGACCATGACCAACAAACAATGGAGAGTATCCATGTCTGGTATTACCTGTTGCCTTACCTGGAAAATGGGCTACACAAAGAAAACAATGGTTGTAAGCTAGAATTCTAGTCAGGTTGAGAAACTGTGCAAATTGGCCTCCTCTACTGAGTATTCTTCTAGCAAATGCCCAGTCACTAGATTATAACCTGGATGAACTCAAAATCTAGATGGTTTTTCAATAGGACACATTTAAATTGCAATATTTTTGTTTCACAGACAATTGCTTGACTTGGCCATTGTTCCAGAGGGGCGCCTCATTTACCGCTCAGACCGGACCATAACACTGGGGAAGAGCTTGGAGGAGTTGCTTCTTCATGGTCAACACCAAATGGTGCTCAGAGATGGAGATAATTTCCATGGGCTGTTCTCCAAATTTAGAGCACCTTATGACTGGATGCTTTCCTTATTATCTCCCAAGGAACTTGCGCAGCGGAGTACATTCCACCACACGTTGACACCAACCGAGCAATGGACAAGCTGTACAGCATTATTGACAGGACTGAAACCTTATGGCCAGAGGCTGCTTTTATTGTGGCCCGGGATTTTAAATATTCAGAGGTCCTGGATTTCACAATTTGGCAAATGCAGACTTTTAGAAATATTTTCGGCTAAAGCATTGCCTTCTCATATTAATGAGATTTTGCCACAGTTCATCAAATCAAACTGAGGTCTGTTAGAACTTGTTTATCATGAAAAAGAAGCAGTGTCAATATTTAACACTATAGCAGTGTAATAAATCCTGTTTTCAATAAAGGTACTGTACACTTGTACTTTTGATGTCATTTTCATTAGAGCATTCAAGGGATGGCAGCATGTTTGGTCAGTCAGGTGGTCCACCACTTTGGTCCAGACTTACTGAAACAAAAAGCTGGATTGCTATGATCTTTGTTCAGATATTCATAGTCCCCAGAGGATGAATGACTTTGATGATCCCCTGAATTTTTCTCTAGTGCCACCATGAGGTTGACATTTGGTTTCAAGTGGAATGTCTCAACAACTGTGGGGTGGATTGCCATAAAATTTTAGACAAACATTCATGTTTCCCTCAGGATGAATTCTAGTAACTTTAGTGCTTCTCTGACTTTCACCAGTGCCATCCTCGGGATAAAATTGCAATTGGTCCAAAGCTAAGAGGAACAGTGTGTAATATTAAAGGGGATTTAGTGGAATCTAGTAGTGAGGACTGCAGATTGAACCAGCTGAAACTTTGTTAGCATTCCTTAGTGTTCAGGAGGTTTTTACTGTAAGCTGAATTGTACGTAGAGGTCTCTTCCCCTCCGAAACAAACAGACCAGGTGATTAAAACTGGAAAAATCACTAGATAAAGCAATTTCACATTTAAAAAAATGACGTACTGTGATGGTCTCGTCGCAAACTACGGTGGTTGATGTGAAAATGCCAGTGGTCACATCTCAGTTTCAGTTTATTTTATTTATAAAAAGGACAGTATACATTAATCAACATTACTGAAAATGTGCCGGTTTTAGCCAGCCGGCTAATTCTCAACTGTAGTCCTCCGGCAAGATGTTATGAAAGCATAACCTAAAACAGAAGCATTAAAAGTTGGCAGTTGGCAGTGGCAGCAACTATGATCTAGAGCCAGTATTTGGTTTGTCCGTTGTGGGGTACTGTAGAAACATGGTGGTGCAACATGTTTCCAATGCAGGCTGTAGACGATTTCTATTGGACCCGCTCCCTATGTACATATGAATGACTCATTCTAAGTGGAGGAAAACACAATGATTCTTATTTTTAAGGTGATTTATACACTGAAGAAAACATATTTTTCTGCCAACATAGACCCCTAAATCCCACACACTGGACCTTTAAAATAAATATGTGTATGGATCTGCATATTTGTATAAATAAATGGGCTTTCAGAATATAGGCCACTGTGTGGGTTCTGTATGATAGAGCTGACAATACATGTTTCAGTGTTCAGTTGCAGTGGAGATTTGGCCCCTCTATGGTAACCCATCTCATTACCATTATCACAGATATTTGGAATGGCATGTAAATGAGACAGACATCTCAACATGTATGCATTCACACATGCCAGTGGTATGCCCTTTATGTGCACAATACAGTTCCATGCATATTCCCAGTTCCACTAAGAGAGGCGAGGGAGAGAAGAGGTGCATGTATGTGGGAGAGAGTGAGAGACAGCAATCAGCCAGCCAGCCAAACAGGAAGGTGTGTGTGAGTCCAACATTTTCCCGGCTGTGTGGAGACATTGTGGGGCTGCTGAGCACCAGAGGTCTGAACAGATGGATCTGGTAGGGCGCACCGGAAGGTTTTCGGGGAGAGAGTAGTCCTGATGTTCACGGCTAGCTGACTCAACCACTGGGGGGCTTGCCATAGACAAAGACCAGAGGAACTGGGGACATGGCAAAAAAGAAAATATGTGTGTGTCTTTGAATGTGTGTTGGCGATATGAAATGGTCAGATCTTCTGTTTTTTTTTCTTCATATTTTACATGTTTTAGCTGTCAAACAGCAGGCCACGATTATGAAAAAGCAATTATGATCTGTCTGACTGAGCACATCACTGAAAGTGCCTTCAACCAACAAAATGAGTTCCAGTCCAAATGGAGGGACTGACACAGCACTAGTCATAGTAATAAGAGGTGGTACGTGAATCCCCCACAAATTCATTGTTCACTGTACATCCATCATTCATTCAGTGGTAGTGGGGGACCACAACAAAGCTGCTGCCACTGACAGAGAAAATATGGAAGGAATAAACATGATTTCCATCAAAAGGTTCACAGAAGTGTTGGCAGTGGCAGCAGTATAAAATATTTAGCCTGTAATTCCCCATGTGGAGAATTGTCTTTATGTCACACAGTTCAACTCATTAGCAATTGTGGTTATAGTTATAACAAAACAACAACAACAACAACAACAACTAGGAGACACAGGAGAAATTAATTGGGTTGGATATGAATCGAAACAATCAAACTGTGTCCAATTCCCATGGGCATACATTTTAAATGTCTCATTTTGTTTCTTCCACACAAACATCCAGGTGTTTCTTCTCACCCCAAAAACAAGGCTAAATTGGAAATACAGGTCTTGCACTTAGGTGTTGAAAGAATCAATTCCCAATTATGCTAGTGGCTCATAACCCGTGATGATAGTGTCGGCAGCAGGAATTTTGCTAGTTGATTCGGCCCAATTCTGTGGGGTCATTCATGCCAAGTTTCAGCCGAGTTGGGCAACCAGACCCCGGCCCAGGTAATTTCATCCGGTATGCCAAGTTTGGGCCAATTTTGGACCAGGTCATTTTGGCTACCTGGGAGTGGTTATGCACAGCAGTGCTTTGGGCTAAAGACTAGCACGGACAACACCATGGGCCAAGACGACTGTTGGCCATTGGTCAGTGTCTGGCTGTCAGTTATTGTTCGCTAGTGCACAGTAGATATCCTTTCAACATTGGGTTGTGTTGTTAATATGCCAACTAGCTAACTGGTGTCTTAGATCTGTCCTTTCAGTCTTCTTGTTTCCCTTTTTGAATGATGAGTACAGACTATTGTCCCATGCTGGTATGGAGAACATATTTCTTCTTACACAGGTGCAAATGTATGTACTTGCTGAACGCTGGCTGCTGTTCTTGCAATGCGTTTCATGAAACTTTTGGCCGAGACAAAGGCGACGTGAGGCAGAGCAACAGTTGGCCTTCATTGCAACTAGTTCTTTCATGGCGGTTTGGTGTGTCTAGACCTTTAGTTTAGTGTCTTAGCATGCTATCAGTTGCCCCTAAACTACTGAGGCAGATGGAAATGTCATTAGTTTTGGAAGTATTTGGTAAAAGCTAAAATATTGGACTCGATGGCACTGGATGGAAAAAATAGGCATAACTGAAATAATTACAATTCAAACTGAGGTGAAATGGGAATCTGTACCATTCACAACAATCCATCCAATACTTAATGAGTCATTTCAATCTAAGAATTTTAAGGTGCCACCAAAATTCATGATTCATCCTGTGAAAACCAGACATTTGTACCAAATTTTGTGCCAATCCATGTAATAGCTTTGTAGATATTAGACTGGGTAATTAAAAATTGTTGCTCAGTTGAATGGTGCTAAATGAATAGTTTAATAGCCACCAAATTCACTAGGGTTCATCTGGCGACCATGTATCAGTACAGACTGTCATGGCAATATACCCATGATTCATCAAGATAATCCAATGTGAACCACAGCGGTGGACTGACCGACCACCATTACCATCCCTAAAGCCACACTGCCAGCATGGCCAAAAATACTTTTAGCTAATTTTCAGATATACTAATTGCTTGCACTTGGCAACCTTTCACAAAAGCATGTCTGTTTTGGTCTCAGTATGATGTAGATGACACACTGAAGCCTAACGTAGAGCATTATTACATTACACACTCATATTATAGGATATCGGCCCCCACTGTTATGGCATTGTTGTGACTTGTGTTTTCCTTAGTGTTTCCTCGCCCTGTGTTTTGTTTTGTCAGTGTGTGCTGATGTGGTCTCCCTCCCCTGATTTCCCTCGCTCTGCTCTGTTCATCACACTCACCTGTCTGCTATCAGCTCATCAAGCACACCTGCCTCTCATCAGTTCATCCACATGCAATATTTCTACTCCGGCTCTCCAGCCATTCTCCACCAGATTGTTGTTTAACCTTTTGTAGTAGCTACACATCAAGGCTGACTAGGTTTATTCTTGGTATTTTGCTTCCTCGTGTTTTTGTGCTATTAATCTGTCTTTTCCTGCACTCCAGGATCACCCTTCACCTGCCTGCCAGCTTCACCCGTTCTCCACACTTCTCTTCGTTTTCTGCCCACGCCACCTCCATTCCTCCCCCCCACACACACTCCCTGGACACCCATCCCTCAGCATGAGTCCCATATCATCATCCTTCCTGGCAATAAACCTTTTTCACCACTACTGAGTCTGTGTCATGCGCCTGGGTTCTCCTTGTGTTCCTACCACCTCCAGGTTCTTGATGAACTTGCTACCACTCTTTCTCTTACATTTCTTGGCAGACATGAATAACTATGTGAGTCTAGAGGTATGGAGTTAATTCTGTCTGTAAATAAAAAATGTGGAGTCCAAACCATCCAACAAAAAACTGCAACCCAAAATTACTATCATTCTAAAATATGACCAAGAGCTACAATGTGAAATGCATAGAAATGAACTGTCTGTCTTTTGCTTTGTGTTTTACATTTTTGTCCTTGTGAGTCATAGTTTTTTTTTGCACGTCTCTTCATTTGTGCTTATCAGCTTTTCTGAGCTCAGTCATCATGGTGAATGTCCAAATGTTTGTGTGGGGATTGTGTGTGTTGCTGTTCTGTTGGTCTGATAAACTGTAAGTCATATCCTGCCAGGAATTCTGGGAAGTGACAACAGAATGGGTGGGTAATGTGTGTTATGTGCCATGAGCCCTGACTGTAAATTGTTCACTACTTAGTATAGCATGATGTATTAATAGCTGTAATTATCTGTGTGCAATACAATGTGATTTTGACTGTGTAGGCTTTCAATTTTATGTTTTACTTTGAGTTTGATCACGAGCACACACTAGACTGTGTAAATTAATGGATGTAACTACCGTGATGCCACCTATTGGTTTTTGGACTCTTCTTTCGCCAACACATATTCACTCCAACCTCGTCATATATTGACATTTTGGTCATTGACTTTCCACATCCAAAAATGACGTGCAAGGTACCCTGGGTGCGTTGCTTGTTGACGTTCTGGGACACTGTGTGAAGAACTCTTCTTTCAAGACACTTCCGTTTTGACAGGAAATTTAATCTTTACATACAGTCTCTCAAAATAAACGCACTACCTTGGTAAAACAACGCAAATTGACTTTTTTATCCTTTAACAACAAATGCACATGGTTAAGTTTAGGAAAAAAGAACAGGGTTGGGCTTGAGAATTTTACGGGACGTGAATACCACTCTCTTGGGTGAAAGTCTGTGTTTGTTGGACCCATCCACCACCACTGCCCCACTCGGTCTTACGTCTTTGTCCTGCTTCATTATCCCCGGGCAGCATTAAACTATAATGGCAACTGGCTGCATATCATGCCAATGTTAAAGGATGCTTTTATTCGTTGGCTCAAGCACCAGATTTCAATAACTTTGGACTGGGAAGCCTCAAATTCAGCATTCCAACCGTCACCATCTTGGATTTTTGGAGCTAGAAGTGACCATATTTGAACGAGTGGGTGGAACTGGGGAGGAGAGAGGGCTGGATCTGACTAAAGAGGCAAGGACACCATTGGCAGACGGCCTGCCTCACCAAATGCAGCCCTGCCCTTAATAATACGTAAATTTAACCCTGAATAAAATGTAATCAGATGAGTTATAAACAGATTCCCCCCATGTGCAGGTGTCATGCATGGCGAAATGAGCTATAGAGACCAAAACCTTGTTATGTACCTGGCTGTAAACATGTTTGTTCCTGCTGTAAAGTTGGGAATTGTAACATATGGATCTGTGGGGACTGACTCGCTTTTGGAGCCAGTCTCGTGTGGTTAATCAAGGAACTGCAGTTTTTGGCACTTCCGCACTGGCTTCATGTTTCAGCCCAGGAGATTGCCTCTTGGTACAAACTTGTATGTAAGGCTGCTGCTTGTCAAATATGTAGGTTTACTATCCTCAAACTGGAAGCCAAAGTCTGTATATATGCATCATTTATATGGTGTGGTTTTTTTTTTTTGTTTATTACATGCCTGTGTTTCTCCCCAAAAAGCTGGTGTTAGTCAGAGAGATTTCAGCAATTACATATGACATAAATGTAGGAATGTCAACTGCTATTTGGACTGACGATCACTGCAAAGTCAGCTACAGCTGCTGCACAGCAACAGACACCAAACACCCCTGCAGGCGATCAGACCTGCCTGGTAATAAGCAATGACTTTTGAGTTTGATGGTGGAATGAAAATCAGCTGGACCCTTGGCTACAGCCACACAATCTCTGCCAAACCTCTTCACTCTCTTTTATGTGATCTTAACTTTCCCAGCGCACTTGCTGTATGTCCACCCTTCAGCTTTAACCCAGCATGCTTCAGGGTCCAGTTGCGCTCACTCTCATCTGCCGCGCCATGATCCATTGGAAGCCAACAGCTATCGTTCACCCCCAGGGACGACTGCTTGTGCCCTCAGCAACTGATTAGCATGGCGGCTGCCTGCTGCACTGTTATCTGTCCTGCCTCTTAGGAAGAGAGGACATAAAAACAGCGGGAGGCCAACCTCAGGCCCTTTACGCACCAACCAACGGCCCCCGAGGAGCCCTCTCCACCACCCCAAACCAGCCTCACTCTAAGAACTCTGAATTAATGAGTGTGCAGCAAGCTGTATGAAGAGTAACACTTGCTGCTGGCCCTTCAGAGAGATGGGATTCATCCCTCTAATCACATGTAGACATTACATGAGAACTTTAATAGACATGACAGGAAGGAGTTGAGCCATTTACTTTGTTACCATCAGGTAGCCAGTGAGCTCAGAAAGAGGATTTCATCAATGGATTGATGCACATCAAGTTATTTTTGGAAGACACTTATGTCTGCATGACAAGGCCACAGCTATAGTGGTTCTCAAACTTTTTCTGTCATGCCTCCTTTTAGAAGCCAAAAATGACCATGCCCTCCTTACCCCATATTTTTTTGAATCAATAAGGGACTGTTAGTTCCCAGGGGGGAGGGGGTGGTGCAGAATGGGGGCGGCATTTCAAATATTTTTTTAAGCACCAGGGAGAGAGTTATGTTTTTTGATTTGGCTTAGGGGAGGGACATTCAACTATAAATGGTATTATTTTGTATTTATTTTAAATACCGTCAGAATCCCCAAACCCGCAGTTGGGTTTGTAAGTCATGTCTCCTTTGGAAATCTTCAAAATCACAATATTTTGCCAGAAACTGTCAAATATGGTCATTTATGGTGGAGGCTCAAGGAAAAATATTTGTAGCTTCGGGGAGGGTCATGATGGAAAAAAGAAAAACTCAGCACATCTCTCAGTCACATCCTAGCCACCCTCTAGTCTTAAAAATAAAGTACAGTGTATTAACAATAACAGGGGAAGCAAATTGAGCATAGCACTTCCTACTAGCCTAATCAACTGATGGAGCATCTGATTGATGGAAGGGAGTCAGCTGATAGATCACATGATTCCTTTCTATGCAACCAATTGGCAAATCTCATTCAGGGCGCCCTATTTAAACTGCTCTGGCCTGCCTACTGTTGCTGCTTCCTCTGCAAGCTGCTTTGCAACCTGCCTCCACCCCAGCTCCTCCTTTTCATGCTGTGTCTGACTTATCAATGTCATTTCTGTTTGTCACTGATGCTGCTTTGCTCTGTTCCTTCGGGATCTTTGCTGCTGCTCTCCCTGCCTTACGCCGGATTTCCACTGGATGTGCGTCCGTTGTGGAACGGCAGCGCTGGTTATCCGCTGCGTGCTCCGCCGTCCGTCAATACCCACCGGCTGCGTTTGCTGTGCGGTGCGGTGCAGCTCCGCCGGAAGACATCTTGGTGCACTGCCATGATTAATATCTCCTCGTCCATGGTGTCAACGGGGTGAAATGACGTCTGAAAACCTCTGACCTGTTGACTTCAGGCCTGCCTCTGCCCATTATGTAGTTTTTAAGGTGTAGTGCAGGGAAATATGATCTGCTGTGAACACTGTGTATTTTATTTTGAAAATTAACCGGATGTTTTATTGTGTTTCTGTGCACGACTTCCTGCCCCGCACGATCTGCTCTGTGCTGAATTGCTGCATAGTGCTCCGGCGTCTGGCAAAAATAGAAGTCCTGCATATCTGTTGTGGAGGGCTCCGGAGTGCCGGAGCTGAGATGGAGCCGGAACGCAGCACAGCTGCAGCCGGTGGAAACACACACATTGACTAGAATTGAATCCTATCGGCTCTGCTGCCATGCCGGAGCGGAGACGCAACCAACACGCATCTGGTGGAAATTGGCCTTTAGGCTTTCGGTGGAGGCGCATGGAAGGGCAGGGAGGTTTGCTCTCTTTGCCTCAGGCTTTCCTCATTTGCACGTGGAAAGGCAGAAAGATGTGCCCTCTCTGCCTTAGGCTTTCCACGTCCGAGGAAAGGCAGAGAGGCCCCAGAACAGCTAATTCTATGTCCCCGTACACTGCTAACGCTGCTGCCGGGATACAGCTGAGGAGGAGCCGGCTGCTAATGCTACGTACTGGGACACTGCTAATGCTGCTTGCCGTGCTGCTGTAGCTCAGTTGTAACTGTAGCTGATGCTAAGACTCTACTGACTGCGTGACTGGTAGACGGCGGTGGGTGGTGCAACAGGCCAAAACACAAATTCAAAACATAGACATGATTTGTGGACTATAAAAATGTTTTTAAAATACGAATATTCTGGCTGTACTATTGTTGTCCGTGAGATCAGTATGTTATATGAACATTATTCCTTAGTCTCTGTGACATATTAGAATGATTTTATGACTATTTGCTTTAGATTTCTTACATAGAGCTCTTAACTAAAGCATTCCTGACTGAACTAACAAATAAGGATCCATGTAGAATTTTACTGAAAGAAATGTCAGCATGACAGCAAACTCTTGTTTATTTTCTCTGCATAAATCACATTCATTGATTCAAGTTTTACTCCATAGTTTTCCCCTAGTCGTCCATGTCCCACCTGCTGTGGCTCTATGCCCTCCCCCCAAAAAGGCTCCTCCCACAGTTTGAGAGCCACTGAACTGCAACTTTAAATACAATGTAATTATTGATGTAATAATACCCATACTAAAGGACCTTTCCCAAAGCAGACATTTTGACTTGTCAAACACAGCCATTATGTTTAGGTGTTTTAATGCCAGTGACCTGTCACTGTAGACAGGGTCATTTGAGATAAGCAAGACCTGCGGTGCATGCTTTACAATGCACGGCGTTAGGTTTGTGTCTTACTTGATGCTGACTTGCTGCGATGTCATGCACATGTGGGTAAACCTTGCAAGGCTGAGGCGGCTGTAGTGTTTAGTGCCAGGCACCGTGGCATATTCATAGCTAGAGCACTTAATTATGTCTATCACTAATGGAAACTTATGTTTGTAGTCATAATAGTTTATTTTCCTCCCAATGTGTAGCTTATGTATGTGAGTCTGTTTGGACTGTTGATTCGATTGTTCAGTCTCTTAAATTTAGGGTCATATGATTTTTAAATGATATACATTTTCTGTGTAAGGTATGTTTATTCAGTAAGACTTCAAGGGGTTAAAATTTGCCAAATCTTTCTCTGATTCTTTGTCCTATTACGACAAATGTATAAATACATATACAAAGAAAAAAGTTATGATAGACAAACCTCTGAGTGCTTTATCGTAACTTGGCAACTTCGCTTGCTTGAGTTTCTTGAAGATGTTTCACCTCTCAACCGACTGCTCTCAACCACTTTTAACGGACTGGTACGGAGTTGTTTTAAACCCTGTGTAGGTGTTAACCATTACAGAGTTGTTAAGGTCACATGTGAATCGTTGACCCACATGTGACCTTGACGGTAGACACACTTTTACCAGTGTTAAAAGTAGATATATTGTTTTGGAAAAATCCACTTTGTATGACTTCAAAACCTTGAACCCAAAAAGTATCGTCAATTCATTGGTACAAAGTTTGTTTTTCTTTATCATGTAACAGTAACTGCCAAAGAGAAACTATCCACTCTGGGTCAAAGTTCGGCTCTGGTAAATTTATTGGTTATTACATTCCTGAACACCATCATCTTCTTTGTCAACTTCATCAGAGATCAAGAACGCATACACAGTTTCTTCAGCTATAGCTATCCGAGCAAGTCTACAGGCAGCCTACAGATGGATCTAACAGGATGTAAATATTGCTGTGACTTCTTGTATACTCACTGAAGGCTGCTAGAAACTGTTTGACCTGACCGCAACTTTTTTCCACCGCCCCCTTCTGCTGTTGCCTGATCTCTTCCACTTTCCAGGCAAGGCAGAGTTCATCTCAGGCGGGCCTAACAATAGCCTCTGCAAGTCTTAGTAGCATGCACTAATTGAAAGGAAAATGTGCATGTTATCTGTTACACCTTTTTTTTTGCCAACTCAGATGTCCTCAACACAAAAGGTCTGCTCATGAGAAAGCAGCTCTTGTTCCTGTACAAGTAGCTTGGTTTCATACGCAACTTTTTGACAAGGTTATCTGTAAGCGTTTAGACAAAAGGTATTTGCAGTGAAAGAATCTCAGTAGCAGCATCATCAACTTCAATGCACATTTTTGAGTAATTTGTGCTTTTAGCCTTGAAGGACAGCTTTAATTTAGTCTTTTCAGCTTTTGTCTGTTTGAGGCTTTTGCAGAATATTCAAAGCAATAATGTTCCTCTGTTGCTGTTGGTACTGTTACAGATTGCCGCCCACTACAGCAAAAAAAACATTAAACTTTTTTTCTTTTTCACATTTTATCCAGTGTATATATACATAATAGACAGATAGATAAATAGATAGATAGATAGAACATTTAAACCTCTGACAGGAGGTGGGTGAAGTGAATAACACTGATCATTTTGCTACAATGCCCTGTCCTGCTGGGAAACCTTAGGTCCCGACAGTCAACAGCCCTTTCCGTTGACAGTGGACCCCCCAGCAGAATAATGCACCATACCACACCTCAAAAACTGTTCAGGAATGGCCTGAACAATGTGGCAAAGAGCTCAAGGTATCGACCTGGCCTCAAAACACCCAGATCCTAATCTAATCAAGCATTTGCACTTGTTGGCAGGTACCCCTGAGTTACCCCCGATCCACGGTGGGGCCTTCTTGGATCGGCACTGCCAATGAGGAGTGCCATTGCCATGAGGGGGTGTATTGGGTCTGTAACAGTGTTAGAGTGGGTGGAACGCATCAAGTGTCATCCACATGAATGCCAGGTCCAAAGGTTTCCTGGCAGAACATTGTTTGTCAACAAGACGATCATTATTATTCACTTCACCAGCCAGTAGTTTTAATCGTTTGGTTGTTCGGTGTACACAACTCCCATGTGAAAGACCATGTTATTATGGAGTCTGGAGGCCCTCCATTGGTGTTGTCAAACTACAGTGGTGCGACAACCTGGTCTCACTCCCAACTTGTCAAATACCAATGCTTGGTAAGTTGCCCTTGGTTCCCAGACACCAATGCACAGGCAAGAACCATTGTAAAATAGATTGAGAAAGTCCACATAGGGTGGCGATAGAGGAAATGGATAGGTCAAACAAAGTCCTGACTGTAACCAGGGAGCCTGTTGTTTGTGTCCCATGTGAAACCAAAAGTCATTTGAGTTATTTTAATAATAATAAAAAAAAAAAGCAGTGGGCAACTGAGGTCCCGTTTATACGACAATGATTTCAACTGAAAACGGTAAACTTTAGTTGCGTTTTGGTCGATCGTTTACATGACAGCGGCGTTTTGGGTGCCTGGAAACGCAATGTTTTGAAAACGGGTTCCAGAGTGCAATTTTTTTGGAAACGGCAACGTCTCCATTGTCATGTAAACTTGCAATATGCAGTTCCTCTGAAAACGGAGACTTTTCGCACATGTGCATTATGGTTCCAGTCACTAGGCATGCCAACCGTCACAACAACAATGCCGAGCTCTGTTTGTGCTGCTGTGAATTGTAGATCTGTTAACTGTGGCAACTCCACCTCATCGTCCATCCAGACAAAGTTATCTGTGCGTGCTTTCGCCATTGTGTCTTCTTTGTTTTGGTTTGTAATCACTGCGTCGAGAGGAAGGCGCTTCAGTGCAGGCGCATGGCGTCATGCCATGGTGTTGCTTTGCAAATTTACACTGCCACCCTTTGGCCTGACGTGCATACTGCAGCATTTCCAGTAGATTTTGCGGCTCTGTGTGAATGGGGATGGTCTCAATAATGTCGTCATATAAACACAGAAGTTTTTTAAAATGCAAAGGACAGACTTTTCTGTTTTTAGAGAAACCGTTGTCATCTAAACAGGGCTTGAGAGTATATGCAGGTACAGGGGGTACACCAATTTCTGACCACAATATACCGACCTATTAGCCAAAATGCCACTGGAATATATAGAAATGTATACCCAATTCCTTCTTGATTACCTACAAAGCAGCAACCTCCTGGCCTGAAAAATGAAGCCAATTACAGAAGCGCCAAAAACCGCAGTTCCTTGAATGGCCACTTGAGGCTGAATCCAGAGGCCAGTCAGTCCCCACAGACACCCATGTTAATATGCCCAACTTTAAAACTGAAGTAAGCATGTTTACATCCTGGTACAGAAATTGTATTTTGTGGGGTTTTTTTTTTTTAAACCTAATCATGTATTTTTGTTGCCTGAACCTAAGGAAATAAACCCTAGAAACAAGTTATTTTGAAAAGTTGTCCAAAGCTGATGCAGGAGGGATACCTAGTGTGTCACATTGAAGCCAAGGGCCACTGACCAAGCGTCGAGATTTGATGAGCTGGGAGTGAGAATGTGCTGGGTGTGATCTGATGACCCATAATTAACCATGAGCATATCTTAATTACAGAGCACAGAGAGCATCTATAACAACATTAAATGCCCCATAAAAGACATAGGAACACAGAACATAATATAACGTGATTAGGAATGCAAAACATAATTCTCTCTGCAAAGGATCCCATTCATGTTGTACATCCCATTCATTGTTAGAAATTGTTTATGAGCGCAGCTTTGAAGTGAATTCATTGATGAGGTGGAGACATTCTTTGGCTAGCTGACTCTAGAGGACAGATGTAATCCCACATGAATTTCATGAATCACATTCCCACAGTGATTCCTACAAGAAGCCATTACCTCCTGACAGATCTGCGGGTAACCATTTTTCGCTTTGTTTCTCTGCTCAATTTAAAGCCATCCTCCTGTCTTTTCTGTGTCTCCAACCGAAATTGGTGTAGATGAGGCTGGCTGACTTGATTTTGAAATGGCAGAGAAGGGAAGAAGCAGGAAAGGGAGGGGATTCTGAATAAAAGAAAAGGCTTATCGGGAAAGCTGATCAGCAAGGAAGAGTTTTAGCGCTCAACTGACAGCATTATCTCTTGTCATTGGCTTTACATCTGTCAGGGTGTGAGGTGGCACTTTGCAAACAAATGTGCTGCGGAGATAGAAGCAGTACAGATGTGTTACTATTTAAATTGCATGACGGTATACATTTTTAATGTGTGAGTCTTTTAAAGGACATTGACATCCTGACTCACCATTAAAGAAAGATGATTTCTGTCTTCTCAAGTCCTTCATACCAATTTGCCACGTGTCAGTCCCTGCTCTTGTCAACCTCTCGCATTTCACTCTTCATTTAACAATTAGCTTTGTAGCCATCCTACGACACAATGTCAATAGGTCTTTCTGGAGATGCTAACAAATCGTGCCTCCGCTCTACACGCCCAGCGAAAATGGGAGAAACATCCTGTCATCCTCCTCTCTCCCCCTTTTAACCATCGCTGTTGAATTCCCAGCGTGCCCCTACTCTCCGCCCTGTCAAAAAGCGTCATCATCAGCAAGTTTTCCTCAGAACTGTGTGAAAGCTCCAGTCAGTTTCTTAACACTGTGCCATCTGAATGGCTCCACAGTGAGTGTTGCCCCGTACAGGTTTCTCATGTGTGTGGCCTCTAAACCCTCCCAGCACCTGAGAGCCACCTTGTCACTTTGATTGCATTTGCCGTTCTCCTCGCCAAAAACAAATGTGATCCACCATCTCACCGTCATGAAGTCCTAAAAAGATTTTGTGTCATTGCAAGGGATTTTCAGTCCATCTCATTCATGTGAGATTTTAATGTATGCAGCTGAAATAGATCCTAAATGTTTTTGCTTCGTCTCATCCGTCTTCCTCTCTGTAGTCAGACAGTCTGGCTGCTTTGATTTTCTCTGTTCACCAGGTAACCTGTATGAAAGAATTTGAAAATAAAGATTCAATTCATCCTGCTTCTCTTTGATCTGGTGAGGCAATGAATAACAACACATCCACAAAATCTCTGAAACACTCATTAATGCCTCAGACATGCATTTTATATTTACTGAATTGGCGTTTATGACTTTGTGTGACATTAGATGCATAAACATAATTACATTTTGTACACTTTTTATGTTTTAGTATTGTAATATCTGCCCTTTTAGCATCGTTCCAAGGCATGTGTTAAATTATGTTAAATTAGATGTCTTTATCTCTCACTGGCCACCTGCTATTCTTTCAGGTATGTGCGCTGTGTTGTTAAGCAGCACACAATGAATGCACTATAGATGCTCAGCTCTAAAGATGTTTCGGGCTACCTCATTGAAGGATTCAGCCTGCTCTCTTTGAAGTGTGAGCCTGCTCTTTGTTAAACCTTTGAGTTGGAGATACAAGAGAAAAAAGATTTTCCTTCTCTCTCTGTGTCTTGCTACTTTAATTATCAACAGGGAAACATGGTTTCCTTTAATTTATGTCTAGTAGCTTTGTGTGTGTATGTATGTATGTATGTTGCTGTTGTTATATAAGGTCTTACTAATAAAGCTCAGTGCCATTTAAGCCTTATGATAATGGCCTGTTGTCCATCCAAAGAGACCCTGAGCTGTGCTCTCTTTGGCTTCTTTATTCTAAGAGACGTAATGCTAGGACTATATGGTTAAAGGTCTGGGAGTGGATATATGTGCCTAGCTAATTCCAGTACCTCCAGGTATTATAGAGTGGATTGAATTTATGTTAGAAGTAGAGCATGTACTTTTGTTATATAATTTATACCAGAGCATGTATAAATAGTGCAAGCAGAGCAGATTTTTTAAAAAGTTGGAGCGTCGCCTTACCTCCTTCAAAATCCTGTACAAATTTCACCCCAGCACTGCTCACACCATGAGTTCAAGGCATGCCCGATCCAATAGGGATGTTGATTTGCTTTAGGGTGCAGCTCAGAGTTTAGGCAAAGCATAAAAAGTTGCAGTAACGCACTGATTTATTGATTTTGGTTGGGGACCACTTTTAACACCAGCAAAGCTAAATCAAATCATCCTATTACGAACTCTTGCACTACTCATACAGTGTAAGCCCAGTCTCATTTAGCCAGTCATATGTTAAGTGTTTCCTAAAGACCTGCGTTTTTACTGACTGAAATTGAAACTTAGTTGAGTTTTCTTCAAGTCAAACTCCACTACTGAAGTTTTAATCAACCCTGGTCTCGGGGCGTCGGTGGCTTGGTGGTGGAGCGGGCGCCCCATGTGCAGGGCTGTTGCCGCAGCAGCCCGGGTTCGACTCTGGCTTGTGGCCCTTTGCTGCATGTCACTCCCTCTCTCTCTCTCTCTCTCTCCCTATCAAATAAAGGCTAAAAATGCCCTTAAAAATATCTAAAAAACCCCCAAAAAACCCTGGTCTCACTCTGAAGTTGTCCTAATTCAGTGCTTGGGCACGGCGTCAGACACTGAGGATAAAGGCCGTCCGCTAATGTCGGCATGATACGTGGCCAGTCACCATTGTACTTTAACAGAGTTTGGCGGCGTCAGGGGAAAACACGGCAGGACAAGGACAAAAGGTAAGGTGTCGAACATCTGTGTAGGGTGGATGGGAAGGGTGGTGCATGGATCCAGCAACCACCGACTTTTACAGGGGAGGCTAGTGTTTGCTTCCCATACGGTTGTAAAGCCAGACCCTGTTCTTGTTTCCTAAACATAATCGTGTGTGTGTGTGTGTGTGTGCTGGCTGAACGTAACCACGTGCATTTGTTGTTGAAGGACAAAAGACGTCAATTTGTGTTGTTATACTGATGTAGTGCATTTAATTTGAAAGAGACTGTATGCGAATGATACAATTCCTGTCAAAACAGCAGTGGATTTTGAAAATAAGACATGGAACCAATCTGGTCTCACTCCGTCGGCATTATACACTGTTGGTCACAGTTGTAGTTTAATGGTGCTCCAAGTAGGGTGGGTGGGAGTGGTGGTGGATGGGTCCAACAAAGACCGACTTTCACGTGTGACAGTGCTGTTCACATCCCATAAGATTCTTTTTTCCTACACCTAACGACTTCCTTTTGTTGCCGAAACAAAACATGGTTGGCTTTAGGCAACAAAAGGAAGTTGCCTAAAGCCAACCATGTGTGTTTGTTGTTGAAGGAAAAAAAAACATCAATCTGCGGTGTTGTACCGACGTAGTGCGTTTATTTTGAAAGAGACTGTATGTAAATGTTACATTTCCTGTGAAAATGGAAGTGTATCTTGAAAGAGGAGAATTTGTGTCCCAGAACATCAACAACCACACGCCCAGGGTACCTTGCACGTCATATAGAAAGTCCATGACCAAACGTCAATATGTGACCACCAACTTTCACCCGAGAGGCCAGTGTTTGCTTCCTGTAAGATTGTAAATCCAAACCCTGTTTTTTTTTTCCTACACCTAACCATGTACTTTTAATGCCTAAACCTGACCATGTGCGTGTTGGCTAAATGTAACCACATCTGTCTGTTGATGAAGCGAAAATGTCAATTTGTGGTATTGCACTGATGCAATGGGATTATTTTGAGAGAAACTGTATGCGGAAGTGTACTCTGAAAAAAATCAGTGCATAAAACAGTCAAAACCTGACAAGGCGTCCCAGAATGTCAACTCTTTACACACCCAGGGTACCTTGCACATCGAATCTGGACGTGGAAAATCCATGACCAAACGCGAGAATGTGTTTTAATGGTGGAAATGCATGTGTTTGGAAAATACAGAACATACCACCGAATAAATGTAACTTGGACTATACTGCATGAGTTGTGCACGAATTTGCAAACACGTTTTGATTTAGTTTTGCTGTTGTTACATGTTGTCCCAAGTCAATCAATAAATCAATATGTTTACCGCTTTTGTGAAGGCATGCAAGAAGTTTTCTTCATGAATTCAAGCTCACACGACATGACTAATAGATTTGAAAATGGTCATTATGTGGGGGAAGTATCCCTTTAACATCAACCCAATTACTGTAATTATCAAATGTAGTTTTGTAGACTATTAGACAATCAGGCAGAAAGTCAGTATCCAGTACCCTCAGTACCCTCGCCGCCTCTTTAAGATGAATGAAAGGACAGGGGTTGGGGCTTATTAGACAGAAGAAAATTACCTCACTATTCTCTGCTGCTCTTTGATCCCTCGCCTTCTGTCTCATAGTTTTTCTCACAGTCTTTTTATTCATCTCCTCATTTCTTACAGGTGTTCACAAAGCTTAGTTATATGAATCAGTCTGAAAATGGAACAGTAGAAACAGCAAATATATTTGTGCTAAATATTTTGGCACAGCCTCCCTGTAGAGAGCTACACATATTCACTCCAGGGAGATGTCCAATACCGACCACAGCCAACAACAAATCTCTACCCGCAATTAAACGTTGTGGTCAAGGGTTTGTCAATGCTACAGGAAGAAAGAGTAATTACTTTCCCCCCAAACAGATCATTCAGTCTGGTGATGCCAACCAGTGACAACTTCATAAGCACTGCTCTGCATTTCAAAGCTCAAGGCAACCTCTGTTCCCTTTATGACATACTTTAGAGACACAGCTCTGGTGTAAACCCCGTGTCTGCGTGCCAGTGTCTTTCCCTTTCTTGTGTCCCGATACAGACGGAACCGCAGCTAATGAAGCAGCAGCAGGAAATACCAAGGCGGTGCCCTGACAGCCAGAAGGCAGAGGAGCAAAACTGTGCGCGGTCATAACTGACGCTGAATGGATCCGACAGAAGAAATAACTGGACCAGGTAAAGAAACAGAACGAGAGAGGTACAGAGACAGAGACTGGGAAATAAAGAGAGGACTGTCTGTTGGGGGTGGAGGGGGTTGTTAAAGGGGTCTTTCCTTGCTCCAGTGAGCTAACTGGCTGCACTGACTGCTACAGGGATGAAAGAGACCAAAGTCTGGGTCCGCTTTAAGCTCATTAAACACAGAGCCAGCTTCTACCACTGAATCCGAAAGACCTCTACGACCTTGCTAACCCCACACCAAGTAAAATGCAGCAGTCTGGATACAGCTCTCAAGTTCCTCTGTTGTGACACACTGGGAGAAGCATCTATAACGCAAAATGATGGTGTCAACAGGTGACTAAACGTGCCCTCACCGAGACATGATAGACCGCAAGAGACAGAAGAATCCTTAATTTTATATGTGTTATATGTCAGTGTAACAGACTTCCTTCAGGGATTGTGTCCGTGTTGATGTGCAGCCACATTTTGGCTGCCATTTGTCTCTGAAAGAGTGAAATTGTGTCCTCTTTGACATTAGTGCTGCACAAAAATGTTTCCATCAGCTACCACTTCCACCGTGCAATCTTTTTTTATACAGAGCAAAAAATAATTGCATTGATGAGGCTATTCATTTTTTACCTCCTAAGGGGTGAATTACTGTAATGACTCTTCACTGACAATAGCAGCGGAAACCACACATTGAACCTGAATGGCTGACATCAAGATTATGGATTGCTTTCTTGGAGAGATCTTAAGCTACGATGTCAGTGACTTTTTTTTAAAAACTATTTGAACCTGATTGACGCAATAAGAGATAATTAGGTTGAAAGAGTTGCAATTGTTTTTCTCAGAGGCACAACTCAGTCAAATTAGAACACACTGACATCATGCTCTTTTCAGTGACTGCTGCGTCTTCATGCACAGATACACCTCATCTGTGCATGTGTGGAAAAAATATGCTCTTGTTTTTCTAAATGTATGAGAAAAGAAAACCCCATTAATACAGAAAAACAAGAATTTATGAGATTCTTGTTGTTTGTTTATTGTTATCTTGTGATTTCAGGTTATAACTCAAGTGAATTCATTGAACTTCCTGAACTTGGAGTTACCCCTTAAAGGCCATATGTGTGGGACTGTCTTTTAGAAGTAGTAAAAAGAAATCAATAAAAATTGTAGCAATTCTCCACAGAAATCCCTCATTTTTAACTGGTCAGATCAGTGCTCAAAATGTGAGAGCAGGCATTCATACGTTCAGAAAGCTGGATTAAAAAGAAATATTAACTATTAAGACTTAATTGTAAACTCTTTTCAAAAAAAACAATAGCTAATCTCAACAAAATAATACACTTTGTCTGCAATAGGGAAAAATGCCACGTCCTTGGTCAGGCAGTGTTATATTTGATATCTAGATGTGCAATCTGCTTCCAACATTTCTGCTTTGCTGTGTTTACTGAAGAGAGACACTGCAGGGACAAATATGATCAAAATCATGTGGGGACGAAGGTAGCTGAAGGCTGTGTTTTTGGTTTTTGGGGATGAAGGTGACTTTTTTTATATGTTTGAAAAATGTGTCGTTATTGGATCCTGCGGCATGTTATGTCAATGTGCCACCAGTGATCCTGGATTTGAATGCCTGTACTGTAGATGGCATCTAGTTTTCTATAGTGAGTGCTATATTTAGTGTTGATATTACAGATGGTTTGAGGGACATCAGCATGTTGAAGGTGAAGGGTTTCAAATATAGCGACATCTAGAAGTGAGGTTGCAGATTGCAACCAACTGAAACTTCTGTGTGCAAAGGGTGTAGGAGAGCTACAGTGGCCGACTGGAAAACGCAAATGGCCCTATCTGGAGCGCGTGTTTCGTTTGTCCCTTTTTGGGCTACTGTAGAGGAACATGGTGGACTCCGTGGAAGTGGACCTCCGTATGTAGTTATGAAGGACTCGTTCTAAAGTAACGAAAACACAATATTATTATTCCATTTCTACCAATATAGCCTCCATAATCCCATAAACCCACTGGACCTTTAACAGTTAATGTTTTGGTATGTAGTTAAGTTTATGTATTAGGTTAGACAGACAGTACTACTGGTATTGTTCTGCAGCATCCAACAGGTGGGGGCCCCACAATCCACAGGAGGAAGAAGTAAGACACTTGGCCGCACTCTGTTGTGCTTGGCTGATGTAAGTCTCTAGTACACCTGCTCTATCGGTCACACAGTGTGGGGGAAGTGCTGATCATCCCTCGATCATCTGGGTAATTTTTACACGGCAGTTGAACCATTTTGGCTTCATGTGCCACTGAGCAACTCTCATAAGAATGAACGGGCCCAGGTTCAAAGTTGTATCCAGTTCTCCCCATACATCCATGTCTCTCCCTCACCTGATGATAAAGCTGTCAAGGAGCACAGTGGTCTCTCTCATCTGATGCTAACTCTACTGGGGTGTCTCCCTCACCGTAAATGTTTTCTTTCTGATGATCATGGTCTTTACAATCAGGTGGGCCAATTTTATCCTCATCGACCTTGTCGTTGCTCTCATTTAGATACACATTAGTGTCCACAATAAAGGAAATGAAGTGTTGCTCAAGTTCAGTGCACACTTCATTCATAAAGCACTACTCTATATTACCAACGCCCAATCTTAGTGTTACCCGCAAGAAGGCAGCCTCCAGCATACCGCGCCCTGCCTGTGCATATATAGAGAAATCATTCTAAGCCTGTGAGAAAGCTTCCATTTGTATGTGAATTACATTACACTTTAGTAAATATATATTTATGAAAGCAATAGTTGATATTTGCTAATAAACAACCACGTAAATTACACATTGTAACTTTAAAGACCCTGATATGTTACTGGTAGTCAACGCTGGCGTTTATGATGACAGATCTAACAAGTGTTGCGAGATATAGGGAACACGCCATCTTCCGTTGGGGTGATTTCTCTTGCGTCCTTTTGCCATTGTCAGGATACTCACAATTTGTTCACAACTCAAGTTTCACACTATCAAGTGATCAAACAAGTCATCAAAAGAAAAAAAAACACTGCTTCATTACCTAGCCACTAGCAGTGTAGGCTATCATCAGCAACCTGTGCTCCTATCCTGCCAGTCTGAGCTGATATTAGAGGAACGGTAACAAGTGCAGCAACTTCACTGCCAGACTTAAGTTGCATTTCATGTATTGTATTCCATTAAAGCTATGGTCTACATTTAGAAAGACTGATCATTATTATTACTGTAACATCATTTAGATGGTGGTTATGGCCCAATAGTGCTAGCTACACAATGTGAAGAGCAAATGGAACCAAAAAAATCCATTCTCTCTGGTGGCTGCAGGCCTGCAAAGAAATTGACCAATCACAGCCATCCGGTCCCCATGGGAGTTACTCCTTGCTCAAATTTGCACTCTCTGTCTCTTACCCTCCGTCTAATCCCCTCGCTCCATTTTGACACTCCTCTGCTCCTCGTCCCGCCTTGTCCCAATGCCCCTCCGCATTTTGCGGTTTGTAAGACTCTGAGTGATTCAGCTGCACGAGTTTCAATATGGAAAATAAAGAGAATGACAGCAGCAAGCGGCCTCTGCTTGCCCCACCGGCAAAGGCCGAAAGGAATCGTAAGTCTGCCTCTGAAAAGGCAGAAACGAAGAGGAAATGCGACAAATTGAGTGCTCAAAGCAGAGTAAACATCAGGTTTGACCGATGGAGGAAGGTCCGGCAAGATCAGGGCCTGAAAAGTGATGCTGATACAGTGGCGTTTTTGTTGAACAGGTAATATTTCATTTTTATTGTGGATGTTGTGACATAGATAACTGTATGCCAATACTGGCTTATGACTGTGAAAGCTGCCGTTAGTTTTTTGTGTGGTTAGACGGGAGGGGGTATGTCGTTAGGAGGCTCCGAGGGGAGGGGGACACGAGCTTGGAGGGGAGGGACCATGGAGCACAGAGGGAGGGGTGTGTGTGTGAGGGGGAATGCTTTTTTCAAATCTTTCTCATCGTCTTTCTAAATGTAGACCATAGCTTTAAAGGGGGGTATGTCATATGGAAACACGTCAAAATGCCAGACTGCAATGCACAAAACAGCAATAACAGTGCAACGTTAGCTAGCTAGCTAGTTAGCTATGGTGACATCGGCATACAAGCAATTTTTTTGTTATTCTTGCTATAAAGAAAAGGACCGTAATACATTGAAACAACATTAAACAAAGACAATACTGTGGGGTTATAGTATTTTGTTTAATCTGTATTGACAAAGAAAATACATTTGTGGATTTCTTCTGTTGCTTGCACAGCCATCTTGCCACCAGCTTCTCACAACACTTGGTTTGGAGTGTGTCTCTAGGAAACCTTCATTGGGAGGGCCATGAAGCCCTAATACTTAGCTCTACCCCTCCCTCCCAGCAACAATCGGGACACCCTATTCCTAGATGTGAATGTGCAAAACTTTCAGGTAAGGGCAAAGCAGGGGTTCAGGGTGTACTGGGATTGGACCAAAGTGTGCCTTATGTGAGCATGGCTTAAATGATTTCTTAAAGTGGGCTACCTGTGACTGCTGCAAGCTCAGAAAGACCCCTCTCAAAACTGAAACTAATTTTAACATATTTCAGAAGCACCATTGCACAGTAGAGACTGTTTGGGCTGGCCATTCTGAGTATTCAAAATAAACACAGTCTTAGTTTGGACTCAAAGAATGTGGTATGGGATTTTGCTCTCTAATATAGCAGAAGATATATAATCGTCTTCAAGCCCAGAAGAAAACAGATACTGTAGTTCTATTGCTCATACGAATGTGTGTTCACAGTTGATGTAGCCTAATCTTTGTTGCTCAGTTTGAGAAATTGATTTAAATAAAGAATTCTCTCTCTTCACAGAGCAGCTGTGTAACAACACAGGCTGGCTTTGTACAATAACTTTGATAATTAAAGACCACTTTAATACGTTCACTTTTATTGTTACATTAACAGTATCGGTAGATATATACACACATTGTCTGTGAGTTCCACTCCTCATACAAATGACAAAGACAAAATGGGATAATGGGAGTGGGAGTGCAGTAAGAATGATTTAGAGGACGGCAGAGATACTGAGGTAGAGGCAGGCAGAGACAGACTGAAGACAAAAACCAGTTTTGTATTCATCACAGAGAAAACATGAAAGTAAGACTGAGTTGTCAATGAGACGACATGATAGAGAGACAGAGAGCCCAAACCCGTGGTGGATTCATTTAAATCAAAACTCTATCGTCCCTCCTACTTCTGAGTTATTTCTGTAGCAGGAATATTGCTATATAACCTTTCAGACTGCAGTCAGCCCCCAGCCGCTTCGATAAATAATCAATGAGCCTGAATTATGCACTAATAAAAAGGCTTCTCATTTTGGATTATTTTATTATTAAAGTTCAGATATTTCAAAGTTTTCCTGGGCGCTCGTGGGAGATGTTATGGCCACACTTGGCACATGCAGATTTAGCATAAAGCACTGGGTTTATGCTTTGGTATATGGCTTTAATTCATTTATTAATTCAAATGATAATGAGGAGTTTAAAATTACATAAGACTAAAAGCGTCCTGGTAATTCTTGATCAGCTTTCCTGTTTAAACAGGAATGGGTTAAGCAAGCAGACAAGTGCCTCAGGGCCCTCAGTGTCCCGAGGGCCCCAAAGGACCCAGGTAGCTGGCAGAGGCGGCAGTGTGGCAATTAGTTTTGGTAAATTAACTGTTACATTTTTTGTTGTTATGCACCACTAAAGCAATTAAAGATAAATGGTAAGGCCCCTAATTTTAACACCTTTAATATTTCAGCTAATAAAGTGCTTAAATGGTTTATATCCTTAAAGCTGCATGTGATATCTTTTCAAAATGCACCTTTATTGTTTTTGTTCATTCTCATTACTCCCATAAACCTCATTTCCAGTCCCAGCCGGCAGCTGATATGAGCAAAAAAGCTCTAATAAACCCACTGTGCGTTAATTGCTCAGCACCAAACAACACAGACAGAGGTAAAGTACTCCCAGTAGGAGCTGGTGGCGACCACGAGTACTACAGACAGGGCCAGAATCACTTGCTATGGGGCTGCAGGGCTTTTATTGGCCACTAGGGGGCATGCACTAAGCTATTAACAAAATGCTGACATACTACTAGCTGATACAGTTGATATACAGTAGGTTGTTTACACATAAAGCAGATACTGAGCCATATTAGTATTTATCTTGAGCTGTGACTGTGCAAAAAGCTAGTCACTCTCCTTTTAGGTCTGTTTTGGTATCTGAATGTGGAGCCATTATTTGGGGTGTTTATGTGCTTGGTGTTGGCAGATTCCTCATTGTGATTGGCTTTCAGTGAAACCTACAGTATTTGGAGCAGCATGTACTGTATACACATCTGATGCTGGATGCATTTTAATCAAATTTGGTGGCATTCATGAGGCCGTGGTGTTAAAGATATATTTTCAGATGTACTGGAAGTCAATATCGGTCATGTTTCTGTTCAGTTTTTACATGATTTGTCTCTTTGAATAAATGTTTTGAAAGCATTTTTGTATTATGTTTATTCTCAGTACTCATCACAAGATATGATAAGATAAGATAAGATAAGATAAGATAATCTGGGGAAATTTGCAACATTACAGCAGCACAGGCATTGTGCAAACAGGAATATATAGGATACGTAAAATAAGTAAACTGTACAAAAACAAAGAGCAGTATAATAAGGAAACATTAAAAAGAAGAATATAATGAATAAATTATATTATTGACTGAATTTTAATTTTGTCTGTGCAGTATCGATACTCCCGTCAAAGTTAAGTTGATGCAATTAAAAAATACTTTTTTCTGCATTTCATTTTCTGCACATAAATTCTATATTTAAAACCTAACGATAAAATAAACTTAATTCAAAACAAAAAATAATGAAAATTGTGTTGCCTTAAACAAAAAAAAAGAAAGAATGGGTTTACTTGATATAATTACGTTGAAGTGACTCACTGATTTATCCAGTTCTTACATTTAGTGAATACATTCAAATACATAAATATGAATTCATTTTAATTAAAAAATATATGTTGATTTTAATCAATAAAATTTGCGCCAACTCTTGCCACAATTTTTTGTTTACATTTTTAGGGATGTATTAGCTTTTACAGTGAATTCCAGAGGAAAGTATCTCACAGTTTAGCTGCTAAATGCTTCACCATGTTCCCCAGCTAGTTGGTGGCATTTCTGTTTTGTGTTGACCAGGTAATGGGATTTTGGAGAGTTATTATTCCCTGTTCTTTTTAAACATGACTCAGGGCCTTTTGTTTCAATCCGTAGTAATTTAGAGTCTTTTCCTGAGGTTTTCAAATTTGTCTGTGATGTCTTCTGTAAATCTTTGAAGCAGCTGTTCCATCGTGTGCTCTTCTGAGTTTTGTTTGTTGGGTTGTTTGGTTGTTTGAGCTGTGTCTTTTCCACTGTATTTGATGGGCTGTGTGAGGGTTCCAGAGCGCAGCTTCATAACCTTCTGCAGCCGGTCATTTAATATCGCTGGTGTAAGTTTTTCCTCATCTTTAGGGTTTTATCTAATCGAGGGTAATAGGGAGCGTTTGTCTCATATTGTCATCGGCCGCACGCTTCCGGCTGAAGTCAAAAGAACAACTGAACTGAAACACCAAAGTCGCTGGCTGAAAAATCGAAATAATGAACTAAAATACTACAAAGCTCCACAGAGCTGAAGGGGACTGCAGATTCTCGTAATAAGTCTCTATGAGCAATGCCTTTCAAATCCAAACAATCATTTGATCCATTAATATGAATATATTACAACTGTCAAGTGATTAAAAAAGGTAATCTAATGAATTAAATTATGTAATTAAATCAACATCAGTTTTTGCTGTGAAAGTATTTAAAATATTTCAGTTTAAATGAATTTTGGCTGATGTGTCATATTAAAGCTGCTTGATTTTGGACACAGTTGTCCCCCTGTCCTCTACCACCGAAACTGGTCTGCAGTCCATTGCAATCTATTTTGCAAGGGAGTTAGGGCCTGTCCCAGTACCCACACTTCCCCTAGGAATACCCACTTTCACTTGGTTGTGCGCGTTCACGTTTAGGCTAGTGGTGTCCCAAAACAGAATTGAGGTAGTGGAAGTGGTTTCAACACTTAAAACCCGCCCTAGATTCCAAGCAAACCCCGACCCACACTTTCAACGAAGTGGAAGATGAAATTTCCCAGAACGCCTTGGGAAGTCAGCAACTTCGGCAAGTTTTGGAAAACAATTTGTTACTGTACGATCAGAATGCAGGCTATACAAACAACAGATGGTTGGACTAGCGTAAACTCATCAGCAACTTGATTGAACACAGCGTCAAAATATTTCAACAAATCGACTTACCCGAACAAAATCGATCAGGACTAGAAGACGTCGTAGGCGCCTCCTGTTTTCAGCATTTCTTCTCCGTTGATTCATCGGACGGAGAAGAATAAACATAGCACACGCCACAACAAAAGCGCTGGAGCCGGCATTTTCAAACCTGAATGACTACCGGTATCTTGCGTTGCTACTACGCGTGACTTGTTCGATATTTTCTCATCTTCACACTAAGGAGATGTTTCTTTTACCTGCTTGACAGTTTTGACTGTGACTCCAGTCTTCTTCAGAAGTGTCTTCAGACGTGTTGCTGATGTGTCATTTATCAGCTGGCCGGCCCAACATTGGTCACATTTAATTAGATGATCTGACCCTGTATTTAATACTAATTTTCAGAGCACTCACGTTAAAATTCTACAAGACCAGACTGTTTTGATTTCTAAGGGCTGCTTTTCTTTGATGCCTTGATAGCACATCATGCATACTGTTTAATTATTACGGCCAATTTCCACCAGATGCGTGTTGGTTGCGTCTCTGCTCTGGCACGGCAGCGGAGCCGATAAGATTCCATTCTAGTCAATGTGTGTGTTTCCACCGGCTGCGGCTGTGCTGCGTTCCGGCTCCATCTCAGCTCCGGCACTCCGGAGCCCTCCACAACAGATACGCAGGACTTCTATTTTTGCCGGACGCCAGAGCACAACGCAGCAATTCAGCACAGAGCAGATCGTGCGGGGCAGGAAGTCGTGCACAGAAACACAATAAAACATCCGGTTAATTTTCAAAATAAAATACACAGTGTTCACAGCAGATCATATTTCCCTGCACTACACATTAAAAACTACATAATGGGCAGAGGCAGGCCTGAAGTCAACAGGTCAGAGGTTTTCAGACGTCATTTCACCCCGTGAACACCATGGACGAGGAGATGTTACTCATGGCAGTGCACCGAGATGTCTTCCGGCGGAGCTGCACCGCACCGCACAGCAAACGCAGCCGGTGGGTATTGACGGACGGCGGAGCATGCAGCAGATAACCAGCGCTGCTGTTCCGCAACGGACACGTATCCAGTGGAAATCCGGAGTTACTGTATGTAAATGTATACATGTGGTAATTTGCACTTACAGCTATTGGCTGAGGCATGCCTCTATATATACCTATATCTGTAGAAAAGTTGACAATTTTAATTAGCAAGAGATTAAGGTGTGAAGTTGTTTGAAAACAAACAGAACTCAATGATATGTGTTCATATTTTGATTCTATCCTGAACAGATGTATTAATCTCAGCTGCCAGAAGCATTTTCTCATTAATTAAAAACTGCTCCTTAAACACGGTGGCACATTTGGCTGTCATCTGAAGTGGACTTGTAGGAATTTCATAATGACATGAGATGAATGGAGGAAGTTCCCAATCCCTGCAGCTCCGTCTGCAGCCTCCGTCTTTGCACATTCCATCCCAAAGAGATTGTGTAATCAGGAAACAGCTTTCTGTGTCTAAGGAGATGCATGTCTGTGCATTTTCTCCCCCGAGCTGACCCACCCACTCTTCACATTTCTCCCGGCTCTCATCAGTGCTAAAGGTGGAGCCAAGAGAACCATACAGAACACACCATATGCTGCTCCCAGTAATCAGCTCATTAGGTGCCAGCCTACTTAGTCTCTGCCTGAAATGTGAAATATCATAGACAGACAGATGCATCCTGCACACTTACACAAGTGCAAACAAACAAGTGCGGACATAAACACAGTCACACTTTCAGACACAGAATCTGCTGTACACATGCTGTATGCGGTTTTCACATACGTAGACACTTGTGGTGCACTGCTGCATGCATTAAGCATCGTCTGGTTTCATGGTCCATAATTACCATATCACCTTGTCAGTCATTGTGATTCACACCACTTCAACCCCTCAGAGTGACGTGCAACTTTATGTTCGACCCTGGTCTCTCTCTATTGCTTTGTACCATTGTGCCCATTATACACACGTCTAATTTTTCAAAGAGCTCTGGAGTGATGTATCGTGATGGCTCTTTGGGTGTCTGTATGTGCGTGAGATGATGAGAGAACAATGAAGGAATAGTTGTACATTTTTTTGGAAATACTTTAATCATATTCCTTCCTCTCTGAGAGTGAGATGAAAAGATCTAAATCGATCTCTTGACTGTGTGATTTACTTTTTTGGGGGGGAGGGCAGCTGAGGCAAATGATATGAAGTCTAAGAAGGTAGCAAAGGTTAAGAACACTGGGAGCAAAGTTTGCATTTATTTGGAGTCTAGTTCCTGGTCACCTGAGGCCTGCACTATGAAGCCAGTCCAACTTACCCAGGATATCTTTTCGTTATCTGGTTTGACTGACCCTAGTATTGACCATCTGGGTAAGGGAATACTAGAAAGCTGGTTATCAACTAGTTCAGTCCACTCTGGGTGTCCTTATCCACTGGGAATGGGAATCAATTAACAGTGTGTGGATTATTTTACTAATAAAATATTATCTATTTTATCCTAGTTCTCATCACGCAGGTGTCTCGTGTTATTTTGAGCTAACCTTTAACAACATTTTTTTGCTTGAGACTGCAGACTTTTGTCCATGGATACTTTTACTTTAGTGATCTGATTGGTCAGAGGTTGGGGTGTTGACATAACTTGCTCCAGAGCAGGTTAGCTGTTCAGCAGAAGTTACCACAGGGTTTTAAGGAGAGTCAGCTTTGTGGGAAGTTTTGTTTTGCCGTACTAAGTTTTGCAGTACTAAAAGTTTACTTCAAATCTTGAACGCATGGCACAGGCCTCTGGTGAATGTGTGTCCACTATTCACTCTCCTTTTTTTGTCTTAGTTTTAGCTGCTAGATGTTCCATCAGAGCACACAGAAAGCTAGCTTGCTAATAAATACCATGAAATGGGATGTTTTTGGTGTTTTCCATTTTCTTATGTCCTATGTTTGTTTGCTGACTGACTGCCAGCCCAGGCAGCATCTCTCATATGGGGCAGTTTGTATTTTTCATGGCCAATGACATACAATATTGGCTGGTTAAATATGGCAACAATCAAGGTCTCCGTGACACATAGCCCACTGCTTTGCTGTTGGTTGAGGTTGTGACTCCAGTGGTCAAAGTTGACCAAAGATGAACTCCATACAATGCAAACATGCAAATTTGTGAATTTGCGAATTTGCTCTGCAACTGGAAGTAAATGTTTTCTTAGCCCCTCTGCTCACAAATCAATCAGGAAACACTCGTTTTTAATAGTAAAAAGAATATTTATTAGCATGTGAATATAAGAATGAAACATGTGAAAAGTCTTTGGCGAATAGACCCCATAGAGATGCTATGATTTAAAGAGGGTGATGAATCCGTAGTCGAGTAGGGAACCCCCCTGGGGTCTAGACACTGGTGGTGGTAGAGGTGGTGAAGACGAGATAAGAAAAAGATATGGAGAAGATGGAGTGCTGATGATCTGGATGAACAGAGGAATGAGCCTTTGTTGAGCTCGTCCTGGACTCTGGATACGATGGCTGGATGTGAACGGGGTGGAGGAGGGTGCGAAAGGTCTGCCTAAAATGACAGCTGACAGCAGCAGAGGAGAGAGCAGATTTAAAATGTTGCAGTAGCATCCTGATTGGCTGATACAGATTGTGGCAAAGTTTAATTGGATAACTAGAAGAGTGAACACCCATAGTCAGCTGATTAGAGGAAGCAGTGGGAGTGAGAGGGGGAGGTTTGTGAATGGATGAGCAGAAAGAAAGTCTTCCTGATTGAACTTAGACTGAGCTTCATTAAATGGAAGTTAACAGGAGGTGAATATTCCCCAGTGTTAATTTTCTCCTGTGTGACTGTCCCCTGATGTTATCCATTGGCTACCAATATTTTGGGCAGGTCCAGTGTAGCAAGCAGATATCCAGGCCATGACTTCCTATTCCATGCACCGGTCATTTTAGGTAATCTCTATAAACAGATACCTGCATGTGGATAGGGGGTAACAGACAGTCTAGCACTGTCTGTTACTGTCTGTCAGTCTAGCAGGACCATGGCATGGGGCAGCATCTATAAAAAGGGAAAGGAAGCTCACCTGGGCCTTTCCTCTTGCCACACTGAGAGAGAGCAGCTGAGGCCGGCCTCAGTTTCATCTTTGATGTCATAGGCTCCCTTTTTGCAAAAATGTGTCTAAAAGCATGATTGTAAGAGGAGCATTGTAGATTCTGCATGCTTAGTGAGGGACTAAGCCTTGGAGTGAGTGCTAAAGCACATCAGCGAGTAAACAAGGTTTGCCCAAGCAAAATAGAAATGATTTTCAAATATGTTTCCAGTCCCTGTTAATATAATGTTAATACAATCCTTTATAAATACAGATTCCAGTCACCTGCATGTCTCCAACTGGGTGAGGAGACTGTGTTAAAGTCAGGCAAGGTGTATTATTTGCTTGATGACTTTTTATATTTATCTTTTGTAAAATGTTTCTTGTAAAGTTCTCTTTTGTTTCTGAATGTGCTTTTGTTTCCTTTAGTTTTCAAACAAAGGAACTTTAGAGGAGCCCACCACTGTTTTCCCCAGACTTATTAGATTTTAGCATGCTTTAACTAATTAACTGAATGGACCATTTTCTGTTCTACTCGTCTTGTGGGGTTTTCCCTGCTGTGTTAAAGGGGCGACTGAGAGCAGAGCAGCCATTTTGCATGTGTTTTGCTTTGCGATTTGAGTCACCTTAGTTTGCTGCGAGTAGGTAAACTGAGTGTTGTAGAAACATTACGGTTTGGTTCGTGTGCAGTGGTGGTTTGTTCATACTTTGCATACATATTTTGTGACAATGCCTTTTTCCCCACACATAGCTTTAACTAACCTCCATGATATCATAGTCTAGCCCCACATGATTCATTCATTCATTCATTCATTCATTCATTCATTCATTCATCTTCTAACCGCTTCATCCTCTTGAGGGTCACGGGGGGGCTGGAGCCTATCCCAGCTGACATCGGGCGAGAGGCAGGGTACACCCTGGACAGGTCGCCAGACTATTGCAGGTCTGACACATAGAGACAAACAACCATTCACGCTCACATTCACACCTATGGACAATTGGAGTATGGAGTTATCAATTAACCTAGTCCCCTAGTCTGCATGTCTTTGGACTGTGGGAGGAAGCCGGAGTGCCCGGAGAGAACCCACGCTGACACGGGGAGAACATGCAAACTCCGCACAGAAGGGCTCCCACGCCCGGGATCGAACTGGCAACCCTCTTGCTGTGAGGCGAGAGTGCTAACCACCACACCACCGTGCCGCCCCCCACATGATTCACTGTTCATTAAATGGTGATTCAAATTAAGTATTACAAGACAATTTACTCCATCCTTCCTCCATTATGGCCTGAATTTAGACCTTTTGTTGAAATACCTTTCTGCTATTGAATGGAGACATGTCTCTTTATTTCATTATTGTCACATGCATAATGCAGATAAATTACAAAAAAAGCTAAATCATCATCAGACTACAGCCGATGGTTCCACCTCTCCCCACGGACTGCTTACCTGCCATTCAAATGTAATTGGTCAACACCTCTCCTTCGGACTACAAATGGACTACAAACGGTCAGCAGACCGTCCAATACCTAGGTCTTGTCCCATTGCTTGCAGATTCTGCATGTTTATACAGAATCTGTTGCTAGAAGTTAGCTTGTTGCTAACTTTGACTATGTCTGCTTTCTCTGGAACTGAACAGGAAGTGTGGGCTTACCAGAATGTTTTATTAACTCAAAACAGCTACCTGCTGTGGCTGGTGAAGATTCGTGACAGTAAAGTGACTGAAGCAAAAGAGGTTCTTCATTATAAGTGATGGCTTTCATATAGTCACTGGATCTTTGGTTAGTATAAAAGTAATGATTATTTGCTTTGAGTACCAAGCTGAAGTCTAGGTTAGACTTGCAGCTGTCAAACAAAGCCGTCTTTTAACGTTGGCATGATATGCGCCTGATAACCTAGTGGCCTCAGGGGGGAAGACAATGTGACAGGAATGAAAGGTAAGGTGGTGAAAGTCCTAGGTGGATTGGTCCAACACCGAACTTCATCCGGCAAAATTCATGTCCTGTAAGATTATGAAGCCAAACCCTGTTTCCTTAACCCAAGGAAGGAAAAAAAATGTCAGTTGAAGGTGTTGTCTGATGTAGTGCGTTTATTTTGAAAGAGACTGTATGTAAATGATAAAATTCTTGTTAAAACTGAAGTGTATTTCGAAAGAAGATAAAACATGTAACAGGCAGAACTTGACACAACGTCCCCAATGTCAACAACCAATGCACCCAGGGAACATTGCACATCATGCCTAGACTCAGAAAGTCCATGACCAAACGTCGATATGTGACAAGGCCAGAGTGAGAGTGTTTTGGTATTAAAACCCAGCTCTAATTGTAATCCCTCTTTAAAAATAATATTATCTTGTACCATGAGCTGCATTTTTATACCAGCTCAGTCCTTCCTCAGAGCTTCCTGCCTTCTTGTTGTTTGTAAGAAACTGAACGATGATAGATTCAAACTTTCTCCCTCAGAATAAGACAACTGTGACCTCTTGCTGTGTCGAATCTATATCTTTCATAGAACCAGTTTTCATAAACAAAACAGAATGCCCCTAAAATAGTTTGTTTCCTCCCGGCCTGATGAAAGGATCAGATCAGGGACAGTTCTGAAACACAGTTTCTCATCAGACTCTTGTGTCCATGCTGTGACATGCACAGCAGGCCAGGGCTACATAGTTTTACATGAGCTCACACAAATGGCATTGATACACAGAAGATGAATAGAAATGTACAAACAAACAAACAAACATGAACAAAATAGTTGCAGCTCTGACTTCCAGTCTAAAGTAGTGATTAAACTATGAGCCTGGAGGCGATCAGCATTACAGCACTTACCTAAATGACTCATACAAAAACATATGGGCACAGTGTGTGCTTAACACACACACACACACACACCAAAATCAATTTTGTAAGCTTCTTCATAAGGGACAGAGCTGAGAAAGGTTAAGATATACTTTGTGGACTTGTATGTTAACCTTAAAAAGGTCTCTTATCTGCATCATTCACAAGTTTAGCCCTTTTGTATCTTGGATCTGTCTTTATTTTAGTGAGTTTATTGTATCAAGCCTCTGATGCTGATTTGGTGCATCAAGCACAAGGACAAAGTTGTGACATTACTGCAAGGTCATACACATAATTTGATGTTTCTGAGCTAATGACACCAAGTAAATGTTGGTAATGATGGTTAACAGCTTGATTCTCGGTCCGTGTTTACCTAATGAGCTGTCCATTATCACTGTTTGTTCTCCTCTCAATAAAACTCTAAAATCTCTGGTGCATTTGAATTTAAGTGTGACAGTATACGTCTGTGGTTTGCCTCTCAATTGGTCAGCATATGGCTGCCTTGACACCATCGATGCATCATTTGAAAGAAGCATGAAGCATGTCGCATTGGAAAAGAGAAAAAAAAGCACGAAAGCACAGACAAGTGTTTAAAATGCCTGGGCAGTAATGCAAGCATCTGAAAAGCAATTGATTGGGCCACCACTGCTGTCGGAATCGCAATTTCATCTATTTACCTCTGTTTCAGCACGAGGCACGATGATGAAGAAAGGGAACAATCACAGAGTGGTGAGGTCCCAAACACATTACCCTGCCTCACCTCTCTCATTTTAAACAGTTCCATTTACATCCCTCCCTAACGCCACTAAACTCATGGTTTCTATTTCTTTTTTTCTCAGTTTTGTTTACTGAAAATCACATAAAGAGTTGGTTATCAAGACTAGGCCAAATTCTGATTTTTTTTTTTACAAATTGGCTTAGCTTTACAGTCCTTTTCATAATCAGGCTCTCCATTAGGAAGGGTCAAAGGGTACAGATGATCCCAGCCCAAGGCCCCTTGGGGAACCATTTAAAGGTAAGTGGTTGACCTTTAAAAGGGATGAAGTACAACAATTTACCCACTGACTTGTATCATGGATGATACAAGTTATATGTATTAACATGATAAACTAGTCCATACTCATTGGTAGCTTTGTCACCTTCTACCTATGCCAATCCTCAATGTCTATGTGCAGTTTCACATAGATTGACCACGTCAGTGAGTAGAAAAACGTGGGACTGACAGTTTCTGTGATTATGTACAGCATACTATACCATGACTTAGTCATACCAAAAATTAGAAAAGAAAAAAAAAACAACATTTGGCCACAGGGGGAGCCACAGCGATCGGTCATTCGTCATTATATAGTAAGATTGGTTTTTAGCTTTACAGTCCTTTTCATAATCAGGCTCTTCATCAGGGAGGGTCAAAGGGTACAGATGATCCCAGCCCAAGGCCCAGTGGGGAACCATTTAAAGGTAAGTGGTTGACCTTTAAATGGGATCAAGTACAACAATTTACTCACTGACTTGTATCATGGACGATACAAGTTATATGTATTTACATGATAAATACATTTATTGTTATCATTAAAACACATTTCAACTTGTCATCTGATGCTCCTCAACCCCCCAAACTGGACGACACTACTTTTCATAACTACAGTGGGGGTCAGATGTGCAGAACACACATGTGGTATGGGCAGACTAGCGAATAAAACCCTCTGTAGTGGGCTCAGTTTTAAAGCAAGAGTGAAAATACTGGTATCATATGAAACTAGTGACCTAAGCTTTCCATAGAGTGCTGAAGGGATGCCTTTGTTTTTGGCAGGGTGATCCAAAGGTTAGTATCCCCCTGCTTCTCTTGGTTGTACCATTGGATTTTGGATTATTGCAGAAAATAAGCTCTGTGGCAAACAAAGGTTTATGATACTTACAGGTTTTGTTCAGCAGGATAATCTTCACAAATGAACACCACTTTAATGATTTTTGAAGCCTGAATGCAGTCGCCAGATGTAAAAAGCTAAAAAAAAAAAATGAAAAAGCTTAGGTTATGAACAAAATACACCAAGGTCACATGACTTCAACGTCACCACCACAATGAGGCTGTAAATCTGTGTTTGGTGTGATGACAGTCTGTAGTTTAATTGAGCCACTTGTTAGTAACTTCCTTTTTAAAACATGCAAAAGCTTTGAAATTCACAAGTGGGGTTTTTATTGACATACCATAAAACATCAAATAATGGCCTGAGCTAATATTTGCTGAAATCCGTGAAATCAACAGCCAAGGCTTTTAATTCCTTTCACACAAAAATGTTGCTCAGCAAAGATGAAGAAATAAAATGAAACTGTTCATTCAAACCAGTATGAATATTACTCGTTTGAAAATTAGGCTTCAGATAATATGTCAATTATGAATCATTCACTTGATTTAACCCTGACAGACAGCGCATCAGAGAGAATTACGCCACTCGAGGATTACAACACCTGGCATACTGACACAACACTACTTTATCCTGTTAAAACAATGCTCACAACCTAGAATAACTTTCATGAAAAACCCCTTTGATTCTTTTGATCTGGGGACCCTTATAGACCAAAGGAGTATGAATAACTTATAATCGAGGAATGGACACATAATTTGAGGTAGCCAACTGGTTTTATACATCTGAAGAACTTCTATAAAAAAATGAACTGCTCAGTAACCAGACCGGCGTCTAATGGAGACAGGTGTTCATTTGTCAAAATGTGTTGCCACACTGGGCTCGTAAAAGGGACTATAGGTGTTTAACTGAAGTTTTACGGTATTTCATGTTGTAAAACAAAATGTGAAAATCTCTCAAGCTTATGTTAACAGCAACTCTGTATCAGGCAAAAAAAAAAAAAAAAAAAAAAAAGCTAATGCCATACCACTCTATTGGTAATAACCGTGTAATGCTTGAGAAGGGGCTAATTAAAGCTCCAGAGTTCGGCTAAATTTTAGCGAGGGAAAAAGTGGCATTCCTTTTTTTTTTTTTAATGGTGTATTTGACTATTTCTCCATACTATGGTGGGTGGTGATGGTGCTGGAGTGGGTGCAGGTGAGGGACCCAATTTGGAAAACACTGTCACCCTTTCCATAATTCCTAATGGCTGGCTATAGGTACTAATAACATTGTAGTTAGCAAAGGTACAAAGATCCTCTTTTTAGCAACATTGCTGTAGTTAGGGCCCGTCCCAATACCCCCCTTAGCCCTACCCCTACATTTGCGCATTCCCACGAGGGGTAGTAGTGTCCCAATTCCTTTTTGCGTGTAGAGGTAGGGGGCATAACGAGGGGTAATGGGTATGAAACTAGCCCTTCGGAGCGAGGGATTTCAGATGCTGACTTGCCAAGCGAGGAGTAGACATCGCCATGGCTACTACCAAGCAAGAGATGGGGAAAAAAGTTCATACAGCTAACGTTACCGTTGCCAGGTGGCTTGTTAGCTAGCTAGCTAGCTCGCTATATCTAGTGTCTGTCATCTGTCCTGTTCTGCAAAATTGTCGGACTTTTCACGTTATGATAACACGTCAGCTAGTATAACTATGCTGCCTCGTAATGTTAGCTGGTTAGCTAGCTAGCAGAAGTCCCCTGTCATCTGTTGTTCATCAAACGACGCATAGCAACGAAGCTCGCAGCTTCCTGTTTAAAATAGTTACGTATGTGTGAACGTAACCGACGCGGTGAAAGGGAAAGATTTCTACTCCTACACCTCGTTGCTTCATTTTGAGGGCCAAGGGGTAGTGGGCAAGGGCTAAGGGGTAGTGGATAAGGGGGGTATTGGGATTGGGCCTTATACTTAAAACACACAAACAAACAAAAAGTCTTCAAATAATCTGGCTTTAAATGTTGGCTTGGTAACAGCCTGTCTGATCTGAGCCGCGATTACTTCCTATCTGGGGGCGACTTGTCTCAGCTTGGACTACTGTCTCCTCTGTTGTCCCAACATTTAAAGGTGACTGAATACCAGGCTGCAAAGAAATGTTTCACTGCCTGGCTCAAAGTTCAAAGGTGTACTATCCAGGAGTGCAGATTGTTTGCAAAATGAAAGTAGAAACTTCTACATCACTGCACCACTGCAGGTTGGCCAAAAGAAGATTTTGCTGTTAAGTTGCTTTATAAGCTTGGCAGCCAAATGCTTTTGGATGTGGACCTGAATGTGACAGCTTCACTGTAAACCATCATGGGGTCAGTGCTATTGACACAGCCACCAACGCAGCAAGAGAGGACAGTAGATTTGTAAAGGTTTAACAAGGGCGACGATGGATACTCTAAATATGGTATATTTGTACATTTATTTCAGACTTGAAACATGGACTAGAGTTCATATAACCTCTCAGCATGAGTCCTGCATCTTTTTCAGTACTGCAATGTCCTGAAAAAGAAGAAGAAAAAAAATCAATGTGAAGCCAAGCATTTGTAGCATTTGGATTTGGTCACCTAAGTTCAAAGCTACCTCTCCAAAAAGAATTATAACCCTCACAGAGGCTCAGCAGAATACATAGGAGATATGTGAAAAGGAAAAGGTTACGTGTGTGTCAGTAGCAGCTTTTAACATCTCTCACAACCCCCACAGATCCAGGATTAGCTAGTTTTGAAGATTATCGAGATGTCTGATTTCTAAGACCTAAGAACTGTGTAGAAAGGGCCTTTACCCAAGGTAAGTGCTCCACATACTGCCACACACACACTCCCTATGTATGCTATAGTATACTGTATATATAGACAGCCTTCAAGAGCATGACTCATTCTAGGCCCTGTTGTAGACTCAGGTGGCTGCTCTCAATTCTGCTGCCTTTTTACATACCTTACTTACACGGCAATTATATTTCATAGAGGACTCCACTTTCTTAAGTGAGGGCTCATTGGTCCAGTCAGGTCCAAATCATCCTTTATATGTGAAGGTCCCTCCAGTTCCCTCAAGTTTCCTCTCACTGCAGATCTTGTACTTTTGAAACAATTGGTTTATTAATCAAAAACTTGACCAAAGGAAAATTAATCATCAACAATTCTGATTTAGGTAGAAATTTATGGTGACTACGCCAGTGAGGAGCAATATTAGCATTGATTGTACTGGTTATGAGGGCGGCATGGTGGTGTGGTGGTTAGCACTGTTGCCTCACAGCAAGAGGGTTCCTGGTTTGATCCCAGGTGTGGGTGTGGGTGTGCGGAGTTTGCATGTTCTCCCCGTGTCAGCGTGGGTTTGCTCCGGGTACTCCGGCTTCCTCCCACAGTTGTGTTCCTCCCACACTTGTGTTCCTCCCACACAAGACATGCAGATTGGGGATAGGTGAATTGGTGACTCTAAATTGTCTGTAGGTGTGAATGGTTGTCTGTCTCTATGTGTCAGCCCTGCAACCTGTCCAGGGTGTACCCCGCCTCTCGCCCCACATCAGCTGGGATAGGCTCCAGCCCCCCCACAAATGGATGGATGTACTGGTTATGCTGCCACTGACAATGTGTGTAAGTGCTGCGTTCATGAACCAAATGGTAAAGTTGCAGCTGTAAAACCAAAAACAAAATGAGCTGAGAAAAGTTTAGCTTTTCTCAGCTCATTTTGTTTTTAAACTTTCTGCACAACTGACGGAAACCACAAAGTCAGATGATAATTCTCTGTGTTTGTTACTTTGAGTGACCCCTTTTACATCACACATGAACATATGACCCATTGTTTATATGAAAATATTGATTAGTGCGACTTCAAAGTTACAGAGATCTTAACTGATGATGAAGAGACTTGCTTAATCAGGTGTAGAAATACTTCTACCACTGCCCTTGAGTTGTTCCACAGGTTCTTTCCGAGGCTGCCCACTGCTCCTAAAAGCTTAACGTGGGTCATCGAAGTTCCTCACTGGTATTAACAGAGTATAACTTAGGGTTTTGCTTGACTTTGCAGAGAGGGTGGAAGAGTCTGGCTAAAAGCTGCAACTGCAAAGTGATGTTCATTAACTAGACGTTATGTCGCTCTTTTGTGTCGTCTGTGCTTTTTAACATAAAATGAAAAAGGTCTGGTACGATAGAAGAATAGTTTTCCGTTCAGCAAAGTAAATTCATCCCCATAGTGTCATGTCTGAGGTCACAGCAGATCATAGCCCCTCTCCGCTATCATTTCACATCCCCAGCTTGATGTAGCCCATGCAGCTTTGCCCGGCTTTGCTCGTGGCTTTTGCTTGCCCTGTTGCCAGACTTGCAGCAGATTGCATCAATGCCACCACATCCACTTCTGCCAAAATCATTGTTCTGTTTGTCAGTTGTTATTTTACTCTGCCTGATTTTGTCTGGTAATGCTGTTCTTCAGGGTTGGGTGGACTTCCACACTTCCACATATAGGCCCTCTATCTGCAAGGAAGTTGAAATGAGAGCCGGGCCCATATCCGATTTGCCTCAGTAATTTAATCATGCGAATGTTCAGAGCTGAGATTGGAAAACACGAGCAGCAGCATCCCTGACATAAACCCATGTGAGATTAGGCTGGGAGATTTGTTACCACAATACGTTTGGCGACGTAGAGACAAATGCTGAGATAATACAGCCTATAAGGATCAGAAAACAGAGGGGTGACAGAGAGAGCATGTGATAGAGACAGGCAGAGAGACTTAAGACAGACTGACAGGCTGTGTGGAGGGAAAGCCTTGTATGAGTTCTCTGTGTTGCAGCATGATCCCATCGACAGGTTGCCGTGTGCAGTAGGATTGGTGTGGAGTCTTATTTTGACAACCTCTAAAGAAATAATGAAAACGGAAAGACATCAGAAATGGAGCATGATGCCCTATTGTCCTGTTCTACACACACGTGCTCACTTCCGTACAGACATACAAACCAGTGCTGCCCTTCAGCATGTTTGCTGTTATTGAGACCGTATCACAGAAAGGATGCAAAGGACACAAACTCAATTTCACTTGATCCTCTTTGAGCACAGTGGATTATACTCTAGGTATGAATGAGTAGTAAGAGATGGAAGAGTTCTTTTGTGCAATTTAAGAATGCCTGAAGTAGCAGATCAACACAGTAAACTGTGGTTCAGGTTATCTGACTGATTCAGTATTGCAGTATATTGCTGCAGTGCGCAGTGCTTGGCCTGATTTTCAGTAGTGACTTATTTTCAGTCCAGCGGTAAATTATCTGTCATCCGTCTGAGATGGCGTCGTAAGTCAGAGCTGCTGAGCAGACATCACTGTTGCCACCACAACCCATTATGTTAAACAGCCTCAGCCTCAACAACACAATGTTGTTGGGTGCAGCAGTAGAGGAGGGATACATTGGTGAGGTGAATTCAAGCAGCAACCTCCAGGGCTAAAAAAAAATAAGCCAACATGAAGTGTCAAAAACTGCAGTTCCTCAAATGGCCACTTGGGGCTACTAACACCTATTACAGTGTGCACTTCCGACCTGCCATACATGCCATTCGCTCAGTTAACCCAGTAAATTTCCACTAACCCCGCCTCTCCACCACACCTACCTGCCAGCGTATGACCTGTCCATACATCTCCCACTGCTGCTGGTCCACCACACTCATCTCGTCAAGCTAACGCCCCTCACCTGTGGATTACTACCTCCTGGTGGTATTAACACTCCCGCTTCACAGACTCTCCTTGCCAGATTGTTCTTTGCCATCCCATGCAAGACTTTCCAGCAAGAGTTCCCAGATTGCTTTCTCGTTGCAGACCTCGCCTGCCTCTGACTCTCCTGCTTTACCAGCTCCCAGTAAACCACTCAGCCTTCTGTCCCCAACCAACAGTTCTGCTTCAACATTCATGGTTTCTGTTCGGCTGTTTCCTGTGGCTTTGTGGAGAGACTGTTAGTCAGCTCTATGTTGTGAGGTTACCTGTTCTGTTGCCTGTGATTTCCTGTACTGTGGATTACCTCGCCACATGGCCGCACATTCTGCCTTTGTGTGTGCGCTGTGGCATCTTTTCATTGTCATCACTGGTTCCTTGACTCTTTGCTGGCTTAGGCAAAGCTAAAGTTGGCTCCTCAGAGGTGTGTTGGCTTTCTCTGTGTGTTCACATGGTACCTTACCCTCATTTGACATTGCGTCCTATTGGCTCCCTCACAGTACCGCTTCACACTATTGAACTGTTTGCTGTTTGTGTGCATCCAGCGCATACTAGTGACTCACCTGCTCTCTGCTTTGGCATGCTATGCTGAGCTCTTTATACTGAGCTGTTGTCTTGGAAGTCACCGAGCCAAGATATTGACTAACTGTTGTTTTCACCTGCTTGCTTATTCTGTGTTGAACAAGCACAATATTTAAGGTTGTTAAAAACTGTCCTGTCTGCCTGTGGTGCTGCAATTGGGTTCTCACCATACCTGCGACAGACATGTTTACAGCCTGGTATAAAAAAATGGTTGTGGTCCCTATAGCCAGTTTCCCTATTCAACAACTATACAGTGCTGAATTTTTATATAACTCACCCATTTGCATTTTAAAAAGGATTAAAGTTCTCCATCTGTCAGTATCTGTGGATAGTGTCCTTGGGTTCTCAGTCAGATCCATCCCTCGCTCCTCGAACAGCTCCACCCTCTCATCCAAACTTGATCACTTTGGCTCCAAACAACCAAGATGGCAACAGCCGAAATGCCGAACTAGAGGCTTGGAAATGGCGGTCCAGAAATAAATGGGTGACGTCATAGTAGCTATGCCCATTATTTTACAAAGTTTATGATTGAATTCCTAGCAATGTTCTCTAAATTTGTGCTGTGTCCCAAATAATCAACTGGCAATGTCTGTGGGTGGGAAGCCAGTGAGGGATCATTTGTCTTTTCTGCACTTGCAACATATGGTGGTTGGTTGGAGCAACTGCATTATTCCAAAGTTGCTAAGAGTTCTTTTAATGCTAATCAAACTACTAATTTTTGAACCATAATCCTTATTTAGTTTGGATTTAGAAGAGCTGTTGAGTTGACATGTTATGGTTGACACACATCCGATAGCAATATTATTCAATGACTTTATCAAAAAATAGAAACCATACTGGTACTTGAGCAACATTCCCACCTTTTGAGGGAACCAGGAAGTGAGACAGGAGTCCTTGGGATATAGCTAACTCTTTTTATGCCTGATTAAATGACGTTTTTATAGAAATCTGACAGAGTTGATTAAAATTTGGGACACTAAATTCTTTAAAGGGCCAACATTTTTATAAAAAAATATATTTTAAAACAGACATGATTGTACCCATACATTTTTATGGTGATGTTATCCATAGGTACTTTTAGTTTAAGATTTTTAGTTTTAACATATTTTTTAATTGTTTGTAGTTATGTACTCTTGTCTGAGATAAGGGTGTTTTCTGGCACAGGGCAAGTTTAGAAGTTTAAAAAAAATTAAAGCAGATTAAATTATGTTATCAATCATATAAGTAGTGTGTTGAAAAGTTAGAATTTTAAGGACATTTTTGGTAGGACATGATTTGTCACAATTCTCAAAAAGGGTGAAACACAAAGAAGTGTAAAAACCTGAAGCAAACAGGCAGGCATACACTGTATGTTCTAAATAGAGGGGTAACATTCTCACCCTGCTCTGCTGTTTCTGTGGGTGGGAAGCCACTGAGGGATCATGTCCCTGAATCCTATTGGTCGGTCAGAACACCTCCACTGAAAGATGTGTGAAGAAATTGACACTCTAAAGTAGAAAAAACAATGTGGGAAAAATAAAGTCTACTGTGCAACACAAGTAGCGTACAAGGAAAAAAGGAAGACAATAGTACAAAAAGGCAAAATGCAAAATGCAAGAAATGTGAAATCAAATGGCAAACAAGGGAGGATAAAATGTAAATAATAGAAGGGTAAAATGCTGAACTGCATCTGCAGTGTTTGTAGATATAAAGTCAGTGAGGGCTCACATCCTTTTCACAGTGCTCACAACTTCTGCTGGTAGGTTGAACAAGGAGCAGTCAAGGAAAGTTTATATGAAATTGCACCATTCAACAAGAAGACAATTTAAAGTGTTGACATAAAATAGTAAGACAAGATGATATGAAAACTAACGATTAATCTCTTGATTTTCTTGGTTAATCGATTAATTGTTTGTTTTTTTAAAATGTCAGAAAATTGTAAAAAATGTTGACCAGTGTTTCCCAAATCCAAATATGATGTTCTCATGTGTCTTGTTTTGTCCACAACTCAAAGATATTTAATTAAATGTTATATAAAAGTAAAGAAACTAGAAAATATTTACATTTAAGTGTATGGAAATAGAACATTTTGACTCTTTTCCTAAAAAACTACTCAAACCAATTAATAGATTATCGAAGTAGTTGGCAATTAACGACAACTAATCGAATAATTGTTGCATCTCTGAACACAAGACAACATAAAATGACCCATATAAATAGGATTGAGAGGTGGAGCTACAGTGTGGTGAAAGTTATGAATAAATAGAAAAATTCAAATTCAAATTCAGTTCAGTAAAACGCAGTGGCAAACACAATAGTGTGGTGGGAAGCAAGTGAGGGATCATGTCTTTTTTTTTTTTTTTTTGCTGCACTGGCCAAGCCCCACAAACAAACAAACAAACAAAAAAAAAAAGAAAAAGTGTAAGAAATGTGCAGCACAGGGTAAACAAGCATGTATGACATGTATTTATACAGAGAGCCTGTCAATGGGGAGTTTGTCTTTAAAATCAAATTGATGCAAGACAGCCATTTCACGGTCCTGTGGCTTTTGTGTGTGAAGTATTTTTGGGAGGAGTTTGGTGGCACATAACCATTTGGCTATAAGGCCATGGATACACAGACAAAATCAGTTGGCAGGAGAAATTAATTGGGATTTATTGCTTATAGCAAAATATTTAAAAACGTGCCTGCATTCCCTTTTAAGTAATGTTTAAATTGATATTGTTAAAGTCTTGGTATGCACTGTGCATACACATTTTGTGAACCAATGAGACATATTTTATGAAGTAATTTATGTTAAAATATTGCAGTAGAAAGGAGCATACGTGCAAACAGTAACTAATATCACCAATACTGCATATAGTGAGCTCTAGGGTTCATGTGAGTTTTTCATTTAGAAGCACATGCGCCTATCGGTGCAGTGTTTTATCTACCTGCTTTGGAATGACATTAAAGTAAATGTGAAGGTATTTTTATCTATACATCTGACCTGCAGATGATTCCAACATCAAACAGAACAGCCTTTGATGAATGGACTGCTTTTCTATATTGCTTTTTCGGACTAACACCATGTGTGTGGATGTGGAAGTGCCCTGATATGTCAAATGTCACACAAGCAATTCTGCATCTCTGCTCTTTTCCTTCATGACGTCAGCACGGATGTTTCCAGTCTCCTTTCCATCACCTCCGCTAAGTGTAGGTGGTGCTTTATGTGGTTGGCTTTAGACAGTGGTGGCTGGATGACCTCCATGCTGCATCAGTTTCCAACAGGATATCAGGGACTGTAATATCCTTTGATTCACTGAAACTTCTGGACAGCGCCATTCAGCCAGGAGGCTCTTTTAATATATGTTGAACCGGCATAGCAGAGGACTCTGGTGAGAAAATAGGAGGAGGCATGTGCTTTATAGTGAATAAGGACTGGTGTGACTATGGGAATAAGAGGTGTTGTCCTGGTCCTGCTGTGGATCACTGTTGTACGCCATGCAGAGATGGCTGCAGAGCAAAGTTGCCGCTTGCTTACTGGTGGAGCATACAGCCGTCTTGTTTGGGTCGGGATGTACAATTAAATTATTCCACAACCAGACGCAAGACGCAAAAAAAGGACTAAGTTACAGAGCACAAGGTAAAGGGGCTGATGGGATCTCATTTCACTGGAGCTGTACCTTGTGTAGTCCCTTTGTGACAAATAATTGATGGATTGATTGTTTTCACATGTAGAGCTTTGTCTCTGTCTGCTGCTGCTTTGTTCAGAAACAACTGACAAATCTGTGAAATAAGTAAGCACGGGATGCATATTTTATAATGTATATTATATATTTCTATATGTGCATGTATATTCTTTATACTCTTTAAATACAACGTAGATGTAACAAGTGTGATTTGAACCCAAATGCAGCACTTTGGAAGTCAGTGACAGTTGGTGATGACCTGTAATTAAACAGTTGCAAAGAAGGCACTTGCAGATGAAGAAACACAGGTAACAGTTTCCTCTTCAGGCTCAGAGCCCACACACGGTCTCTGGGTTCGAGGGCTAGGGAACAAACTGGGCCGAACCCAGAAGTGGGATCGAGAACCAGGTGACAGATAGGGGCTTACTGATGGCGTGGCCAAGAAGACTAGGGGTCTGCAACCAGAAGAGCAGCGAGAGTTTACCCGGAAACAGATGAGGCAGGCAGGGTTAGCAACGGGAGCTCAGGCAGGCAAGGAGTGCTGGAAAGTCTTGCATGTGGGCGAAGAACAATCTGGCAAGGAGAGTCTGTAAAGCAGCAGTCTTTATAGTGGCAGGAGGTAATGATCCACAGGTGAGAGCAGTTGGCCTGATGAGGTGGGTGTGGCAGAGAGGCAGGAGCAGGAAATGTGTGGGCAGGTGATAGGCTGGCAGGTAGATGTGGTGGCAGGGTGGGCTGAATGGAAAATTACTGAGTGAGCTGAGAGGATGGTATGTATGGCAGGTGAAAAGTGCCCAGATTATTAGTGTATTTTCTTGCCAGATTCACACGCAGTTTCGGGGAAACTAGTGTCCAGCCAAATTGGTTTGCATGGTCACCGAATGGACATGGGCAGCGCTCCATGAAAAATCAGTGCACGTTTGCGCCCAGTGTGAACTCGGTGTTACACACACATTCATACACTGTTGGCAGCGGCTACCATACAAGGTGCCACCGACTCATCAGGAGCAATAACCACTCGGCACAGCCATGTTGCTCCTATGTATGGTGCAGGAGCCAGGGATCAAACCACTGACCTTCTGATTAGTGGACGACCGCTGGACCTCCTGAGCCACAGCCGCTGCAAATGTATTTCAACAGAATGAAATAAAAGAAAAACATGTTGATTTCTTATTCTGTGTGAATCTTTGCCCTCAAACGCGGGCCATTATACGCACATTTTGACTTCACAGGGGTGTTTTTAGGCCTAAATGTTCCGTGTCTTCTTTTGATCACTCGTTGATGACTTGCTTTTGATGCTTTTAGGTTCATCATTAATTCACTAGATGGAGAGTCAGAGGACCTACATGGAGGAAAATAAACCAGTGGATATTAGCCCATCCTTCAGTGCTGTAGGAGGATGTGTGCTGCCTCAAGGGTTCAGCTTCCTTTGACATCAACCAGGCATTCATCGGATTGTCTGTACTGGGCGAAAGCTATAGTGAACCCACAGTCAGTTATCCAGGGTTTCTTCCACCTCTCACCTTATTTATATGTTTTACTTCTAGTTTTTTGTCAGATCCTTTACATCTGTCTGCCGGTTGAATAAACAGCATGTGAAACCCATTGTGATTTTATGTAGGAACAAACCTTGATGCTTATCATGTATTAAATTAAGCAAAAATTTAAAAAAAAAATGTCACTGTCATTAAGTGTAAGGGATTACAATTTGAAGTCAGTGATTACATCACAGTGTCTCATCCCAGTCATGCTCCATTACTTTGACATTTGGGGGTCATAACACAAGTGGACTGCATTTATATGGCGCCTTTCTAGTCTTTGCGGCCACTCAAAGCGCTTTACACTGCAGGCACCACTCACCCCTTCACACACACACATTCATGCACTTGTAGCCAAGGCTACCATGCAAGGCACCACCTGTTCATCAGAAGCTATTAGCATTCTCACTCATAGCAATTTGGGGTTTAGTATCTTGCCCAAGGACACCTTGACACGTAGACTGCAGGGGCTGGGGATTGAACCACTGACCTTCCTGTTGTAGACGACCGCTCCTTCCTGAGAACTTTTGTGTGCTTCTTGTTGTTTTATGATTTGTTGATGTATACTGAAAGTTTTGTGTGCTTTAATTGTTTTATATGTAAAAGCTTTCTCTCAGTGACCTGCCCTATTTTAATAAATAAAGTTTATAATAAATTGCATACTTCTACTTTCAGAAAAACATAACTGGTTATGGTTATTTCCTTGCTTAGAACGTGATCAATAATGGACTTGGACTGTTTCAGGCAATTTCTGAGCCTTTATGGATACACAGTAGGTACACCTTAGATTGAAGACATATTGTGGCATTATTACTTGCAACTATGTCACTGTTTTTTCGTCTTTTCTTTTTGATATTGCTCTCATACACGCTCTGTATGAATGCATGTATGTGTACAGGAATTCCTTCAAGTCAGTAAAAGGTGTATTTTCCTATACTGAAAATATATATTTGGTATACTGAGTGTGACTCGAGAATGTTCAGAGACGTTCTTGTTCTTGAGTCTTGCAAGTTGCCATGTAAACACAGCACGCCTGCTGGGCAGGCTAACTGACCACAGTGAGAAATTATGCTGTAAAAGTGGAGTAAATCATGTCTTTTCAAGTCAATTTTGCATGCCGCAGCTTCAGGGCACTTAGATTACGACGGACAAGCTGTTCTGACGTTTTGAAATGCATTAGCAGAGTTTTATTACAGTGTACACTTTCAAAATGATTTTGGACGTGGGTTCCATGCACTTCAAGTGTATGGAAAAATCTGTCTAGCTGTTATCCTCCAATACCCCAAACGAGTTTTGTGGATTAAAAAAGTACACTGGACTTCTTGTCGGCATGAGGATGAATAAGTACTGTCTGTATTTTTATTCTAAAGTGGTCATTTCCTTTAAATGTAAATTCACTCACATGTGCATGCAATGTATCTTTAGTGCCTCATTATATAATGTGGTGGTTATTGATTCGCTGTGAGTGTATTCCAATTATACTCAAGTACACACACGACATGTTTCAGAGGTTGTGCTTCAGTATATTTGTTAAAAATGTTGACAAAAGTAACTAAGAACACATCAGTAGTGTATTTTCTTTATATTCAAGCACATCGTGGTACAAGGTGTAACACACTGAGTACAGCTTTAGAGGTTTTAATTCCACACCGTTTCAGTTTACTTTCTGTAAAGATAAAAAGCTACTAAGTATAGAGTGCTAATTTAGAAAATAAGCTGAAATTTAACTGTTTTGTTTGTTTTCTTTTTCTTTTCTTTTTTCCAAATACATATTATGCACTTGATTGTATGGGGTGGAGAAAGGAATGAGGGATTTGGTGGTATTCAGTGTACTAAATGTTGCCAGATTGGATGGTTTTCCACCCAATTAGGCAGCGTTGGGTTACATTGTGCTGGGTAAAATGGGCTTTGGCAGGGAGACAGGATTTGATCTTGACTGACCATGAGCTGCGCTGGTTTTTAAATACAATAAAAACATATTCACAAATTGTATTACTTTGTTACGCAAACACATCTAGTCACTTAGCACATCATTTTTATTCATTCAGCTATGCAGGAGATGTGAGTTACTGTCCACCCACCCATACACAAGCTGTAGTGTTTTTGCACATCTGCATCTCCATTGTAACAGAAACACGTGGGCCTACGCTTTCAACATTACAATATAATTATTTGTTTGGCTGTTTGATAGCATTGGGTTTTTCCTTGTTTCACAGCAGAGCGCAGAAATGGAAAACAGTTTAGTAACTGTATTGTCCGGTATAGTTTTCTTTTTGAGCCTAGTCACTTGTGAACACTTGAATTATTGTGTTATTTTTGATGTCGTACAGCTTACAGTTTGCACAATAAAGCAATCACATTTCTTAATAACAACTAAATAAGTCAGAAACTCTATAAACTTATATGTACCTTTACTAAACACATGAACAACAATTCCAAAATTGAGGAAAAGTCAGAAAATGCTGCAATGGTTAAGCTGTACCTTTCAAAATAAAAGTCCCTGCTAAATCCACACAAGATTTTAAAAGAATTTGAATGCCCTGTTGATAATTTAGCACAACGTACACCCTACTAACAAGTAACATCAAATTAATTGGCCAAGACTGGAGGAGACATAAGCATTTATAAAGTTAAGGTTAGTGGACTGCAGTGTCAATACAGTGATGCTGCACCACATCAAACCACACAATCTGTTTGTGGCGGTGTGTGTATTTGTGTGTTAGATGCAACACGTCCTTGAATAATTGCACCATTAAGACATAGAATAACCATCATAGTTTCAACACACGGTTTGTAAATGTGATTGGGTGGTGATGCAGCACTTGAGCTTCCTGTATCCTCAGTGCCTGAGGCTGCTGTGTGAGAGACATCATGTCCCAGCTGGATGTCACTTGGTGGGGGACAGTGTCTGTCCCTGCAGGCTGTGTCTCTCCGTGCCACATCCATGCACAACATCAGTTAACTTGCGACAAATGTAAGCAAAAAAATGTAGCTGTATAGTTGTTTTGGGTTGAATATTGTTTTCTTTATATATGTAGGCCTAAGTCTCCCTTTTTCAGGAAATGTTGCTGTCAGGAGGAGAGACTTGTGGATACATCTTCAGAGGAAACCAGTAGTGACATTTAGTTGGACTCTTACAGGTACAGTGAGCTAAAAATATGTTGTGAATATGGCCTCAGGTTCCCACTGACGTGTGTCACTTGCCAAAAGGCCGATAGGATCTACTGGGCCTGCAAGTAATGTATAACGGCCTGTGATAAATGTTAGAGTTGAAATTCTGATCTCATACACATACACTATGTCTGTAGGCTTTTTTCTGCAGAGCGTGCAAAGGTTACCCTATGAATCCTTAACGGGATCGTTCAGGTCTTTTTAAGTGGGTTTGTTGGAGGTACTTAGCCATAGTCAGTGTATTTCCGACAGTAGGTGTTATTTGGCACACCCACAGTCAGAGTCCTGCATGGGTCCATATTTGAAAACGCGCACCCGTTCCAGAACCTGTTACCCATCATTATGTCGAAGTCAATGCTGCACCTGCCCACACCCATTAATAACAGTCATGCAGCCCAGCCTGCACCAGTGATTAAACACACACAGACTACAGCCAATCACATTAAGATGGGCTCTTCAGTCTTGAGTCACAAATCCAGCCAAGGAAAAGTCTCTTTCACTGGCTGCACTCAATGCCGGGATGGCAAAAACATTCTGCGCAATCACTGCCAGGTTAGGAAATATTTAAGCGTGGCTCCTTCCACCACCATAAAACCAAAAAAGGATCCTCCTTGTGTGTCTTGAACTCAGTGTAGGATGCAACCTCACCCTCGGGCTGCAAAGTTTCATAGCAGGAGTCCTCCATGGTGGTGACGTATGTGATGACGGGAAGGTTTGATTTGTGTCATTGACTTTCAAAAAGAAAAAAATGGAATCGCAGCTTGATAATAGGGATTGGATGTCAAAATATTCCACAAATATTGCAGATCTTTTTTATTTGTTTCATTCTGAAAAATATTCTGTTAGACTATATTGTGGACTATGTTTCGGAGTTTCCTGTTTGTGTTCCTTGTTTCTGTCATTCATTCATGTTTAATCTGCTTCCTGTTTTATTTCGTGGATTCTCTCCTCATGTGTCGTGTCTGGTTTTACTTCCTGTCTTTGTGTGTTTTCCCACCTGTTTTCTGTCACATCTGTCTTCCTTCAGTCTTGTTAGTCCTTCCCTTCACACCTGTCCTGTATTAGTCTTGTTTGCTCCACCCTAGTGTTCCCCTTCACACCCTTGTTGTTGTGATAAGTGTTCGGTGTATATACCTGTGAGTTTCCCTTGTCAGTTCGTCCTGCGTTCATTCCTGTCCTCATCCCTGTGTTCTCTGTGTCGTTTCCTGCTGTGTGTTTTGTGTTCTGTTTGGATTGCTCTGGACATTTTACGCCAGCTGCATTAAAGCTCGCTTTTTGTTAAAACTTCAAGCTGCCTGTTGCTCTGCATTTGGCGCCTCTCTGAATTGATTTATGACACATGCCTGTAAATTGATATATACATATTTATACCCATGACACAGCTTTTTGCGGGTTGCCCGTCACTAGTATCTGACTGGGTGCATGACTCTACCCACAGTTTGGAGAAGCAGGCTGAGAGTCCGACACGTAAGCTAAGCAATGCACTGCTGTGGAGCGGTCAGCAACAAATCGTATTATAGCCACCCACAAATACAAATATATACAAATCACTTTAAGCATATGCTATGTTGAGAATATTTTCACTGCTTTACCTGACCATCAGTCAGTGATTTCTGATGGGGAAATAAAGCTGTTATACCGCTTTTTTCAAAGCCAGACTCAACTGAGAAAAACAGTAATTTAACATCGCTGTACACAGGACCTGCTTGTCTCCCGCTGCCTCAATCAGCTAATTGTTTTTGTGTGTGTGCCTTAGTGTGTGACTTTGGCATTTCAAAGGGTTTGTTCAGATTCATCAAAGTCACATAGTTAACACAAACTAATTTACTGAACGAGGCAGCAGCAGACCAGGAGCTACTATGTTTAGTGAGCCAAAATCACCGGTTTTGGCAATGGAGTTTGGTGGCTTTGGCTTGAGTCTAGATGGGGAGCTGAAGCCATAGACAGTTGCCAGAAATTGCCGTCTGACAGAAAGGTAAAAGGGTGAAAATTCTCTCAACACACCGTCCACTTAAACTGTTATAGATATTTTTAGGCAGGATTTTGTTTCAGGTGGTTAAAATATATATTTTTTGCTGACCCCGTCCACAGCAGTATAATGCTTTAAGGCAGTCTCACTCCGAAGTAGTCAAAATCTGGCACTCAGGCAGTGACTTGCAGTGTAAGACACTGACGAAAAAAGCTGCCCTTGAACACTGGCATGATAAGTGGCTGGTTGCCATTATGGTTTTAGTGGGGCTTGGCGGCGTCAGGAGGAAATGCATCGGGACAAGAATGAAAGTTAAGGCAGCAAAAGCCTGAGTGGAGTGGGCGGGAGGAGTTGTGGATGGGTCCAACAGACACAGACTTTCACCTGGGAGAGAAGTGTTTGTGTCCCATAAGATTATAAGGCCAAACCCTGTTCTTTTTTCCTAAAGCTAACCATGCTCTTTTGTTGCCTAAACCCAACCACGTGAGTTAGTTGTTGAAGAAAACCAAACGTCAATAAGAGACGGGGTCGAAGTGAGAATGTGTTGATTGCTTAGCTTCTGTGTCAGTACTCCTGCTGCTTCTCCAAACTGGGGGAGTGCCAACTGACATCCACTCTTTGTAAAACACTGAATATGAATAAGTTCCCCCTACCCCACTTGAAAAACATCTGAGCTATCCCTTTAACAATGCTGACTTGGAAATAACTTGCACTCTCATTTCCACTTTAACATTAAAGGTAATTTGTTGGTTTTGTTATTACTTGGGTAGTGGTGCAAAGATATGTCGTTTAATGACTGAGGAACATTCATGTTTTGTATTACAAACTGTACTACTTTAAGCCCACTGTATAATATTATTCACAGAACTAATGCAGGAGAGGACAGGATAATTACAAAAAGGATATTACTCAGCTTTTGGTCTTTTATTTGGATAAAAATCTATAATGTCTCTTATGGTAGAAATTTGAAATTAGTTTTTTCTTTCTCTCAGCTTGCTCTAATTAATTTGCTTTCCTCCTCTCTGCTTTAAATGCACAGTTGTCCATCCTATAATATTATTTCCAGCAGCCTTGCTTCTCTGCCCCCTCTCCCACACACGCTGGTGCCTGGCCAAGTCTGTGTTCCAGTGGTTCAGACTGTTACAGCTGTGATTGAAATTTTTTATATTGCGAGCATGAGAAAGATAATGGAACTGTGGGAGGGAGTGAGGGTGACAGCCACTGTTACCAAGATACTCTGAGGCTGAACGCTGTTGTGGAATTGAGATGATTTCGGTGTGCAGTAATGGTCCTCGTCCCGTCCGCCTGTGATTCTCTGTTTCACACGACTCACTCGCTTGCTCCTTCTGTCTCTGTCATCTCTGACTCCGATGCCGGGGCCGCTCATTAGCCTGCTATTAAAGGACAAAGGCGGACCCAGGCGTCGTGCATGATATGCAACCGTTGCCACGGTTACTGTGAGCCCATCCTGTTACTATCAATCAAAATGGCAACCTGTAGATGTCGCTAGCCCCCTGCTGGGTGTGCAGAGGCATTCAGATGCATTATGCTGATTATAAACAGCCATAATTGTGATTGCTTTGGTTGGCCCTTTGGTCCATCAGGGTCCCGTGCTCTGCCCGTGGTATTTGCCTCTCTCATATTGAGATTGCATTTATTTGTGTCCCACTAATTTACAATGCGGCAATAAAAATTTGTCTCCTTTTTTTTCATTTGCTATCTTTCTTCTCTGGCTAAGTGGCAGTCAATACCGGCAGTGGTTTAATTTTCTCAGTTGCTCTTTTTTTTTTCTTTACCCTCTCTCTTGCAGCACCAGAATTGCAGTCAGTCAGTTTTGAAATATATTAGTGAAAGCTGGCTTCCTTTTGACAGTATGACAGCTTAGATTTTCATGAGCCTCCAATAAAGAGCAAGTCATTGTGCCCAGAATAACTGCTCAGAGAATATTGTTCTTCCCGGGAAGATAACAATGCCATTTATGCAGTGGACACTTGACTTGATAACATGCATATTGATCACTGCCACTTAGCTGGCAATTGCCTCAGGACCCCCACATAGCTAATCACTCACACAGCATGGCTTGTTGGTCTATACGGTCGTATTAATGCTGTGTCACAGTCGAGGTATGGTATACTTTATGTGAGCAGTCCTTTGAAAACATGTCGGAGGCATTTCAGGTGCCACTTCTTTGTCCCTTGTTGTGATCTTCCCTTATGAAACCCTCTCAATTCATGTCCAGCGGGCATGTGAGCTGAGATAAATGAGTGGATTTTGAAAACATTTTCCTGCAGTTGCTCCGGGCACAGCCACTGAGTCTCAGTCATTTGTTCCTATGCACTATGTAGACTCAATCAAGAAGGGGGAGAGCAGGAAGAAATAATGATGGCAAAGAGACCAGTTGGTCTCTGCTTTCTTTCTCTGTGCAGCAGGAAACATACATTCTGAAAACTGACACTAAATCTGCAAGGACCATATGTCCTTTTTTATGTGCCGAGGATCCGCACAGTTCCTTTTGAAGTGGAAAACACACTGACTGTTTTCATGTGTCCAGCAAAAGGCTTCCACAACACAACGGCTTTGATTGTTGTAATTGTGGCTCGCTGTGACAATTAACATCTGGACACAGCAGAGGAAAAACACCACATGGAGGCACAGATTTATGCTTTCATGGCACATTCAAAGACTGCCTCAGTTCTCTTATCCTCAACACAAGCTGCTATCTAACATGTTCGGCCCATCTTTGGCTTATTACATTAAAAATGCATTACTCCTTATTTCCTGTACAGAATGTTGCCTTATATTATCTCCACATACTGACAGAGCTAAAAAAAATGAAGCCAACACAGAAGCACCAAAAACTGCAGCTCCTCAAGTGGCCACTTGAGGCTGGCTCCACAAGTGAGTCAATCCAACACATTCTCACTTCGACCTTGTCACATATCGACGTTTGAGCATTGACTTTCCAAGTCCAGATACGATGTGAAAGGTACCCTCTGTGTGTTGGTTGTTGACATTCTGGGAGGCCATGTCAAGTTCTGCATGTTACCTGCATTGTCTTCTTTCGAAATACACTTCTGTTTTCACAGGAAATTGAATGTGTACATACAGTCTCTTTCCAAAATAAATGCACTACATCGGTACAATACTGCAAATTTATGTGTTTTTTTCTTCAAAAACTAACGCATGTGGTTGGGTTTAGGTGACAAAAGTACATTGTTGGGTTTAGGAATAAAGAACAGGGTTTGAATTTAGAATCTTATGGGACACAAACACTTCTCTCCAGGGTGAAAGTCGGTGTTTGTCGGACCCATCCACAACCCCTCCCACCCACGTGACTCAAACTTTGCTGCCTTAACTTTAGTTCCGGTACTGCTGTGTTTCCCCCGACGCCACTGAGCAACTGGCCACATGTCATGCCGACAGCTTTTGTTTGTCAGTGTCTGACGCCGCAAGTCACAAGTGCCAGATTTCAACAACTTTGGAGTGGCACTGGATTGATTGTCTCCAAATATGCTGATGATATCATGTTATGTTGTGGAGCTTTTTGCATTCCCCAGTGATGGTGCACATAGGTGTAAGTTTCAAGGGGGTGCAGGGGACACATCATCCTCAATATTTACAACATGTACATTTGTCCACTCCAGTAAAAACATTAAAGTAGCAGAGGGCTTTTATTTTGACAAAATAAAAGCCATTTACACCATGAACTGATGCAGAAAATGCACAAATTGGTGCATATAAAGTCACCAGAATGCAGAAAATTAAGTGTTTGATGCCCAAAGTTTTCCAGAACCCCAAATCCCCTGTTTAATACGTGTACCCCTCCCGACATTGACAGAAAAATCTATGCCCTCATTGGTGTTGCAAGTGACAATAATAAAACTGGCAGTGAATTTGTTTGCAAATTTGTTTCCATGCATCTATTTTTCTGTCTGGACTTGACAATGTGGTACTAGAGTCTTGTTATTATAAACATTTTCTCTGACCTCCTCTCCCAGCAGCAGACTTTGCTTCAATGCAGTTTGGATGTCTGTTTATCTCTGCTTTGGCCAGTGGTGGAGATATAAAAGATTTCACAGATTAAACTCTAACTTAAGCGAATAAAAATAAAATTACGCAGGCAGGCATTTGCATCGTTGTAGAAAATGTAGGTTAAATCCTGTGTCTCACTGGCCGTTCCTGCTCCGAGCATGCATGTGATTAATCATGTGATCACTGGAGAGCTGCACTTAAAGGTTACTCCTACACTTCACTGGAAGTACAAATGAAAAAAAAAAAGTCTGACTTAGATTTATTTTCTTGGACTGAGCAATGTGCTGCTGCTTTCAAATCTTGAAGCTTTGATGCTGCAGATTTGCAACCTGTAAATAAACATTTGCTTACAGTAGGTGTTCACACATGCATCTGTCACTCACAACATGAAAAAAGGCCTCACATAAAAGGATTAAGCCTTTGCTTAGGACCAGCTTTTCAGCTTTTGGGATTTTTTATGCTGCTTTCTCCCTCTGTGGAGTGCCTCACCCCCCTGTGAACCTTCTGGGCTTGGGCTGATCTGAACTGAGCAACTCTGTCATTCACCTCAGACACAAACTTGCACAAATACACAACTCAGAGACAGGCTATTTTCACTGCTGCTAGCGTAGACATTTCTGTGAAGGCGCTGCATATGAATGGGCTCACTGCTGTTTGCCCCCCAGTCATGAGTATATGAGTTTGCACGAAGTGGAGATCCCTCACCTTGCGGTCACCATCTATCCAGTGGTACCCTGTCACAAATGCAGTCAACACAAAGAGAAAATTCTCTTATTGGAGCTGGGTCCATTTACCTCAACTGCAGAGAGAGCCAGACCTTTAAATGAAACAGACAGATATTAGTGACAAGCTTCATAAGTTTTCCTGTTTCATGAGCATATTTTATTTGATTAATAAGATGTTTTTAATTTGATGCAACACTTCCTCCATGTTTATCTGTTTGTATTAAAGGCTAAATTTCATAAAAATAACTTTAAATTTAAATATTTGCTGAAAATGTCTCTATATCCTGACAGTGGTGCATGAAACAAATAATCTGTGAAATAAATTAGGTTCATCTGAATCCTCCTTGTGCTCCTGATGGCATTTGCAAGAATCTGCCATGCCTGAATGAAAACAACCAAACAGCCACAGTTTGGGTTTCAAATTCTTTCAGATCCAACAACTTTCTCCACCTCAGAAAAGCTGCTCTGATGTTAACTTGTCTTAACCGTGTACGCTGTTGTTGTCACTGCAGTGTGTGACTGCTTGTTTGTTACTGACACTGTGTTGGTGACTCCTCCTGGCTCTGATTGGTTGTTTTCATTTAGGTGCGCTGTATTCTTGCAAATGCTATTAGGAGCACTAAAGCGGTATTTATACTTCTGCGTCAAATCGACACCATACCTATGGTGTAGGCTTTATGTTGACATAGAGCCTACTCTATGCGATGATGCATGTAGGCTGAAACCTTTTCCCTCCTTTTCCTTTGTGGAAACAAAGCATTTATTTCCTATAATTTCAAAGCTAAGAAACAATAAATTGTAAAGACAATAAAGCCTCCACAAAATAGCATTTTAAGTCTTGTGTGTGATTTATCCTGGCTTCATAAGAGCAGAGGAAATCTCTGCTTGTCACTAGGCTATACAATGTAAAATGCCATAGGCCATTTATTGTTAACAGGGTTAAATAAACAAACTTTAAACTTGAACATTAACATTAAATAAAAAATATAGCTGGTTTGCTTTGGCTGCTTTGGCCCAAATAGAATATAATAGCAAAATAGCAGCAAGACTCCACACACTTGTGCTTTGGTCCCCTAATAAATAAAAAACAGATTAACACCACAAAACGTTGTTGACATTTAACAAACAATGCAGCCTTTCCTTTTCAGTTATTTTAGTAGTGTCAGTGCCAGCCTGGTGCTGCTGTTTCCTGTGTGTCTGCATGCTGGCCTGGTGAATTGATAGTAAGTGCTGGAGCGATAACTGGAATGGACTGCTTGAATTGCGGAGCACTGGGATGGCTGGAAAACCTGGATCGGATTTCATGAAAAACTGGATCGGAGTTCTTGGATCTGCATTTTTCCCTGCAGTCCGATCCAATGCCGATGCACGTTTTTTGCTAATATCGGCGGCCAGTACCGATCCGAATATTGGATCGGGACATCCCTACTAATAACATTAGCATGTTGTATTTGCTTGAAAAACGTGTTTAGTGTAAGACAGTTGTTTTGTCGATGAATGAGTTGTAATGGAATCAAATTTTCTAACGTTACCATTGTTAAATGTTACTGTTGTCCCTGGCGTCATATGAACAGAGTCCGCTAGCCATTAAGCTGCGAGTTATAGTGAAGCGGATTTGTGTAATTGTGTTTCAAATTGTCTCTGTTAAGCCACATTTAATGTGTGTTTTGAATCAACCAAACTTTACAGCACTTCACAGAAACCCTGATGCCGACTAATGTTTTGGAGGTGTAACTGCAGTGCAACACAGACACATCACCACACGAGTATAAATGCTCACAAGGGCGTAAGCCACGTGCCTTGGCTATGGCGTAGGGTCTGCATAGAGCTGATGCACAAGTATAAATCCTGCTTAAGAGGGGCCAGAGGAAGATGATGTTTTCAGATTATCTGTCTCATGTACTACTGTTACGATATAGTGATAGTTTTAACAAATATAACAAAAACTCACTCTTTTCTAAAAGTTACCTACCCAAGCTTAGTAAATTAAGTACTAATTCCATCAGTACGAAAATTCAGATGCGTCATACCCACCCGCCTGCTACTTTGAATTCTGAGTTCAAATCTTTTTAATAGAAATATTGTTTTCAATTACATTTATTGGCACTTTTGTCTACTTTGCCATTTTTTACTTGTATTAAGAGAATGTCAATGAAACTCAGCACTTCCTGCAAAGATGCTTCACACTGAAAACATTCCAGCGGCTCAAAGCATATAAATAAAAGGTCTTAAAAACTCTGAAGGAGACCTGTGGAAAACCTGCCAGAAACTGGTATTCATACATTTTTAAATGAAGAGACCCAGCCCCAAAGGGACCCAAGGACAGTCAGACTTGGCCTGAATTGGGGAGGAGGATAATTAAACGTGAGCTATAATGCTGTCAACCCAGACACTCCCAAGCAAAGACAGAACAACTGGCTGTGTTCTTTATCACAGGTGAGAAAGTTTACTATGGTGCATTTCTTGTAATAATTGAAACACGCGTAAAATATTTCAGAAAAAGCATATATATATCTCTCACCTTCATATGGCTTGTCTCAGTTTGGTTTCATGTGCAAGATGGGCTCATTGCCGTCTTGGAGCCCAGTGGCTAACCGTCTGATGATGATAAGCCTCTGGGGGCAATGGACATAATTTCATGAGATCTGGAGTAGCCAGCGCATATCTAGGCCAAGACTTCCTCTTCCATGTGCTGGTGATTTCAGCCCATCTCTTGAATCAGATAATTGCATACAAATGCAGATAATTTAAAGAAAAAAGCTAATATAATGTGTGTTAATAGCCTGCATCCTCCCATCATTACTGTTACCCCTCTTGTACATATTCCTATATCTGTATCATACTGTTTATTGTGTACATACCCTAGACGATAATTTGCATATTCCTGAACAACTGTAAACCTCTAAAAACAGTCAATTTAGCAAGTTTACAGATTTAGATAATTTAATTAAATTAAATTAAATGTAAATAAATTAAATTATTTTAGTTTATTAAATTAAATTAAAGCAGCTGTGCGGAACTTTTTACCATTAATAAAATTGTCTCTAGTTCGTATCACCTCCCCTTGAAGATCTGCATATTTATTTGAACCCAACAGCGACAAAAAAAGCCTTTCTCTATATGGCTATTTAGCGTAACCTCACTCGGGTCGGACACACAGCGGAAGTCAGCGAACCAGAATACGGCACTTGAGGCGGAAGAGATTCTGCTCGCCCGCAGCGATTAAACCACAGAAGAAGGAGCCGTGTTTACAGTGTTCTTCGAGTAAGCAGTACGCAACGGGTATTGCTGAACACATGACGCCTAACAGTTTTACCAGAGATGTATCGATGAGGACTTGGTTGTACTTTTGATGTCATGGCGGATAACAAAGGAGCACCATCTAAAATTATCTGTGACTGTGACCATGAACACAAATATACAGCAGGCAGTTGTCCTCAGTTTATAAGAAATTCAGAGCTACACCAGAACATTTATGAACAGGTCTTATTTTACTACTAATTTGTGTGTAACGTTAGCATGTTAGCATGTTTCCACTAATTACTCGGACTGACCTAACGTTAGTAGCGTTAGCTCTGCAAGCGAAGGCTGCAGGTAACAGCTTTGCTGTGTTAGGATTATGTTATGTCTTCACTGTATATCTTCACATAACAGAATACTCCCTTTCTCTGTCATTTTCATATTAAGACAACACGATCAATATCTTTTTTGTGTCTGTACGTCCAGTGGCTGGGTCTCAGCAGTTAGCATTGCGCTTATAGGGGGTCAGTACGTCCTGCGCTGTGATCCGCGGAGGGATACACCGGTGAGCAGGCACAGACGTAGCTTGTAAACAAAACTCAGCTGTTTATTTAGCCTAGCGATATCTCCGGATTTTAGTAGCTGCAATGGACGACTTTGAACGCGATTTTGAAGAGTTTCTTGTAGCGGACACAGACCCAGAGCCATACCTGTTTGAGCCGGAGTACACAGATGAGGAACTCCCATGTGTTGGATGCTGAGCAGGCAAGAAGAGAGGCTGAATCCTCCGCTCCCTCTGTGCTACCATCGTTGTGGAGATATAGGAGGAAAAGTGCCGCAGAGAGTGCATCACAAGGAATGAAAACTTTGCAGCAATCACTAATCCTGGCATGATTGAAACTTTTTTTCATGTTCCTAAGATGAACTGGAAAAAACGCCCCAGGCCTGCAGGAGCTGATGGACAGCTTTCAGTCGGGTGAGTAATATCGTCCGTGTCGTCTCTTTGTTTGCTTTTACCAAGTGACCTAGTGTACCTGTCCCAGAGCCAGCTGCAGCTGTTGCTCACCGGTGTATCCCTCCGCGCAAGATGTACTGACTCTCTACAAGTGCCATGCTAACCGCTGTCTCAATATGGAAATGATAGAGAAAGGGCAAATCGTCGGAGTATTCTTTTCACATAATAATGCGGACTCAGCAGATTACTTGTTAACTGTTTATTCCTCCTTACACCGAACGTACACGGCTGCTTCTCATTGTTTCCAGTAGCACAACAATGGTTACTACATTACCCAGAATAACTTGAGGCTCACACTACTACGGTAGCCTTAGTAGCTCAAAATACACAACAGATTAGATTAGCTCAGAACAGAAACACGACAGGAGACTTTACTGAGTAATTTTGTTGTTTCCACTAATTACTTGGACTGACCTGATGTTAGTTAATCCTCTCGCTCTCCAAAACAAATGCACGCGGTGATTGCCGGCTGCAGTCGGAATTTTACGACACCAGGCTGTGGGTGTCATACCGCTCCGACCAAAGGGGCGCTATAATCAACGAAAACGAAAAGTTCCGCACAGCTGCTTTAAATTAATAAATGACAATTAAGATACTCTATTCTATTAATCTTATGTTATGTCTTTTTATTTTTGGACTGTGTTTAACTGTTTTGCACCAGATCCTCACCATGTGAAAAACCTTGCAAGCGCAAAGTTACTCTGCAATAAAACATTAAGGGTTCTAATTCTGATAAAGCTAAACTGTCATCAGACGATAGCTGGTTGGTTCAGAGATTGCATTTTGGCCAATGCGTTTTGCTTCTCTACCTGCTGCTAAAACGTGATTTGTCAATACTACTTGGACTACAAATGGAAACAGGAATGCTTAGGCTACCTGTTACAGATTTTGCACACACATGCTGAAATCTTTTTATAGTGGCTGGTTGCTGCTCAGTTATAAGCAACCAAGCGAAACCATAACAACCTCTTTTAAAGAGGAAAACGCATTAGACTGGTGAGCATGACATGACTCTATTGAAGCATTAAATCGCTATGGAAATGTACATTATATACATTATTCTTAATTCACCACACCATTTAAAGTATGATCATCTTCCTCTCTTTCTCTTTCTCTTTCTCTTTCACTTACTGTCTCTGTCCGGCACTCTCTGTCCAGTCCACTGTACACATAATTGCTTGGAGTCATTAATAACCTATTAATATTGATGCATGTTATTTAAATGAGCGGGTTAACGACTCAGTGGACCTCATTAAGACTTGATGGGGTCAAACTAGGCCTGCAGTCCCACCACAGTGTGCCTGATTACACTTTTAATAGACTGTTGCTTCAATTTAGTGGGTTGTCCTTTCCACGTATGGTCTGCAAAGATATGTTTTAATTGTTAGTGATACTTTAAAGGAGGCCGTCTGACATTGTAAGCATACACATGACACTGGTTAATTGACTGCTCGCCAAACCTCTCTCCTGAATGGTGACTGTCGGAGGATAGCTTAGCAATTGTAACAAGGTATGGCACGGTCTGTCATGCTACAGACACTTCTTCTTCCATTGTGGTATTTTTGAGGGGGCTATATAGTGGATACATTTACACTCAGATTCAGATGCTTAAATAAAGTGGTGTAGAGTAATTATTACACTGTAAAATTAACAAGAATTGATTTTGGACACAGCCTTAATCAAGATTGTCTCATTGGGCCTACTATCAATGTTCCCATGTGGGACTGCAGCTTGTTTGGTTAGAGGTGACAAAGAAAATCAAATACCTTATATGTTATAAGGAGAAACATTGGAGGGAAAGACAAAGTGAGGGAGGAGTCAGACCTTCCCCTAGAAAGAAATGTTATATTTAACTGCCCCAGCTGAGAATAATCCTCTGGAGATGGAGTTATGTTTGGGTTTTAATCTTTTTTTTTTTTTTTCCTAAGAAAAATGCTTGATCAACTCATTGTTGCATTGTTAACTTTACAAATTTGATGGTAATGTGGTGGCAGGAAGCAAACGATAGGTTAGTTTGCTCAGCAAAGTAAAACAAATGCATATTTGCAGACCATAATTTTTTAAGTTCTTTGGCAACATCTTGATATGTAGATTTTTTTATAGCAAACATTTGAGCCAGTGCCATTATCTTGCTGTCTTTACATGTTGTCGGATGTTGTGAATGGTTAGTATATTAATTGCTAAAATGTGGTTATATTTGCTGTTTAAAAAGTGTATTTCAACTAGCATTAGGCTATCACTACAAATGAGCATGTTTGATATTAAAATAGAGTCTCATCTTTGCTGTGTAAGTAATTTAAACATATTTGAGAATCTAAATTCCAGATTCCATGTGCAGACATGTATAATTACTTGTTGAATTACTACAGGGAAGTGACGTCGATGAGAAAGCACTAAGAACTCCAAAGGCGAGTTGGGTGACGCTCTGTCCCCTTAAAAAGTGTGTCTAGCCCTTTATAAACAGGGTTTTTTCGGGGCAATGGGGGGCGTGAGCAAGTAACAAAACATGTAGCTCAGTGTGTGTTGAAACAGTGACGTGGGAGGGAAGCTGCGGCTAGTCTTCGGCGATTCTCTCATAAGTCGGCCCGTTCTTCACCGTCCCCCGTCATCTGACAGTTAATGGCCTCTTCGTTTGTGAGGGCAAAGAGGGCACGCAGTCGCTTGTCTCCCCAGTTGCTCATCTTTACAGTGTCTGTCAGGTTTGCGTTTCCCTCTTGCTACTAGTTGCTCGCTGCTATCAGCTGTTTCCTGTTTAGTCCACCGCCAGTTGGTCGCATGTGTGGCGTCATCAACAGCTCCTCCCACAAGTCTTCAACAGCCCCTCCCGTTGCAGAAGGCTGCCTCTGTCTTTTTAAACCAAAAAGGTTCCGCCAATATGACTACCCTACGAGGGCACTTGATCAACTCGCCAATCCGGCTCTGTGTGTCTAAACGCTCGCAGCTTGCCGGCAAAACGGCTCGACATCGGAAAATCTGGCAGTGTATAAGGGGCTACTGTCTTTACACTGTGCTGTCTAAGTCCTGCACTCATATGAGTGCATTACCTACTGAGCTTTATAGCACCATGTGGAGATAGTCAAAATATAGTATTATGTTTGATGTCTGAAAATTTGTCGCTGCAGAAACAACTGACAAAGAAGATCTGAAACATGGTAGTCCACATAAATGAAGACGTAATGCCAGAGTATTTTCACATTAGCTATTCAGATGGATTTTCCTGTTGTTCAAAAATGGACCACATCAAGTATATTCATGCCCCACGATCTCATAAATATTAAAAATAATTCTGGTGTGTGTGAGAGAGAGAACAAGATGTAGAGACATGTATTGAAGGCCAGTGGCGGCTCTTATGGTCAGAAATATTGCTTATATAGATGAACCTCCAATATATAACAAATAACCACATTTGAATTTTGACACTCAGCTTGCTCTTGTGTGGTCTAGGGCTACAAAGACAGAGAACAGAGAAAGAAAAGAAGCCAGAGAGAAGGGAGACTGCAAAAGGAGACAAAGGGAGAGACTAAAAAGAAGACAAGAGGAAAAGAGAAAAGGAGCAGAGGAACAGAGACAGGCTATTTTCACTGCTGCGAGCACAGACATTTTTGTAGAGAAATAAAAGAAGAAGAGAAAGGAGACAAAAGAAGAAATGGGAAGAGAAACCAAAAAAGGTAGGCATGGAGAGAGGAGGTGTTAAAAGAAATGGATGTAGAAATTGTCATGCTGTTTTGGCTACACGGGTACATTTACATGTGTCTATGCATGGTAATGTGTATCACCGTTCTTAAGATGTGCCTTTAAACCTAATGCTGAATTTATTTCTGATTCTTATTTAAAAAAAGAATATGCATTTGCAGGTACCTAACATCTAAAACCATGGTTAGACAGAGAGAGGAAGACCAGGAGTCAGATCCCTGAGGCCATACAGGAAGTGGAAGCAGACAGGCTCACTGCACCGCAGGCTGCCAAGCATTGCGGGATCCTGACGTCCAGCCTGAGTGACCGAGTCAGTGGAAGGGTGGCCTCTGGCTGTGTCTAGAGGCCACCCTTCACTCCTGAAGATGAAAATTCACTGGTGGAGTGATGTTTGTATTCTGCCAGTCACCGGTTTCTGACAAAGCCTCTGGTCTTCGCCAACGCTCTGGGCATCGACAGCACAGCCTCCTCCACCCGGATGCAACACAGGCTGTGCTCGGCCAGACGTGATGGATCAATTTCAGGGAGCAGCATGACTATTGCCTTACCCAAGGTATCATCGAATGTAGAAGCAGCATTTCTCCCCAAGGGGAGACCATGGAGGAGTACTTCAGGCTTGTCCCAGCCACCCAGGAGGAGCAAGGGTTAAGAGAGGGAGGGAGACAGAGTTTCAGCTGAACACAACAAGTCTGTGTCCCAGTGTACCCAATGTTTGCATAAGCACGCCCAGGGAAACAGGGACCACGTCACTGTCCTGGCCTGCTTTAGTGTGACTGGGGAGGATGTCTCCCTTCTATGTGATGAAAAAAGGACAAGGAGGCCCTGATGCCCGATGGGAAGTCACCAGAACATGGACAGTAAGCTGTTTAGGGAGTTGTTTTTTGGGCACTATATCTGTCAGTTATTGTGTCAAAACTTAAGGTATCATCATACAACAGTTCATATGATATTGTACGCATTAGCGTTCCACGAATGACGTCACATATGTCACATAAAGTTATGTACTTAATGTGAAGTTACTTAGGTTAGGTTGAGAAACAGAAATATTATAATGATGTATCTTAAAATAACTCAAAGGTCACATGGTTCCTAAAACTGGCCTCCTGGGGAAAAGTCTGTTTAGCATGCCAGCCACCACTCCAATTTGTCCAACACTTCCTTCCGAACTGCTGTCAGCGCACTGGTTACATGATTGCAACAGCCTGCAACCTTAGCTCTGTGGTTGTTGGTAAATCTTAAAGAGATTATATACTGTAAATTGTTGGTTTGTCCACATCTGCCAGGGAACAAGTCATTAACTAACTGCATTAGTTTGTGGGGCTACAAGTTTTGCTAAAATCACATCCACTGTGTCACATTTCTTACTGTGTGGAAGCCGATCCTGAATGCTATCAGAGATTAAGCAAACATTAGCTGTTTGGTTCTGCTCTTTATTACCCTGGAAATCCAGAGTTCTCGCAAGAGCACAATTTGAATTTGCTCAGCGAGTCACTCTGGCAATCAGTAATGATGCTCATTACCTATGCCGTTGGAGCCGAGCTGCACCAATCACATCGGTGTATCTGATATAGGCAGGCCAGAGGCAAGCTAAACAGATGACGACAGCGCTGCGACGACAAAGTCCGGAATCAGTCAGTAAACATTGCAAGATGGCTACGGATGAACACCAGTTGTTTAAAACGGCTATGGCCGCTACAATGAACGAGTTAGACTTGGCTTTTTCTCTAAAAGAGGAACAGAAGACGGCGCTCAAATCTTTCCTTTGCAAGAAGGACGTTTTTGCTGTTTTGCCGACCGGATATGGCAAGAGTCTCATCTACCAAATAGCTCCGCTGGTAGCTAAGCCCTAATTATTGTTCTGATTGGTCGTAGTGCCGCTCCTCGAGTTGGGCCATTTGCATTACTCATAGCCAGACCCTAAATCTTTCTAGATTTGGGTCTGGATTTCCAGGCTAGCTCTTTATTGGATTTGGAGAAGTTTATACCTCAGCCAAACATATTGTTTTTTCCCCATCCTAAAAGCCTTCTCTCTTGTAATGTAAAAAAGCAAACATACTTACTACATATTTTTTTCTAGAAAACACAACAAGTAAGTAAGATAAGCAGACAAATAATGAAATGACAGTCTAATCTCACATTTTTCCCTTAATCTTTTCATCCTCACAGGGCTCCATGTCAATCCTCTATGTCTTCTATATGCCTAGGCTGCAACCTAGGAGTTCCCCCTATGTGCAAGGGCTAGACTGTTTTTAATTATCTAACTGTACTTTGGAGAAAAAACCTGGCCCATAAGAAATATTTTGAGCAGCTGATTGGGTAGATGTGTGTAGCATCTAGCAAATCTGCTGCCCCAATAGGTTCAGAAGGTCAATTTAGTTTTCTAACAATATGTCAGTGCTACTGGACGGCATACAAGCAAAAAGTTAGAAAGAGAAATGAAAGTGGAGCACAAATACAGCTGAAAGCACGCCATGACCAATAAATCCCTAAATTGACTGGGTATTTCGAAGCTACCGAATCTTACTTAGCTGTAGCCACATTTAACTCTAACCATGGCAAAGAAACCAGCCAAGCTGACCATGGCCATGCTTTACCATCTTACTTTTCATTTCATTTCACATAAGAATGAAAAACGATTTGAGGAAGGTGAAGTCAAAAAGGGACCCCGTGGTGAAGATGAGATGAGAAGAGGATGGAGAAGTGCTGATGAACTGGGTGAGCAGAGGAATGAGTCTTTGTTGAGGTCGTCCTGGACTCTGGATACGATGGCTGGAGGTGAACGGGGTGGAGGAAGGTGCGATGATTCTTCGTAAAATGACAGCTGACAGCAGCAGAGGAGAGAGCAGATTTAAAATGTTGCAGTAGCATCCTGATTGGCTGATAGAGATCGTGGCGTAGTTTGATTGGATAGCTAGAAGAGTGAACACCCATAGTCAGCTGATTAGGGGAATCAGTGGGAGTGGGAGGGAGAGAATTGTGAATGGATGAGCACAAAGAAAGTCTTCCTGATTGTTCTTATGCTGAGCTTCATTGGATAAGGAGTCTGAGACAGAGTGACACACACATCAACCACCGAAAACACCAGTATGTTGTTCCCACACACCAGGAATTACTGGCACTCTGCACTACATTACTTTTCTTTCTGGTAACAGAAGTGGCCCTTGGGCTTCCTACCACCTTGATCTTCTACTGAATATGAGGGTGCTGAGTTTTCACCCAGGACATGCAGCTTCAGCGTCAGTGTTCAGCATGCTATTATGTGTGTAGCCACTTATTCTTAAGAGCCTTTTTACAAGGTTGTTTTTAAGCTGCAAACATTTAGAAGATAGCTGGGAACAGCATGTTTAACCAGTTCTTAGAGCTAACCACTGATAAAACTGATAGGACACTACCATTGTAGATGGTGCTGTTGCTGGCCAGAAATAAGGATACTGCTCTCCTCTGCCTCTGCCTGATGCCTGAAACTCCAGAGCCCTGTCTGTTTCGACACATCTTTACTGAGATCTACAGGGATGGGGTAAATGTGAGAGCCTGTAGCTGGTAATAAAGCAGCCAGCATGTTGTGCCGCATATTTTTTGAAAAAGACTGCTCAGTACTGTCAACTCACTAACTCATTTTATCTCTTTCTCTCACTCCGCAACCCTCCCACTCCAAACAGGAGAGAGCGTGTGTGGAGCCGAGGCATATTTCGGTGCAGCGGCGAGATTCCAGAGGCAGCCGAGCACAGCCCCAGCTGTGCCAGAGTACCATCAGAGGGAGGAACAAAAAGCTCAAGGTCCTCACTGACTTTCATCTCTCTCTCTGTGTCCCGCCTGTTTTATCATTCCTCCTCCCTACTACTTTTTCCCCCAGTCAAAGCATCCCTCACACTGTCACACAGACACATGCTTTTCTTTTTGTTTTCTGTCTTTTTGACCTTTATCTTTATCTCTCTTGTAGTCCTGCATGTTTTCCACGTCTGTCCCTCCCTGTCATGTTCTCTCCTTCTCTCTCTGTCCCACCTTTCTCCAGCCCTCCCACCGTCTCTCTTTTTATCTCTTACACTTGCACTTTGTCTTTTTTTGTTATTCTAGTTTCTCTGACCACTGGCACAGAATTGCTACTTGCGGCTCAGCAGACCCGTTTGGATATAGTCCTGCAGTGCATGTTAAGGCAGCAGTATTTCCCACCAGCCCCAAAGGGCTTCTTTTTTTCCCTTCCCTCTCTGTGTCTGTCCTCGCCTTCTGTTGTCCTCACAGTACCGCTGCCACCATGTCCAGCAGCCCTTCCTCTCCACTCGCCTCCATTGCCCATCCCGCAGAGGGCTTTTCAGGGCTCCCATAAATCATTTCTCCCTCACAGACTAGTTGTGAGTTCGGGCCAGTTCACTTAAATGAATAATTAGGCCCCCCGCCTCCACCACCACCACCACCATCGCCTAATTAAGAGCTCAACCATAAAGAATTATGGTGGCTACATTTGCAACACACATTTGGGGTTTTTTAAAATACGCCCCCCTGCAGTCTTCACCTCTTTTTCCTTCCTTTTTTTTTTAAATTTTTCGAAACTTCTAATTCAGAGATCATGAAAACATTCGGATGAATGCTGGGCAAATTCAAAAAGTCATTAGCATTTCTCTCTCTTTGTGACGCCGTAGGAAATCTCACAGTTGTCATTAGAGAGCTGAGTGTGAAAAAAAAAAATTAGCTGTACTATGTTTAAAGGGATTTAGTCAAAATACTGCAGGTGTGCAGGATGGTGTGAAGTATCTGTAGTTAGTCACAGATAACGTTACAGGCATGTTAAATATAAAGCCTGCTCATGCCCAGAGGTGGAGACATTCTGAGCTGAATTATTTGATAATTTATTACCAAGCTTAATTAAATGTGGCCCCCCGGCACTGTTGGCGATGGTTTAGCTAAACAAGCTTGCATCCAGGCAATTGCAGTGTTAATATGGAGTAAGCACCGTTTAGACCTCAAGTAAGCCAAAAGTGAAGAAACTGTTTTTCTGAAATACAAAAACAAAATAGCTGTTTTATTTGTAATGCTGCTAATTAATACCCTATTATAAGCTTTGTCGGACCTTTTGATGCGGTCATATTAGTAATACAATGTCAAATGCAAAGCAGTGCCCTTGATGTTTGCTTACATTGGGATTATAAAAATGATTGACACAGATTGAAGCCTTTATCTACAAACTGAGACAAACAGAATTTGGATTGTGACATAAAATGGCACATAGTTGTAAATAAACGCCTGTCATGGCCAAAGACTGAATTAGATTAAACAGCACTTTTAGACTCACAGAGACATTTCTCGTTCCTTTTCGGCTCCATTGTTCTATTGTGTAGCCGGGGCCGCCAGCAGCAGTCATGACACTAATTTCCACAGTAATTGAAAAACAAACAGGGGAAGAAACAGTGTTGAAATAAAACAATCTGTTATGCTATAAAGTTAGAGGAACAGGTTGTACAGCTGATTTAATGAACTCCACAGTGTCCTACAACTTTGTATTGTGGAGACGCTTGTTGCGTTCCTTAAGACGTATCCATCAAAGTCGGAAACTGTTTGACATTTTTTATCAATGTCCTTTACACATTATTGCGATGATCATTCTTGTTTTATTGACTATTCTCTCCCATCCCTTTTGAGACTTAGCTTGCGGCACCATATGTATAATAATATCCTGAATGTGGCACAGCAATTACAGTACAATACTGTCATCATAAATTGTAGCTGCACAGCTGTATTTCAGCACTAGATAAGGAAATGAAAAGAGAAGAGAGGGAGAGCACCTTTACATAGTGATTGCATAGTTCTCATAAATTGAATGGCACTGATGTATTTTAGTGTGCGATCCTCTACCCACATGAAGAGCTCCGTGGTGGAGTTGGTCTCTGTGGGCGTTTTCAGACCAAACTGTTCCAAGGACTCCCTGAGCAGATTTGATCTCATTCGTACTTGTTATATTTTGACGCTTGGGCAGAGGCCCCCGGCATCAGTTTAATGACATTCACCACTTGGACACTTTCTTTTGATTCACCCTGGATGCAAAATAAAGTTTTAATGTGAGTGATCTGTTATCCACAGCTGCTTGTAGTGCAGGTTGTATGACTGTTTTTGCTTTCATCTGCTCTGTACAGTATTAAAGGCAGTAAGGCAGGCTTAAATCTCCTCTGAGCATGTTCCACTGACATGCAACAGTGCAAATGTCAACCCAGTTGCCAGACTAAATGTTGGCATGTTACATTTGTTCATCATTATGTTGTAGTTATGTTGAAACTTTTTGTTTCTTTACTTTTCAACACCACTGTGGTTATTATGTGGTTAGGTTTGGGCACACAAACCACTGGGTTATATTTAGGTAAAGATCATGTTGGGGTGGCTGTGGCTCAGAGAAACAGTGGGTTGTCCCCTAATTGGAAGGCCAGCAGTTCGATCCCTGACTCCTCCAGTCAGCATGTTGAAGTATCCTTGGACAAGATGCTGTACCTTAAATTGCTCCTGATGGCTGTTGCATCAGTGTGTATGTGTATGAATGGGTAACTGAGTAGCAGGTGGCACCTTGTATGGTAGGCTCGTGTGTGTGAATGGGTGACTGACACACAGTGTAAAAGCGCTTTGAGTGGTCAGAAGACTAGAAAGACGCTATACAAGTGTAAGTCCATTTAACATATTTTGGCTTAAAATACCCATTTGTGTACCCATTCCTGGCAGGAAATGCCTTGGTAAATACAATTATTTTTGTGCCACTATCACTGCAGATAATGCAGCGAGGAATAGTGAATGGATTTAAGTAGGTGAAGGTGGAAGAGAGATATCTTCTGATGGGTTGATCTGGGAGGACGTGCTGGAGATCAGGCAGAGGGAGACTCAGTGTGGGGGTTTCTTCTCAGGCGTTGTTCCACCTGAGCTGATTACAGGCCCCCCAGACGGTACCTAGAATGAGACATGGGAGAGGTATGCACCAGACTGAATAAGAAAAGATGAGGGGAGAAGGAAAGAGAGGATGAAGGAATGTTGGTAAGTATGAGGTAGAGAGGATGATGGATGATGGATGATGGATGAAGGGAAGGTAAAGGGAGGGTGGGTCGAGAAATCTGAGACAAACAGAGCAGGATGGGTTGACCAGGTAGAAGTAGGCTCAACAGGCATTTAGAGGTGTGGTTGAGGTGTGGCCCAGCTCCCCAACCTAAGTTAACAAATTAACTTTATTTGTTGTACTATCCAGGGTGGCACAATGGTGTGGTGGTTAGCACTGTCGCCTCACAGCAAGAGGGTTCCTGGTACGACCCCAGGAGGGAGCCCTTCTGTGCTTTGGAGCCCCTCTCCCTGTTCTCCCCGTGGGTTTTCTTCCAGGTACTCCGGCTTCCTCAGTCAGTAAACCGTTGGGGATAGGTCAATGGGTGACTCTAAATTGTCCCGTAGGTGTGAATGTGAGTGTGAATGGTTGTCTGTCTCTATGTGTCAGCCCTGTGATAGTGAACCCTGCCTCTCGTCCAGTGTCAGCTGGGACAGCCCCTCCGCAACCCTCAAGAGGATAAGCGATTACGAAAATGGATGTATGGATGGATGTTGTTCTATCCCTGGTAGAAACACAGCGACAGGTTGCTAAATAACACCAACGTTTGGTGACTAGAAAGCAGCTTAAAACGTAGCAATGACTTTTGTTGGTTTTGTTGTTTGTTGGTCCTGAACAGTGGTTTGCAGGGGTCTACAGCTTGGCAGGTGTTTCGCCTAAGTGCCACGCCTTCCACAATCGCATCCACCTCCCAATGAAAGTTAGCTCAAGTACCATGTCACTTTAGAAACATTGATATGTATGAATCCTACAAATGTAACGTATCCATTGTTTGCAGGAATATACAATGCCAACCAGTGGCATAAGGAAGTTACAACGGGCCCAAATACACGCTATCGTGCATGTATTGTCTTGATACTAATAGAGAGTTGACACTGGACAACATCAATATTCTGTACATATTACCCAGCAATCATCATTGCATATCTGACAAACATATCAAAGACAGGAAGAAATTAATCATTTAATTGAATAGTTTTCATAGCGTATGGATAGCTACTGACTATTTGAAAAATTAAATACAAGATGGGTTTGTCTTTGTGAGGACAAATATAGCAAATGGCACCGTTTTTAAATTAATAATATTCTTTTTCATAATCTATCTTTGAACACAGGTCTATCAGAATCACTTGCAAGGGCCTGCTCCCTCCATCTCAGGGGCCCCAATGCTATCCTACTGCCTGCACTGTCTACATTTACACCCCTGTTGCCAACATTGTTTTCTAGTGCCTGGGCTGCGAATGTATAGGAATGACAACACATGCAGTATGCATTGTACTGGCTCTACATGTGCTTCAGCACTGGGAGAGGAGCATAACAGCAGCCAGGCCACCTCAGCAGGTGAAATGTGGAGGGGGTTAAGAATTTAAGAGCTGCTGCCACACTGGCTGGCTGTTCTTTTTAGCTAAACTCAAGTGCTGTGGATAATGATAGCGTTATACCATCATCTTTCTATAGGGAAAGCCTGGCAGCCCACTCCAGCCTGTCATCCCTCAAGGTGGTGATGTACTTGGTGCTGTGGCACAAAATGCAGTGTATTCTCACAGTGATCAAAACAGCGCAAGGTGAAAAGGTGTCACTGCATTCCCATACATAAATGAGCAGGTTCATCAGGATGTTCGTGTACATGCACATTTCAGAGCAGAGTGCAGGCTCGTGTGAAACAGAACAAACAGTGCATGAACAGGAGGGCCGCTGATTACTGGGTGTTTCTGTAATCTGTGTTTTTATATGGCTCACAATAAACTGTAAATTGCTGCATTATGTAGCTGCTGACGGAAAGTCTTGGAGCTACTGTGTGTTTCACCTGCTTGCTTCAACTGCACAAAAACACAGATTGAAGCAAAACATGCAATGCCACATGTGTATTCATGTGCCAGACAAGCAGCAAACTTTATGTCGATACGCTGATGTGACATCGAATGCAAGCCGGCAGTCTGCAAAGAGTCACTGCAGAAATCCTCACAGTGCATAAAGGAACATGCAGACACTGTGAGACAGGCTCTTTTTGCAAGACAGTGATAATTCCCCTGTCAATACTAATGGCACCAATGGGGTTATAATTTCAATGGACTACAGAGGCCGCTGGCACTTAGTGCACGACCACATCATTAGAGACGAAATGTCCCTTTAACAATGTCCCATATAATGAAAGGGATTCAGAATAGCAGACCATTAACAGAACTATAATTAATGGGGAGACGAGCACTGCTACTGGATCAGCGTACAGACATAATAACACGTAAGGCTGTCTTAATATAATGCAAACTATTTAAAATAACATTAAAATAAAAGCCATGCTCAGAATGCAATGCTGCATCCAGACTGGTGCAACACATTTTCAACAGATGTGTAAATGGTGCAAAACTTTGTTTATGCCAGTACTCAGAAACACTGTAATTAATTAGACAAAAAGTCTGCAAGCATCTGCTCTGCTACTGCACTTGCCAGTGGGACTGAAACCACCTTAACCTCCTGTCCTGACATAAACTTCTCAGGAAACAATCACATGTGCACACTGTGCCTGAATAACAGTAACCAACATTTAAAAAATCATGTTTAATTTATATTATTTGCTAAACATGTTCATACCTGTATGAATAAAACTCTAAATGCTCCACACTGTTACTTAGCTGTCTATTTAACAAGTTGGTGGCGTCATATTCCTCCTGTAAATGCATCTGCTTGCTGCCTGCAGGTTGGAAAAAGATATACATTTCTTCCCTGTTCCAAAACCAAAATCAAACCCTGAAAAGTGTAGGGTTAGCTAGCTAGCTACTGAAGATATAGCCTACTGAATGTATACACATGCTGCTTTTGCTTTTTAATGATTATAACAGTGAAACAAAGACCGACCCTGCTGTACAGGAACCAGTGAAGAGAAGCAGGGACACTTTGCTGATATTCAACCAGCTGTGTGTCATCACATTGTGTGTGGATAAACCTTGTTTAACTTCCCCGTGGAGATCCCTGCTAATCCGGCAGAGGAGGTCCTGGTGCTGGCAGCAGCACCAAGCCAAACATGGTTCATCTGCACACACTGTGATGCCACACAGCTGGTTCAATATCAGCAGAGTTTCCCTTTATATTCATAGGGTCCGTCCCAAGTTTCTTATTTTTATAGTGCTACTGCTAGCTCCTCGCTTGAACCAAAAGTCATTCGAGGTCCGCCATCTTCTAGGCCGTCCCAAGTATCTTATTTGTGCAGCGAGGAGCTGGCGCTAGGAGCTAGCAGCAAGCTTTAAGCAGCTACGAGCTAGGATAGTTGAGAGCTTTCTATTCGGAAGAGTTTTTCAGCTGAACGCCATGACGTATAAATACCCGCCCCCTACATCTGGCTCATTTGAACGAGATGACGGAGAAACAGCGCAAGTGTACCCGTTACATGCATTCTTTGCAATGAAACGCTGTCATTCACATGCTTACGTGACTACAACGAGTAACATTAATGATAATTCGTGCAAGACTGTCATGTTGTAATTAAGTTTATTTCATTCACAACCCGTTGCGTTGTTCAGCGGACTGTCAGTGATGTGTGGCTGTTAAATGAGCAGCTGCTCATGTCCAGAACCACACGTACTGATATAACACCATGCACACACACACACACACACACACACACACAAACATAATTGCCCATCATTAATTGTCCTGCATGTCATGTGAGTGGAATAATGTTTAATAGCCTGTAGGTAATATTAATTATTAATATTAATATTAATATTATTACTTTCATTAATGTTGTTGTAAGCTACTGTCATTACCGTCTGCCCTGCATCTCTCTCTCTCTCTGTCTCATACGGATTACTGTTAATTTATCATGTTGATCTGTTCAGTATGACATCTATTGCACGTCTGTCCATCCTGGAAGAGGGATCCCTCCTCAGTGCTCTTCCTGAGCTTTCTACCGTTTTTTCCCCATTAAAGGGTTTTTTTGGGGAGTTTTCCTGATCAGCTGTGAGGGTCCTAATCACAGAGGGATGTCGTTTGATGTGAAGCCCTGTGAGGCAAATTGTGATTTGTGATATTGGGCTTTATAAATAAAATTGAATTGATTGAGGCAGACTGACAGGTCTGATATGTCTTATTCACTCAGCAGCTGACTTGTTGAATGATGGCGAGTGGATTTAATAATAGTGATAATAATGATGATGATAATAGTAATAATGATAATGATGCTCATCACAGTGACAGTGGAATAGCAGGGCTACAGACCGTTCTGTACTTGCACAAACTTTGACAAATGACTCAATAACAATGGTAATACATGCAAAAGTGTGTGACCAGAGTCATGATGGCGGGGGTGGGGGCTACTGTTTTGGTCAGCGAATATAATGAGACTTGGGATGTACCCATAGTAACGCCAGACGCTGGTGCTTTACAGAGCAGATCCAGCAGTGCTGCCGTCATCAGGAATGGACGTCACTTCACGTGACGCTTCAGTGGAAAGGACGTCTCATGTCTCTTAAACTGACAATGCTTGCTCATCACTTCTAGTGCTAGCTCCTCGCATTTTTTCCTAGGTGGGAGGGGCTAAACAGCTAACAAAGTTGGCTAGGTAAGATAACTAGCAGTAATTTAAGAGACTTGGGACGGATCCATTGTCCTCTGTGGCGATCAGCAGTGATGTGGTGGTTCACTTTTACACTGTGATCTGCAGCCTATAGTTTGGCTTTAGCTTCTAACTATCTTTGTCTTTTTAACCTGTTGTTGCTGCTGAGTCAGTTTGACATCCTGGATATATCCTTCAAACACAGACTGTAGATGCCTCTGTGTGCTTCTCTCTGGAATCACTCTTTCAGTTTTCTAAAAATATGATAATATTTCATCAGGGAGTGCAGTTAGTTACAGTGTGGGCTTCATGCTTACTCCGGATCATCACAAAGGGGCGGGGCTTAGTGAAGGATCAATTGGCCCAGGGTCTGAATAGAACCGTCTGGTCTGGGTCCGAACCATGGTACGCTTAACAGCTACATTACTCATAATAACCTGCTACTGCTAATGCATATTCCAGCCTTGCATATTAACTCAAGTTCACAAAATACAAATATATATTCAGTATTTTTATTTTACACCACTTTCATGACAATACACAGTCATGTTAATCACATATTTACTATAAAGAGTCTATTAATGCTTTATGGGCTTCACCAGCTTGCTACAGTTAATACTGAAAATGTACTGAGCTCAAATCATGCAAAACGACTACAGCATAAAGAATGTATAACCTATAAAAAGATACTGTAAAGACTGCCAACAGGCAAAAAGCATTGCGCCTACTTATTTCTAAGCACCTTTTCTTTGACCACCATGTATTCCTTCCTGCAGGCAGAGAAGCGACAGAGCTGAACATGGTGAAGTCCAAGATGAGGCGGTATGAGGAAGGAGTGAAAGGTTGGCCGATGAGCAGAACATGAAGAAGAAATAGGAGTGAAAAACAGCAGAGAAAAAGTGAGATTGGTCTACTAGGTAAGTGCTTGAGCTCCCCTAGGCGAGGACTGAACTTGAACTGTGCAGGAGACTGAGACGCCTGAGTAGGAAGGACTGTGCCAAGTAGAGACAGGGAGAGGCAGACCGTGCAGTGCTGTATATTACTTCGGTGGAACAATTGCAGTGTGCTATGGGAACGTTGTACACGTGTTCCTGCTTTGTGTGTATGCGTGCGTTCCTTCCTTGCGTTTGTTCTGCAGATGACCTTCATGATCAGCAGCTGTCAGCGCGGGCTCCTGACATGTGGCAAACGATACTTGAGATCATAAAGTCAGACGAGGGGACACAAAGGCAACTTAGGTAGGAAATCAGACAATCAATGAGCCAGAGAATCGGCTGACCTTTCCTTTTCCTTACCTACTATCATTTGTCTGGCTTCTAATAGAAACTGCGCCATGGAAGATTTAACAGTGATATGTGGATGGCCCTCATTACAAGCTCTTACAGAGGCAAACGTGCTGCTGAAGACGTTCAGCTGAGATTTGCTTGAGTATCATCTGTGGCTCCTGCCATGGGAATATCACTACAATTAGATTTTAAACTTTCAGTGTGTAGGATTAAGGGGTATATATTGGCAGAAATAGGATTTAACATGTAAGTATATTTTCTTTAGCGTTGAATCACCTGAAAATAAGAATAGTAGCATTTTTGTGACCTAATGTGAGATTTCAAAGTAAAGTTAATTCATGTGATTTAGTAATTTGCTAAAAATACATTTACAGTGTTTGAACAGTTGACTATTTATGTTCACAATTATCATTACATGTTAAAATGTTTGCAGCATCTGCCAGAGTAATTCTTGCACACAGTCACCTCAGTCCTTCTAGCGTCTGGTTGGTAGGTAAGAGACATGTGACACATAACAAGGAAGTGTAACCAGGAAATGTGGTTGTTGTGAAGCTGCTGAAGTTCAGAGAATAGAAAAGTGCTGCTTAGGAGAATATCTGTCTCCATCCTGCTGTGTAGTCTCAACAAGAGTGACCCAACCACCACCCATCGAATCCTCACATTACACTTACAATGAGCCACTTATATCTGCAGGTCCTCGTTCATGTTTCTACAGCAGCCCAGACTTGTCAAACCAAACCTTGGCTCTAGATATGGCCATTGGAGTTTTTGCTATTTATTACAAAAACCAGACAATCAGTGAGACAGATATTACTACAGCCACCATTGTCGGTGATGATTCTCAGTCATCCAGGTCATGGTAATCATAGATGCTATATCGTATGCTCAACTGGACTTGCTTGAAGTTTCTTGAAGAGGTTTCACCTCTCATCCAAGAGGCTTCTTCAGTTATAACAGACTGGTGCAGAGTCGCAGGCTTTAAACCTTGTGTGGGTGTGAGCCCTTACAGAGTCATTAAGGTCATATGTTCTCTGAGTTTCAGAGTAGTTAAGGTCACATGTCAGTCGTTGACCTACCCCCCATCTTGTGTGTCACTAGGGTTAGATGGGTCCAGGTGAAAATGGGTGTTAAGTCGTCTGGGAAGGGATCCCAAGACTGCATTGTAAGTGGGTGATAAGTGGTGTCATAGGCCACTTCCTCTGTTTAACGATGGTCGTTCCAGCCACCATTGTTCACAGCCTATCCTTGACGAGAGCATTAGAAAAACATTGGGTTTTTTTAAAGTGAAATTGCTTTATCCAGTGTTTTTGCCAGTTTTAATCACCTAGTCTAGTTTTGGAGAGGAAGAGACCTCTGTGGATAACTCAGCTCCTGCAAAGAACCTCCTGAGCATCTGGATGTTAAGTTATCAGAGGAAAAAGGTGAGCACACATTTACAGGTTCTAGGCTAGTGGCCTGTCTCCAACAAGCCAAACAGCATTGGAGAAATGCTGATTTGTAATGTGAAACTGCTTTATTCAATTTTTTACTTGTTTAAATCACTGAGCCTTTTTGCTTGAAGAGAAAGAAATCTCTGCAGACAATTCAGCTCATGGTAAAAACCTCTGGAATGTCTGCAACGTTGCAACAACGCTGCAACGAGCTATACAGCATTAGAGAAACACAGATTTATAAGGTAAAACTGCTTTATTCAGTGTTTTTACTGATTTTCATCACCTGGTCTGTTTGTTTTTGAGAGGAGGAAACCTCTACAAATAATTTGGCTCACGGTAAAAACCTCCATAGGGTTTGGATTTCAAGTTATCAGAGATAAAAGTTGAACACAGATTAACAGGTGCTGGGCTAGCAGCCTGTATTTGACATGCCAACAACAGCAGCGAAACACTGATTTGTAACGTGAAACTGCTTTATTCAGTGCTCTTACTGAGTTTTATCTCCTGGTCTGTTTGTTTTGCAGAGGAAGAGACCTCTGTGGATAATTCAGATCCTGGTAAAAACCTCTGCAGTCCTCACTGTTAGATGCCACTAAATCCCTCTAAATCTTACACACTGGACCTTTAAGTAATGAAATTGAAGGCTCAGCTCCACAAGCCTGATTTTTTTTCTAGCATTTACCTGACATGTTTGTAGTCACTTGTTTATCCAAATATAGATTTATATCTCTGTGGCAGCAATACCAGGATACCCAATTTCTGGCCTGTGGAAAGTAATTGAGAGATTTTTCTCTTGTTTTTGTTCCATTTAATCACCACCTCTGCAGACACGCTCACAAACACACACAGTTACACAGACACAGTAGCACACACACACACACAAACACACAAATGGATACACATGCAGTCCCACTGCACATGTGATTTAATCATACTTCTATTTCCTTTCAACATTTCAAATTCATCATCATCACCCAACACAAATATGGAAATCTTTGAGAGGAATTAGTCCTTGTTGCTAGGCTCCCAAGTGCTCTCCATCATTTCAAGATTTTACTTACTCGCCTAGTTTTCATTTGCAATGAAGTGCTAGTCCCACAATTGTGAGCATGACTCAGAAATTCTCAGATTTCTCCACCCACAGGAGCTATACAACATCACAGCTGATACACACAGGAGACATTAGTTTTGGAGAGCGAGCGCATGATGAAAGGGACAACCTGCTGGCGGGAGGAAGTTGGCCCACCTTGGATAATAGCAGCAGATTGAATCGCCATACTTGGTCAGCCTCTCAGCCATCTGCTGGTACCATGGGAGTCTGGTGTATAGACCACCTACTGCAGCAGCCCCAGCCCAGGCCTGGCCTGGACTCTGTTCAGGTGGCTGCTACATATGCTGTCATCTCTGAACCAGTGCCCAATTAAGCTTCATCTGATGTGTTTACTGCCTGAAACAAAGCACAGTTTGATTCACAGTTGTAGAGCAATGCAGCTTGAACTAAACCAGGAATATGAAGGAAAATGAAAGGTGAAGGAGGATATTGAAAATTTGCTCATGCTAGCGGCATGAGATTGGAGATACTCTGACATGATACATTTCAGACCTGTGAGGGGTCACACATTATTCTAGAGCTGTGCATACCATTGGTTTGGCTTGTGAATCTTTGTAGTAGTTGTGTAGGAGTTGCAAGCTGTTCACCTGGAGACTGGTGTTCCCATCTTACATTGCTTCATTTGATTAAACAGGTAAAACTGCACAGTATTTCATAATAAATATTGTGTATTGGCATGATTTTACAAATACTGAGTATGTATTCTACGTGTGGCTTGTTTTGGACTCTGCATTCACATTCACTATACGAGCCTGTTTTAGAAATGTCGTTTTATTCCAATTCCCACTGAACAAGTGAATTGTCTGCAATGTAAAGCCAAAGCTCACGACTGATGTGCTCACACTGTGCGGAGTGATTGTTTAGCCACGACCTGAGTGCTCACACTGTAAGACAGACAGCAAAATGGTCTGTCAGCGTCTGCGGACTGTTCTGGCAAGTGACAGTTGTCAATAAATAGTGAGAGAGTTCCAGGGCAAGTGGAAGTTTGTCTGCTGGAGGAGGTACAGTTCACAGTGGAGTCAGACATCCCAAAAAGAGCTTAAAGGAGCAATTCTGCAAAAACTGATCAGTCCAAGTCTTGATTCCCTATTTCTTAGTCTTCCTCTCTTTCTCTCTCTGCTTCACACACACACACACACAAACTAGCAAGTTAGCAGCACCAACAAACTACCTGGGTATCGGCCACACTGTACGATTGATTTAGTGAGGAAAAAAAGGGCTCTGCTTCAAATTTGCAAGAGCCTGATGACAGCTAACCAAAATTTCTGACATGTCAAAAATTCATCCTAACGTCCGATGGCTGGTTGAGAGAAGCTATGATCGGTCCTCATTCCTCTCTGTACACTACAGGGCAAACTACACCCGACAAAGTTTAAATTTGGTACAACTCTGAAATAAGTCACGCGGAAGGGTAAAAATCAGGTTAGAAACAAGCTCAGATTGTACAGTGTATGCCCAGCTGTAGGTATTATTCGACCATCCTTGGCAAGGTTATAGAAGATAATTTGACGAACTAGACAGGGTCCATATTACAAGAAAAAGTTGTCCCTGATCATTATTTCTAAAAAATATTTTCACACCTGATTTCCATCATATTCAAAAGTAACACATTACCTCAGAGTCCTTCAGGTAGCTACAGCCCTGATTGTGTTGCAGAAATGCATTTTAGTCACGTTAGTGGTGTGGCTGCAGGGATGGTGATGTCAGCTGGTCAATCTACCACTTCAGTCCCAGACAATGTATCCTATTTATTTTTGTGATCCTTTAAAGGGATACCTCCCTGTCTCTTTTTAACCAGCTTTGTATCATAACAGTGTGGACAATATGAGTAAATGAACTGTGGTAAACTTCCCTCCGTCTTGCCAGCGCCTAAGTCTCACTGCTCATTGTTACCCAGTGCATTTTCACTCGCTCTTGTGCTGTTGCTCTAACTACAGATTGTACTTCCTCAATTTTGTATACCCAACAACACGGACACAAATAGAAGCATATTGAGAGAGGGAGCCATCCTTCTCTCTTTCTCAAACTCAGACCAAACTCCAATCAAACAGTAAAACTATGCTGCAATATGAGAGTTGGTGAACAGGAAGTGGGTGCCACACTGTTTCCTGTATTGTAAAACTCGAGTGAAAAAACTGAGATCAAACTGTAAAACTAGGCACCATCAATCAAATATGAACCTAGGTGCTGTTACTGCGTTATATGAATATAATAATATGATAATATGAGAATGTTTTGAGATGGACTTCTTCTTCCGCAGGTGGGAGCATTTATTGGTCCAGTGCAGCGCAGTGCATCCTGGTACTTGTATTTCATTTACCTCTTGAGCAAAAGCAAATATCATGTTTTTCCTGTACTTTGTCCTGGTCACGTAGCACCAATTTGGGAAGTACTTGAATCTCTCTCCAGGACAGACAGCCCAGTTTTATGGAGAAAAAACAGCAACATCTTTTTAACAGTGATATACTTGGTTAACTTTTAATTTAGCACCATCATGAAGTTAATATCTTTGGTTAATAAGAAGAAGAACATATTCTTTATTCATCCCCAAAGGCAAATTAAATCTTTTTCACTCTGTTGTTAAATACACACAGGCCCAAAATACCCACACATGCACAAACAGGACCTATGCATGCATCACATGGAGAGATCTCAGAGTGAGGGGGCTACCTTGGACAGGCGTCCTGAGCAGTTGGGGGTTCAGTGCCTTACTTAAGGGCACCTTAGCAGGCTCAGGGAAGTGAACTAGCTCCTCTCCAGTAACCAGTCCACACTCCATACTTGGTCCGTTGGGGGCTTGAACTAGCAAGAGAATGAATGTCCCAAAAAACGTCTGGATGGTTCGCCATAACATTTCAGAAGTGTTTCCCACATAATTATGACGAATTTTCAAGAACTTTTACAATCTCACAAATGATGAAACACTTTTCTCTGTTATCCTCGCATCATCCTCAAAGACAAATAAAATTTAATATGTGTAAGCATGTTGCAATATCTGTACAGTGTAAGTGTAGGGATTGTCATACTGCCACACACGTCTTTATTCTATTATTGTAAATCCTTTTGATATTGTTTACCAGACACCTCTCTTAGTCACCACCTTCTGGGCAGTTTTTACATTCATGTCACTGTGACTGCAAAGGACCAAAATCAAAACAAAAGAAAATGTCCTTTCCTTTTGAGCACTGGGATGTGGAGGATTTTCATGTCAGTCACCAGAGGCAAAATAAATCAAGCACATCTCTATTTCCTGACTGAAATGAATCCACAATTATATTAGTGACATCATTCTCCAGTGCTAAAGGACAGTGGTAAAGTGGATATATGACAGCACTTATATACACAGGCACTGCTCAGTGGTCTGATGCGCTCACATCTGTTATCATTACCAGCCCGTACACCTACAGCTGTCTTTAAAACATCACCGCACTTATTTCGCACTCAATCACTTCGCAGTTAAAAACCATACCAAAGCAATCGAGAGCCCATTTAGCTTTAGATCACTGAGCTGCTGGGTGGCCTTGCACTCTGCTGGACCTGCTTTCGAATTAATAAGCCCCACAGAAACATTTCCAATGACTCATGACGTTAAATGTTAAACACAGAACGTTGAGACAGCCGCTCTAGCACAGCCATGCTAATGATGTCGGTATTGATTACTCCCTCTCACTCAAGCTCCTCCGCAGGTCTGTAATAGAGAGTGTGAGAGAGAGATCTGAGCGGCTAATTGTGCTTTTTTGAATAAAAAGTCAGACTGTGAAGTCTGCACTGTGGATTTTTTAGTGTGAATAATGTGATTGAAATTTAGTAGCTGCTACAGTGGAAGTAAACTGCAGCCTTATTAGTGTACAAATCATCAGCTGAGGAGAAGCGCCGCGGCACGTCTGAGGGATTGGCGTTGTAAAACCGCCATCCACTCCAATCAGAGACCGGATCCAGGCCTCTGCCTTAGCTGCAGACCACCAGGTGAAATACTACTCAGGCTTGCGAGTTTTACAGTGACTTGATTAGCCTGTGTCCGCTGCACACTCTTGCAGCCGTACCTACATCCTTAATCACCCGGCAGAAAATCTTTGAGGGCCTAAAGCAGCAATTACAGTAAAGTCAATCGATAATGACAGGTTTTAGAGGAGACCAAATGACTTTTAATGGATTTTAAAAGGTGGCATAAATAATGCACGGGCTTAGGTGTATAATTACGGCTGACTGCCAGCTGCTGTTTAACCAAATGTATGTAAAGAGAGACAGTTCCCTCCCCTCCTTTTTTCAAGCACATAAAATAAGAGGCTGAGCACAATATTAAGGTCGACCTCTCTTATGCAGCACTGTGTCCGACGAAAGCCAAACTGTCACTGCAAATTAATGGCATCCAAAAGCCAGCGCTTCCATTTGAGAGTGCTTCCTCTCTGGACGCTGCACGCAGACCAGGGTGCTGTCTCCATTGCTGTGCCACAGAGATTTGATGCACCAGATCCAGCCAGGCTTATGTCAGGCCGTTCACCCCAGCCGGCCTCTGTGGTGTCCCTTGTGCTGAGCGCTTCCACAGCATGGCTCCGGAACACCCCGACAGACAATACTTATATTCACTTGAAACAGTTTCTGAACCTGACATTAACCTGTGCAATGCACCGGATACTAATCCCACTCACGGTGTTGAAGTGTCTAGACAGCTTTATTCGAACAGCTGGGACCATTAGAGATGAGAGGTGTGAAATAACAACGAGTGAGAGCCAATGTATCACACATAAGCATTTGTTTATTTTCACACCTCCTGTATGCCTTTGTCTGAAATTAGAAAAAAAAGATAAGATAGATTTCTTTTATGCCCCTCATGGTGACACATTGTTTTCTCCGACTTCATTCCCTCTCTATAGGCTGTGCTCATGAAGTGTATCGCCTGTTCTGTCACTGAAAGAAAAGCATTTTCCCTCTTCTTCTTTGTCTCCATTGATGCTGAGGGAGCTGTGAGGCATGGTATTCCACTCGCAGTAAACATAATATCACCTCAAACTATGCCTCCTAACAAGCAGTCGAGCTGCTCCCACCCACTTACTCAGTGTGGCAAGATTCTCCACATAGGTGACATGTCAAAATCATGTGTCCTTTTTGTAAACACTATATCAGAGTCGGCTTTATTCGCCAAGTATGTGTGCACATACAAGGAATTTGACTGCTTTTTTTGTGTTCTCAATGCACACAGAACAGACACACAGCTAAAAACGAGGACATCAAGAACATAAGGCTCTTTACATTTTCATACAGATATATTTTAAATATTTCTAACTGCAAATTTCTCTTTTATATTTATGATTCTTGACTTTATGGTACTTGTTCCGTCTTTTCTCTTTCAATGTTTATTGTAATCCTTACAGTATGCTCCACCATACCGAGGCATAGTCCTTGAATGTGAAAACGTACTTGGGAAAAAAAACTGTTTCTGATTCTGATCAGGTCACCGGAGCCAGAGGATGAAAAAGTGAATAAAATAAAGATGAATATTGCTGACTTGCTGCACCTGCTCAGATCCAAGGTCAAAGGTTTAGCTTCTAAATTGTGTGTGGGACTACGGACTATAGGGACGTTACCTTTGGTTTTTCATGCCTAATTAGGTTGGAGTGTTGGACTGTGTTTGGAGTAAGAGTGGTTTCAGTGTAGCTTTTCTTTGCGATCATTTTTTGCTAATAGACTTTTGAAAGGCGCAGTGTAAATGCTATATGTGTAAATATAACTAATATAAAAGAGTCATCCTCTTTGTGGACATGGCCTATTTAAAATTCCAGCAAGAAACTACTGATAAAAATGTATCAATCTGTGCAACTGGCACATTTTAAAGGTGTTTTCAGACCAAACATTTCTGAAGACTTCCTGAGAGAGAGTGCAATAAAGAGCACCCCAAAGAACTGCATACTTTCCAGGGCTTTTTTTCTGTTTGCAATCACACCGCCAGTACAAACTCTGAAGTGGTGGTTGGTAAGGCAACGTCACTTTCACTTTGATGGGCCAAAATTGTGCTGTATTTCCACTGTCACATATATGCTCAATAAAACCTGGACTTCACTACTGAGCTGTTGATGTGTTTTGTGTTGTCTGCTGTTTTCATGGCCAACAGGTATATAAAAATGGCCAATGCTGGTGTTGCATTAGTTGTGTTCAACCAATCAACATATACTCACAAAGTCTGGACTCATGACTGTACCCTTACATCACTCGCGGTTCCTCTTGAGCTCGGAGAGTACTCTGAAAGAGGAGCTAATAAAGTCCCTCAGAACAGCATTCTAACAACTACGATTGTTCCTAGTTCTTACTGTGCGGACACAACACAAAGGGGGGTTAGAAACTAGAAACTTAGAACTATGTAAAACTTCCTACGGTCCAACAAAATGCCTATAGTTTAATTACACACTACGAATACAAAGTAACATCATTAAAGCTGCAGTAATTAATATAAAATGGTGGAGTTTGCAGGTTTTCTCCAGGTACTCCGGCTTCCTCCCACAGTCCAAAGACATGCAGGTTAATTGGTGACTCTAAATTGCCCATGGGTGTGAATGGTTGTCTGTCTCTGTGTTAGCTCTGCGATAGTCAAACGACCCTCAAGAAGATAAGCAGGTATGAAGATGGATGGATAATCAATATTTTTGTAATAACAATGAATAAAATGATTAAATGTAATGTGAAGGCGTCACTTGTAATGATGAATATACATAGAATTCTTTGCAGTTCCCATGAACTCAGCAGAGACTTTCAGCCTCTTTTAGCTCCCCGTTTTGGTTTTGTAGCCTACACCTCCAGTGCCATTCCCCTTGCAGCTACTTTTAGTTTTGATAAACCCACTGTGCGTGACCTGCCCAGCGCCAAACAGCACACAAAGTTAGCAACTAGCTGGTGAACAGTGGCAGAGCATTTCGCAATTTGAACTCTGACCACTGGACCATTTATATCAATACACCCCGAACAGCCATTCTACCAACTGTCCAGACTTAAGCTATAAGTTAGCTACAGTAGTAACAGATGCACCGTGTGTGGGGGAGTGTGCCTGTGTGTCTGTGTTCAGCTCAGCCTGTCTGAACTCAGAACTCACTTAAAACATTGGATCGTTCTGTTATTTCCCTGCAGTCTCTCTCCTTTTTCCTCTCATCTCTGTACATTTAAGAAGCAGATTCATGAAGCCTCAGGATAAGCATGATTTTTTTTCTTGCTCAAGTTGAAACTCTTTCAACTCACACTGCCCCAGATGAATTCCCTTTTAATTGCGTATTTCCATTGACTTTGTATGTAATTGCGTTGCTTCTTATATTCACTTGCCATTCTGTACGAATGCTGTTAGATCTTTTTTTTTTCTAGTTTTAATTTAGAGATACATCATGGAATAAAAATGAGTCTGGTTGGCTCTCATCATATCTCATCATACTGAGATGGAGGCTACATACTGTCTTTACTGACAGCGTGATATGCACAGAGATGAATGATGAATGAAATCACGATTTAACCAGCATTCATGTTGATGTTTGGTTTACGTACGTATGTCCATAGAGGACCTCTGTTTTTTTTTTACTCTCTGAGAGGCAGATGAAAAAATATCAATATTAAAGTGGTAATAACACTGAACAATATGGCGGTAGTTTGTTTGATTTATGACCCCAGATAGCATTTTACTTTTTTTACCAGCTGAGGACGGCCATCTTCCAACAAGCTGGTGATCAGAATGGTTGTTTACGAGGTATAGTACAACACTATACCTAAGACCAGTTAAGTGTTGATATAATGGAGCTTTAGAGTTTTGATGAGATAAAAGGAACTACGGATAAAGTTAAAAAACAAGTGCCATTGCTTTTTTAGCCAATAAGACCAAATACAGTAAGGAAGACCTGTTCCAATGGAGTCAGATAGCGGTGGAGAAAGTGAAAGTGAAGACCTGCATGAACTTCACTAACGCCACATTCAGTGTTACACTTCTCAACACCAAACATTTGCCAACCTATGTCATGATCAACATCATTTCAACCTAAACACCAAGTCAAACGTCGACATTTTCTGCATCACAAAGCGTGGGTCAAATAAACAAATGGTGTGACTCGCTATCAGTAGAACTGTCGGGGCTGAGCGCTACTTGAATTTCCCTGTGAGTGTTGGGTTAGATTGCTGGAAGTGGCAGTTAGGTTTTGAGCTCATAAGCTCAGCCTCTTCTCAGTGTACGTAATAGACTTTGAGCCTTGACGTGGAAACATCACCAAGATGTTGCTGGCCAACACACTCACTGGGACCTCGTCACATATCGACGTTTGGTCATGGACTTTCCATGTCCAAATATGACGTGCGAGGTACCCTGGGTGCATTGGTTGTTGACGTTCAGGGACGCTGTGTAAATTTCAGCCTGTTACGTGAAATGTGTGTTTTCAAACTAAAATTCCGTTTTCACAGGAAATGTGCAGTTTGCATAGTCTCTTTCAAAATAAATGCACTATGGCAGTGCAATACCACAAATTGATGTTTTTTTTTCCTTCGACAACAAATGCACATGGTTACGGTTTGCCTACACATGCACATGGTTGGATTAAGGCAACAAAAAGATATGGCTGAGGTTAGGAAAAGAGAACAGGGTTTGGCTTTACAATCACACAGGAAGCCAACAAAAGGCTCCCTGGTGAAAGTCAGTCGTGGATAGACCCATCCACCACACCTTCCGCGTGCCCTACTTGGACTCCCACCACCTTATTTCGTTATTGTCCAGCTACTTTCCCCCTGACACCACCATTACTTCATTACTGCTCCCTCCTCAGCAACAAAATTTGCTTATAACGTTGGGCTGGTTGAAGTTTTACTCAGTTTAGTCCTCACTGCTTTCATAATGGTTCCTCTTCTTGCTCTGTAGATCCATACAAGTAATCTCAAACTTCAATTCTTCCGTCAACAGTGAGTAAGGTGGACCTGTACTCTATGCCTGCACCACCACCGGGACACCGATCATCATACACTGGCTGTAAAAACATATTGTCAGACAACAAAACTACAACAAAACACTGGCAACCGAGTGGACAGCCAAGCCAAACATTCTTGTGATATCACCAATGAGCTTGTTGAAAATGGCTGCGCCCTGTTGGCAGAAATGTGAAATACGCTCACGTTTATTGGCAAATTGAGGTGGATATAAAGTTTGATTGCAAAGTCATATCTCGCCTAAGGTAAAAAATCAAATGAGCCATAGTCATATTGTCCAGTTATTCATCTTCTCTTTTAATTAAATTTATCAGTATCTGGATAAAACAACATTGTTCTGAATAACTACCCGCTAATGAGACTGTTGGTCACGCAGACCAGGAGCTGATTCAAATTTCCAATTGCATTTGGCAGGCTGAGCACAAGCCAAACTGGTGCCATTGTGGAGGCTTGCACTGGCACACCATCGCACATTAGCTGGTGCAAAAGACATGCAGTGACCTTCAGACTGACAGATATTTCTAGCACTCTCCAGTGTTTGAAGTGCCCAACATTTACACACACCTCATTGTCCTCATTTGACTCTTGTGGCGTTTACAAGTTGATGACACTGGGCTTCATGCTACAGTGTCCCTGCTTTGCAGGAAAAAGAAGTGGCAGAGGAACTCTTTCTGTAAGTCGCCCCAATTTCTCTTTTCTCCTACCTCCCGCAATTCCTGACAGACAGTTTTCTCCCTCACCCTTCTTTTCCATCTGCCTCCTGCCCTCTGCTCTCCCTCCTCATCAATCCCTCCATTACCCTTCTTGTCTCGTCTCTTGTCCCCCATGCTTCGGCTTTGACGTGGTGGCGGTGACAGTGCCGAAGAGTGGGGGATATTAAGGGAAGTGTGTGTGTGTGTGTGTGTGTGTGTGCTGACAGTGAAGTGTGTGTGTGTGTGTGTTTCTTTCCACCTGTTCTTAATGCCATGGGAAACTCCTCTGGCTTATTTCCAAAAGTGAAAATCTCAATCCTGAAAAGAGAAGCAACACAACAGCTATCTGCAACTCCTCAGTGTTCCGAGAGCTCCGATCTCCCCCGGGAGGAGTGCAGTTTTGATTTTCATCCTCTGTTTCCCTCAGAGGCTCAGGGAAGGTTGTGTCTCTTCAATGCTGGGGTCAGACGCCTTTTAATAGAGTCCGGGGTCAACTATGACACAATTAGATGATTCATCAGCGCAGAGCGATTGAGGAATCAAGTCCTTGGGGCCACCAGCAGTGTAGATCAAATGTAGATCAATGTCTCTTTTGAGCAAATTGACTGGAAGCTATTATGACACATCAGTCTTTTTTAGTGAAGTCGCACCTCTGTTAAATTAGTCATGCAGTTCAGATGGAGACCTTTGACATTATTACGGCTCCAGCACCTGAATCTTAATGCTCACATCAAAAAGCTCAACCAGGAACTTGGAAGAAGACTTTTAACTCATCCTCGAGGATTAGATTTTTTTGAGGATCTGTCAAATTCCTCTGCAAGAGAGCAAACACAGATGCAAGTTCGGATTATCTTGGCTTTCTTTTCCACCTTCAACTTTAGCCAGCAATAAGCTTCCATCACTTTCTACATCTATTGATTGTTGGCAAGAGGAGATAGCCGGTCTAACCTCTATGTTTTGCTCTAATCCAACATTTTCTTCCCTTCAAAATGAAGGTCATCCATTTTCACGGCTCATATGTGTCAAGCAGCTAACGACAATCAGAAAATCAATTAAATCAGTCAAAAACTATTCAAACAGCAATTGTCTGATCCGAGCAGGTAGCCTGCGACAAGATGTGTTCAGATATGGATCTGGTGTTGTCCGTGAAATCCACACTGATTAGACCATGAAATTAAATCATTTAACGATACTGCACGCTCTCTGTGTTTATCTTGATAACGGGTGCAAATTGACATTTTAAACTACATCAGCCGCGGATCAAGATTGCATCTTGCTCTCGGTGGAGCATGTATCCTCAGCAGAACACACTCATAAGCCTGTTTTTTAGAAGATTTAAAAAGAACACGAAGGAGATGAACTCATTTTGACGATTTAGACAGTTAGTGTAACACATTTGATCATGAAAGCAATACTTGATTTTTACTTCCCTCATAAAAATCGATGCTGGATTTACTTCTGCCTCATTTGTCCTTTGTTTCTCTGTGTGTACAAGTGTGTGTTGTGGTACTTCCTGCGATTCTGATGATGTGCGATGAGCGATCGCAGCTTGATACCAATTCTTGTGTAAAGAAAGCGAGGCAGGAGGTGTCGGGCAGAAGGATGACAAGTCTGCAATAAACTGTATGCAAATGAGGCCACAGGTTATTACATCTGCCAGTGTGAGTGTCCAGGTGCGTGTGTGTGTGTGTGTGTGTGTGTGTGTGTGTGTGCGCCTGTGTCTGCGGTCATGTTTATGAGCCCGCTGTGCAAGCACAGCTGTAATGAGAGCTGATCAAGCATGGCACAGTGTTGTGTCACTGCGTGGTCGCTCTGTCTAACCTTTCCAGAACCTCCAGACTCCCCTCCACCAATAGGTCTCTAGATTCAGGATTCAATTAGACCCCAATTTCCTTCAGTCACTTTAGTCACTGATGTGAACTCAGTCCATGTGTCCAACTGATAGTTCTGTTCGTACCCCTATGGAAGTGGTAATTGTTCGTCCTGCTGTACTGTAGAGTGTGTGATTGTCTTTGTGTGCGTAGGACCAAAGTCCTTGAAGTGTGGGGTTTTAATCTTCTGCACGCAACTGAGACTTTAGTTCCACTTCGTTGGTCGTAACTTGCCATCAAACATCCAATCGTATCCTTGCTCAAACTTCAGATAGGTCCAACTAACCTGACCTATAGTGGGCAAAGTCAGAACTCACATTCAAGCTTCTAATCTGGAATAGTGGACCATAAAATAAAAGATGGGATACTTCCTGTCAGACTCTCTTTCACTGTACTTTATATTACCTAAAGAATAACAATTGGAACCAATCATAAAATCCCATAACCAACAAGAACATAATAGTCTAAAGTTTCAGAGAACTGTGGTTATTAAAATAACCTCTGACTCAAAATTAAAAAGAATATCAAAATGTTCCCCCTTGGCAAAAATAAAGATACAGTTTGTGCTTAAAGACGCAGTTGAAAGTGATTAAATCAAACACTGAGTGTGTAACAGATGTGCAAACATGAAGTACGACAGATAACTTGCACATTGCAAAAAATATGTTACCACTTTGAAATGGCATGTAGCATTAACAAATGGCATGTCTGCTTGTTAGCATTATCAACTAACACTTCTCTGTTAGCATTAGCAGCTAGCACTTGGACAACGAAAAGATATCTCACCAATGCAGATACCTGTCGACAACAAGTGACAAAAGAGATTCTGGTCGTAGTCACATGGGGTAGTTATGTGCATCCGCTAGCAAACACATAAAAGCAAGTATATCTCCAACCTTAAAAACACAGACAAGTAGGGTCTGATTTGCACTTACTCTATGGTGTATTTTTCAACTTGGTACATGTCCAACCAGTCTGTCCTTACACTCAGCAACTGTCACTACTTTTTTCTGTAAAGAGTGTTTGTATTTCATCTTTTTACCTCCACAGGTCCGCTCTATTCTTGTGGCCACATCACAGTCAAGAGCACCCTGCCAAGTGCGTCAGGACCATGCCAAATGCACTTTCAGAAGTTTCATGGCCAGGCTCCCATGTCGCACCTGTGTCGCGCTTGGCCACGGGATGGCATCAGAAAGAAGAGCCCTGAGGCAGTTACAAGCGGAGCGAGTGATTCACAATTTGTCGTGGAATTGTGTGAACTGTTTTCAACTGTTGTCTGAGTCTCCAACACGCCTGTTGATAAGCGGAGGAAATTGTGTAGAATAATTAACAGAAACAACACACTTGATGTGTTCATAACCATGGGGGTTGTGTGGTTATTTTACAATAGTCACATGCTGGTGGCACAAAATTTAATCAGAGGATCTGTCGACTGCTGATGGAACGACGACCTACTGCCGTCTGATGACCATATAGAGAGTCCCCAGTGTAAAGAAAGGTTTTACTCCCAATTTACAGCACCAATATGCACTACTTCTCAAGCTATGTGAGATAATAGAGTGCCTAAAAATCTAAAAATAAAAACACTTTAGTTAACAAGGAAACAGTGATCCTGTCGAGCCGACATCCTGTTTTGTATTTGTATCTTCATCATTCTGAAACCAAAACACAACAAATGTTGAGGATGATTCATTTTCACTCCTGCCACCTAAAAAGAGGCAACAATTGCCTGATGTTACTATTTTTAAGTTACATAAGACAGGTAGGGTAGGAAATTTTGCATACACAGCATTAGTAATCCTGGAGCCTGTTGTTTTTGTTATATTATGCTGGAGTGGAGTTCACAGACTGAATGTTCAGCTGACAAATTTGCTCCATTTGAATCCATGCCATAATAATCTGGGCTGCTCTAATTGCAAATCAAGGATCTCCAATAATGCTAAGTAAATGTGGTCCTCAATTTTCTGACTTGAATATTATGCCAACAGCAGAACATTTCTCAATTATATTAGATTTCTTTAGGGAATAGGATCCCGGGCTTTTGAGAAAACTTTCGTAGATAGATTCCCAGAAGTCACTGCCCTCCTCCTGTCAGCTTTATTTTGGCCATGATGTCTGGAGACTGACAAATGTGCTCATCAACCATACTTATTTATCACTGACCACGATTGCTGACAATTCTTTTCATCTATAAACACTTTAAAATTTGAATTTGTCTGCTTAACTTTCTAAACCAAATACCTGCGTGTCGAGTAGTGATGACCTTGACCCATGTGGTGGATAATGTCAGCGAGGGGAACCTCAGACCCCCTGAAAGATGTGGTCCCCCCAATGTTAAGTCCATGGCTATGGCCTCGCCTGGAGATGACGTGCAAGAACCAGGAAGAGTGTCTCCCAGCAACATCAGCTCCTGTGATTCAGCATCTCTTAAAGCCCAGGTCAGACCAAAGATTCACGACAAGATGTAACCATTTAGAACGTTGCGGACAAAAGTTGCAGCGGTGGGAACTGGCCGTCTGAGCTCGACTCAAGCCGGCTGATGGCGTCACCTGCAACTCAGCTGGTCAAATCGTTGCCAAATGGTTCCAGAATGTAAAGCAAGCCATCTATTTCAACAGCCAATTGGCTTGTGGTGAAGGGTCGAAGGCCCGGTTGTTTCTGTTTTTTTGCCATTTCATCACTTATACAAATGCAGCTGTAGCCAGTATCTCACTATCACTATCCTCATTCATATTTTAAGAGGCTACAAATTATATTCAGCCACAATGTAAACCTGAAAAAGCTGGAAATCAGAGCAGAAGTACAGAGAGTTGTTGCATAGAGATGATACACCATGTCATCTGGTGGCATATGTGTAAACTGGCAGGTTGTAAGAACGTTGCAAAAACGGCGAATTGCAAGCAGTTGCCTGTTTCACCTCGTCTCGTTGCAAATCTTTGTTCTGAACTGGGCTTAAGGGAAACACCCACCCAGAAAACTGTTTAAAACCAGTGATATCATCTTTTGAAAATATACATAAAATGTGACAGGAATTCATATTTCACTTCCCTTTTGAATCTTTGGTCCGTATTGTCTTTGTGATGATCCGCAGAGAGACTTTTGCCAAGTACTGCTATTGCTTTAGTCCATGAGAGGAAAGAGTGAGAGGGGGAAAATGAAGCACACAAGAGTAAGGAGCTGGAAAGTCTCAACAGAAAGCAAAAGAAAAGCCCAGAGACAGAGACAAAAAACACACACTCACACTCACAAGAGGGCATACTGAGAGGATGTGACCAGCAGCACTCAACCAATTTGAGCTGGTTTATGTCTCACATTTGCCTCTTATTTTTTCTTCCCTCTGACGTAGTGTCCCGGTTCAGCACCAGATTACAGTATGGCTGTATTTCTTCTGCCACTCTCCAGCACACTATGTAATTAGAGCTTAGCAGGGTTTTAATGTGACATTGGCCGTCCAGATAGCTTGCAGATGAGCCCGCTGATCCTCTTCTTAGGTGCATGTCTTTGGATAAGGTAGTGTGAGGGGGTAAAAAAGGCAGGGATCATTGCACAGACAGGATTACAGAGGAGAAACGGAGTCCTTTTCAACGGGAAAATGAAAAGTTATTGGATTCGCTGCTCCCTGCCTGTGTGCTCTGGAGGGGGTGTGGAGGCTCCTTCACTCCACACAGGCAGCGTGTCCAGCTACACTGAGTATACTTTGTGCAGCCTGATAAAGGCACTCGACACTGCTCATAGGTGTGTCCTGAGTGAGTCTGTGCATCTGGTGTGATGAGTGTTTTTCTTACATTTTTTCTAATTGTTCTCACCGTTGTGATTGTTTTTTTGTTTAAGTTAGTTTAGCTTCTTGTTGGCTTTATTTTTACTTTTCAATGGATTTACTGAGTCTTAAACATTACAATTACAATAATAATACAATTACTGTATTATATTACCTGTATGTACAAAGCAGCAGCCTACAATGTAAGGAGAGAAGAAAGGGAGGCAACAAAGGACGACAGGAAGAAAGTGGGAATAAGATTGCAAGAGACTGCAACAAGCATGATCCCACCTCCCCGAAACAGAGTTATATGTGCTTCATGACCCTGTAGAAATATTGGACGTAGCTACTATGACCTCACTTGTTGGTTTATGGACTGACATTTTGAGGCCTCAAGTCTGGCATTTTGGCCATTGCCATCTTGGTTTTCTTGGAGCCAGAAGTGACCATATTTGGGCAAACAGGCTGGCGCTGATTGAGAAGCCAAAACACTACTGGCAGACAGCTTGTCACTCAAAGCAGCCCACCCTTAATAATGTGTAAGCTTATGACTTAATAAAATGTTAACATGTTTAAATCTGGCTTGAATTTGGGCATTTTAACGTCAGTGTCAATGGGGATTGACTGGCTTCTGGAGCGGCTTCAAGTGGCCATTCAAGGAACTGCAGTTTTTGGCACTTCATTTTTCAGGTTACTGCTTGTGTCTACCATCACTCCTGTGCCCAATAAACCAAGACCATCCTGCCTTAATGACTACCACCCAGTGGCACTTATCACTTTGTTGTGATAAAATGCCTTGAATAGCTGGTTAAAGACCACATATGTTCCTTACTTCCCTGCCTGGACCCACTGCAGTTTGCCTACCATCCCAACCGATCAATGAAAGACACCATAACACACATCCTCCACACCACCCTATCTCATGAGGACAACAAAGGAAACCATGTGAGTTTACTGTTCATTGAGTACAGCTCAGTGTTTAACACCATAGCTCCCCCCAGGCTCATCACAAAGCACAAGGAGCAGGGATTAAACACCCTACTGTGCATGTGGATCCTTGATAGGCAGACCCCAGGTGGTGAGAGCGGGCAGACACACCTCTTCCATTCTTAACACCAGAGCACCTCAGGGCTGCATTTTGAGTCCCCGGTAGTAGTCCCTGTGCATACACGACTGAGCAGCGACTTCTGACTCCAAAACCATCATAAAGTTTGATTACAGAGCACAATGAAAGGACCTACCAGACAGAAGTACAGGACCTGACAACAACCTACTCCTGAGCAGCAGGGTAGGAACTACACCCCTTACTATTAAAAGGTCCTTGGTGGAGAGGGTGGACAGTTTCAAGTGCCTTGGTGTCCACATTATTGCCTGACCTGGGCACTGCGTACTAAGTGATGAGAAAGCCAAGGTCGTTTCATCTCACATACTTGAGGAAATTGCAGGTATCCCCTTAAATACCAAGGCATTTCTACTTCTGCAATATCGAGAGCATCCTGATGAAGAATATCACTGCTTATTTAGAGAAACAGCATCAATCAGGACCACAGTGCCCTGCAAAGAGTGGTTCACTGAGCTGAACACACTATAGGTGGTGCTCTACCCTGCCAAAAGGATGTTTACACCAAGCACTGCAAGAATAAGGCAAGAAGAATCATTTTGGATCTTAACCAACAGCCTCTCCTCCTGTTGAGGTTGGATGGAAGGTACTGGATACACCAAGCCAGCAGTGAGAGGCTCAGAAAGCGATCCTAAATGGGTACACTGCCTAAAGCCTTAGTTATGCTTTCCGTACAGACGGTCGCACGGCATTAGCTGACCTGGAATCGTGACAAGGAAACGTTTTGATGCTCTGTGCGGGTTTGTCCTCACAGCAAACAAACCAATAGTTTTCCAAACTGTCGAAGGCAAGTGTATCAAAAACTCACATATACAGCATGGTTGTCCATTTTCTCCGCCCATCTGCAAAACATTCTTCATGATCAGCTTGAAGAGCAACACACAGCTAATCTATATCTAAAAAGATGCACAAGAATATTTCCATTTGATAGAATTTTGTAGTCATAAAAACATGGCATATTGTGTTTGAATATTTCACTGAGTGTTAGGCACAGACAAATTATGTTGTTCTGCCAATAGGGGTGCCAGATCAGAAAACGCTTCAATATGCCGTTCTAGTGGGCACGGACAAAAAACATTTTGTTTTTTAATTTGTAGGACTTGTTGGAACATTTGTACTGGGTGTAAAAAAATATTCAGCATGAAAGTTATTTCAGGGATAGCAGCCTGGTTTTCTGCATAATGACAGCTGATCACAGGCGTTTGCATCTACACCTGGTGTCAGTAAGTGTTCCCATGAACTTGATTATACCTGTGTAGTGATCAGATCTCAGGAGCTTTTGCAAACAAGGTAAGCAGATCTGACTGACCTCTCAACAAACACTGCTTGAGCTGGTTGGGCTGAGTCTGCTGGCTGCTCAAGTCCTTGGGTCATTTTGGCCTCTGGCTGAGATTCATTCACAACACAACAGGATAGCATTCCAACTGTGAGGTGTTTTGTGTGCATTTACACCTCGCGTTCCCATGCATTGTCTTGTTTTCCAGTGAAAATATCCAGATACAGATCACATCTTGTGTTGCGTTTACAAGCTCTTCCGACTTTGGTGTGTTTATGAGTTTGATTCATTCTTTTTGTTGCTAAGGTCCCATTTATACAACAATAATTTCAAATGAAAATGGTAGACTTTAGTTGCGTTTTGGCCAATCATTTACACGACAGCGGCGTTTTGGGTGCCTGGAAACGCAACTATTTGAAAACAGGTTCCAGAGTGCAACTTTTTGGAAACGGCAGCATCTCCGTTGTCATGTAAAGTTGCAATATGCAGTTCCTCTGAAAACAGAGACTTTTTGCACATGCGCATTACAGTTCCAGTCACTAGGCATGCCAACTGTCACAACAACAATGCCGAGCTCTGTTTGTGCTGCTCACCCTGTTGATTTGAAGTGAATTGTAGATCTGTTACTGTAGCAACTCCACCTCATCGTCCATCCAGACAAAGTTATCTGTGCGTGCTTTCACCATTGTGTCTTCTTTGTTTTGGTTTGTAATCACCGTGTTGTAGAGGAAGGCGCTTCAGCGCAGGCGCATGGCATCGTGCCGTGGTGTTGCTTTGCAAATTTACACTGCCACCCATTGGCCTGGCGTGCATACTGCAGTGTTTCCAGTAGATTTTGCAGCTCCGTGTGAAAGGGGATCGTTTCAGTAACGTCGTCATATAAACGCAGAAGTTTTTTAAAACGCAAAGGACAGACTCTTCCGTTTTTAGAGAAACCGTTGTCATCTGAACAGGGCCTAAAACACCAATTGTTGTGAAAGATAGCAGTGTGTTTCATTTGTACTGAAAGTGTTTCCTGACCTTGACCTTGCAAAGAAAAGAGAAGAAAAAAAGGACTTATAATGTATGTATCTATATGTTGGAATGAGACGTGTATGATGACTTCATGAATTTCCTCTTTGAGGATAATAAAGTTGACCTTAACCTTGACCTTAAAAGTTGGTTATACATTTAACACACTGATGAAGAAAGAAGTTAATGAGGTCTCATGTTAGAAATGGAACAAAACAACTTAGATTTACAGAAGAACTTAGTGATGGCGAGCCCAGCCCAGTGATGGACAGTCATGGATGCGGTGTGGCCTACTGTAGGAGCTGCTCACAGAGATCACTGTATTCACTTCATCCACTCTAATTCCAGATAAGAGCACAGACACTATTAACTCTACACGGGTAGTAGCAGGAATCAACCCTGACACTGAGAAACTGTGAAACTCTCAAGTCGAAGGAGCATTTGAAGGAGCAATTAAAGGACCGTCAACTCGAAAGGACTTACTCTTTGATTTTTGTTTATTATTTTGAAAGCGCTCTGTTTTGTTATTTGCTGCAAATGTTTCTGTTGCTGAGAAGTATTAAAAATTGTCAACAGTTCAACAAAATACCAACTCCTTTTCGTGAGTCATTTAAGGTATATAACTCCTATCGGGCCTAAGTAGACGTTAGCGTCTCCCCTACCCCACCCAGTTAGGACTAGTGGTGCCACATTAACAAAAAAGTTTTTTGCCTTTAACCAAACATTTACTTTCGTCCACCATGTCTCTGCATATATGACATCAGACAGTGGTGTAAGGTGGTTAGGATGGGCCCCAGTGCTCACTATTATGACAAGCCCTAGAGCCAGGTTTTGCGTCGATACAGCTACTGTATATTTTACAGTATCGTCACATGATCAAATGCAGACTTGATGTTGGACCACATATTTATACCCCTGACGTCAAAGTCAGGAAGTCATGTACCAACCCTTCTGCTGACTTCCTGAGTTGTGTTTGACTTTATTCATGTGAATTTTCCCAGTTGGAAACTAACTGTTCTAATTATTCTGACACTTCATGAATATGTTATTAATACCAGGTGTAAACAGGGTCTCTGTTAACAAAATGTTTTTTAATCAATAGTTTTAGTTTGCTGTCAACAGCAACACTTCTGTGCATTTGTCTGTACAGTTTGGTGGTTGTCTGTGCATATGGGATTTGAACAGCCGGCCCTGTTCTCTGGGCTGTTGGAGTGTGACGGGCCTCACTCCTATCTATCAAGCAGGTAATTAATTAGGATGGATCGATTTAGAGCCTCTCCGATAATGATCTCTCTTGGACATCTCACTTATTTATCTGGGGGGGTGTTAACGTGTGGAGAATGTTAATAGTCTTTTGCTGTGACAATGAGAAACATTGTTGAAGATGATTATGCAAATACTTGCAATTGAGCGCGCGCAAACACACTCACCCACACAATCAAGATACACGGACGCAAGACACACATCATGCACAGGTAGGCCTGGTCCAAACCCAATCAAGAAACATCTGCACACACACACACACACACACACACACACACACACAAACACACACACACACACACACACACACACACACACAGGAACACTCTTGTCTTGACTCTGTGCCCGACTGAGAACTCTCCTTTTATATCCCTCAGGTGCTTTTTCCCAGTAAATACCCAGAACAAAGCGCCTTTGCAAGCGAGCCAACCCCAATTACAATCACGAGACACATTTGTCATATAAACTTTGTGCACTGTGAAATTTACTGCTTCAGCAAGACGCCTCTTTTTATTTATAGTGCAGGACAAATGCGGCAGTCTTGACGTATGGTTTGGTACGGAAGGAATTTGCAGAAAGTTGAAAGTTCAGCGCTCGTATTTCTTTTTTTTCAAAACACATCCTGTTCATTCTGAGTGTAATCTAATCCCCCCCTCTACGTGAACATGCACCTGCAACTTGTGTCTTCATACTACAAAGAGACCTTTACAAAGGCAGGTGCTTTTATGGCCTGGCAGCAGCGAGTGGTGACGGCTCTTATATAGGTGACGTGAGTGGCAGCCAGCACTCCCCTCTGCCACTGGATTGGATTGGATGGGTGCCCCGTGTTTGACAAGCTTTGGCACCTAACTCCCTGCGCAGTGGCACCGGTGCCACTTGGCAGGCTAGCACAGAGCGCCACTAGTCTCTGTGAGTCTTTCAGTGTCTTTGCTTCCCTACCCTTTTCTGCTGCTATTTCTGACTTTCCAAGTTTGGAGGGGGATTGTGGCCGAGCAGAGGCGGAGTGGGAGGGTGTCACTCGGGGTCGCAAATGGCTCCGGCTTTGGTGTGAAGCAGCGTAGGCTACTTTCCAAGCAAACAGAGCAGTTTGCCATGTGCCAATTTCTTCCATTGCACTCCTCACTTCCAGTCTGCAGCTTGTTTGTCCTCTTTGCTTATCATCTGTGTAGTGCCGCAGCCCTCGACTGCAGGATCGTCTGTCAGCCAGTTAGTCAGTGTATGAGTGAGTGAGTCAGTCAAGTCAGCTGGTTGACAGATGTGCTCTCCTGGGATGAACGGCAGAGAAAGCCTTTGCCTGTCATGTGTCAGGTGCTGTCATCACAAACCGATGCTAATGACTCAAGGAAGAGGTGGAAGTGTGTGACATCTAGGTATCCTCCCGCACTGTCATGTGTCTCAGTTTCTCCCCTGACAAACGCTGACTGACAGAACATTTTATCTGTTTTTGAGCGCGGCTGCAGAGGGTTGACTACATTTTGAGATGTTAATGAATAGTCGGTAAATGGCCAACATTTTTTCTTTCGCCTGCTGTCAGAATATAAGTCATTATCACAGCACACAGCAAAACAGCTGCGGCGTGACATAATGATTTATGAGCCGTGACTTTATTGTCAGTTGTAAAGCCTGTGACTTATACTGTATGTCACTGCTAAACTGCGATTTTTAAAAGAGGTTCAGAGGGTTCCTGTGTAAACATAGTGAACAGAGCCAGCGGATTGTCACACGCCATTTATCATGTGTTTAATTGGAATAAAGCAACGGAACTCTTGTTTGCTAATCAAAGACATGATCTTTGTCGATTATGTTAGCGTATTTTATTGAGATAATTAACCTTGTGTGTAATGTTATTCATATAAACCCCAAGGAATAAACAATTAGCTTAATCTCATTTGCCATGGCCGCATTTCCCTGTTTAGCATCTATGATGTTTTCAGAGCGAAATGGCTCTGAATAAGTCTTCAGACAGCAGCAACACTAGTACACACACTCACAGCTGTCAATGCCACTTAAATTGTTAAGGGGGGGGTCAACAAATGCATGAGAGATTTCCATTACCGTCACCATCAGCACCAAGGTTGTGGGTTTGAATGTTTCCCCTACAGTCATGCATCTAGTGCAGACTTGCATGTTAGTCTGTTTTCTCACCAAACGTTCATTACATGAATGAACCTGTCTCCAAACATTCATGTCACTGCTGACAATGGCATTTTCAATCACTTCTGAGGGAAGCTGAAAAACGCATACTGATTCAGTCAGTTTCACTGACTCACTAACTCAGTACACTCATTCCCCACTTTGCCTGAAATCAGAGGGAATTGTCAACTCATTACTTTCCGTTTCCATCTTCAGTCTGACGTTGAGTCCACTCTAACACCCAAATTCCAGTCATTCAAGTCAATGTGTGTGTTTCCACCTGCTGTGGCTGTGCTGCGTTCCGGCTCCGTCACAGCTGCGGCGCTCTAGAGCCCTCCGCAACAGATACGCAGGACTTCTATTTTTGCCGGACGCCAGAGCACAATGCAACAATTCAGCACAGAGCAGATCGTGCGGGGCAGGAAGTCGTGCACAGAAACAAAATTAAACATCCGGTTAATTTTCAAAATAAAATACACAGTGTTCACAGTGGATCATATTTCCCTGCACTACACCTTAAAAACGTCATAATGGGCGGAGGCAGGCCTGAAGTCAACAGGTCAGAGGTTTTCAGACATCATTTCATCCCATTGACACCATGGACGAGGAGATGTTACTCATGGAGGTGCACCGAGATGTCTTCCTACTACTCCTCTGGTTTTGTGGTTCTGTTTATAGAAACTACATCTTTTTATATTGCGTGAATTCGCAAGATTTCGTGGGTCTTCGTGACTCCTGCTGTCCAGCAGAGCTGCACCGCTCCGCACAGCAAACACAGCCGGTGGGTGTTGATGGATGGCGGAGCACGCAGCAGATAACCAGCGCTGCCGTTCTGCAACAGACACGGATCCAGTGGAATTCCGGCGTAACTGATTCCTGTGGGGGAAGGGGATTCGATTTTCCCTAACCAGTCAGTAGAGACCAAAGTATCCGCCTGAAACTAACATCATTTTAAGTCCACAATGTGTAGCCATGTCAACCTACTTGTTTTTGCCAGGGTTTTAGAAGTGGAGCAGAGTGAAGTAAAACAAACTATTATGTCGGGTGATACTGAGAAGACATTGATCTAGAACAGTCTTGAGAGCAGCATCTATCTTGTCTATAGTGGTTGCTATTGTGGTTATTATTTTTTACTGGTTCCGGCACATTGTGTGAAAACACTTGAAAACTGCTTGACAGCACCGTTAGTAAAGCCTTTGGCACTGATTGGCTAATTGTTAGTCCTCCGGCAGCACTCTTTAGTCAATTATTCAAGTGCAGATTCCCAGATCTGGACCGAAGCAAATTTTAAATAAAAAACAGTCATACAGAATCATACAGAAGGTGCACTGAGGTGAATTATCCAATCCCTGATCAGTTCTATCTCTGATCTCTACAGAGAATTGACCTACATGGGTAAGGAGGAGGAGGGGTGTAAATCATATCCTCGATGGTTGTTCGGAAATACGAATCATCTTAGTTTGTGTACTCAGATGGGTAATTGTCAGCTTACGTTTGCTAAACTGCTATTGTTGTCACTAAACTGCTAAAGTGCATAAGTTATTCTTCATCCTCTGGTGTTTTAGGCAGTTACCAAACAGCTTCAGGTGCATCACCACCTCCTTTTGGACTGTTGGATGCTTGGATGTGAATGCTTACTTGTATACCTTTATAGATGAATCAAATTTGTGATCTGGCCAACAGAGACCTTGTAAATGTGGGCAAGTTTGGGGATTTTTCTGGACACCAGACACTTGAAATGACAAGTGTAAATGGGCCCATATGTTTCTTGGTCAGACGGATGCATTTCCACTTTTTTTTTAACATCAGGCTAGATGGTATCTTAAAGCACCTCCTCACATAGTTGGTAACTCGAATTCAGTCCTCCTCTGAGGCTACTTGGTTGCATTTACTCTTGGATTTTTTGATATGAAACAGCGATCCAATCTGCCCAACACACATGAAGTGGCTAAGTGTACAGTAAATGGGGTATGAGTGTGCAGACTTTATAGTGTCACAGACTGAGTCATTATGAGATTTTGTATTGAAGTTTCCTTCAAAGATGAGTGAAAGCGCCATTATCGGTCATGACATACAGAATGTAAAGTTTTAAAAAAGCCACAGTACAATTTTGGTTCAATAGCTATCATGAAAAAAAAAACTGTGAATACATCCTTTTTACCTGTTAACTTTATGAACAGTGCCTCTAGTTGAGTACAGAACTGAATGAAACATTTGAAAACAGTGAAAGACTGGAAGTATAGACAGCCAGAAACAGTGTTGTAAAGTCAAAGCATTATAAATGGTGTGTCTGTACTTACGCAGTCCTGGGGAGGGGTCTAATCAGGTCAAATAAATGGTAATGGTGATTTGTAATTTAGAAAACTAATGTACGCTGTGAGGGTGGACATCTCAGAAAAAGGGGATTACCGGTAATAACACTGATGTTGTCTGCATATCATATCAGGGCTGGGGGACTTGAGTCACATGACCTGGCTTCAGTAAGACTCAAGTTACAAATTTGAGGATTTGAGACTCGCTTGGAGAATACTGATAAAAGACTCATCAACTTGTCTTTGACTTGACTCATGACCTGAAACTTGACAAAGACTTAAACAGATGACTCAAAAGGACTTCACTCTGTTTCATTTAATATTTTTCTAGATATCGAGAAATTACGTTTTGTTTTTGAAACATAAATGGGTAATTTTTACTGCAGTTCTTGCAAACCTGGCAACCCATCAGACCAGCACAGGGTAATGCAAGGTAGCTATCATGAAGGGGGGTAGTCCAAAAGTAATAAAATTTGGATTCAAGGATTATGCCGCTTATAATGGTATTAAGAATTCAATTCAATTCAGTTCAATTCAAGGGCTTTACAGCATAGGACATCCCTCTGTCCTTTGAACCCTCACAGTGGATAAGGAAAAACTCCCCCCAAAAACCCTTTAACGGGGAAAAAATGGTAGAAACCTCAGGAAGAGCAACTGAGGAGGGATCCCTCTTCCAGGACGAATGACGGATGTCAGTATATGTATGTGACAATAACAATTATATGTATGTAATAAAAGTAGAAGTATGACCAATAACAACAGTAGTTGTAGCCGGCATTAGGCAGGACCACGACAGCAGTGTAACCACGACCCACAATCCAGGCGTAGCTACGATATGAGGGAACCTGTTAGACAGTGGAGCACAAACGCTCCGGATAGGACATGAATATTGGCAAATGAAGAAGAACCGACTTTTCGGAACCTGAGAGGGAGTGAGAGAAGGAGAGAAGGGGCTAAGTGTATCATAGGAGGTCCCCCGGCAGACTGGGCCTATGTCAGCCTAACTAGGGGCTGGTCCAAGGCAAGCCTGAGCCAGCCCTAACTAAAACCTTAAGTCTTAAAAGAGTCTTAAGTCTAGTCTTAAATATGGAGATGGTGTCTGCCTCCCGAACCGAAACAGGAAGATGGTTCCACAGAAGAGTAGCCTGCCAGCTGAAGGCTCTGGCTCCTGATCTACATTTGGAGACTTTAGGAACAGTTTGCAAGATCTGCAGCTTAAAAAGCAGCGACACCACCACCACAACAACATTCAGCTTCGTCAGTAGCTATAAAACACATGTACAAAGAAAGATACATGAATGCATCTTTTTAGCTAACTTATAAGCTTTTTGGCTGTTTGTTTGGATGTTTTTTTATCGTTGTATTCATTGCAAACATTTGCAATAGTAGAAACAAAATTGAAAGATATTTTTCTTCTTTGCTACTGCTGCAGCAGAAGGGGCTGAGCTGTCCTCCCTCCTCATCTCCTCACTGTCACTCTCTCTGTTTTTATGTGCAGTCCACATCCTCCTCATCTTCATCATTATCGTCCACATAAATATTACTATGTGACCTGTTGAAAGTGAGCTATCTGAGGTCTGAAATGATACTGTGCACCCTCCTCCTCTCTCTCTTGTTGCAGACGTATCCCGCAGCTTACGCCACATTTTCTTCTCTGCTTCTTCGTCCAACAGCTCTCCAAATCCTTTTGATGAATGAAAAGGACGCAGAAAATCACACGTTCCCAAAATTTTAATGACGGACAAAAGTGTTGGAGTCAGTGTGCAAACATGAATGAAGCAATATGAGGTCGTATTTAAATGTGCCACAGTTTTGGATGAAAAGTACAGACTCGGTTTGAAAAGGCCTTAAAATGGGACATGCTTAATTCTTGAAGGTTAAGACTTGAGATTTGCTTGTGACTCACTCCCACTTCTGTGCTTCAAAGCCAGGGTCTTGGTACCGTGCTGTGCTTGCAGACTCACTGATGTGTCTCTCTGTCTGCCCATTGCGTGCTATGACAAGTCAACATGTCTGCTGTAAACACAATCTATTTCACCTTTTAAAACCCGAGAAATAATTACAACTCTTTGTTTCAGGTCGGGCATCTACATCAATTTTTGATCTTGGAGTTGGCAAAGAAGTAATTTGGAGTAGACAGGATTAATTGTAGGGTAGTTACTGTAGCCGCTTCTCACTGTCACTGTTATTGCTGGCAAACCATGCCTCCCACTCGCCTAACCAGCTGTTGTCAGGTGTGGGGGAGGTTTGCAGTTTCTGTCTCAACCTTAAAATAGGTTGCCAGCCACAGGTCTCTGGTGGAGTTTATAGACTGAAGGGAGGACATTGATCTTCCAGACAGGAGGACTGCATTAGGGTTAGCCTGGTGCTGATCTACCACACCATACCTCTCTTGTGACTTTGTTGTGCTCCTGATCCACCCTGGAATGATCCAAGATCCAAGCTGAATCCATAACTTAGCCATGTGAAGTACTGTATATCCCAGTCCATCTATCCTGCACACCGGCATCAATGTAGAATCCCCACTAACCTCATTTAGCCGACTTTATCCCAGCAAATGCCACTTTACATTCACTGCGCCTCCAGACCCAGAAAGTCTTACATTATTCCACATGACTCCACAACATCAGCCCTTAGTTTCCCGCTGTTTAATGTCCCATATGCCTAGAGTATACTGAGGTCAAGCCTTATTCATTTATTTAAAACATACAGGCCTTGAATGAAGGACTGCTTGACAGAGGTCTGAATCCAGATTAAACAAGTGGCCATGCCCGGTGTGTGGTGCAATACATTAATAATGCTAAGTGTAATTGTATGTCATAACAAAAGACATGACAGCAACCAGATTTTTATTTCAAGCCCTCCACAGGCGAATTGAGGAGAGGGGCTCCAAGGGGTCACTATTGGATAGCCTTACAGACTGCCATGAGTTCCCTGTCTCTACAGAGAAGAGTTGAAAGAGCTGTCTCTGCCAGCACCAGCTGCTCAGAGAACAACATGCAGTGAATTTGTATGTGTGTGCCTGTGGAGGTGTTTTTGTATGCAGGATTCATCAGCGTTGTGTATACATTTATGGGTGTGTATGTGAATTTTGCTCACAGATGTTGGCGTGCACACATTTTGATTGCACTCATGCCTGCTTATGTGTATCTCCATGGGAATCTAGAAAATGTATTCTTTACACACAGCAGTATACGCACACTTTTACCCTCCAGCAGCACGGCCTGAGGATGGCTATGCTGGTTAGTGAGTCTCTGTTTGCCCGTCAGCTTGCCAGCCTGCCCAAGACTGTGAGTCTCTGCAATTACTAGATGGCCACATTGTCTACTTTTACTTTTACTTTTAAACTCATGATCAACTCATGAAGGTCCCTTTTCTTTCAGGTCACATCCCAGACCTTTGTACCAAAAATCAACTTTTTGCATAGGGTACTGAACAGCAGATGCTGGATTTCCAGTGAATGTGCTAAGGATATTCATGGTTCTCAGAGGATGACCCCTAATGGGATCATCACGCCAGGCAGCATCCGAAACTTCCTCCCACCTCACCATTGTGTCAGAACTGGAGGAGTCCAGCATTTTATAACTTTTCAAAAATAACAAACCCAACAACATGGCCACCTCACAGAGCATTTGGCTCAGTATGCAGATCAATCAATCAATCAATCAATCAATCAATCAATCAATCAATCAATCAATCAATCAATCAATCAATTTTATTTATAAACCCCAATATCACAAATCACAATTTGCCTCACAGGGCTTTACAGCATACGACATCCCTCTGTCCTTAGGACCCTCACAGCGGATAACGAAAACCCCCAAAAAACCCTTTAACGGGTGAAAAAAAACGGTAGAAACCTCAGGAAGAGCAAGTGAGGAGGATCCCTCTTCCAGGATGGACAGATGTATATGCAATAGATGTCATACAGAACAGATCAACATGATAAATTAACAGTAATCCGCATGACACAATGAGACAGAGAGAGAGAGAGAGAGAGAGAGATGCAGGACAGACGGTAATGACAGCAGCTTACAACAACATTAATGAAAGTAATAATATTGTAATTATAATTCTCTCTACTGTAGTACAATATGTTGAAAGTATATATTAATATCTGATAGTATACATATGTGACAATAATCATATGCGTATAATAACAGTAGAAGTATGACTAATGATAACAGCAGCAGCAGGAGGCATCTGGCAGGACCACGGCAGCAGCACAACCACACACGTCACACCATCCAGGCACCGCTGCGATATAAGATGCACAAGATACATTTGTTAATTTTGACCAGGTGATCAAAATACAATGGCATTTACTATGGATTTCCATGGCCCCATCCATACATCTATGCATCCATGTTGAACCATGTTGAACATTGTGTTTTGGGTTAAAAATGACTACTTCGTAAAGGTTAGGGCAGGTTTTATTACCGTTGTTACAAGAATCAGGCTGTTTTCACACACATTTCCTAATGTATACCTATACCTATGGTTTGCCTAATGAAGGTCTAGTACCAAAACGTCGCAAATAAATTATATATATATATATATTGCAGGTTAGACAGTGTGCGGGAGTCCTTTTGCAACTATGTAAACCTATGAAATTAAAAATAATGCACCACAATTCTTACATATACCATGTCATCATGGTGACAGGAGTAAAGACGGAAGTAGTAGAAAGACCAAAATTCCGTATAAGGAGGCAAGTTAGGGTGGTTTATGGGTCAAACAAGGACTCTCCCCAAGGAGACTGGTGTTCGTGTTTGTGTGAAACCAAGTGAACTTTGAGTTATTTTAAAGTACATTGTAACCATGTCTTTTTCACCTAAACCTTACCTAAGAAACTTTATCTTGAAAAGTATTTTATTTTATGTTAAGTATGTAACATCATTTGTGGGGCACTAATTTCTTAGATATCATACAAGTCATGGCATGAGCACATGTTGCATGTGGCATTTATTCTAGTGCCATCATTTGCACATGTACACAAGATATGCCATGATGTAATAGTGTAATTGCTGTGACATTTGCTAATTAAATCCATGCTACACAGATGATAAAGATTTGTGTCTGGTTATTCCATCACCTGAATGAAACAGAACACAGTTAAATTGTTTGTTTGTCGTTCCATCTATCCAACACTTTACATCTGTGTGTGATGAACATTACAGCCTCTGAGGGCGAGTCGAACTAAGTGGAACAAGACCTTTAGCTTTAAACATGGGTGTAAAATTTACACAATCATTTAAATAGTTATATTTATGGTTGTAGTTATGTGTGGTTATATACACCAAGTATATCCAATTAGATGTAAACTATTTTAAAATGGCTGATTTAAACGCTGGCGCAGTGAAAACTGAAACTTTAATTCTCAGTTATGTCGAGAAGGGAGACTTTGCAAAGACAGATGAAAGCAATGCAGGGAAAGGTCAATTTTTAAAATAAATTTCAAGTGCAGTCCTAGACCCCAGATACTGATAAATTAGAAAGTCCAGTCACGCCACAGCAAAGACAAGAAGAAGAAGAAGAAGAAGAAGACAAAAATGAGAAAAAGATAGCACGTCAGCTTGCAACTACAGTGGGAACCACTTATAGTGATTATGTTGACAGTGAGCAGCTGCTCATATGGATCACAAAGCTTTGGACAGAATCAGTCCTTTACAAATGCTCTTTAAATAATTGAAGTACTCTGCTTACAGTGTTCCGTTTGGGTCTTTTAAGATACATGAAAACATTTAGAAAACAATTTAAAACTATGGTAATTTAATTTTTTTATGCTTTGCCCCCATGATACTTGTCTCATGATCACAAGCTTATAGCTGCCAGTGATGCAGACAGAAAAAGAATATGCTAGGAAAAGCCGCCCCCATCAGGTGGATTGATCATGCCCAGTCACATAATTGTCACATAATGAAACCGGTATACTGTATTTTGAAACAAGTAAAATTTATTTAACAGCAGAGTTATCCTTTTCTTTACTTTATATTCATGTAATACATGTATAAATGTCAATTAGATGGTAATCTGCATGAGAAATAAAGAAAAAGAAATAAATAGTTATTGTCAGAGCTCAAGTTTCTTAGGTTATGTTTATTTATTTTGTTCATTCATGTTGTTTCCTGTTTTACTTTGAAACATTAAACTTCCTGTCCCTGTGTGTTTTCCCTCCCTTTTGATGACTTCACCTGTGTCTGATATTCTCTCCCACCCTAATTAGCCTCACCTGTGTTTTGTTATCCTTCCCCTCACCAGAGTATTTAGTGTGTGTCTTGTTTTCTTGTAGTGCAAGTTTGTCCAGCCTTTTGTTTTCCTGTTTCCTTTTCTTGTTTTGTTTTTTTTTAATGTAGCCTGTTGATTGACTCTGCCTCTGCTTCATCCCTATTGGATTTGTTTGCCTCTACTGGTTTTCCTTCTGTGTACTAAACCTACCTTTTAACCAGTAAAGACTGAGGTATTTTATGCGAAATGCGCTTGAGTCCAGTCTCACCTGGTACACATGTTGTTACGGTTATAATAACTCTCTTCTTCTAGTGATCTATATGACGTGCCAACAGACGTGATCACTATAAGTGGATTCCATTTTATTAAGGTAAAAATGTTTAAGGATCTTTGGTAGACTTCTACGTGCATAGGCATATTACATCAAGTACCAGTAAAACTGTGTGGCGAAAAAGCAGCCAATCATCAGCACAAAGGAACATCCCTTTAGTCAAGGGAAAACCATAAAAATAATGGATGTAGCTACTGTGACATCGCCCATTAATTTTTGGGCTCCTGTTTTGAAGCCTCATGTTTGGCATTTTGGCCCTCACCATCTTGTTTTTTGCAGCCAAAAGTGACGACATTTGGACAACAGGGTGGAGCTGTGGAGGAGCAAGGGTTAGATCTGACTCACAGACTGTAGCAACACCTCACAGACAGCCACACCCACAATTATACATAACTTTAAGCCTCAATAAAATGTAAATGAGTGAGTTATATAAAAATCGACCCCCTTTGCAGCTGTCACGAATATTAAAGCTAGCTATGGAGACCAAAATCATTTTTTATACTAGGCTGTAAACATTTTTATTCCTGCTGTAAAATCAGGCATTTTAATCAGGGACTCTATGGGGAATAACTCACTTCTGGAGCCTCAAGTGGTCATTCAAGGAACTGCAGTATTTTTTGCAACAGTCAAATTAATTGTACTGTCTGCTTCAACTTCAACTTTATTATGTCCCTGGGGGATTATTAGTACCCTGGAAATCCAGAGCTCTCGCTAGAGCACACTTTGAATTTGCTCAGCGAGTCACTCTGGCAATCAGTAATGATGTTCATTACCTACCATACCTACTATGAAACCGAGCTGCACCAATCACATCGGTGTATCTGATATAGGCAGGCCAGAGGCGAGCTAAACAGATGACGACAACGCTGCAACAACGAAGTCTGGAATCAGTCAGTAAACATTGCAAGATGGCTACGGATGAACACCAGTTGTTTGAAACGGCTTTGGCCGCTACAATGAACGAGTTAGACTTGGCTTTTTCTCTAAAAGAGGAACAGAAGACGGCGCTCGAATCTTTCCTTTGCAAGAAGGACGTTTTTGATGTTTTGCTGACCGGATACAGCAAGAGTCTAATCCATAGACATATATATGTCTATGGTCTAATCTACCAGTTAGCTCCGCTGGTAGCGCTCTAGATACATCACCCCGTGTATTGTTCTGATTGGTCGTAGTGTTATCCAATTGTGTGCAGTGATATTTTCAAATGCGTGCTAGGTGCCGCCCCTCGAGTTGAGCCATTTGCATTACTCATAGCCAGACCCTAAATCTTTCTAGATTTGGGTCTGGATTTCCAGGCTAGGTTATTAGTTGTACAGCAAGTAAAAACACACATAAAACAGCACGAGTGAACACATAAGAATATAAATACTGAGGACAGCCAAATACAGTGAGCTGAAACAACAGTGGACACTGGAATACAGTCATTGCAATGTCAGAAGAAAAAAAAATACTGAGAAAATTCAATAATTAGCAGCAAGTGAAGTGAACAAGTGTAAGTGAAGTGCATAGTGACCTTGCAAGATGGATAGAATACATTACAAGATCAATATTTCTCCATCATGACGCTGTTTTCAACATCAAACAACCTCAGTAACTATAGACATCTATAAAAAACATGATCATCAACAATAACCATCAATAGTGCCCTAGAGTACACTGTAATTAGTAGCTTATTAGAACCAGTTTCCAATGGTGCTTAAAAGGGACTGGCCATTATAAAAAACACAGTAGAAATAGTAAATCTCTTATACACTAATCCCTCCACTACTGACTGGCAGGGATTCTGGCGAGGATTTTGCATTGGGTCAGGTCTGGGTCTGCATCTACTGCCTCTTTCAGCGCTTCCTTCTTTTCACAACCATTTGCATCCAACTCAAGTGATAGCTGAAGTGTGTTTTTGTTTGTTTTTGGTTTTTGGTTTTTTTTTTAGCAGTGGTTAAAACTTGTTTAGGGACTAGTATTTGGATGCCATTGATCTTTCTGTGCAGAATGGGGAGAACAGACTCCCTTGGCCTTTCTGAGAGAGCTGTGAGATAAACAGGATATCAGGCAATATGCCACATGAAGTTAGCGTTACTGGGGCAACACATGTGGTTCACCTTTCCTTACATAACAACAGAGCAGCGCTTTCAGAGACATAAAAGAGAATAGCCTCTGATAATGCATTCAAACAAGCCCATTCTTTATGGGCTTCTACTAAGTTGTAGAATTCCCACTTGGACTGGGTTGAGCAAGTTGCCAAGCGTGAGCGCTTCACACAGAATAATCTTTTTGATAGATTTTTATACCTCAAGGATATTTTCACCAATCTTGCAAGTGCTAAGAGAGTGGACTGTGTTGGTCCCTACACACCAAAGAGGTAAAGCTATTCTTTTTTAAAACAGACACGCTCTCTCAGGTCAGTCGGATTTTGACGTCATCATGGCTTTGACGGTGTGAAGTGCTGCTTCTTTTCTATGTTTTATGTCATTGTAAAAAGAATTCATTTGGGCTCCTCAGAATTAACAACAAAAAAACGATGCCCTGTGGAATGACACATTAAAGCATTTTCTGATCTGATGCCCCATTGGCAGGACAAGATTTCTCTGTGTGTAGGTTTGCTTAGGTTTAGGCACAAAACAACTTAGTTTTAGGGAGGGGGTTTGAGGTTTAAATAAGTACTTTGATAAAATCTGTGAAACTTTTCATGGCGTGGGTTAAAATGAGTATTTCATTAAAGTTACACCAGCTTTGCTGCACACTTGGTGAGCCAATGTTAACTGTTTCTGAAATGATAATCAGGATCAACAAACTAAGCAGCTTTAATATTTTGTTATTACTGCTTTAAGTATTGTTAAAGATTAATGATTTCCAATTTTGCTCTGGTCATGGACCAGTTGACCAGCTCTTAACCTTTGCGAGGCTGCTGGAAGGGTCATGGGAGTTTGCCCATCCAGTCTACATGTGCTTTGTGGGCTTGGAGAAGGTTCACGAACCCATCACAAGGGGAGTCTTGTGGGGGGTTACTGGAATACAGGGTACCGCGTTCGCTGCTACGAGCCATCCGGTCCTTGTATAACCAAAGTATTTGTGATATTCATGGACAGGATCTCGAGGCACAGCCAGGGGGAGGAAGGGGTCCGGTTTGGTGACCTCAGAATTGCATCTCTGCTTTTTGCAGATGTTGTGGTTCTGTTGGCTTCATCCCACCATCACCTCCATCATGTTGGGGCAGTTTGCAGCAGAAGCAGTTGGAATGAGAGTCAGTCCCTTCAAGGTTGAGGCTGTGGTTCTCTGCCGGAAAACGGTGGCTTGCTCCCTCCAGGTTGGGGTGATTTACTGCCCCAAGTCAGGAAGTATCTCGGGGTCTTGTTCTCTTGATGAATTGACAGTTTGGCATGGCGTGGCGTTGTAGTGATGCGACCATCGTGGTGAAGAGAGAACTGAACCAGAAGGCAAAGTTTTTGTATTACTGGTCCATCTATATCCCAACCCTCACCTATGGTCATGAGCTCTGGGTAATGACCAAAAGAATGAGATCGCAGATACAAGTGGGCGAAATTAGTCTTGGAGATAGGGTGAGGAACTCAGACATCAGAGTAGAGCCGCTGCTCCTTCACATCGAAAGGAATCAGGCGAAATGGTACTGGCATCTAATCAGGATGCCTCCTGGGCGCCTGCTGTTAGAGGTGGTCCAGGCACGTCCCACTGGTAGGAGGCCCCGGGGCAGACCCAGAACACACTGGAGGGATTCCACATCCTTGGGCTCCCCCAGGAGGAGCTGGAAACTGTTGCTGTGGAGAGGGACGTCTGTAATACTTTGCTCTGCCTGCTGCCCCTGTGACCAGGCTTCGCATAAGCAGCTGAAAATGATTGAATGAATGAATTTTTCCCCTTTTCTTGTTTATATTTTTTATATTTATGTTAAAAACCAATTGAGGTTCAGTTCATAGTGATACCATTAATGTATGGACTCTAATGTTGTTAATTCACTGGCAGTGATTGGGGCTGTTTGAGCATATCAGACAGTCTTGTGCTGTAAGTTGGCTGACTTCACTGTTCACACATCAAAATCTGCGCACGTACTGTACAGTCATAAAACCTATCTACATGACTCACATTTCCCATGTTTTGTTTGACTGACCTGGGCACACAGAACTATCATTTGACAAGGACAGTTTAATAATTAATAAGCCATGTTGGGCTGTAATATAGTGGAGTTATATCACAAGTGTTAAACAAAATTTAGGATGAAAAAAGGTGCTTTGCCAATTTATGCAAAATTCAGTTTAACAGCCAAATTCTCAAGGGCTTGCACAGAATTTTGTATCACGCATACATGATTATGATCATCTTCTAATTCTTCTTCTAACACTGCTTTCAGTCAAGGGTTACATTGTCAGCATATAAAGCAATTAAAAACTAAAGTACAGACTCTTAAAGAAAACCTTGACATCGTTTGTAGAGACAGTTCTATTATATATGTATATTATTCATTAAAAGAAAAATATTCAAGTACATGTCTTCACATTTGGACCCGATGTTTTGTGAGACACGATGTGAAAGGTCACTCTGGTGCTTAAACTCAGGTCAAATATATCACAAATTCAAAATACATAATCATGAAGTGGTAAAATAAACACATAATGGTTAAAGGCCTGATATTCTTAGGTTAAAGGTCAATGACTGAGGGCATTATGTGAAAGTCTTGCGCCTCATAAAATCTGTGTGTCTGTGGGTAGTGATACCTCACTCTAAAAATATTCAATTACAAGTAAAAGTTGTAAAAATTTTCACTTAATTTGGAACTAATTTTAAATTTCTTATACACTCATGGGTGGGCAGACATAACACTGCATCATGTCTTTCATACTAATCACATGTTTTTTTAAAAAAGTAACTTGAAGCTTAAAGGGACATTGTGTAGTGTTTTCAATTGTTTATTGGCAAAAATCGATGTATTCATAAATATGTCATCATTGGTGTATTATTACCTCCACCACAAATTTGACTTGTTCTCATAAAAGGAGAATTTCGTATTTGTTTGTATGATGGGCGGGTAAGTCGTTTGGGGGGGGTTCCATAACATTCTGCCATCTTGAAAATACATCCGCCAGCAAGGGACATATAGCACTACCACGGAGTAGCCCCGCCTTCGGCATTTTCGTTCAGAGCCAGGCCAGCGCTGCATGACTGAGAAGCCAAAGGAGAGGAGCAAGAGGCGCTTTGCTACTACCCCAGCAAATTTGAAAGCCTGCACTCCTGCTGCATAACAAAGTCCCATTCTTTGAGCATAATGCAGGATCATGCATATGCAGCATCACTAGAGACGGAATCCTCGCCGCCAAGAAAGCCCAAAAGGGAATTAAAAGGGCAACATGACCAGTGAATTCAAAAGACGAGGGTCAATATCAGGGTAGCCTTTCCCAGGTGGAAAGAGCTGCTGAAGGAGAAAGGTTTTAAAAGGGACGCAGTGATTGGCCTGCTGGCCTGCCTGTCACTTTTTTCCCAACAGGTAGGCCAGACCAATGCAATCACAGGCCAGCACCGCTGTCAGCGGTGCAGTGATGCGAGGAGAGCTATGAGGTGTGTGAGGTTGAGCCACTGGTCAGTTGTCAAAAGACAAGATGTGATTGGTTTGTTTCGATTTACACCCGCCCCAACAGTCCTACATTGTAAACACAGCCAGCACGGTGAGGAGGGGGTTTGTCAACTCGCGTCACGTGTGTCTGTGTAGGAGCCTGAATGAATACTCCATGAAGTATCGGATGACATGGTTTCATCAATGTTATCATAGGTTTTTGGTACACAGCAACTACTGTTGTTGCAATACACATTTGAAACAGTGACGTGCTGGAGTGTGTTATCCGTTTGAATGCAATATATGATCTCAACACTAGCTGGGAGAAATTCCTACACAGTGTGGCTTTAAGCTGTCACATTGATTGTCAAAGGTACTTTTTACGCACTACAATATTTTCCATTGACATATGTTAGAGTACACATATTGTACTTGTTGTAAATTAACAGCTTTTCCTGTTAGTGGTCACTGAGAGAGCTGGAGCCTATCCCAGCTGACATTGGGAGAGAGGCCTTGGACAGGTTGCCAGACTATCACAGCGAGGAGCTGCTATAAAACACCCACATTTGGTGGCTAAAAAACACTGGAAACAGCAATGACTCGCTAAAACACAACCAGTTTTTTGTTTGTTGGTTTCTAACAATTTTCTGCAGCTTGGCAGGCGTCTCGAAATCCACCGTTCCCTCCTCCTCCGAATGACAAAGTCAGCTTATACTGTGTCACATTGTAAAAACTGATATGATAGGTATAAAATGTAAAACTGTGACATATTTGTTACATGCCAATTCAGATTCAGATTCAGAAAACTTTATCGTCTGTTGTAACACAAAATCTTCTTCGACGTGGCTCCACATACAAAACAAGATAATACACTGATTGGAAACAATCGCACAACACAGATTCTGAAAGCACACACAGTGTGTATAGATTTTAAAAACAAGTATAAAATTAAAACTGTAAAAATAGACAAGATAAAAGGTGTGGATATGTGTAAAGTGACATAGTGCATCAGGGTTATTTTTGTCCATTGTTCATTGTTTATTTAAGATGTTTATGGCAGTGGGTATGAATGAGTTTTTGTGGATGTTTTTCTTAGGTAGGGGGACTTTAGAGCAGCGGCCTGATGGCAGGAGTTGGAAGGACTTGTGCAGGGGGTGGGCGGGATCCTGTGTAATGAGGTTGGCTTTCCTTTTAACTGCTTGGGTGTGGAGTGCTGATAATTGATTTTGAGTTTTGCCAGTTATTTTGCTTGCTTGATTAATCATCTGGGAAAGCTTTGATTTGTCTTTAACAGAGGTGAAGGTGAACCAGGAAGTGATATTAAAAGTGAGTACAGATTCTATGAGTGATTTGTAGACAGCTGTTAAAATATCCTCTCTGACATTGAAGCTCCTGAGTGTCCTCAGCAGGAACAGGCGTTGCTGAGCCTTCTTGTACACAGTGTACAGTGCACAGTGTGTGTTCCTGTGTGCTGGGAGAAGGACAGGCGGGTATCAATCTCTGTGCCCAGGTATCGGAAGGCCTCCACCTACTCCACTGCCTGCCCGTTCAGCCTCAGAGGTTCAAAGAGAGGTTGGGGGGAAGATGTTCGCCTCCCCCCACAACACAGCTCCTTGGTCTTGGAGATGTTAAGCTCCAAAGAGCTCTCTTTGATCCAGAGCATCAGGGTGTTAACCTGCTGATAGTAGGTAGCCAGAGACATGTGGTCCTTGATGTGGGCCACCAGGGCCATATCGTCTGCATACTTAAAAAGGGAAATGTCACTGTTATTGCTTGTTATGTTGTTTGTGTAAATGGAAAATAAAATCGGTGATAAAACACAGCCCTAGGGGACACCAGTGTTTAAAATCATGTTCTTGGATTTAAAACCATTTACCAGTACATACTGAGGCCGGTCCTGCAGGAAGTCTTTTATCCACAGGATAAGTGATGGGTTGACTAGTAGATCCAGAAGGCGGTTGCAGAGGGTGACCGTGTTGACTTAAAAAAAGCGGAAGAAAAGTCCATGAATAAAATCTGTGTGTGGGGATGTGGGGAGTCCAGGTGTCTGCAAACTGTGTCCAGGAGAGTCAAACAGGCATCCTCCACCCCACGATTTGCCTTATAGACAAACTGGAGTGGGTCAAGCCTGTCCACCACCATAGCAGTGAGGTGATCACTCACCACCCTCTCCATACACTTAGAAGGTATGGATGTGAGTGCCACTGGTCTGAAGTCCTTCATCTCCCTGGCATTGGATTTCTTTGGCACCAGTATAAGTGTGGACTCCTTCCACATCCGTGGGACACAGCTGGAGTCAAGGTGATGCTGGAATAGCTGAGTGATGACATCACCCAGCTGAACTGAGCATTCCCTCAGCACCTTGCCGTTGAGCCTGTCCGGGCCAGAGGCTTTGTGAGGGTTGATGCGGCCCAGTATCGATGTAACCTTCCTTTTATCCACCGTGATTAATGGATAGTTACTGCTGGTGAGGGTCCAGTCATTCTGGGGGTGTGGCATGTTGAACCTGCTGTAGTAAATGTTCAGCTGCTCTGCAAAGGTGGCGGGGTCAGGACATTGGATCAGGGCTGGATTCTGGGCTCTGCCCATCATGGTATTAAGTCCCTGCCATGCATCCCTTGCATTGCCAGTGGTGAATTTTTCCTCCACTTTGTTTTTGTAGTTTGGCCAGTTTGGCCAGCCTGGTCTTCCTTCTCAACTTACTATTAAACTGTTTCACTCTGTGTGTGTCTCCCTGTAGGAATGCCACTTTTTTGTTATTCAGACACTGTTTCAGGTCCTTGGTAACCCAAAGCTTGTTGTTAAGATACAGCTTGACCTGTTTTGTTGGTATAACAGTGCCCTCACAGAAGGTCAAATAGAAGGAGATAGAGTCTCTCAGCAGATTTAGGTCTCCTTCACAGCTTTGGAAAAATATTTCCCAGTCAGTGAACTCCATGCAGTCCCTTAATGCTTCGACAGAGCCATTGTTATATCCTCTGTTTTTAGTTTTTGTCTGTATTTTGGAAGCAGCAAAGTGACATTGTGGTCGGAGTGACCGAGTGGTGGGCGGGACAAAGGCTCCCGGTATGTTACTGAAACACAGATCTAGCGTTCTGTCAAGTCTGGTAGGTGTGGTGACAGCCTACTTGGTGTTGAAAGCCATGCAAAGCCCGCCCCCATTCGACTTCCGCGTCCGTGTCTCTGTCAAAACAGATGATCTTAAATCCATCTATATCAACCTCGGTTATTTCTTCTGACAACCAAGTCTCCATGAAGCAAAAGAGACTGGTTTGACGGAGTCGCAGTCAAGTTTGATGAGTGTGGAAAGTTCAGTTAATTTGTTGCGTAATGACCGCACGTTGGAGAGAGTTATTGCAGGTAGTGGCAGCCTCCTACCTCGTCTCCTCATTCTGTTACGTATTCCTCCTCTGGATCCCCTTTTCCTACGAATGTGCTTGATGTGGTAATTCCTCAGTAGATGCTGAGGTACCCCAGTCAGGGAAAAAGGTGTCGCTTGTAGATCCAGGGAAGCAAGCCGCAGATCCAACAGAGTCTCCCGTGAGTAGGTGAGCCTCCCTCCATGGCATGTCATGGGATTTGCCAGTGTAGTACAGATCGCAAATACTGGTTCCAGAAAGGTGATCAGGACACACAAACTCGCTAAATACTTGATCATGGTAGTCATACTTGCTGTCGTGAAATACCCTGCTTAATGTCTCTCAGAAAACACAAAACAACTCCGAAAAACATACAACATACAGGAGCAACACGCCGCGAGTCGCTCACAGAGTAGCGCCCCGCTTCTTTATATGTGGCCCGCTTCATCAGTAGGCTCTTCCCGCGAATGGGCTGCAAGGTCTCTCACCAGCTTACCACCAGCAAACACAGAACAAAACCCAAGGTCTTTGTGACGCTGGTGGACGATGCCTTAAACTCTTGACCTGCTGTGCTTCCCCAATAATTGGCCTTTTATTTTATTGTTATGGTTATTCCATCATTATTACATTACTGGCCTCCTCTGACCCACTTAAACAGGCTCAACTTCTTGTCCATTACAACCCACCATGGTAGAAAAGGTGATGAACTGAGTAAAAAGAGCACTATCTCTCAAAAATTGTTTCAGTTATATGATCATAATTCCTCACATAAACCCTATTTTACATATCCAATCAATTGCATTACAGAACACTAGGATCTCTGTGCAACCCAGCCCCCATCCTCTCCCCAAAAAGCTCTCATCATCTGTTTTTATAGAGCCCAAAATAGTAACTGTGCGATAAGGTTAAAGGCAAACCCTTCATTATTCACAGGACTCATTATGCACATAATGACACTAATTGCTGCATGATTTGATTAACACATGGAACTAAGATTGTCATGATTAACAGTCAAGTCCTGATTGAAACTTGCAGATAGGATGACGTGTTCTCTCAGTGTGTTCTCCTTAACATGTTTCATCAGGAGGTTTTATCATCAAATTGAATCCTGCAGTTTGTCCTTAACCTGCGAGGTGCTCGTCTTTCAAATTGCTTAAGCTACCCCGGGCTTGTATTTTACTCACTGATGATGAAGAATGACTGAAACTTATCCTGGATTTTCCATTTCATTAACCACCACCCACCACTTTTTTCAGAAAGAAACACACATAAAACTTTCGACAAAGCAAAATTTGAATTGCATGTTGCATCGTTTGCTGACAGACAGAGATATGTGACTTTGGGTCAAATGGTGTTTTTTGTTTGTTTTTTTTAACCTGTCACTGTTCAGATTACAGTTTTAATTGTTAATGTGTCATAGCTGGACATGTTTGGATTTTCATTCCTTTAAATACTATTTATTTTAATCCATTCTGCAGGGTGCCGTGGTGTCCACTTTGCTTATTAAGACTCATGCTTCAAGTAATACCCTAATAACCAAAATTAAAGTCCATCATTCTCCACAAATGAGAAAACAAATGCATGAAAAATTCATACGGAACAACTAATTGCTGTGCCACTTCAGAGGATCTCATAGTGTTTGCCAATAATTAATTAGTGAAATTTTAAGAGCTCCCGTGTGGATTAAATTTTGTGGAATAATCAAATTGCCTCAGGGGCATTTTTGCATGTCTAATTCAATGTTTTTTTCCAATTCAACTATCATTCCCACATCTAATATTTAGAGCCCGTTGTACAGTGTAAACTAGGGAGAATAAGTACAGTATACAGATGCAATCACACAGTCGGTCCTGGCGTTAGACACAAACTGAACATTAAGTTCATAATACCTCTGTGGAGAGAGCACATTTGCCAGAGGTGTAAAATGAACTTCATCCTGGCTGTCACAGTGCACTAGCTCACTGTGAAGTTAAAAGTCTGTAGTAGTGACAGTTACTACTCCACACTGAAGCAAAGACGCATTATCATACTTGTGATGTTCCTCTCGTAAGCAGGGTATTTTAATTCCCATCATACCCCTGTGTCAGCTCCCACGCTGCTACCCCTTCTGCCCATCCTCCTGAGCCTATTTGGGGAAGATAGCTCATTACAAAGTGTGATTCTTCCTCTTCAGAGGGACTGCCGTTGCCTGTCAGCACAAAGGAATTGCCTGCCTGCTTCCAATCTGGAGATCAAGAGAGTGACGAGAAGAGACTGTCCTCACCCGTCCCACGGATGACAAGCCTGGACCGTGGTGAGAACCTACTGTTAAGAATGGGAACCTACATATGGCAACACCCTGGGCCCCACAACCAAAGTTTATGCTGCCACTTTGGCTGGCTTTCTTCTATTTTGGGGGGGAAACTGCAAAATAACAGCATGATTTACTTACATTTTAAGCTTCTTGACTTTTCAGCTGGTTTAGGTTCAGGGTGTAAATCACAGCCAACCTCCAGGCGTTGCTGTCGCCCCAGTAAAAGCAGAATTAATGTTGCTGTAAACATTTACACAGTATCACTTCATAAAGTTGTTATTGCGAAAGTGTTAGATAGTTGCAGTTGCATATTTACACCTACAGCATAAATCAACATTCATTCTGAGTCATGTCTCCGGCCACTTGATGAGCCTAAACTTTAGGGGAGTTTATTTATATGGCACATTTCAGCGACACAGTTCAAAGTGCTCTGCATAAAACATCAAACAAAGGGCAAAAGAAACACATTATAAAAGGACGTTTAAATACAATTTAAAATGGCATTAAAGAGAAAGATACTAGAAAATAAAAACAAGCCTAAATATACTAAGAAATGCAAGAATAAAAGTTACAGTGCAGCCTAAGAAATTAATACATATTTGATTTAATAAAACGCAGCGGCAAACAGAAAAGCCTGCAGCCTTGATTTAAAAGAACTTGATTTGCAGCAGACCTGCAGTTTTCTGGGAGTCTGTTCCAAATATGTGGTGCATAAAAACTAAACACTGCTTTCTCATGTTAAGTCTTCTCTCTGTTGTATAAAGCAGACCTGTCCCCGCAACCAGGTCTCACTCCAAAGTTGATGAAAACCAGTGCTTGGTTTAGGACTACCGGCGTTAGACACTTACTAAAAAAGCCATCCTTTCAGATCAGCATGACACACAGCCGGTCGCCATTATTGTTTAACAACACCCTGCCCATTGGTCCGACGTCCCATTGGTCCGACCATATTAAACCCATTGTTCCGAAGTCCCATTGTTCATCATGATGCCCTGTGGTTAAGGTCTGGTTAGGTTTAGGCACAAAAACCACTTGGTTAGGGTCAGGAAAAGATCATGGTGTGGGTTAAAATGAAAAAGAAAGTGGCAAACACATAAGCCGTGAGCCTGCTTCACCTCAAGCCTTTCCCTGATGACCCAGAGCCGATCGCGGCGCACCATCAAGGCAGCAATACACCCGCCGGGAGCCGTTCAGCACCGCGGACCGTCGGACTAATGGGATGTCGGACCAATGACATGGACTCGCGAGATCAGGGGGAAACATAGCGGGACAGCAATGAAAGTTATGGTGGCGGAAGTCCGAGTTGGGTGGACAGGAGGGGTGGTGGATGAGTCCAGCAACCACAGACTTTAACCCGGGAGGCCAGTGTTCAATTTCCGTATGATTGTAAAGCCAAACCCTGTTCTTTTGTCCTAAACCCAACCATGTGCTTTCGTTGTTAGAAGAAAGCAAAGGCATGTGGTCGAAAGTGGTTCCTACCGCCGTCAACAAGGGCGCGTCTCAAGCCCGTCGTAGACAGGAAGTTCCAAATGTAAAAGCGGTGGTGTTGTACTGATGTAGTAGGTTTATTTTGAAAGAGACTGTATGTAAACGTTAAAATTCCTGTGAAAACCGATGTGTATTTTAAAAATAGACAATGCATGTAACAGACAGAACTTCACACAGCATCCAAGAACGTCAGCAACCAACGCACACAGGGTACCGTTCACGTCATATGTCAGCATGGAAAGTCCATGAACAAATGTCGATATGTGACGAGGTTGGAGTGAGCATGTGTTGGTCCCAGATGACCTGAGAGGTCTCAGTGGTGCATTATGAAGCAGTAGATCAGAAATGTAGGCAAGGCAGCTTTATTTGTATAGCACATTTCTTACACCAGGGAAATTCAAAGTGCTTTAAAAGCAAGAGCAATGAAATATAAAACATAATAAAGGATCCAGATTTACAATAAAAGATTAATGAGAAGAAAAGATATAAAAGGTCAAATTAATTACTAAATGATTTAATTTTTAAAAAATCACCATTAAATTTAGCAAAAGTGCAGATAAGAAATGCAGAGGTATAAAAATATTTTTAAATTATTTAAAGTTGGGTTTAAAAAATAAGACTGCAGCCATTACAGGGGAGAGTTGGCAAAGTAAAACAGGAATATTTTTAGTATTATTGGCATTGTATTGGTGTGGTGTTGTTGGTATTGTAATTAGTATTATAATGTGTTTTGTCCTGAAACTATTCAGTGCTTAATAAACCAACAGTAGTGCTTTGAAACTGATTGTTGAAATGCATCCCGTAAATAGGCATATTTTCAAAGTTGTCCAGATCTTTAAGTGTCGAACAGGAGGACTTTCATTACGTGCCAGACAAACAGTTGTTACTATGGACTTGTTTATACCTTTTTAACTATTCATCAAGTCCTTTAGACATGCACCTCATTACCTAAATTTGATGTAGCTTTACATGCTTACATGCTGGTCTTAATGAGCGCCAGAACCCCTTTTACATTTACCAAATAACATTTACATAACACTGCCAACACAGTCTGAATTAAATGCAGTCACATTAACATAAAGGCTACAACAAGTGGAGAGAAATGTTACACGTACATCAACAAGCTGATTTAAAATTGTAATAGATTCCTCTATCCAATCAGTGCTAAAAAATAAAAATGTCTTCCCTGTACATGCATTAGTCACCTGCAATTATGTGGGATCATGTTATGTGTTTTACTGTTTACGTGCAGCCTTGAGCCTTGTTTATCTGTTGTTTAACTTGCTCACCATATTTGCCCCTTGGGTATATGTAGCGATTGTGACACCAGGATGAATCAATGCCAGACGACTTGGAAAGAAATCCATCATCTGAATCAGGCCAAGGATCTACAAAGACATCGCACAATGTTTGAGTCAGAGCGGGCCGTGTGCATGGCATTTTTGCAGTATGCTGAACTTTTCTTCTTTATAATCCCCTGTATTTGTGCAGCTTTCAAGTGGCATCAATCAGGGAAAATGTACAGCAACATGTCACTTGTTGGTCTGCCACAAATATATGCAACATGTGTACACATTTATGCTCCTATATCTCTTCTACAAATATTGTTTGGGGTGTTTGTGATTAATGTTGGACAGCCATAGCTATGGTAACTTATCTGACTACGGAAATCAGCTCACCACTTTTATCTCTCTGATGATGCCGCCTGGCTGATCGAGGTTTTCACATGTAAACATCAGTAAACAAGAAAATGTGGAGTAGACGGGGCCCAGCCATGGACTGATCACATGGATAAGCAAGACCATCTCTGCGCCCATCTCTGCTTTCATCTCTAGATCATAGGAGGCACTGACATAAGCGTGGAGACACCAGCTGTGATCCTGGTCACTACACGTTGGATATTAAACTAGATGACCTTCCTGTCAGCATCAGTTTCCATCGGGATATCAGGAAGTGTAATATCCTTTATTTCACCAAAACATGGCTAAATCCTGGAATACTGAGCAGTAGCATGTAAACAGGTGACTCCGATCTGACAGAACAGAGGCGTTTTGCTCCCTGGAAAATAAGAATTGGTGAATTGCTATGCAATGGTAATATTGACACGCTATCCCATTCCTGCTTGCCCTGCTCGACAAGCAGAATAAACACTCCGGATCACTGCTGTAAGCCATTCAGAGCCTATGCCTGTATGCGTGTATGCCGACAGAGCAGAGCTGCTGCCCACGTTTGGGAGATTCTTCCAATACAGAGCACAAATTCAAACTTTGCTGAGAAGAAATTGATTTGCCCGAAACGTGGCTTCTAGGTCAGAAATTTGAACATTATTAAGTGTTCTGCTGTTATTTGAACAGCGTGTCTAAGCAGTGCATGTGTGTGTCAAACCGACTCACAGAGTTTGACACTTTCTCCACAAGTAAAAGACTCCCTGAGATTTGAACCATTTATCCTGCGCCTAAAAATGAACAAGTGGTCCTAAGTGTTAAAAACAGCTTCAGACTAATCATATACTGCTGCAGTTGCATTGAATCATCCAATCAACCTTGTGTGGTTTCAGATAATTATTAGTTTTTGACAGATGTATTGGACAGGATTTGAACCACCGATCACCACTCCCACATGGGGTGCAGAAAACTGTCATGTCCTGTAATCACTTCAGAGCAGTTTAATTATTAGAAGAGAGAGAGAAAGTCAAACTATCAGAAACAGGAGTAGATAAAATATTACTTTTAAACAGTGACAATAAAAAAATACCAGAGAATCCAGTGGTAATAAGTGGAAGAAAGGTCGTAGTAGTTGTGGTGGTGGTAGCAACAGTATTATTCATAGAAGTAGTAGCCGCAGATGGGGATTGAACAGGTCCTTATTGGAACATTACTCCCACAGACTGCCATTATAAGTTTTAACACATTTCATTTGCCACATGGAAATACTGAAGGTACAACTCCAGTGAGATGTGATCCTTTCAGTTCCCTTAACTTGCACACTGTAATTTAGTCCTTCTTCTGCATCTCTCACATTGTTGGCTGCTGCTTTCTAATTATCCATGTTTCCAATTGGTTCTGGTTATCCATGGTTGGCATGACTTAACTGTTCACACATCCCAACCTCAACAAGATGGCCGCATGGTTGCTCATCCCGAACATGCGCAGTGACTGTGCTCTGCAGCCATCTCTGCATGGCATTTAACTGTGATCCACAGCAGGAACGGGACAGCACCTCACATTCCCACAGTCACACCAGTCCTTATTTACCGTAAAGCATATGCTTTTTCTTCTCTCGTAGAAAAAGTCCTCTGCTCTGTTGGATCATAGAAAAAGAGTCTTGCTGTCGGGTCCATGTCATTGGTCCGACAGCCCATTGGTCCAACATCCCATTAGTCCGACGGTCCGCGGTGCTGAACGGCTCCCGCCGGGCATATTTCTACCTTGATGGTGCACTCTGGGTCAGCTGGGAAAGGCTTGAGGCGAAGCAGGCTCACAGCTTATGTGTTTGCCACTTTCTTTTTCATTTTAACCCACACCATGATCTTTTCCTGACCCTAACCAAGTGGTTTTTGTGCCTAAACCTAACCAGACCTTAACCACAGGGCATCGTGATGATTTTGGAATGGACTTCGGAACAATGGGTTTAATATGGTCGGAACAATGGGCTGTCGGACCAATGGGCTGTCAAACCAATGGGCTGTCAATGTGCCTTGCTGTCCAGGATTTAGCCACGTTTGGTCAATTGAAAGATATTACAGTTCCTGATATCCCAATGGAAACTACTGTGGCACTGAGTTTGTCCAGTTTCAAACACCTGAACAATGGCTAGCAGCATGATAGTTTAGCTGGTGCCCATCTCCTTCATCTTTTCCTTGATGTTTACTGGTGTTTACATTCGAAAATTTCAACCCAGCTAGCCAGCAGAAGTCAGCAGGACGAGAGTTTATAGACTGGTGATTTGATTTCCTCATCCCGATGAGTAACTTGCAGCCACGCACTATTACTGTCCAACAAGGTAGACATGTCAGAATTTTTATAAAAGTAAAGAATGTACAATTTGAGTATTGAAACGCTCACTTCCGTTCTTGTCTTCAAGCTCATTCTCCTTCCAAAGATGTCAAATCAGTGATTTTGTGATCAGACACTTGACGCCAAAAGCCGGCTTTGTGGTCTGATGCCCCTCCTGGCAGTGTCAGTTGGTAATGTGGCCAAATCGAGCCTTTTGTAGTGTGGCACCTGCCGCAGCACTATGATATGCAGATGGGCAGCATCAGCTCATAACGCAGGCGGACGGCACCTTTCACAGCAGTATGATATGCCGGATGCTGGACAGCATCAGGTTGAAACGCTGCAACAAAACCCAGACTTTGACCCAGGAGGCCAGTGCTCGCTTGCCCTTGAGCCAAACCATGATTTTTGTTGCCTAAATCTAACTATGTGCTTTTATTGACATCCCAGTGTTGGTAGCAGCATCCCTGAACATCAACAGCAGATGTAGAAGGATACCTAGCGCATAACATGTAGACAAGACAGGCCACTGACATAGCTGCAACGTGACGACTTGGGAAGAGAACGCCCTGGATACAGAGACAGATCATTTTGGTGGCTGAACAGAAACACTTAGTTAAGTCCTGGTACACCTCTACTGGAAACATGGACAATTATAAGGCAGCAGCAGACAGTGTAAGAAGAGCAGCAAAGGAGGTTAAAAAGGGACTAAATTGCAAAGCACAAATTGAAGGAACTGACAGGACTGCATTTCACTGGAGTTGTACCTCATGGAATTTGTGTGAGGAATAAATTGATTGATTGATTGAAGATAATATCCAGGGGAAGCAAACTCACAGCCCGTTACTGTTCCTCATTTCACTGTGTACCTAGAGGCTATTTTAGTGAGCCAAATAAACTAACAGGGGCCAAGGAGCTCCTATTTAGCTTGCAACCACCCCATGATGCACACACAGACACAGACACACACACACACTGACCCTGGACTGTTTTCCTCCACAGGGCTCATCTCATTCACTTTTGAGGGACAGTCACACTCTGAAGGAAAATGGTTTCTTCATTGTCAGCAGCCACTTTCTGCTCAGCTAATGGCTGTTATATTTCTTCAACAATCCCTTTTACGTTTCTGTTGTTCCCTACAAATATGAATGCTCGTGCCCTTGGGAGTTGTTCCATTTTACATCTCTCACTCTCTCCCTTCTGCTCAGTCTTCTGCTTTCTCTCTCGTCTCCATAACAAAACACCGGTACGGCGAAACCTCAGCCATGTCACCGCTCTTTAAATAGGACTTAATTTATTTGAGTTTTACTGTGGCTGTTAGACCCACCTGGATGCTGCTAGCATCTCCAGGTGGGTCGTTTTTCAATTTTCAACACACTGCCAGTGGGGGTAACCATTGTCCTGGTTCCATTTCCATGCTAATTGGCTGATTTAACAAATTCATCATTGTTCTTGCTCTACATACAACCGTCGGTACTTGTGGATCCGTGCCTGCTGTTTTCAGTATCAAAGCTTTCTTAAGCCAGGAAGCGTGCTCAGAGTGAACTCAAAGCGTGGCACAGATGTCTGAACCCCTGCAGTGAGTGCAAACGCTCGCTCCGTGTTCAGTTCCATCTGGACACGGAGCGGCATGAGAGAGCGGCAGAAAACAAGTTGAGCTGGAGTGGAGAGTCAGTGGAGTGTCTTGTCGGCCGGGTTCAAATGGGAGTAATGAGAGAGCAACTTTGAAGTGCAGAGAGCACAGAGCATAGAGGAGAAGACCTCCGCATTCGGAGCCCGGCTCTAAGTGGGACGTACAGTTTGCCTTTGTTATCAGATGCTGTTTGTTTTAGTCTTTGTCTCACCCTTCCTCGGAAAACAAATGCTGGCAGCCGCCGTGCCCCCTCTCCTAATGCGCTGTTTAGACTTCAACATGCCTGAGTAACTTTATGTTAATTACAATGTTACAAACAGGTTTTTTTTTTTTTGTCTCCACGGGCTGTTGTGGGTATGGATTCCTTTCCAGAACTTCATTTCTATTTACTCATTAGTGTTTCTTCAATTCCTGCTGGAGGTGGATCTGATCCAGCCTGAAGATTGTAAACAGCATCATCTCCGTCTTTGCTCTGCAAACATCCTGACACTCACTCCCCAGTGTTTTTTTTTCTTCATTTTGATATACTTTATTTATTCCCCAGAGATGGAATTCCCTCTGGTGGGGGCACAGGGTCAGCAGGCTGCTTTGCTATAGGGGCAGGTAGAAAAAAAAACCTTGCAAAATAACTCACAAAAGTGAGTTTAAATTTACCCTCAACTTGACAATGAAAAAAGTAGCACATCAATCATTGATTGTCAGACCTCTTTAATAGCTGACACATGCTGATGGGTTGCATTCAGCCAAAAGGCCACTGTACACAGCGTGATAGGAACAAGCTTGCTGGTTTATTGTATGTCATTCTGTGTGAGATAAAAGATTCTTGGGTGCAATCTGTTACAGACAATACAATATTAGTTTTGAGGCATGTCAGATTGTGTGATCAATTGCACGTCATCAATCACATGTTTTCAAAGTGCGGCAAAAAGTCCCACAGACTTTCTTTTCTCCTTTCAAAAACTTTTCAAAAATGTCAATTATGATGCTGCACGGTGTGGTGTGTCTGTATCATCTCATGAAGTTTCATGTGTGGGCTTCTTTCCTGCGTCCAGCCTTGAGCCGGTTGCTACGCTGGTTGCTATGAGCGGATTTTGTAGAGAAAAACAATGACGTACACTGTCAGTGGGATATATCTATATCAACATTTCCTGATTATAATAAAAATCTCCCAAGATATAGTATATATATATATATACATATATATATATATATATAAAGTGACAGACCTTAAGCGACAGTATATTTAATAATGCTTCAGTTACTTTGTCCAACAGTTTCCTGCAACTAAGCAACAGTAAAGGTGCAGTGATTTTTATTGGCTCTCTTGATTCCATCCACCTGAACCATAACCTTAGTCAATCAATCCATGCACAGCCTGTAGCTTAAAACATGGGAGTGATGTTCAACTCAGACCTCAGTTTGCATACTCAGGTTCAGTAAGAAACTTAATATGACAATTTGGTGTTTTTATTCACTGCTAACTTCAAGAATGTTAGCGAAGTTTCTATGATCTTGTTTTGACCTCCTATTGTTACACAAATAAAGTTGCCCGTATTGTTTTACATAGTTTAAACTATCAGGTATGCCCTAGATAGTAATTATGTAGTTAAATTTTAAGACACAACTAATGCTAGTACCATTGTGGGGCTCCACTTAGACCATAGACTTTATAAAATAATTGACGTAGCTACCTTGTTATCACTCATTGGCCTGTGGACTCCAGTTTCGAAGCCTCAAGTTCAACATTTTGGCCATTGTCTTTTTTTTTTGGATCCAGAGGTGATGGGAGGGTGGGGTGAGGTGATGCCTCACAGACAACCTGTCACACATAGCAGCCCCGCCCTTAAATATTCTCAACTTTAAGCCTTAATAAAACAGAGACACTCAAGTTAAATAAAAATTCACCCCCTGTACAGTTGTAATGAATCTTAAAATTGTCTGTAGAGACCAAAACTCATTTTTGTACCAGGCAGTAAACAACTTTATTGCAGCTGTAAATAGGGGGGGTTACACTGGGGGGAAAAGTGAGACTGATTAAAAAGTTTGGTTTGGTTAACAATTTATTATTTCTGAGCAATAAGTGTCATAACTGTGCTAAAACTGGCTGATTAAATTGGTTGACAGACTAAACTTTATATTGGAAAATAGAGGAGGCCCCTTTCTGAGGGCACAAAAGTCAAGTCCACGTTAAGTCCAAGTTAAGTCCACCCCCTGCACTGGATGTGTCTCTAACCACAGCTGACTGCTTATGCTGCTGGAGCACCAACGTACACTTCTTTCCCCAAGAACAAGAAATGAGGGATCCAAAAAAGTAGAGAAAGAAGGAGAGGAAAGGAAAAGAAATAATTGTAGAGTAAAAGTTCAAAAGATGCGTAACAGAGACATGCATCGGGAGGGGAAGGTCAGAGGGCCTACAGAGAGTGCTGATGCATTGGGCGCTGAATGTGGTGTTGCCCCCTGGCTGTGAAGTTGGGCATTTCACCATGGGGATCCATGGGGATTGACCCAGTTTTGGAGCCAGCCTCAAGTGGCCATTTGAGGAACTGCAGTTTTTGGTACTTGCACATTGGCTTTATTTTTCAGCCCTGGAGCTTATCGCTTGACTTAGACACAGCAGTGCGTTTAGCTTAATGCTAATGTCAGCACACTGGTGTTAAACAGGTACAATGTTTACTTTGCTTCTTTAGCATGTTAGCATGCTTAAATTTGCTACTGAGTACAAAACACACTGTTGGGAGAAGTTTGCCCTGAGGAGTTTCTGCTAGAAAGGTACCACATGGTTAAGGTTAGAAAAATGTGGTTTGGTTTCAAATGAATACAGTAGGGTTAGGGTTAGTCTTTCAGAACTATAATTTCAGATTTCATAAATTCATAACCAGGTCACGCTCTGTCTTCACTTTCTTAGAGATAAGCAGGACCAGTAACTTGGATGCTTTGCAGTAAATGTCTTAACCTCACTATTCACAAAGGCTTCTCATGCTTTTGATCCTGTAGCATTTACATTATTTCTGTAGTACCCTTTAGCCCCTAGCCCATATTAATTTGACAGTTCTCCTGGCCTTTCTGCAGACGGCAGTATTTTGACGCACAAAGATCCATGTGATGTCTGTTTTTTTTTTTCATTTAAAAAAATATTTCAAAGATGTATCTTGCTGAGACCGTCTCAGCTTCCTCTGTTCATCTCTCACCTCTGTTTCCTCATTTCTTCCCATTCCTTTCCCTTCCTCCAACCAGTCTCTGACCTGTCTGCCATGATGGTCATTAAAGCTGGGCCAGCGGTGCCGGTGGGCCTGCTGCTTCCCTGTTTGCGTCCCCATTGCACCGCAGCGAGCTCGCTGGCCTGGAGCCGCTAACAAGCTGTGCATTCAGACAGTTGATGCTACAAATGGAGCTGTGCAGTGGACCAACTCCGGAGATGAACAACTGAAGCGCTGCTGAATCCCTTCGGCAAGGGAGGGAGCAAGACCCCCCACCCTCTGCTGAAGCTCAGACTGGGGTTGACTTGCATTAACTTTCAGCAGAGAAACCTATTCACAATGTGGTTGCTTGTGTTATTGTGTCATGTTTTATGATTTCACACATATTCTGTAATTTTGTAATAAATAATGCATTGCTAAGGTAACTGACATTGCTCTCCAACAATTCAAGGTACAGTAAACTAAACTAAATCCATACTACCACAACAGTGAGGCATTTAAAACACAAGGAGAATAAAAAAAAAAAAAAAAAAACATATCATAAAATAATAAATAAAATAAAAATAAAAGATAAAATAAGGAAGGCCAAAGCTAAAATCAAGATAATAAATGGCAAATACAATCAATAAGATAGCAATAAAATAGACAGACAGCTCAACTAAACTTAGGATATGCCTTTCAAAAGAAGATGTTTTTAGGAGAGACTTAAACATAGACAGTGACACAGACAACCTTATATCCTCGGGCAGGTCGTTCCAGAGCCTTGGGGCCCTGATTGCAAAAGCTCTGTCCCCTTTAGCCTTAAGTCTGGGCTCTGGGACAAGCAGGAGACCTCTGCCCGAGGATCTCAAACTACACAGAGGTTTATGAGGGACTAACAGGTCTGGAATGTAATCTGGAGACAGGCCATGAAGAGCCCTAAAAGTAATCAATAAGATTTTAAAGTCAGTCCTAAAACAAACAGGGAGCCAACGTCAAGAGGCTAAAATTGGCGTGATGGGGTCGTACTAGCGGCTGAGTTCTGTACAATCTGAAGTCATTGCAAGGTTTTTCGATTAAGGCAGAAATAAAGGCTGTTGCAATAATCAAGACATCAAGAAAAGAATGTACAACGGTTTCTGTATCTCTAAGTTAAACTAGATCTTATTTTAGCAATGCCTCTGGGGTGATAAAAACATGGTTGAACAAGCTTAGTGACATAAGATACTATCGAACATGACACCAAGATTTCTTCCAGCAGGCTTTATGTGTTGTGACAGGTAACCAGTAGATGGCAGTATTTGTTTCATGTTATGCCGTGACCAATTGCAAGGATATCTGTTTTCTCAGAGTTGAGCTGAAGAGACTTTAACGACATCCAGCGACATCCAATTTTGCATGGTTACTTGCACAATTTTTTCGTTATCATCCTTTTGTTTGTTTTACTGAGTTGAGAATGTGTCAGAGTTTTCTTTAAACAGCGTGCAGTCAAATAGCTCTAGGCAGTGGCCTTCTAAGCACAAATACTACACTTAGGCTAATCCCATCTCTTATTTTTTGCCCCTCGGGACAGAGTTACGAGGGGTAGCCTTGTGGTTAAAATCCTCTGCTATGAGATGGGACAACGCGTCAAGACCCTGATACTTGCTGGACATTCAAAGGTGCCGTCTTTTGCGGTGGTGATTCCTCTTGCCTGGGCTATTGGCATCCTTTTGCTGTTGTCTGGACGCTTGCAATTTGTTCACAACTTGTGTGTTATGCTATCAATTAATCAAACAAGTCATCAAATTAAAAAAAAATATGCTTCAGTGCTAGGTCTATAGGGGTGCTCTGTAGGCTAACGTTAGCACGGGCGAGTGCCAATTAGCTACCGAGACACTGGCACTAGGGATTTTTTGTTGTTGTGCTTGTTATAAAGAAACTGACCATAATACATGGGCATGACATTAAAAGTAAGATAATATGATGCTTATTGTCATTTTAGATCTTTATTAAGAAAGAAAAAACATTTGTGTTTTTTTTTGTCAATGCTCATAGACCCATTTTGTCGATGAGCTCCTCTGAAAAACCTTTGTTTGGATGGCCATGTAGCCCTTAGGCCTCATTTACACCGCAACCGTGTAACTCGCGAACGGTTGCTGTTTACTCATGTTTTCATTTCAGCGCGCATGTTGACAGGTTAGAGCATTCATGCTGCATCCGTTCTACGCGCTACTCAAGTCGCTCTGCTTTCGCAAGCAAGCTCGAAGAAAGAAGAGACGTCGTGAGCAAATGGTTGCTGTATTCAACAAAAAATCGACCTCTACAGTGGCCGAGAGAGGTCATAACACACGCAAACTCGTATTTGCCTCAACTGACAAAGACTACTTACCCATGTGTGGTGCTAAATATTAATTCTCCAAGCAGTGGACTGAGCCTGAACCTTGTCCAACCTGGGCTTTGGGTCCAAACTCACTTCTTCTTCTCTGGGGCACTACCGCCACCTACTCTTCAGATGTGGTTTGTATTTTGATGGGACAACAGTGGCCGCTGAGCGACACGTCTGTTCGGTTTAAATGAGGCCTTACACTTGCCCCAGCCCTTAATCTGTACAAGAAACAGGACATCTTAGATGCCCAAAATGGAGGGGCAAGGACATGGGTGGATTTTGAGAGAGTTGGCCCCTGGGCACAGATACGCATAAGGCCCCACCCCCTCTCGAATACAGGGGCAAGACACACAGACGTTGTGGTGGTTTTGCCTCTTTTTTATGGTTTGTATCTCCTTGAGGTAATTCTTGTGTCTTTTGTGGTTGCAGTTCCTCCTTGTGGTCTTTTATGTCTCTGTGGTAATTTTGAGTCTCTTGCTGGTCGTTCTTTTTAGTGACATTTTGCAGATGAAGGCTGGGGGAGCCGAAACACTTTGGGCCCCTGGGCTTGTGCCCAATAGGCCTGTTCAGTAATCCATCCATGGGCAAACGGTGTATTGGGATTGGGCCTTGCTGCTTCAGTTATGTACCATTTTAAGGTTACTTTATACTCTTAGTCACTACATTTCAGTGAGACATGTTGTACTTTTTACCTCACTGCATTTACATTATTCAACCAGAACCCACACTGTATTGATTCAGTGTTCTCTAGTTTGTATTTGTGTGTTTATTCTCAGTTGTTTCTGTTGCTTATGAAACCAAACTAAACCAGAACTATCCTTTTCTTCCCAGATTCGCCATGACCACAACAGCTGACCTGAATCTGCCACGTTTCACTGCATTTAATGAGGAGCTTGTCCATGTTACCAAACAGCAGAGAACCATTACAATTACACACCTGGTATTAATGTGGCTGGTAATAATAGCATGAGAGGGGATGGAGGATGGGAGAGGAGATGAGGGAGGCAATGGAGGGGAAAAACTAGGATAAAAGGAGGAAGGGAGGAGGATGGTGGGCGGCAGGAGGAGAAGGAGGGGGTAAGAAAGAGGACAGTAAAGAGAGAGGGAAGATGAAGCGAGGGAAGGAGAGAAGAAAACGTTTGTCTGAGGAGCTGACACCAGCAGTGGCGGTGGCAGCTGCACCCTGAAGAAGCAGAGACTTTCTCTTTTTCTGCCTCTTTATTTCACTCTCCTGCCGTCTTTCTTTCACCTCAGATTATCCTTGACTTGGTTTTCCTGCCTCATATTGTCTGTCTGCGCGTCCAAAAACAGCACACACACAAACATCATGAACCCCACACATAACCTTCCAGTTGAGAGAGTGCAGAGCCTTGCCAGCACACGAGGGAACAAACAGCGTGCTGCATTTATAGAATGGGCTCCCTGATGGCCCGGTCCTATCAGCCTCTATAATCAATGGAGGCGTCAGGGAGAGCGCAGCCACAGCTCTCGGGAGGAAATGAACAGACTTCAGGCACCTGCCAAGTCGACAATAAAGAAATACAAATGACCTGTTAATTGCAAAGGCTTCGATGTCAGAGAAAAGATCAAGTTAAAGAATTCAATAAACCCTTCCAAAATGAACTCTCCTTTTTTTCTTTTTCTGTTCTTTACTAAACGGTGCTCCTAAGCAAAGAGGCCGCACACGGTATCTAACACTGCAGTGCAATATGCATCCAGGCTCACATGAGACCTGTGCAGACTGAGTCAGGTATTTCACAGAGCAGGAACTAGTCCATAGTTTTTGTCGATTTAGCATTTCAATACGAGAAAAAAGCTAACGTGAAACTTTCTTTTGCCGTGAATATTGCAGTAGCGTTGAGAGACACGAGCACGGTGAGCGTTTTGATGGACATCACCCTGTATGTGGTGCAGGAGAGCGCAACACCAGGGGAGCTGCCAAGAATATTTTAGTGTAATAAATGTGCTGAACAGCCAATTGTGCAGAGAGAGGAGGTCTGAAAAAGCCCGCCTCGCTGGGACAACATCCGTGTGCGCTGATCGTTACAATATCAACAAACAGGTTAGCTGCGATGCTGGGGAATAGGCAGCGAGCTCTGTAGATTTGTCTCCCCGTCTCGCCATAATGATTTCTCCCGGTGATACAGGGTAACCTTGAGTCCTCTGGGGCCTCACTCCATAGAATGAAGAGGACATGTCTCAGGCAAAATGAGTCCTTGTCTGCTCGTGCCACTGTTATTGTCACGTGAGCGTCTCTTTGATGGTATCTCTCAGGATTCATGTTTTACTCTGAGTAGGGAGCTCATCCAAACTATGTATGAATATTGAGATTGATTTCATGCCCTTGGTTGTGAATGAATAGGAGCAAGCATGCATCATTGTGTGGTTGTGTGGTTGTGTGGTTGTGTGTTTCTGTGTGTGCGTGTGTGTGTGTGTTTGTGGAGGGCTTTGGACAGAGATTAAGAGAAAACACAATAATGTGCTCTTATCTCTTTGTTAATGGACAATACTGGCCTTTCCTCAATGACACATCCTCTTATGACCTCACTCAGTGTAAAGACTTCTCTTTTAAACTTAAAGCAAAGAAAGCGTAGTAAACAATATGAAAATAGCCCGCTCATTTTTTTAACCCATGACCCTCAGTCTAAATGTTATCTTTTGGATATCAGCATAATACTTTTATTACTACAACTACTACTGATACATACTTATACAAAATATTTTCCTGATCTTTGTAAGAGGGAGAATGAAGACTGAGAAAGTGCATATGGGAAGGAACCACTCATTTATTTTACCTTTCTTTCTGAGATTAAGATAAAGACCCAGGAACAATTTTTAGTTATAAGTTATTAGTTAAAAGGAGTTAAACAAGCACATGTAGGGGGGCTGAAGGTGTTCAAGCACCAGCCCCTTTGCCCTTTGATGTCTAAGGTCCAACGCCAAGACATCAAACCCAGAGTGGGGAAGACGTTCTGTGTTGAGTTTGCATGTTCTCCCTGTGTCAGCGTGGGTTTTCTCTGGGTACTCCAGCTTCCTCCCACAGTCAAAAGACATGCAGGTTAATTGGTGACTCTAAATTGCCCGTAGGTGTGAATGTGAGTGTGAATGGTTGTCCATCTCCAAGTGTCAGCCGTATGATAGTCTGTTGACCTGTCCAGCATGTACCCCACAGCTGGGGGTACATGCTGGACAACTGTCAGCTGGGATAGGCTCCAGCTCCCCCTCACGACCACTAACAGGATAAGTGGTTACGGAAAATTACTAAATTTATATATCATGTAAATACATAACACTTGTATTGTCATTGATTTAAGTCAGTAAGTAAATTGTTGTACTTGATCACATTTAAGTGTCAACCATAGACCTTTTGCCCCCTTGGCCTCGGGCCGGGTTGGTCTGTACCAGTGGTGGCTGCTGGTCTTTCAAACAGGGAAAGCTCACTTTAAGTTTACATCATAAAATTTGCCATTGAACCACAGCAAAATACACCTCAAAGCTTTTCAGATGGGTTTAAACACCTGAACTGTGGTGAAAATGAGCTATATTGTTTATGGAAATAAGGAACTGCAGACGGCACTCTGTCAGAAGACTCCACTCGCAAATATCAGCATGGGACTGAGCTGGAAATGCGAAGTGCTGTCAGTCACAAAGGGGTTCAACCTTTTAGACAATTCCTCCAATCATCATGCATACACTGAGCGTCCTCTCCCGCCTACCGCTCCATTAGGTCCCATGGAAGCTGAGCCTCCCTGGAAGTGACGATTTTGTCAAATGACTCTCTTGCTCTCTTGTCTCGCTTTGCTGCATGAAAAAAACCTGCTCAGCGCTGTCTCATAGGAATGCTTGGAGGCTCCGCGTCCACCATGCTGACACGAGAATGTATGACAGGGAGGTCGCGTTTGAAAACTGGTGATAAACAGCTGCCGTTTGAACATCATAGTCATGATGTTAAACGCATCCTAGTGCATGTTTAATGCAATGTAAATTCTTATTTTAAAGGGCCAGTGTGTAATATTTGGCATGGTTTATTGTCAAATCTGAATCTGAATCTGAATATTCTACCCATTAATATGTTTATATAAGTTTATAATCGCTATAAAATAAAATTCGTTTGGTTTGCGTAGCCTTATAATTATGCGTTCATATATATATATATATATATATATATATATATATATATATATAGCAAGGGCTTTGCTTTAGAGCGGTCGCCATCTTGCGCCGCCATGTATGTACGGCAGCCCGAGCGGACAATCCAGCCAGCCAGAGAACGCATTTTGCATGTATAAATGAACCAACGAAGACAGCGGAAGGAAGGAAGAAGGAGGAGGAAACAGCAGAGAGCGATAGTAGTTCGTCGATAGAGAGTAGTGAAAAGTTTTTTTAGTTATAAAGTTTGCGAATGGACCACACTTACCACGCAACAGGAGAGAATGAACCCGAACCGTCATCTGCGAGGAAAAGAAGACACAGCTTCACTCCTTGTGATGCACTCTCTGCGGCGCTTTTCCTCCTGATGATATATCTCCCCAACGATGGTAGCAGTAGCACCGAATCCCATTCTGTACAGCAAAATGGGAGCGGAGGATTCAGCCTCTCTTCTCGCCCGCTCAGCATCCAAGTTCCTCATCTGTATGCTCAGGTATGGCTCTGGGTCTGTGTCCGCTACAAGAAACTCTTCAAAATCTCGTTCAAAGTCGTCCATTGCAGCTACTATAGTCCGGAGATATTGCTAGGCTAAATAAACAGCTGAGCTCTGTTTACAGGCTGCGCTGTCAGTCAGTGTGCGGGCTGGAGATTGGTGGAGCAGAGAGGGGAGGGGGTGCCCACTAGGTATTGTAAACGAGTATGTGTGTATGGAGTGTGTGTGTTACGCTAGAAGAGTCAGAGTTTGGGACGGAGTCTTTTACCCCCTGGAGTGTTGCCAGAGTTTCTGGAGTGCTTAAATAAACTGGCCTTTTTCCCGAACGCTACTCTGGTCTCCTGCTTGTGAGGGATTCATTACAATATCGTAACATGGTTTAGATTTCTAAATAAACATTCACCTCGTCGCTACATAGACCTGCTCCTGAAAAACTTGGGTCTGCACAAGGCTTTATGTCCCTACGAGGCCACCGTCATTTCCCCGATGGGAGGGGTGAACGAGTGAGCCCTGCAATCTAGAATTTGACCATTGATGTCACTGTTTTCAACGGTTTTCAACCCATTTTACACACTGGCCCTTTAATGTAAATTCAACAGTGCATATTTGACCATTTCTTCTATGAAATTTTAGGGGAAGTTCAGCCTCCCTTGTTGTCTCAGAGCAATTGCCCCTGATCTGTACCCTTCCACCCCTCCTGACAGCAGGCCTAAAGCCAGGAAATAATCATTATTATTAGAAATTTTATTTTACACAGTTTTGGAATTGTACACTTGACGCAAAAGTTTCCCAGTTAATTGTAATAAACTCAAAGTGCGGCCTACTAAATGAACACTGTCTCCATTTCTTAATAATTAGCACCAAACATAGTGCTCTACAGGAATCTTCACAAACTGCAGCTACATATCAGTTCTTGTAAAGGAGATCATTGAGGCTCAACCTTTCTTTTTAATGGTGGAAGTCATACATATTAAGGCAATACAGAAAGATGATGAATTGAAGGTTTTTAGTTAATTCTTCTTAAAAGACAAAGATACAAGAACTGAAAGAGACATTCAAAGTGAGATAAAATAATTAAAGGTGAATATGTCTGAAGGGAGAGTAGAGAGGAGCTGACTCTGCTCTGAGCAGTAAGTTGAGGTCTGTGGGCTTTATGTACGAGTCAGTTTTCAACCATGACCTTCCCTGGAGATTAATCCATTCAGTTTATGTGTTCTTGCTTGCTTCTTTGTGTTTAACAGACACAGACTGTATATGCAGAGAAGTTGTGCGATCACTGTGGTGTGTTTCATTAAAGCAAATTTGTGCTTTAAGTTCAAGCATAAAAGTGTTTGGGCTTTTTCACCCGGGGATGTATCAGCTTTAAGGCAGAGCCAAAGCATATTTTAATTTCTTTACACACGGTTTCCAACCTTGTCTGTAGAAATTACGTTTGTATACGACTCATTTGGAACAGCAAAAAAGGTTTTTGAGGGAAACTTATGCCAAGGGAGTTACGTTTTCTATTAACATATAGAGGAAATGTTGCTAACTAACAAACCTGTAAAGTGAACACATCAGCAAAATGTTATCGACAATGTATTTCATTTGTTCAACACCAAAAAAGGTAGTCTTGCAATACACTACCCTCTTTAAATAACCCTAAACAACCTAACCCACAGCATTATGTTTTTCCATAATCGTTTATTGAGCTCGGTCTCATTTTTAAGTTGTCGAAATCTGGCGTGTAGGCAGAAAAAAGGCATCCATTAATGTCAGCATTATACACAGCAAGTTGCTGTTATAGTTTAACAGCGCCCAGCAGTGTTATGGGGAAATGTGGCGGGACAAGGACAAAAGTTAAGGCGGCAAGGGAGGGGTTGTGGATGGGTCCAACAAAGACCGAGAAATGTTGGTTGAATTTTCCAATGAATTCCTGTTGAGAATTACCCTGACTACGACCAGGTCAACCCAGTCTTACTCTGAAGTCACTGAAATCTGATGCTGGGGCAGTCACTTGTGGCATCAGACAGCAACAAAAAAAGCTGTCCTTAGACATCGGCATGATACGCCACCGGTCACCATTATAGTTTAATGCCACTCAGCGGCATTAGGGGGAAATGCGGCGGGACAGGAACGAAAGTTAAGGTGGTGAAAGTGAGGCGACTTTCATGAGGGAGAGCAGTGTTCACGTCCTGCAAGATTCTAAAGCCAAATCCTGTTCTTTTTTCCTAAACCCAACCATGCTTTTGTTGCCGAAACCCAACCATATGTGTTTGTTGTTGAAGGGGAAAAAGTCTATTATGCAAGTCTATTCACAGTGTTGTATCGACGTAGTGCTTTTATTTTGAAAGAGACTGTATATAAATGTTAAATTTCCTGTGGAAACGCAAGTGTATTTTGAAAGAACACGATGCATGTAACAGGCAGAACTTGTGTCCAAGAGCGTCAACAACCAATGCACCCAGGGTACCTTGCACATCGTTTGTGGATATGGAAAGTCCATGACCAAATGTCAATATGTGATGACGCCGAAATGAGAAAGTGTTGCTTTATTAATTTAACATTTAATTGAAGTTACGATCTTTCCCTAGCCTTAACCAAAGTGCTTTTATTGCCTAAACCTAAGACAGGAGTCTGGAGGTGAACCTGGGATTCTGGTGTCATTTATAAACATTGCGTATGCACAACACAAGGCCTGAAAGAGCCGTACGCCACTTCCTACGGAAAAGTTGTGATGTATAAATCGATTTGATGGGAGAGACTTTGACACATGCTTACGAACATTTTGGGGACGGGAATTTGACGATGCAGATGGTGAGGTGGAAGCATGATTGTTGAAATTGTCAAAATCTTTTTGGCACATGCCTTTTTTGGCTTTTGTCCCTTTGTACATACATTTTTAGTATGGATCCTATGAACTGTGTCATAAATAAGACCCATGTACTTTCTGCATCTGCCATCTGCCTGTCAATCTAGTGTGGTACATAAATGTAGTGTTTCAGTAACTCAAGAACTTAAGAAAAATTATTTCATAATCCAGACAGGGATTGCATTCTCACCACAAATTAATTATAACAGTTAAGTAATTTGTAAACATAATTTTTAGAAGACAGGGTTAACAGTTTCAGAGAAAGAAGCAGCACACTTATACTATAACTTTGATGTTATTTTTAAACTCATCTGTATTTTTGCAGACAACAAGTTGGCATTTCATCATGAGGGGGGCAATTCTGCTAAAATATTGATGGACTAAAATGGAAAATTGATCAGAGTTCTGAATATCTAGTTTCTTTTAACCAAATACTGCGCATGTTGAGTTGCTGTTTGAGGTCATCAATGTGTAGCTACAATGAGAGGATGCATGTCTCTGTAGATTGATCAGCCTATTGTATTTTGTTTCTTCCTCAGTTAGGCTTTTCTTATTGTATTCGATTTTATCTGCCACTCTTATTCGATCTCTTTTTGTTTTGCTGGCCTGATAAACTAGTTAAATTAAAAAAGATGTTTATTAGCAATGTTTTATCTGCAGAAACACAATGTCTTGCAAAAGCTTTACATACTATAAAGACTTTGGTTTCGATTAGATAGATTTATAAGGATAGACTAGACCCTCATAAATTGTAGCCAATTGGAGTTGCCCCCTTGGGAGCCATAAATGGGAAGTGGCTTGGAGTGATGGATGGGTTATGCAGGAAATCGTCACACAAACTGCAGTAAGAGCAGAGAGATGAAACAGGTAAGGTGATATAAATATCCTTAATAAATGAAATGAAGGCAAGCTTGTAAAATCTCAGTAAAATCACTGGATAATAATAACCCTCAAAAATCATTATTGGAGGATCATGACTAGGGCTTTACCCTAAGTCATGACTAATTAAAATGATCATTGTTTTCCTCTTTGAACTTAATTTATCAATATACACTTACCCGCCACTTTATTAGGTACACCTTGCTATTACCAGGTTGGTCGAATCTCCCGTTCCACCACATCCCAAAGGTGCTCTATTGGATTGAGATCTGGTGACTGTGGAGGCCATTGGAGTACAGTGAACTCATTGTCATGTTCAAGAAACCAGTTTGAGATGATTGGAGCTTTGTGACATGGTGCGTTATCCTGCTGGAAGTAGCCATCAGAAGATGGGTACACTGTGGTCATAAAGGGATGGACACGGTCAGCAACAATACTCAGGTAGGCTGTGGTGTTTAAACCATGCTCAGTTGGTACTAAGGGGCCCAAAGTGTGCCAAGAAAATCTCCCCCACACCATTACACCACCACCACCAGCCTGAACCGTTGATACAAGGCAGGATGGATCCATGCTTTCATGTTGTTTACACCAAATCCTGACCCTACCATCTGAATGTGGCAGCAGAAATCCAGACTCATCAGACCAGGCAATGTTTTTCCAATCTTCTATTGTCCAATTTTGGTGAGCCTGTGTGAACTGTAGCCTCAGTTTCCTGTTGTTAGCTGACAGGAGTGACACCTGGTGTGGTCTTCTGCTGCTGTAGCCCATCTGCTTCAAGGTTGTAACGAGTGGTTATTTGAGTTACTGTTGCCTTTCTATCATCTTGAACCAGTCTGGCCATTCTCCTCTGACCTCTGGCATCAACAAGACCATCCTCTGTAAACCCTAGAGATGGTTGTGCGTGAAATCCCACTAGAGCAGCAGTTTTGAAAATATTCAGACCAGCCTGTCGGGCACCAACAACCATGCCACGTTCAAAGTCACTTAAATCCCCTTTCTTCCCCATTCTAATCCTGAGTTTGAACTTCAGCAGGACATCTTGACTATGTCTACATGCCTAAATGTATTGAGTTGCCGCCACGTGATTAGCTGAGTAGCTATTTGCATTAATGAGCCGCTGAACAAGTGTACCTAATAAAGTGGCCGGTGAGGGTATATATTTGTCAAATACTTTGATTTGCCCAAACTTTACCACAGCATACAGCCTGTTTCATTGTTGGCAGGACTGTGTATCATTCTATAGTAAACTGAGCTTTAAGTCAAAACACTGACACTGAGCACTTCATGCTCTCCAGTGCCTAAATCTCACATATGTCTGCCAGCACAGAGAAACAAATAACTTTGGGAAGAAGAATATTTGCTCAAAATGACAGAGAGAAAAGAATTGTACAGCCCTTTCCGTCTTATAGTTTGACTTTGTCATCATTTCTACTTTGAGTTGTGCATGTGAACAGTGAAGTGTGTGTGTGTGTGTGTGTGTGTGCGTGCACACATTTGCAGTACATGTGTTTCAGGCAAGCACTAGTGTGGCCTCTCAACATCTCTTCCTGCCCTGCCTACATACATTCAATTACAGTGATGTAGTGTGTTACACTGCTACAAGCACAAGCACATTTCTCCCTTTGTTTTATTTGCCGGAGAGCACCATGATAAACACTACCTTTGTTAATAACCCTTGCAGGAGGCATGCAGGGAATTTAAGTCAGTACCCAGCTGTAACAAAATTATTGTTTAAGCTGATGCAATGCTTTAAAGTATTAACTTTCCTCATACTATTGATTTTTGTTGTTTTTTGAGCTCTTACAACATTTCTGAAGGGCTGCGTAATGGCAAAACTATGGTATCGCTATTGATTATAGTAAGAGGTTTAAAAGGAGTTGGTTACACTGCGAAATTTACCTTCTATTACAAAGTGAATGAAGAGAGAGAAAAGGTTATTTGGGAACACTTTATGTCATCAGCCATCCTTTAACCCTTATGTACAAAGCATTAATATTCTAAGCGATGCAATCATATGTATTAATAGGAAAAAAAAATCAAGTCCCTTTTCTACCAAATGGATATATCACGTATCACATTTCGGGATGAAAACCGTTAACATGCAGTTAAATGAATTGTGGCTCAATTTTGTGAGTGCAGGGAGAAGGTATGCAGTGCAGCGGAGATAAGAGCGTTTGCAGCACAGACGATTGGAGGAGACGTTCATACAGTTACTGTTGGCTGGGGGAAAGAGGACCAGATAAGGACTATAGCTCTTAGGGCTTCTAAGGCTCAAATCATCTGCCTCAGACTCGTTGGATCTCAACAGTTTTGCCTTCAAGTGTGTTAGATATATGCAACTGCCTGACATTCAAAGAGGCTGGAAAAAAGAGACCCTTTCCCTTTTGGATTTCTCTGACAATTTGCCTTTATGGATGGAGTTTCTGCAGGCAGACAGATGGAAGAATACGCAGCCAGGCTCTGCTCAGCAGGCGTATATTGGCGACCCAGTCCCTACACCCTCACACTGAACCTGTATGTCCCAGACAAGGTGATAGGATGGTAAAAAGGAAGCACATTAAGGTGGAAATACTGTTTTAAGCAAAGATTATAGGGCCTCCGATCTCGAGGGGCCTTTAAAATCACACCAACTGTGGCCTTATTCTGTCTTATTCTGTGTTTTCTCTTTTTGAAGTATGTAATATAAATAAATTAATTGTGCCTGTGTGTGAATTCAGAGATAGTTAATGTGCAATTAAGAAAAATATTATGACTGGTTTGTTGGCTGTTGCTGCATTCAGGTACTCCTCAGATTGTCCCATTTTCTCACTTTGTAAGTGGTGCAAACAACATGGACACTACAACGAAGATGTGTCTATTTTACCACTCACAGCATTTAAACAACAGATTCACATGTGTTTCAGCTTTATTTTGCTGCACAGTACATCCTGAAAACTACTTAAATATTACTTTGCATGACTAATGCTCATAAATTACTATTTCAGTCACTCTGCATGGACAGCAAATAACAGTGACAACCTAATATGATATTACAAATTACGCGTGAGCAAAAATTAATATGTGATATGTGAATTAATAAAAAGATTTCCTCACATCAGGCCTTTACATTTTTTTTCTTATTGAATCAGGTTCAATCCAGACAGTTATCTTTCATAAAGCTAGTAGTACAATTTGACAAGAGAAATCAAAGAACAAAACAAACAAGCAAACAAAACAACAACAACAACAACAACAACAACAATAAATAAACAGACAAAAAAAACCCAAAACTGCAAACACAGGGGTATCATTTAAATTTAATTAAAGAAAAATGTTTAAGGCTTTAATTAATTTCTATTTTCAGTTGATGTATATGTGGCATTGTTTGAGTGCATTTGCATTTCTGTAACTCGTGTACCAGAATTTTGCCAATTTTCTCCCCCTTCAAATAAATAAATAAATAAATAATAAATAATTGCCGATTTCCTGTGTTATTCCGACTTGAGGAGGCCTTCAAGTGACTTTTCTCAGCAGGAATCTCAATATTCCGATTATTCCGACCGCACTTGAACTCGGGGTCAGTCAGGTGACCGTTGGAATTCAGAAAGCGGAAACGGTGACAGTTTAAAAACAAACGAGACTGCGTCAAAACAAACAAACAAACAAACAAACAAACAAACAAACACACGTCGATAAAACAGTGGAGCGGCAAAGCGTATGGCTTAAAAGGAAAGAACGGCTGAGGCATTTCATTTATAAATTCATACCGAATTTGTCCAACTTTATTTAAAAGTCGCCTCACCAGTGAAGAGGTTAGCTAACGTGATGCTAACACAGCTAGCGCAGAGGTGGACAGTAAATGTGACCAAGGATGCTCAACGGTTTGTGTTGTTACTGGTTCAACTGTTCCGCCTTGACTTGAACCAAACCAGCAGCAACCAAAACCACCTGAGGATTCATAATGACCCCAAGGCAGAGAGCCACACCCCGGCTGCTCCACCCAGAGCACCTGAGTCGGACACCTACGCTGAGGCGGCCACCAAGCGGCTCAGCAGTGACAGCAGAGCGGATGGCAGAGACCCAGTGGCGCCGGCTGGTAAGATACCAGGTTATTATACTTTTAAGGTAACTAAATGAAGTAAAATTCACTGATTTAACCAAATAGTCTCAGAACAGCTAAACAGACACACTGTTACTGTCTCTCTCCCTGTCTTCTCTGCTTTAAAGCACCCGCCCCTTTAGATAAGGTCTGCCTGTCTGTTTATATCCTGTTTAAGCCTTAGAAGCGGAGTAAATCCATAGACGACCAAAATACTGGCTGTCACTTTCTCCCATATTATAATACTTTTATATTATTCATATTGCACGTGTGTCTGTGTTTGTGTGTGATTGATGGAAGAATCCAGGACTGTATTTGTGGGAGTGGGCAGTGTGCCACTGAGCCACACACTGTATGTGATGATATTGTTGTCACTTGGCTGAGAAAGTATTGTTGTCATTATGTGGTGTAAATCCTGTATGATAGATGGTATCTACAGGTGTTGATGTTGTTCTTCAGGCTGTGATCAAAGGCTGTAGCTGGAAGTGTAATCATGTATGATGCATGTTATCTACATGTGTTGATATTATCCTTCATGCTGTGATCAGAGGCTATTACCAAAAGTGTAAATCCTGTATAGAATGAATACAGGTGTTGATACTGTCCTTCAGGCTGTGATCATAAGCTGTAGCTATGGATGCATGATTCTGGATTTTTTGCATATATCCGATATGCTGATACTTAACACCTCATTTGACTGATAACAGATTCCAAAATCCATAAGTCCACTTTTTTCCAACCTAATTTTAGTCATCATCAAGCCTCTGATGTAGAGGAATTCACATCATATTATGCATGCATACTCTTATCGTGATGGCCCACCAGCAGATGGAGACATGAAATACAATATTTTTCAATGTATGTAATATTAATTTAATGTGCAAAGTGAGAAAAAGCATGTTGGCTGATTCTGATGACGTGCTGATATTATCGTGCATACTTAGCCGGTAAATGTAAATCCTGTATGATGCGATATATATCTACAGGTGCTGATTTTGTCTCTGATGCTGTGATTATAGGCTTTAGTCATGTGTAAGTGTAAATCTTGTATGAGCCACGTGTTACCAACAGATAAATGGACTGCACTTGTGTAGCGCCTTTCTAGTCTTCCGACCATTTAAAGCACTTTTTACATGAGTGTTAAAAGCACAATCACCCATTCACACACACACATTCATACACTAGTGGCCGAGGTTACTGTACAAGGTGCCACCTGCCACTCAGTTTATAACATACTCGCACGCCGATGGAAGCATATTGGGGTTCAATATCTTGCTTAAGGATATTTCGACATGCTTCGACGTGGAGGAGCTGGGATCGAAAAGCTGATCTTCTGATTAGTGGACAACCCGCTCTACCTCTGAGCCACAGCCACCTGCAGATAGTAGTCCACGCTGATAACCTATAACAGTAACATTAGACTACAGCAGTCGTTGCTGACCTTTTTTCTTAAAGGACCCCCTTTTCTACTGTTGAGTAAACTAGCAACTCCTTGACTGTGTGACATACTTTTAGATATTTCATATTATATTTAAACCGTAACAACAAGAACAGTACAAAACAACTGATAAACAGTAAAATTAACCCAAATAGTGAACGCAATAACTGCAGGAAGTTTGCATAAAACAAGCAGTTTGGACGGATTTTGAGCAAATTTATTTCCTTCGAACACTGCACATAGATGATATTTATAGGCACTATTTATACAATTCTCTGTCTGATTTAGGTAGCCTTTTTTTTAAAAAAACATTTCTAACAGTCATACATAATCAACAGGCTTTTTTTTGACTGATTCAGTGTATACTTCTCCCTGACACCTGGACATTGTTCTGTTCGTGCTTTGGTTGTTTAACTGCACACTTAGCTGTTTTGCACAGAGTGAAGGCTCTCTGAATACAGCTTGTGTTCAGGTCTTCACCGTGCCTTCATCTTGTTAGATGTATTTTAAATTTATACCTTGAATAACAATTTAAACAAAAGAAAAATCATTATGTTTTCATTACAGAAATGAATGAAAGGCTGAGATCTGGCCAACTGTATATATTTTAAAATAGTTTTCTTAAACCCCTTAAAATCAAAAAGGCCTTGTGCCACCTTGTGAAGCTTTGGCGACCCCCAGGTTGGATAACCAGTGGAACCAGTGGACCACAGGATTTCGCATCTTCCTGCACCACTTCTTATATCATATAAAACATGAAATTTTGTCTGTGCTTTTTCATGTTTATTGAAGGGCTCAGTCATTTTATCAGCTTAGACGAAGAGCAAGTAAACATGATTAAAATTCCACTGGAATAACTGTGGTGGATTTGATCCTTTTTACTGTTGTATCTTCCATGTTAATGTATTTCCACAGTACCTGTGGTCTGATTTGTAATTACAGTACTGTCACTGAATTTGTAGTCCAATACTGTTTTCACAGTTTCACAGTAGCTTCCAGTAAAAAAAACAAACAAACTTCAAAGGCAATCTGTTGTCTTCAACCTTTATTAAGAGAAATGCGCTTCAGACAAAAAAATGCTACAAAATACTGCAACCCACACAAAAGTAAACCCTCAAAACATTAAGAAAAATGTGCTCCATAAAAATTCTACAAATCCTAAAACATATAAAAAAGGCCAGAAACACAATTAAAAGAAACGTGCTCCGGAAAGAAGAGTGGTGCAGATAGTAAAGTGCATGCCAGAGTTAAAACACAAATATTAAAAGGAATACACCACACATAAAACATGCAGCCATTACACACACACACAGCAATAAAACATTGCACTCCGTATCAAGACACGACACACATTCCAGGCCTGATGATGCTATTTGAGCAGAAATTAAGTATCAGTGTGATTTCCATATTTTAACTTCAAGCCCAGTGATGCCATTGCCTTTTCTGTGCCAGCAATAAGTCTTATGAAAGGAGCTGCCCCGGGGCCATATGAAATAACTTCTGTACAATATGAAGTGGGCCGACAATATATAAAGAAAATGTCAGCCATTATTTTAGAATTATGCCTGCCACTTTCTTTCTCCGCAGATGGCTGTTGGACGATGTTGCGTCTCAGGATCCTCTCAAGGACAGACTCTCTTCTTTTCTAAAACTGCACAATTCCCCACGCTGCGCGGGGAAATTGTTTCAATTAGCATTACAGAGGTGTTTTTCATTTGCTTTTGACTAGTTGGTTTATCATTTGCTATAAAGATGAAGTAGGCAACACAAACAAGACTCATTATCATCACTGGCGTCTTGTGCTCTTACCTATCCTCTCCCTTTTTTTTTCCATGGGCTATTTGTCTGTGTTTGCTGCCATCTCCCTTAAGATTGAACGCTTTGCATTAAAAACTGGGCCACCCTGGCAGCCTGACAAATGAAGGCAATACCATGTTTGGAGACACCTCGTTCAACAGTTATTGAAGTTGATAACTTATCATTTGCATATAGATAAGGCATTCTTACCTAGACTAAATCTTTAGCATATAAAGTAGAACTGCACGTTTTTTTTTTTCCTTCTTTCCTTCTTCAAGCTGAATTGTACTGACAAAAGCTGGCATACCATTTGAGGTTGAATTGAATTGAAAGTTTGGGTGGCGGCTGGAATTTACTCAAGGCAAAAATGTCAGTATGCCACTTGAGGATGTAATTACAAATGACAAATACTCATTAGGCCCTAAAGAGGACGCAAAAAAGGAGCATTTTCTCTGTTTGGAAAGACAATATCTACTGTGCAATTACCCAGTCAAGCTGAATTCAACCCATAAATACTACTGTTCCAGGATGAATCATGCATGAATCATCTAATAAAGTAATAAGCGCAAGCAGAGGAAGGACTCGCTCACATGCTGAAAGGAACCCAGTGAACATCCAAATATTAGCCACCTTTCTGGGAGTTTGAAGTTTTTTTTCAGTCGCAGCCAGTCCTATATTTAGCTTAATGCAAGTCTGTGATACAGTTACTGCTGGTTTAGCTTTTTCTCAGGTCCTCTTGAAACGAGAATCGACCTAAAAAAAATGATAAATAAATAAATAATAAATTCACTGGGCGGGTTAGTGGGGATAAGGAGCTCATCAGACACTGCAGGGATAAGCCTGGTTAATACCCTGTGAACTAAACATCACACTGTTAATGCAGACTGCCATTTTACCAGCTGCCAGGGATGAGGAAATTGCCACCCAAGAGAAACTGTCATAAAAATGAAAACCCGCATGTAGCTGGATCTTTTCGTCACAAGAACAGCCTGTGCTAAAACGTCCTGTACAGTGCGCTTCGAGAGGCTTTTTCTTTTTTAGCAAAATAGTGCAAAGTAAATAAATTAATGCTATTATGGGGATTATACTGGGAAATCATATCGTGCTCATGCATGTTAAATAATATCAAAAAGGTCATTGCCATTTTCATTGTAAGTAAGACAAGTGCAGTGCTCCCATTATACACTTAATATACTCAAAAATGGTCAGTAATTATCCAAATCATGCAGGGTTTAGAGTTTCGACCAGGTTGATTTTAATATTAAAAGCTATACTGATAATGCTTTTAGTCGATATTATGTGCACTACCCAAACATCTGCATGATACATGAGCAGGTGAAATCATTTTTGGATTCCTGTTCTTATTTTTGACAGTTTTTGCCTCTGAAAGTCTGAAACCACTTTCTCTTACAGACAGAGAACTTGGATGAAGCACTCAGGCACTCCACATTTCCTCAAAGAAATATTTCACTGCTGTAAAGATGGGCTCTTAATAAAACTATGATGACTATGCAGTAGAAAGACACAAATACTTTTGAAGTTGGAGCTACAGAACCAGAGAAAACAGGGAAAAATGATGCTTTTGCTCAAGAGGGAGAAGACCTACAACTACCAAAATGCACTACGCCACTTCAGACCAATAAACTCTCCTGCTGATATGCGACAAAATGCAGACATGTCCCTTTGAAACCATGTAGGCCAGCTGGCAAGAAATGATCTCATATTACAGTTAAGCTAAAACATGTTTCTGAGGGCAACTCAATAGGCAACTCAGTAACAGAATCTTAGTCTAAATTAGATCAGCGCTGCCCTGTTTGATCGGATTTTGGTTCGAGTTTGAGAGAGAAAGAAAGAGGGCCTGGTCTATCTGTTGATCTGCTTCTCTTCTCTTTGTGTCTGCAGTGGCAGCATGCATGGGTGGTGGGCAATACAAAGAAACGGAAGTACACCCTGTAGTTTGAGCAACAGCTGGAGAACCAGTGAAACTTTGCCAAATGGGGGCGAGGAGGGATATTTAGGCACTGGTTAGATGGAGGGACTTTTTTATCGTTTTAACGTTTTGATACAAAGCTGGTTGAAATCAGCAAAGTAGCTTTTTAAATGTTTTCAGCTATTCAAAGTAAGCAAGTTTGTGTTTTCAAAAATGAAATGACTATATTACATTCTTCAATCAGTTTCTAATTCTGCAATACAAGACTTTTTTTTTTTTTTAACTTTATTCATTTTGATATTCCCCTTTGGTAGCTAAGACGTAACTTAAATTCAACATATTAATTTGACAAACCAGTGTCTTATGTAGCACTGCAAAGCAACATTATAACATTGCAGTTGTAAACTTATCCCCAGTGACTCTTAATACCTGCATTTTGCGGCAGCACAATAAACTGTAAGCACAACACACACAATTTATCACCCTATGACGTTGATACGCTAAACATGTTCACCAACATTTGCTTATTTACATAGAGGACACAGAGTAACGTTAGCATTTATTTGACACTGGCCACTTGAATAATGTAAGTAATGTTAGCCCTTCCTAAAATATGTATCAAACATTGAATAAATATGTCATGTGACAAATGTACGTAAGTTACGTTAATGCTACATTAAAAAGCATTGACTTACAACATTACGACGTCCTCCACTGTCGCCTTGTTTGCTGCTGTGTAAAACTTTTGACTCCGCCCTCTAGTGCCATCTATTGGCTGTATCTATGCCATCATAAAGGACACCTGGAGGTATGAGGGCGCTGAGTGATTTGAAATGGACATATCTATTTTCGCACATGAAGGGAGTATGAGGGTGCTTTCACATTTAACCTGCTTGGTTCGGTTAAAACTGAACTGAAAAGCTGTTAGCACTGCCATCATTGTATCCGACTCTGTACTTGGTCCGTTCATTAAGTCTACCAAAAAGTGTGTGACAGTGATCCCACAGTATTAAGCCCTGAGCCATTACAGTACAAGACGCCTTCTGTTCATCCTGTCTCTGTATTAGTCATTATTCATAACATGCAATTGATTTGCAGTCTAATAATACCCACTAATAATGCTTACAATCAGGTATTTCTCTTTGAGCTCTCTGGGAAGCCAAAGAACATAAATATAAAGACTTTAGAAGCATTAAAGTGCTGCTGTATAAACTTCTCTTAGTCACCAGAATTTGATTTCCTGATAACGTAGGATGACGGACACCAAAACTGTCCATTCGACGAGTTACCTGTCAGTCGGTAGAACTTAATATTTACTCCTCATGGTTGGTTTGCAAAAAGGCAGTATGAACAGGAACAGAACCAAAACTAAAATGTAATAATGCTTCATTTTGCCCTCTTGTGTGGACCAAATGAACCGAACTACAGGTATAAAAGCAGCCTTAATGAGCCTTAACCTTTTCTGTCTGCCATTTGGTGCTGAATAAGAAGCATACTGTGGACATACTAAAGGTTTTGCTGGAAACAGCAGCCCGCTGAATCGCGAACAGGTAAGAACGCTAATGAAATGCAGGGTCACACAATTGAAACAGTGAGCTGAAAGACTCCATAAGGCTCCATAGAGCTAAAGGGGACTACAAAGTTGTGTGATAATTCCCTGTGGGTTCCTATCTGTGAGTGTCCCTTTCGCATTATACATAGTATTTTTGAATAATTTTTAGTATGAAAATATTTATTAGTGCTTTAAAGAGGAAACTTTAAGTTAAAATCCACTCAGCTTCTTGACTGAACTAACATACAGGTAACCACAAATGGCTACAGCTGCACAGTGATACAGATTGTAACATAAATATATATAAAACAATACCAAACAAAATTTTAGTGGCTGCAGTTAAAAAATGATGTTGCAGGAGTTCAGAAAGAAGTGACAAGATGTGTTGAGGCAGTGACAGACAGTGACCCAGTGACTGCTGACAATAAATAAAAAATCTTTTTCTTACTAGTTCTCCCAGTGTAGAGATTTTTTTCTTCAGGTTTAACAGATTCTCTGTCTCCCTCAGACACATGTCAAATGTAGAGGTCTTCTCAAAAATACCAAGATTGTAACAGTAACTTTCAGGCAAGTGGTGCTTTTGGAATAAACTTCTTGTTAAAAGCCTCAGAAAAAAAAAAAAAAAAAGTTGTAAAGTAACCAGAGCTGAGGAGACATTGTTGCCTTGTCCTTTCAAGATGTCACACAGAAAAGTAAAAGTAAACATTTCTGCAGTCTGGTAGGAGAGACTTTCTCTGACTTAACTGTCAGGAATAGTTTCAACACAAGCCCTCGACATCTCGTCTCTGACTTCAGCTGTGAATCAGGCACTGTAAACAGGGCTAGAAAATGACTTGACAGCTAAAATGGACGCTAGAATTAAACGGTACCACCCACTCTGAGTTTCACCCTGCTGAGCAGATTTCTTGAAATAAACCCGACTGTGAGTCACTGCAGCCACTGAAGGACATAAAATGATAAGCAATTATCTTTATAAATCCAGGTATAATCTAATATAGTGGTTTTCAAACTTTTGTCAATAATGTGTCTCCTTTCAAATTTTTTTTTTTTTCCGCCAAGTACCCTCTGACCAGCGCAAAACATTTTTGTTATAAAAGAAAGCCTTTATAAAGAGGTATAATACAGCGCTGTGCCATTAATGACTGCTGAACAGCAAACTTGTAACTCAAAAACACTTTACCTCTGATATTTACAATCCATTACTAATCTCAAGGCAAACCATTTTTTTTGTTATGCAGTAACTGTAAGACAGCATTGTAGTTGCATTGAACTGCATTTTTTGACAAGTTGCACTTACAGTTTGGTATTATATTTATTTAGGAGTTATGCATGACTGATATTTTTTTAATTAACAATATGTAAAATATAAAAATAGATCTTCAGCACACAGTAGCTACCTCTGGATAAGCTTCAGTGAAGCACCAACATGCTCGGCCACTACACAAAGCAGATACCCCTTGTTTGGTTTGGTGTTCTTTAGGCCTGCTCCAAATTAGTCAACCAAACGTTAGTCGATCAGAAAGGTCATTAGTCGGCAAGATTTCATCAGTTGCGTAGTCGCTGAAAAAAAAACAAATGTGAAACTCTTTAAAGAGATGCCCCTTGTCAAAATAATAATTCAAAGCCTATATGATTGGACCATGTGGGAACAGGAGTCACGTTACAAACCAATCACAGCCGTCAGATATCCTTCCCTTTTTCCGTAAATACTCAGTCTGATAAATACGGAAAAGCTGATCATGTTAGCGCAGGGCTACTCAGAGCTTTACATCTGTCCCACAGATGATAGACCTACACACTTATAAACAGCGCCTAGAGGAAGATCAGCTCTGCACTCAGGATTTCAGGTAAATAGGCTACGTGATGTTTGTTAAGGTTGCTAAGCAATCTCAGACGCAACCTGCTGCCTGCACTCTTGAAAGCTGGCACAAGAATAGCACCCAGCGCCTGACCTTACGTTTTCCAGGCAGTTAAAGACGCAGCATGTGTACGGCCTTATTTCCAGGGCTGGTACCTGCGGTTATTCCACAGGCTAGTTAATAACATGTCGGGCAGGAAATCCAAAGTGTGGGATCATTTTGAGAAAGTGAAGGACGAACCCAAGGTGATATGTAAACTCATCTTCATTGGTCGACTACAAACATGACGTTTCATCTGAAACATGGAAGTAGCTACATGCCCATTAGCCACTTAGCACAATCATTACTGCTTTGCCCACAGCGTCATTAACAGGCGGCTCGCTCAGTGTGTGACGTGCACTTGTAGATAAAATATAGGCCTATATTAATGAAGGTTCATTAGTACGGTTTTGTATTTCTCTGTAATGTAGCACAGTGTTAACAATGTTACTGATTCTATTCTTTCTCACACCTTGAATTCAAACCATTGTGTTGCCCTGCTCAAAATGTAGAATTTGATGCTTAAATTAATATCATAAACATGCGGGTGACGAGTCGACTAATGGCCCTAAATGACGACTATTGGTCGACTAGGAAAATTCTAAGTCGGGGGGCAGCCTCAGTGTGCTCTCAGTGGAATCGATCAGTGCAGACAACATAACCGCTCTATTGAACGTGTGTGATACAATCTTCATGATCTTGTTCTATATCCTTTATATACCTCTGTTTATATAAGAGCTGACCTAACTGTTTGTGACTAGCAGTCCATGACCTGGTTGCTCCAAAAACCTTTGAGTGGTTACATACTCAGTTACTCCCACATGTAAACAAATGAAAACCATAAAGTATCTCTCTTAGATGTTAATAAAAGTTGAGCTTGAATTGCAATCCATGGACAACTCTGAAATACTGTATGTAGTTTATTTTTTAGTCTTTTATGTTTACCAATAAAAATGTTAAAACAGATCCAGTGACTCAGTCTAGTCATTTTGGACACTGAGGCTGATTTCCAGCCCAGATCCACCCAGGAAATAGCCGAAATCACAGGCAATATTTGGCAGGCTTGTATTGAAAATATTTGTGACAGTTAGGTCTGTGTATGCAGTCTGATACAATCCAAGGTCATATACAGGTGCCTTTTCTTTTTCCTTTTAGACAGCAGAACTATTTACTCTTACCTCTCTGTGACATGTTGAAGGGACAAAGCAACATTTTCTCTTCAGTTCTTGTTATGTCATCTTTTTTGTTTTTCCTGAAGCTTTCATCAGGAACTTTATTCCAGTCCAACTGACTGTGCTGTTCACCAGAAAGTTACAGTTTCCAGACTGTTTGATTCCTTTTCGCCAGTAAAAAACTCTGTAGCCAATTTTCACATTGTGGCTAATGTGAAGTCTGGTTCACTCCAACTCTTCTTCTCTGTGAAGATGGACATTACTGACTTACAAGAGCCACCTTTCAGTCAAGGCAGAGTATTTGAGTATCCCGAACTCACATAAATAAGTGTGGGCTCTGAGTTAGAGCTTCATTTTCCCATCCATCCATTTCCTGATGCTAATTCAGGTCTGAGTCGCAGTGGTAACAGGCAATGCAAAGCGCCATCTCCTCAGCTACCTCCTCCAGCTTCTCCTGAGCCCAAGGCTTTCCAAGGCCAAATGGGACATAAATTCCCTCCAGTGTGCTCTGGGTCTGCCTCAGGATCTCCTTTTAGTTGGATGTGCTTGGAATACCTCCACAGAAAGGCATCCAGGGGGCATCCTAATCAGATACCCAAACCACCTTAACTGGCTCCACAGTATTCTCATACACTGTTTGTATGTACTTCTATAAGGAATCACCACTACATAATCATGAGCCAGTAATTTGTGTATAACCTACATAATCAGCTGCGATTGTTAAGGTGTTGATGAGTTAAGAAGGAAGTAGTCCCACAGGACTTTCCCCAGGAGACCTGTGTTTGGAACAATGTGAAACCAAGTTAACTTTGAGTTATTTTAAGGTTTGTCATTGACAGGTTTCTCTTCTTAACCCCAACTTATGTAACTTTACTTGCCGAAACCTAAAGATGCCCAACCAAGTATCTTTTTCTAAGCCCAGTTCAAGCAACTTTACTTGCCTCAGCCTAACTTGTGTAACTTTACGATAAGTATGTACCTTTTTTTAAGGATGTAATGTCATCTGTGAGGCGCTAATAGGATATACGATATATACTATACATTGACCATACAGTTGGTGAGGGTTAGGATGTAGATCATGTGGTAAATCTACAGCTTGGCCATTATTCTTCCCTCCCTCTTCATCATGACAGTCTGGTAAAATGCTCGCACTCCAGTGGCACCAATCCGCCTGTTGATCTCGATTGTACCTCTCTTACCACATTCATGAGCAAAACCTCAAGATATTTAAACTCTGTCACTTTGGGGAGCGACTTGTTTCCAACCTGATGGGGTTGACCTATCATTTTCAAAGAGAGTAACATAGCTTCAGAAATCATCAATATAACGGGTAACAAGGGACAGTCTTGGCAAAGTCCAAACCCCCACCGAGAATGCGATTGATTTACTTCCGGGAACGTGAATGCTTTTCCCTTTGGGTTTTATACAAAATATTTTCAACTGAAGGACTCAAGTAACATTTTTGTCACATGTTGGATTTTTTTCTTCCCATCTGTGCTCATTTGGTAATTGGACTTGCTGTGAACCTCCGGGTGGTTTGGTGGCTGGAAGGCAGCATCTAATGCCAGCAACAATCATGCATCAAGTGCAATTACTGGGATTTGTGCTCACATCACCACCCACCCATATCATGACAGGAAGGGATGTTGCAAAAAGCCTGCAAAATCTAGGCAAAGGATCCTTAAACTAATACTACTACCACTACATACGATACTACTTTTATATTGATATACAAGTTTCATATTTAATAAAAATTGGGTATATAAACAAGATGCAACAATTTTGAGTCCAACTCCACACACACCACGGCTTAATTGTGTCACCCAGTTTAGAAATGTTAGCATGCTGGAGACATGAAGTAGAGACTGAGAGTGGTTGCAGCAATCTCTGAAGATGTAAGGGATTGCCTGGAGGATGGCCCCCTTTCCTGCACTCCATCTGTCCTTGCAGTTAGCCACAAACCTGTTTGGCTGCTTTCCTAGTATCAGTGAATTGTTCCCACCACAACACTTCAGGATCAGAACAACAGGATTGACAATTTTGTAATTATCCCCTGATCCTCAGTGTTTCACAGATCAAAGTCAAGGTTCATTTATTGTGTCTGTACAACAGAATGCAGTTGTAGTCCATTTATGCTACACAAGGGAAAAAAAATAAAAGTAGTGCATCTTTTAAATTTGCATCAGCAGGAATGCAAACCGCAGCGACAAAAACACTGGTGAATTCTCTGGGCAGATAATATGGCCAGCCTTTTAACATTAAAAATTCAACATCAGCAAAACATTGTCCATCAACTTTGACTTCATTTGAGCGCCAGGTATCATTGATGTAAACACAGAGTCCGCCTCCCCAGGTCCCACCGGAGTCCTGTGCTCTGTCGCCACAGAAGACGTGGAACGTCTAGTGCTAAGGCCCAGTCCGGGATGGATGCCACAATGGAGCCAGGTCTCTGTAAAGATGTGGGCACAACAGTCTACAATCTCTCATTGCTGGGCCAGCTCGAGTGCTATTTCCTCCATTTCACTCTCATCTTGTCCCCAGACATCAGCCAAGAGCAGGCTGGCTAGCGGAATAGCCCTCTCTACCAGTGGTCACACCATCGTCGGTGGCACTTTGTCTGGCTGGTGTGGTTGGGTAGTCTGAAGATGCTGTGGGCAGTGGTCATCTCAAGGGTGCACTTAATCCAATCCCCCTTCCTTCTCTGAGGCTGATGACTATTTTCTTTCAAAATACAACACATTACACATAACTTGCTACCTTTAATTGAAATCAATACGTTCCTGTACAATATTACTGTCTGTGTAGAGTAATGCATTACTGATTACACTACTTTTGCGTTACTTTAACCAAAAAAAGCTCATAATTCAGAGTAGGGGTTATAAAATGGAAGAGGGTCAAGTTGTTTCACTGCAAATACTCAAAGCACAGAAGCTCCAGTTCATTCCAGTTCATTTCAAATTCAGTGGTGGGCGACAGTGTACAGCCTAATGAAGCCTCTCCTCGAGAGTGCAGATCTGACCCACTAATTTATTCACATGCAGTGGTTAACACTTTAAGGTCTTGGGGTCATATTAACTATAGTGTGATGATATAATTAGCCTAGACCTTTTTAAATAAATGTAAAGCCTTGAACACAGGGATGGACAGGCAGACAAAGGATCAGTATTTGCAGACCTATCATATGAAACATGAGAGATGCATACTGAGGCTTGCACAACAAGCAGAGTGACGTACAAGTCAGTTACTATGATGAGCGCAAATTAATACAACAGAGCTGGATGACTCACCTTCCGGTTTCCAGTGTGCCGGTCAGCTACAGCTGTACCAGAGAGAGCATTGTGTATCAGAAAGGGACTGTTTTCGTCGTTTCACCATTGTGGGGAATGTTAATGGAAAAACATCCAGCATGCTAATGCACATTTGACGTCATCACCCAGATGTGGTCATCACTGGGACGAGGAAAAACTGGAGCCTAACTCCTTATCCACGCTGCTTCCAAGCAGCCTTAGAACAAAAGCAGAGCGAGATACATTGTAGATGTTGAATATGAATAGAAAGACGTTGAACATGCTAATGCACAGTATTGTCACCCAAATTTACTGATTAAAGGCAACCTTCTATGATTTACCTTAGTGATTTTCTAACTTTGTTTGCCCAAGGCACACCAAAGGGCAAGCAAGAATCTCAAAGCACACCTTTAGTGATAACTGTGCACAATAGCTTCTATAACGTGTGTCGCTCTTATCACGACACAATAAAAATTAGAAAAAATAAGACAGGTAGCTTTCATGATACCATCTACTGACAGTTTTTTTTTCTTTCGATGGTAGGCCGTTTTTGCTGGTGCTTTGTTGTAATTTGCGTTGTATAATAAATTGATCCATTGTTCTGCTCACGGCTTTCTCCTTTTAAATGTTATCATCCCTCACACTGGCTGCCAGTCAGGGCTTTTGATGTGTCTTACTTCGAATTCCCATGTGCAAAGGGCGACCAATAGGTTTTTTAAATTAAATTAAATTGAATTAAATTTTTAGCTAGAGTTTACCTTTTTATAAGGAAATGGGTGCGCACAACATACTGATACAGTCAGTTAAAATCCATTCATAACTTTTTGTATAGGCCCAGTTGAATATTACAGTACTAGGCTAATGTATGGTTATCACAAATCCCACGGCACACTATTGAGAACCATTGATTTACCTTATAATGACATTACAAGACAAAAACCCTTCAGGGGATACTTTTTTGTAGTGGCACACTGGCAGAAGTGGCGTGGTTTAGATGACAGAATAATAGTGTCTGCATGCACGGCAGTCATCAATCATGTTGTGACATCATACTGTGCATCCTCGCATATTGTTTAAACGCTTTAAATGTAGTGTTTGTTTGCTTCTTTCTTTCTTGTTCATTTCCTCTTATCTCCTCTACCTGTGAAGACTACCTACAGTGTCATAACTCCTTTCTCTCCCTCTTTGTGTTTCAGAAATTCTGTACAATGGGTTAATTGATTTAATTGTGGGTGATTGGATCTCCTTATAATTTGGCATTTAATGACCATGATAATAATGCCAAATAGGATGCTTTTCAATAGGTGTTTTCTAGAAAGGACAAGTGTCTCTGTACTGCTGCGTCCCATGAAATCAATTTCACTTCACTAGTACTGGTTCTTACTCCCCGAGAGTGAACAGTAGTTTCCCCCCTCGACCAGAGAGTCTAAAAGACCAGGTTTAGAGCATCGGGCTCAGTTGGACTGACCTGAAATTTATTCCCCATCTGAGCCGCTGACTGGCTGCCGTGTGTCCCCAAACTATAGGGGAAAAGGAGCACTCATACTCCAAAGCTGGTGTGGTATAATGAGCCGACCCGGGAACACTGGTCTTATTCCACAGCTAGCCTCTAAAAGGTTAGCCCGGCCCAATTAATTCTGCTAGTTAAAAAGGTCAGGGCTCTGTGTTAAAGGGCTTGGGAAAAGCTATACAAGGGCCTTTCACTGCCACCTCATTACTTAGACTTCATCATGCTTCATTATAAAGTCGTAGACATTGTTTAAACATGATTGGAGGGAGCCAATAGGAGGCCCCACGCTTCCGTCAAAAGCTAACCAGCAAACTATGATTTGGTCATTTCTACAATAGAGCTCTTTTTTACATGATAGGGCAAAAGGTGCTGTGGTTAGTTGGCCCTAATCCTGGTTTCAAAAGTGGCAATGTCCTGCCAAAGCATGGCTGTATAGTGACACTGAACATAGCAAGAAACAAAGTGTTTGGAGTTAAGGTACTGCTGCAGATGGATAAACAAAAGCCCACTGAGTTTACTTGGTGCTGACACTATAGCTTCTCTTTTGCCTCAACAGACAGGCTCTGCAGCACAAAACATGCCACAGTACAGTCAAATCATGTTTGGGCAGTGACCAGGAGACCTCATACATAAATCCCATTTTTTCTATGTCACTTGCATGTAATTACTTTTGTGTGCTTAACACAATTATTTGGCCTGGGCATAATTGACTTGGAAATCCTTTATGAAATTGACACACTTCTCTTGCGTCCTCCATCAGCAGTGCTACTGCATAGTTCTGATTCATAGATTTAAGGACTGTGAGGATCAAGTTAATTCTTATTTCCTGTAATCTGAATCCTGAAATCAGTTTCCCTAACCCTATCCCCGAATGCAAAGGCTGAGCCTTTCCAGGAGGCTGGAAATGACCCTGATTTCACTTGTACCCCTTTTCTGCAAAGACCAGAGCTGTGAACAAGGCTCTGCAGTAGGTGAGGCGAGAAAGGACCTTTCTTTTCTGCTTTGTAATGTCCAATGTCATGGATGGGTAAACAGTAAAAAGCTGTATGGAGGCCAGTGAGTATTACAGTTACGGTGGTACTTTTTTTTTTTTTTTTTTAATTTCTTAGGGTGCTTTCACACCTGCCCTGTTTGATTCAGTTCAGTCAAACTCAAGTTCGTTTGCCCCCCAAGTGCACTTCGTTTGGGCAGGTGTGAACACAGCAATCCCACTCGGGTGCGCACCAAAACAACCGCACTGAGACCTTCTTGAAGAGGTGGTCTCGGTCTGGCAACAGTCGAACTCTGGTGTGGTTCCTTTGTGGTGAGAACATGTTCCAACCTCGTTCTGAACCAACTGCAGTCGCATGACACATTGTTTGGGTTAAACATGAGCATGTTACAGTCCTGGAGGATTATTAATGTGCACCTCCTCCTGTACTGCCTTAATATGCACATTCAGCACATCCAATGCATCAAAACATTGTTTTCTGTATGGTTTGACTAAAATGAACAATGACAGCAATATAGTCCACGATGAGCAGCACTAAAATCAACCTGCGTAGTTGTCCCTCCATTGTGACATTAGAGGGTGTTGCATTTATCTTGCAAGTGTACTCTTGAACGTTTTGTTTACTTCATGGATTTTTCCCACTTGGAAATTCTGACCAATCAAGAGCAGCGTTCTCAGGCAAGACTTTTATGTGATCCGCTTGTAAATGCTGCCGTGAGAACACGAACCAACTCTAGGCAATTATACAACTTTGGAAAAAAATTAGTCCCTGATTTGGACCAAACGAAGACAACTCTAGGTCTGAAAGGTCCATTAGTTATTCACTCTCTTTCAAAATTGTTACTGGATACATTTTGAGCAGTGTTTGAGTGCTGCTTGAGTGATGATGGAAAATGACATTTTGTGGCAGCGCATATTAACATCTCACCAGCAAAGGGGCTAAAATTAGCGCATCCACCTGGGTGTTGTATTTCCATCGCTGCTGATCAGGCCGATCGGAGCTGGAGCCGATTAATATCCATGACTACTGTAGAGTCATTTGTCCCAGGAGTGAATGCCGATTTTAACCTTTTCCCATTAAAACCCAAAAGGCAGATGTTACTGTGTGTTAATGTGTCCAAAGCCCCTTTTAGGGGTGGGTGATATATATCGTTAACGATAATACCGTCATTGTTGTTTTAACGATGTGCAAATTTACGTAATCGAGTATGCAAATGACTTCACAAAACAACTGAAAACACACATTGAAAGGTTGAAACCCCACACATTCACTGAACAAGAGTTACGTAACTTGCGTGCAGTAGCACGCCGCAATACGACTAGGTGGTCACATGGTCTCTCACTGGCACCTTCCCGGCAGGTCAGCCTGCTGCTAAGCAAACATTAGCGAGACAACATAGCAACACCGCCCCACGGATGCTCCCGCAGCTTCGGAAGACATGGGTCAACTGTAGTGATAGGTCCCAGCCTGTCAGGCTAAAGTTCGCAGTACCGGAAGACTATCTACGGAGCTACCTAGCCTAGCCACAGTTAGCTGAACGAAGCAGCAACATGGCACAGTTTCAAGTCTCCCCGCGGGAAAAGTTCACCTTCAAGGCTGAAGACTGGCCTAAATGGATTAAACGCTTCAACAGATTCCGCATTGCTTCTGGATTGGAGACGCAAGCAGAAGAGAATCGCAGGAATGTGATCTTTGAGAGAGCAAAGTTTAATCAGCGGCATCAAGAAACAGGCAAGATGGCCGACAGTTTCATTATGGCGCTGCACTGCCTGGCGGAGCACTACATGATGAGATGGTGAGGGACAAGCTTGTGGTGAGTCTGCGGGACAAACGCCTATCTGAACAGTTGCAAATGGAACCGGAATTGACGCTACAACAGGCCGTCACCAGAGTCAAACAGAGCGAGCAGGTGAGCTATAACTCAGGCTGTTAAAAACACATATTTAAAAGAATATTGTCTAATTATCATTATCTTCAAAATCCCCCAAAATATCGAGATATTATTTTTTGTCCTTATCGCACACCCCTAGACCCTTCCCCACTGGACAAAACCCCCCACTGAGGACTGACAAAAAAAGTTTTTTCCTCATATTACCATATCATTGTGGGGACTTTGGGTCCTCACAAAGACGTAAGCCCAAAAGCACACACTCACACACACAAATACATTCAGAACAATGTGTAAAGACACCTGAGGCACCAGGAGACGTGGGTAGGAATCAGATCAAGGGACAGAACCTGAGATAATTAAGACTGATCCTTCAACTGCCTGTGAAAATGAATCCATCACTTCTCTACCACAATGAAAATCCCTGCTGTGCACTCTCTCAGAGCTTTGCTATCAAAGACCATATTAAAATCAGTTTTGGGGGGGAAATTGAAAGGAAAGTTGTGCAAACTGGTTAATACGTTGTTCCAAATCGGAATAAATTTACAACCCAAAAAAGATAGATACTGAGTTAGCATATCTTTGGCTAAAGGAATAGCTGCAGAATGATTGAAAATCAGTAGAGTATGCATAGATACAGGGAGTTCCTCTTGGATATATTAGGCATGGTGTCACAATAAAGTGCCCTGCTGCAAACGACAGAGTAGACCAAATTAAAGGCAGATCAGAGGTGCAATCCAAAGCAGTTAATTACACAAGCTGCCTGAGGAAGGTGAGGCGGAAGCGGCCATGCCAAATCCTCTGTGCTGCTTGACACCTACCGTCTTACCACGATAATTAGCCAGCGCTTCTTAGTGACACAGGGAGTGTAGACGGTACAGTATAAGACCAGTGAGACGGTGGAGGAACAGAATGCTCAAAGAGTTTGCGTTCCTGTTACTGTCTGTCAGTTCAGATTGTGTGCAAACCACCAAAGATTCTCTCCTTACAGTTTCACATTCTGAATTTATGAATGCCACAATCAAACATTGATACTGGAGAATGTCACTTAGTCACAGTAGCGGCCTGTCACAGATCCTGAGGGAGTGGTTAGCAGTAGCTCAGAAAACGGTGTTAAAACAAAGGATTGACATTGATTATCATCTTTCTCCTCCCAAAAAATCTAGTTATGCAGAATTTTTTTGTCTGAATATCTGATCTGAAGTAAGATGCCTGAATTATAAACAAGGAGACAATATCAAGGATGAAGCAGTGACAGTCCTGCTATTGTATCGTTCGCTTACCCCTCCCTCGTTTGTGTCAGTGGTGGCTGGTTATCAGTATGTAGACGTTTTTTCCACAGGCTTCTATTGTGCAAATCTCTGCAAACAAAAAGTGCTGTGGTATACGATGACAGCTTTGGTTGCTGATTTCTCAGTGAATAAAACAGAGAATTGTCTTTGATCAAACTGTGATGGCAAATTATCTCCTTCCCACTGTAAACTGTCAGTTTTTTTTGTTTTGAGTTACCGTACAACAAGTTAGCAATATGACATTGCCACGGATGTTTTTCCAAAGATATGATATAAGCCATTATTTCTCTGAAAAGCTTTCTTTTATCAACTGAAGTGCTCCGTTGAATAATATTTGACGACATTAAAGTTGTTTTTTTTTTTTACCTCAAATCTGGCATTTGTCCTTTGAGTTCAGCTGACTCAAACATCCAGTATTGGATTTCCATGTCAAGGTTAACTTTCCCCAGAAAGCATGGTTTTAGTCTTTGCAGGTCAAAAGCTGTCAAGGTTAAAACAGTTGTAGATGTCTCAGTGGTCACTGGTTGCATCTGTTTGCCAGTTTGTTGTTTATTTTCTTGTATTATTTAAAATATGTATCCAATAATAAGTCAAAAATGAATAAGAAAATAGCAAAATACACATAGCTGTTGCTCAACTCACAACCACTCAGATTTATGCGTGACTTCTGGGGTCCTAAATCACTAGTATGAGTATAATTATTGCTCTAAAAGTATTTACAGGTGCAGTCCCAATACACTTTCTGTCAAATTCAGCAAATAACTGTGATTGCGGTACACAGCACTATGCCATCGCCCACAAGAAATGGAGCTGCACCATAATAGTTATGAAAGATAAATAGCTTTGGTGATTCTATTGTATCTGCTGAAGTAGCACTGACGGGAAAGGTGTATTTGTTTGGGCGTTTAATTCAGATATTAACAACCGTTATCCAAAATTACAGACTTTGAATGACCATATTGCACTGCATATTTAGTGCCTATTATATACTGAAAGTGTGTCATTCAGATTTTTATGACACTGTAGTTACATGTGAGCTAGATACAGGGCCGTGCAGAGACCTATAGAAGGGCAGGCGCTTAAAGATGAAAAGGGGCATATGACAATATTTTAAAACACCATACACAAGCATAATTTACAGCATTGCCTGTTGAATTATTGTAACTCATATTGAAATAGAATGTAACATAGAATCTTACAACAATCATCCCCCACTTTTGGAGATATTTTAACTTTGGAGCTCGCCCTTTTTTAAAATAAAAAATAGAAGGGAAGGGGGGAAAAAATCGATGCAGCATAGTGTAGCAATATTTTTGTGTGGCAATATCGTATCATCACACTGTGCCAAGTACCGTTTTTTTTTTTATTATATAAATAATTAATATTACATATACAAATTAAACTTTAGGCAGCCCACTAAAATAATGTAATAAATTGCTTTTTCAGTCCATTAGATCTATCTTGCTGCAAAAATGTGAGATGATGAACAGACTGTCGACATCTGTTTTATCAAATAACATAAAGTTTTCCTTGGGGGGCAGGTGAAAAGTCATCATGTGTTAAACGGCCTCAAGGCAGCCAGGTCATTTTATCAATAGCTAAATTATTATTAATTGTGAAATGTTCTACTTGATAAGAGCCTTGAGAAAAGGGCATTTTGGACATCAAGGGGCGAAGGTGCAGACCAAGCAACACCAGCGTCCCCCTCTGCACATGGCCTGACTAGATTATTGAAATGCGCTAGTTTTTCTTACCATGTTGGATTTTGGGGGGGTGTTGCGCTCAACAGTTTTTCCAAAACTGAGCCAACCAAACTAAGTCTGCTGAATGGATATGGGGGACTGAGTAAGCATGCAGGATTTAAACTTCTCTTTTATGAGTTCTTATTAAATTAATTACACAATTACTTCTGCTGCTTTTCATATGTAAAAGTAAAATGTGGTAGTAAAACACTATAAAATTCTGCCTGACACAAATCAAAACTAAGCTGCAACCTCTGAGGCTGGAAAATGAATCCAGTGCGAAAGTGCCAAAAACAGCAGTTCATCGAATGGCCACTTGGATCTGACTCCAAAACAGAATAAATCCCCATATACTGCCATTGTTAGAGTGCCCACCTTTACAGCAGAAATAAACATGTCTGCAGCCATGGTACAAAAATGGTTTTGGTCTTTATAGCTAATTTCAATATTCATGACAACTGAATTTTTATTTTCTCACCCGTTAAAATATAATTAAGGCTTAGAGTTATGCATAATTAAGATCAGGGCCACCTGAGTGACAGGCTGTCTTCGAGGTGTTGCTACTGTTTCTAAGTGTGTTCCTCTGTATAGACATTTTGAGTATTTTGTCAGTTAAAAAAATATTAAAGATGATGCAGTGAATCCATGTCAGCCCCATTAGTCCAGAATCATCCATCACTGTTACACTCACGCACGTCCATTGCAGACAAGAAGGCACCAAGAAAACAGGCAGCAAAAGAACAGAGCGGACATGGCAGAAAAGTTGTACTATCTTTTTAATAAATAGTATGTTAACATAAATGATTTAATAAATTAAGGACTATACTGATAAATGGATTCAGTCCTTTAAAACAAAAAAAGCATGACTGTCCCCTTTTACCTTACATGCTACCCCATTTTACCTGAATGTGTCATTCGAGTGATGTAGGGGTTCTCAATGTTTCTAAATTATATTAGTGAAGAACATTTTATTTATAGAAATATAGCAGAGATTCATAGCAAGCTCTAAAAGTAACACACAAGGTAGTCCTCAGATTTGAGGTTGTTTTCTTGGCAATCTATGAAGAAGTGTCTCACATTACCCAATCTGGAAATCCATCGGTAAAACAAACAAACAAAAAAAAAAATTTCTTCCTTTACCTCTGGAGGCACAGCCCGGAGTTTTTCAGTTTTTCGACTAACGGAAGTGCAGGGACCTTGGCGATCGCTCACGGCCTTCACTTCCGGCGGTGCCCCCAGGGAATCGCTGTGTTGTTTACAAATACTTCGGGTAGAAAACCAGCAGAGTTTAGCTATATATCACATTTTTCACGTCACTATATCACCGTGTAGACTAATCTGATGTTTGTTAAGTCTATAAACACAAAAAACTGAACAAACGTTACTATTTCTGTGTGCACAATTTGTAATTAATTGGTAATATGGTTATCGTAGATTAGCTGGGCTAACGGTTAGCTGTTAACGTTAGCTGTTAGTGGTGTCTGTAATAACCATAGACTGTATAAAAATAAGGTAATAACTCAATAAACGGTCCGTGAATAAAATATTTTTTTGCAGCGGATATCTTAGTTATATCATGATTGAGCTAGCAAAGCAGTTTTGTGTTGCTATGTGTGGTATTTATTCAGTTATGGGAAATCACGATGTCTAGAAAGCATCAGTGGCTACAGCTGATAGGGACAGTTAGCAAAGCTAACATCAGGACGTCATCTGTTAAAAGCCTCCCGTTGTTGGATATGACATGAAACTACTCCAGTTAGCTCAATCATGTTGTAACTAAGACATCCGCTGGAAAAAATAATTTTTTTCACGTTGACGAGACGGCGTTTTGGGTGGAGCGGTCGCTATGGACGCGAAGCTTGCTGTTTCTGTAGGTACACATTTCCTGGGGACACCTGCACGTCTCCCCCACCCCCCAGTCGTCTTTCACATAGGGCTGCTGACGATTCTACAGTATAAATTGCAGAATCTGTCTTGAGAGATTACACATTACCTGACTTCACCCTACACATTTACCACCAGCAGGGTTTGAAAATCCCTCATGCTATTGTAAAAGCTAAACACCAGCTGAATTTAAACATGCATATTGAATGGAGGGGAGAGCGGTGAATGGGAGTACTCTAATCTCACACTAATGTGCTTACACAATATAGTCAGTTATTGTTAACACATTAGTAACTACAGACAGTTGACTGAGGACAACCGAGCAGATTTCCCTTGTTGAAAGTTTGTGATTGTGATAGTTTCTGTCAGCGTCTGCCCAAATCACTTAAAAGCACAGAGAGTCGACTACAAAATGTGTCAGTGGAGTCCCTGCCACGATTCAGTGTACGGGTCTTTTAAAAGCTTGTTGGCAGCACAGTTGCATTAATATTTATACTTGCATATGAATAGCAGGAGCACATTTCAGAGTTGTCATTTTTTCTCGTGTTTTCTTTTCCAAACTTGCCTTCCCTAGGCTGTCACATTTTGCTGCTTCTTTTAATGATCAGTTACAGTTAAACAATTTGTACACATTCACGTGCACACAGTAGGCATTCACGTCATGCATTGCTATTCTATGCTTCTGTGAATGCACACACATACACAGACTCGTCTTAAGAACTGCCACGGACCTAATGCTTTCCTCCCGTCTTCAAAGCGGGTGGGGGGCTTTTAGATGAATTGGCCTGTGAAAAGATATTGGATGATGAGAAATTGAAAAATGGAAATTCCCGCTCCCCGGCTCCAGCGACTTTTTCAGCCCAGCAGTGATTGCCGCTTTAATCTCCCTCTTAGTCTCAGGCCTCCCACTGGTCGAAACAGCTCCCAGCATTTAAATAAGATCTACTCACACCAGGAACATCTAGTCACGGGGGTGGCTCTGAGAAACACACACTGTCACAAGAAGTCAGGTGGAAAGAAAGAAGTTGTTCTAGTCTTAAGGCGGTGCCAGGGCTGGGCTTATGGAGCTCAAGCCCCAGATCTTACTGCTCATCATGCATGGCATTTTTTGTGCAAAACCCAGAATGGTCACAGAGAAGCACTGACAGAATGGAAAATAGAGCCCCTTTCTGCCTTTTCTAGTCTTTGTGTTCAACCCCCTGCATCCCCAGTGACCAGCTTTCATGTCCCCAGTAAGGTCACTAAAATTAACCGAGTAAAGTAAACACAACTGAAGACCTCTAAGTTTACTCAAAACCAAAGTTATAAAATCTTTAAAAAGTGTTAACTCAAATTTGTAACTTGTTAACACAGTGTTACAGTTGGCTGTGTATTTTGTGTGCCTGAACAATGTGTGTCTATGTGACTTATTATAAAACAAATGCTATTATACAGTGTTACACAATGTCCCCTCCCCTGCATCGCAAATAACAGAAAGTGCTACAGGATCACCGCTAGTTCAGTGGCACCTGATAATGATGATAATAATAAAAACAATGATAATCAATACATTTTATTTGTGCTTTTCCACACCCAAAGTGGGAAATATAAGATAACAAGGGTTCATTTATTATCTCTTATTTCAAACACAGTGTCCAACCCATTCTCATTCCCACATTGTCAAATACCGCTTCCTCGTGCCCCTTGGCGTCTCATAGCAATGCACAGGGCACCCCTTTGCGTCTCTGTGTAACACACAGCTGAAACACATTGTAACACGTGGTTAATGTTGAGAAACCTTCGCTGTTAGGTTTAGGCAACAAAACTACTTGGTTAGATTTAGAAAAAGCATCATGTTTTGGGTTTGTTACGCAACAACATAATGTGACCTATATACGTTACGTAAATGTCAGTACACAACAACCATATGTTAATTATGTAGCAATATGTTAAACAGCCCCATTGCCAGAAAAAATGTTGACCTTGAATGTGTCTGCAAATCATGGATACATAGAATTTGCATGTCATTATATAGTGGATATGCTGAAACTTCATGTCTCAGCAGCTCTGTGGGTAACGTGTGGTTAGGTTTACGCACCAAAACCACCATGGTTATAGTTAGGAAAATATCATGTTTTGGCTTAAAATACCCTGTTTGGGGGGGCACGATCCTCGGTGACAAGGCAGCGACGTGTAAGTAAAAACCCGCTAGAAGAACAGAAATGGATTGCTACAAAGCACCCAAGTTTGAAGCCACACAGCAAAGACTGGTTTGTTAGACTCGATCAGTGGTCTACAGCCTGGCAGGCATCTTGCCTAGGTTACACAGCATACACCATCCCCCTCCACCACCTGATGACAAAATCAGCTGATATATTGCGTCACTGCATTTAAACAACTTTGACTTTTGGTCTCACAAGGACACAAACAGTGATCCCCTGGGTGAAAGTCTTGTTTTGTTTGACCCATTTACCTCTCCTCTCTTCCGGCCAACATGGACTTTCTCACGCTTTACATGGATGGGTTTACACTGGAGTTAGTTGAAGGCATTTCACAAAGATGCTAAAGGGTGCCTTTGGCGTTGATATCACTCGCTGAGGGGTGTGACAAAGAGTCTGTATTTGATGACCTGGGAATGACAACAGGCCGAGCTGGAATAATTGTTCAAAACTGGAAGGAACATTTTCTGAATTTTGCCATGAATATTGGCAGATGCTAATTTTACTTATTTTAATGTTTGCGTTGGTGTTTTTTTTTTAACTTATGTTGACTTTTTTTTTTTTTAACATATTGTTAAGGCACGTCACCTCAGGTATGTCACTATACTGAATTAGAATAGCAATTGAGTCTGCCAGATTACAGACTACAGGATGAGTTTTTTATGCATTATTTAAAATACAGCTGTTTAAATTAGTTTCATAGGCACTCAGTAGCTACTGTACAACTCTGAAATCTAATGCAATCCAATACAACTGCTCAGGCATGAATTCTGCCTTTACAATGATGATAATTTTTGACTCTAACACTGTCAGAGAATTGATAATTTAACCATGTGTGTTATTAAAGTTGTAGTTTACAGTGGTGTTGAACTTCACTGCATTATATTGAGAGATGTTTGCCCACATTCACACCGTCCACATTCAAAAACATGAAAGTAATTCTTCAATGTACATTTCATCATAATGCAGTCCAGTACAACACCACCTCTAACTACAACCTCAGTAATAAACACCGCCATGACAGCACAGGGCTTGACGCTAACTTTTTTCCCAAGGAGCACATGTGCTCCTAAGTTGAAAAAGTAAGGAGCGCACTAAGAACTTTAGGGGCACAATGTAAATTGATCAAATAATGTGTTTTACGTAGTAAACGTGATGCACATAGACATTTACAAGCAAAATTATTTAATGAATTTGTATACAAAATGTATAGAAAGGTAAAATCATCAAGTTTTGAAAAAATAGGCCTATTGCAATTTAATTTTGTCTTTAATGTTATTATCATATATATATATTATCTTTGCAATATGATCATCTTATATAATGTTATTACTATCCTAAAACATTCTCCAGTTCCTCTGAAACTCTGCAGGACTTAAGCCTCTTTCACACAGAGCTTTCGCGGCGCCCACCGAGGGGTAGGGCGCAGAGGACAGGATTTGGGGGAGTACAGCTCCGGGTCTACTTCAGGCTCTTCTCTGCTACTGGACGTGCGGTGCCGAGGTGTTGTCACAGTGCGCAGACGCCGCGACATGCGCCCTCTCGCGTGCTGCTCAGCTTGGCGGCAGAGCGGTGCGCCCTTGCGCCAAGGTAGCCCATACACTATGAATGGGTTCGTCGACGGAGGTCTGCGCTTTGCGCGCTCTGTGTGAAAATGACTTTATTTCCACCCTGCCCAGCAGTGGTACCGTGGCGAATGGTCCCTAAAGGCCTCTACACATGATCAGCCGCTTTGCGCTGGCTGTCCCATTGTTTGTCTATGGAGAGGGCAGCAACACCTGACAAAGCGGCACCACTACCCTTGGCGTCGCACACTGCTCTGATTTTCCGCCCGAGCACTGTGCTCAGAGAGAAATTATTTGAACTACGGGGAGAATGGAGCAGGCTTCCCTGGAGATCCGCTGCTTAACCCTGTCCATCTCCTCCACACTTTGACTTATTTCCACGCTGCCGACAGTGGGACTCAAGCCCTTTTCACACAGAGCGTGCAAAGCACAGACCTCTGCCGACGAACCCATTCATTGTGTATGTGCTACTGGAAGGCGGCTGGAGTTCCTCCAACATTTGCGGTTAGATTATCATATTTTTTTATTGACAAAAATATAGGCTGCTTCGGCTGATTTTTTTATGCGCACATGTGCCCCTAAATATTTTTTACAGTTCGCACACATCTATTTTTAGTCGCAAATGCGAGTGAAACGCTCGCACTGTCGAGCCCTGCAGCATCAATCAATTCCGAACATTATGAGCATCATAAAGATTTCATGGCAGGGCAGTTGTGTTTGATTGCATTAAATTGTATAGGTGCACCAAAAAAGCATCCAGGCAGTGTACATCATGCCCTGGATCTCCACTGACCCTAGAACCACCCCTGTACTCGTCTTTGTTTTTCTGCTCTCTCAGTCACAAACTCCTGTCTAACCTGCAGAAGGATACTGCCAGCCATGTCAATGACATCGATGGCCATGGGGAGATTTCTGTTTCCTTTTATTTTGGTACCTTTCTCTTGTCTGCCCCTTCTTCTCCCCCTCTCCCCTCTTCCTCTCTATTCTTGAGACAGGAGGAGAGAGCTTGAAAAGGTGCACCATGTCTCCCTTGCTCGCTCAAGCAGCCACTACGAGGTGCTTTCCACTTCACAACAGCATTACGCATCAATTATTCAGAGCTACTGAAATAAAGCAGTTTGCCTCCTCTATCTTTTAAGGAGGAAAGAGAATCGTAAATGAAAAGGCACAGAAGTGGTGATGATTCCAATGCTTGTGCAATTAAAAACAACACTTTTGAAAGATTTAAAGGAGGAAAAGTCAACGTCAGTGAGTGCAGTCTCTTGGCTTTTTTAACAGATCAGATGTAGGGATTTGATTATTCCTAGTCATGTTGCACTTTGTCTTTAAATCAATAATTCATATTCTCTTTATCAATGCATCAGTTGGTGTTAAAGCCACTATCACAAGCACTAAGGGTACAACAGCTGTTATATAATGATAATACTAAAATGCTGAGGAATGTGTTTGCAGCACCGGAGTCAATATGTCTTCATTTGTCCACAGATCATGGACTACAGTTGGTAGCTCCATTATGTAAACAGTTGATTTCCATTTAGAGTAAAATTTCTTTCTTTAGATTTAAGATTAAAACTAACAAATATGATTTCCCTTACGACCTCTCACAAACTATAATACATTTAATTTTCAAAGTGAGCTATCAATTAACTTAAAGCTGCAATTGATCTATTAGCCACACTGCTAAATGCTCCAAAATGTGTGCCAGGCAGTTGTTAACTTTCTGCGGTTGTTTGATGGTGGACAAGTAGTGAACAGTGGGTTTATCAAAGCTTTGTGCTGAAAACAGCTGCCTGCTTGGTCCTTGATTTATATGAGTGGAATTGGATAGTAGCAACACCAAAACAATGAGTTAAAAGAGGCTACAGCAGTTTGTAGAGCTACAAGTCGAAAATTCCATATTCAAAGATACAGTAAATAAATAAAGTTCAGTCAGGACCACTTCAGTCAAAGAAAACTTTATTTCCATTTGCAGAATTAGATTTGGTGTTATGACTCTGTTCTGGGGGCTCTCTGCCTTTCCATGTCATACAAAGAGAGCCTAAGGCAGAGAGAGCACACCTCTCTGCCCTCCCACGTGCAAATGAGGAAAGCCTGAGGCAGTGAAAGCAAACCTCCCCTGCCCTTCCATGTGCAGACATAGAAAACCTAATGCAGGGAGAGCAAACCTCTCTGCCCTTCCATGCGCCTACATGAAAAGCTTAAGGCAGAGAGAGAGCAAACCTCTCTGCCCTTCCATGTGTCTACATTAAAAGCTCAACCTAGCTGGCCACCAATGTCTTTAGATGTTAATGTTTGGTTGAATTAAGGTTGTGACGTTGGGTGATCAAAATTTAATGTCAGGACAAATCTAATGCCAATGTCGCTTTGACATAGAATACTGGCGGCAGATGACATTGATATTTACTTGGTCGACATAAAATAAAAATGCTTTGTTGGAAGGTATAAAGAACGAGACCCAATGTCTGCAAACGTCATAATGTTAACGTCTACACAATTTGAAATTCTGTATTATATTTAAAATATCATCAACCCGATTTTCATTCCAACTAAAATTTATTCTCTGTCCAACATCTGTCTGACATCATATTGACATCCGATGCCAGCTGGGAATAGATTAAAAATAGTACAATAAGTTCATGACAAAAAGGATTTCTATTTCAAAAGCTGTTTTTTTTTTTATCAGGTGCCTTTATCAGAAATCTTTTTACCAGTAATGGAGAATGAAAACGGCAGTCACTAGTTCAATATGCAAGTCAGCTGTTTAACAAAACCGTTTTCTGTCTTTTCCTCCTGATTACAACATTGAGGATGTGCACACTTATTCTTTTACTAACTGAAACTCTAATGATGATTCAGCTCTGCCTTTCACAGAGCTGTGGCCAACTGTGTGCAGCTTCCTAAGATTTCCTTTACATAGACAATATGGGGACGCATAAAAAATCAGTTTGCTCATCATGAGGAGTGCTTGAGCCTGTGAAAACGTTTGCATAATGTCTGCCGTGGTTTTGGAGGGAGATGACCCTGATAATGTGTTTCTAATCTCAGATCTACATTGGGTCTGGCGTGGTCAGGCTATATGATCTCCTCAGAAATGTGGACTCTGTGTGAACTTACTATAACCAACAGCAGTGGCCGGAAGTTAAAAGACAAAAAAACAGAAATTGAACACACAAAACAATGGGTGAGCAGGACAAGGTCAATACATTGGATAAGTATGCCAGCCATGACGCATACTCATGGCTTTGTGATCATATTTGAGATATAAACACAGAAAAGTCAGGTTATTTATATTCCTGTATACTGGCTGTTCATTAGTGCATTCTATTTGGTGAGGCGCTGTGACGTTTATAAAAACAAACTGACAATGGGAGATGAGATCGACAGGAGAAATAAACACTACACTGTACATTTACGACCACTTGAAAACTTAACTGCTAATTTCTTCTCTGCTCTGATTGCCAACAGCTGTTGGCTCTGAGTGCATAAACCGTCTCTAGTCACTCCCTCTTACTCGCTTGACCACACTACGGGATAAGCCTCAGCCAAGATACTCTGACCATGTAAACACACTGTTATCTAACTGTTTGATGACTGTCACTTTTTCCAATAAAAAACGATGGATCTTAGAGTTCCCCAGGGATGAAAACTTTCTTCTTCTTCTTTGGATTTCTGAGGTATATTGCTGCTGCCACACTCCAGGGTTATTTTATTTTATTTTATTTTTTCAAGGGTTTTCTTTGCAGATGCAAAATAGCCTTTATTTCACACTGTCTTTTTCAACACCATTACACTACATTTATTGGAAAGGCAACTGTATTGACAGATAACATGTCAAATTTAACAAATATTGAAAACAGCGATATCACACCATAACCTCCAGCCTGCACTGGGTATTTTTACAGCCAAGTGTGAAGCGGTCGGTATGAGAGTCAGCACCTCTAAGTCTGAGGTCATGGTACTCTGCCAGAAAACGGTGGATCGCGCCCTCTTGGTTGGCAGTGAGTTACTGCCCCAAGCAAGGGAGTTCAAGTATCTTGGGGTCTTGTTCACGACTTTGAACTTTGTACAAGTGCTACACTGTACTGTCGTGGTGAAGAGAGAGTTAAGCCAGAAGGCAAAGCTTTTGATTTACTGGTCCACCTATGTCCCAACCCTCACCTATGGTCATGAAGTCTGGGTGGTGACCAAAAGAATGAGGTTACGGATACAAGTGGCTGAAATGAGTTTCCTCAGAAGGATAGCTGGGCTCATCCTTGGAGAAAGGCTAAGAAGATCGGACATCTGGGCGGAGCTCAGAGTAGAGCGGCTGCGCCTTCATATCGAAAAGGGCAGTTGAGGTGGTTCGGGCATCTGATCAGGATGCTAGGTGCCTCCTTTTAGAGGTGTTCTGGGTACTTCCAACTGGTGGGAGGCCCCTGGGTAGACTCAGAACACACTGGAGAGATTACATATCTCGTCTGGCCTGAGAACGCCTCGGGGTCCCCCAGTAGGAGGGGAATACTTTGCTCAGCCTGCTGCCCCTATGACCCAGCTTCTGATAAGTGGTTGAAAATGGATGGATGGATGGATGGATGGATGGATTGGGTAAACAGCAACCACAATTTGGTCCTTTGTTGCCCTGGGAGAAAGTCCCCACACGCACTAAAAAAAATTGCACAGTTTCGTGAGTTGTTGAGTTAGAGAGAAACCTTTAAAACATTGTAAAATGCTGTCTGTGGCAAATTTGGAATTAATCTTGCCTCCTTGTAAATTCAGCCATTGTTATACATGCAGTTATTTTCATCTTTGCGTAAAACCATTACAACTTTCTCCCGTCCTGTTACAGTACTACTGCAAAGTCAGTTGCTAAAATATGTGTTGCGCATGCAGTTATTTCTTACTGTATATCATTCATTTTCCACCCATATTGCTTTTCATGCAGTTCTGTTGAATAAAGCATCTCATAGAGCTTTCATAGACAGAATAGAAGGTATAATCAGTAAGTCCTTCAGCTGTCTCACTACTTATACTTTATGCATGAAAGCAACAATCTGTATCAGGGTTTTACGAAAGGCCTCAGCATAATATTTTCATGACCTGATCATCTTGATATGATATGATAATAATCACTGAGAGTAGGCTACGCTCTGTGTATGAGATCCACACTCCCTTACACATCAGACAGGATATGATTTTCCCCTTTGTGCCAGTAGTTTGAACTTAGATTTGAAACTTTTAACACTTCAAATGTTCTAAAATCTCTCCCTCCATCTGCTCAATCAGAACATTTTACTTCAACATCTATTTCTTCCACCACTAAAAATAATTTAGTCTGCAGAGACTAGTTTGAGGATGTAATGCATTGCTGATAGAAGAGGCTCCATCTGGTTTCTTTAACAGAAGCTGGAGGCGTCATGCTACATGTGCACTTAATTTGATTGATAAACAGGCTTGTGATTACTGATTGGCTCCCATTTGGCAAAGTGAAAGGATCGGTATTGTTAGGCTTACGTGATTGGAAAAAGTTAAACAGGAAGGCCTTGCCTCTTTGATTTTTAACTGACGGGATAATAAAGGAAGCGCGGATGTGAGCCAGGAGGTGTGGCTCAGCAGCATTAATGAATGAAGGAGTCGGGGAGAATGATTGAAGTTGTCTTGATTCGCTGATATGCTGTCGCTAAGTTCCATTAACATTACATTTTCCGTCAATCCTCCTTGAGAACTTCTCCATCTACTTGTACCAAATGATCTGAGGTCGATCAGTTACTTATTTAAGGATACTTCAGAGGGGATTTCCTGACATGACACTGTCAGCTGTGTCACGACACACTCTTCTCTTTCTTTCTGAAGCCTTAACACCTTGAACACATCACATTTTGGCAAGACATGACTCTAGACATGGTGGTTAACTCCTAAAATTTATCGCACACAAAAAAGAGGCTGGAAAGTTCAAAGCACTGCCCCGGAGTTTCCTGCTCCAGTACCAAAAACGTCCCCAAAGTATGGCTAAATAATGCATCTAGAGGAGAGGCTGGTTACCTGAAATGCCCTGCTTAGATTCAGCAGAGTTGGCCGTTTGGGAGAGCCTCTGCCTACTGAGGACCCTGAGGTGTGAAGATGGATATCCTTATCCACTGATAGGGGAACAAACCTGCCAGTGGCAAGCACAGCTGTGACAGCGACAAGGCACTGACTCAGCCATTGGAGCATCCAGCAGCTGCCTGAACTGTCAGTCTCTATTTAGAATTAAAGCAGTAATCGATACAGCAAGCATTCACCCTGCTCCTCATGCTGTCTGCGACTACATGGAAGGCTTAAAATCTACAACGGCTGAATTTATAATGTTGAGAAACTTCTTTGTTTATTAAGTTCTGGCATCCTTACTCATTAACAAATGACATCCACCGTAACGATGCCTCAAGGCTGCGACAATTAGTCACATAAAAAAACACTGTTCAGGGGTAGATTTATCACCTGCGCTCCTCTTGAAGAAAAATAACTTGCTAAAGCAATACAAGTAATTAGGCTGCCAGATGTGATAGTGCAAAGAACAAGCAATTAGTGGTAGACTGATCAACAGATAAGGGACAAGGGAGAGACACAATGCAATGGATTTAAGTGCTCTTGTATAAGAAACACAACATGAACAATTACTCTATACACTCAGCTAGATGTTCAAAGATGGGAGATTTACTTTCGCTTTCCGATTCATATCCGACGCTGAGATTTGATTTAAAGTACAAAGTGACGATTACAGTTACTCGACAATAAATCTCATTATAACTGTTGCATGTCTATATAAGACCACCGTGAGTGTTATAACTGATAAGTACCAATAAATCCACACTGAAAACTTATGAGCTCAGTTCAATAAACACATGGCCACTACAGTGGTAGCAGCTGAACTGACGTGCCTCCTTATTAATTTTTTTTGTCTATCTTTGTGCTGCAGACAGTGCTCTCAAAAGCTGTTGAGTACATTGAATTCATAACTAACTCTAGTCTTCCTCAATCAATTGGAAAAGAAACATTTGTTTTCTGCAGTGCAGTATTGGTCTCAACAAGCGTGCAGTGTGAAATGAAAGTCCAGTAAATCATGTCCCTTCCAGTCAAACACTGAGAGCAAATGTGTCAAAATCACAATTACAGTTTGTACCTTGTATTCTGCTGATTTATGTATTTTGTTCCAAACTTGAAAAAAATATGGTACATGTAAAAGAATGTTTGGCAGAATATAATGAGCCATTTAATTGTACTAAAGCTACAGCAATATAAATAGAGAAGATACATACTGTTAATTATGTTACTGTTTAATAAAGGAGTATATTCTCGATTCAATTAAAACAAACCTACATGTTTTAAATACACAACATGCCCAATAAAATGACTTGGTATCAATATTTTTCATGCTGTAAGTGGTCCATCCAACACTTAGATCCAGAACAAGATATCATTAAAGGAATACTTCACCCACAAAATGGCCTTTTGTATATTAGTTAGTTATGCCATGTTACCTTGAAGTGGTGAAGAGAACTGTTCTCTTTGCATGCCTCTGGTGAATGAAGAATTCAAAAATGGCAAACACTGGCTACGGTTACATGATGGCTTCTCATTCAGAATGAAATAAATCTGAATGAAATCATTCGGAATTAAAGTCTTTCCAGGTAGTTTACATGGGAAATATTCATTCCGAATGAGGGTTTACATGGGAGCTCAGTTTAATCACCTTTATTCGGGTCTGCGCAAGGTTTGGGGCAGGGAAGGTTTCTGATTGGAGAGGGGGTGGGGCAAATGTTACGTGTTTACGTTTACCAGAACAAAACACTGTAGTCCTTGCTCCGGCTAACAAGATGCTTGACGACGCCGTTCTTAGTGCCTTTTTCAGGCTTGTTTTGCTTATATTCTTGAAGCAGCAGTACGACAAGAACCTTGTTCTGCTAATGCTGCGTCTGTTGAGGAGGAAAAGAGAGGTAGAAGGTCGAAGAAGGGAGATAGAAGACCGTGTTTTGGCGTATGGAAACCGGTGAGTGCAACGAGTCCGACTGCTTTATCTCAGCCCGTTGCTATGCGCGCTACATGCGTCATTGCGCCAGAAGGGCAAGGAAACGAGCATGCGCAGAAAGACCGGAATGAACTTAAAGAGGAATGAGCATTTACATGCACACAAAATTCTTTCATTCGGAATGACAAACGGAATAAACCACCCTCTTTAGTCGGATTTAATTTTCAATCGGAATAACCGTTTACATGACCACTGTTAATTGGAATTGCCTTTCATTCCGAATGAAAGTGGAATTAAACTGTCTATGTAAATGTACTGACTGTGGATTAATTGAAATAAACCAGGACCATGTTTCACTACTGCAAAACTTTATTGAAACATCTGTTTGCAAGCTTTCACACAACTCATGCAGTATAATCCAAGTCTCATGTATCCAGTCATATGATCAGTGCTTCCCTATTATGTTGCATCGCCTTGCCTTAGCCCTTTCTGACAGGGACCAAAGGTAAAACCTTTGCTTTCACTTTTGGTCCGGTTCAGAAAGGGCCAAGGCAGGGGTCAGCAACCTTTATTAAAGAGCCATTTTTGGCCAAAAAGCTCTCAAATAATCTACCTAGAGCCGCAAAACACATTTGAGCCTTATAATGAAGGCAACAGTTAGTCTAACTTCACCCATCAACGTTACCAACAGGGCTTTTATTAATGTGTTTAACCACAAGGTGGCTATGCATAGTGGGGTATTTATGATTGTTTGGTATTTAATGTTGAAGGGTTGGTGGTAAAAGGAAACAAATATGTTTATGCACTGTTAAATTCTTTATTGTCCTCCAAGACCTTTTTTGATCTGGAACCTACAGCTAGCTTAGCTAGGGAGATCCAAGACAAGCCACTGCTATTGAGCTACAGCAAAATATAAAGGAAAGGGTGAAAGACCTTGACGCACATTTAATTGATGACATGTAAAACATTTTTTTTATTCACTGTATAGACTACACGTTTTTACAATTAAGAAGGTAAGAATCACTCAAGGTCTATGACAATGAAAAGTTAAATTGTTAAAAAATAGCTGTTATTAATTTCTATCTAATTTTTTTTCCAACCACAGGGAGACACTGGAGAGAGGCAAAAGAGCTGCATGTGCTCTGCACCCACAAGTTGCCTGCCCCTGGGCTAGGGCAAAGTATTACAACAGGGTTGGATTCTTCATTGCCAGGGCATATGAGAAAATCATTTTCTTCAGAAATTCCAAGGTAAGATGGCATGCTGTAATTAATTGATATACAAATGGTCATTTTGGGGGAGTAAAGTATTCTTTTAACAACTTCTCAAATTGTCATAAACTTTGGTACGAATATACCATACCGAATGTAGCTCATGATGATTCCTTATGATATTAGTGATTGCCTGTCCTTTCCTTTTCCCCACCATCATATCAATCTTTCTGGTGACCAACATTTAAAAAAAAAAAATTGACTGGAATTCAGTGAAAATTGTTGTGGGTATTAGGGATGGGCATCAATTTTCGATTATCGATGATTGATTGTTCAGGCTTTTGATCGATCACAAATAATTTTGATCGATAGTCGCAGTGTTTCCCCTACAACGCCTGGCATAGGTCCGGCGAGCCACCGTGCCAACGAGACCCCCCGCCCGGCGAGTCGCCATGCCAACGAGACCCTTCCGCCTGGCGAGCACGGCGCCTCGACAGGCCTACGAGACCCCTGCCGAACCTATGCCAGGCAAAAAATCATTAACAGACGGAGGCTCTCATCGCTCTCCAAAGCCTCGGCGGCTTCCCTTGAGGCCTCTGAAAACACTGCGCCATTGAAAGACGGAGGTTTTGCTGAAAACTGAAGCCTGTAACTCTGGCTGGCAACGGTTGTAAACAACCGGGGGTGAACTGCGCATGCGCGTCATTCTTCCTCTTTGGCCTGGGGGGTTGAAGCTCAAAACTGGGGCAGCTGCGCTCTCTTGGGGCGACAGTCTGCACTGCACTCTTTTGTTTTCTCTCTTTTGAAATACTCACTTATCAATTAATCGATAATTGATCGTTAATTTTTTTGATGATCGAAAAATGAATTTTGATCGTTTGCCCATCCCTAGTGGGTATTCAAGGTGAGAATTCTTTCCTCAAAAAGAAAAAAAAAGTTTTTAAGTTAAAGTTTGACAGCAAAGTTCCACCAAATAATCGTGTCCCCATCTGCCCCTACCTAGTGTCCATATTGTTCTCAATAAATCCATGCCCCCACCCTGCTGTCCAGGGACTACGTAGAATAAAAAGAGGTACTGATACTAAATAAATAAATGAATAAATAATAACAGTATTGATAAATATTACTATTACCATCACTGTCCAAAAGATATCTTGGACATCTGGTTTGTGACCCCCATGACCTTTCCTTTAACACCACCAGCAGGCCAAATGTTCCACTTGCAAACAAAACTTAACACTGAAGGGCAGTTGGATCCATTCAGAAAGTGTCTTAAGGGAAAGTGATTTAAATGAGAAGAGTTTCTAGAGCCCAATCCCAATATAAATCTGTGTTAGCGGATAACCATCACCAAGTGTGTAAATTAAACATGTATTATCTTGTAGAAATGGAGAACATTTTTAAAGGTACCACTGATTTTCTTTTGCCCACCTGGAGGCAGCGGAAAAAGCTGTAAACAAAACACTGACTTTTTTATTAATACGTTATGAAGTTTCTATGGTGAATGTGTTAGCAAACAGTTGATGAACACACATAGTAGAAACCCAGCCACTTGTCTTTTGAATCGTGTTTCTGTCCACCTGTTGAATGTCCAGTATTCAAATATACACATTTGTTTTAGCTCTTTTTTGTTCTCCACCAACTTCTGAGGGAATTATCTCTGTTTTCAGCTACTAAATGCTCCACTATGTTCAATAGGTATTTGTCTGTCTGATAAAATAACTGCACATGACCTGCTTAGCACCAAATGGCAGAGGTTTTTTTTTTTTTTTTTTTACTGAAAAAAGCTGCTTTTAGCTGAGAAACAGATTGATGATAGCAGTGAGAGTGAGCCAAAATAAAGTTGTGGGCGATAAAACCAAAACAATAAGCTGGAAGACTCTAATGTACTTTATAAAGGGCAACTGCAAAGCAAGATTATTCTCTGCAGGTTAATCACTACAAGCGATCCCTTTCACATTTTGTGTCGTCTCTTGCTCCATTATTAATAAGAATATTTATTAATGCAGCTTTAAAGCAGTTCACTGCCAGAGTCCAGGGTTTCTAATAGAGCTTTTATGTGCTTCAGTGGAAAAAATACTCTTGAGGCATAAAAAACACACATCCAGTCATAATTAAAAATGTGAAACAGGCTGTTATACGGCTGGTGATGATTGAAGCACATTAGTTCCGTTGAATGGATGACTCAAAATTGCAGCGGAAACATTTCTAGAGCAAACGCACAAGTCTCTCCTCCAGCCCAACAGCCATTTAAAATTTTTTTGTATAATCTATCCATGTATTGTCACACAGTGTCACACTTTCACAAGCCTATTACTGTTATAACACCGCAGTTTTATTACTGACATTCATGAAAAGCTGTTAAGACATCTGTGACACAGTAAATCTTGGTGAGAAGGTGAGGACTATTGCCACATCGCCTCCTGCTCTTTCAGTCTGCAGAGGTGTTACTGATCTGTGTCCACTCACAGCCGCAATCTCTCAGCCTCCATTCCCGCATCGGACATGATCTAAATAGCATTTGTCCCAAAGCTGTGGCTGATGTACACACAGGATATGCCAGCCAGCATCATGACTGACAAATGGTTGACTCTGTATTAAGGGGGAGATGTAAACTGTGTCATTAATCAACATCTGTGGCTAATTAGAGGCCCGTTCAGTTATTCAAAGCTAATAGATGTAACAAATTTGCTATGATTTATTTTCACACAATAGATATTTAATTAAGCTGTTAGGGGGTGTAGCCTCGCAGACGCCTCTGATAAGTTGCTAGGTTACACGTATAAAAAAGGTACATAAGGCAGTGTGATACTTATAGAGCAACCAGCGGAGTGACAGACCAGGAGATACAGGTGCTCATTAGAACACCTGTCAGCCATCAGTGTCGCTGTATTAAAATAAACTTTTATAATTGGAAAATATTTGCGTTAATTAGGGCATCTGTTTATCTCGCATCAGTCATATGAGAGGCTCATGTCTTTATAAAATTTGACGGATCAACATTTAGAGGTGCAAGCAGGCTACAGTAATAGTCATGTCAAGAGATACAGAAGAGAAAACCCAGCCCATTCCACTAATGATATGATGATTATGTTGTTTTCTAATTCAGATGTTCTGTTGGCAGCATTTCCACGACAACATCACATACAAAGCTACAGGGTTTTATTTCAGCCCTCGCTGTTAAACCCCGTCCTCTAAGCCTAATACTTACCGTACCTAATGACTCCCTGAGCAACTCAACTCATTATATTTGTACAGCAGTGAATAAAGTCGGGCCCCTATAGAAGCATATGTCAATCCATGCCCTACTATCAAAGGAAAAGGTCAATTACAGTCGCATGTCCAAGGACTCTCTATCATAGCCTGACCTTTCAGCCTGATGTGCCAGGAAAGCCACTGGAGCCTCATCCAAATGTCACATAGTCCTGACAGTGCTTGATTCCCCAGGCTTTGGAGTATTTACCATGTCCCCTGTCTGTATTGATTCAGTATGTGTGACCTCTTTCTGATGAAATCTACAATTAGTGCTCAGGCTGTGTATATACGTGTTTTATAAGACAGCCAGAGGCTATGATGCAGCTCCCCTGCTTGTTTCTTTTAGTGAATATCCTGATTTATTTGGAAATCTTTTAGTCATAGTTAAGTATTTATTCTTATGACAATAAATTTAATTTGAGCAAAGACGTCATACTGAGAGAAACAAACTCTAGGAGCGTGTATATTGTTTTTAAAACCCACTTTAGATAAAAAAAAAAAACATGCCCACTTCTACATGACATAAGTGGTGTGCCAGATAGGGATGCACCAAATATTTGGTAACCGAATATATTCGGCCAAATATTGCAAAAAACCACACATTCGGTATTTGGTGGAATAAGTTAAAAGCAAGGCCGAATAATAGCGGCGCGGTTTTGAACGCAATCAAACAGCGTGCTGTGACAGGTGGATTAAAATGTCACTGCACTCACATTTGTGACTAAAAATAGTTTTGAGCAAGCAAAATAGGCTTAAATCATTCAGCACGCTGTGCGAGCAGCCTACAGAGTTCAACCAGCAGCAGAAACGAAAGGCGAATCCCACCGATTGTGGGTTGAACGGGGGTCACAGACACAAACAGTAATTTATTCCTGTCAAATACGGCGGCCATCGGCTTACCGGCGAGGAGAAGTCAGCTCCAATAATATCCTCTTCTTGGCGTCATGACTGCCCAGAAGTACCTGAACAGCCGAGCCAGCCAAACACAGGTATGTGACGTGTCAGAGGAGAAACAAGCCGTTCACGGTCCACAAACCTCACCGCACTTTAGGGACTGTTCTTTACTTATGAAGGGACTGTCAGGGGAGGAGGGTGGCTGGTTGATTCTTATTTTATTTATTTATTTTATTTTGATCCCCCCTATGTTCATCACTCATTGATGCTGTTTTTGAAGTATGAATAATTTTTCATTTTTGTCATTTTTATAAATGACAAAAGGCACATCTGCCTCATTTTTGCTGTAGTATCGTGATACTATTCAGAACCATGATATTTTCATTGGTATTGTACAGTGGGATCCAATTTTGGTACCGTGACAACACCAATCTGGAGGGGGTTCATCTGCAAAAACGAATGAAAAACTAAACAACAATATTCAGTATTTGGTACTCAGTATTCGGCCAAGCATTTAATATTATTCGGCTTTGGCTTCGGCCACAAATTTTCATTTCAGGGCATCCCTAGTGCCAGACTGCATGTTCTTCTTACTCTCCCTGGAAAGTTTGCAGTTCCCACGAGGAAGATGCACCTCCGCAAAATTTAGCTTGGAAAATAGCGATGTTGATAGTTAAAAGGACACTTTGTCAATTTTCAACTAGCTCTTTGTCATTGTAGTGTGTGCAGTTAAATGAGCAAGGAGGTCCAGGTGCTCATGGCTCAGTGGGAAAGCCAAACATTGTTCATCTGCACACACTGCACACACTGGTTGGCAGTTAAAAGGAAACATTGCTGATTTTCAGCCAGCTTTTCGTCATCACAGTTTGTGCAGTATGTATAGGCAAGAGTCTGGGGGACCTCTACTTGTAAATGAGCAGGGATTTCCAAGTGCTTGCGGCTCAGTGGGAAAGCCAAGCACTGTTCATCTGCACACACTGCACACACTGCGATGCAAAAGCTGGTTGAAAATCAGCAAATTTTTCGCTTAATAACTGTCACAACTTGAATTCAGCCAGCAACTGTTACTAAGAACAGATAAACATACATTCACATGCATACAAGATGCATAAATATATAAAGGAAGTAGGGAGTCATCAAAACTCAACGTCCACCCTCTGAAGAGAGGGATAAGAGGGGGTAAAGTCCCTCAAAGTTTCTTGGCAAGGGTGAGGTTCAAAGCCATTGAACCATTGGAGCAGTAGGCTGGCAGCAAATCATCGGGCCTTGACATCTGGCAGCCTACATTTGTCATGTGGAAGTTGGCGTGGGTTCATCTGAAGTGGTGAGTAAAACATGGAAGGGTGCATTGGTGTTATCAGTCAGTGTCGCCATCTTTTTTAGATCGTCTGCACCACGAAAATGACAACATTGGTTGTTCAAACATTTAAAATATTTTCTATTTATATTTTCCTTAAAATCAGCCTTATTCAGAAGTTGAGAAACCTTTAAAGGAGGAGGTCAGATATCTGGCATTTACACTTTTGTGGTTGGCGTGACCACAATTGTTCCTTTGCAAAGTAAAGATCACAGGTTTTCCCTAACCACAAAATCTTGACTCAGGGTCCACTTACTAGATTTTTCTGGACCTTTTACGGTAAAAAATACACCTTAATGCTTATCTTAAGCAAGTACTTTAGAGTGTTTGACACCCTGTCTTAGTTTCACATTTTCAAAAGATGTATTTAAAGGGGTCAATGCAAATTTCAAAGCACATGAGTTGTCTCCACACTGTTCACAACAAGGAGGTGGCTAGCTGATGGGCAGCAGCTAACAATGCTAACACCAATAAACAAAGCTAAACAACGACAACAGTGCTGACAGAGCTAATAGTGTTAACAAGAGGGTGGGTGCCATTGCTCTGGTTCTTTCTAATTACACCCCATTTGAGCATTTCAGCCACATTATTCAATTGTCTGTCACTGTTCTAATCAGTAAAACTGTCATGGATAACGTAATGGCTCAGAATTCACTCAAGCATAACTGCAGCCCATCGACTGTCGGTCACTCACTCACCCACACACACTCTCCTTGGAAATCACATCCCTTAACAAGTTTCATGTAACTATGCTTCTACAAATTACAGATGGCCACCAGAGACAGTGTTTTATAATTGGATTTCCAAATTTTGTGGCAGTGAGGAAAGATGAAATAAAACTTCTAGACTGTTGGTTGATTTCTCTTTTAATGTGCCTTGGTTGAGGGGTGTTGCCCAGATCAGCGTGAGCATGACTTTGCTTTGTTTAATCCAGAGGACAGAAGTACTTAGTTTTCTCTGAGAAAGGCAAAGAACTGCTGTTGCAGCGGCTACAGAGAGAGAGCTTTATTAGTTTACAGTGTACTTCATCTACTGTACATCTATACATGTAGATTCAAGATTCAAGGTTTGTTTGTCATACATTCATATTTTTAATATATGCAGTGACATGTGGGTGGCATACTCTAAAGGATGGTGGTAAAAGGTTAGCACAATAATAATTAGAATAATAATAGAGTCCACTTAGCAACTTTGACTCTATTTCTCAGCCTGTATCTCCAATAGAACGTTCTGAGCTGCAAGCAGCAACATGCACGCCAGAGCAGCACGGATGGATCAGTTAATGCGTTCTAGTTCAGAAATGACCATACAGCCACTGTAGGGATATTTTTGGCCAGCGTTTCTATGAAGCTTGTCACAACTTCCACAGTCTCACTGATTTAATTTACTATCTCAATCAAGTGGCCTGAAAGTATTCACAGCTCGTGTACCATCTGTCTTATGTTGCATACAAATGGAATTAAACTTGTGCTGTGAACATAAATGAGTATCATGTGTTCAGAGCACTGAAATAAACATGATGATGAGAGAAGCTGAAGTTTAAAATTTGAAAGACGAGATGTTTCTTGTGTGAAGAGAAACCAAGAATATTTACTTTAGCACCCCAACAACCAGTGTTAGGCTTGTAATTCTAAAAATGTACTTGTTACTCCCTGCCAACAGTAATTCTTTATACCACTCATATTACTTTTCCATCACACCCCATAAAATTGGTATTTGCGTATCTCCCTTAAATGCAGATGCGTGCCTCTATGTGAATGTCAGGGTAATCACCGGTATGTGTAGCTGAGGCTAAATAGCTTCTTTTTTACCTGGGGATTTTCTGTTGCCTGTGGCCAGCACTTTTCCAAGGCTCTGCCCAAAAGACGGAGAGTCACCAATGGAGCAACATTTCATCCACAGCATACCCAACCACAAGCTTCATCACTTCTTTGTGGCCGCAGCTGTCCACAAGTAAAATCCAGTTTTGGTTGTTTAGCCAGTGTAGCACCACAACCGACATCTGTGGCGGAGGAGGGCTCATCTTTGGTGTGGTGTATTTCCTGGAGCTTCACGTTTTGCGTTGTCGGTTGTAGAAGCCGAGGTGTTTCAGACTGGAGGTTTAGGGGCATGCTTTTTGCAGTGGAAAGTTTTAGTCAAACTAAATGCAGCAATTTGGTCTTGTCATCTTTCCTCCCGACAAAATCAAAGTAATGGGAATATTTCCAGCCATTAAGGTAAGCATTTCCAACTAGCTTGTGCAGCGCAACAACTAAAAAAATGAGTCTCTGATGTGACTGTTGTCAAGTATCATGTTACTGCCCAACACGGTTAATAACAAACTTTAGTTCCTTATTACCTTACAAATAAAGATCTGACATACAAACCATATTAAGAACTTTTAAAGCATGATGCATTTGAAAACGTTTAACTACCCAACAGTAAATAGAAAGTGAGCTTACATGATTAGTCAATTAATCAGTCAGTTGATTTGTCAGTAATTAAACAGCTGTTTTGAAAACTAAAGGTTAAGTAATTTTAATTAATTCATTAGATTTTAAATAATTACTTTTTAATTTTTCAAGCAGAAATACCAAAAGATTTAAATGTTTCACTTTCAACATAAGGCATAGATTTCAGGAGGAAAGCAGGAGACATGTCCTCTCAGTGTTTAGGACATGTGCATTTGTTCCCCCCAGTAAACACATGAGAGAAGCAGACTTTTATTTTGACAAAATAAAAGGCATGACAGCTTTATTTATTCAGTACATTTCACACATCAGGGCAATTCAAAGTGCTTTACAGAGCAACAAAATAAAAATCATAACAAAGGATACAGATTTACGATGAAGGAGTAAAGAGAAAACATATAAAAAGTAAAAGATAATTTTGAAATTGATGCTTAACAGGCACAAAAAGGCCATAAAAAATCACCACAATGCAAGAAATTAAGTGTCTGACACTCAAAATTATTTGGTAGAAGACCCCCAAACCCCCATTGGTGTCACCTTTTCAAGAGTGTGTGGTAAATCAAAATAAATTGCAGTAAATTTAATCATTTTGAGGTTTGGACTGTTGTTAAAATAAAACAAGACATTTAAAGGCCTGAGCTCTGTTTCATTGCAACTTTGATATAGGACAGATGTTTTGATCAAGAAAATAGCCAGCAGATTAACCCATCATGAAAATAATCATATAACGACAATAGAGTTTTTCTGGCTTTAGTACTTTATTTTTGTAGATTGAGTATTTTTACAGTGCAGTATTGGTACTTTTACTACAGTAGATTTATTACAGGACAATAAAGAACTAATATTTGATCCCCCACAGACTGCAGCTATGCCAAAGATTTGCTTAGTGTGAAGCTGTGAACACACCTATGTACAACAGAGATTGTTCTTTTTATACTTTTCCTCTCAGCTCTCCTCAGGGAGACAATCACCATGAACCTCTGTCTGTGTTCCTGTGAAATGGCTCTGCTAAATACCCTACACATATGTTTTCTTTATGAGATCATGCTCTGTAATAAATCAGCATTCTTCAAAGCAGCTAAGCATCATTTACTCACCATGAAACAGATTTGAATTTGCACCTCTTTGAACCTCAACTTATTGAGTCATTGGCTTTCAAAGCACTTTGTTAGCTTTGCTGGAAGCGGTGCCAAATTTATTTATATATTTTTTTTCACATGCTGAGTGGGCTGACGTGTTCTGCTTGGAAGTTTGTGGGGGAGCCACTGTTCAACAGGAAAACTAATTTAGGTAATAACACAATCTGGCAGCAACAACCTCAATAACATCACTTATCATGCAGATAATACATCTGTGAGTCTAGATGTGACATGCTCAGAGCTGGGATGATTTATAGTTATAAAATGATAATATTTTTCAGAAGAAGGGGTGTGTTAAAAATTATATTTGAGGATCCTTGGGTGTCGTCCTTTTAGGAACTTTTGATTGCAGAGATCAACCTTCCTTTGTCATCATTAATATTCTAAAAATCCAAAAAGTTGTATCTTGGTCATATTTATTAATTCAGATCATTGCTGGCAATACATACATTCATGTAATCGCTGACCATATAGCTACCCTCATCTATTTATTCAGTTACTGACAAGTCAGCATATCACATTGTGGGTAATCGCGCCACATGTTCATTGCATTCTGATGATTGCTGAATGAAAAGCTTTAGCTTTGAATGAAACACTGTCATTCTGTGTATAGTTGTGCTTTTGTACATTTGTATAATATGCTCTTCTGTCTTATATTGACATTTTAGGATGTTGTGAATAGTGTAGAACTTGTAGGACAGGTCATTGTGATTTGGCAGTCATGCTTCTGCCCCTTAGAGCTGACCGCATGTGATTAGTGGCACCAGCTGATTGATATATCACACCTTGTAGGAATCTGCCTGTGTCTGTATGTGTTCTCTGAAGTACTCATGTCAGTAGCACTGATTATAGCCAAGGACTCAAATGTTTGCTGCTGTTTATACTCACTCTTTATCTTTTTTTTTTTTTTTTGCACAATTAGCACCTTTTTTGAGCACAGATTTTTTATATAAAGACACTATTTTTGCACTGACCTTTTTGGGGCTTTCCAGCCCAGTTACATTGATGCATGGGTATCGCCTCTGCTTATCCACTACTATAACCATTAATGAATAGAAAAGTAAAAAAAAAAACAAAACAAAAGAAACAAAATTCAAATAATATGCTTTCTCTGTGACAAAACTCCACATTATGTAATAAGTCTATAAGTTTGCCGTTGCTCTGTCAGGTATGGAACAGCATTTTCTTTTCATAGGTATTCCTGTGCTTTTACCATGACCTTCTTCAGGAAATCAAACTCGCTTTGGTGTCATTAAGTGAACTAAGTGTGGACTTTTGGTCACATGATAATGGGTGGTCATATATGGAGGTGGGAGCTGTAACCTTTACCTCTGTCCAAAGATAGTCTCAGGTGTTGAATGTTAATGTCCTCCTTGATCTTTCTCCGGCCGTCTGCTGACTCCTGGTCAATAACCACAATTCCTTCCCAGTTGGCGCTGTGACTATTTTTGGTCTGATGCTCTACAACCACTGATGCTTTCACACCTAAGCTGTTAGGTGCAGTTAAAAAGAGCCTTTTTCATTTGGTTTGTTTTGTGGTGTTAAAGCAAAATAAATAAACCAGCAATGACTTCAAAAGCTAAATGACTGTTATATCCATCTGCAGATTGTGAGTTGTCTGTATATGGGGCGTATACACTCACTGGCCACTTTCTAAGTACCAGGTTGGACCCCTATATCCTTCAGAACTGCCTTGATTCTTTGTGACATAGTTTCAACAAGGTGCTAGAAACATTCCTCAGAGATTTTGGTTCATATTAACACGATAGCATTACGCAGTTGCTGCAGATTTTTCAGCTGCACATCCATGATGCGAATCTCCTGTTCCACCACATCCCAAAGGTGCTCTATTGGACTGAGATCTGGTGGCTGTGGAGGCCATTGGAGTACAGTGAACTCATTGTCATGTTCAAGAAACCAGTTTGAGGTGATTTGAGCTTTGTGACATGGTGCGTTATCCTGCTGGAAGCAGCCATCAGAAGATGGGGACACTGTGGTTATAAAGGGATGGACACGGTCAGCAACAACGGCTGTGGTGTTTAAACCGTGCTCAGTTGGTACTAAGGGGCCCAAAGTGTGCCAAGAAAATATCCCCCACCACCACCAGCCTGAACCGTTGATACAAGGCAGGATGGGTCCATGCTTTATGTTGTTTACACCAAATTCTGACCCTACCATCTGAATGTGGCAGCATTGAGATTCATCAGACCAGTGCCTGTCTGGCACCAACGGCTATGCCATGTCCAAAGTCACTTGAATCACATTTCTTCCTCATTCTGATGCTCGATTTGAACTTCTGCAGGTCGTCTTGACCATGTCTACATGCCTAAATGTATTGAGTTGCTGCCATGTGATAAGCTGATTAGCTGTTTGCATTAACAAGTAGTTGATCAGGTGTACCTAATAAAGAGCCCGCATCATCAGTGAGTGAGGGGATTTTCCCTGATAGAAGCTGAAAAGGAGTCAAACCTGTCAGGTGTTGTGCTCGTTCCCTACTGTGTCTGACAGTTCACCAGTGCCAGCGGCCACACGGTAACTGTCCTCCTGTAATATTACAGTACAAAACACCTCTTTTTTTGTACAGTGCTGCAAGATCTGCTGTTAGACTAAAGAATGTTATTTCCCCATGAGGGCCCATGAAGTGTAAAAAAATGCGGGCTGACAGTCGCTAAAACTTATATCATGTTTACTTCTCCTTGTTTGTGAAAACCAGGTTTGAACAGGAAGCTGCGATGACACATTAGGGCCTTTGTAGGTAAGAAAATAGAATTTAAAAACAACAGAGCCAGGGGAGGGGATAATATTACCATAAAAACTCAGATGCTAAGGACATGTGTGCATTTTTCCTTTTTTTAAGCAACCTTGTCGGTAACATTCAACAATTAAAAATAAACTAACATATGGTGGGCATTTTGTAGGCTAATCCAAGTATTTTTTAGCATCAATATGTTCAGTTTTGACTATTTTTTGCCCTCAATAAACATGTAAACACAAACCCACAAACCCTTACATCACATTTTCAAGTAATTTGAAAATGTGGCATTCACAGCTGAAGTGCTTTACATCCAAAGTATGTTTTTTCTTTTACATAATGGTATAATATATAGTGAGAGTTCATATTTTATTAGTCTCTGTACTGAGGTTTTCAGCTGCTGGGCTGCAGGGAGGACAGAGGGCAGGGTCAGCTACAGATCAGCACCCCTGGTTCAGGGAGGAATTAAGTGTCTTGCTCAAGGACACTTTCTTCTGTTAAAGGGTAGTCTCCAAACACCAGGCCTCCCTGCGCATAAAGACATCCCTATAGCTGTGAGATATATGTGTGTGGTATATCTGAGGTATAAAATGTATCAGCTCCTTCTTTTGGTGCAGTGCTCATCCAAGTTACATCTTACTCGGATTGATTGGAAAAATTCCATCTGATTTATCGTTAAAAGGGATTAGTAATTTCCACTCCATTAGTAAGCCACGGTAATTGATGAATGGCATCATCACAAGAGATGAGAACTTTCATTCACTTTCATTAAAATGTCATTAAATGTCTCTCTCTGAAATAATTCAGTCCACAGCCCCTGACTCCGTGTTGATCTGAGTGGCTCTGAGTTTGTCTTGGGTGATGGCCTGCTTGGTCATAGACTTTTTGGGAATTACATTTGTTAACTTTCTTGCTGAGAGTTAGATGAGAGGAGTGATATCACTTTTATGTCTGAGCGCTAAGTGTGTAGCTAGAGCCAGCAACAGGCTAGCTTAGCTTAGCTTAGCACAAAGACTGGAATCAGGGGAAAACAGTTAGCCTAGCTCTGTCTGAAGGTACCAAAACTTGTCTATCAGCATCTCTTTAGGTCTTTAAGGAACACATTATATCTCATTTGTTTAATAAGTACAAAAGTCTTAGTGTAAAACGACAATAACTGCTTTACAGGGGGTTAAGTGCGGGACTGTTCCTTGACCAGAAATACTTTTGCTTTATGTTAAGCTCAGTAAGTGAATCGGTTGATGGCTTCAGCTTCATATTTGCTGTACAGACGTGAGAGTGATTCTAAAAGAGGTGTAAATGTCAGCATAAATGGTTGTCCCTATTGCCCTTTTCCCACAGAAATCGCTCTAAAGGACTGCTACGAATTCCCCCTCTTTACAGCAGGGTCTCACTCCGAAGTCGTCGAAATCCTGCGCTTGGGCAGTGACTTGTGGCGTCAGAAACCAACGAAAAAAGGCGTCCCTTAACATTGGCATGATATGCGGCCAATTGGTGGTCGAAACGTGGTGGGACAAGGATGAAAGTTAAGGCGGTGAAAGTCCATGTCGAGTGGGCGGGAGGGGTGGTGAATGGGTCCAACAAACCCCGAATTTCACCCGAGAGAGCGGTGTTAGCGTCCTGTAAGTTCAATTCCTGTGAAAACGGAAGTGTTTCTTGCAAGAAGAGAACTTGACACGGTGTACCAGAACATCAACAACCAATGCACCCAGGGTACCTTGCACGTCATATGTGGATGTTGAAAGTGTGACGAGGTTAGAGTGAGAATGTGTTGCTCTTTAAGCTGCCTTTGCTTTTTACACAGCACCAAACAACAGTGGCCTCATGCCGCCCCAGATTTTAGATGACATGCTGGCATCCCAGAAGCAAAAAATACACTATGGTCGTGACATGTAACGCAGCAGCGTGGGCAGCACTTTCTGAACAATACAATGGCATAACATGGCAATAACAATCATTTACAGTCCCTGTTTAATGGCGGCTGATCTCATCCTCTGCTCAGAGAGTGAGGAGCTCCCGGACCTCATTGTCACCATAATCTGGGGACATTTTTGGCTACTGTTCTTCTTCTTTGAGTTAGTTGCTAATTGCTACCAGTTGCTTTTTAAATCTCCATGGGGTGGGTCGCACACATAACACATCATCAAAACATCATATCTGTCTATCCATTACCCTGTCCCTTTTACACAGGTGTCGTTTTACTGCTGTATTGTCCTCCGCTGCCAACTTAAAGGCAAGACAACTCTAATAACGGCGTGAAATTCACATCTTGAACAGGCAGTGTAAAAGGGGCTCATGTGTCAGCCCCGTGATAGTCTGGTGACCTGTCCAGGGTGTACCTCACCTTTACCCGATGTTATCCGGAATCAGCTCCAGCCCCCCCTGTGACACCTAAACAGGATAAGCGGTTACAGGTTACGGATGGATGGATATAAGAGTGGTATCACTTTTCTCATCTATTTCTTGGCAATAAAGCAAATAAGTGTATTCACAAAATCATATTTTTTAAAAAGATATTTTCAGGCCATTTTTGCCTTTAATTGATAGGACAGTTGTTGGCATGAAGGGGGGAAAGAGAGGGGTGACGACATGCAGCAAAGGGCCTTAGGTCGGAATCCAACCTGTGGCTGCAGCCTTTGCACATGCGGCGCCTGCTCTACCAGGTGAGCTAATTTGCGCTCCAATATCTCATCTTTTTAAAGTAAGCTATGTCTACTTGTGACCATGGGACATTTGTTAAATACTTTTACAGGCCTGCAGAGCTACAATGATCAGCAATTCACAAGAAAATGATAAGAAATTATGAAAAAATACCCCTGTAATAAACAATCTAATACTTTTGTGGTTAGGAATATGTGTTTTTTTCTGATTTCCTATCCTGCTATGAACCCTCAAAGTTATCTTGCAGCCTGACTGCGGATGGGAACAAATGCCTTAGGCAAACCAGCATGGGCTTGTGGGTACAGAGATTCTCAAAACTGTATCATCACCTCTTAAGTCCCTTTAAACCAGCGGATTTTTTTAGCTGCATGAGCAAGAAGTTGAAACAAGTTGGAAACTCAATATTTATGTTGATATGGGAGACTTGTTAGCAAACAGTTGCTAACTGTATTTATACATCAGTAGTGACGGAGTAACATTATCATTTGGAGTCCAGTTTGTGTCCACCTGAAGTCCAGTATGTTCACCAGCTCTAACTGCTGTTTGGTGCTGAGCAGGTTGGCAACAGCGCTGTAGAGCTTTTCTTTGTTCAAAGCAGTTACCTGCTGCTGAAATCGTTGCTCTGAAGGTGGTGAGAGTGAACAAAACCAGTGAAGTTGAGGCAGGACAGCTTAACAATGACCTGAAACTCACTGTAAAGCTCTGTAAATCAGAGGGAAGCGGCTGATCCAGCTGATAAATCTTTGAAGGTTCATCAAACATCACACTGTCACACTGTTTTCCAGCTGCCATTTCATTGTTATCATAAAAAATATAGATCACATTTGGTTTGAAAAGGTCCTGTGGGGACAGCTGATTTTCTCCAGACTCAGACATTTTGGGTAAAATGTGCTTTGTGGAATACAGAGCAATCTCTGTGCAGGCTGTGTAATGCTGTGCTGATTCCCTCCAACTGATATTTTTACACAAGAAAGTGTCTCTGGTTGCTCTGCAGCTGCAGTTGGAAATCCACAAATCCTGGAAATCCCATTTTCAAAGTGATATCATTGGAAATTTGTTGAAATTCAGACACAGTCCCCCGAGTATTCCCTGATGGGCAATTTGTGGGCAGTCAAGTTGATAGACAAGGGCACAACATGCTCCATCACTAATGAATAACCCTGCTGCACTTACAGGCATCGGCATTCACTCATGCACTGGCCTACAAACTCTGTGTCTCACACACTCACGTTTCCTGCTTTTATATCGCCATGCCATCCGCACTGTAAGTCCTTGATACACAGAACGCGGCAACGCTGTATCCCAGCACTCCCTCCCTCCCTGCCTCTCTCTCTCTCTCTCATGTGCCTCAAGGCGCTGACTTATTTCCCCGGAGGAGTGGTGCAACTCCCTGCCAATTCTTCCCAATCCATCAGTGAACGTTCTGCCCCCCCAGGGCTCCACGTGTTTTTCCACGTTGTTTTTTTTTTTTTTTTTTTTTTTAAAACACACTGTCATACTGACCAGGTCTTTGACAGCGAAGGAGCTGCTTCCACCTTATTCTTATGTTGAGTCTGGTGTGGGAGTGAGAGATGGGCAAACTGTGTGTCAACACCACCATAACTGAAGCGACACAAAAGATAATTGACTAGTGGAGGCTGCTGGCTGCTGTCTAGGCTGCTTTTCATTAATAAATTGAGATTTAGCAACTATAAAATTGACTTTAATATTATTATTATAAGTATTATTATTATTATGATTATTGTTATGAGATCCCTGCATGATGTGAAATCTTGTTGAAAATGTTGTACTTAACGCAGCCGATCTTAAGCAATTGGAAGTGTGCCGACCCCAAAAAACGCAGGTGACACTGTGGCCTGGAGTCAGCCTATTTTTAATATAGTTGAGTGTCAGGGGGCTTACTGAACGGAGGAAAAACAAACAGTAAAGTGAATTTTTCTTGTGTCTGATTACAAGTCAGCAATGACACACACAAACCACACACACATGCACAAAAAAGCAAGCAAACAAACAAACAAACAAAAAACTTTTCGGGCCACTTAAAGAGCAGGTCAAATTAAGTCTGTCATTGCCAAAGCATTTCATAAAAAATAAATAAACAAAAATAAAAAAAATAAATAAATAAGTAAAATAAAATAAATTAGAATAAAATTAAAAAAGTGAAGGAATAAATTAATGAAAAATAAAATGTAATCATATTTTACATGTTACATACCTTCATACATTATATATACATATTTAATATACAGGTGTCGCGTACAGGTTCTCTATTATGCTGTTTTTTTTTTTTGTTTTTTTTTTTTTTTTTTACAGATGAATACATATGAGTTGTTAGTCCCTCAGGTTGTGGCAGGCAGATACATGTTTAGCTTCCAAAGGAGCTGTTGTCCCTTCACTCAGGAGAACTGCCACTTTCTGTTGCGGGGTTAATGTCAGGAAGTTTGGAATTGTCTTGGTTATTTCTCCAAAATGAAAATCTCTGACTGAGGAGAACTTTTCACAGTAGAGGAGGAAGGAAATGCATTTCTGTATCTACCTCACCTGTCCAGCAGTGGCGACAAAGACACTCCTCTCTGGGCAGTCATGTCTATCTGTGTCTCTTTGTTTCTACTTTCCTGTCTCTGACAGAGTGCAGATATTCAGCCAATGTATATTGTTTCTTTAGAGTCATATAACATTTTAGTCTACTTTGGATTTGTATATTAGATATAGATCTTTTGATTGATTTATATTTAAAAAAAATCTGTTTGGTTGTTTTGGCTCAGTGCTGTGGAAGTCTGATTGTTTAGTTTCATCATCAGCTGACTGAGGGGGCTGTTATCTATCTATCTATCTATCTATCTATCTATCTATCTATCTATCTATCTATCTATCTATCTATCTATCTATCTATCTTTTTAAATCAATATTTCTTTTGTAATATGTGTTTTGGATGGTGACATGAGATGTGCCATAGACTGTTCTGCATCACTAAGATCTGAACTACCTCCAGATTTGGGGAAGACTCAGTACCACGGACAGCTCCTTTCTCTCCTCCCTCCTTCTCTCCATCGCTCTCTCCTCTCTCTCTGTGTCTCTCTCTCTAACTGTCTCTTCCGGGCGCACACTCGGCAGCTGGCTGCGATACAGCTCCTCCCTCCTGTGTGGTGGCTTTCCCGACCAAAGATCCTTGGACGTGAACAGTTTCGCTGAAGAGCACTTTTCTCCCCTCCCCAAACAACCAGACGGACAATCGAGGCGTCAGTTATTCTATATCGACCTGAGAGAGAGGAGTTAAGGTGTCGGATAAGGTCTCCAACGGTCCTTCACCTCCCCAAATCTCTGTCAGCGATGGAGACTTGGGCTGGCTTCTGCCCAGGCTTGCACTTATCTCTGGGTATCTGGGTGATGATAGCCGCTCATACCCTACAAAATGCCAAGGCGGAGATAACTTGCGCATCTTGCACGTCGCCGGTTCAACTTCACCTGGAGGAATTACAGCTGGGGATGCGCACTGACCCGACACAGGAGCCGGACACCCTAAAAAACATCCGAGTAGAGTTTAGGGAACTCGGGGTTACCGACCAAAACACTGGAGTGGACGACGGGCATGAGGCAGGCGTTTCTGTCGAGGATGTCCCCCAGTTCCCTCAAGATGTCAATTTGGATGGAGTTAGCGCAAAGGAAGATGCGCCAGGGTCCAGTGAAGAAAGTCACCGCGGCAGCGATAAGGCGGGGGAGCCCGGGCAGGGTGAGGATGCTGCGCTCCGGAGAGCGAAGAGAAGCGGTCCTGAGTTTGCCGACTTGAGCGAGACCGGGCGGACCGGCTTGGATGCGGGCGCTCCGGGGGATCGGGGCTCATTGTTTGACGGACACAAGCTGGGCAGGTCTGAGTTCAGATGGAACAGGGATGAAGGGAGAGGGAATAACCGGCAGGATGAGCCCAAGCTCACCAGCAGCACTTTCTCCCTGACGGGGGACTCTGCGCATAACCACGCGGTGGTCTACTGGTCAGGTCAAAACAGCAGCGTAAGTCACTGTGATTTTTTTTAATCTCCTCTGCACATTCTGCTCCTTTTACGACTCCATATTTCACATGAAGAGTGGGGATATTTTTTGAGCAGCCGGAGAACAAACTCCGTGACGCACAGAGGCAGAGACTTTGTGCTCTGTCGTGCCGCTGAGTTGTGGTTCACTGTTAACAGGTGCACTGGAAGCTACAGATGCGCACCGACGCACACTGTTCCCTAAATGCCAGACTTGTGCAGCGACTGTGAATCGCATTCGGTCGCGACCTTTGACTCCCCCGGCAGTCACACACGAAACCCCATCTCTGTTATAGCCTTTATTTTACTGCTTTATGGCATCACCCCCACATCTACACTGTGCATGCTCTGAAAGTGCATTTGGAGTATGATATGTAGTTTTGTCGTGATTTATAGCCGTAGTGGGAAAAATATTTATGATTTATTTGCACCGAATTTGAGATGTGCTACTGCATGATTCATTCCTCCCTAATGATGCAAGGTTTTTCATCCAAACTAATTGATTGGGGAAGGAGGGAGTCATAAATTATTGCTCAATCTCCAATAAGCCCGTAAATTCTTTAGATTATGAATTTCTACGGAGTATGACAGCTTGTGCTTCCCCTGAATTTTGGGGTTTACTGAACCGAATACCTAAAAATGACTGACTAATTTAGCTTTATTGACTGTTTGCGACATTTTTATTTTTTATAATGTAATAGGTGATGTTCCATGCAGTTTTTATATGGCAAATGAGAAGGTGTCAGCCTTGAAATGCATCGCCACAGGCAGGGGGTGTTCAGTATTTGGAGGCTGGGTCTTATCAGCATTATTTCTAAGCAGAAGATGTGTGCCTTCTTGAAACAATGTTGCCTAATGACATGGACTCAGGGAATAAATGCTGCAAAGCATTGTAGAATTGTGTCAGCACTGATATGACATATAGAAATTGAGGGAAATATATATATATATATATATATATATATAAATATATGTTATTCTAACCACTTAATTGATCAGTCAAGATTATTTCTGAACATTCATTTGCAGAATTTGTGTAATAAATACAGTCAAAATACTTAAAGAATACTAGATGCTCAGTTTAAGAGTGTATAATCAGAGCTGGAATCTTAACAGGTTTTCTTTGCTCTCTGGCTGCAGAACGACAGCATGCAGTCCTTTGCGTGTCACAACATAACCGTACAGGTCAAAGACAGGGGCAACCTGCTGCCGTATCATGTGTAAATCTTTACAGCAGCAGCAAACAGTGCCACTTTCTCGTCTATAAAATGACACCGACCACATTCAAGTCCATTCCGCATGTGAAATGGATGAAAAATCCTGCCCCTCTTACACAAGAGGGCCCTCATAGGAAGAGAATAATGAGACAAAATGAATCAAAGTCATTTACACAACCATGTAAGCTCACAGGGTGCCACTGGGCTCTTCTTTGTGGTTTCACAAGCTTAATTTGTTGTTGTGGCTGTTCCTCTCGCTTTATTCCATCTGAAAAAAAAAAAATAAAAATTCCCACATATTCAGTCTTGTCTGAACTGATTATGACACGGTGCATGAACTTGTTTTTTATCCCGCAGTGAAGACTGAGGCGCTGTGAGGGGAACATGTTTGTGTGTGTGCACATATTTGTGTGTGTGTGTGTGTGTGTGACTGCGTGAGCGTGTGCTGGATGGAGAGGTTGAGGAGGTTATTTTGCGCCGCTGCCCCTCAGCTTTAAATCTTTAATAATTATCTTGAAGACCGAGGCCTCTTTTTCAAAGTCTTTTCTTCTTTCGTGGCAAAAGAAGAGAAATCAGGCCTGGCCCTCGAGAGCATCCTCAAGAGAGGAGATCTGCTACTTAATCTTCATCGGCTGTTGGTGCTTGTTCTGGTGATGAATGGAATGGTGCGACAGGGAGATTGAGCTTGAAGTCTTCTAACTTAACTGCAGCAGTAGTTAAGTTAGAGGAAGAGTGAGTGTCTGGCTAACAGAATGACTAGCTGGTTGGATGGATGACCAGCGTGGTTCAGCCACCTTAACCCTCACTGAGTTCTTTGTCTATTGTGTGTTTTGTGGGCTCCTTCATTTTTCATCGGACTGTCCCAGACTGTCCTCACCACAAACATGGTTATTTGATTAGACACTTTGAACCACCTGAGGCACCCTATTGGTCTTGTGGTTGAGACCTATATTGAACTAAATTACCCCTGGCTCTGTTCTGTTTACTGCACAGCATATGTTCTCTGTTGCCTCAACACTGTCAGATACCAAAAAACGTTATGTAACATTTTTAAACAACATATTGTTAGGTTTTCCTGAAAAGCGACATCTTGTGGCCACGCAAATAATGACGCAAACGTATCACGACCGTGTCATTACACCACAAAACCTCTTGGGAAAGAAGTCGGGCTGGTTGGTTTCACAAAGCGTCTGACAAAAACCCCTCTGTTTCCTACCAACAGTCTGGTTTCTTTTGACCTTGAACACAATTTTTCCTGAACCATAACTTTGTATTTCTTCGTTTCAACATGACAATGACAGTTCCACAGCATTGACCCAGTAGTTCTTTAAAGCATGACGATGATTCTTCTCTAACCTTAAACAAGTAGCGGCCTCCAGTGTCAAATCAAGCACTGAAGGACACTACTATTTTAAAGAAGTATTTTACTGCTGGAAAGAAGGTGTCTCAATAAAACTGTCTTTGCAAAGGGAGACGCCAATACTTTTGAAATTGGTGTTACATGACCTGAGAAAACAGTAAAGAAAGGGACGTGGCATTTGCTTTGCTCAAGAGGTTGAAAACCTACAACTACCAGAATGCTGACATAATGCAAGTTTGTCCAATACAATATGGTGGCCAGCAGGTAACAGCAGGTCTCGAATTACAGATAAATGCTAAGTTAAAATATGTTTCTGAAAACATTTTAGGTGAGAAATAGGCAATACAGTAACAGAATCTTGGTTTATAGTTGATCAGCATTTCCTAGTTTGACCATTTGGTCGGAGCTTGGTCTGAGTTTGCGAGACAAGGCGATCTCTCTAGATATGCTTCTATACTTTTGTGGCCATGGTGGTAGCGGGCATGTACCCTGGAAATCCAGAGTTCTCGCGAGAGCTAAATTTGAATTTGCTCAGCGAGTCACTCTGGCAATCAGTAATGATGCTCATTACCCATGCCGTTGTAGCCGAGCTGCACCAATCACATCAGTGTATCTGATATAGGTGGGCCAGAGGCGAGCTAAACAGATGACGACAGCGCTGCGACGACGAAGTCCGGAATCAGTCTGTAAACATTGCAAGATGGCTACGGATGAACACCAGTTGTTTGAAACGGCTTTAGCTGCTACAATGAACGAGTTAGACTTGGCTTTTTCTCTAAAAGAGGAACAGAAGATGGCACTTGAGTCTTTCCTTTGCAAGAAGGACATTTTTGCTGTTTTGCCGACCGGATATGGCAAGAGTCTAATCCATAGACATATATCTGTCTATGGTCTAATCTACCAGTTAGCTCCGCTGGTAGCGCTCTGGATACGTCACCCCGTGTCTTGTTCTGGTTGGTCGTAGTGTTATCCAGTTGCATGCAATAATATTTTCAAATGCAGGCTTGGTGCCGCCCCTCGAGTTGGGCCATTTGCATTACTCATAGCCAGACCCTAAATCTTTCTAGATTTGGGTCTGGATTTCCAGGCTAGCGGGCATGCAAAAATGTGGAGGTACAATCTGTAGTTTGATTAACAGCCCTGGAGCCAACAGGGGAGGAAAATGAGCCGAGTGATGAGCAGAGAAATGTGCACTCTAGTAAGATGGAGGCAAAATTGCCATAGTTCATTTCCACATACTACCGACACTGTTGACGGAAAGCTGGTTGAAAATTAGCAAAGTATCTTTTTACGGTTATAAATGATCACATTCAGTCTCCTACCAACTGTCAGTGTTGATTTCTCTTAACCTTGACCACATTCTGTCCCTAACCTTGGTCATCAAGAGACTCTTTTACCAAAACCTTCCATTTTTCATCTTTCCTTTATGGTTTTAATTTACATATTTTTCTATCTATTCAGTTGACCTAGCTCTATGAAAAACTTGTTGCCTCTGCAATCTCTGACACTAGAGTGCCAGTTGTCCCAACATAACCCTGATCAAGCAGTCCTTTTTTAGCACAACCACATGACCACAATCACTGCCTACTCTTAACCAATTCGTTCTCCTTTTAATTCTGACTGTGATCATTCTGAACACTGGTTTCTTTCACTATGTTCACAATCTGTTGCTAACTTTGATAAAGGGAGTCTTTGAACCAAAACATGAGAAGTCCTTATTTTTATCTAAGTAGCTGTAGTTGCCTAAACCTTACACAACAATGACCAAAATGGTGCGAGATCAGAGAAGGCTCATCTGGGTTGGGACTCTAAGGTAATATCAAGCAGCCTTTTTTTGTAGTTTGGAGAACTTATTGATGCTACTACGGTTCAGTTTGGTTGAGAATTACCAATTTTGAGTGACAGACAGACTTATTGGAGAGGTAGCAGCAGTCTGCCCTGTTCCACTGACCTTTAGCCAAGATACCAAACTCCTACCTGCTCAACCATTGAATCTTTCTGGACTAAATGCCCAGAATATAAATGTAAATGAATCTCAGCTGGCTGACTGGTTTGCTGTTTGCTTGACTGCCCTTAAATCGGCCATACATTCACAACCTCTTTGGTCTAGAGACTTTTCCCTCAGTCTTATTTCAGCCAGATTGGTCGGCCGTGTCTTGTACTGTGACTACCTCTGGGAGGACTTGACGCTGCTGTGGGTTCCCCCGGGGGGGAATGGTGTGTCCTCTGAGGCGTGTACACAAGGCTAATGCACTCTCACTGTCTCTCTGTACCTGTCCAACTAGCTGTCTCTGCCCCCGCTGCTCTGCCTCTATCCCTCTCTGTCTGTCGCTGTATGTGTCGTCATGTCTCAGCCTCAGGCTTACGCAGGTTATGTTGAAGCCTTAACCTTAGATATTAACCAAAAAATGTAGAGGTAGCAGTGTTGAGACTAACTGTCATTTATTATATTCATGGGCATAATTCCAATGAAGCATGCTCACAGCAAAGTGACAAGTTCTTTCCTGAAGTATCTCTGAGGCTGTGTAATCCCCCCACCCTCCGCAGTCATGAGCATAATGGCATTGTGACTGACAGCTTGAATACAAAATGGATAGCAGTAGCAGTGCCTCTGTCAGTGTGATCTTGAAACATTCATCTCTTCTAAGGGAACCTTGAGATTTCCTTCCAACAGCATCTGCAATGATTTTTAAATTTTTTTTTTTTAAACTGTCTCCGTAAATATCAGCATACTTCGGTGATAATTCAGGATGCGGCTTCACCTTTACAGCTGATCAACGCCACACTTGGGAGTGAGGATAGATGGACGAGTATTAGCTCGACATGAGTGGTCTTTTATAGCCATGAGAACTCACGCAGGGACAGGCCAGTCATATCTGGCAAGTCATCAATAGAGCTGTGTGTGTTTGAAATTCCCAATTCTCTCTGTAGGAACGTACGCAGCCTCTCACTAGTGCTATTTGAAGATAAATATGTCATGCTGAAAAAACGCACACATGCTCCAGGTATGCATAAGGCTTTAAAAGCTGAAGATTCGACAGTCTCTCCCGTTTTTGCAATATGTCTTCGGAAACAGGAGTCGATAAATGATTCCTCTTTTGAAAGAATCTGACATCCTGCAAAAATGATGTTGTAGAATGCTTTATCAACCTGACTGGCTGCTATTTGCATGTCATGGTCATTACATGCACCACCCATAGAGAGCCCAGAGACCTACTGACAAAGACAGAGCCTTGTGTAGCATTTCCAACCATGGTCTCTGCAGTCACGGGGATATGATTTAGGAAGTAGGGGCGGGTCTTGTTCCCACTCGCTTTCCATCAACCCATCTCACCCCTCAGCCTAAATTACTGAAGGTAATACATTATAAAGTTGTTTCTTTTCTTCCCTCTCCCACTACCCTGGTGGCCCTCTGCTCTGGAGGAAGAAAGATGGGGGGAAAAAACGAGAATATCATAAATAATGTAACCCTTGCAGCAGGCCTTATTTCCCTTATCCCTCGATCTGTCCACCCTCCGTTAATTAGTGTCTTCAAATTTATTTCCTGTCCCTTGTTTTTTTGCATTGGAAGTATGATGTCGTGGCAAGGAGCCACGTGCCACAAAACATGAATGGGGAATCCATCTTTACTGCCCTCGAGAGCTAAACTCTTGGCTGCAGTTACCGAACAGTCGGGGTTGGGCAGAGGCTGACCTTCATGCAGTGTGGTTTTAAAAGCATGTTATGTCACTTAATGCTTGCACTGTATGCTTAAGCTTTCAAATTCCATGTGTAGGATGAGTCATGTCATGTATGGGAGGTCATATTTCATTTCTGGGCATCTTAATGGGCAGTGCAGATGTTAGCCTTGCAGGATTAAAAAAAGCAGCATTTGCTTACAACTGTTTTGTGTGGGAAGGGCAATGCATCTAACCACATATTTTGAAATGTAACCAGAAACATACAGCAAAATGCATTCACAGAATATCAGACTAAAAGATACAACTATTAAAAACATCTAACCCTTGTGACGGGATACACAAAAATCCTGCTTTTTTCTTTTTCCCTGAAGTTAACTAGGTCAGCACAATTTGAGATTCCATTTTACAACTCCTGTTAAAGGTCACCAGATGCACTTAAAAGTGTCACATAATGTTAAAACTCTCCTTAGCACTCGGCACAGAAACGCTACCACATTAAAGAAGCCATTCAGGAAGCCATCCAATCAGGATGCATTGCACCTGCTGCTGCAGCAGAACGCCGATCTTGGATCACATCAAGCTGCTAAAAGCTTTGAAGCCATGAGCACGTGCGTAGTAGAAACCCAGCCGGTCGGACAAGAGGCTATAAGGCTGCATTCGCCAAACCCTAATGGCCTCATTATGTTTCCTGTATGATTGCCACGGCGGCTGAGGCGCTGATGGAAGCCACCTCGCTACGACTTCAGAGAGTTGAGTATAATCATACGCTTGGCCACTGATCCTGTTCGGCAGTACAAGGGTGCTAACATTATCTGTGAGCGTGAGGTAGAGAGAAGCGTGTGTGTAAGTATATGTGTGTTAATTACATGGGTACACCCCAGTGTCAGATTTAATTTAGTTTCATTTCTATTCTATTAAATGCCTTTCTCCATCTGGGGTACTCAGAGAATGCGGGGGACCACCTACCAGGGCTCTGTATCTTCCTCCCACTGTCTTTCTCTTGCTGTGCACAGTTTGAGCACCTATAGATTGACTTAAGGAATATCGAGTTTTCAGTTTGAGACCTCCAAGTCCCAGAGGCACAGTGCATCTTGACCTTATCCACATTTTTTTTTCTTTCAGAGCCAAGTGCGATACCTTGTAATGTTGATGTCCCTTGCCATTTCCCAAACACGGACAAGCCGGGGAGAGCGGCCAGGCGATGAGCACATTATAATGTCAGACCACAGCGAAGCGATAGACCGCACGCTGCGTTTCTCTCTCTGTGCCCTCTATTTGCTTTTTCTCTTTCTCTTCGTCTCTGCCCTCCTTCTGCAGGCACAGTCCCTCCCTTGCACTGATATGTCTTCACTAGGTCACAGACACACACAAAAATCGCAGGCACTCTGAGACATACTTGTCCGCATGCAAACGGGCAGGCACAAAGTTGCAAGCATGCACACACACACACGCCCTCAATCATTCTCAGTATCATGTCTCACTCTCAGTCGGAGTGAATGGTGTCGTGCCTGGAGGAGGTTGTCACTGATGGAGACTAATGTTGACACATAACACCCCAGGACCTGCAGTCAATTAACACATTGTCTAATTAAAGTGATCTACTGGTTTATCTATGAGAGATTGAAAGTGGCTGTAAAATGGGTCCACGCTGCATTAACTTTACAATCAGGTCTGCTTCTTTATTTCTATTTGGATTTTAATGGTAATAACCTGCTTAAACATCCCCCCCATTACCCAACAGATTGTGTGAGCATCTTTCATTGATGGCGGCGGGAGATGGACGCTCATGATTTTGGATTTCTATTTCCTGTTAATACCCCTCTCAAACTGCACAAAACACTCCAGCAGTCGCCGTACGTGCTTGAACTTTTGACTGTCCATAGTATCTGGCATGGAACTCGGCTTGAAAAGTGCCCTTTAAATAAATCATCCCTCAACCAGCTATAAGTCGTCTCCCCCCCACCCCCAGGCTCACGCTTACTGCCTTTGAATGTGAACTGCATTACATTTCTATCAAACACAGTAATTGTCTCTTATTTACTCATCCTCCAAGCGGGGCTGCTTTTAAAATTTTAATGACGCCGTAAGAGTTGTTACTAATATTAAGCCTGTCTTTAAAGGAGAGTGTGAGTGGTCATGGATATCAATGAATTATTAATCCTCGTGCTCTTTTATATGTGTTTTCTCTGAAGGTGGAGCTTCCACCGGAACAGAGAGTACTGTGCTTTCATATTATCCTGCTGTGAAAAATACTTTGAGGAAGATAGGCTGAGGTAAAGGTAATGCTAACGATCCCTTTAGTTAGTCAATGAAAAGAGGTGACACTAACACTGCCAGCCTGTGGCACTTAAATCACGCTGAGGCTCCATTATAGAGAGATGCATTAATGCTGTATACTGTATGTAGAATCAAGAGTATGATGTAATGCAGTGTACTTACTACCTTATTTAAATGCCAGACTCACTGTAAAGGCCCAGGCATACCAAACAGACCTCAAAGAACTAGTGGTGACGAAGGCTGACTGCTGCGTCGCCTTACATAGCCTCTGTCATGACCAATAAGTTGCACCTGAACACACTGCAAAGACTACAGCCAACGGCCAACTAGCAAGTATGTTCTGCACCTAAATGAGAGGAAATAACTCTACATAGGAGCAGGCAGCATTGGTCTGTATTATCATTAAAAAAGGGAAACCGGAAGACCGACAGGATGGATTCAAGATGCTAGTCAGCACATTAACAACACAACCTGATGTTGAAAGCCCAATGGATTTACTGTGCGCTAACAAACATAGTAAAGGCAGTTACGAACTGTTTCTGCTTAAGAAAAGATAATATTGGCCAGATAACAAGTTTATTTTGATTTGTTTTCTTGACTTCCATTTTTCTTCTCATGCACTGAGCTCAACTGCCAGACAGAGATACTTCATTCTCTGACAGGCTCCACCGTCTCTGACTGAACATGCTGAATTGGCCAAAAAAAGCTGACAAGGGCTGACAAGGGGCGACTAGTTCCAGCAGTGTGGGACACATGACAAAAACTAGGGAAACAGAAGCTTGGCGGCCCAACATTGACTAATGGCTGACTGTTGGCTTGGTGTGTCACAGCCCTACATCATGTCTGACACATTTCTGTCGTACTTTTTGAGGCTGTATTGTGCTGCAATATATTGAAGGATCTTTCTAATGTTATGTCTACCACATAACATTAGAACGTTATGTGGTAGACGTTCCTGGGCACGGCATGAAGATGAGGTTAGGACTTTATTAAAAGGTAGCAACCAGGTGCCGGACCGTAAGCAGCACACATCTAAGAAGAATCTACGAAAATCATGTAAACAGTGCTGCACAAGGCAAATACAGCTAATTTAGGGTTGTTTTTTACTTTCACTGTTGCTCATGATACTGTTAAGCACTTTTACACTGCCTTTTAGCCATAGACTGTTTATAACAGAGTTACCGAGTTAGCCCTGTGATAGTCTGGCGACTTGTCCAGGGTGTACCGCACCTCTTGCCCAATGTCGGCTGGGATAGGCTCCAGCCCCTCCGTGACCCCTAACAGGATAAGCGGTTACAGAAAATAAATGAATGAATGTATATAATGGTGGATGTTATGGCAGCTCCCCAGAAATGAAAGCAAAATATCTCTGTCACCCCCTAGTGTCTGCCTACAGTATAAGTCATAAACCCCACCACTCCAATTGAGTGGCTGGAACATGGGACAAACTAAAAACTCAAAGTATATACCAGATAGTTTTTTCCCAATGTTGGTATCTGTCATTTTAGGTAGTTCTTATCACGCGGATGAATGCGTATGTGTTAATTTTTCTGATTAGTTTGATTTTAATTACTAACTTCATGCTGTAAAAAAGGGGGCAAGTAATGTGAAAGTAGGCAGGTATAGTCTGGTACTCCGTACAACTAAAAAAATCAGTGTTGGTATGCAGTACCAAGAAGAGGGGCCAGCAGCTGCCTGACTAAACCAGTTTGGTAAAGTTGTAAAGATATTCACAAACTTCTCAGATCAGTAACTCATAGGCAAAATCTAGTTATAACACAAATGATGCCTCTTTCTAACCGCAGTAAGGCAGACAATGAGCTGCCATTTAATTTTCTTCAAAACCAGCCATTCTCGAGATGGATGGATAATAATGTTCACCGTGTGCTGCTGGCTGCGAGGTGAGTGCGCGATGACCATTTACAAAATGCAACACTGAAAAGCCATACTACAAAATATTCAATAACTTCACTCTTATTATTAGAGTAGTTTCACCAAAAGTACTTCACACATCAATAATCTCTTGTTGGTGATACTGCCATAGTCACTTTGGAATAAAAGGCTTTTGTATAATTTTGGTGGATTTTCATTGTGAAAAATATTCAATGAATTCACTCTTGTACAGTGCAGTGTTCTCAAAATCACTTCGCACATCAATGATCTCCTGTTGGTTATAATACCACACTTAAATTTTGAAAAATGTGCTTTGGCATAATTTTGGGGAATTTTCATGAGAAAAAGTATTCAATAAATTCACTCATACAGTGTAGTGTCCCCAAATATTCGATAACTTCACTCTTAGAAAATCTTCTGTGTGTCTGAAGTTCTAAAACTTCAAAGACAGAGACTGTCTGAAACAAAACAAATTGTTACGGCTTTAGATAAATCATTTGTTAGACATGATGCCAAGTGTTTAGAATTTATTTCTACAGCATACAGGTGTTAAAAAATTGAAAGTGTGTGTTCAGGGATGCATTAAGCTGGAGGTGGGAGGAGAACAGCATGTAGCGATAAAGGTTGAGGGAGTAGTTCCGGCAGTAATTTCAATTTCCTTTCACGTCTGGGTAAGACGATGATTGACACCTGTGCGTATTAATCGGTGTGCTCGTGATTGAGTCAGGCCAATGGCTCAGTCTTTGGCAGGTGTGTGGGCGGGACTTCAATATAGCAGCTCCACATCGTCCATTTTTATATACGGTCAGTGGTTTTAGCAAGTACGTTTATCACCACGTTGTCTCATTAAGTCAAGGCAATGTATTTATGTGGCGCCAAAGCTATCTCAGGACACTTTTCACTTAAAGCAGGTCAGCAAAAGCTACACCAGTTTGCATTATGCCGAGATGGATGAGAATTCCTTAGAATGTGGTCACAATAAAATAAGTGTGTACATCTAAAGGCTCTCTAACAACTCTAATATCTGTTGATGAAAGTTGTATGATACGATCAAAGCTCCAAAACAAGCGAGTACGTCGATGTTGTGATTATTTGCCCTAAATAAGTTGAACAAACATGGCATTTATTCTGTCACTGTTGCTGTTAATTGCATTACAGGGGTTTCTATTTTTCTGAAACAATGTGAACAGATCAGAAGACTAAAAGAGCTTCTCAAAGAGAAAGAGGCAGCTCTGGAACTGTTGAGAAACAACTCGGGCTGAAAGGAGAACCTCTAACATTCTAACAAAGTTAATGCATTTATTTTTAGTGGATCCTATGCTACTGCTTATTTTTGATATGTTGCTACAGCCAGTAATTGCTTTCACGGATCTTTGAGAGCTGGCACCTCGATTCAAACTTTTGCCACCTGTAATCAAGTTTGTTAAGCTAATGCACAGAGGAATAAGGCTGGTGTTTTCGGTTGCTTGTCAGTGTCTGTCTATTTTTTAGTATCTAGATAAGAGAAGATTGCATTCAACCATGTGTGACAGTTTTTTGTAAGGTATGATTGCAATTCTGGATTCTGGAAACTACACTGCCTCACACTTTTGGTGATCAATGGCTAAGACGTGTGAACGTGTGTGTTCATGTGTATAAATAGGAGGTGTGTGTACAGTATGTGCTTGTCTTTGCAAACTATATGTGCCTGAGCTTAAAACACATACTGTAATGTGTGTTGCTTCTAATGGATATGAGCTGCCGCTTACGCATAAAAAACCTAATGAAGCACGATGAATTAAGAGTTGTCGTCGGAGCTCAAGTTCAAAAAGTTCACTCTTTATTCCTTTCCTCGGTGGGTAGTTTGTTTGCAGCAACTAAATAAAAGTGGGAACACACCACTATAGCAAAAACATGCTGCAAATGGATCATAAACAGCAAAGCCATAATGAAAAAGAAAGCGCTGATGTCTCCTCTACTTTACATTAACCTCGACAGCTAAATAATTTGTCTTTTCTTTGCCGCTGTAATAAAGTCGTCCCCAAGTGGCCCCACTTCGACCCCCATTGCTCGTTTTCCCACATCCTCTGTTTGTTCCCACATTTTATTCATGGCACCTCGAGTTGAGGTTGTACCAAATACAAGCTGTAATATTGAGTAATGAGTGGTAACAGGCGTGTAACTAAATAAATACCCCTCGTCTGACACTTTTTACGTGCTCCAGCTTGTGAGCCTCTTTTTGCCTGCGTCAACAGCACAGTGATTTTCTGCAGTGTGGCTTGTCGTGCTGAGAGCAGCACATAAAAGGCAGCATCAACGAGGGCTTGTTCTTTTTTAATGTAACACTTTATCACCTTTTTTTCATGGAAGTTGTAATGAAACCACTTGAATATTCACTTATATTGCTGTGTCATTTGCTGATCAAAAGTACATTTAGTCATCCTGAACCTGGCACCCTCCCTCTGTATTCCTGGCCCCGAAGTAGAAGCTTAAACCTTCTAAATCCCAATAATTCTCAGTGAAGGTAGCCACAGTGCTGCCCCAGTCCTGTCATGGAGAGACTGATAGTGGGCCTTTACAATCAATGGTGCTCAGTATCATTCCTGGTGTGTCATATGCCTTCAGGCTACAGCGAAAATAAGGGAAGTACCAGTACAGTTCAGCCACAGTGAGACTTCTTTGGGTGCTGTATTTTCTTGTGGTTCAAGGACAGTTTAAAACTGTATTTATCAATATTGTTTTTACATCAACGATAAATCAAACGACTATAATGTGACAGGGTCAGTTTTAGGGCTGGAATTTTGGTAATTTAGCTAACTTACAGACTTCTTTTAGCTCATTGTTTTGATTTACAATCAACATGTTCACTGTAGCTATGGCTCCCTGTCACTGCTCTCATCTTTTGAAGTCAGCCATTTTAGCAACAAACTATATGACAAAAGAAGCAAATGGCATCTGAAGAAAGTTGAACATTTGGCAAGCTATAGCAGCTACAACACACTCTCACTCTGACGTCATCACATATCAGTGTTTGGTCATGGACCTTCCATGTCAAGACAGGACGTGAAAGGTACCCTGAGTGCGTTGGTTGTTGACATTCTGGGACGCCATGTCAACTTCTGCCTGTTACATGCATTGGCTTCTTTCAAAATACACTTTCGTTTTCACAGGAAGTTTACCGTTCACATACAGTCTCTTTCAAAACACATGCGCTACGTCAGTACAACAATGCAAATTGACGTTTTTTTTCCTCCAACAACTAACACGTGGTTGGATTTAGGAAAAAGAACAGGGTTTGGCTTTATAAACACTGCTCCTCAGGGTGAAAGCTGGTGTTTGTTGGACCCATCCATGACCCCTCTCGCCCGTCCTACTCGGACTTTCACCGCCTTTACTTTTGTTTTTGCCCTGCTGCGTTTCCTCCTGATGCTACTGAGCAACTGACGCTCAAACTAAAATGGCGACTCATGCTGACGATGTTAAAGGATGGCTTTTGTTTGGCAGTGTCTGACACAGGAAGTCACTTCGCAAGCGCCAGTTTTCGACAACTTCAGAGTGAGACCAGGTTAGCTACAGATATTTTTCGTAGAAATCAAAACAGAGCTTTAAGTAAAGCGGTTTTTAGATTTACATTCCACCAGATGGCTAGAAATATGACTCCCTGCTAAATCCTAATGTTGAGTTTGCTAGATGCGTCATGTGTAAGTAATAGTTTGCTAACATGTTAGCAGCTTTAGCCAGGTATTTGGGGTGCTGTTGTATCAATGGCTCAAAATTCTGAAGCCCCATAAATGTGAAAGATGTCCTACAGGGCCGAAAGCTCATTATCTCAAAAACAAATGCCCATTGCTCCGAAATCACAGTTCTCCAAAAATTTACACTCCCTGCAGTTAGTTTCTGTTTTCCAGCAGCGTTTGAGTCACCTATTCCTGGTGTCTTTACCAACCCTTTGCTGTTTTTCCTGGTGCTGTTTGAGCCAGTGCACACAGGCATTTTTTTCGACCTATCCCTGCTTTTTGCTTATATTTGTGGCACCACATGTGGGTGTTTTAGGCCAAAATGTGACATTTTTCCAACCATAATCAAGTGTTTTTGTGCCCAAACCTAACCACACCACAGTGTTGTTGAAAAATACAACACATCCAAGGTTTTCAGAAACAAACAATGCAAACATATTTTCTGCCGATTGGGTTGTTGCTTGGAGTGTGTTTGCTGCTGAGAAACGGCGTGAAGGTTTGCCTCAGATGCCGCTGGGAGACTGAAACTAACTGCAGGGAGTGTATTTTTGGAGAAACACAGCTTCGGAGTAATGAGCGGTTTGATTTTTGGATTACAGGCTGTCGGAGAAATGGGCTTTCGCTCCAATGGGACACCTTTTGGATTAGAAGGGCTAGAGAATTTTGGAGCCGTTGGAACAATGGGCAGTCCCTGGTATTCGGTGGTGGCTGACTTAGGTTTGCTAAATTAACCTAACATTGTATCCTTTTACATTTTGCTTTCTGGTCCATTCCCATTCACAGTGGCTTTCTTCCTTTTTTTTATCCCCACAAGGCAAATATGGCTCCCATTGACTCACACAGCATGTTAGCAATAGTAGCCATATGCCAGAGCCCTTTTAATTATCACACATTATCCCAGAGCTGTCACATTATGATAGCAGGAGCATTATCTTAGGCTTGACCTTTTCATCTGGGAGATGAGCTGAATTGTGACAGAAAGAAATGACCAAACCTGTAAAATGCCAACATCGTTGAGATCATCTTTATCCTGGAAACACCTGGATTCACCACTGAACACACACCATGGTAATCTAGTAATTTGGCAACCGACTTAAAAGGACCCATTATAGGAGGTGATTCATTTCAGTTCATCATGTCTGGGCCTTCAATACAACAATGCCTATGTATCCGGGGTTGACCATGGCTCTCCCTTTAACAATGAATATGTTATAGTGTAATCTTCAAAAGTAAGTCAGTTATATAAAATTTTATGAATTATGAATAATGGCCCATTTTCACCGTGTGGTCTGCCCAGACTCTGGCGGTATCAATTATCTCAAAGGGGATAGATCTCATTCCAGTCCCAATCTGATTTTAAACATGTCAGTATAAAGACATAATGAAATTTAAATGAGACTACTCAAATTGAAGCAATGATTTGTTGCATGGAGAGTGCTCTGCAGCAACTTTATTTAATGAATTCTATTCAGTTCAGTGCAGTGAGTTCTGACTCACCTTGTAATTTGTTCTGCACATGTAACTCTGGAGTGAGCTATTATGCTCATTATGTATCTATACATTCAGCCGTTTATTCTTAGTGGTCTTTTCTTCTCTGCTCTGAACATATGGATTCTGAATCTGGTATAATAACTGATGGGTTATTAAAGCAACCGACCTGGTTGTTTTCTTGCTCACAGTGTTTATCATTCAAAGACGATATCACGCTGATAAGTGCTGGGAATGCTGATAGGAAACTGGAGGCTGTGTTTGATTATTAACATTCGCAGAGGTAGAGCCACCAGTTAAGGCGTTGCTGCATCATCCAGACCAGTGAGATGGATGAGGGGAGTGGGGGTCGAGGAAAACTAGGCCTTGTTGGGTACCCACAGAGTAGCATGCAGCTCTGAAGAAACCCAGCCCAGGTAATTATCACGTTGCGCCATTTAAATACAAATGAACATGCTTTTTCACAGCGGAGAGCAGTTTAATCAAGTGTGTGTGTAAGTCTGTGTGTATCCGTGTTTGTCCTCTGCCTGTTCCTGTAGGGGTTTTGTTGTTTTCCTTGTGCGTCTTAGCACTTTATCCTACCATGTTTTCTGAAACACAGCATAACGCTTGCACTCAGTCGGTCATTTTCAGGCGGAAGTGACTGTTTTGTCTGTTCTCGTCAAACAACTGTTCCTCTCAGTCCGCCGCTGTGTTTCACACAGGCAGCCTGGCACGGCATCCAGCCTGTAGCGAAGGAGGCTGACTCTTCCTGTCATTCCTGTGTTCCCACATTTGCCGCCTGCCTGCCTGCCGGCTGCTCCTTAGGCAGTGCCTTTGTCCATCACTAGAGGGAGTGGGTAGCCTAAAGAATAATGAAGTGTAATATGAGCTGCAGGACAAGAGGACAGAGGGGGAAGTAGAGCGAGAGGGAGAGACCACTGATTATTCATTACCTTACTTTAGAGCTGTAGCCACACTGTGGCCTCTACAGCTCCGATGCACATAGATACTAAATGATGTATGTGCTGCACACTGTATATGTAGAGTGGAGCTGGATGGACAAATCCTGCAAAGACAAATGTCGTGCTTCTTGGCAGATGAAGCTACTCTGTGATTGAAATTAATAGATATGGACTTGAATGTGTGCCTGTCTGTATGTCTGTCTGTCTGTCTGTCTAAGTTTGTGATGAGAGAAGGCAGGGGGAGGCACACAGAGTCAGATAGATGGATGGAAACATGACAGCAGCAGACATACACTGAGTGATAAAGAGACACAGCCGCGCTCTTGGACTCTCACAAAGCAGCAAGTTCACTGCATGCTAAATATTACAGCACATCTCCTGCAGCATCTCAAATCTGTTCCTTCAGAAGTCGATCAGGCCCTGCTCGTCTCTCCCAGCTGCAGCCTGAGCCTGTTTGCTGCCTCTTCACAGCTCACTTGCCACACATGAAAATGTTTATGTGGCCCCTAATTGAATTTAGAGCTACATGGTTTACCCGATAGAAAAGCATTTGTAGAGCAGGCTGCTACAAGAGAGATAATCCGGCTAGTAGAGATTGTTCACTTCTGCGGCCTTTCTCTGCGTTTAAGGAGCTTTGGTTTTAGCCATCATTCGGAGAGGGAATTTAGGTAGAGCCAAATCTTGTCTCGAGACTCAGTGGTCACGGGTGGCATCTTATGTCATTGTGTCATTCCATTCATTTTCCCGAAAGAGAGGTGTATCAGCTAACATTTTTCATTTTTGCCTGATGGTCATGACTATGTTGAGAGTTCGTCCATCTTTCTGTCCATTTGTCTGTCCAACCCTTTGATCTAGGACATCCCCACAGATGAATGTAAAATACACTATGGTTACCCATGACTCCCAGAGGATGATTTGCATTAATTTTTGCGACCTTTTCTGTATCAGACCAAAATCTTACACAAGAAATCTAAAGCCCAGTTTAGATCAAAGATTTGTGACAAGACGAGTCAAAACTTGGAACTACTTGAAACACACTGGTCTGCAACGTTATACAAACTTGCCAGTTTATACCAGTGTGGTAAGACAAGACTATGTATTGTCTCCATAGCAACAACTCTCTGTACTTCCGTTCAAACTTCCAGCTTTTCAGACTTATTTTGTGGCTAGAAGTAATTTGTAGCTTCTTAAATTAAGAATGAGTATAGCAATTGATATTTGCTGCAGTTTCATTCATAGTAGTGATTAAATAGCATCTGAAGAGTTTCAGATGGAACATAATTGTAATAAATACACCACAATAATTTAAATCAGTGGTTCCCAACTGGCAGGTCGCGGTCCAAAAGTGGGTTGCGGGTCAATTCTGAAGAGACCACAAGTTTGTGAAAAACACACTTTAATTTTCAGGTACAGTGAATTTATGGCACAGAGCTGTGATTTTTCCTGCTTTGGGCTGAGTTACTAATGGACAACTAATTGACAGACAGCAGACTAGCTCCACAACATGGCCAACACAAGTATGATGCTAAATATTTTAAACTGTGTGGACCTTGAAATAATGACTAAGGGGAAATCTGGACGCCGTGGCTGAACCAGTTGGGGCCCACTGCTTTGAAAAACCTGCACCAATAAATCAGTTAACAAGTGTGTTACATCCAGACATACAGCAAGCAGCAGCAGCGACCCACCATCCGACGCTGACACATCATGGGAACTGATTCCAACATACTTATCAACACTTGCTGGGATGTAAATGAGACAGGCTCAAACTCGGCAGGAACAGAGGGCTGTTGTCGAGAATGCCACAGCAAGCAAAAACATAGTCTGCGTACAATTTGTAACTGACTTGACTATTGGAGTTTGCTATAAGTCGACTGGCTGTTGAAATAGGTGATTTCGGTACATTCTAAAACAGCTGCTGGTGACTTGGCATCACCTGCAACTCAGCTTGTCATCAGTTTGCTTGAGTCGAGCTCAGACAGTCATTTTCTCTGCAATTTTAAAATGGTTTGGACTCATCGTGAATCTTTGGTCTAAACTGGGCTTAACTGGCGGATTGCCTTGGAGTTTTATGAGCACACACATGCCTCCCTGAGGACGAACTGTGTCATTTTTGGTCTACCTTAAAATCTGTTAGACCAATTGTCATTAAATTTCCTGAAGATAATCATGTTCTCTTGAAGAAGCAGAGAGAAAATGATCAGTCAATGAATAGATTAGTGAGCTGACAGAAAAAGTCCACGCTATTATAATTAATAATCACCTAAGTATTATCTCTAGCATACTGGTACATTGATTGATTGCTTATATATTAATTCTATATATTATTAATTGTCTGTATTTGGGTTTGGACTGTTGGTTGGACAAATTATTTTAGTAACTGATGAATCAAGCATGAAAGTATTTATGACATTAATTGACAATAACAGCTGTAGTTAGTTGCAGCCCTACTTCTGAGGGCTACCACTAAATCTTTAGGGTTACAGTGTTGTTTTTTTATTTAGGCAGTGGGTAATTAGATTCACGAGTCACACAGGAGAAAAAAGTTCTGGTGGGATTCCGTCCTTGGCCGGTGGGGCCCCAGATGTGAATTTACCACTTGCCTATCTCTGGGCTGTTTTATTTTAAGATCTTTGTGCTTTGCTTCCTGTCACATGAGTGACAGGAAAGGAGAAAGACAGAGGGAATGATATGACGAAGGTCACGTTTAACATTCAAACACATACAATTACTCTCCCCTCTTTTTACAGTGGCACTGAGTTAATCATATAGATTATAGAGCTGCTGCTGTGGGGAGGTTACAGTGTGCAGAATAATTGGGATTAACACACGTAAGTGATCATTTGTTTCATCCACATGTAAAATGTATCTCGGTAGAATAATACTGGCATATTTTGCATGCCGCCTGCCATGTCTTATTTTCCTGTGGATGAAATGTCAATAGAGAAGTGGGACAAGCCTTCCAATATATTCCTGTGATATAACTTCGCATGTCATCGCCATGCCAACCAAGACACGCATGAGTCCCCCCCTGCAACTTGAGGCAGCTGAGTTGTCAACACAGGTTGAAAGGTCAGAGGAAGTGCGGCCACCTCCCCCCGCCTGCTTGCAGAGTGATGGGCACCCAGAGCATTAAAGTGCTGATAAGGGAGGGTAGACAGGTGATGGGTCAAACCAATCAATGACACATTGACGGGGGGAGTCGTGACGCAACAAAAGTAGAACAGTTTAATAAATGAGTCTAAGTTTTTACAATCACTGCAACCTAGTTGTGCATGGAAAATTAAAATAATCTAAATTAAAATCTTCCCTGTTATTCCACTTGGTAATAGAGCAATTTCATTTCTCAGCACAGTTAATATGTAATTTCACTCTTTCCAGTGATGGTTATATCCTCAAATGAACTGAATTACTGCAACGCATCCATAAACATGTTCAGAAAAGAGACTAAATGAGAATAAAACCGTGCCAAAGCAAGTAGACATTTTAGCACTTTAGTCAAACGAGCATCTAGTTGGTTGCCAATCAAACATTTTGAGGTAATGGCACTTTTGGTACAAATTCAATGAGTGTTTTACCTGTGCAGATGTATATAGCTGCATACATAAATACTATCAAATCTCTAAAAAAAGAATCAAGCCGTAGTTGATATTTTCTTATCAGCTGGAGATCAAAGAGCCTTGATCCATAACAGGCTATATTCCTGCCGCCGCTTGGGTCTGCAGCATGAGGGGGGGACTAAGGAATCCATTTGAGAGAATCTGAATACACGGGAGTCCAGGGAGCATCATTTTTTGCTCTGCTGCATCGAGTCATCATGGAGTGGGTAATTCAGCCGAGTGGAAAGTGTTCTATCAGGAGGCAGACAAAGAGCGTGCCAACATGCCAAGCTCCCACTCATACTCAAACCTTAGATGCATCATCTAGACAAGATTATAGATAATTACAGCAGGAGTGTGACTGGAAGCACTCTGAAATAAGTGCAAAGGGAATATAGCAATATCTAATAACTGTTGTTATCTACAGTACATTGATTCCATAATCAACTCCATCTTTCAATGTGAATTTCCCATTTCTCTGTAATATGTGTGCAACATACAAGTAGTTTTGCTTCGAGACTATGTGTAGGTGTGCACATGTATGTATGGTCGGCGCAGATAGCATGCTCACAGTCTCTGCGTTATAGAGAGTGACATGCAGTGTGGGTGGATTCACAATTCGGACCGTATCTGCTCCTCAGGCTCTGATGCGCATGGTGGGGGCTGGGACCAAAATTACTCAAAGAGCCCACTCCACATTTTTCTGCGCTTCCTCCAGGGCTGCCACTGTTGTAGAAAACTTCTCTCATCGCTGTGGTGTGTAGGATAGGATTGAGGCTCGGAGCAAGTGTGAAGAGTAAACTGCAAAGTTGACAGTGTGGCGCTGTCGCCGCAGTGGCTGGGAATAATCAGCGTTAAGATGTTACCGCTTTCCAGGCCAGTTAGCAGCAGACGGTGCTTGGACGGGTGGTGACCGTGCCCGGACCTCTGGCCCTGGGAAGTATGTTTATTCAAAGACAGCGGACTTGTGTTGAGCGTAGTGGCGTGGGATTGTTCTAACCCTGAAGGGAACCCGAACTCCCACAACCAACAACCTATAGCCACACGCATTCCTTGAGTTTCTCCATTCAGTATAGTTTTACCATAAGTACTTGTACTTTATGTGAGTATTTCCATTATACACCACTTTATAGCCTACTCCATTGCATTTCTGAGAGGAATATTGAACTCTGTGCTCCATTACATTTAACAGCTGCAGTTACCATTTTACCAAATTCAGTGGCAATTTCTTGCCAGCAAATGAATGCTAAAAAATGAACGCAAAAAAAAAAAAAAAAAAAGTGACTGCTGCTTAAATCAGATTTTGCTGCTAATACTTATGTGCTTTGTGCAGGACTTTAACTTGAAATTAAGTATTTCTGTATTGTGCTATGTCTGCTTTTGCATAAGTAAGAGTTTTCAGTACTTTCATCACCCTTGCTGCTGTGGTTTTGCCTCCAGGTTTTATCCACAGAAACAGATAGGGATTTGGCTCAGCAATGCTATATTAATTTATTTTAAAGCCATACATAGAAAATTGTTTCATGGATTATTCGTGTTCAGATAGGGGTTTTAAAAAAGTCAATATTGTCATGAAAATTTCAATACTTCTTAGTGTCACAGGCAAATACGGTGAGATTAAAGCAAGAGACAGCACGTTAAGGAGAGACTGTTACATGTGCATCACTTGTAAATGATGTTATTTATGCGTCCACCAGCTAATGTCCACCATAAAAAACAATTTCTGCCATGTGAACAGATTCCAAAAGGCCTAAGCGGTGGCATATGTTTCCCCAAATTAAGGGCCTGTTAGAGCATGTGAATTGGCTGCACTCTCAGCGACTCCCCAGATGGATGGAGATTTCCCCAAGGACAGGAACTTAAACCATCTCCTCTGCTCCTCCACCTCCTCCTCTCCTCTAAGGGTCCTTCTGTCTATTACAGATATCATGGTCTCACTTTGTGACCTTGAGAGGATATCTCTTTCTCCGTTAGACACATATAATATTCCCTTCCATCCATCTTAGAGAGGCGCAGGCTTAACCTCAGGGGATGTGACATTTCACCCTCATCAGAGGACGACATTTTAAATTTGAAAATCTGTCCTTAGAGACACATTTAGTTTAGTTGTTGGATAATTTCATCCCTGGAGTTAGACTTGGAAGAAATTTGCTTTTTACAAAACATTGACATCAAACATGAAGTTGAATACATGGCTGATGAATCCTCAGCCTTGCCCCTGGCACTTGGGATGATCACTTCTTGCTATCAAGACGGCCTAAAAATGAAAATCTTCCCAGAAGCCATGGTTATATAGCAATTAAAAAGAAAGCATTTGTTCCCGGTAGTCTAATATTAAACCCTGGGTGGTAAAACCATTGTATATATTTGCTTCAGCCCTGTGGGAGGCAATTAGAGATCTACTCCTATATTCCTATTTTAGATTCATGGTCATCCACATGCACTCAGCAGTGATTTATTGATATATACAAACAAATGGCGTAAATCTTGATTAGTAAACAGCCTGTGTGGCGACGGCGTCTGGAGCCTCCCAGTGTGGATGGTGGATGGCAGAGCTCCTCCGGCCATTTCTCTTTAGGTCTGGCAGCCCTATGGCAGCCGTGGGCTGTGTCTCCGTAAATCCAGTGTGGATGAGGGATGAATGCTGATCAATTAGAGTACTGCATTAAAATGGTCAGTCCCGAAGAAGATGGCTGCCATGCCTCCCTGGCGAAGATATGAAACGGCTGTGCGAGTACTGCTGCCGTTTATCTTTTCCCCTGGAACAAATTATTAGCATCAGTATTACTTCATTTGATGATTCTCAAACACCAGGAAGTTGTCAAAGCACATTGACTCTGTGAAAAACAGCACAACGAGCTCATTGAGCACAGACTATGAAAAGTAAAGGTTGTGGAGGCTGTCATGGCAGGCTAATTAAAATTGAACCATGTGAGAGTTTTGAATTAATACAGCATGGTGGATTACCAGATTACAAGATGTACAGATAGTGCTTAGAGGGGTGTTTCTAAGACTTGTAGGATGGGTTTTACAAGTGAGGCACACATGGAATATTAGACTCTGACGAAGGAGGAGGTGCTGGCTTTGTTGTCTGTGTTTACTAAGAGCTCATGAATCTTTGTAAGTTTGGTATGGCAATCTTAAAAACCCATGGGCTTTCTCTGTAACACAAAACACTGTGTTGTCAGGTTTCCACAAAGCGTAACCCTTAGCTCACTCTCGACGTTTGTGGTAGCCTTATAATTGAACTGAATCGCTATTTTGTTTTGCTTCTTCATTCTGTTTTCATTTTATGAAAAATACTGCAGACTGAGAAGCAGGGAGTGATGCAGAGGTCTGCAATCAGGCTACATTAGCAGTGCACACAACAGAACGTCAGGCTTGGCAATTAAATGTTTCTTACGAAATGCTTCTTGGGAGCTACAGGTCTTCTTTTTCTTTATATTTTATGCCTTGTAACTTTGACTTTTTATCAAAGAATCACATATTTTCTATCGCAGTTGCTTATCTTTTGAACTGATGACTCAACCGGTAGAGTTTCATGCCCATCAAAGCTTTGGAAGTGTTCCAGCTGTGTCATTTAACTTTGTCTATGCAGAAAATGAACAGACTTTTACTTCCAAGACCCCAGACGCCTGAGAGAACTCCCACTAACTTTATTAAAATGAAATTTCATCATCAACTTTTGCAGTGTTCTTCTGTTGACTAGTGCTTGCAGTGTCACAATTATAAGTCTACTGCAACAGTTAAATGCAGATATCTTACAGCATTTATAGTGGAAACAATGGAAAATCCTACATCTTAAAAACATGGATTGGGTCTTGGTTCACATTCTTTGAGTGCAGTGACACGACAGAAAGAAACTGGATTAGCAGTAAGTGGTTCTTCATCATGTTTGACCTGAGCCTTTCACCTGCTGGGAGATGATTGTGTGGGTGACGGGAGGGATGACAGGGGTCAGCTGTAATCTCCTGCTTCTTTTGTCGTGCAGGGCCCACATATAGGACAGAGGGTAGCGAGTGAACCCCCTCTGCTAATTGGACAATGGTATACTGTACATAGCTTGCTATTTTTTTCCCACCTTATCAGAGAAGTTGATAAAAGTGCACAATGACAAATGACTGGACAGCTGTTTTGCATTTTTTAAACAAATTATTTTAAGGTTCATGTGACACTATCTATTTTTTCATTATTTCAGTTTCACTGCTGCATATGGTTAGCATATCCTCTTAGAACAGTTCACTTGATATCTCATGAAAATGCACACACAACGGTTTGTATGACATCGAACAAATTAGCGCCCCATGGATGACGTTCCGTGTGTAACGTAAAGTTACTTTGGTTAGGTCTAGGCAAGTAAAGTTCTGTAGGTTAAGTTTAGGAGAAGAAATATGGTGACAGTGTCACTTTAAATGACTAAAAGTTGACTTGGTCTCACACGATACCAAAAACACAGATGTCCTGGGTAAAGTCCTGTGTTGTTTGACCAATCCACTAGCCTAACCTGCCTCCTTACACACGATTTTGGTTGTCATTTCTTACTTCTCTACTCCTGTTAGGGCATTGGTCAGGTGATGACAGCCTTCCCGAATTCATAGGTAATACACAAATTACTGCCGCATGATTACGTGGGCTATGTACAAATTGTGGTACCTTACTTTTTCGTAGGTATATGTAAAAACATGAGAACCGCCTGACTGTTGTCACACCAGGCACTAATTATTGCAACTTTAAAATATGTCCATACCAAAGTATCAAAAAGTGTCAAGTATAACAGTTGACATTTATCTGTGTCTTATTCGTCTATCAAATTGTTCTTGATGTAATTTTGTTAAAAAACAAAAAAGGCATGTATTAATTTTGAGGCAAATTTCTTGTGTGACTGTATTGGCATTTAATTTATTTCTGTTTATTTTGTTCCAAATGAAACAGACTTTTTAGATTTTATATTTCCACATGCTTATATTAATTTAATTTAATTTAATTTAATATACTTATGTGACAGTATTTGTGTGCTGCACTACGTAAATATACCGTGTTCCCCCGCAGTCTCTGCCTGCTGTTGCTGGCTAGTTGTTTACAGTCCTGTAGCGTTATCCCCACCACTGGTAGTTGCCATGATTGCCAGATCAGCTGCCTGTTCCTCCAGCCTCCAGACTGACCTCTGGTGGTGCATGATGTGCACTACACCCAATAAATCCTCAATGCAGACTCCATATGAGCTCAGTAGAAAGATGAGCATCTGTATTTTTGATGGAAATCATCAAAAATCCCCTGGTATACCAAAACACCGTTACGCTGCCTAAGCCTATGTGACAGCTCCATTCACAGTTTGACAGATATCACTAAGGAAAGTGAAAGTAGGATTTGAATGTGAAAGAAGACCTTGTAGTCAAAAAGTTTGAGCCTCCCTTTTATTTTTCAAACTGAATTATTTATGAAGGCTGACATTCTCATTTGACCTAAGGTTAGAATACATGTCAAAAACGGCAATGAAAACACTGAATGATTCAAGTCGACATTTTGTATCCAATGCACCAACAGTCAGGATCAAATCTACAGTTATGTCAAGGTCCAGAGTAACTGACAGAACCCAGCAAACATGTACTTGTATCACAATAATGACTGATTGTGCCTGCGGGACTGTATGAGTGCTAATTACAGGGCGAAAGCATGATCCTCACCAATCTGGGGTGATGAGGATGGGATGCATAACGCAGGCCCCCCCGAACCTGATGAAGGGGCTGCCATGTGACAGAGCATGTGGCTGATGGCGTATGGGAAGGAAAGAACTCAGCGGGAGAGAAAGCTTGTTTTGAACTGTAGCAGTAATTAATGGCCCTCATGCCGAACGCAGCCCCTCTCCGAGTTTGTCTAATCAAACTCACACTGTCCCCCTCTGTCTCCTCGTCCTCCTTATGATGTCTTGCTTAGTAATTTGCTCAAGGTCTCTGCCTTGATCGTTCCACTTTTGCAAACTTAAGTGGTGGGGACCAAATGAAGAGTATGATGCAACAGTTTTAATTAATGACCATCTACTTACATGTTGCCGAGCTATCTGACATGGTATTAAATTACATCTCCACAAGTTCGTACATTTTCTCACTTCCCACACTGCAAAAGTTGAGGTTGAAAAATCTTGAATCAAGGGAATATATGCTTGATCTTTGTCTGACCTCAGTGAGGCATAACGTATGACTGCTGATAATGATAGGTTTGTATGTAAATGTACTAGTTTTTAGTGTAGCTGACTGGTTTTAAGATATAAATCAAAACATATAGCCTTATTTCAAAACAATGGCACGAGCATTTGCTAAGTTTTAGCACATTTTCCTACATATTAAGGGTGCTTTCAGACCTAGAGTTGTCTTGCCTTGGTCTGAATCAGGGACTATTTATGTTACAAAGTTGCATACTTGCCTAGAGTTGGTTCGTGTTCTCACGGCAGCATTTACAAGCGGACTAGATCAAATGCTTGCAGGAGAAACTTGCTCTTGGTTGGTCAGAATTTCCATGCAGGAAAAATCCAGGAAGTAAACAAAATGTTGAAGAAGAGTCCACTTGCAAGATAAATGTGACGCTTTCAAATGTCACAATGGAGGGACAACTACGCAGATTGGTTTTAGCGCTGCTCATCGTGGACTATATTGCTGTCATTGTGCATTTTAGTCAAACCATACAGTTTGAAAACGAGGCGCGGCTCCAACTAGAAAACAATGTTTTGATGCATTGGATGTGCTGAATGTGCATATTAAGGCAGTACAGGAGGAGGTGCACATTAATAATCCTCCAGGACTGTAACATGCTCATGTTTAACCCAAACAATGCGTAATGCAACTGCAGTTGGTTCAGATCGAGGTCAGAACACGTTCTCACCACAAACAAACTGCACCAGAGTTTGTTTGTAACCAGACCGTGACCACCTCTACAAGAAGGTCCCAGTCTGGTTGTTTTGGTGCGCACCCGAGTGTGATTGCTGTGTTCACACCTGCTCAAATGAACCGCACTTTGGGCGCAAAGGAAGTTGAGTTCGATTGAACCAAATCAAACAGGGCAGGTGTGAAAGCACCCTAAGAAAATAATGATCTTTTCTTTGTATCTAAACACTTGCACTTGTTTTTAATATGGCCACACTAGATTAAGATATCTGAGGGTTATTTGAGACTAGATGTTTTTAGTTGTTTTAAACGATCTTGGCATGTGATTCATAATTTACCGTACTTAAAGCAGTATTTCCCCCATTTTATTGCTTTCTTCCTTGTTTTTGAGAGCTGACTTTTTGTAGTCCAAACCTCCACAACACCACTGACTGTATATGTAAAGATAGCTCTTAACTTTTTTCTCCTTTCTGTAAGTATCCTATGTAAGAGTTAAACCTCAGCTGTCAGGCTCAGAACAGTGTTGCAAAATTATTGGAAGTATTTTAAGTGTCCAAGGCTCTGGTGGTAAAAGGCCCATTCATTTTCTGCATAGACAATGTTAGGATACACAGTTGGAGAGCTTCCAAGGCTTGGATAGGCATCAAGGTCTCCCGCTTGAATAATCAGTACAAGAGATGAGCAACTGTGTGATAAAATATATGGTTCTTTGATAAATCTAAAAAAAAAAAGTCAAAGGGACGGCGCCTTTGAAGTGAACTATAACTCCCAAGATACATTTTGGTAAAGGAGCATCCAATCATCCAGTTTAAAATTCAGCTGTGTACATTGCAAATGACAAGCAGAGCTAAAGATTACACTTTGGAGAAGCCTGATGAAACACAGTCAGTTTTACTACACAGTCAAACTTTATGGTTTTGGTTGAACTCTGCAGTTACAGTGCAGTGTTTTGTTGGCAGTTGCAAGAACACAGCATTTCAATTTTGCTTCAGTTGTTCATTTGCTCCTTAGACTCACCTCTTGTTGTTCTTTTGCTGCACTGTACCTCTTACTTTATGATGCGCATGCACTTCCTGTTGTACCCCTTGGTTATGTAGTGGCTTAGATAAACAGTGAATCACCATGCAACATGAATATTCACATCTTAAGTTCCCTGTCTGAGAGAACAGGATTTAACAGAGATTAGACAAGAGCAGATAAACACTTGATGATGTTTAAACACTCGTCTACAGTACCTATACAAGTGCAGGCTTCCTCAGCTCATTGGACACTGCAAATAGGTATAATTTTTCCTGTAAATGACCTCTCCATATAATGACTAAAAAGCCGTGTTGTGTCATCTAATGTTCGAATACATAGCTCTAAATGTGCTTATATAGTTTCTTCAAACATATGTAAGTTGACAGTGGCTTTGTTATCTAAACAACATCAATAAGCATAGCATAATGTGTTTGTAAGGAAAGCTTTTGTTGTGCTACTATTCATTAATTCTACATTGTGCTTATGTTGTTTTTGTTTTCCCTGCTAAGCATCGGCTTAACTGCTTATGGCTGATTTGATCCACGGGCTGACTTAACAGTTGAGATTATTTTCTGAATGTGCTCAGTTCTTTCAAGTGAATTGTGTGTGTGGGGAAGTGGGGGGCTGAACTTGCCATGTTTTAATGTTTTCACTGTGAAGCTGCAGTTGTCCAAACTTTTTAATGGCAAGGAAACAATGAAAATGAGCAGCAAAGGAAAGAATGGGTGAGAAAACGATAAAGTAGAGTGAGTTAGTGAGTGAGAAAGATGAAGAGTGAAAAAGAAATGTACTATCAAAGCGTTTCTGCCTCTCACAAAATGGCCACAGACTGTATACTGGTGGACGTAGCCACTGTGACATCACCTGTTGGTTTGTTGACCTCTAGTTTGAAGCCTCGAGTTCAGCATTTCAGGCGTCACCATCTTGGATTTTTTGAGCTTAGAGTGATTATATTTGGACGAGAGGGTGGAGTTGTGGAGGAGAGAGGGGTGGATCTGACTCATGGACTGTGGTGACACCTTGTAGACAGCCTGTCACTCAAAGCAAGCACACTCTTGAATATGTGTAACTTTAAGCCAGTTGAATGAGATGAGCAGGAAAATTAGCTATAGGGACCATAATTGTTTTTTTGTACCATGGCTGTAAACATGTTTATTTCTGCTGTAAAATTGGGCATTTAAACATGAGGGTCTATGGGGACTGATTCGCTTTTGAGCCGGCCTCAAGTGGCCATTCAAGGAACTGCAGTTTTTGGCACTTCATTTTTCAGCCCCAGAGGTTGCTGATTGTGTTTGGCTCTGACCCCCTGTGACCCTGTACGAGATAAATGTGTAGAGATAATGGATACCATACCCAACAATACATCTTTGTTTCTTTTTAAACCATTGCAGTCGGTGTTGATGAGGGGTGTATGATAAGATAGAAAGTTTTATTGTTATTATATATTAAATATTATGAGATTACGGGTGCCACTCCATTAGTGCTTTTAAAATCAGATAAAACAAGACTACCAGCTAAAACATGACTAAATAAAAACTATAAAGGACATTGGTTAAAAATATTGCACAGAGTAGAGATTGCACATGATTATTGTTTGTTAAGTGTTCCTACAGCTCAGGGAAATAAACTGTTAGTTAGTCTGGAGGTGTGGCTTTCACCGACCTGTAGCACCTGCTTGAGGACATCAGGTCAAACAGATGATGTGCTGGGTGGAAGAAGTCTGTAAAAAAAACACTGTTTGAACTTGTCTCATTAGGCTGTTGGGGTGCATCACACAAAAAAGGTTGGGAACCACTAAGGTTTCAAGCTGGACCAATGAAGCTAGATCATCTTTGATGCCACCTTTGTACCTTGCGTAACTCTTGAACTCTTCCATTAATATTTTAGACAACTAATGTTACATCTCACCAATAAAAATAAAAATGCAACTTTTTCCTCATCCCCAGCATGAATGGATATGTCACTTTTGAACATTTTCGGAATGGCTACTCGAGATACTTCATAAATGATACAGTGCATCCATGTTTCCCCATGTTTCTCATGCACCACTGGGGGTTCAGTGTCATTTTCAATTTGCCATCCTCTCTCACCATTGACCTATTTCTGTCTGGGTTCCCACTCCGCGCTGTGCCCCCCAGCGTCAAGTTGACCCAATAACCCCCTGCAACACCTGGCCATTGGCCCTCTGGGAGCTGGACAAAGGGTGAGGGTTCAAACTAATATTAGAAAACACGAGTACGCCTATGTCGTGTTTGAGGGGAATGGGGAATTTTACTATAATTTCAGATTGCTTTTGAGAAAAGAGGAAAAGCAGAAACTGTACAAGCTGTTACAATGAGGTAGATTTTGTCCTGGGCGATGTTGCAAAATTATATAGTCAGAGATGGAAGTGAAGAATGGCATTTACCGTAATTATGGTAGATACGTAGATACATCAGAGAATAAGTTGCAGTAACAGAACTGGCCTGTTTTTGTACTGTTATCTGAGTACATTTAACTTTTCAAACAGTACCTTCACTTCAGTGCTCTTTTCCATCCCTGTATGTAGGTAAAGGCACCAGTTTTCCAAATGCATATTCCTAACAGTAAAAATGCATGAAGGCAGAGGGGATTTTTGTATTTACCCTCAGTAGGGTATTCTAGCCTCAATGCTTTTCATCATCAAATTATGATTCTGGTCTTTTTTCCAATCTGTTCAGGCTTCATGCTGTTTTATTCATTTTGTGTGTGTTTCATGCAGCAAGTGGATTTGTTGTGGATGTGCTCCCCTTTCAGAAATCAGAATGAGAATCAGGTTTATTACCAAGTAGGTTTTCACTTACAAGGACTTTGACTTGTTTGGTGCATACAGTAAACATATTACAAGGAAACAAAAACAAAAGTAAAGTACTGCAACAGTCAGGAACATTAAAACAAAAAATATGAAAAAGATTCTACAAAATTACAAATACTGTGTACAATACAGTTATTTAGAATGAGAGAGCTGGACAGTTTTTTGCAGGATGTGCAAAAGTCCATGGTATAATGAGTATGTGGATTATACAGATGAGATAGTCTAAGATGTGCATTAATATCATGTATAGATTGGGGTGCACAATAATATCAGCACGTCATAGGTATTGCCCGATATTGGCTTTACAATGAACTATCAGAATCGCCCAACATGTTTTTTTCTTACTTTGCACAATGAATGTACATTACATACATTTAAAAGTATTGCATTTCATGTCTCCATCTGCTGGTGGGCCATCATGATAAGAGTATACATGCTTAATATGATGTTAATTCCACTGCAGAAGAGACTTGATTATCATTAAAATTAGGTAGTAAGTGGATATATTGATATCTGTATCGGTTATCAGCCAAATGAGTTGTTACATGTTGGCATGTCACATATCTACAAAGAAATCCAATATCATGCATCCTTATGTATGGAGACAGATGTCTGTGGTGGGTGTAAAGGTGTTAGATATGTATTGTATATGGACATCCATACTCTGGGTTCATTTTGTTTGAAAGCTTATGGCAATGGACAAAACAGAGCAGTACCGCTGGGAAATGTGGGGGCAGTGTAGTGTAGTTCAAGTGAGACGAAGCCATAGGACCAACCCAGTCTTACTCCCAAGTCGTCGAAATCCGGCGCTTGGGCAGCGACACTGTTAGACACTGATGACAATAGCGGTCCTTTAATGTCAGCATGATAAGCAGCCAGTAACCGCTAGGGTTGAGTACCGTTCATAATTGAACCGATACGGTACCGGTACCGGTATCTGGAATTCGGTACCAGTACCAAACAGTACCTTATTTTGGTACTTTTTAACCCTATGGGCCCTAGGCCTTTTTGGGGTATTTTTACTGCCTTTACTTTTAAGCTCATATCACAGTCACTATAAAGGCTACAGACACATGCTATATCTTGTTTTTTTTTTTTTTTCAGGACAATCTGGGCTAACCAGATTTGCCATCATTACATGATAACAAGATCTGTATAATGGATTGTAAAGAAATTCGTCAGGTTTTTATTTTGTAGACAATTGATCTGGATTCAAAGCATGATGGGATGACAGCACAATGATGTGTGTGGTATCATTGGAAAGCTCTAGTCCTGTGCCTTCATGTGATATGCGTGGCATTTCTGTGCGAGCCTGCGTTCGCGAGTAATCCATCCAACAGTAATGTGTGTGCAAAGCTGTATGAAAGCTCTGTTATACATCATTTTATTGTAACGTTATCAAATTTTTTCGCTGTGAAAACATTGGTTTACAGATAAGTGCGTTGTTCGGGCCCATAGTCTAAACTTCTCAGTTATAACATTTTATTGAGAACATTTAGGAACAGTGTTGCACGTTAACTTTTGCCTGCACATTTTTTTTGTCGCCATTGTTGCTGAGTCTGAGGTGCGAGTAATGGGCTCTCGCTCCGCCTCCACCTCAGGTACTGAAATTTGGCACCGATTTATTTTAAGTGAATCGGTACTCGGTAGTACCGACGTGAATCGGTACCAAGTACAAAAAGTATCGAGTTTTGGTACCCAACCCTAGTAACCGCGCCCTAACCATGTGTATGTTGGCAAAACGTGACCATGTGTGTTTGTTGTTGAAGGAAAAAAAAAATCAACTTGCATTGTTGTACCAATGCAGTGTGTTTATTTTGAGGGAGACTGTAAATGGTACATTTCCTGTGAAAGCTCAACTGTATTTTGAAAAAAAGACAATCCGTAATTCGTAACAGGCAGAAGTTGCAACATCCCAGAACATCAACAACTAACGCACCCAGGGTATGTGTGGACATGGAAAGTCCATGGCCAAATGTTGACATGCCACAAGGTCAGAGTGAGAATGTGTAGCTGTGTCAGTGGGAGTCCTGGGCCTTGTTGATGAGGCCAGTAGCAAATGGGAAGAAACAGTTTTTGTGACGTGAGCTTTTGGTCCTGACTGTCGCAGCCTGCAAGAGGTGTTTCAAAGAGTTTGTGTCCAGGGTGTAAAGTTTTGGTTACATCTTTCTTCAATCTCAGGGTCCTATAGGCCTGGAAACACAGCAGCTTGCATCAAATCACTGTCAACAGAGCAAGTGATACGCTGAAGTCTCCCCTGTCCGTGGCTGTGGCAGCGACATACCAGATAGAGATGGAGGAGGTGAGGATAGACTCAGTGGTAGCAGTGTAGAAGTGCCCCATTACTGTCTTTGGCAGGTTGAACTTCTTCAGCAGTGGCAGGAAGCAAAACCCCTGCTGTGCTTTTTTTGATGAGGGAGCTGATGTTTAGCTCCCACTTGAGGTCTTGAGTGATGATGGAGCTCAGGAAGAGGAAGGACTCTACAGTGTCGACTTGGGAGTCCATCTGCTTAATCAGTGAAAGGCACTGCTGACTGTGGTGTAACAGTGATCCAAATTATTCTCTTCTCTGATTTGGCATTTATTAAATTATCTGTATTTGGGAAGTTCATGACTGACATAACCTTTGTTAAAAGACGTTGTGGACAGCAACTAAGGGGTCCATTTCAGGCACAGTGTGGTCGGCAAGCCTGTGCTGTGCCTTCTATACATTGAAATGAATGAATGAATGAAACAAAACTCACGGGGAGAGTAGGAGGGTTTACAGCTTTATAAAAATTCCACATCAGGAGAACAGTGCTGTATGATCACTGTCACATCATTACACCAAACACAACGATCCACTCTAAACAGCTGGAAGCCTGCCAACTGCAGTGCAGAGTCCAGTATCAATCCACAAAGTCTCTGTGATGTGCAAACTGGAGGATGAAGAAAAGTCTCTGTTTTTCCTCATCACTCAGTAGGTAAAGTTTGTCCATTCTGTTGCACAGTGAACGCACCTTGGAAAGAAATTTTCCGGTTAAAGGTGTGTCTAGTCTACATTTCCCATTCCTCTGGCGTTTTACTGTATGGGCAAAGGTGAAGGCACCATCGACCAAAATGTTCAATAACTCCATGGATGATGTGAGAAAAATTGGAAATGAATCCACTGGCAGTGTTTCCCTGATGTTGATGATGACATTGATCTCATCTCTGGTAATAGACCTCCGGGTACCACAGCGGAAAACTGAATTTACAGAGAAAAACAGGACAAAACAATGTGCACCAATACACAGAGGCAGCCATCCATACAGACATCTTAGCTGTGTGACAAAGACAAAGACAACCAAAATAATACACACCATTTCTTGTGTCACTGCATTGTAGTGTTTTGCCAAAGCAAAATTTTGGATCTTGGAGTAGGTGTGCAAATGCTCTGTCAGATGCTGGATTTTTAAATCTACAGTAAACGTGCCACTTGCATTTGAGCAGCGTATTAAACCATCCAAAGAAGCAAAAAGATCCATCACTCTATTACTTGATGCTCTATCTTGAATCCAGACCTTATCATCCAGAAATCTCTCCATGCTGTGTTCCAATTTGATCATTTCAACCTCTCCTACTCGATTCATGCTGGGTTCCCAAGAAGTTCACATGCTCACTGAGAACTCATTGACACTGCGTGAAAAAGGCCATGGTTTCAGAAGTGGCACTCTGGTGCTGACAGATTGTGATTGGGAGTGGGGGAGGCCATTATGTTGTAAGATGTGAATAGCATCAGTACTTGGACGAGCCCCTTCGTTTAGCATGACCTTCCACATGGCAATATCAGGGCTTGGCAACACTTTGGTTTTTGTCACGGGGGATACATACGGGCAAGGGCACTCTGAGAATGAGCTTTAAGTGGAGTCGGAGGGCATGTTATGTCACCAGATTAATTGATGAGACTAAATGATGACATAACGTAATGATGGCAGTCTTCCATGCCAGTTCATCACCTCTGGCTTATGAGAAAGGCGGGGAGGAGGGGGTGTTTGCACACCCACTGCTCACAGAAAAAACACATGCACACACACACATATGCAAGCATCAATTAACGAACACCTGAATATGCACACACTCTTTCTGTTTCTCTTATGCTTGCAATTTCTTTTCCCAGATCACATTATTGAGAATTGTCTTTAGTCTAGCCATTAGTTAATAAACCCACTGATACCATTTCTAGTCAGCATATTATGCAGAATATAAAGAATATTCAGCCTCAAAAAGGAATTCCAGCTGATTGTTCATTCCAAACAATAGCCATAGCCGGCTTCTGTTAAACACTATAGTGCTTTGCCTTTGGGCTTTTTTGTCTCGTCTTGTAATTTAATTAAATCTATAAACATTCAGTCACAAAATTCCCTCTCCATGCTTAAAGCTTCTCTGTCAACAGTGCAAACTTGAGGCTTTGTGTGCTTTAAGCTTGAGGGCTTCTATGCCAGCTTTTAATTTTTCTCTTTGTTATGTAGACCAAACAAATGAATGCTCCTTAGAGAGCCTTGGCAGCGACAGGATGTGACTCCTCGGGCCCTGAATCCTAATGACTTCGAAATAAATATATAATGTCATCACTTCATTAATTGTACCATGGATCCCACAGTGAGAGTGTTTCCTCTCACATCATGTCACCCTGTCTTTAACTGTGTGAAGCCTGATGTGAGTTGGAAGGCATGTATCTGTGTGTGTGTGTGTGTGTGTGTGTGTGTGTGTGTGCGCGCTGATCGTGCACACAAACTCATAAATCTAGCAGTTGTTTCGGCCAAAATCAGTTGATTTATTCTATATCTGTTACATGTCATCCATCAAGTTATCATCGAATGAAACTATGCTATACTGGATAAACCTTAAAGAAAAATCACATAGATCAGTCATATCTTATCACCGGGAACAAACGATGGCAAACTGCTAGAGTCAACATTCAATTTGTGACTTGTTCTGTTATCATACGTTGCCTATGAATTGATGGAGTCATCCCACATTCTGTGCAAGATAAATGTACAGTGTTGAGTCAAAAAAAAAAAAAAAAAAATAACTGTATGGAGTGCTACTTGGGTGTAGAATAGCCGTGACAGTATGTTTCCCCCAGACGCATGATATAGTGATCAAGGAAGCAGCTTAAATATGGACTGTTTCTCTTTTATGCCAGGGATGGACAGCCTTTAAATAGCCCAATTAGCATTCTTGGCTTGAAGGCGAGACAAAGCTGGCAACGTCTGTCCCTCGGTCTGGAAAAGTACTCCTCCATTCTGAGGATATAGCTTCGGTTCTACGCTTCGACGGAAGAGCAGACTGTACACACAGACGCAGATGAAAGTGGCGATGTGAAGAATTCCTTCACGGAGAGTTGTGGGAAAATCCCCTTTTAATTCAGTCTGATCCCGGGGTATTACACTCAAGTGGCTTTGCCAATTGTCATTGAGCTCAACTTGATTTTCAGGTATTTAACACTCTTAGGAGAGAATCTGCATATTCTTTCCACAATTAGAAAATGTTGCTGTTATACATATCAGAGCCTCTGGTAGTAAAATGCAATCATTTAACAGTTGCGTGGATTAGTTTAGTTCCAAAGGAGCTTGGTTTCCATCTTAAGACAGCAGAGATACGCAGGCAGTCAGCTGTGATGCTTCCATATGCAGGCTGTGGCAGGGCCTTAGCCAGAACTTTTATTGCGGGAGTCCAAGTCCCCACAGATCACCAGCCTTGGAAAATTCTGACCAGACTTCAAAGGGAAAGTCTGTATTTTTTGTAATGTTGGGATTTTTAAAAATTAAAAAAAAAACAAAACAAAAAAACACCCAAAACTGTTTAATTATATATATTTCATACATTTCATTCCTGATGTAAAGGTTTAAATACTCTTTCAAAACTTTGTCTACATTTCCAGGAATTAAATTCTGAGGGTTGGATAGTGAATTGTGGATTTAGTTTTTATTTGGTTGACTTTAAAAGAATACAGATTTAAAGCAGTATTTAATAATGTTTGACCACTGGGGGGCAGCAGACCAAGCTGTAAACACAACACTAATATCATCTTAGACAGTTATTATGGCAAATTCCCTTTTTACCCATCCAGCAGACACAAAGCAACATTAGCATTTATTTGGATTCAAGTTCCTGGCTAGCCGCAGCAATAAGTCAAATATTTATTCTCCTTTCAGCTTTGTTTTGGTCTCCACACAATCCTGATGGATTTTCTTCACTTGCTAATTGCCAATCAACAGCTAATATTTAGACTTGCACCGATTTATCGGCAGTGTCTATTCAAGAAATTACCCACAAATGCCATACACCAAGAATTGTTTATTTAATTTATCTATGTTTTTATTTATGTGTGCTATTTTTACTTATTTATTTTAATACTGTACCTGAAGTTATATTTGAGCAAAAAGGAAAATGTTTCTTAACCTGTGTCACTTTTTTTGTTTGTTTGTTTGAGATGATTATTGAAAAGCTGGTTGCATCTTGGTTAAAATGCTCTAAAGGAAGGATAGAAAATATTGAAAATTGTAATCGGTACAAGTCTACTAATATTGAAACTTTGACCGGGGAAGGGATGGGGTGGGTGTGGGCCTAAACATGACACGGAAAGGACTCAACAGGATATTTCCAAACTTTTCCAAAATGTTTAGCGTGCTTTATGCACATTTGTAATCATGTGGGGTTCGGTTAAACAAGGTCCTCTTACCAACTATCCTAACTATCAAAATGCTGTGTGCAACTCACCAATGAAATAAGATACTACAAATTTTTGGTAGAAAAAATAATAATGATCTAAAAAAAAAAAACGGTATGTGGGGGTCAGTGTTGGTGTTTTCCACAAATACATCAATGTATGGGAAACACTGACATTTATTTATTTTTTGGTATTATAACTTTTTACTGATGTTTTTTAGATTATTTATTTCTTTATCGTCATTTCTCTGATAACTGAAATAAATATCCAAATCCTTAAACTGAAAACGGAGTATCAAAATAGACTATTTGGTTCCAGCCTGAGTCATTTGACCCATTTTTCATATGAAAATACTGATTAGTGCAGCTGTAAATAAGCCAGTTAAATACCCACACACCATGTATAATAATTTAACTATTATAACTCCCCCCACATTACATTATAAGACTCCATCATTTACCATAATAAAATGAGCACATAACCTCTGTTCTCAATAGTTAGTATATCAACATAATTATAGCTAAAGTGGCTACACACAGATTTAATAAAGTATTTTTATTTATCAGTCTAACAGTTGACTAGAACTTTGTGAGAATCTTAATGGAGCTTGTTTTTCTCGTCATTTTCAGTATGTATTTGTAGAAGTTTGCGATTGAGCTTCTTTAAACAGACAAACTCCTTCTCTACCAAAATAGAATCCTCGAAAGTCAAAAGAAACTTAATAAAAGAAGACAGAGTTCAGAACAAAGCAGTGCCATCTGCTCACCGGCATCAGATCTTTCCATGCATTTTCACAGCAGAGAAACAAGTTTCGGGTTCATCGCTTTACAAGTTACACTCGCTCTATTATCCATACATCATAAACCCATCACTTACTTCTGCCGAACTGAGGTACTTTAGCTCAATCTTTTCCTTCCCTCTGACATTTTTAATGGTAAATACTACTTTTTTTTTTACTAGTATGTTTAAAATATAGTCACACAAGATCATCAGCATTACAAACAGTGATTTGCAATCCAATATTAAAAAAAGAGTTCAAGGAATTTGGATAAATAAATTAACAGCAACTGACAGCATATACATATTTATAACTACCTTGAAAGATGACTTTTAATCAACTCGTCCTTCATGAATCTATGCTTTTGTTTCTCACGTTTGCCTTAATTTAGACTTCAGGTGAAGCCGTATCTTTGGGGTCATAATTAAAAATCATGCCACAGAGCTTCACACAGAGATAATGAAACAATATGCTTTTGAATCAAATGAAGCTTCTTCATTACTACTTTTACTTTGAGGTCATGTCTGACTCCAGCTGGTCATTAGTGTATGCAAAATACTGCATATTGGCTGCCTCAAGGTTGAATTGATGTTTCTTTTACTATCAGCTATCCAGCTGGTTAGCAAGGCAAATGCAATAGATGAAAAACATTAACTGAGTTTTCATACAACTCAGAAAAACATGCTCTCACAGAAGAACATGCTGCTCAGGCCGCTGTTGTGTAAAGCTGCAATCCTGATGCATGTGGCAGAGAACATTTTTCTCTCTGCGTTGACCCTGTTTGACCCTCTGGTCACCTCATTGAATTTAGGTATTTTTCTCATCATGCATGGCAGTGCAATTGCACACAGAGGACTAACTATGAGCGTAATGACTCTCTGGGCTGAATTCCCTGAAATTGAATTCCAAAGAATAATCACCCGGTAATATAATGAGCCATTACCCATTTGCTAGAATTGTCTCATTTGTCTTCCTAAATGCCTATTAATTTGCCCATAATGTATTATTTTTTACCATCAGATTTAAAATCAGGCATGTGTCCCTGAACACGGTTGTTTGACGTAAGATATTCAACAGTCTTTATGTTTAAAAGATGTCCTCACACTTACTCCATTTTAAGCTCTGTCTTTGATTAGGTCAGCCCAGTATCTTTGGAGTTACATACATTGTGGACGATCCCACTGGTGAAGACGCCTTAGAGTTCAGTACCAGTGCAGCAAATGATTAGCATTGAACTTAGTGGAGGATGGGCGTGTAGTGCATCCGACCTTGATGCAAAAAAATGCAGCTTGATGTCCTGTCACAGTTCAACAATTAAAAATTACAGTAACATTTTTTGGATTATGCTCACTTACTTTCTTATGGAGAGTTACTTAGATAATGTGTTAATGTCCTCTGACCCCTATGAATAAGCAAATAAAAACAAAAACAAAAAATAAACAAGACCTTTCCATTGAATAAGGCTTCAACCAATACTAGCTTAGTAGCTTAGCATTAAGAGTTGAAAAAGGGGTAAACAGTTAGCTTTACTCCGTCTAACAGTAACATCACCTCTAAAGTCCACTAATAAACACGCTGTACTTTGTATTCTAAAATAACAACTTGTCATTTTACAGGGGGCTATGTCTTGGCTGCCATGACATTGTGTCATTGGCCCAAAATTCTGACACCTCATCCAAAAATTTTCCCACTGGACCAAAAGCCCATTTCTCCTATAGCCTATTATCCCAAAACAAACGACCATTGCTCTGAAGTCCCTTTTCTGCAAAAATACTCCATGCACTTAGTGTCAGTTTCCAAGTAGTGATTGAGCCACTAGTCTAGGATGTTTCTCAGTAATGTTTGAGCCACTGAACCCAAGTGTTTTCCACCGACTGGTCCCTGCTTTTCCAATGACTGTTTTGCCCAACCCCAATGCTATCCCTAACCAAAACGTGGGTGTTTTTCTGCAAAACATGATCATTTCCTAACCATAGATATGTAAGTTTTTGTGCCCAAACCTGGCTACACATTCACCACAGCGTTGTTGACAAATGTGATGTATCCATAGTTTACAAAATCGCACAATGCAAACATTTTTCATGGTGACTGGGTTGTCTAACTGCAGGCAGTCTGTATTTTTCAGAGAAACAGGACTTCAGAGCAATGAGTGTTTGTTTTGGGGATAACGGAATGTCAGAGAAATGGACTTTCATCCAGTAGGACATTTTTCTGACTAATGGGGATTTGAAAGGGGCCATTGAGACAATGGGCACTCAATGTCTTGAACTCTTCCTTGGTCAGGGACAGTAAATTCTTGTAGTTTGTGTTGGCTGCCTGACAACTGCTCAGGGCCAAGACATAGGCAAATAGCCTTAAAAGGGCTGTTGTTTTGACACTTAAGTTTAGTTTATATATTTATTTGCCTGGCTAGCTGTTTGCTGATTTACAGTCTTTGCACTAAGCAAAGGTAAGCTAGCTGTTGCATCCTATTTAATAGAAAGAAATGAGAGTGGTATCTATCATCTTATCTAACTCTTCCCCCATAAGTTTGGTTGTTAATCTTTACTATAGTTTATTTGCCATAACTAACATACTCCCCATCTTTGACTGCTCCATAGCTCCAACAAAACACTGGTATTTAACGTAATTCTGTTTGGTTTGACACAGGTCATAACATTTAACCTTCAATAAAAACTACTGCGATCATGCTATAAAATGTAGCTGATGTTTTGCCAGTATTGAAATTAGTAGCTTTACTAACTGTTAGCTGTAGCACTGCTATGTGAATCCTGACCATCGCAAGTATTGTAATCTGAATGCCCACTGGGTCACATCATTCAGGCTGCATTGCAGTGTCACATCTCCAATTTGCTTCTGTGTTTCAGCAGCCAAATGTTTCCACTTGTCTGTCTTTCTATATCGGTATACAAGTTGATGTAAATGGTCTAAGTTCCAAAGGATTTATACTGTGAAATATGATCAGACATACAATTTACTTCACACTATATGACTGAAAGAAAGGCAAGTTAATTTGCAGCTGGCTCACTCAAAAAGAATTGAGTTTGATTACTTAAGTATATGTGAAAACACTCAAAGTACTCTGCTGCCAGAAGTGCTTTCTTTGAAAGCATCAGGTGCTTGTTTACCAAGCACCCACTGAAACACACTGTACAGAAAAAGACTTGTTGAAACACTTGTGTGCCACTTTGCATTAACTATATATTAAATGGTGCATGAGCTAGTGGGCCAGGCTGTATTTCCTATACATGTTCTCAGGCAGTAGGATGAAAAATTCCTTGATTGCAGAAGTATACTTGTGGATATTCATGCCTTAACTGGGTAAGTGGTTTATTTCATACAGTTTGTTTTAAGGAGCTAAAATATAAGAATAGACTTTGAAACTGTTTCGCTGCTTTTATTTTTTCCTCTTCTCAGTAAAAAAAAAATATAAAATTATAATATCTACACTTTTCCACAGCTGTTCCCACATTTGTTTAAAAGGAAATTTGATAGAAGCCTCGTGTGTGGCAATAATTAGGCAGGCTATCTGGCTGTGTAAAATTGTTTGGTGTCTTTGAGTTCATTTTGAATTAGACCAACTCATTCAGTCCAACTGCAAAAAATGATGTATTACACTTCACTGTACCACAGGGCTATGGCCACAAACTCCCGGCTTTCATAAAGAATAAGTTCTCTCTCAATAGTAAAAGAAGGAAAAAAGAAGAATGAAAATGAAGGACAAAGCATATATAAAAAGAGACAAAGACTGACTGAAAGAGGAAGCAGACAGAAAGACAGCCAAGAAGAGTTTGAAACAGGTTCATGAGTTCAGGGCCGTATATGCCATGTTCCATCTTTGTGCCAGTGGACAGCATACAGCTGGGGACTGAATGATGAGTCTTAGAAGAGAAGCTTCATTAGATACTAATAATACCGGGGCAGATTTATAAGTAGATATCATTTCCGTACTTCAACTAATCCAACAATGTTACCATGGTTAAACATGTGCTATTTGAGAATTCAATTTTGGTTAATTCTGTTTAGTATGACACTTGAATAAATATTACTTTAATATCACAAAGGAAGGAGAAGAGATCTGTACATATGCAGATGACATGATTCTGTATATTAAATCCCATCATGAGTCAGCTCTTATTCATACTATGAAGAATACCCCGCTGTCTCAGAATATGATGCAAAAATGGGAAAATAAATCTTGGAAGATGAGTTACGTTAATCTTTTATTAAAGTAGAAGTGAAAATGGAGGCAGAATTGAATATGACAACAAATGTCTACCAGTAACAATCTCAAAATTCTAAGGCATGTAAAATATAGAGCATGAAGAAGAGACTTACTCCCTCAAGGTACCTGAAGAGTCAGTCATTTAGTACCATCCATGTGTTTTTCTCAGAAATTCATGGACTAAACCAGAGTAGGACAACCCAATCTCCAGAATAAATGTCATGGCATTGCACATTTCTGCAAACAGTGGATATTTAAATTTGTATGTTATCACGTAGTAGATACTTTAAAACTTAACGTTTACATGTGGTCATGTTTAGGCACAAAATCCACTTCAATATGGTTAGGAAAAGATATTTTTTTAACTTAAAATACTTGGTTTTGGTGCCACAATCCTGCTGGAAACACAGCGATAGCTTGCTAAGAAACAACCACTTTTGTTGGCACAAGCCTTGCTGGAAATGTAGGCATGGCTTAAGAAAAACAAACATTTTTGGTGGCATAATCATAGCCGGAAAAGCAGCAATAGCTCACTACATAACAATTGCTTTTAGTGGCACAATCCCAGCTGGAAACTGAGCTGTTGCTCACCAAAAACAACCAGTTTTGTTGTGTGTTGGTCTCAAACAATATTCTGCACTGCTCTGCAGCTTGACAGCCGTCTTACTTAGGTGTCACACCATACATCATCCCCTCTACCTCCCCAGTAACAAAGACAGCTCATATATCTAATCAGGACTTTGTCACTTTACAAGTGTTGAAATAATATGTATTAACTGTGCAAATACATACAATGCTTCTCCTCTGGCAAGTGGCTGGTAAAGAGATGGCTTGAGTGGCATGCCCCCATTGCTCTGTGTCTTCTAAGTAGATAAGTAAAATCAGGCAAGGATTTGCTCACATTTTACCCATAAGACCTTGACTTGTGTGTCATAGGCTACAGCCATGCCTGCAGCCGTGTGAGGCTGTACTTTGACACAGGGGTGCTTTGAGTTCAGCTTGCTAAAGGCTCACAATGGAAATGCTAACATGTTGATGTTAAGCAGGTAAAATGTTCACCATCATAGTTTAGTATGTTAGCATGCTAAACTACGCACTTGCTAAGTATCACTAACCACCAAATACAGCTGTGGCTGATGGGAATGTCTTATAGTTTAAAAGATGTTTTGTCTTAAACCAAAGTATTTAGTGCTAGTTTAAAAGTCAGATTACCAAAGTTATTAGGCTGTAATTTATCCTGACAGGGACATCAATGTCTTGACCATCAGATCCAAACGACCCAATGGTTGTTGGATATTTTATTTGAGACCAAAGTGCTGGACTGACAACAGACAGACATTTGCATCCATAGACACATGTGACTGCATGGCGAAAATCAGGTGCAGATTTAAGGACTACATAATTAAGAAACACCAGATTTTTCAATATATTTTGTTAATATCAAGCTGCATCTTCATTTCAGTTAACTGTATAGGTTCCTCATCCCTTCTCCGTGTCTCACTAATAATTTAGTGTATCTTCCAAGGAGATTAAAAATATCCCGACACTTCAGTGTGCAAAAGAACATGCAGCAGACTTAAGCATCTCTGCTTTGATCTTGGCTGAGAGTGATGTGCTGAAACTGTCATGCTGTGTCAAAAGTGTTGCGTGTGCAAGTTTCAATGCTGAACACCACTCAAGCATTTGCCATTAATTGGTTTCTGAGATAAGGAATCTTTCTTTCACAACGTGAATGACTCAATCTCTGATCTTGTTAGGAAGCTTTTAGAGGATAGAGAGGATCTCTGACGATGGCTACAGGTTTTCTAGCTGTGGACACCAGCTAGCCAGTAATGGGCTGCTTGGGTGAGATGACAACTGGCATTACATATGAGTCAGGTGTGAAAATGCTGGGCCTAAACCAAGTCAGTTAATGTTGACTATAATCCCAGCATAAAGTGAACCCTTGTCTGTTTGAATTGTGAGCACTCACAGTTCCACTCAAGCTTTCTTGTAAGGGTTGTTAAGGAGACCAAAATCATTATTTCATCAGCCAGATGAAATGCTCTCGCTGTCCAGGTGAGTACAATTATCGGCAGGCTTTTTGAAGTGCTGCTAACCTTTGAAAAATGTCCTAATTACACTAAATCCAGTGATATAGTGGGTCTACCAATTTCTTGGTAAACTCCCTGTTCAGACCAAACAATGATCCTGATCAGCCAAGACTGTGGGGGAGTGGAATCTGTTAATGCTGACAGAGAAATGGAGAGGGAGAAAAAGGGCCTCCATATTGGCCCATAGTAGTTTTGAAGGCCCTGTTTTAGCCATCTCAGCTATTACATGGGTCATTTACTGTACCATACAGTATGATGCTGCCTGCTATGCTTCATTTTAGTGACACATGCCCTTGTTGGTAGGAACTTACTCATCTAAAGCAGTTGCAGGTCGTGGGACATTTGTCTTGAAGTTTTATTCTGTAAATCAAGGGTGTCAAACATGTAGCCCACAGGCCAGAACCAGCCTGCCACTGGGTCCAATCTGGCTCATTGGATGACTTTGCACTCCTAGTATTGATGCACCTGTGAAAGCTAAGAGGTGCCAGGTTTCAGGAGCAAGTTAAACAGTGTGAAATGCTGCTTCAGAGGCTTTTCCAGCTTTACCAGAAGAAAATAACAATGAATTTTTACTGTGTTCATATTTAAAGATATTGAACAATGTTCAATGAACATTGTGTATAATACTGTCAATAAGCAGCTTCAGTGCAAAATAATCTGTATCAGACCTCTATTTTAAAACAATATGGTGGATCCTTATTGCTAAGGCACTACCAATACTTTAGATTTGTAAATGGTTTATAAGGCAGGGTGTAACTAAATCTGCTTCATCAATAGCTTCCACTTTACTTTGATGTGGTGATGCCAGCATTACTACATAGAAGTGGATATGTATGTAAATATGCACACGTAATGACAGTGAGTGGTAGACTGACTGAATGTGGAAAAACTGAGAGATATCGTTGACATCTCAGGCTGTTCATCATCTGTTTTTTTTAAATGTACAAATATTTTCATAATGTACTTGTCTATCTTTACACTAAAAGAAACTGAGACATTTGGAGGTGTTGTTATTTATAGGTTATTACGCAATTGTTTTACTGGCCCAGGCCTCTTGAGATCATATTGGGCTGTATGTAGCCCATGAACTAAAATGACTTTGAATAAAAGTTTTGCTTTAAATAGATAAAGAGTCAGTGCATCAACTTCACTGAGAGAGTTTTACTGACTTCTGGAGAAATATCCATCTGAGACCCGAGCTTTTGTTTGGTATACATTTTTAATTTCTCCTAGCTATTTGGGATCAGTTGGACCCAGTAAGTATAAAAAGCTAAATATTGTCAACGATAATTAAGTTCCAGTGTCATCAAACGAGACAATAGTGAGGTCCCAGTGTACTCATATGAGTACTTCTTTATTAAAGGTGTTGCTAAAACTGGTCAAATTTGTTGCCATATCAAACTACAAACATTATTAATCACAAATTATTAATCAACCATAACATTTGACCAGGTTTTGGACCTTGTCCTCTTTTGTGTTGGGATCGGCTGCAGACTGACTTGGTAGAGATTGCTGCCATCTTGGTTTTGCATGGATTGGTGTATTGTGGTCTTACTACCACTAGATGCCAAAAAAGGGTCCACGAACAAGGACAACAGGTCCAAGTTTAGTAGAATGAAGTATAAGGTCATTCATTCATTAATTTTCTGTAATCGCTTATCCTGTTGGGGGTTGCGTTGTTTTTTCTGTAACAAAACAGTTACAGTTAGTCTACTTTCTACTCCTTGTAGAGAGAAGACTGTCGTAAATGCATCGGCTTTGGATTTATAGGACTGTGTATTTAAGCTCCATCTGGCAGCACTCTTGTTAAAAATAAATGCACTTTCTAAGGCACTTTGGACAAAGTTATTTATGGTATCCATACGTCATGTTATCTTTACATCTCCCTACTGATAAGTCAGGGTATAGAGCTGTTTCTGAGGGAGTGTAGTGCACTGTACACTGTGTGCAGCTGATGTTTTGACTTTTGAATAGTTGCAAATGTGAATTTGTGGGTGGATAAGGGCAAGAAAAAGGACACGGTACAGAGAAAACAGCCTGACATAATAAGACAAGATCAGATTACTGTTAAATAGCAATTTATATTTAGATGGAAGAGCAAGCATTACAATACCCAGAATAAAAATAGAGATGCACAAAGAGCCACTTTGTGTGCACAACATCAGCTGACTGAAAATATTCATTTCCTAAATGGCTCGAAGCTCTTGTTGGAAAATATGGTTAAGGAAGTCATGCCAAAAAATAGAGAAGAAGAGTTCACCATTTACTTTATCCTCTTTGTATTTCCACGATATTATGAAAGATGTTATGATAATTGCTTGAAACTGAAGTCAAAGGCCACATTTATACTCACCATGACCACAATATTTGTGTTTGTGATTGAACAGCTTTATTAATCTTTTGTCTTTCAGTTGAGTTAATTACACGCTGCTCTTGAGTGTGGAGAAAAACCATTGAATTTGTAAAAAATAAAACCTCAGATTATTGCAGTGCTTCATAATTTAGCACCTACACAGCTCCAGTCTTTTGTGCAGTGTGCCTTGTTATGCAAATCCAAACAGTGAATCAGCTGAACACATCAGTGCACTGGGTTCAGGAGCTGTACTCACATGTATAATATTCAACTACTGTGTGGTTAAATGTGCAGATGATGAACCATATAACGGAGATCACCATGAAATGATCTTCCTGTAACAATATTTGTCATCATGTCACAGTCACTGTTCACCAACAAATCAGATGAACTCATTCACAGGCATGAACTGTGAGAAAGATTAGCATGTCAACTGATGGAGGCTACATGCAGCTATTGTGTGTATACATGATGACACTCAGTGTAATATTAAGTGGTGAGGATTGTTTTATTCACACACTGTTTGGACATAGAGAGTGTCAGGGCACCACACCATTTCACGTTTTTCTTCTCATAAATAGTTTCCTTAACCACATTTTGTGATTACAGTAATTCTGAAGAAGTAGTGATATTCTTGTTAGCATGTAATCCAGTGGGGCATTGTTGCCTCACAGCAAGAGGGTTCCTGGCTTGAACTCTGGATTGGGGAGCCCCTCCATGTTGAGTTTACATGTTCTCCCTGTGTCAGCGTGGTTTTCTCCAGGTACTCCAGCTTCCTCTCACAGTCGAAAGACATGCAGGTTAATTGGTGAGTCTAAATTGTCCGTGTGAATGGTTGTCTGTCTCAATGTGTCAGCTCTGTGATAGTCTGGTGGCCTGTCCAAGGCAGGGTGTACCCTGCCTCTCGCCCAATGTCAGCTGGGATAGGCTCCAGCCCCCCCGGGACCCCCAACAGGATAAGCGATTACAGGAAATGAATGAATTAGTATTATCCAGTAGTAGTATCTACAGTTCTACATTTAAACAAAATTACCTCTTCAAGAATAGACGAACAAATAGGACTGCTTTTTGCTTTCTTCTTTTTTATGTAACACTATTTGACAGTACATTTTTGTTTGTGAGTGTGCGATAAAACCTCCATCATCATTATTATAAAGAGTGAATGCCGTCGTCTAAAGAATAAGTTCATGCGGTAATTAATAGTTCACCAGATAAGTTTTCAAGGAAATAACTGGTGCTTGAATTATGTTCACTGGCAGCATACATACTACTGGAGACCAGGATTTGCATCATGCATCCTGAGACTCATGGAGGGTTAATTAAACTGAAATATCCTGGTTAAAGCTGCATTAATAATAATTCTGTATGAACAATCAATCAGCTGACTTCGTGTTATGTGAAAGGAGAGGCTGGTAGTGATGAACCCACAGTTACCGCCAGATCAATGGAGCTTTTTCGCTCATTGATTTGGCTTTAGAGCTGACTGCTTCACAGTTCTGGTTTTGCTCTTGTCGTTTTTTTCTGTGGAAAAAGCACTAAAATCTGACTATACATTAGGGCTGCAACTAAAAATTACTTTTATTATTGATTTATTCACCAAGTATTTTCACAATTATTCCATTAATCATGTAGTCTATAAAATATCAAATGTCATGTCATTGTAGTTTCACAGAACTGAAGGTGACTTCTTAAAATTGCTTCTTGCTTCTTGCATCCAACCAGCAGTCCTAAATCCAAAGACTCGTCATTTACCATCATGAATGACAAAGAGAAGCAAAAAAATTCTAACATTTAAGAAGCTGGAAACAGTGAATATTTGACATTTTTGTTTAAGAAATGGCCGATTTACGATTATCAAAATAGTTGGCGATTAATTTTCTTTTGATTGACTAACTGGTTAATCAACTGAACACTGCAGCTCTACTATACATTACCTGCCCCGTACCAAAGTTAGCTGGTGAACATAGTTGAGAATTTTGCAGATAAAGACACAGATTTCCCTCCTCTTGTGGAGTTAGTTGAATAACTAAAAACAGAGCTAGATGGAGAGTGAATATCTGTGCCAAATTTGAAAGCTAACATTGCTTCCTGTTGGCTGAGCATGTCAATAGTTTATTGTTTGCTAACATATTTGCCGTATCAAATTAATATGTTTGTTATATTTAAGTATTGTTTGTACAGCTTCTTCAATAGGCCAAAAGAAATAGTTTACTTCTGCTTTAAGAGTAGGGAAAAATCATGGTGTTTGTTAAATATTAAAAAAAAAAAATAAACACATCCCATCCTGTGCTCGAAGTAAGTGTTGACTTTTTCAGTATTTATCCAAGACCATAATCATTCCCTTAACTCAGCCCAGTGCTTTGAATTGGCTAAACATGACCATTAAAAACATTAATCAAGCTTTAGTTGCCTTTGTCAATATGGTAGGGAATATATTCATTAGTGATCTACACATATTAATAATATAAATGTGGCCCCCATTGTATTATGCATTTTTTACAAACAAGAACTAATGAGAAATAATATAGATTAACAATTTAGCTAACAGACAATGAAAATAAATTACAATTAAAGAATAAAGTTTGTAAATTTCATCTCCTTTTTTCTCTTAATTATCATGTACTGTGCCCCGGATATCTTTTGCTTTTAATTCTCTCTTTTATGTCCTCAACATATGCTCCACTTCACCATACCCATCAGTGCTCGTTAGCATTAGATCTTTGGATAATTTTCCCCTCATGTTCATTTTTTTTGTCCTTCGGGTGCAGTTTTTGTAGCTGCCCATGTCGCCTATAGGAAGATCCCCACATGCTGGCTGGCATGCCTTTCTCCCAAAGCCTTTTTTTTGTTGCACATTAGTAGTATAGAGATGTTACAGGAGTACTGTTTTTCCACTGCAGTTCTTTTTGACATGCTTTCGCTCTTGTTCTAAAGTCTATGAACATTTTGGGATTTAGCCCAACTGTGTGAATGTGCTCTCAGTGTGTTAGCAAACATTTAGCCATAGCATTTAGCATTTAGTCTCCATGTCAAGCCGTTAAAATGACAGGTGCCCACTCCAGTGTCGTGGTTGTTTTATCCTGCTGAGAACGTGGCAGTAAAATGCCATGCTGACAAGCTGTTGATGGCCTCAATAAGGAAATGAACTAATTGCAATGACTTTCACAGTCTGAACAGCCTCTGTCCATATGTCCATTTTGAAGTCTCCCCGTGGAGTCACAATATGTAACAGCAAATTACTTCAACTATTAGAACTTGATGTCATGCTGGCACATGGCTTATTGACTTAGAGGAAGCTTCACTGATGAGAGGCACTGCAAGTTTTTAAATTGGATCCTTGACTGCCTCACAGAGAGAGAGAGAGAGACATGGGGGGAAGAGGGAGACGCTTTGCAAGGGTTTGAAAAAGGTGACATGCATTTTTCTTTTTTAGGGATGTGCACTCTTGCAAGAGGTCAGGCCAAAATGTTCATGGCCCATTTAGTCCTGAACACATCAGTTCCAATGTGCCATCTGTGTTTTTCTCCAGGAAGAGATGAAATCCCAGAAAGCACAGTAATGTGACAGGGGGAGAAATGTCCCGGCAATGTTTTGCGAGTGCAGAGCTGAACATAATTAGATCCCTGACATCCACAGGGAGTTACCAAACACACAGCTCTAATGTCATCATGACTGGGCCTCTGCTAAGGCCAAGAGTTTGCCAACAGGCAGCTTGAAGTAACCTTACGATTTTAACAACACTATAGATTGTAATTGTGCTCTCAGTGATGGCTAAATGCTGCAGCATGGCTCTATGAATGGCAAGATTAGTCTGTTGGTCAATTAACCACTTTTATCCTGAATGAAATATTTGGATGGATTGTCATGGAAGTATTTTAGACATTCAGTGTCCTCAGATGATGGATTCTACTGACTTTGGGGATCCTTGACTTTTCCTGTAGTGCCACTATGACGTTAATATTTGAAGTCCAGAGGCAAATGTTCCCTCTCGTGATGAAGTGTAATCACTCTGGCGATTTTAGCACCATCAGCAGGTCAGAAATTCTATTCGTCCAATACTTTGGTTTAGGGATCCACGATAACTTTTCTTTTAAACCGATACCGATAACTTTCAGCTCCTGAAGGCCGATACCGATAACTGATAACCAATAACACACACACATACACATTTTATATATATACCTAAGATCATGACATCAATACTATGAACAAAACCAAAACAGTTTTGACTCTTTAAATGAAGAGATATTTATTTTTTCCAATGAAAATCTATTTTCGAAAAGATATCAAACAAAAAAACTATTTGATATCTCAAATGAACATCAATTTAAATAAGGTGCATTACTTACTGATATAAAAATAAAGGCCCCTTGAACTGATGCAAATACATGCATCGGGATTACAAACTGAAAAAGTTCATTCCAGAAGTTCAAAAAAATAAATATATATAGAAAATGATTGCACTGAACAAGTTAGACTTGCCTATGTAAACAAACTGAAAAAATGTATTCCATAATAACAAAAAATAAGTTTAAAGAATTTTGGCTTATGGTTCCATTCAAATGAATACCTTTTCACTAAGGTAAATGGGGTTCAGTTGTTCTTTTATCTCATATTAGGAGAGAGAGAGAGACAAAGACACAGAGTCTGTGTGTGTGTGTGTTTGAGATAGTGTTGTCACGGTACCAAAATTGGGACCCACAGTACGATACCAGTGACAGTATCACAGTTCTGAGTAGTATCACTATACCAATGATATAAAAATGAGGCAGATGTGCCGTTTGTCATTTATAAAAATATAAATCAATTTTCCATAATACATCAATGATATCTCAATGGAATAAATTACTTATTGACTTATTCATACTTCAAAAACAACATCAATAAGTGATGAACATAGGGGGGATCAAAATAAAATAAATAAATGAAATAAAAATCAACCAGCCACCCTCCTCCCCTGATAGTCCCTTCATAAGTAACGAACAGTCCCTAAAGTTTCTCCTCTGATACGCCACATGCTGCCATGGCTCAGCTGTTCAGGTACTTTTGGGCAGTCATGACAACAAGTTATAATGTTATAATGTGCCGTCGTATTTGACAGGAATACGTATTCCTGTCCGTGTCTGTGACCCCCGTTCAACCCACAACCGGCGGGATTCGCCGTTACTGTTTATCACCACACTGCCGACATTTTACTCTGTCCGTCACCGCACGCTGTTTGATTGCATTATCAAAACACGCCGCTATTATTCGGCCTTGCTTTTTACTTATTCCACCGAATACTGATTGTGTTTTTTTGTAATATTCGGCCGAATATATTCGGTGCATCCCTAAATAGGAGCCATCCCCCACTCCCCACTCCCCTCACTGCTGCTCTCCTCACTATACTGGCTGCTGCACTGTGCAAGTGCACAGATGTCTCAGAGTGGTGGTGCATTTGCAAAAATGTTTTGAAGGAGCAGCAGCGACGGCAATAATTTAGTAGCGGCGACACGTTGCTGCTAAATGAATGTAGCGGAAACACTGATATGTACTGTGGAGTTTTAGTGCCGCGGTCTACCGTTGGTATCAGTATACCGTGCAAAGTGTGAGAGAGAGTGTGCGCATCTGTGTGTGTGTGTGTGTGTGTGTGAAAGAGAGTGAGTGTGCGCGTCTGTGTGAAATTATGACCGAGTTAACAAGTTGTTTTCTGACATGAGGGGGTATTCTTGTATTTTTCTAGTCAGAAAGAGTTTTTCTGATTATACCGGCGTCACTTGATCGCAGCATTCACTGCAGGCCATTCAGGTCTCATAGTGGGAGCGGGGCACTGCCGTGCTGACAAAATTATATATGTGATCGGGGCTCTTCGTCATGATATCGGACTTATCGGAATGACGTAATAATTTCCTGTTATCGGCCTGATAATTATCGGCCCGATAGTTATCGTGCACCCCTGCTTTGGTTTATGACTACATACCAGAAAAAAATATGACAAGGTTAATAGGTCAAGGTCAAGGTTAATACTAGCCAATCACAGCAGAGTGGGGCAGGACTTTGCCAAACACTGTCATCCATTGGGTGCATTTTAGCATCTGCTGTGGTGGACGCAAGCCCCCAGAAACAGTGTCGGGCTTTGATGTCAATTTTACATAGTGGCCAAACATGGAATTACAACGTTCGGGTCTGTCATGTCATGCAAGAAGATCCAAAAAGACTTTTTCCTGTGGACTAACATTTTAAAAGAGACGTCTGTAAATCAAGGGATACATTTTGTGCCACAGTGTCCAACCCTAAAAAATGACAGGTGTCACTATTGGGATTCAAGCCATTTGGTCAGATAATATTTTGAAAGTCTGGAGGAGTCGCATGATTAAATCATTTAATTCCCAATAAAGTTAGCAGAGAGCTAAATTGTAAGTTAGCCCGTTGGCCGGAGGACGTTAGCTGCTCGGCTGCAGTAAGTCTTTTGTTCTTTTGCTCATATGGGCTCTATAATGAGGACGATGTGGGTAATTTCGCATTGCATAAGTCAAGCTTTTTTGGCTTCATGCACCACTGAGCAACTTCTATAGGGATGAACAGGGCCCCGCCACCGGGAACTGCCCATTGGTCTGACATGCCATTGTTCCGACCATATTAAACCCATTGTTCCGAAGTCCCGTTGTTCCGAAATCATCATGATGCCCTGTGGTTAAGGTCTGGTTAGGTTTAGGCACAAAAACCACTTGGTTAGGGTCAGGAAAAGATCATGGTGTGGGTTAAAATGAAAAAGAAAGTGACAAACACATAAGCCGTGAGCCTGCTTCACCTCAAGCCTTTCCCAGCTGACCCAGAGCCAGTCGCGGCGCACCATCAAGGCAGAAATATGTAGGGGTGTCACGATACTAAAATTTCAAACTCAATATTGATACCCAGGAAAATATTGAATACCCGATACCATTTTCGATACAGCAGCAAAAAATTAAGAGGCATGTCATTTTTTAAATAAAGATCAGAACAGTAACATCAATGATAACAACAAAAAAATCCCCCCAAAATAAATAACAACTGGAAACAAGACCTGTCCATACAAATGTATTTATCTACAGCCCTGTTTGTTTTCTGTGCTTCTAGTGAATTGGCACCATATTTTCGTTGCTGATGATGGACTGGGAGTCTCATCCTACTCTCTAATGTGCTATGTGTGAGCTCAGTCCTGCGTGTTCTTTAATGAAGCAATAGGAGAAGATATTCGGTCTCAGTTAATGTAGTTTATTAAGCAGTAAAGGAATAAAATTACAGAGCTCTGGGTCTCAACTTCACGTCCCTGACGAACAACAATGGTGTGTCAGTTCACGAAGTCTGACCTCCTGTCCTTTCCCTGACCCAGTATATTTGAGCGTAACAGAGTATCATTGTGCACGCAAGGCGTTGTCCTCTTCTCATTGGCAGTTCCACTTCCTCCTTCACCACACCACACCCCTGCCTCGTGTTAATCTGACTCCTTCCCGCTGGCAGTGGGGGCGTGGTTCCTGTTTTGAAAGACAAGAGAACAACACAACACCCTACACGTGCTGTACCTTACTATCTGTACATCACTTTCTATTCTTTTTACCATATATGAAACTAATTATCTAAGCATTGCGATATGTGCTCCTCAGACTTCATGTCTCTTCCTCTCCTGTACTTCTCCACTTCTGCAAAGCAAACACATTCAGATCAGCTGAAATCATCTCAGTATTCTCATTGTTCACACATCTAAAACTTATATAGTGAAACACAACTGATAGTAAAACACATAAAATCATTCTATTCCCAACACTGATCAAATAGAGTTGGTAGTTTAGGCTCAGGATGCTCCTGTTTCTACCTCACTATGTGATCAGAGAACCAGGGGTTACGGGAGAAACCAAACATTTTTTCACCTTCAATCTGTGACTTTATAGTTAACATAACTTTTCAGACACACATAATTGTGTTGTCCTGTTAAACTAACATTGTCTATTAATGTTACAGACAGGCATGACTGATAAAGTTTTCTGCTTAGCTCCCACATTAACGTTAGAAGTTATATTTTAGTTTGATGCTGGCGACACCAGCTGCTCAGCTGCTAGTGAGGGGAGGGGCTGTACCTGCCGTCTGCAGCGTGCTGAGTTCACTTCACTAAATATTTCCAAAGAGCGCTTTTTCCTTTATCATTTTTGACCAAAACTGGCTGCTCTGATCCTCCTGTAGCCACGCTGGCCATATTACAGCAACAGAAATGTGTGCATGCATGCACAGCGACGACAACAAGCCGGGTTGCAGCGAGGGCTCTGTGCCTGCCAGACGCTGCCTGCACAGTGCGTGTCTGTCAGACCCGTCGCGAGCACTCGACAGGCGTAAATTGTAAATTAGTATTGTATCTGGATACAGCGTTTGAGTATCGATACTTTTCAGAGTATCGATACTTTTTTTTTTTTTTTTTTTAAGATATTTTTTTGGGCATTTTGCCTTTAGTGGACAGGACAGGTAAGCGTGAAAGGGGGGAGAGAGAGAAGGGGGGATGACATGCAGCAAAGGGCCACAGGCTGGATTCAAACCCGGGCCGCTGCGGCAACAGCCTTGTACATGGGGCGCCTGCTCTACCACTAAGCCACTGACGCCCCGGAGTATCAATACTTTTGACAACCCTAGAAATACACCCGCCAGGAGCCGTTCAGCACCGCGGAGAGCTCCCCACACAACCCCGGACCCCAGAGTTAATAACAGGAGGTTATGGTGTTTCATTCTCTCCTCTCTATGACACTTGTATCTCGACCAGTAGCCTACTTTTGTTGCGTTTGCTGATCCTCTATGGTACACAAATACAGTATAGCCTAGTATAATCACATATCAGAACAACGGGACATCGGACCAATGGGCTGTCGGACCAATGACATGGACTCCTGCCACCAACGCTTTATATCTCTGTATACATCCATGTGTGAACATAGTAAACATCACATCTGGTAAACATTAGCATGATAGCATTGTTGCCGTGAGCATGTTGCCATGCAAGGGTTATCATTTAGTTCAAAGCACTGCTGTCATCATATGGGCTACAGACTCACAGAGCTGCTAGCATGGCTGTACAGTCATAGTCGTGTTTCACATTAGTTAGCCTCATTAAGGCTATTCCCTTTATGGTCAAGTCAGTTGAAACACTGCTGCAAAATACTGCAGGGAAGAACCTTTTTTCTAAGTGAAGGACTGTGAATAATAGTCATTGCCCTGGTGAAACATGAGGCAGAATCATCAGCAGCAGGAAAAAACAAGAGAGTTGGGGGTGGGTAGGTGGGCTGGAGGGATGAGGCAAGTTAAGAGCGTTTGAAAACAAATTGGATTGCACCTCAGACCTACATCGGTGGGAACAGATTGCGTAAGAGTTAGGGGAAACTGTGAGCAACTTCGCTGAGGAATGGTGGGGAAAAAGGCAGATGATAAGAAGGAGTTAGAATTAAGGCAATCAGCCCTGAAGGACCTTGTTTGGGGTGTCTCTGCCTCTCCCCTGTTTTCATTAGAATGCGAAGCGGCAGCAGCAGTCTGGGGCCCAGGAAGAGGGAGTGACACGGGGGGGAAGGAAAATAAAGGTGGCAAGAAGAAGAGGAAGCTAAGAATGTCTGTTGAGGATAAGGACGACATTGGAAATGACAAAAGTGGGTGCCTGTGATGTGGTGTCAACTGAATCGGAAATGGGAGCGAAAGAATAAGACGGAAAGATAAAGACAGTGAAGGAGAAAAGTGAACTCAGAGAAGGAGGAAGTTGTCTAAAGTTCATGCTAAATTATATATTTCTATATTAGCTCTAGAAATAACTTGGTACAATTAAATAATTATTTTATTGTGACACTGCAGAATGTAAAATAGGTGATATGTCTTCACTGGATTACAATCTGGGAACATTTTTTGCGAAGGTGTTGCACTGTATTTCAACTGAATGCATGACTGCTCATCAAGCTTGTCTTTGAAGACTGGAGACAGTAATGTAGAACAAAGGACTTCCCAAATGTTTTTATTGTGCAACCCCAGGGCAGGATATTGAGAACAATTTCATCACATTGGATTTTAAAAAATACTTTAATTCCGTGACATACTGCGACTACATGGGGTGTGATGAGTAGAGACACAAAAGCCTTTTTTGTCAATGTAATGCACACTGCTCTGCTGGCATTCAAGCCCAAGGCAATGTTTAGTCATTTCATTAAAATGGAACACAAATGGATAGCTGTGTAGTTTTTGCTTCATTAGACCCAAACTCTGCTGCCTTGCTACTCTGTGCTAAAGATCCTGCATTCCCTCCAGAAAATTAATTGCAGCGTGTGAGATTACTCTTGTAGCAAATGTATGAATAAAGGTTGTCAAAATGCATGAGAGTGAGATTAATTATTCACTCCCTTTTTTTTAACCTTAGCTCTCCTTTGGTTTTCCTCTTTGGCTGCTGAGATCATTGAATTTTTTTGCAGATATTTTTCTGAAGTCGCACAGAAGCAGGCCCTCAATAAACACTCTCAATCATCTGCACCTGCAGCCGGTGGAGTACCTTTGCAGTGTGATGCATGTAAAAACACAATGGTACGCTCACTTAACTTCACTTTACTTCAAAGTTGCACTTACTCATATTTTCTTGATAAACAATGGATCAAATTTAACTGTGAAGAAAGTCACTTTTGATGATGACGCCACAGGAAATGAGTGACTAGTCAACTGACTCCTTAGCGGAAAGTTTGAGCCTCTCTTAGCTCATTGCTTACAACACATTTCTTGAGACTGCACTGCTTTGATAAACCCATGGAACACAACCTGACAAGCATATCAAACAGATGTCTGGAGCTTGCTGGTGAACAATGAATTTAGCTAGCTAAAAACAGGTGTTGCTAGCACAAGCTAACAATGTTAGAAAGTGACAGTTTGTCAGAGATTGAACAGGTTGTTGTGGAGGTCTTCTCTAAACGATCAGTGTTGTTGTTTGTTGGAATTTATTTTGCCACCGAATAGAAGGTACACCCAACACATTCTCACTCTGACCTCTTCAAATATTGATGTTTGGTCATGGACTTTGCACGTCCAGACACGACGTGCAAGGTACCCTGGGTGCGTTGGTTGTTGACGTTCTGGTACACCATGTCAAGTTGTGTGTGTTACATGCATTGTCTTCTTTCAACATACACTTCTGTTTTCACAGATTAATTAACATTTACATACAGTCTCTTTCAAAATAAATGCACTACATTGGTACAACACAGCCAATTGATGTTTTCCCAGTTTGGAGGTTTGAAAATGTTGTCACCCTATGGAGGGCACACTTTACAGAGATGAACAATATCAGAGTTCATATTACTTACTGCAGCAGAGAAGAGACAGTTCATAAAGTGTGATGTCTTCATAGACAGGGACCTGTATATTGAGCAGGGACTTTACCTGCACTTTTGATTACACGTTTGTAGTACACTGATTGCATTGGTGAGAGGAGGAAACCTGATCTTGAATGATCTCTCGTGTGTACTCTTCATTTGTTTCTGGGTGCCTGACAGTCTGTGCAGTGTTACCAGACTGATAAGGGAAGCTGACGATACGCTCAGTGATTGCTGTATAAAACAGTTGGGGCACTCACTGTTAACTTGAGTTATCTACAAAATAACATCAAACTGTTAACAGCTGTTGACAAAAGCAATTAGAAGCTAAACATCATCTGTACAGAGTGTCTTTAAATCTTTAAGATTTATCAAAACAACAAGACATAAAACCAACGTTTGCACTGCCATGCTGAATGTTATATGACCCCACCTGTTCACTGGTGTTATCGTCGAAGGCTCTTTGGAAATCAGATTTTGAATTGAATTGTATTGAGTTGAAAGTTATTGTGAACATAAACAAGTCATACAATAAAAATAAATAAATCAATAAATAAAAATAGGGCATAGCCTTAGTTCAGGCATGACACAGTGTCAAGCTCAGCTCACATCCCAGCTACATCAGCTGATCTCAGACAGCCCAAGCAACTGATGGAGCAGCTGATTGCTGAAAGGGTGTCAGCTGATAAATCACATGATTCCTTTCTATGCAACCGAATGGCGAATCTCATTCAGGGTGCCCTATTTAAACTGCTCTGGCCTGCCTACTGTTGCTGCTTCCTGTGCAAGCCGCTTTGCAACCCGCCTCCACCCCAGCTCCTCCTTTTCATGCTGTGTCTGACTTACCAATGTAATTTCTGTTTGCCAGTGATGCTTGCTCTGTTCTGTTCGCAGGGGGTCTTTGCTGCTCCTCTCCCTACCTTAGGCTGTCCATGTAAGCACATGGAAGGGCAGAGAGGTTTGCTCTGTCTGCCTTAAGGCTTTCCTTGTTTGCACGTGGAAGGGCAGAGAGGTGTGCTCTGTCTGCCTTAAGGCTTTCCAGGTAGGCATATGGAAGGGCGGAGACGTGTGCTTTCTCAGCCTTTCGGCTTTCCACGTCGGCATGTGGAAGAGTGGAAAGGTTTGCTCGCTCCACCTTAGGCTTTCTGCATAGGTGTAGAATGGGCAGAGAAGAAAGGGCCCCAGAACAGAGCCATACTGTCATATATAATACTGCAAATGGAAATAGTTTGACTAAAGTGATCCTGACTGAATTGTGAACATATATAATAGATTTACAATAAGCAACATAAATAAACATTTCATGTCCAAAGAGTAATAGAAAGAAGCAAGCTGCTTGTCTAGTGTTTCCCCTCTTCTATTCTAACCCATCAATACACAATCTCATAAACCAGCTCTCCGCCTTAACATTCAACCCCACTATTAAACCACTCTTCTCATGCTCTTCATACATACATACATATATAATCAACGACACTACCCCAAAAAAGAAAAAGAAAACCAATGACAACATTAGTATGCTTTACATTCTCCTTCCTCATTTCTGTGCAACTCTGATGTTTTTACTTGGATTTCTTCCTGTAGTCCGTTCCACAAAAGCACACCGCAAATAGATATACACATACGTTAAGGTTGGTGCTGTAATTGGATTTAAGTGGTAGTAAGAAAGGCAATTAGTAAAGTAACTTTGAGCTGGTTTGAGAATTTCACTTGGCAGCCCAAATTGAAATGCTTAGGTGGGTTTCTTTCCTTGCACAGTTATTTTGGTGGAAAAACTTGGCATGTGACATTCAGAGAATTTCTATGAGATTCCCTCTTTGAAAGTAGCAAAGCAGGGCATAATGCAGAGCCTGCTCAAAGAGGACATATATTTGATTTAATGTGCTAGGACAGTGCAGAGTTAGAGGATACCCTCTGGTGGTTTGCAGAGGAGAACAGGAGGACTCTGCAACCAGCGTGATAGAAGACTTTTTTATCAGAGGACAGAGAGGCAGAGAAGGGAAGGCAGGAATGTGCTAAAGAGGTTCAGGAGGAGTGATAGGAGGCATCTGGTCAAGCAGTGAAATGGCGAAGCACGGAGACCCTGGGTAACATAAAAGAAGCAAATGCACCCAAAAAACTGAGCCCTGGGGTGTGCTGTAGCACAAAGGTTAATGAGCAGAGAGATCCTCTACAGGAGGCTTGATGAGAGAGGAGAGGAGGAAAGATGGCTGCATAAAGAGTGAAGTGCCAGAACTTCAGAATGAGTGGAGAATTCAGTCCATTGCCCCTTTTTTTATTATTTTCCAAAAAAGAAAAGGGACAGCCTTATCACACCGAGCTGAACAAGGTTAACACGGGTAAATAGCCTTTTATAGATTTTTGGAACTACACAATGAGAATGCACAATTTATATAAGTCATCTTGTTCATGACTTGAACACGCATGGATTTCCTTTCCTCGTCATTCCCATGTTCGAGCTGAATTCGATTTTGCAGTGCTTGCGCTCGGCATCAGTCACAAAGAGAGAGTTGTCTCAGATGTGTCCGTGCCACGACTAAAACAACCTCATTCCCCTTTTTTCTCCTCTGTACACCACAAAACTAGCAATTGATTTTCAAAACAAACGAAAGAAAGAAAAGAAACACAGAAAGAAAACACATCATGCCGCCTGGCAAGATACACAACCTCTCTCACCCTCGCGCGAAGGTTTCCCAACAGAAGTAGTTGCCAGATTGCTGGAGCATGAAGCACTAACAGCTTTGCCCAAGGCTAAGTTCAACCTTTTCCAGTGGAATGGAATAGGAGATGTCTGGTGAATTTCTCATTGTTTATAGTCTCATTTTATGAAGAGATTAAGAGTGAGTCTTTTGCTTGGTGAAACAAGGGAAAACCAGGGAAGCGAGAAGATCATTTACTTCTGTGACAAAATGAGCTTTCCTCTTAAGCGAAGCCGTGTGTGATTTAAGGGATGAATTTAGCCAGAAGTAAGGTGTAATACAGAGTAATTGAACTGCCTGCATTTTCTCATTGTCGGAAAATGGTGGATTTCAGGTTTTTCTTGGTGTTATTAATAAAAAAAATGTAACTGTAGAACATATTCACAATTATTTTCCAAGAGTTAGAGGGTGGATGAATTTAGGCTATACATCACAAAGGCTCTGCCCATTTGTGTTGTATCTAAGACACAGACACAGACTTCCTAATGGCTATCTATCCAAATGCCTTATTGAATACCATCTGCCATATAAAAATGTTTTGAAGTCAAAGTGCTTTGCTTTTCTTTCTGATGAAAGCAGCCAATTTTTCTGGGTTACATCAATGCTGAAATTGAATTTAAATATTAAACTAGAAATGGCTAGATTTTCTGAAGAAGATGAACACAAGTTCACTGCTGAAGTTTTGCAGTTGAAACATCAGAAATAGTTGAAATGCTGAGACAGTTATAGTTTTTAACGGTATATTTTAATGATAATTATTGAAAGAAGATGAAGCTTCAGTTCTGATCTATCTATCTATCTATCTATCTATCTATCTATCTATCTATCTATCTATCTATCCTAAAGTGTAAATGCAAAAGGAAGTAGAAGTGTCACTTGAAAGTGCTAAGAGAAGATGGAGATTCAGTCTGAGTACAAACACTCAAAGGAGTTGAAATGTTAAAGTATAGGTGATGGCTTTAACTGAAGTGTCAGTTGAAGTGAAGGTCTGGTAAGATGATGTCGGTTGAAGTGTTAGCACAAGTCTAAATACTGAAAGAAGTTAGAGTATGTAAACAGTAGAATTTTTTTAGGTAAAAACACGAGACCTGAAAGGGTTTGAAGTGGCATTTGAGCTGTAAGCATTGAAAGGAGTGGAAGTGTACAGTATATGATAGAGTCCCATTTGTGCTGAATCTTAAGCCACACAGACTTGAGAAAAAATCTGAGCAGTTATCAATCCAGATGCTATTTTTGATAAAATTTACCATCTAAAATGTAAAAATGCTTTGTCTTTGTATGTAATAAAATCAGTCACTGGCTACGTTTACATGTACACACTGATGTTTCATTATTATTGTGACAGCATTCTGAATTTGATGTGGGTCGTTAAAACAGCACATTTGGTTTAGATATTCTGAATTAGGCCTTTTTTCCGAATTTAGCGTTTTCCGATTAAGACGTGGGATACGCGGGTTTAAGGAGCAATTTCTGGACTTGTGTATGGCGCATTCCGAATATGCTACTTAGCTGGGATTTTTACTGTAGTTTGCGACATGTGGCCTCTTGGCTGTTTATGGTCAATTCTGTGCGTTGTCATGGATACGTTATACACAAACTTACCAACAGTTTGCAAGAATGGGCTGGAGATGCATGCCCAAAAACCCACATTTCTGGTCATAAGAAGAAACACCCCTACTTCTAAACATTATGGAAGACATTGATATCAACAGATTTTTGAGTATGCTCAAATATTAAAACACGGACCTTTTCAAGAAGGTGGTTGAAGGAAAGAAAGAGGGACACTGTGTTCTCACGGTTAAACAAGTCCGCCACTGGTAGAAAACTTTGAAAAAATATTCCTATTTCGATGCGAAGAAGCAAAATGTCAAGCAGCTCCAGCTGTTCCACTTTTCTATCATTTGACTTGATAAACAACAGGCTAATTTTGCAGGGCTGTATGTAAATGGGAATATTAGTGGAATATTTATTTTCACTAGCCATGTAAACAGCTCGGAAGTGACTTTTATCTTTTTCGGAATTTGGGCAAAAACTGGAATATTTTGTGCATGTAAACATAGTCATTGTTAAGAGACCGGTAACAACAGTAGTAGAACTAAATACTTATGAATGAATAAATACCTCAGTCACATCAGCAAGCAAAAGTCATCAGATATTTGTGAACAAATTACAGGATGGAAAAGTCCAAATTTCGTGAGAGCCTGTAATCACCTGCTTCAAATGTTATACCTTGTTTAAATAGGCGTTATTTGGGGTTATTTGGGGGCAGCAGTAGCTCAGTCCATAGGGACTTGGGTTGGGAACCGGAGGGTCGCCTGTTTGAGTCCCCGTCTGGACCAAAATATGGAGCGTGGACTGGTGGCTGGAGAGGTGCCAGTTCACCTCCTGGGCACCTTGGCCTGACACCTCGGCCTGCCCTGACCAAAGGGCAGCCCCCTCACTCTGACACTCTGTATAGGTCCTGTTTGTGCATGTGTGTATCTTTCGGACCTGTGTGTAATTGACAAGCAAGAGTGAAAACATTGAATTTCTCCTCAGGGGGATTAATAAAGTAAATAAACTTAAACTTAATAAACTTAAACTTAAACTTATTTGTCGTCATCAGTGTCATAGATGTGCCTTAGAAGGGTCCTGCTACACCAACTAGTATATTCAGAATGCTGTAATGAGCATATCAAATGGCAGTATTTATTGTTATTTGGTGATGGAGGAAGTCAGCTGACCTAATGTTAGTATAAAGACAGAGAAAGTCCATCTAGGGAGGAGGGTGGCCATGTTGGTGAATAGGTCAAATACAGAACGTTCACCCTTGAGACTGGGGTTCTTGTCCCCATACAAGACCATAAGTCAACATTGAGTTATTTTAATTTTGTGACTATGTGAGCTAGGTTCATGTCACATGCATCTCATAACATACTTATTTTAATCCAAACCTAACCATGTAGTCTTTGTATCTAAACCTAACAAGAGTGGGGACGAAATGAACCAGGTGTAGCAGGACCTGTTTTTTCCATACCTATGACACTGACAACCACTAATAACACCCATTTAATGGAGTGATATCATTCAAAATAGGTGCTGTAAGCCTGTAGCCTTTGTCTTTATGTCAGCTACTCTGGTGTTGAAATCAAAGTTTTGGTCAAAAAAAACAAGAGGTGAGATATCCCTTAAAGCTCTCCAGGGCAGGTGTCAGCCTTATGGACAATTCATTTTTACGCCCCCAGCGTGGAGTATGTAGGGTTAATGAATTCCTCACCATGCCTCACCTTTTCTGAGGTTAATGAAGGAGAAATAGACTACATAAGAGCTCAAATCTGTCTTACTCTCAACAGAAGAGATTCGAGTCAGAAAGAGTTATGGCAGGGAATCCTTGCCACTAATTTAGCCTTTTACTGAATGAAAATGGAGCCTTCATCAGGTGTTTGTCTCTGTTAAGGCGGTGGAGGTGCTTTGAATCTCAACAAAGGCTCGGAGCTGCTATCATATTGTCGTGTATTTGTGGAATGGGTGCTAGTCGTAATGATGGGGAATATTCCTCTTGATGTTGTTTTGGATGTTTTACAGTCGCACCGACTGTTTGCACTCAGCTTTGTGAGGCTTTCTGTCTGCCTGTCTCCTAGACATGGAAAGCAGGTGTTTGACAGCTGATGGGTCTTGCTCTGCTGGGAGCGCCCGGCTCATCTCTCCTCTAATGAGCTACATGAGACGGATTGTTTCTTTATCCTTCATTTGACTTTACAACAAAAGTGAGTCTTAACAAAACTGTTTCGCTGCAGCGAGGATATGTTTACCCCTTTGAGGCAGCGGAAAGACAAGTTGCCTCGATAAGGTCTTTGAAGGTGGCTTAATGATTTTCCTAAATTAATGTTTTGGCAGTTCCATCGTCTGGCTGCCTTTGCGCTTTGGTCTGCTTTTATTGCACATTTTACTTGCTGTGTGTTCAGTTTGGAGAATCGGTGGCATTTAGGTAGTGTGAGAGATATTGAGTATAGATGCTGTAGAAACCTGGAATATTGATTGCGGCTGCTGCAGTCTGTGTCACTTTTGATTATACCAGCACCTGAGAAATGTTGAGTGGTTATCAAGGTTTTGTCACAGTGCAGTACACAAGTTGTGCAGAGAAGTGCCGCCCATCATTATATCATAATAGGTCTCTCAGCAAGCCAGGGATGATCACATATTGTCAGAGAAAACAAATAGAGCCAGCTCAAAGTACAAAATAATCCTTCCTTTAAAACAGGATGGGAGAACACAACAATTGCAGATAAATGGTAGTGTGACTAATCCTTGTACATCCTGAGGTAGGAATATGTGATGAGCAGTATATTCAACAATGCATCTGCTGAGAAACACCCCAGGGTGGTTTTCACTAACTATGCTTTGGTTTGAAGCCTTCATCTTTTCTGATACACAGTGACGAACGACCTTCAGATGAAGCTTTAGAAAAAACATTTTATGGTCCATAGGCCTACTGTATGTGTATGTATAGAGGAAGTACATATTAAATGTGCGAGTGACTGTCATTTTCTTGATTTATGGATTAAACTAAGTAATGGGAGCCTTACTACCACACGGTAAAATAAAGGAACTCACTGCAAAATTGTTCTTCTAGCCAGCAGTACCCACCCTGGAGCTCTAAAATATGGCTCATCTAAAAGTCAGTTTAACAGATTGAGACGTCTCTGCCGTTGTGATAAAATCTTCATAAACGGTAAATGGACCTGCCTTTGTATAGCACCTTTCTAGTCTTCTGACCACTCAAAGCGCTTTTTTACACAATGAGTCACATTCACCTATTCACACACACATTCCTACACTGGTGGTCGAGGCCACCACACAATGTACCACCTGCTGCTCAGTTATAACACACTCACACACCAATGGAACAGCCATCGGGGGCAGTTTTAGGTTTCAGTATCTTGCTCAAGGATACTTCAACATGCGAACTGGAGGCACTGGGGACCGAGCCACTGATCTTCCAATTTGTGGACAGCCTGCTCTACCTTCTGAGCCATAGCCGCCCCACCATAGAGAAAGTTGAGAAAGCTGGGGTTTCAACTCAGTGTTTAGATTAAGCTTAACATGTTGCTCTATCTAAGATCAAATCTGACTTGTTGAAAAAAGTGTCTAAAAATAAAAACAATACTCAGTTTCAAATACTGACGCTTGGTCAGTGCCCTTGCTAAGTCAAAATAAGACTTGGCTAGGTACCCCTCCTGTTTCAGTTTTGGACATTTAGGGATGGCGTGTCAATTTATGCTCATAACAAACATCGCCTTATTTCAAAGTAAACTAACAGGAAATGTATATTTTCTGATTGTACGATGCATACAGTATTTTTACAATAAAAGTAGAAAGTAGCTGAAAAAGAAAAAGAAAACCACATTATTTCCCTCCTTGGATTAAGGCAACAGTGTATGTGGTTATGTTTAGAAAAAAACATCATGGTTTTGCTAAAACAAAGTACATTTGGCACTAACGTAATATTTTTAAAATACGTCACGTAACCTACATCACTAGCACAGTATGCTACACATACTAGCACAATATGTTATCAAAATAACTTGATTGACATTTGGTTTCACATGAGACACAAACGGCGGGCTCCTGTGTGAAAGTCTGAAGTTAGTTTGACCCATTTACCTGCCCTTCTGCCTGCCCTATGAAGATTTTCTTGCTCTTTGCACTACGATAGTTATCTCCAGTGTCAAAACATGCTGCCATTTAATGTGCCCCAAATCACAGCTAAAGGGTGTCTTTGTGTGTCAGTGTCTGACACCAAGGGCCACTGACCATACTGTGTGAGTTGTAATCTGAGTTTTTCTGCGGTCGTGGCAAGCTGTCTGATCTGCACGTGCATGTTAGTACACGTGTATCCCACTGGCTAGTTCATCGCTGCGGCATGCATTGCACTGTGGTTACTGCAATTACTGGCACGGTGCTGTCATGGAAGCATAACGGCCATCATCCAGTTTGTCCCTGGTTAAAACCTTTAGGTTTGTGAGTACTGTTGCAATTGAAAAGCATTGTTTCTGGAGTTAGCACTGGAAGCTGCTGGCTGCCAACTCAGTTACCTCCATGTTAAGAACTGTGTGTGGATAACTCATATGCTCTGAGTTTCGCATAAGCCCCTAGAACACTATCCTGAAATATTGGCATATCTTGACCACAGATCCAGTCCTCATTCAACATTTTAGTGAAAATGGTTAGAGCCAGCGTTGCCTTATCATGAACAGACGCTCCTAGTTCTCCTTAAACAAGGTAACTAACCATGTGATAACTGTTCTCACTGGCAATATACTTGGATATCTAATGATTTCAGTCATCATAGGAATGGGAAAAAAAATTCCAGTAAGGGGAGTTATCACATGCAATACAACAAAGGTTGTCTACCTGTTGAATTGCCCATGTGATAAAAGCTGTATTGGTAAAACTACCCACCCTCTTAAGCAAAAATTTAGTAAAGACAAAAGTTCCATAAAACATGAAGATATGAACTATCTCAGAGCTTGTCACCTTAATAACCACTCACACCCCATTTCTTCCCTTAGGTTCCAGGGCATAGAGCAGATTACTCTTCATAGAGAGGGTGATGTTGACAGGAAGTTAATGCAGAGAAAGCTGTTTTGGATCCACTCCCTAGAAACACTGCAAACACTGGGTCTTAATGAGGGTTTTGACATGAGTGTTTTGTTGTGAATTAACCATAATAGATTCCATATGCTCTGTGTTTTATGACGGCTGTGGCCTGATGTTTACATTGCATTTATCTCTATTGTTGCATATTCTATCTTGCATTGTACATTGTAAATTCTGTATATTCAGTGTGCTTCGTGTGTCTTGACCGTCTCTATAGACTCTCTTTTACATGTCGTCTACTATACTCAGGACATTTCCACTGATGTGTGGAAAGTGTCTGAGTGTCTCCCACTTAGACACTTTCCTGACTGAACACAGGTGTTCTGCATTCAGCTTGCATTATGCTTGCTTACTATAAAGATTTTTGCACAGACTTAACTGTGTGAATGATGTATTTCATTAATCTTTATATGTAACAGATATTAAAAATTGGCATTTCTGTTTAAATTCAATTTATTAGTTATTTAAATTGTGACATTTTTTTTCCATATGTCTTCCTGGTTACTATAAAGACATCCTTAAACCTGCAGTGAAGGATTTTTTTTATTTTTTTTTTAGCCAAAAGTCGCATATTCTTACATATCCACCATATCAGTATCATTCATTTGAAGCAGTCTCGTAGGGGGGGGCGTTGGGGTATTGGAATGGTTATAAAAAACAGGACTGGTTCTGAACTGTGTGAGCTTTCAGTGAAATTCAAGGTACATCGTCACCATGTTTCTTTTCTTAAAACTAACCACAGTAACTTTACTTGCTTAAACTCAACCTCTGTAACTTCACATTAAGATTGTACTGTCATTTGGGGGTGCTAATTTGTAGGATATCATATGAACCATCGTATAAGAACAAGTTGACCAGTTGGTCACGGTGTCTTTCTGCTGTTTGGTGCTGCGCAGGAAGACTACATTGGATTTTAAAAGCTTTTTCAGTGAAAAAGCCTGTCTGGTGCAGCCGAAAAGGATGCCTTGAGAGATGTAGTGTAGATTCAGGCGGTAATTCTCTGTAGGTTCACTACGAGTGATGCCTTTCACATTATCGAATTAAAAAAATGTACATTGTTGTTGCTTCAACTTTAAAGCTGTCACACCTGTATCAAGCAAATACATTAAACTTGTAATGTAACAAGCAGGCAGCCAGTGAACCAATGGCTTAGCCTCAGTGACTGCGCATAGCGCTCCACAAATCCAGTCCTCACAGTGAAGCACCTCCAACCCACACTCCTGAATGTTTGGTTTACCAGTGGCTAACTCACCAGCTAACACAACAAAATATGTAAGTAAGATAACTATGGAGTTATTGAATGGAGTACTAGTTAGAAACTAGCTCTAACCCTTAGCTCCTGCACCAAATTAATATATCCTGGACCAGTTTGTCCACAGAGGGCATGAACATAAAAATGATATCAACCTTATATGTAACTCCTGATAAGCCAGTGCAAGGCTACCCCCCAAAATGTCAACGTAATGCAGTGTTTGGGGTCCTCGCAGTTAGGTTATAACTGAGTTCAATCCATCAATTGTCTTAAACTGTCTATGCTTTATTGGGACTAGGTTCATACCAGCTGACACTGGGCAAGAAGTGGGGTACACACTGGACATCTAATGAATATGCGCCCCACTAATGGAATTGTCACTTTGCGTATTCAACGTAACCTTACATACTTAGCTTAAAGTAAAGGTCACTTGGTTTCACACCAGGTGGGACACAAACACTGGTCTCCTGGGGGAAAGTTCTGTGTTTGTTTGCCCAAACCACCACCCCAAACACTGTTACATTTTATACTATGTGCTTTACTCCCGTCAGTGCATCGGTCATGTGATAGCACCCTTAATACGTTGAATATTACTTTTCATCAGTGTACGGACAATAATGGAAATAGCCCGCATACACACATATGGGCAATTTTAGCCACCAGATAACTTAACCTGCATGTCTTTGGACTGTGGGAGGAAGCCCACACAGAAGAACCCATCCTTGTTGGTTGGTTTGAACCCAGAACCTTCTTGCTTCTTGCTATTAACTGAATTTCGAATTGTAATTCCTTATATTACTTGTTGAAAAATGCAATTATAACTTGTTGCTTTGTTGCCTCGCACTGGTGAAGTACACTTGTCAATATGCTGAAATGCTGTTCTGTTCTAAACTAAAAAAAAACAGCCCACACACACTCAATCTGCTCGTTTACGAGTTAATAAACAATGTATCTTCCAAGAGAACACTTTTGTTAATAATGCACAAATAACTGCTTCTTTCTTCTTTCCTTGACTGGATGGAGAGTGTCTGTCTGGAGTATTACTTTTACATTTTGGCTTATTTCTTTCTTTTTGAGAGCAACTTCAAATACATGCAAATCTATAATTGCCAAACCGTCAGTATTAGTAGCATCCAATTGGAGCACAAAAACCAAAGCCACAGAACACAAAATATTTGTGTGGCAAAGTGTAATTTGAAGGTAATATGAAAACTAAATGAAAAGGCAGTAGGAGGCAAAGGCAGATACAAAGGATTCTATTATTCTCTGTTCATTCAGCCTTTGCTGTCATTTTTTTTTTTTATACGTGTGGCAACAAAGCGAGCATTTCCCTAAGTGGTTTGCTCTCTATCTTGTCTATTAATAACAAGAGGTCAAAAGAACAGGAGCAGAGAAAGTTGGATTCAGAGAGGAGAAATATTTTGTTAGGGAAGCCATATGGTGCACAAAGCACTCACGGAACCTGAGGAGACTCAGCCACAGCTGAAGATGATGGATTGTATCGAGCTACAGGCAGGGAACGGTAGAAATAAGTAATAGAAAAGAAAGTGGGGGTAGGAGGTGTTTATGTGCTCACCATTTCATTCCTTTATTCCAAGAGGTGATGGAGCTTGTTATGTTGTTGATGGCATGAGGTATTGTACAAACTCTACTGCCTCCTGGCTCCAGTAGGTGTTTTAGTGGAATAGAGTTGAATTATCCATTTAGTACCGGAGGGGCAGTTCATGACCTCTTCCTCTTCCACTCCCGCGCTCCTCCATCAGCCGCCCACAGTGGCAGCTACGGTCAAGGTTAGCTCTGTGGCTATTCTGCATGTTCTGCGCTGTTGTTTGGTGCATGAACCGAGCCAGGGAAATCTGCCAGACAGGTTTTGCCTGGATATACTGCAGTTCAGTTCAGAGCTGGTTTCAGGGCGAGATTTCATAATGCAAGCAAATGACCAAGAATGTTTTTCTGTTGCCATGGTGCCTGCACACTTGTATGTACTAGAATATCAGAAAGAGTTTTTTAAATTGCAAAAAAAGAAAAAAAAAAACATATCAGCAGGAGGGCTGTGGGATTTTAACAGGAACTGAAAGTCTAAAAATAGATAGAGTTTATCCAGCCAATAAAGCAGATAATAACACAGAGAAAAGCTGTGTTTTATGGTAGAACTCACAAATTGGTACTGATAAGAAGTTTCAGTTTCATTCTTACTTTAATGATGCCAAGAGGTTTCTTTTTTCTTTTTCATGAAACTATGTAAAGTTTAATGGTTTAGGAAAACAGATGGATAGACGGTTTACTGAAGTCTACATTAAAATGTGAAAAGTGGTACTGGACCAGCTTGTTTTCAAAGCAACCCTATCCTACAAATACTCCATGCCCTGAAATGCTCCTTACAATGCTTCTGCAGAACTAAATATTCCTGTCTTGAACATGTATTTGGCATTTTTTGTTGTGAATCTTCCTCACACCCGGGGTATTGGCTGCTGACAGTAAATCTCAGTCTTCTGTGAGAGTTGCTGCTGTTAGTTGTGCCTCTGTACCTGTGTCTGTATGTATGCCATAGTCCCCTAAGCTGTAAGCCAGAGTGCATGGGCAGTGCAAGGGCAGATATTCACCCCTCAAAGACCTGTTATGCATCTCCCAGTGGCAGTATCTCTGGCTTGTTCATGCCTAACAAACAAAATGGGGGCATGTAACACAATGGGGCCATGTTTATGGTTGAGAATCTGGTGGGGGATCATGCCTTTGTCACTAGAACAGTGAGTTTTGCTCGTTCCCAGCACACAGAGAGGGTAAGATGTCAGGGGGGAAGAGTTATGTAGCTGTAATACCATAGGGGGAAACTTTTCCCAGCAAAAAAAAAGAAAAAAAGTGCTCACAGGTCCATTGTGTAGGATTTAGGGTGATATATTGGCATAAATGGAATATAATATAATGAGTAAGATTTCCTTAGTGTATAATCACCTGAAAGTAAGAATCGCTGAGTTTTTGAAAAATAAGCTGTTTTTATCTACATAGGGAGCAGTTTCTCAGCCACAGAGATGGCCATGTTTCTACAGTAGCCCAGAATCGACAAACCAAACACTGGCACTACATAGGGCCATTCATATTTCTACATTTTGGCATCAGCCACTGGAGTTAGCAGCTTCTCCGCGATGAGCAATATCCAAAAAATTTAACGGTTTAAATCACCAGCTCTGTTTGTTTTGAAGCTCCGTGCTAATTAAACTTAATTTGTCACCTGAAGAGCTGATCTCCAGAACTATGACTCGCCAGGCAAGATATTTTTGGCCCTTGTCTTTATAATGACGGGACTGTGGATCGTTTTTCTTGACCTCAATAATGAGTGTCTCCTCATCATTCTTCGTCATACATGAGACACAGCAACAGAGTTCTCTTTATACATCCATGGGAGGACAGGAGTCAAGCTGCTATAGGAGGACAAGTGGGGAAAAATGCATTTAATTCCAGGGGCAGTGAGACTGGAAATAAGACAGTGGCATGAAGTGCTGTGGGTTGGCGCCGCCAGTGTGGGGTTGTACCTTGAAAATATCAGGGGCGCATTATTTGACACATATTGTTCTTTGGCCTTAAAGGACTTCTAACTGGGAGAAGTTTCAGCTTGTTGCAATTTGCAATCCTCACTGCTAGATGCCACTAAATCTTACACACTGTTACTTTAAATGCAAATTTTCACACTTGTTTTGGTTCACATTTTATGACCAATTGGTCAGCCATCAGCCAACCGTCATGGTGTCGCACTCACTTTGGTTTTATGACTCCCCTCACTCAGAACCAATATAGGCCAGCTCGGGGATTTACAACTGAATGAATAATTGTATTATTTAATACACAAACACATGAAGGAACAGGGGATGGTGGTCGCAAGAAGCCAATGACAACAGAATTGACTGTCCTCAGAGCTCTTTCCTACGTCAAGCTAGTCACTACTGTCAATCTGAAATTTGGTGGGAGGGCTGTGTGTGTCAATATCCATGACTAGCCCCTCCTTAGCTAGAAACATAAATATGCTGACTCAAACAGCACACTGCTAGATGTTTAATTGGAACTTTAAATTGAGAAATAGGTCCATTATGAATTACTAGCAGCTGGTGTGATGCGTTACACCCATTTGCGTGTGTGAAATATAGTTCCAAACAATATTTTCATTCATCATTGTATTACTCATAATGATTTGATGGAACATTATTCACAGTCCTTAATGAGTAGTGGTGGGGCAAAAATAAATTTATGGCACCTTGCACATCAAACAGGCAAGCCAATTTGTGTTATTTTTGTCAATGGAAGGCAAAGAACAGAATGGAAAAAAGACTGTAGTTATAATTGTATCCTAACTGAGCGTCCTGTCTCACAGAGACCTACCCACATTTTCACAGGCTACATAAATAACCATCTCAATGACTACAAAATGGAAAGTTCAATCTTCTGGAGCTCAGTAACAGGTGCCACAGCTCCGCAACAAGTCAAAGGAACTGATGTCACTTGTCTGAGCAAGAATCTCATTTGGCAGAATGAAGCCATGTGGATTCCTCCACCCTCGCATCCCATCCATGCACCTCTCCAATGAGTCAGGAGTGGGTAGAGCTAAGTAGTGAGGTGGAGAAGCCAGCGAGGGAAGCGATGATTCACAAAAGGGGAACCTCTGCTGTAGATGATGGTCATCAGCTCTTTCATTTGGCAGAACCACTTTTGTTGCCATGATTTTAAAAAAAAAAAAATAGTTCATAGAGTTTGTGTGTTGTAGTTTTCAGGCATTCAAGGTAGTTTTTTTTCCCTACATGTCGATCAGTGAATCATATTTTAAAAGGACTAATTCACAGTCACACACACACACAAAAAAACCTTTTTGGTCTCTTCAGTGGAGTCTGCCTTAAAAGCTAAACCTGGGACGTGCACAAGTACATGCTAAAGTTGTCCGTGCATTACTGCCTTATGCTATCACAATAACCAATCTTAGCTGGCTCGCTAGATGTCTAATGTAAAGGCAGCTGACTATGTGCAAGAGAGGGACAGCACAGAGAGAAAGAGCTCAGAGGGGCAGCTAAGGGATTTTGCAGAGCTGGACTCAGACTATCAGTAGGTGAATCGTTATGAAAGAAATGTCAAGCAACCATTTCCTACATAATTAATTTAGTGGGAAGCAGGCCTATTTCTGCAGAAGCGTTTTTTGTTTTTTTTTAAGTTGAAAGTAATAATAACTAAAAAAGAATATTTCAGTCAATGATAAATAGTACTGCAAAGTACTGTGAATAAGTTTCATTGTTAACATAATGTTAAATAAAGTACTATTCTTTAAGGGGCTGACCCCAAAAGCTCTGGTTCAGAGAGGGTTGGAGAGCCCGGTAATGAAGTAAAAGCAACAGCCCCTCAGAATGTTTGAGCAAGTCCCTGGGCTAAGCCGATGTAATAATATCCCTATACCATTTTCATCAGATGTAATAGATACCAGCGTAATTCAGATTAAGTCTCTCGAAACTGTGCGGATAATTCAGACATTAATTTGACAAGATCTGGTGATTATTGCTGACATATCCTTCATGGAACTGCTAGTCGCTCGATAGAAAGACGGACAACCTTATTGTAGTCACGCACTTCTGTGTTCCTCATCCTCCCTCAGCCCGGCCCGTCAGTGCTATTCTCTTTTAATCTGCAGTTTCTGATCAGAGTGCAAAAGCTCAGGGATAGGGGCTTTGAAAAGATGTTGCTAGCCTGCCAGTGTAGATGATCTGCCATTAGTGAGCAGAATGATTGATTTCTTAAAGTGGATGTGTGGCACTGGAAAAGAAACATTTACCCCTCAGGCAAAGAAGCAGCATTAATAAAACATTACAGGGAATGACTCGCCAGCTCTCAGAATCCAGAGAGTTTAATGACTGTTTTCCTCCCTCTCTTTCATATATGTTTAAATGCTGTTCATTGAGGTTTTCAATTCTGAAAGTATGCAAGTCGAGTAAACTACTGGGGGAAAAGTAGGTTAACTTTGCAAACTTTAACATCTGACTGGAAGTTGAGTTGAGCTGAGTCTCAGGTGGTGTCACAGCATTTGTATTGGCGTTTCATTTCCCAGCTTGATCTTCTTTCTATAAAAAACAACTTCAAATTCTAGTCATTGCTAGTGCTGGTTTCAAATATTTCCATTAAATTTGAAATGGTAGGAAATTACTGTCAGTTTGACACTTTCATTCAAAGCCAGCGGCTGATATTCCAGAACTGCTACACTGTTTACCCAACCATGATTTGGAGTTAATTAACTGTGCTAATATTTCAGATGTAATCTGTATTCATTGTCCAGACTTCTGTCTCTTGTTTGTTTCTTTGCATGACAAGCAGCATCTCATTTCTCAATAAGAAATGCAACACCTTGCCTTTCTGGTACTGAAACAATAATTGGATGGTTTTTCTGTGAAATGCTTTTTGTCCACATTTGATGTCACTTATCTTCTAGTGTAGATTTGTGAGTGAAAGTGATTGAAATTCATTAATGTCTTTTCTCTCAGTTCGCCCACAGTTTTTTCAAATACTTTCTGACCGAACAGTTCCTCAATTTGATGTTCCGAGATGCAGGGAAGGGAAAATAGGGAAGCAATAATCCGTCCATCTATTTTCCACAACATATTTGGGTCTGTGTTGCAGCTGCAGGCAAAGCAAAGCAGCTCAGGCATCCGTCTCCCCAGGAATGCCCTCCAGGGGATATCAAGACATTCCCCGGTCAGATAGGATATGTAATCCTTCCAGTGTGCTGTGGGTCTACCCAGGGGTCATCTCTCAGTTGGACTTCTCCACAGAGACACATCCAGATAAGATATACAAACCAGAACTCATTCCTTCTTAAAGGAGGCTAATTCATAAAGTACATCCAGACTGGACAGGCAAACACTCATGCCCTCTCCAGCATTACTGTAATCGTGAAGATCTGATTTACTGTTCCACAACAAGGTCAGAGTTTGCAATGCTCAACTGAAATCCAAGGTTTGACAATCTGTGGGTGTCTGCTTTATATGAATATAGCCCACGGTCTCCCAGGAAACCTATGACGAGCAAAATCTTGATAATTGCAGCAGACCCTCTGGTCCCCTTTTAAAAACAGGAAACCGGTCTTGTCTGGCAGCTTATCAGTCCATAGTTACTGGGCCTGATCTCTATGCAACATCAGACAGCCTGTCAGCTAAGACTACCCAACCATGTATAGAGTCTTGTCAGGGCAGATCTCCTCCACTAGCATCTAAAGCTTTTTAACTACCTCAGTGACCTCTGCCAAACAGAGAGGTATAACTTTCCTGGCTCCGCAAAGTTGGCAGTCAATTCTTTTCTCTTTGCTTCTCACCATGGAAAACCGTCAAAAAAAAAGAGGCAGTCGAACTCCTACCCGGGAGTTTGGCTCCAGGGAACTAAAGTTTGTCTGCCTCTAGACTCACAAGTCAGTCTTTAGATGCTTTGCTTAACTAAAGACTGATGTCTTTCTCCCTGATTTTGTGTTTAGATGGGCGGATACAATTTCAGAGTTTAAAAAAACTGCAACCTACGTTGCAGAACCAATAGTAAATCCGCAGGACGGTCCTTTGGTGGCTCGCTGAACTCTTGTGCTCGTAAACATAGTCCGACTAGAAACGTGTGTAGCGGTACAAAATGGCCCAAGTCGCTGTAAGTCCTTCATTTCCACAATCTTGTGGACTGAGCACACGTTTGATAAAACGGAGTTAAATCTCTCGGCATCCATTTTCAAGCTCTCTGTGTGTTTGTTTCCTTGTGGACGTGAAAAGGGGGAGCACACATTTCCAGGAGGGTGTGTCCTTTTCAAAAATGCAAGAGGCGTTGCTTTGTTGCTGGCCGTTTTCACCGGTGTGTTAAACACACTTTAGAAAGGAGTGTCCCCAGACTATCAGAAGGCGGAGATCTCTGATTGTCTGGTGGTGAGACTAGTCTTCCTCCGTCCCGACCAGAAAAGTTCCACAACATTTCACAATTACAATAGTCATTTTCTATGCACCAGGCTGCACAGCTACCCTTGTCCACATGTTTGTGGCTTTATGTTGTTTCTTTGACCGGAGCCTGACAATGCAAATGAGTAAAGACCCCGATACCAGGTGCTCACCTGTGAGCTCCATGAGGGAGTTCTTGTGTGGTCACCCTCTTCTACTCAAGCTTTGCAGGGGTCTATGAATCATCCGGCCCCTCACCTGGGAACAATTTGTTTTCAAAGAACCTACATGGGTGACCAGACCAACATGTACACCATGTCCTACTGTGTCCGTAGCTCTGAATATCTAATAATAACGCAGATGGGTTTGCACTGGATGCTAAAGGGTACTCCACCAACCAAGTGCCATATTTTGACGACCAGGCCAGGGACTGACTTTCCGTTAATTAGGTGTTTTCATCCATCATATAATCTGCTTTTAATTGGCACTCACAAGGATGCTTAAACCTGTCTTTGGAGAGGAAAGAGGGACAAGCCAGTGTGAAGAAGATCCCCACAGGTTGATCACAGCATAATGAGTAAGTGCGGGAATGGAAGCTGGCAGCCTTTAATAGTGGGGATTTGAGTGAAGCCTGCCATAATATAAAAATGTGCAGCAGCTGGCTAGGTGCCACCTTCATGCATTAAATAAAGTGCACTTGTGTGCTCGCTTAGTGGGTTAACAAGGCACTCTCAAGTGAAGAATCAACATGCCCCAGAGAGAACAAAGGCTCATTCAAATCCAAGCCTTTCCAAAAAGTCATAAACCTCTCAAATGGAAAGGGAAAGGGGAAAAAAGAGCTCAGCACAATAAACCTCTCACACAGTTACAGATAGAAAATGAAATGGTTGTACCTCATGTTTTAAAGTGACATTTGGAATGTTTCTGTATAAGCCCATCGTCTTTAAGGTAACAGTGGTGGTCTTTTACGGAAAGAACTGAAATGCATTTGCTCTTATGAGTGTTCTGCATCTTGGATCATCTTCATCTTTTTGCAGCCGATTTGTCCTTTACCACTAAATGATGGCAAAATAAATCTTATCTTGGACCAACCTTTACCAGCAAAGTAGACAAATAGAGCTTTCCGTCAATCATCCGTGCACCTTTAACTCAGATTTCCCTTTGGATCTCGAGAGTCTGTTAGCTCATGTCCTCTGCAACCTTGTAGACTGTTGCAGTGACATTCTTGTTTGAGCTCCTTGCATCATTTTCTCACACACAATGGAAATCTGGGGAATAGAGTAACAACTTGATTGATTGGTTGACTGAAATAAGCACGCAAGCTAATGGTTATAGTGTACCAAGGGGTGTAATTTGCACTGGGGACCTACCTCATCTGCATGTTAATCTACATTATTATTTACAGATAATATTCTTCTAAAAAATATGATGGAATCAAACATCAGCTTTTTGGCATGTTGCAGACAGGCTGTTAGCACAGCCTCTGCAAATGTGTGCTCACCTTATTTGTAATCCAGACTTTCAGGAGGTTTTTATTGGGAGCTGAATCATCCACAGAGTTCTCTTACTTTCCAAAACAAACGGACCTGGTGAATTAAAGTGGTGAAAACTCTGAATAAAGCAGTTTCACGTTAAAATATCTGTATTTTCCTAATGCTGTCATTGCTGAGGGGCTGCTAACTACATTGGCCAATGCAAAAACATAGATGGACCAATCTAGAGCCAGTGTTTGGTTTGTCCCTTCAGGGATACTGTAGAAACAAGGAGGTGCAAAATGGAGACCTCCATAGAGGAGGACCAACTCCTTATGTAGATATAAATAGCTCATTTTAAGGTTATGAAAACACCACGTCTTATTTTCAGGTGATTATAGACTAATAAAACATTATATTTTAGTCAATTTCTGCCAGGATATCCCCCCTAACGCTACACACTGGACCTTTGAGAAAGGTTTTGTATTTTTTTTTAACTCTTCCAACACCTGAACCTAAATCTATGCTCTTATCGTAGAGAAGTAGAGAGGAGGAGAAGTAGAGAATAATAGAGCAATCCTTGGTGACATATATCTTTGTGACATTTTCTGGTTTTCTCTGCAGTTTAATAGCAGTATTTATCAGAATAAATAAACATAATAGCAGTATTTAGAGCATCAGTGACAACAAGGTTTGCCTATTAAATGATAGGCTGGAAAAAAATATAAAGAAAAGCCTTTTTTGTGTCTTAATAGAAGCACTTGTGATATTAGAAAAAATAAAACCCAAAATATGAGTTTAGTAATATTTATAATATTAATATAAATCAATTTGATAGCAAAAAATTAGTTACCTAACCATTTGTTAGTATTTTTGATTGCCATTCATGTTTGCATAGTGCGTTAACCGCTAAAGTTAACATACAAACAATTTGGGGCCACAAAAGACAAGGAGCGATTTTTTTTGTATTAATTATTATTACTTATTCCTATCAATAGTGGGGTATTTCAGCTTTTGGTTTTACGTATGGCCTGTAAATAAGCGGGCACTAAACTCAGCAATAAACTGAAGTGAGTTTTTTTTTTTTTTTTTTTTTTAACTGGCATGTGACTTTTTTGTATTATATGTTGTTATAATTTTGTATCACATGTACATTGTCAATTTGATCATTGATCATTAGCTTTACTATAGTTCAAATTCTTCCAGTGTGAAGTAATTGGAATTTGCACAGCTATGCTTTCAAAGTAGCTTCCTCAACACTGCCAGTAAGTGATACCTTAGTGGATGGTATATGCCATAAAACAATCCCAAACGGCAGATTTCAGAGGCCTTTTCACAGCAAATGATACCTGAGTGTGTGACGTTAGTAGGATGTTGTTATCCACTAGTCTAGATGTATTTCACCATCCAGAGGCACTCCAGACTGCTCAATGAAAATTGCAGCCTCTCCAATTATTGATCCACTGCGCTCACCTGTTGCAAAGATTTACACCTAACAGTGGATATTTCTTGTTTTAAATAAAACATCATCTAAAATTCCAAACCTGTGCAGTTGATCCAGCATTATTAAGTTCTCTCACGTACATGTATTGTTATCCTAATTATTAGGAACAATGCATTGGTCGATACATGCTTCAGAAATCAAATGGAGGGTTTGTTATTTTTTCCTGTTCCCTTTTTAAATAACATATTTTTGAAAGAAAGAAGAAAATAGAATTGGTTTTATTTCAGAATAAGACAACTAGAATATCAGTAAGTCTTGAAGTTGTTTTGTCAGCAGCTCTTTCAAAATTGAAATGATGAAGTGTGTTCCTATAATAACATCAAAGCATTTTTTTCTCTGTCTTTTGGAGAGTAGTGAAAATGAATTGAGGATAGTGAACTCAGCTGAGATATGAGTCAACAACGACAATGATTTCATAGTAAACAGGGCATTAGATTTTGAGTTTTGATTTTTAAGGCACAACCCTACATGAACCTTGAAGCCAGTTAAAAACCTGATTTTTTTTTTTTTTTTTTTGTGTGGAAATATTAACACATTTATTACAAGCTCAAATCAACTGAAGTCTTTTCAGTGCAGGAACAGAAATTTGTTTGGGGTGTGTTAGTAAATATCCACTCTGAGCACCAGAGTGCACTCTGGCATAAACTGGACTGTTTGTAAATTCAGGTGCTGTTGAAATATACAGTTTGGTTATTCAGAGCACCACTCTCTTGCATTGGCAGAGCATAGTCTGAAGACGGAGCAGCAGAGCAACAAGCAGAGTTAAAAAGTGAATTTATGGTAACAGAATGCTCTGACACTGTGAAATTGCCAGGAACTCGACCTGATTCAAACACCTGGGAATGTTGAGAAATTACGGCCCAAACCAGCCTGAGTCCTGTGGGCTGGGTCGGACATAAGCAGGTTTGAGAAGAGAACCAAAGCTCTAATTAGATTTTGTAGTAGTATGGAGTCATACACCCTTTTGTTTTGCTCCATAATCAAGCCTAAGCCAGTTCTTATAATTTTTTTCCAATGTTTGAAAGCAACCACTCATATATCAGACCATGTCATAAAACCACCTGGTTTTTAAAGGGTAAAGGTTGGCAAGGTTCACCAAAACGACTCTGCCTCCCTTTGCCTTCACCCCTCCGCCTCTCCACCCCTCCACCCCTCCATCCCTCTACCCCCTGCTCCAGCTTGACTGAAGAATTACTGTATTTGGTGCAATTTGATGGACTGCTGAACTGTGAATATGCTTCAACCCCGGACAGCTGTCTTGCCCAGAGTGAAATGTGATGGATGGCTAGGAGAGCAAGAGGGACATATGGAAATGACCAGGCATGAAAGGAAAGAGAAATTCTGTGTGCCTTTGTTTCACTAACCCCCGACCACACACAGGCCCTTTTCTGTTCTTTTCCTTTCACCGTTTCTCCCAGAAAGTGGACGGTGTCGGCTTTTTTATTTCCAATTAATCAATACCCCTTATTTCCTTTACCTAATTCCAACTAAAATTAATCTTGGAAATGTAACGTTTCTCTTTGGAGGTCGGTAATATTGATCAAAATAACCGATGACTGAACTCATTGGGATGCATTCATCACGCCTGTAGTGACATCAGCTCCGTCTCCAGCGTCAGGTCACAGAGGCAAGCTGGGTGGTACTACGGTGACAGCAGCTAAAGATCAGGACTGACAAAGTGGATCACCATCCCAGATAGAGTGGCAGCTAAGCATAATTTCCCAACAACTCACCATATTGGGCAACGCCTTAGTCAGCAGAAGGCCTGTGGGCCATCAATCTAATCTGAGGAGATTGATCCACTGAGTGTGTTTGCATGTGACTGCATGGGAAAAAAAAAAGGGGGAGATAGAGAGGGAAAGGAGCAGGGAGGGAGAGGAGGAAGAGGGTGCAAGCGTCTGAGAGCCATGTGACTGAGTACATAAGGTTGGCAGGATGTTGAAACAGCTTTGTGTGGTTTTATTGTGTGGTAGCAAATGAGTGTGTATTTTGTGTGTCATGTGCATCCAAAGAGAGATGTGCTGGAACTGGTGGGTGTCGGGGAGCCTTCAGCGGAGTCTTCACATGCCAAGTTAAAGCTGAAGAGGTGACCGGAGGCTGCTGTGTGTGTTGGCTGTCTGAAAGGTCACTGGCTGCTCCAACCCCTGACAGACTACTCTAACAGAGCCGGCTAACTGTGCAGAAATGCATCAGGACCTGACAAACACTCCTAAATATAACTCATAGTCTCCAACAAATAAAAATACTTCAAACAGGAGCTGGATTATATGTAAATACGGCAGATAATGACTTTCAACAGGTCGTACTTGGAGCACACGGCACAGAGCTGCAGCTTTGCAGAGTCTAAATTTATCTTAATGAAAAGAAAATGCTGTGCCTTGAATTACACATGAATAAACAAATGGACAACCAAATGAACTAACTAATGAAAAAAACATTTAATATTTAAAACCAATATTCATGCTCATACTGTACTGCATTGTGTGGTTTGATAACATTGCCTGCAAGCTGCACTGCTCCTAGTTGAAATGTGATTTATTGCATGTATTCTGGGTTGAAAACTTAAGTAGGTGATAAAATTAGATTTTAGTGCGCACAGATATATCATTTTTCATATCCAAATCAATAGGCGAATGATGTTTTACAGGTGCACTATAGTATAATGGGTTATGTTTTTATTTACAACATGTAAACATTTCTAGTATATTTCCATTAATTCATACCCACAGCCTGTCCAATATCTCTGCGATGTGTGGTCATCAATAACTTCTGGAAAAGTTCCAATTATTCCCCCTGCATGGTTTGTGTACTGTGGATTTTTAATGGGCGTCCTGCCATTTTAATTTAGCTAGTGTATTATGGATTGTGGGATATCTGTCCACCTGGACCTGTGGCAGGCTTGATGATATTAGGAAATTATCCAGTGATGTGCTGCTCTTACCTGCACTATGTGGCCAAAACTATGTGGACGCCTAAAAACTACATCCATATGTGTTTGTCGAGCATCTCATTCTAAAAAACACGGGGATGAATAATTCTTTCCATAAGACTTTGGAAACTAGCTGCAGGGATCTGGCTTGCAGTTGGTGTTCTGATTCGTCACAAGAGTGTTGGATGCAGTTGAGGTCAGGTCTCAAACCCAACTGAGAGAAAACATATATTAACGTTTCTGGGATAGCACTTTTCTTAACATAGTCACAAAGGACATGATAGACAGTAATGATTATACAGTTAAAGGTAGCTGTGCCAGCCCTGTAGAAAGATCTATCATCATAATTCCATACTAAGGGAATAAAGATGCTCTGGGTTGTTTTCCTGATTAGAGGTGTATTACCCATAGAGTCCAGCAGAGCAGTGGTTCCCAAATGGTGGGTCGGAGGTCCATTCTGAATGGATTGCAAGTGACTCACAAACATTTGAAGACTGTGGGAAAAAAAAAACACTTCATTTTGAAGTGCACTGAATTCAAGGCACAGAGCTTTTATTTCAAATTGCAGTTTCTTGCTGTAGAGTGAGTGACTAATGGACAGCTACTTCACAGAGGCAGCGGACTAGCTTGTCAGCATGGCCAAACCTAAGTATAATGCTAAATATATTATACTGTGTGGACCTTGAACTAGTAAGGAAGGAGAAATCTGGACCATAGCCGGACCAGTTCTGCTCTGCAGTAGAGGGCTCTGCCTGCGCTAATAGAACTAGGCTTACAATATTGTAATCTTTGTAACAAGACATCCAACACTTAATGTCATCAAGGCAGTCTTTCAGAATAACCAAACGACAAGAATCCGTAGAGTTGAAAGAAAAATATAACTGTATATCATCTGCATAAAAATGAAGCATTATATTGTGTCTTCTAATTATCTACTGAAGGGAAAGCATGATGTTCACAGGGGCACTGTCATGTTGAAGCAAGGAAGAAAGCACACTATTGTTTCAAAGTAACTCAAGCCCAAACCAGCCCCAGACCACATGTGTATTAAAATTTATAGACGGGGGCTTCGACATCATGGCCACATTAACCTGGTAGCAGGCCCATATTGAACCCCACCTCCCAGCGCCACCTTATGCCCTGCATTGTGTATGTGCCCTATTCCCATTAAAGGAGCAGTCTGAGACATTTAGAGTCTGAGCAGGGAATGCCGGCATATGACTCTTAACCAGGTAATTGTGCTCGCAGCATGAACAGTGTTTACAATGGCAATGGTCTTGACAGAACGTTGTTAACATGGAGGTGAACAAGGTTAAGGACACCATACTCCACTATGGCAAATAATTGTTTGGTGCTGTATTAATGTTAGGCTTGTTGCATAGCGCTCCTTGTGCAGCAGAATCATTGCACAGCAACCCAGAGACCAACCTATACACCTAGGTTTTCTGAATGTCAGTTAGTTTGTGGTAATCTGATCAAACACAACTTGGAGAGAAAAGATTATTAGTGCCACTGAGGCTGTACTTAGACTCAGTGGTGCTTTGAACTAAATGCTAATGTTAGCATGCTAACAAGCTCCCAGTGAGGTATTTGGCCATATACCAAGATCCTGGACAATTCAGAATTTCTATCTTGTAATAGAGTTAGATAGAGTCCTTTCAATTTATCATAAGGCGAACAGGAACAGTCATCACGACAATTGTCAGCCTCACAGTGTAGCATATCCCAATTCTGCAGTGCTCAGCTGCAAATCCTCCGTGAACATGGCAGATGTGAAGGGAGGTTATTTTGTCTCGAAATCTGTGTGGCTATTCTGGTTCACAGGCTTTGAAAGATTGCGTTTGGCAGATACACTGTAATGCTTTAATACTAAAATTTTTTTTTAGATGTAATATCTTACTTTTTGCACTGTGGTCCTGGGAAATATAATGAGGAGGCAGTGTAACGTTTTGTTCAATTTACTGTTGCCATCAGACTGAAAAGCCAATATCCACAGAGATGCTTTTGTGCCATAGAAGTCCACAGCAACTTTCAACAAAATCATGAAGTGAATTATTTCTTTCAAATCTAACAGCATATAAAGGCAGGTTGGATTTGATTACAAATGCACTCTGCAACATCGCAGCATCGAGCAGTTCAAGCACAGTGGCGAGTATCAGAAATGAAAGCTTAAATGAAGCATTGATTTTAGCGGGAACTGCAACTCTGTTTCAGTTCATGGACAGACAAAACGCATTTGAAAACATGATGTAAGTTTAAAAATGTGCACTTCTTAGCTTTCATGGTCCAGAAGCTTCGTTTAATTGATTTTCAAAATGAACATAAATTCCTATTCATTGGGGTTTAAAGGGAAACAAGCAGTGCTTCATATCCACTCTGTCACATAAAGGATCCATGGCTCTGAGTATTTTTTTTCCCCCACTAGCTATATTAAATGTTTTGTTTGTTTTCTCCTGAACACATAGGTCTCTTGTGTTCACCATAATTCAACAACCCCCCTTTGGGCTGACAGCCAGCATTTGAACACTTTTTTTTCCCCAGTAGTTGAACATGAAATGCACGCAATGCACAACAACATTTCTGTTTTCTCAGACATGATTTTTGTGTGTGGAGGCAGAGTTTGTCACCTGTTTTATGCATGCATGTACAAGTGTTCTGTGTGCATTCCCTGTCCATATGTCAGCAAGGGTGGGTGTGTGTGTGTGTGTGTGTGTGTGTGTTACGTAGGGCTGTTTCCACACTCAAGATGAAAAAACAGAATCTAAGTGCACTGACTCCAGGTCACCTTTTAAAAATTAATGATTTGCAACTTTACAAAGTCACATTCTGGTCAAAACAACTTGCAAGGTCCAAACCACATCGATTTAAAGTCCAATTTGTGATTCTGTGAAACAACAACCACTGTGTTTAGAATGCTACTTTATGGTGTGTTGTGGTTTGTTGTCGGGGAGTGGATCAGCTGAGTGGACCTCCATCCCCACCTGCCTCCATTATCCGGCTTGAGGGAGAGCTTAATGCTACGCTTTAGCTGAGCTCTGTCTTTCCAAAATGGACTGGATCAGAAGCAGCTGATGGTGCCTCGCTGCTGTAACTCATTGTCAGATGGCGTACCATTTATTGTATTTGTTCTGGTCATGCATCAGTGGCGAGCTTTGCATTACCAGCGTGTTATACAGCAGGACAACACACACTAACACTAAATTATTATGAGCGAGGAAATGGGCCGCTGTTTTTATGAATAGACTTAACAATGTTACTCACTAATATAACCAATCAATTTATCAATCAATCAATTAACTTGACACATGAAATTGTATGAGGTACAATTAGTAAGTCTTACCTAACTATCAGAAGGTACCTGTGTAACCACTGTGGCTGTATGAATGGTGGGGATTGAATGGATTGCCATGACAATGGGTAAAGATATCCATGATCCCCAGATGACTTTGATGATCCTTTGACTTCTTCTGTAGGAACATCAGCCAGTGGTGCCTCCAGCAATTTTCAAAAGGGGTCGCCAGATGGGGCCACTGAGCCGAGCCATAATCTAATTTTAGGAATCTGATTGTGCTGATTGTGCTGTTGAAGTATGCAACCTGGTCTCACTGCAAAGTTGTCAAAATCTGGCACTTGGGCGGTGACTTGTGGTGTCAGACACTGACAAAAAAAGCCGCCCCTAAACGTCAGCATGATATGTGGCCGGTCGTCATTATAGTTTAACGGTGCTTGGCGACGTCAGGGGGAAATGTGGCAGTAGAGGAACAAAAGTTAAGGCGGTGAAAGTCCAAGTAGGGAGGGCGGGAGGGGTGGTTGATAAGTCCAACAGATACCGACCTTCACCCAGGTCGCGTCCTGTAAGATTATAAAACCATACCCTGCTCTTTTTTCCTTAACCTAACCATGTGCGTTAGTTATTGGAGAAAAAAAGTCAAGTTGCATTGTTGTACTGACATAGTGCTTTTATTTTGAAAGAGTATGTAAATGTGTATTTTAGAGAAGACAATGCATGTAAGGCAGAACTTGACACGGTGTCCCAGAACGTCAACAACCAACGCACCAAGGGTACCTTTCGCATTGTATCAAGACGTAGAAGGTCCTTGATCAAATGTCCGTATGTGACAAGGTCAGAGTGAGAATGTGTTGAAGTACGCTGCTGTAGGGCTATCGTAATTACTGAAGAGACTCTAGCACCACGTACCATGAGGATGACTGCTGTGGTTTTGGGTACTATGTCTCAACAACTATTGGATAGATGGAAATTCATGTTTTCCAGATGATGTATCTTAACAGCTTTGGTGTACCACTGACTTTTCCTCTAGCGCCACCAGGACATAACCAGAGTGAAATATATCTACAGCTAGTGGATGGATTTCTGTGAAATTTGGTTGAGGCAGTCTTGTAAACTGATTTATCAGTACTAAATATTTGAAACCATCTCAATACTCTGTGCTCGCTTTCCAGCACGTTGAGATTAGCTTAACATAAAAAAAGTAAATAAATACTGATGGACATGTTTTATAAAGATATAAACATTTAAGTTAGAGGTTCAAAAAATGGGCTCATTTGGATATTGGGGAAGATTATATTTAAGATACTTATATATAAGTTAAGAAACTTTTTATTGCCAAATACTTTTCTGTGAAGTTCATTTTTTATAATTTTATTTTAAATGAAAGTAGGTTGTCTTTAACTATTTAGCACTTTAGCTGTTCTTTGCTACTAAGACAAGAAAAGTTGTTGTGATGTTACAGCCTAGTTATATTCATCTTTTAATATACATTTTAGATTGTATGCCCTCAATGTTAATTTACATTTTTGTATCAAAAATGGTATTGAATTTTAATATTTTTCAAGGTATTGTATCACAGACATTCCAGTACTGTGACAACACTACCAAGTTGATGAACATGGTGAGTATTACTTGCTAATTATCAGCATGTTAACATTATGGTCATATGGATCACTGCACATGTATTATGTTGATCCGTTGTGTACGCATTCATTGCTCATCTGCCCATCCGCCCATCCTGAAAGAGACATCCATTGCTCTTCCTGAGGTTTCTACCATTTTTCCCCCATTAAAGGGTTTTCCTTATCCATTGTGAGGGTCCAAGGACAGAGGCAATTTGTGATTTGTGACATTGGGCTTTATAAATAAAATTGAAATTATAATTAAATTGATATTAACATTATCACTGGGAGAATGTTCGCATGCTGATGTTAGCATTTAGGTCAAGCACACTGCTGTCCCTAAGTACAGCTTCATGGAGCAGCTAGCATGGCTGTTGACTCTCATTTTAGACAGACGTTTACAGCAATCTACGGTTGTGATGAGATAATGGTGCACCACACTGAAAATTTCAAACCAGTCCTGCAGACTCTCATTTCAGTGAGACATTTACAGTAATGTCAGGTTGCGTAAAAATAATGATGTACCACACTGGGATTTTAAAATCAGCTGTCCATGAGAGGATATTTCCCCTTGTCTGCCACATCCATGACACCCACTGCACTATTACTGATCATCAACATACACGCTGGTTCATGTTTTACTGCTAAAATGGCTCCCATGTGACTGTTAGGTGTATAATTGGAGTGCTATGTCTGAATAAATGTTTCCAAATATCAGTTTCTTGAAAACTAAATCATTTCCTAGATCAAAAGACAAATTGTCATATGGTTACATATCATATTCACTTAAATCCAAGTGAAATACCAACTCTGTTTCTACACTCAACTCCATATGCTGCTTGAAATCACTAAATCCGTCTTTTAATTGGCCACCAAAGCCATCAGCTAAGGTGCCAGCTTTAACTGAGAAGAGATGTCAGCTTCAGGATTGGTAGACTCAACTCCAGTGGTCCTCAGAGTCTGCCAAGAGTCAGCAAAGTCAATGAAAGCCTTGAACTTTCAGACAGGATGAAAGAACTGAAGGCAGGCAATAGAGATAGGGGGCAGGAAAATGGCCAAGAGGGGAAACACGGCGGGAAGAAATACGGGAGGGAGGGGAAGAGCAAAGAGAACAGAGAAAGAAAAGGAAAGCGGTCAGAGAAATGGAACAGAGGATAGATATGTCCCTATTCAACTGGCAGTGAGTCTCTATGCTGCTGAATTGCACCTGATCCAAGGAGTGCAGACAGTTCCCTCCTCTGAGGGAGTTAGGGCCTATAATCTTCCCAGTTGATAATGAGAGCTCAACCTCAATGATACATCAGCCCAATGGAGAAACTTAACAGCAAAGGCATCATTCTTCATTGCAAAATCCTGACACTTTTATTACCTCGCTTTTCTGAGGATCCCTATTTATAGCGTCGCTGGTAGAGACACAAAGAGCACAGCAGCCAGGGAGGCAACTGAGGAGTAAGTTTAATACTATACCACACAGTGAAGTTCCATTTTTAACATTTAGATTTAGCTCTGTGCAAAGGAGGAGCATACAAAAGAGATGCAGGCTCTTTCTGCTTGTAAAAAAAAAAGGCAATACAAAGCTATGTTGGTGTTTTCACAGTCATGAATAAAAATGGCTCCACATGCAGAAGCCATACATCTTATTTTTCATTCAAAGGGCTCTCTGTGATGCTGATCAATTTGAAAAAAAAAAAAAGATCAAGTGGATACTCTGTTCCCACCTCTTTCTCCTTGATCTCCCTCTTTATCCCTTTCTTCCTGCCGTGCAACAACAACAACAGCAGAAGTAGCACAAGCACGCTTTCCTAGGTGCTTTTTCGGGAAATCTCCTCATCTCAGTGGCTTAAGAAATTAGAGATTCATTGGCAGCATCCACTGTGTCTCAGCGGCTGACAGAAAGAATAAATGTGCTTCTCTTTGTAACGATCACTTCAGGCCTTCACTATCTCCCTTGCAAGCCTGAAGAAAAGCCAGAAAAGCACACAAGCAGACTCTGATCGAGTCTCTTAATGAGACCTAATGGTCCTAATTCTCTGCGTCAATAGAAAATCCTTTATTTTCTATCTGCATTCAAGGTAACAAAGTAGATTATGCTCCCACAACACCAGGAGGTGCAAACTGATTTTTGAGCTTTTCACGCTGAGAACAAAGATAACTCCTCAGATTCGAGGACTGTGAAGTTTACTGATTGTTACCAGCATGAAAAGGATACACATTTTAAGAATAACCAAACAATGCAGGAAAATAAAGTTTCCTTTAATCTGGGATTTTATATTTCCAAAAGTGAGGATTGATATTGACCAGGAGAAAGAACTCATATCATACTGGTATTTATTGTTTGTTTTTTTATATCAATTTTGCCTTTTATGTCAACATTACAAAAGTGAGTATCACTGCTAATTACTCTAAAAACAAACTTCAGAGTTGCTTGATATGCATTTACTTTTGTACTATAAAGGCTTTGTTGTTTATTCCTCTTGCATGCCAAAGAAACCCATATTCTTGAAGGGGATACGTAGTTAAACCGTTTTCTGATTGGCAAATGCAGTTTGTATGCTGTCTGGTTTTGACCCTAATGTATTATCAAAGAAATAGAACACTTATTTATTTTCTTGCTGAAATGAAATTAACTTTTGTCTTCTTCTGTTCAACTGTTACTTCAATGTATCCTCATACAATAGTTCGTATTATATCACAGGAAAATCCATATACGACTGTTTGGTTAATATCTAATGAATAAGCGCCCCACAAATGGCACCGTCACATTACATATTCAACGTACTTAATGTAAAACTATGTAGTTTAGGTTTGGGAAAAGAAACATAGTGACGATGTATCTTAAAATAACTAGTTCACATGGTTTAACATGGTACACAAACACTGGTCTCCTTGGGGAAAGTCTTATGTTTGTTTGACCCCTCCACCACCCCAACCTGCCTCCTTATTCCCTGTTCACACAGTAAGTGTTTTGTAGGCACATTGCACTGCCTTTTTTAAAGACTGAATGCCACTAAAAAAAAATAATAAAATAAAATAAAAAATGCTTGCTACACCTTTTTATTGTTGCCAGGCAACTACTCAATCATGGCCTTTCACTGAAATTGTAATCAATCTACCGTTTTTTTTCTCACAGCAATTAGTAGCTAGTTCCTAAAATGGACAGGCAGATGGGTCCTTGCTTTAGCTGTGGTTTGGGGGTGAGACGCTGTCAGTAAATAGTCTGCTGGGCACAGGAAAACGAAGATCTGTGTGGGTATATTACACCCTACAAAAGAGGGTGGGTCAAGGGGAGTACCACCAGTTGGTCCAGGAACTTCACCTCGATGATGGCCATTTCCAGGCATCTTTTAGGATAACTCTGGGGCAGTTTGACAATTTGCCGTCTATTGTTGGGCCGTATAGCTCTGGATAGCGAGCAACCGCTACCACCCCTCCATTGTTTGCCAACTGTAAACTTGGTGTTGTGACCACCACAGAAGGCCCGCCCCTAAAATAATCCAATTGGACAATGGGGAAAAAGATGACAAAAAAGAGAGATGACGTGAGGTGTCTTTCTGCTCTGAGTTGAAGGCTTTTCAACTCGGGTGGTTCAGAGTGCTCTGGAAAAAACGCCAGACACCTACAATGCAGAGATGGGAGTCAAAAAAAAAACCTTTATTCTCATTAAAAACAAATTACAGAAAGCTGCCTCCAGCTGCTTAAATGCTTTCTGTATGATCGCAGCCTTCCCGATTACAAGGGTTATATACAAATTATTGTCTCATGATTATGTGGATTATATACGAATTCTGGACCATTACTTTTTGTAGCTATACACACCAACAGTGCATAAAGAACAGCCTGATTTCTTATGTTGTGCACACAACAACAGGAACTCTAGTGCTCACTGATGAAAGATCTGGAAGAATGTGTTTGCTCATATCTGTGTGCTGCCACATTCTGACAATTATAGAATTTATCAAGGTATTTGTTTGTGTATTGGGTGAACACACAAAATGATCTAGTGCTCAACAGAAACGTTAAGTCTTAACTGTAAATCAATTGCAGTACTGCACATATAAGCATTTGACACAGAACATTGTGTGTGTGCAGCACAGAATTTTATTCGTGCAGCTGACTCCTCTTTTTACTTGTTTTCACTGATAAGCAACTCGTGTTGTTGTTATTCTTACAAAACTTCATTATAGATTGTGATCAATTTTCATCTTTCGGGCACATTCTGCATCACACGAACACAGCGATCTGGGCGCTCGCAATCCATTTTGATAAGTTTGCTTCTTTTTATCAGTAGCATTCGGAGACAGAATGAAATGGGCATATAAGCCTCATCCCCTCTCTACTTCTATGCTCAATTGAATAACTAAGTGAAAAGTGTGATGGTCAAAATTAGAGCATGAACCAATCCAATCAGGCTTTTATCTCTTTTTCTCCAAGGCTACTGTATGACCTTTTCTTCCTCTAATTGGTTTATGGAAAGTCTCTCACAGCTGCGCTGAAGCTTGGCCAGATAAGTAGAGGCTGTTTCAGATGTCTTTTTTTTTTTATTCCCCCATGTGAACTTGTAGCAGTCATTCAAGCAATGTCAAGCATGATTTAAAAAAAAAAAATAAAAAAAATTAATATACTGTGAAAAAAGTGCAGGACTTTAAAGTTCCTGGAGGCTAATTGATTGCTCATCCACAAAATCAATCAGAATCAGATGTGAAGAGATTCCAAGTGTGGGTTTGTGGAGCTAAATTGTTTTGTAGATCTGAGGTCGTTTTAAGGGGTCAAATTGTTCTTTTTGGCAAGACCCGAGTATTGATCAGGTTATCGGTGGTCCCCTTTACATCAGTGGGCCAGCCAGGCATGACCATAAAGCGTCCCGAGTGCTTCCAGAAATGTCTCAGCTCTGCTTGACTGGGTTTTGTCATCATCTAATGTAACACCACACTGATCTGTACTGCTGCATAGTTACTGTGGTCAACAAATATCACAATAAGGCTTCAACTGTAGCTAGATGTGAAATGTAATTGTCAGGAAACAAATAGTTACGTTAGCTGCATGTGCTAACCAGAGTTTATTTATTGGGTTGTTAGAGTTAGTTAACTCTGGCTAATGGTATTTAGTAGCTGGAACTAACTGCTGATGGAGGCTGCATTGAGTTACATTATGATGTGTTCAAGCTCCATTCAGTAAAAATGAGAACTGGGCAATGGGCAACGTCTAACATCCTCATGATGTGTTCAAATGTCATTTTGTAGAAAGTAGTTTTTGGTGAGAAAGTTGAATAAATACAGTTGTTTTATGGAGGAATTTGATGATGTTTTTACAGCAAGATAAAATATATATTAGGGAACTATATTCCCCTTGCACAAAAGCAGAAATAAGTTACAACAAACACAAAATAAAAAACAACAAATATTGCTCAAACATTGGTTTAAACATCAGTATCACCCCAGAATACAATCGGTCCATCCCTATTATAAATACGTATAGGAAAGATAGCCCACAGCTAACTGGCTAGCTGACCACATGGCAACATTTTGCTTCCTGTTTACACCCCCTTTTTTCTACATTCAACAAATATCTGGCAGTAGTATCGTACCTTCCAAGCAAACATGTACATTGTGAAACACTTACTGCAACAATACATTTCAATTTCTGGTAAATGCTAGCCTTACATCGTCATACCAAATCCTAATTATGAGTCAATTTGGAACCTCACGGATCATTTTTGATTTCCAAGGGGCGTTATCAATGGCCCAAGACTATGGATTGGTATTGTTAAGATTTCATCAATACTACTACTCTTAGCAATACTCCTTATCTGTTCGGTATTTTCTCAATACTCTTATCAGTTTCTTTTTCATTACTACATAATTCTTCTTCTCTTTTTTGAATATAAATAAAAAAAAAAATTAATTCAGAGCATCATTTATAACACTAAATGTGGTTTCTAGAGCAGCAGCAATACTTTTTTACAACAGCAATTTTACTGTATGAATAACTTTCCTCACATCACGACACCGAGTGAAGTTTAGTTTTCATCAGACACTATAAGTCAGTCCTCCTGTCGTCTGCTCTGATCTCTCTACTGCTGATGTGATTTACTGAGTGCAAGTAATGTTAGCCCTGGTAGAGAAAGGAGTGGCTGTTGTCTCAGCCAGCAGCTAAGTTTAAAAGAATCTGCCAAGTCTCAAGATAGCTTTTATTAGCCGTGCTACAGTGCTGTGCTCGTATAAAACATAACGTTAGCAGCAGTGGATGAGAGACTGCCAACAGAGCAGGTTTTTTGCTTTGTACATGTTAACATGTTAATGCTTGTTGAACATGTGTATTATTGTAACAGAGTATTGGCTTTTAACTTGCCAAGTTTAATTGTGCATACAGTAACAAGCATAGTTACTGTCCGATGAATTGTTGAGTTATCCTCAGTTGTCTCCACAATGGCTTCTTTGCTGTTCAATGACTTCACTCCACGTTGTTTGGGTGTGTGTGTATGTAGAGGAATGTAGATTATTGTAGATTGTAAATTAAACCAAAACCTGAAAAAGTACCGATAAAAGAACTGATAACGTCGGCGTTTATCAATACTGTGGTCTGATATTTTAGCCCTGGTGCTCATTTATAACCAGGTTTTGGTACCCATCCCTACCAAAGACTGGATCTACCGATATATTGGAACGCACATCGTATGCGCAAGTTGCTCATGTCATTTCCAGGTTGCTGTAGTGCTGTGTTTTGAATTTTTCGTGTCTACTGTTCTATGCTATTGGCTTATTTTTTGTGGACTAAACAGCTGTTTTCGGATTACGGATATCGGACAACACACATTGAGACATCTGGCATTGACCACTGCTTGGACAGCGACACAGAGCATGGAAAATGGACTGAAAGACTTATCTTTGTCTTGTTTTGTTTGTTTGTTTTTGGTTCGAAATAAAGTCATTCATTCAAGAACGTGACTTTGAAACTACTTTAACAGAATGTTCCACCTCAGCTTTGGCCATCTTGGTTGTTTTTGAAAATGCCTCAATGGCACTTCTTTTACTAAGCTAGGGTTGTGCTTGCTGTAGTGTCCCTGGCACGAGGGTGCGCCAGACAAAAATGACATTATCATGTATTTTTTGTGATTGTCATATTGTCAGTCATCATCTCAAACACCCCATATCAGATCAAAGGCTGTAATTGGATTTCCCGTTTAAAGCTACTTCTAATGAATCCAGTTGGCATCTTCTACCATGTTGGAAGAGAGATGCCAGGATGCAAACATTCTGTGCAGTTTCTGTTGACCATTACTGTCTCCTTTAAACCCATCCTTGCATAATCATGTTTATTTGAGAATGTGTAAGTCTCATTAGAGGAGACAGTGCAGCGAATCATCCCTATATGTGTACAGTCTGAGCGAAGCTTGATGTTACTCAGTGTTTACGCAGTGTTTGGTTTGGGGACTTACATACCAGAGCCTCACTCAGGAGTCTAAGCTGACCCTCAGAAATGACTCACTTAAAATGCCTTGGCTGTGAGGATGCTGGACCCTAGGCATGTCAAAATGAATCACGCCATGCAACACATGGCACCAACTGTTTTGTTTGCCGGGCTACTGTTGTTGGCACAAAGTGATGCCCACTGCCCATGACCCGCGATGGCACCGGATGATGAGTTGAGACATGCAGGCTTTCTGGAGTTCCATGCCCGAGCATGTCGACGGCACCGAAGAGCTGGGCTGTCTCTCTGGAACTTCACCGCGGTGACAGTTTGTGCTTTCTATGGAACTGTGCAGTTTGATGGGCCAATTCCACAGAAATGGAATGGGCTCTTTCCTTGAGTAAAAATGTCTTTTTTTTTTTTCTTTTTTTTTTCCACTTCAATGGTTCTCTTGGAAAAATATCAGTGGTAGATGTGATGTTTGTCTGCAAAACAGAACACTTAGGATTTAAAAGGGATCTGCATAAGCTGCCAATTCATGTTTTTCAGGCCTAACTCATTAATATAGCTCTTACCGTACATCATGTCATTATTCCGTCATTATTCCAACAGTTACAGAAATCCCTTTTAGTTTATATGTTTTTCATCCAGTTATTTATTTAGGCTTTTTATCTGATCACTCTGATGTCTTTTGGAATGTGCTTTTGAAAGTAAAAGTGCTTACTTTTATATTTCTTTTACCTGTTTTAGCCACACTAGCGCAGCCAGGGCTCTTAAGGATGGTCTGTCGGTAGGTCAGTCAGTCAACCACTTTAGCTGAAAATATCTCAACAACTAAGGAATGGATTGCCAAGAAATTTGGTGCATTTGGAGGGTGAATCCTGTTCATTTTTTCTGTAGCATTGGTTGCAATGCCATGATTTTTGGTTTACATACTCATGTCCACTAAAGCTGTGATGCCCAACTGGTGGGTTCTGGTCCAAAAGTGGGTCCCGGGTCCATTCTGAATGGCCCGCAGGTGACTCGTGAACATGTCAAGTTTGTAAGAAACGCACCTCATTTTGAAGTTCAGTGAATTTCCGGCACAGCTTTTACTTTGAAATGTTTCCTGTTGTAGAGTGAGTGACTAATGGACAGCTACATGACAGGGACAGCAAACTAGCTCAACGACATGGCCAAACGCAAGTATGACGTTGAACATATGACTATGACTAAAACAAATTGTTTTTCATCTGCCATCATTAGACCAAAAGTTTAATTTGTCCATTGTTTTGTTTGATGGAAAAAAGTACTTTATCTTTAGTGTTAAATGGCACGTTAGCTAGAATGCTAAACTAAGATTTTGATTTGAGCATGTTCGCATGCTGGTGTTAGCATTAGCAAAGCTCTTGATTCACTCACCTGACCTATCCAACCAATACTTGCAAACGTCCATGAATCTTTGTCTATGAACCATTCAAAGGTACAAATTTTGACATGACAAAATTTTGACATGGCCTGATGTTTTGGTGAAAAAAATATGTGTGCTCCCCATCTAGCAACACCTGTCCCTCAATGAATGATTCCTACCTATATTGGCAGACACCCATGAAAATACAGTGACCCCTACAGGACAAATTACCAACCTACACACATTTTACACCATGGCTCCTATAACTGCTGTGCCTCACAAAGCTGTGACCATGGCTGTAGACTCATAATCTTGTGGTTGGGTAGCTTTGGCACAGGAGGTAGATCCAGTCGTCCTCCACTAATTGGAAGGTTGGTGGTTCAATCTCCAGCTCCTCCGGTTTGCTTGTTTAAATGTCCTTCGGCAAGAAAGTGAACCTCAATTGCCTCCGTAAGTGTGTGGGAATATTTTCGGATGACCAGATGGCACTTTGTATGATACCAGTGTGTAACTGTGGCATGTCGTGTAAAAGCACTTTGGGTGGTTGGAGGTTTAGAAAGGCACTATGCAAGTCCATTTGTTTTCTGAATACAGAAAGTTTCAGTTTTTTACTTTTAGCAGAGGAACTGTGAAACTGAAAAAAAGTGACAGAGCAAAGACAAGAAAACAGTTGTCCCATAATTACAAAGTGTCTTCACTGTTACAAACAAAATGTCTGGCCTAAAATGATTCCCCAAACACAGCCGGTCAGTCAGGTGGAAGGTGTATAACGGTAATGGATGGTGCGCCGGGGTGGCATCGGCTCCGCACTCCAGTGTCTGCTAACCCAGCATTGTCACAGCAGATGTCAGCGTAAGCAGCCCCTGAGCCATCAGCAAGCTGGCTTATGTCGAGCCGAGCCGATGGATCAAGTGCTTGATGGATAACATAATGTCCCTGAAAGGACAACATATTGCAATTTTAATCATGCTCAGCTGACTTCTGATGCTTTTAGTGTGTCTGCTGTGTCTAGCCAGGTGCACCTGCATTAGCCCGGGATATGCTATCGGTGAGTGAGCAGCTCTTTAAAGTATAGCCCCCCCCCGCTGTTCCCGTTTCACCCCTCATACCACCCCATCAGTATGTACCATCTCGGTGTCAGAGCTAAGATGAAATGTAATCAAGAGTTTTAGACAGGGACTGGTGTTAATCAGCTGTCCTGCCGCCTCCATATCGTTTCACCTCCGAGAAGATTCACAGTGACATGCGAGTGCCCCTGCAGCTGAAGCTCTCTGCCTCGCCTCTCTTTTCTCCAATGCTTCTGCTGACACCAGAGTGGGGACAATTAGCAGAGCTCAGAGAGGGACCGTGGAAAAAAATGGAAGAATGTGAAGATGAAAATGACAGACTCCAACTAATTTCTGTCCCTCGTTTGCAGAATAAAGAGCAATATGTCCCTCTAATCAGAAGTGATGTGCCTGCGGTAACACGGTGTGAAAAAGCATATTCAGACTTGCTGCGGTAGAAGATGACTCTGATTAGATTAATGGTAACTTGTGCCTTTAGATTCAGCTGTCAGGGTAATTCATGCTTTTTGAGATTCAAAGCTAGCAGTCCTCATTGTTATAATAGCATACAGTGTGTCTCTCTGTCCTAAAAAATATCTTTGACGAAGGTAATTTCCCAATAGCTGTGGCTGGTGACACCTTTCCACTCTGAGTCTGACTCCCAGCGCTGACACCAGCTAGTTTCCCATGTCTCTTTTCCACTTGCAAATTTGTTTTTCACACTTATTTGTAAAAACTGACCATTTCTTTGCCAAAAAACTGGGTAATACAGCATATTTCCCACTCACACATTTCACAGTCGAGTGTCTGTCACTTGTGAGCTACAGACTAGCATCTGCCCACCTGGTTCCCTCTGGCAAGAAGTGCATAATGCTTCTGTCAGGTAAAAACTTCTCAGCTCTACTTTTTTTTTGGCATTTTTTACCAGAACTTTAAAATGACATCGTCTTCTCCACCCAATACTTTTAACACCCACTGCAGAATTTCAAGGATAATCATACATTTCATAAGATCACTTTGCAGAGTTTTTGCTCGAACAGCATTTTGTCACTGTAGCACAAAGGCTGGTGTGTATGAACCCCGAGAAGCATCCGAAAAGATCAGATTTATTATCCGGCATTATCTTTTAAAGGAGCACTCCACCCATTTTCACACATCAAGTTGTTGTGAGGAATGTGACTCAGCCTGTGAACACAGTCGTATAATATATTTTGCAGTTGTGGAGATGCTTTCAGAAGTCTGAAAAAAAAACCAACTGTGACAACTGTGATTTGTTATCAAAGTTTCATTTTAAAGTGTAGCTTCATGAATCATTACACTTTTTCCTTTCTGGAGAACATGCAGCTGTCGTGGCTTTCAACACTGTACACATTTACAGGCTATATTGGACAACAATGAGGGCATTTACACTGACGTGAATAACTCATGTTTGAGGCTTATTCAGGATATGGTGTTTAAATTAGCACAGAGAAATCCGCTTATTTATATTCCCTGTATATATGTGAAAAAATACCATTAACCTGGTTACTAATTGCTGCAGTCTATTTGCACAGGCGCCTGTAAAGTTTACAGAAACAAACCGACAATGGGAGATGTGAGCAAAGGGAAATATTTAACACTACAGTGTACATTTACTACCACTTCACAGATTAAATGCTCATTTCTTCTCTGCTCTGATCACCAACAGCTGTCTTCTCTCGGTGCTACATAAACTCACACTATGTACTTACTCACCAAAATTATTCCTTTTGCCAGCCTGTCGTCACCATGTGTGGATGCCAATTTGCATTTCCTAGGATAGCGAAGGAATTACTTGCCCAACTCTGTCATATTCTGCCTCTGACAGTCTTACCCTAACCCTAAACAATCCCACTCCTATTGTCCAACCAACTAAGGGTGCTTTCACGCCTGCCCTGTTTGGTTCGGTTCAATGGAACTCAAGTTCGTTTGCCCTCTAAGTGTGGTTTGTTTGGGCAGGTGCAAACACAGCAATCACATGTGAGTGCGCACCAAAACAACCGGACTGAGACCTTCTTGGTCTGATGAGAGCGTGTTCCGACCTCGATCTCAACCAACTGCAGTCACATGACACGTTGTTTGGGTTAAACATGAGCGTGTTACAGTCCTGGAGGATTATTAATGTGCACCTCCTCCTGTACTGCCTTAATATGCACATACAGCACATCCAATGCATCAAAACATTGTTTTCTAGTTGGAGCCGCGCCTCGTTTTCAAACTGTATGGTTTGACTAAAATGAACAATGACAGCAATATAGTCCACGATGAGCAGCGCTAAAATCAACCTGCGTAGTTGTCCCTCGATTGTTTACTTACTGGATTTTTCCCACATGGAAATTCTGACCAATCAAGAGCGGCTTTCTTACACAAGACATTTTATCTGGTCCGCTTGTAAATGCTGCCGTGAGAACACGAACCAACTCTAGGCAATTATACAAGTTTGTAACAAAATCAGTCCCTGTTTCGGACCAAAGCAAGACAACTCTAGGTCTGAAAGCACCCTAATGCGACACTAACTAGCCAATTGGAGGAGGAGTAGGGTGGGTCATGCCTTTGCTACCTAGCAAATGCAAATTAGTGTTGGACAGGGGAGCAGTGGATAAAGATACCCAGCCTATTTACTTAAAAGACACGACTCTGTTTCTTCATCACTCCAGAGGTCAGATGCATAAATGATGTGTACACACAAAAACCATGCATATGCCTTTGCCCACACATAAACTGGTATATTTAAAGAAAAAATGTGTGGTGAGAATGTGCGCACCTTATGCTTTCTCCAGACCAGGCGAACACACAGTTTTAGCTGATCTAGCTGCAGGTGATATGATAGACAAAATTAAATTTAAGTTGAGAGATGAATAACATTGTTTCTAGGTAATCTGCCAAATGTCACTGATTGTTTTGTTATTTTTGCAGGCTGCACACTGCTTTGTTAAATGTCTTTCAAAGGTAGTTTAAAGTCAATTTAAAATTTTCCTATAAATGATGAGTTTCATCATTAGTTTTAGTTTACATTAATCTCCCTGTTAGTGACCTTTCCTTATCCTGTGAAGCATTTTATAAAATCAGTTTTGGCACTATGAACAAATCATTGATCATTCATCTGAAGTTTAATAATTATGATGATTGAGATCTTGCTGTGATGATGGTTTGCAGAAATGTGATGAATTAGTGGTATGGATGCTACAAATATCCACTGCTGCACATAATGGCGGCTGTTCTGGCCATGTAGGAGAACCTCACCTATACAACGCAGTTGGTGAAATTGTACTATCGTTACCATATTTCTCATGGTCAGGTCTAATGAATGGTGAAGGGGCACAGGTATGGAAATGCAAACAGCTGTTAAAGGGCGTCTCTGCATCTGTTTATGGTTAACTGTGGGTGTGGAATTGAGGCTCACGCACATGTGCCCTGCACCACAATGGCTGAATGATCGAGAGGTGTACGCATATCTTTATGGATCTTATGAAAAGAGTGTGTCTGTATATTTCAAATTCATTTTTAGTTGTGAATCTACACAGAATTTTATGCATCTGGCCCCAGAAGTGAGATGCTGCAGCTCCATCTCCATAAAAACACATTCATTTTATAAGTGATATTCTGAGCTCTTTCTATGCTGCAGTCCATTTTTCAATATCAGGTACAACTTGCCTCCCATTTACACATCAGCTACTGCCCTGTTTTGTAATTAGCCAACATGCAAAAATAGTTCCCTTAGAGAAATGGAAATTCTTTGAACATCTCCCAGACTGTCACTGTGGGCTCCCACTGAGTTAACCCTCCTTGTATTAATGATAAGGTGTGAAACATCTGATGCAGTAGAACAAAGAAAACTGCCTTGGCTTGCTACTCCTGTTTTATCTTCAGAATACAGTATATTACGATGCTTTCTTTCTTTCCTATAAACAGTGTTAGAGATTGTGGGACTGTTTTATGTTTGTTTTACTGTGATGTCTGGCTACTCTGTGAATCAGTGAAATTCCACTGCGTCCACTTTTCTATCTGTCTCTGTGTTGTACAGCATGTTGGGGGTGAAGTCAGGGAGTCTACACAGTCTTTGTTTTTATTGCACCCTTGCTTGCACTGTGATAAGCTCCAACCCCCAGCGTAGACTCCACGGCCAGCCAGATAGTGTTTGCTTCGCTTGACTTCTTCAAGAGCTGGCCTGAGAGACAGATGCGCCATGGGAGAAAAAAAATGGGCATATAGGAGATGGTTGTGGCTGGTGTCCTGCTTGCTCTTGAAATTCCAAAAATAGCCGATGCAAATAGAGACTATTAATACTTTGATACTTTGAATAGATTGAAGTTTTTCTCCCATAACTCAAAGCTGCGTTTTTCCCTTTGTTTGTTTAAGACAATGTAGATTTTTTTTGGAGTTAGTTAAGCCTAATTAGGTGTTGGAATTAGGCTGATGTTACACTGTGGAGCTGTCTCCATGCAGGAAACGCTCCAAGGGTGTACTCCAAGGAGGATGAAACAAATAAAAATTACTGAAATGCTGATTTAAATCTGAAGGACTGTAGCTGCTTGTTTGGATGAATCATCCATCTGCCTACTGCCATCATTCAAAATGGCAGCAAATATTATACCTCACAGCTCAGTATCATGCTTTGCATATAGGCAGCCAGCTCATGGCAGTGCAGCAAAGCATAATGTAAGTAAAAGAAATCACTTTCCAATTTCCTTTTGACGTTAGGTACGTTTCAGCATTTTCATATCACCCGTGCCAGAATATCCCTGCTTTTGACAAATTATTAATCCTCTCTGAAGAAGATAGCAGCGGGTTCCTCTAGACTTTTTAGAAACTGTGGATCCGGGATGGCTGGGGCTCTGCGAGTATTTGCAGCTGCTTTACAGACAGCGGTTGTTATGGTAACATTTCTATCTCAAGTCTTTGAAGCTGAGGTAGGATATAGTATGCTTGTGTGAAATGGAAGCTCCTAAAACTTTTTTTTTTGGGGGAGTGGAGAGGGAATGCACAGCCTAATATGACAGGTTTATCTCAGTGTGCTGGAAAGGTTATTCCTCCCACGGTCTAGAAGTCCAGCTGAGGTGATCAAGGAGATACAGGCTCACAATCTCACTCCTGCCATGCGGGCCACTTGATTGCTTTATCAATTGACCTCACCTTGTTGCACCGTATTGATCCTCCAGCTCCTTTTTGAATGCCATGTCACCTGCTAAGACAATGATAAAGCAATCCAATGAAGAGCTTTTGCTTCGAAATGATATCTGTCACTTGAAAAGATAAACTTAAGTTACTTGAAAGAAAAAGTTTTGCTATTTAGGAGCCTTAAAGGAGCAGTGTGTAGGATTAAGTGGCATCTAGTGGTGAGGATTGTCGACTGCAACCAGCTAAAACTTCTCAAACAGAGCCAAGCATGAACTCCGGGGTAAGATTTGGGAGTTAGAGGTTTTTACCAGGAGCAGAATCATCAACAGACACCTCTTCCTCTCCAAAACAAATGGACCAGGTGATTAAAACTGAATAACAGAATAATACAGTTTCACATTACAAATCAATGTTTCTCAGACACTGTACATGCCACAAGCCTGGCTCCTGCTCGATAACTTAGGATCCAGACGGTGAAGTGGTTTTTACCAGTAGCTGAACTATCCACAGAGGTCTTTTCCTCTCCCAATCAGAGCCACTGATTTAAACCAGTAAACCATAAAGTGTTTTTCCAATGCTGTTTGACGAAAACACAAATGGCCCTACGCAGAGCCAGTGTCCAGTGAGCGGGTCATGTTGGTGTTCTTTGAGCCCAGCAAGGATCCTTCCGCTTGATCCATATCCACTGGCTGCTTCAGAGACTGATCTAATTGTCTGCTGCAGAGCCTATCCATGGATACCAAGGTCTTTCAGCAGCCTGATGGTGGAAGAAGCTACAAAACCTCTACATCCCACTTCGACTGGATAGACCTTCGCATTCCATCCTCGTTGTTGTGCGTCTGCTCCCAGTTCTGTGTAGTGCAGTTTCTTATGCTCATAGGCCTCTTCAACTGAATTCTCCCACGGGACTGTGAGCTTTGTGACGTAAACAGACTTCAGTGAAGGGGACCAGAGTACCAAGTCTGGTCTAAGGGTGGTGGATGCAATCTTAGGTGGAAAGATTAGTTGTTGGCCAATATCCACTAGCATCTTTCAATCAGGGGCCATGGCTAGATGTCCAGCTTCTGGTTTGGTAGGAGGATGGTTGGGCTTTTTCTGTTCCTCTTAGATGAATGTTGGTGCCATGATGGAGTTGGTTGCTCTCAGGGGTATGTAGAAACATTGCAGTGTTATCCAATGTTAATATTCTTTGAGAAATATGGTGGAATTGATCATCAGCTAAAAATAAGACCAACCAAATGAACAGAGCAACAAACTGAAAATACTTCTGGTTAGAAATCCTTCAGTGTTCATTGTTCAGGAGGTTTTTACCATTTTACCAGTCGAATTATCCACAGAACTCTCTTCCTCTCCAAAACAACCCCATTATTAAAACCAGAAAAAATCAAACACTAAATGATGCTTCTTTCACAGTCATTTGATAGTGAGTGCACTAACACAGCAAACGTTTATTCATAAATTGCCAATAATAGTTCATGGAAGTTCTTATAATGAATTGCTATTTGTCATTTTGAGGTAACAGCACACTTCCTGGATCTCAAGGACACTCTGTTTTGCCTTGCGTTTGAAAGATGCTGTACAAATTAATTTGCCTCACATTTCATAATGTGCGGTGATTTTTAAAAAGAAACGAAGAGCCAAAACAGGTGCAGAAGTGGCTGTGAAGGTCCTGCATGGGACAATCAGAGCATTAATATAGCAACAAACCAATATTTGCTATGTAAAGATTAAGGGGACTAATGTCATCCTGAGAGTAACGACATGCTCCCTCTTTGTGTTGTAATCTGAGCTTCCTTCATATGTGGTTTGCTGTGGTAAGCTACTCAGGCTGTGTGTGTGTGTGTGTGTGTGTGTGCGCGCGCGCGCCCTACTGGCTAGCTCATCGCTAGCAGCGATTACAGCTGATATCAAGATGGTGACATTAATGAAGCGTAGCACCCACCCTGTAGTTCCCCCCTGGTTAACACCATTAGCTCTCTGCATTGTTCCAGTTGTTTCGCCCTGTTTATGGAGTTAGCACCATTAGCTGCTAGCCACTGGCACAGCCAGCTCCATGTTGAGAGCTGTGTGCAGACAACTTATGCACTTAGTTTCTCATGGAGCCACTTTAAGTCTCTCATATGGGTCATGTTTCATCATCAACATCAAAGGTTGTTGTCTTAGAATTTACTCCGGAGCCACAGATGATATGATAGTATCACCCCCAATGAAATATAGGTGGAGGGTCTCTTTAAGCAGCACACTTACTTTATTCCTCATTGCGGTTCAACGTCTGCAACATTAAAAAAAATTACTTTAACTAGGGACTTTCTCTGTATGCATTCAAAGTCAATGCGTGTCTACTTTATAGGCCAAAACAGTAAGAGATGGTGGACGAGAGAGAGGCAAACAAAACAAGGCAGACAAGTGAAAGTAAAAGAACAGGGGAGACAGAGAAGGCATTAGGACGAGATAACTGAAGTGAAAAAAGGACAGAGTGAAGGTGTGGAACAGAGGTTGGGGCACATTAGGAAGGGAATATGAGAAACAACCGGGAGAATGAAGATAAGAGGAAGGCAAAAAGACCAAGGAAAACAAAGGGAGACCACAACAAGGGGGAAAGGGAAAAGACAAGCCCAGATAAACACAGATAAAGTGGCTTTAGTTGGGAGGAAAACTCAAGAGTTGGTGAGGTAATGGGGTGAGATGTGGCCGGCGAGAAAAAAAAGGGAACAAGGGAAAGACAGACACATGAAGGATGCAATAAATGAGAGAGGACTTCACTCCGGGGAGGCATACGAAGGGAAAGGGGGGGGTGATTCAGATACAGAGAGATGGAGACAGAGAGCGTGAGAGGGAGTGTGAAGAGGCAGAGTGACAGAAAGAGAAAAAAGAGGGAGGAAGCTGCAAGGAAGCAGAGTGAGTGATGTCCAGAAGGAGCACAGTACTGCAGTCTTCTCTCTGGTGTGGCCTTGATGGGACTATAACATGCCAGCAGCTACGGTATACCATTTACACACGCAAGCTCATTTTACATCTTAATTCACTTCCTCTCATCCTCCGACGGCCTTCATCTCCGAAGTGTTGCATGTATTTAATTTGCGCAAAATACTGATAAATTAATTGCAACATTCAGAGCGAAGCTTTAACCGTAACCCTGGGTTTTTGTATCACTTTGCTGTCAGCCATGGTCATTAAGAAGCAGTCGTATACATTCAAGGCTAAAAAGGATTATTTCTCTTGGTAAGGGAAAATGATGTGTCCATGTACAGTACATGCACACGTGGTGCTTTTGCCTTACATATTACCCTTGACCAGCATGATAATAACATATAGCAGGGAGGCACATCAAGACTGACTGTCACAGTCAGAAACTAATGTGATTCAGTCCCAGTTCTCCGAGTGCAATCCTTTTCATCTGCTCAGAATCCTCACGTTATTTAAGGCTAACATGGAGGTCAAGGCTTTCTGCTACTGTCCACGAAGCACAGACTGTAGAACACACCTGACGATTACACAGACTCTGTACCGAAGCCTGATAGCTGAATATTTAAAGATTCTCACTGCTGAAGGACAAGAGCTTTTTTTTAATTAAAACTAATGGATGGTAAAATAGAAAGAAGCATCCAGGGTCTCATGAGCATATACCCAAACTTATTCTTTCTTTTATGTTTCAAAATCAGGAATAATGTCCGCCCTTCTCCTGATTTAATTATTAACAATGTATTTTATCATAATCCTACATGCATTTTTCAATTTAGCGCCGCATATTTTCTGTAAGATTAACATTTCACTGTATGACTGTCTATTTGCTCAATATAATACACAGAGTATGCACAAGGATTCCTCATAGTGCTGCGTTCAAATGGAGTTGTGTTTACCTTGTTCAAGAGAAGAGTCCATATGAACGCCCTTTTGTTGTGGTAATCACAACCTTGTAAGTGGAAAGGTTCTGAGAGCTCAGAGTTAACGAGTTTGTGTTCAACTCTTCTCCTTGTCATAAGCACAAGCTAGCAAGTTTCAATCGAACGCAGCATAAAGCCTGATTCATGGACGGACGTGCAATACTTCTGATGAATGTTGCTCGACAGAAATGGTGTATTTGCTACAGTATAAAGTGTCACGTGACACTTTCCTGTCATGTTGCATACCAGGAGAATTTTGTTATGTTGTGGATGTCATATTTTGTCACACAGTGCGACTGGTAGTGTTACATCGCCATGGAGAAAATAGTTTTAAATCCACACCGCGAGGACAGAGGCCAGCCTATTATACATCTATAGACCAGCCAAGCTGCCGTCACCAGGCTGGCTGACAGCAGACATTTACTGGACCAAAACAGTTTTCATGCCAGTGCCTTGGGAGCAAATCAACAGTGTTATTATTTACTAATTCATGATATTATTTCCCAGCCCATTGTAACAAGTGAGGAGAATCTGCTGCTCACAGAGTCAGAGCTGATCAATCAATGCAGGCATGGTTAATAAATCAAAAACACATTTACAGTGGGATATTTGTCTGTGCAAATTACTCTTTACTAAACATGACAGAAACAGACTTGTAGTGTAAAAAAGGGCTTTCACCAAAGCATAAAATGGAAACATTGCGTTGTTCTTTAGTTTCGTTGAGCGACATTCTTCAAAAGTGTTGGAGCATTTAACCAATGACAATACTTTGTTATGCTCTAAACATAGCCATATTTTTCACTGGTAGTAGTGCCCAATCGTTCCTTTTAAGCTTGAAATGACAATATGGATGATTTTTTCGTAGATTTATTCTGTTAAACTCTTTAGAAATGTTTCTCAATACATCTCTTTAGCTTGTTATGTGTTCAATTACCTTAAAGATCACACAAAATAAAACAAAGGATAAAGGGGCATCCATTGCCAGAAATGGAATGTAATATTCAAAACTGTGTAGTCATTAATCTATGATCACCTGAAGCTAAGAATCACCTGAATCTAAAGCCCCTTTTACACTGCCAAATTTTCCGCGAATGTTGGGCCGCATTGCCGGCAAGCTGCGAGTGTTTACACACACAGAGCTGGATTGGCGAGTTGATCCGAGGTGCCCAATTTTCCGCCTCGTAGGGTAGTCATATTGGCAGAACCCTTTTAGTTTAAACAGACTGAGGCAGCCTTCCGCAACGGGAGGGGCTGTTGATGACTTGTGGGAGCAGCTGTTGATGACGCCGCACGTGCGACCCACTGGTGGTGGATAAACAGGAAACAGCTGATAGCAGGAATTAGCGAGCAGCTAGTAGCAAGAGGGAAACGCAAACCTGACAGACACTGTAAAGATGAGCAACTGGGGAGACAAGGAATTGCACACCCTCCTTGCCCTCGTAAACGAAGAGGCCATTAACCGTCAGATGACAGGGACGGTGAAGAACGGGTCGACTAATGAGAGAATCGCCGAAGGACTGAGCAGCTGCGGTTTCCTTCCCACGTCACTGTTTATGTCACACGCTGAGCTACACGTTTTGTTACTTGCTCACACCCCCCATTGCCCCGAAAAGGTGCATTCTGTATAAACAAAAGTAGGTGGACGGCATTTTGCTGCACTCCCCGATTTTGTTTTTATACTGCCAATGCTGAAAGAAGACCGACTGGGCTTTACTGCACATTTGCACAATTCCTATCTAAAAAGGGCTTAAAAATCACCTGAAACTAGGAATGTCATGACCCTATATCTTCTTCCCTCTCCTCCAGGGAATCTGCCATGATGTTTTTACAGTAGCCCAGAATGTACAAACCAAACACTGGCTCGAGATAGGACCATTCGCGTTTCGCACCCTCCGGTTCCCCACTGGTTAACACCATTAGCACTGTCTGCACTGTTACAATTGTTTAGCACTGTTTATGGAGTTAGCACCATTAGCTGCTACCCGCCAGCTCAGCCACCGCCATGTTGAGAGCCATGTGTGAACAACGTATACGCATAAGCAACGTACAAGCACTTTTATACAGGACACATTTGCCCCCATTACCGTTTTAGCTCATTTCGCAGCTCAATACTGAACCACTTTTAGAACGAGTGGTACCCATGAATCATACGCACGCATACACATGTGGAAATAGAGCCCAGGTTGAAAAATACCGAAGTTGTCCTTTAAGTCTCTCATATGGGTCATGTTTCATCATCAACATCAAAGGTTTCCAGGAACTGTAGTTCTCCTACACGCTTGGCACATAGGACAAGTGTGAGTTCTACAACCTCACCACTAGGTGCCACTAAATCCCATTGATGCTTTAACCAGCTAGCTGCTAACTTTGTTTGGTGCCATTTACTGCTTTATAAATGCTTTATCATTGAAAACAGTTTCCTGCTGCAGTGGGAACATTTAATGACTTTGGAGTTTATGGCACAGAAAACAAAACACGACTAAAAAGAGGCCAGACAGAAGAGCTGAGGGGAATTATAAAGCAGGTGATAATTTTCTGTGAGTTTGTCACCGCGAGCGATGCCTGATTTGATCCATTGTATAAAATATTGATTAGTGCCGCTTTAACCTTTCAAGACTAATGGTCATCTGCTATTATGTTGTTCTATTACTGAGTGTTTCATTTGCTGCACAGCCCAGGGGGACCAACCCTTTGACCAGAATGGTGAGCACAAAGTCACACTGCATTTCTTGGATCCCCAGCTGTCTTTTTTGCTGGCATGAAAACAAAGGCAACAGACGACAGTTCAGTCCTGTACGTCTCATACTCTATTGTTGTCCTTCTCTTTATTTCAACTCTATTTGTCTCCATTTATGATCCATACAGTCATTCAAAAACATCTCACTGTGTATTTATCCACTTAGTGGCTTCATTTTCCCTGGCGGTCATGCCAAATTGTGTGAAAGGATTCAATGTTTTTTGGGGCCTTGATTGTGGCTCTATCGCCACCAGTTGACATTGTGTCTCATAAACAGCTCTTGCCAATTGACAAAGTAATTGCTCAGCTGTTGACATGTTACTGAGAGGCTTAATCACTTCTAGATAATGATCAGTTCCAGCTGCCATTTTGGTGTCGACTATCCTGACATTTGTTTGCAGACTACTAAAAGCTTGTTTTCAGTTGTGTGTGAGTCTGTCAATACTGGAGTACCATGACATTTTGCAATCAAAGAGGCACTGAGAGCTCTTTTGTTCAGAATGGAGCGAACAAAGCGGACGTCTTTGAAATTGTTTGAGCGAAAATACAAAGTGTCTGAGGAGCTGCATTTGAGAAGTTTGGATTCAAGTTTAAGTCTTTTGTTTTGCATTGATCAGTTACTTTGATGGCACTCTAGCTTCTGAATAGAGTGAAATGAATTATGAAGCAGGATTAATGAACAGAATTATATAAATGTGGCACAGGGGGAAACTTTGTTAATTTGATTAATATAAGGCTAGCATTTTGTCCCTTTTGTGTTTCAACTTCAAACTTTTACTTGAATGTGTCTGAAATCATTGCCAATGCTGCGTAAGCTTTTGCATTTAATCCATTCATCTACAGCTATTCACAGAAAGCAGCTTTAATTGAATGACCTTCCGATGCTGCCCTCTTCGGCTATACCTCACATTGAAGGTGACCGCTCCTCAGGTCACGATCACAACTAAACCACTGTCCTGCAAACAGAGCACTTAAACATTGTTCTCAAATAAGTCAGTAGCACTGTCATTAGCAAACTATGAGCTAAAGCAGTATTCAAAACTGCGTCTGGCACTCTGACTTGGTCTTTGAGGACAGGGGGACATTTAGTTATGCTAATAATGTGTTTTCACCACAGTTGGTTAATTGCTGAGGCAACAAGGCTAATGCAAGTGCAATGTGACTGACATTTGGATTCAATAATTGGAATAATAAAATGATAAAGTCATCGGGGGATTCAGAAGGGGAGAGTGCACTTGAAATACAGACACCCTGTCATCCTTTTTTTTATTAAGTATGCAGCAGTTTTGTCCTTCCATTACACCCGCTGTCTGCTGAACAAAGGCCATGAGCAGATGCGAGCAAACATGTAAATAAACAGTAAGAGTATTTTCCTGGTGTTTCTTCAAATCCCCAAGCCTTTTTCATTCAGGTCCGTGGCTTAATGCATTAAATATTCTCGAGAGAAGGCTTTTAAGGTTGGCTGAAAAGATATTTTTGAGACACATTTATAAGATTTTCTTAAGAAGCATTTGAGGGGACAAAAGTAGTTTCTGTGTTTTTTCAGCGGGTGTCCTGGTTGTTCAATGTACAATTTCAAATTCAGACTGTCATGTGGGGATGGGAGGACTACTCGTGTCTGTGTGTCTGTGTGTGTCACCCCCAAGCAGACGAGACCACACATCTCTGACAGCACGGAGCCCGTAGGAGCGCACACGCTCTCTCTCTCTCTCTCTCTCTCTCTCTCTCTCTCTCTCTCTCTGAGACATCCTCATTTCTACAGTGGCACGGCATGCACATATGCGCTTACGACAAATATTTACTCAAAAACATACAAACATACATGCAAACATCCGTTTTTTCTGTGTGTCGCAGCGGCATGGCAACAATCCATTTTCATCTTATTCAACATTACCCTCTCCCTGGCGCTGCAAATCTTGCTTGGCCTGAAACATATGTTCACAGTCTTAGTAGGAGGATCCCTTGGGCGTGTGGCACATATTCCTACAAGAACCATCCATGGGTCCCTGGTGAGCGGCTGGCTTGTTTAAAGGGCTTGCGGGGATAGTGAGGCTCAGCCAGAGGTGGAAAGGTCCTGGAAGTCCGCAGGCCTCAGAGCTTCACAAGGACATGAGTACTTGGGGAGGGCGGGGATGCCAGGACAGTGGTTCTTTTCCAATCTGTACACTGATTCAGTTTTTTTCCCATCTAGCCGTGATTGCTGATGCCTGTCAGAAGAGTCATGGCCACACCTCCTGCATCCCCTCCCAGCCTGGTGACTCAAGTCAAGCTTGTCGGGTTGCTTTAAACAAGCATAAGATTGTTGCAGGCAGAGAAATGCTAACGAGAGACGTAGATGCTAATGAGGAAGAGCAGCAGTCATTTAGGCAGGGAAGGAAAACAGCTCAGCAAACAACACATGGACTGATGGATGAAAATAGCATCTATTATGTAAAAGGACGTTTCCCCCGGTGAGCTCAGGTCAAGTATGTGATAAATGCTAAATAATTGCATGTGAACGCTTTCCTGTGTTTTCACATTTGCTAAACTAATTTTTTCACACACCTCTGACTGCGTTCTGTGACCCAGAGGCGAATATCAGTCATGGGTGTTACCAGATGGTTAATTGTAATAAATAGTGTATTTATTTTCACCCCAGTTAAATGTATTACCTCTCATCTCTGTTGCAACCACACCCCCAGCTGTCTCTCTGTGCAACAAAGTTGCACTGGAGAGTGGAGGATCACAGCTGACCACTGATCCTGTCATGGCAGACTTGGCCTTCATGTCTTGTTATTTGCTCTGAGGACTTGCGCAGTGCTTATCAAAGTGCCCCGCCTGCTGATTATCTCTCCAAAAGAGCAGAGACCAAAGCTGTGAACACAGAGACTGTTGGATCAGGCCTTTCCACAGGGGTGAGGACTAAGTTTCAAAGTGGCATACACAGCTTTGGTTACACAATACTAATTATGCCAAGCATTACCTACCAACATGGAAATCCATTACTCCAAGAGCCCTGTATTCCTAACTGGTGCTGGATAAAATAAAGTTTGTTTTTAATGCAATTATTTTGTCACAGGCCTTAAAGCTACAGTTGGTAACTTCTATAAAAACAACTTTTTGTCATGCTTACTAAAACTTTATCCAGACAGTAATATATGAGACAGGTAATCTATGATTTTTTTTTTTAATCTACGGCTGGTGAGGGGTGATAGGTGATAGATTACGAGCAGTGATTGACATGATTGACAGCTGCAATAGAGACTTCAAAGCTCTGATTGGTTGTTTGGTTCAGCCTGTGGTGATTCTTGCAAATGCCATTAGAAGCACTACGAGGAGCAGACTATTTGTCTTATGTGCTACTGTGTGAATAAAGTGACAATTTATGCAATACTGATGTTTAAAAAAACAATTTAGCCAGTAGCTGTTTCCAACGTTTTTATATTGTTGTTTATATTGATTCTGATGTTATTTACTCCGCCTTTTGTGCAAGGGAAACACAGAAATCTACACTTTGAAAAATAACCGAAAGTAATAAAGCCCCTCATTACACTACCTTTGTATGAGCACAAATACAATCATACAAATTTATGAAACAATGTTTAATAGAACGTTTATACATTAAAATAATGATTTAAAAACTGCTTTAAAAGCCTTTATAATATAAAACAATGCATCATAATCCCCTCATCTGAATTTATTTAGGTTTCTCACCAAAATGATACCTTTTACAAGATTACAATGAATATTTGATGAGAACTTTAAAACTAACCTTCACCCAATTCTTGTGTTTACTGAATACACCTTGGAGGCATCATCCCAGTGCCACCCCTGTGAGCTGTTAGCTGCAGCCACCAGCTGCCTACAGCTAGCATGGTGAGCTCTCCTGTTACCGATTTTAACATGGTTTTGTTGTTCACATTGAATGTAGCATAATCAAAGACACAATAGTGTCCTCTGACGCAACAATAGTGAGTTTATGCAGTGCTCACATCCCGGGGTGTTACGGGAAAGATCTCTGTTAGTCTCAAACACGTTTTACCCAGAGGATCAGACGCCAGCTGCTACTCGCCCTCTCATCACACAACAGTAAAATCACAGAGACTGAATGCAAAACAGTCATTGTATTCTTCTTGTGGCCTACGTGTTCATTAATTTCAAGTTTGTGGCAGTTAGTCTGGAGCCCTGGATTTTAGCCTGTGCAAAATTGATGTGACACAACAGAAAGACATCAGCCACTGCCATAAGATGTGTACATAACACGCCCCTACAAACCGCACCCACCACTGCTACAAGAAAAACCATACAACACTCTGAGGCTATCTAATGTTACACTGTAGTAAATAAATGAGACTAAATGTGCCAAAAATTCACTTTACAATTCATGATACATGAAGACATAATTAACTTTTTTAAAAGGGCACTGTGTAGGAATTTCTCCCATCTAGTGTTGAGATCGTATATTGCATTCAAACGGAATTCACACTCCAGCGCCTCACTGTTTCCAACGCGTATTACAACAATGGTAGCTGCTGTGTACCAAAAAGCTATGATAACATTGATGAAACCATGTCATCCAATACTTCATGGAGTATTCATTCAGGCTCCTACACAGACACACGTGACGCGAGTTGACAAACCCCCTCCTCACCGTGCTGGCTGTGTTTACAATGTAGGACTGTTGGAGCGGGTGTAAATTGAAACAAACCAATCATGTCTTGTCTTTTGACAACTGACAAGTGGCTCAACCTCACACACCTCATCCCTCTCCTCACAACACTGCATCGCGACCAGCGCCGCTAACAGCACTATCACTATGTTAGCGGTGCTGGTCACTAACAGCTGTTAGCCGCTGTTAGCTGTGATTCTCCTGCAGCAGCTCTCTCCACCTGGAAAAGCTACCCCGATGTTGGCCCTCATTTTCTGAAATCGCCGGTCACGTTGCCTTTTTGCCTTTTTTCAAATGCACCAGCACTTGTGACTAGCCTGCTTGCTGCTGCTTTTCGTCACCCTATCTGTAGGCGGAAACTGGAAACCGACAAGTGAAAACGCGAAAGGCGATTCCGTAATTCTCAAGTATGTCCCTATACGTACCTGTATTTTCAAGATGGCGCACGCACATGATGAGACACCGGTCGCAATGTATATGTAAATGAGAATTTCGGAGCTTACTTAGATACGCTGATGGAGGTAAGTACACATGTGCTAGGACACACTTTTGACTGTAAAATTTGTTTGTCTCAAAGAACAACTGAAATTGTTACACATAGTGCCTTTAAGTAGCGAGATGTAAACCTTCCCCATTACCCTTAACTGCCTGTCTTTCAACACAATAATTAATAGCGAAGTTAGCTAATTACTATATCACTACAGTTTTTTGCACTTTTTGATTGACATAGAGAAAACAAAATTGTTTTATTTTTATTGTGCTTGATGGCATGTGGTTGATTAAACTAGAAAACAAGACTGACAGTTTAGGCAGGCGGGTTACAAGTGCAAAAATTGTCCGGCAAAAAAAAAAGTGGCAAATATGTCCAAATATAGAATTATAGGAACTTCAAAATGTACAGTAAATGATCTATCTGTTAAACTAATCTGCAGGTCCTTCACATGTTTTACTGTGCAGAAGGAAATGGTCAGTTTGTATTAACTCCAACAAACTTGCTACAGTTTTAAATTTGTGAAGCCTGTCATGTAAAATGGGCATTTTGGGGCCTTTTTGGTAGGTTATATGGGATTGAAATATATACAGTAGTAATGTTCAGCTCTACCCATATAAACCACCATACTTAAAGAGACAGAGCCTTCCATTTCATTTTTCAGGTCTGGGCTTCTGTGGCAGCAGACTCAGTTTGGTATCAGAAGGATGTCCTTCTCTATAGCCACGTCCTCCAGCTCTTCCTGGGGGATCACAGGCTAGACAGGATATGTAATCGCTCCAGCTTGTTCTGGGTCTGCCTCGGGGTTTCCTCCCAGTTGGTCGTGTAAGGAATATCATCACAGGGAGTCCAGGAGGCATCCTGATCAGATGCTAAAAGAACTCCTTCCAGATGTCTGCACTCTCCCCTTGCCTTTAAATTAATTGTTTGATGTGTTGGGAAATACGCTCATTCACCTTTTTGCTGAGAAGTCATGTGCCAGACTATGTCTTGGCAGGCTGCAGCAACTTCCCGCTGGTTGCCTGGCAACCTCACAGTGAGGGCAAGACTTCAGGCGGTCGCAATTGTACGAACTTAAGAAATAAAATATAACCTATTAATTAGTGAGATTCAGAGGTGCTGGTAGGTGGAATGTTCACTGTTGGACAGAGCCAGGTTAGCTGTTTTTCCTATTTCTAGTTTTTGTGCTAAGCTAAGTTTACCATCTGCTGGCTGTGGCATTGCATCAAGTGTACAGAAATATGAGGTATATTAATCTTCTTATCAAACTGTTAGCAAAAAGGTGAATAAGAGTACATTCCCAAATGTCACACTATTGCTTTAAGGGTGAGTCCAGACACCCTGTAGAGAAAACTCCTTTTGGCTGCTTGTATTTGTGATCTCATTATTTCGGTCATTACTCGAAGCTCATGACACTAGGTGCAGGTTGGAAAGGTAAAAGTTGGAAAGTAGGTCAGCTGGTATCCAGAAATTCAGGATCAGCTCTCTCATCGCAACACCAGTCCAGTATAGTGTCCGCATGATGCGGCACAAACCCATCTGCTGATCATGTGCTCCATCTTACTGTCACCTCAGAACAAGACCCTGCTATACTTCTCCATTACAACTCCATCACTCAGGGAAGATTTAAATTCTTGTTCTAAATTCTTGTTTTAGACCAGGCTGATAAGGAGCAGTTGAACAAATGTGTCATTCTTTGGTTGATGTAAGTTAATATTCTGCTGCTGTGAAAAGTAGCACCCCTAGAAGTTTTACCTAGGGGTGTCCACTGTGGATGGGGTCACTGAAAATCTTGAGGTTTCACACCAAGACCAAAAGCAATGACTGAATTTCAGGGATTCATCCATCCATTTTCATCCGCTTATCCGGGGCTGGGTCGCAGGGGCAGCAGGCTGAGCAAAGCATCCCAGACATCCCTCACTCCAGAAACGCTTTCCAGGGTTCCTGGGGGACCCCAAGGCGTTCCCAGGCCAGATGAGATATATTATCTCTCCAGCATGTTTTGGGTCTGCCCTGGGGCCTCGTACTAGTGGGACATACCTGGAACAACTCCCAATGGGCGGCACCCAGGAGGATCATGATCAGATACCCAAACCACCTCAACTGACCCCTTTGGACGTGAAGGGGTAGCGGCTCTACTCAAAGCTCCCTCCAGATGTCCGAGCTCCTTACCCTATCTCTGAGGCTGAGCCCAGCCACCCCACTGAGGGAACTCATTTCGGCTGCTTGTATCTGCCATCTCATTCTTTCGTGCACTACCCAGAGTCCATAGGTGAGGGTTGGGACGTAGATGGACTACGTATGTAGTTTTTCAAATAGGCTGGTTGTCCTTTTCCTTGAAATACTTTGAATAGTTTAGTTTAAAGGTATACATTGATGCAAGGATGACTGCCATGATGTAAGGAAAATGAAACTTTCACCAGGGACAAACCTTCTAAAGTTTAAGAGAGATTCATCGGTACCAGTGGAACCCATTATCATTCAGATATATATTTAGAGGTGAGAGTTTAAGGGACCCCTTTGAAAAGGGCAGTGCCAGTTCCCTCGTCGAAATATAGCCTAACATTTGGATATTATCATTATTTAGCCCTTGCCCGACAAGCTATGCAAACAAGGTACCAATGGATGCCTTTGGTTTTCTAGTTTCAAATAATACCTCTACATCTACGCTAGCATAAGAAATGAGAATGGCACAGCCATTTAAAGACAGAAATGTCTGCCTCAATTTCTTTCCCCCAGGGGACTGAAGAATTCACTATTTAATTTGAATACCTTATACAAAGACTGTAATGATAAAATTCCCTCTCTTTACAGGTGATCCTGATTCTAACCAAGCTGTACGACTTTCATATTGGCAGTGTCACTGAGAGCACTCTTTGGAGGTGAGTACAAAGGAGATTTTTATTCATGAAATATTTACAAGTAGGTGTCTTTGATTCCTGTAATGCTGCTCATGTGTCAAAGGGTAGAATTAGCCTTGATCCGCAATGATCCTGTGATTAGCTTGATTTTTCAGCTAATTGACCAGTCAGTTTGATATATTTTCCAGTGACTGACAACTAACATAATCAGACTTGGCTTACTGTGGTAAACCCTTAAAAACAAATGCCAGGGCTTCCTCATCTCTGTTTTGCCCACACATTGTCTTGTGCAACTTTGAAGCATCATTGTCTTTTCCCACCTGTCTAAAATCACTATGTGTCTCTTTCTCACCCGCCCCACTGGTGCTGTGAACACTGTGTTCTGGTGTCATGCATGGTCAGACAGGGCACTCAGTGTGGAGGATGCTGTTTGCCATGCTCTTGTTCTGGCGTATTATCTGATGTACTCCCCTTCCTCGCCCCTCCTGGGAATAAAATAAACACACACACACACACACACACACACACACACATGCACTCACTCACACTGCTTCAACAACAAGGATGCTTATAAAGAGTAAAAATACACTAGAAAAGGGATGGGTAAAACATTTCTCTGATTGGCAGCGTGTAAACCATTTACAAAGTGTGGACTGTGTAACATGAATACAGTCATTTCTTTGTCTGAGTTTTAGGATGGTGCCACACACATGACACACATGAGGACCTGTGTGAATTTTCCACAGCAGATATTATTTATTTTTTGTCTATTCAAGAAATTACCCACAAATGCTATACGAATTATTATTTTATTTATCTGTTTTTATTTATGTATGCCTTTTAGAGAGATACTCAGAAGGTGTCTTTTTTACTAGCCTTTCCGAATCCAACATTACAGAAGCAAAAGTGTAAGGAATTGATTAAGTGGTGTGTTTATCTTTTTTAATATAAGCTTGTTAGAATGTCTGCCAGACTATCAGTAACTAACAGTTACTACTGTCTAAACAACATTATATTTGATTGGTCCCACTTTCCCACTGGACAAAAACCCAATAACTCTCAATAAAATCTGGTTTTCATATTTGACAAATGATTCTGCAGTAGTCAAGGGTATTTGTCAGCTCTAGCTCCAGTCGGCAGCGATGGAAATAGTGGGTGGAAGCGCTAATTTTATCCCCTTTCCCAGCGCAATGTGATGGCATACTGCCACAAAATACCATCTGTCTCCATCCAAGCAGCACTCGAATATTGATCAAAATTAGTCAGCATGGAGTTTGAGAGAGAGATTGAACAGGTAAGAGTTAAGAAGTAACCACTGTAACATTTTCACTGGCCTCCATGCTGCTTTCTACTGTTTACTAACTTGTGTACTGGCCTGGTAATGATGCCAAACATGACACTGCAGGGAAAAAAATATAAATAAATAAAACTTTCTACTGACAAGGAGAAGGCAGTCTATCCTTACTGGTTAGAAGGGTTAAAAGTAACCATCAATAAAATTACATGTAAGAGAGAAAGCTGAGGTTGAGAGACTGAGGCAGATGTGCTGCATTTATTTTTTGGGAGAAAAATAGAGTGAGAGTGGCTTGTTTGTTTACTACTCAAAAACATTCAGTCCCATCTTTTCTCGATTCAGTTCAAATTTGCTTTTTGACTAGCCCTCCTCTCCAATGATGCCGCTCTGTACTTGAGTATGAAATTACTGGTTCAAACCCCAGCAGCTCTATTTGCCTAAGAGAAAGGAACAGTATTGCATCTGTACAACTTTTTTTTTTTTCACTTTGAGATTTTTGAGACGGCAGTTCTTTAAAGCACAAAACATTTGCACTTCTCAAGTTTCTTACTCTGCCCAGCTTGAAGCTGTAGCTTGACAATGATAAGCTGTACCAAAGTGACTGCTAGCCATTTTTGACATTTAGACAGCTACTGTGTAATTTGGACCCCGAGGCAAAAGCAGCGTATGTTTTGGTATTTGAACAAGTGCAAAGAAAATGCAGTCCCCTGATATTCTGCGGTGAGACAGAACACAGCTGCTTTAGCTGCAGACACTGTGGATAATAAAATAGTCTGGGTATACTTCTTTAATAATTAAATGATTGTTTTGTAAAAAGCCTCTGTGATCTGCATTTCTAAAGCGTTTCTGTCTTTTCAAACTCTAGTTACTTTTTCTCTCTCATTTATCCCATTATGCAACTAAGTAAACTTTAGAAAATGGGATCCTACAGTTTCTGTAGTTGTAGTCAAAGATGAAATTCTTTCATTTTGATGATCCCTTTGGTTCCTGTTGCATAAACACCCCAGACATAACCCCCATCATCACAACCACCACAGATGGCAGAGAGAGAAAAAATCTAATGTCGCCTAAAGGAGAGGTTAAAACCACCTGAATGGAGCTGGAATAAACTTGTGCCAGAAGAAACATAGGTTCCTCTCAGCACAAGATGCATTTAGGCCCATTGAAAACCAAGTCCTGGTCGTCAAACTGCATTATGTTACTTAATACTTAATGATCTCGGCATCAGACATGTGTCTCCTTCACCAGTAACCATGGTAAAAACTGCGTTTTGATTCCAGTGGTGAATGTTGGCTGGAAATATTTTAACGCTACCTCATTAGATTTTGAATGTACAGGTTTATTGAATTTAATAAGGCTACAATGAAAGGCCATGAGGGCCTAAAAATATTTAACTTTTGTATGAGAAAGGTAGTATTCAGTTTCAGAGTCAGGAAAGGCACAAAGACTAGCTTGAATGTTTTGCTTTCAGAATAAAAGTTAAAAAAAAAAAAAATCATATCCCAATTCAGTAAAAACAGTAAGGAAATGTCCTTTCATAGCATGTTGTTATCCAGTTATGTTTGGTAGAAATGGCTCTGCTCTTTGAGGAAGCTCTCAAAGAATCAATGAAGCAATAAGGAATAAGGACTACCCTTTAACAAATATACGTGGACATTATATTTAAGTTAAATTAATAAAACTCCAAACTTATCCCATAAGGAGGAGGCTTGGGTGGAGAGACCTGTCGCAGCAAACTGCATTCACACATTGGATGTATTAAGGAGAACTGGATACTTTCAAAGATGGCTACCCATTCAGTCCAAGTCTCTGCTGCACTCGAATCCTTCATCAACCAAGCTGCTGACTTCCTGTTGGCTGTGTGCAAATGCAAATAGGATAAAATCATTTAATCATACAACTCCTCAAGACTTTCCAAATGATATTGGACCAAATGGATCAAGTTCTGATTATGCAAAAAAGCTATTTAATCATTGAGCCATCATTGTCATTGACAAAGTCAGTTGCTTTAAACTCTGCAGCTTCCCTTACTGGAAACAGAAAATCGTGATAATTAAAAAGTAATTTCATTTTTGGCTGTCAAAAAAAATGTGTCTGCTGTTTTACAGCTGCTCCTTTTCTTATGATTGTGCAGGAGTAAAATACTGTTTGGGGGCTAATGTGCTGCACTTGATGAATGCGAAGGTTGCACTACGCCAAAATTGCTTCAAAGCCAAACTCCATTCCAGAGGGCTTTACCATTCCTGTAAAATTTGCCTAAAACACCATCCAAGGCATATCCAAAGTATATCTAAAGCTGTTCTTGAAGTATTTGGAGTAGCTTACATGCACATACATGGTCTCTTTTGAAAGGTAACACTCTGAAGTTTTTTCCCCCAGCAGTCAGGATCACTAATAGAAGTCTGAACACACTGACATAGAAAGTTTTCATCCCTCTTATCTTGAAAACAAATGCCTGCAGATGATAGCTGGGACTTATTACCTAGAAAACATAATGGGGCCATAGCATAAGCTTTACCTAGCCCTAATCTCTCAAGACAGATTCTGCAATTTACACTGTAGAATGTCAATGGGGGGGGGCTTTGAGTCTGAACGATGCTGCGCTTTAGCCAATCACAATGGAGGGGGCGTGGCCGAGACGTGCAGGTGTCCCCAGGAAATGTGTACCTACAGAAACAGCAAGCTCTGCGTCCATAGTGACTGCTCCACCCAAAACGCTGTCTCATCAACGTGGAGGGAAAAAAAAAAAAAAAATTCCAGCGGATGTCTTAGTTACAACATGATTGAGCAAACTGGAGTAGTTTCATGTCGTATCCGTCAACGGGAGGCTTTTAACAGATGACGTCCTGATGTTAGCTTTGCTAACTGTCCCTGCCCCTGATGTCTAGCTGCTTTCTAGACATCGTGATTTCCCATAACTGAATAAATACCACACATAGCAACACAAAACTGCTTTGCTAGCTCAATCATGTTGTAACTAAGATATCCGCCGGAAAAAATATTTTATTCACGGACCGTTTATTGAGTTATTACCTTATTTTTATACAGTCTATGGTTATTATAGACACTGCTAACGGCTAACGTTAACAGCTAACCGTTAGCCCAGCTAATCTACGATAACCATGTTAATTACAAAACACACAGAAATAGTAACATTTGTTCAGTCATTGTGTTTATAGACTTAACAAACATCAGATTAGTCTACACAGTGATATAGTGACATGAAAAATGTGATATATAGCTAAACTCTGATGGTTTTCTACCCGAAGTATTTGTGAACAACGCGGCGATTCCCTGGGGGCATTGCCGGAAGTGAAGGCCGTGAGCGATCGCCAAGGCCCCTGCACTTCCGTTAGTCGAAAAACTCCGGGCTATGCCTCCAGACGTAAAGGAAGAAAAAAAAAATTTTCTTTTTTTTACCAATGGATTTCCAGATTGACCTAGTCCAAACTTACAGTAGATATCAATACCACATATAGTGAATATTTTGCACATTTTTGTCTGGATATTTCGAGGCTTTCTCCAAAAAAGAAAAAAAAAAGATTAAAACAATCCTAAATGTATGATCAAGAGTAAAATACTAAATGAAAACAATAGAAATGTTTACTGAGGACCTTACTGTACATATTTTCTTTTTAGAAAGTCTAATTTAATAAGGAAAACTGGATGTTTCCATGAAGACAATATATTTTAATGGTCTATGTTGAAATCTAGCCCCTCAAGCTGCAGCCCAGTCATCAGTATAACCACTTGCTAGTGGCTGGATTGCTGGGGAAGAAAAGAGAGCAGGCCTTTTATTTCAACACAGGCTGTTGTTGGCTATTGTAGGCTGCGGACAGGACCTTGAAGCTCCTAATGGGTCAAGGGAGATGTCCATAAAAAAAAATTAAAGTGCAGCAGCTATTTCTGCACTGGGGCTTTATATTATGGGAGTTATTGTTTAGATTATGTGGAGAGATTAGAGTATTTAAAAGGAAGAGACAACAGTCTGTAGCTATTTTATGTGTTTGAATTAAATATTTTATGGATTTGGATCATCTGGACTGTTTTGTGGGAATGCTGTTGACTTGTGGATTACCATGATGCTTCATAGGTGAGTTGTAACTGTTTGTTGGTGGTCTGGCAGAGGTATTGATTGTACCTGCTGTGGTGGTTGTATTGTAAAATTGTTTACATCAATTGAATCATAAGAATGTTAGATTTCTAAAGATATGTCGCATGAATAATCACTTAAATACAGCAGTTGTGTACATAGCGTAGTTGTGTAGGCCCGCAGGCTGTTGGACGGTTAGTTAAATATGATTCCACATTACTAGTCAGCTGGGAGCCAAGCAGCTGATGAATGAGCCGGGGAGTGTGAAGCATGAATAAGGCAGCTAATGCTAATCAGCTAATGCAAGTATGAGTTCAGTGCTCTGCCAGACTTGACAGGAGGGTGAGTAAGTCCTACAGTAGTACGACTGTGCTGGCACTGGTACTATCGCTGTTAGCCTACTGCTACTAAGACTTCACAAGACTGACAGCAGCTAGGTTGCGTCTGTGGTTTGCTAATGTCATTTCCCAACATTAATGTGTGCATATTTATGTTTCAAGAATAATGAAGTCATGCAAGAGGTTAAAGAGAGAAGGCCTGATGGTGGTGGAATGGGTTTGAGGCTTAGCCTCGTTTAGTCAGCAATTCATCGTGTGGTTCAAGTGGAGTCGAACTGCATGCAGTGAAAGGTTTTTATAAAGGTGATCTAAAGAAGAAGATGTAAAGGCACCTTGTCTGAGCAGCTTTGAGTCCTTACAGGTCCAGTGTGTAGGGTTTATGAGGATGTACTGGCAGAAATGGAAGATAATATAATAAGTATGTTTTCTCTACTGTCTTTTCGTTACCTTAGCCATTTATATCCACACAAGGAGTGGGTCCTCATCCACGGAGATTACAGTGTCACAACGCCATGTTTCTACAATAACCCAAAAAAGACAAACCAAACACTGGCTCTAGTTTTCGCGGTTTCTTGTCAGCCACAGTAGTTAGCAGCCCCTCTGTGTGAAAGCTAAATAGCATCAGAAAAATGCTGATTTTTAATGTGACACTGCTTTAGAGTGTTTTTACCACCTTAAACTACAGGTTCCATTCATTTTAGAGAGGAAGAGACACACTGATTTGCAGAGATGGGACCAAGTCACACATGTGCAAGTCTCAAGTAAGTCTCAAGTCTTAACCTTCAAGTCTCAAGTAAGTCCCAAGTCATTTTTTCTTGGGCAAGTCAAGTCAAGTCCCAGGTTATGTCAAGTCAAGACAAGTCAAGTCCTGTCCTGAAAAAATAACTTCATAAAGTTATTTATTGATGGCTTTCAATCTAAACAAGATCACTTCTGCTAACAGTGTTTGAAATATTTTAGTTGCCAAGAAAAAAAAGGCAAACATATAAAAATCTGAATACTTCATTTAGTCCATCTCAAACAGTATTCACTCAACTTTACAACCTAAGTTACTTGGGTTATTCAGTTTTAACCAAATTTTAGGTGACTTAATCGCTGCAATGTTTACTTTGCAGGGACGACCCCCATGCACGCGCATGCACACACACACACACACACACACACACACACACACTAACCAAGGCAGCGGCCAAAATCACCCATTTAGCTCATTTAACCTTGTGTTGCTTGTTCATAAAACGTACAGCCAGTATTGTGATGTACCGGTTGGAATGTTCGCTCACGTTTTCTGGGGTTAATGTTAACAAATAAACTAAAAAACAAATTCCACCAAACCGATCCCCCCGCCCTATCTGATATAAGAGGGCCTGTTTCTCCAATAAACATGTAAGGTACATAGAGAGGGCATGACTGATTGACAGGGTAGTGATCCAATCATGACAACGCCATTCTCAGCCTGCACTCCTACCGGGTAATCGACATTATTTTTTAAATTAATTTATTCATTTTATATTCTAACCGAAAACATGATGTGAAAAACACTCAAGTCATTCAAGTCATCATGTCTCAAGTCAAGTCAAGTCCCGAGTCTTTAACTTCCAAGTCTGAGTCAAGTCTCAAGTCTTTTATTTTTTGTCAAGTCAAGTCACAAGTCATCAAAACAGCGACTCGAGTCAACTCGAATCCAAGTCACATCTCTGCTGATTTGTAACTTGAATGTGCTTTATTTAGTGTTTTTACCGGTTTAAATCACCGGGTCCACTTTTTTGGGAGAGGAAGACACCTGCGGATAATCCGGCTCCTGGTCAAAACACTTTTCTCACTCAGAGTCGCTCTGAGAATTTTAAGAGAATTTGAAATGGACAAAGTGCGATTCAGGTCAGGGCAATGCCAGCATCTGATACAGTAAAGTTTTTTGAGCACCCACTCAGTGAGTAACTACATGAACCATAAGCAGCTCACAGCAAAGTACATCTAAAGCAAACCAACAAACTCAACAGGATGTCTGAGTATTATCCTCTGCTACACAGAATATTTTTGCACACAAATAAGTGATGATTGGACTCACATAAACCCTTGCGCTGTCATCAGAGTTAAATGCACCATGACAGTTTAACTCTGTAGGGAAGGCGTAATCAGGTGAAGTAATTTATCCATGGCGTGAGAACAGGGACATCACTGTGGTTGAAGATCAGTGGTATTGGCAGCACTCCCAGCCCTGTCACTCACCCACAAACCTACAGTGAGGGGAGCAGCTGTCCATCTAGGCTTGACTTTCCAGTCTATCAGTGTCTGAGGAAATACAGGATTGTGTATGTATGACAGGAACGTTAGAAGCGGAGGAAGTTGAAGGGAAGGAACATTGACAGAGGAATCAAAAAAAAGGGAAAGATAAAAGGCTAACTAGCAGTATTTATTAAAGCAGTTGTTTTCTTGAATCAGCTCAACTGTGGCAGCACTGAGAAACCTGGCTGTCTCATGTCAGCTCCGGTCCGTGATTCGTCTCTCCGTTGCCTGCTAATTGAGATCACAGCTCTGATAGGGTTTGAAGAGGAGCAGTTGGAAAGAATGTTTATCACTTCACGGGGAAGACGTCCCAAATGGCAAGTCTAACACTGCCTTTTTGCAAAGGTCAAGGCAGTGGCAACACCTCAAAGTATCGCCGAGTCAGTCTGTCAATTTTAATGAACATGCTGACCTTAAACAATGAAAGCTGATCAGTCAGTCTGTGCATAATTTAATAATCAAAGAGGCCTTCATATTTGCGTGGGGAAAAGGAATGAAGGCGAGCTATTCATTGTTGACAATAAATCAACTCAGCAAAACAATTCTTCTTCAAAGTTGTTCAGCCTCTCTCATCTGGCCTCTGGAGTATTGTCCCTCTGTAGATGAAAATTTATCAAATATGACAAGCCCTGTACTCATTTGCAGGTATTCAGACGTGGGTAAATTAATGCCAACAACAAAGTCAGGTTGTGTTTTCCTCCTATCCCTGTACGAATTTGACATATTCTATACTTGTACTTTTTTGCAAAACAAGCCAATGCAGCAGTTGTTTACTGTGCTTTATACAGTGAGTTCACTGAAGTTGTGCTCACAGTGTGTTACTGAATTACTGAGCTGGAAAGCTTGATGATTAGCTGATGTTAGTGTTTTTTTTTTGTACCATTACAGCACACATAAACAAAACCCCAGTCCTTATGTCTTAGTTTCTGGTTAACCACTGTGAGTCATATATTGTTGCTGTTCAAAGTAAGGCTTAGTTATGAGAGATATTCAGTGTGGTAACAAACAGAATCCTCAAACTGAACAGAGTTTACCAAGTCCTTATTGTCACTGACAGCGACAGTGGCTTTTAGCATTGGAGCTCCCCTCGCTGGAGACAGAAAGCACCATTGTCAGCTCAGCAGTGATAAACAGTATGTTAGCTCCTGATTAAAAAGCAGCTAAAAGACAACAAAAGCCACAGAAACAATCATGATGCTACAGCTGTGATGCCAATGGGTGCTTATTAAGGTATTAACTGTAATATCTCATCAAGGTATTACAAAACAGTGCTCAATTAGACCTGCTGAATGAGATCAGTTTAAACCCGCAACAGACTTTACTTATTAGAATCCAAAAGTGAACTATAGAGGTTGCACTTTTGTGTGATCATGTAATGCAGTGTAAGCTTTAAAACCAAACAAAGTACACATGTATCTTCCATGGCGCCTTAAAGCCCCAGGCCCCAGGTACCAGAGGCCTTAAGAGACATGAGCTTTGCAGCAGCAACGTGAACAATATTGCACCAGGGAAGTCACAGAGGTTCCTCATGCATAGCTATAGTGTAGAACAAAATATCTCCATGGTTTTTTTAATTCCACAAATGGGGTAGCCATTGCATCATGAGCGGGTTGTGCGCTACGGAAGAGGGAGGAGAGGTAGAGCAGACAGCCGAAGGAGACCTCTAGCCGATAAGACAGAGATATTCCACTTGCCTGGGGGCCACTTTTGCAAAATGACAGGAGGCCTGGGGCCAGTTTCTAGGACTTGTCGGGGGTTGTGGGGGATCCTCCCCTGCTGAACAAGCTCTATTTTGATGCGTTTTTAGGCACTGCCGCAGCTTGTTTACATACAAAGTACAACAAAAAAAAAAATTCATTGTGAATTACAAAACGGTCGGCGAGCCACCCGACACCCAGGCCAGATTTGGCTTGCGGGCTGTAAGTTGAGTAATATTGTAATAAGTGATACCTGTGCTGCTGTGTAAGAGGACTTAGTCTGTGTGCTGAGATAGAAGAAAGAGAAGGAGAGGCTCCAGGAACTGTGGGTTTTTAATTGAAAAGACTGATTTCCTTGTTTTACTGCTACGCACACAGGCTCTCTTGGAGTATTGAAGTAATTTCATTTTATGCTACTTTATTTTACCTCTACTCCACTTCATCACATAGGTAGTCCTCCTTTTACTACACTACATTTATCTGAAACCTTACAAGTTACTTTACAGATTTAGATTTTTAGGGTACAGAATATTATTAACAAAAAATAAATTGGAATGTATTATAGGTTTAACTGAGCTCCACCTTTACCAGCTGCAACATTAAAGTTATGAACACATTATTGCCTTAATAATTATAATTTGATAATATAAGTTTAAGTTTATTTCCTTTATTAATCCCCCTGAGGAGAAATTCAATGTTTTCACTCTTGCTTGTCAATTACACACAGGTCCGAAAGACACACACATGCACAAACAGGACCTATACATGCACAAAGTGGAGAGATGTCAGAGTGAGGGGGCTGCCCTTGGTGAGGCGCCCCGAGCGGTTGGGGGGTTCGGTGCCTTGCTCAAGAGCACCTCGGCAGTGCCCAGGAGGTGAACTGGCCCCTCTCCAGCCACCAGATCACGCTCCATATTTTGGTCCGGACGGGGACTCAAACAAGCGACCCTCCGGTTCCCAACCCAAGTCCCTATGGACTGAGCTACTGCCACCCCATATAGCCTAAAATATTCTCATTCTGCATAATGAATAAGTTCACTTTTTGTATATGAAGTATAGATTAATGCTAAAACTTTTGTAGTTTTTCTTTAGTACAATTGAATGCATGGCTTTTACTTGTAACGGGGCATTTTTGCACTTTATCTTGACTTATTTTCTTATATAGCTACTCCTGAGACCCCAACTTTTGTTTGGTATGCATTTTTGATTTCACCGAGCTATTTGGGATCAGTAGGACTCGATGAGTATAAAAAACCTAAACATTGTCAATGATAATTAGGTTTAATTGTCCTTAAATGAGACAATAACAAAGTCCCAATGTCCTCAAGCAGGACAACAATAAACTCCTAATATCCTAGGACAACCGTGAAGTCCCAATGTCCTCAAATGAGAGGATAGTACGGTCCCAATGTCTTTAAACAAGCGCTTCATAATTAATAGTGTCTTAGCTTGTTAAAATGTGTTGCCATATCAAACTACAGATAATGTAATCATAAATAAACATGTTTCAACCATAACGTGATCAGATTTTGGACTTCCACTTTTGTGTTTGGGTGTTGCTGTGTGGGATTGGCTGCAGACTGACTTGGCAGAGATGGCTGCCATCTTGTTTTTACATGGATTAGTGTATAGTGCTCTTACTACCACTAGATGGCACAAAAAAAGTGTCCAACAATGAGGACAACAGGTCTGGGTTAAGTAGAATGAAGTATAAGGTCAAGTAAACCCAAAATGTGATGTCCTCATATGAGGACACAGGGTCTTAAGAGGATATTGATGACTGTCATATTCACTATGCTTATAAGGAGGGCACTGGGCACTGGCTACCCCAATACTATCCTTGTACTGAACTGGACAAATGATTAAAGTCTGAAAAGTGATTTGCAATTCCCACCTCTTTTTTAATAAGCGTCATGTTGTCTGAGCAGCATCTGCAGTATTTTTTTTAGCTTACATGACTCTGGTAAAGTATGGCTGTCAGGTAAGATGTGCAGGTGTGGCAGAGTACTGTTACGCTGGATTTCCACTGGATCCGTGTCCATTGCGGAAAGGCAGCGCTGGTTATCCGCTGCGTGCTCTGCCATCCGTCAATACTCACTGGCTACATTTGCCGTGCGGAGCGGTGCAGCTCCGCCGGTAGACATCTCAGTGCACTGCCATGAGTAACATCTCCTCGTCCATGGTGTCAACGGGATGAAATGACGTCTGAAAACCTCTGACCTGTTGACTTCAGGCCTGCCTCTGTCCATTATGATGTTTTCAAGGTGTAGTGCAGGGAAATATGATCCGCCGTGAACACTGTGTTTTTTATTTTGAAAATTAACCGGATGTTTTATTTTTAGACTTCCTGCCCCGCACGATCTGCTCTGTGCTAAATTGCTGCGTTGTGCTCCGGCGTCCGGCAAAAATAGAAGTCCTGCGTATTTGTTCTGGAAGGCTCCGGAGTGCCGGAGCTGAGACGGAGCCGGAACGCAGCACAGCCGCAGCTGGTGGAAACACATTAATTGACTAGAATTGAAACGGATCGGCTTCGCTGCTGTGCCGGAGCGGAGACGCAACCAACACGCATCTGGTGGAAATAGGCCGTTAGCTTTAGTGCACCACAAAGAAAGGGTGACATTGGATACACTGTGATGCAGTGAGAAGAGCATTCAATGTAAGCAGTGTTGTCAGATGGGACAGTTTTGGGCTACTTTTTGATTGGGTGGCTAAAATTGGTTCGGGGCATCTTGTGATAGTTTGGGCAACTTTTTGTGTCCGTCAACAGAAAGTCAAGCTATACTTTAATGAATCAGCTTCTCCTCTCCTCTTATTAGTATCACTGACACTGACATAGAGAGCTTAATTGGCTCTAAATGCAGTGACTGATATGACAGCCAAAACCAAATTGAAGTTTGTAACAACTCGGTAAATGAATCTGAGGCTGTGATCGGCTGCTTAGTGTCAGTTAAATTTGTCAGCACTGCATGTTAGAAAGGCAGAAGACTTGTCTGTCAGACCACTGGCTCGCTGGCTTTGCTTTGCACACAACTCACAATTATCGGACATTGGTAATACATTAGGTATACATTAGTCTTATGGAGCTCTTGTACATTTTACAATGCAGTTCTCAGTGTAACAATTATTATGCTATCAGTGGTCTGAGATAGTTGAATCAATATCTAAGAATGAATGGCTCTCTCCCATTGGACTAATAAATGATAACACCATACCACTAATACACATAGTAACTGTGAGACTTTTTTTTTTATTTAATCCTCCAGGGAACATTGCTGTAGCCTTAGTCAGTTTGTCGTATTTCATTAAGGCAAATTTTCCCACCAAATGATCAGGCGTTTGAGTCTAATTATTTTGATTTAATTGGTCTTATTCTCGCCTTCAGCAAATTAGCGCTGATCTGATGAAAAAAAGAGCATTCTCTCCACTCTTCTTTGTCCCCTATTAACATGCTGATTACAGTTGTAATGATGTTTGGTATGAAGGAATGTTCATTATGAGGATAACTGCCTGAAATTAGTGTCACTGGAAATGACAGTGATTATGAGGTATTAGGTAACAGTTTAGACAACTAGTGGGAAGGATTTTGTGCAGCACTAGTTGCTCTAGTAACGGAACAAATCTAGAAGTTAAAGGGGGGCTTCGGTAGTTTTACACATAATGGTGCGTTTGCTAGTCATAGGGAGTAGAGGTGGACAGATTTATCGGTGCCTATCGGATGTTTTACTATCTATGGCTACCGTTGGAACTTGCCTCCGATAGTGGCTGATGATAGTCATTCGGGGGCGTGTATCGTTGACCGGACCTGAAGAGGGTAGGTTGTGTAAACTGGAACGAAAAAGTGCTTGATCAGTCTGTTGTGTGTGTGTGTGTGTGTGTGTGTGTGTGTCTCAGTGTATTATTCTTTGTTTTTACTTGGATTTAAATGACGTTTTTGCCTGGACTGCAACAGCTGGTCCAGCGCTTTAGCACTACTAGCATGGAACTAAAATCGGTTAGTCCATGACTGAGTGAATTTTGCCACTTCCTGTTACAACATAAAGGCCTCTATTTCAAAATAAAAGCCCTCTAGTTATTCACACATGATTCAGCCATATTCTTTTGACCCAATCTTGTTTTTAGTGTTTTATAAATCATTGTAAAAAAGTATTTGGGGCATTTCTAATACACAGAACTACTCCACTCTAAAGTAACTATATCAGATGATTAATCAGCTATTGGCTTTTTCCTGCTCCAACTATCATTATTTCATCAGCCTTTAAAAAACCTCCAGTAGGAAGCACTACTCAGCCTGTAACAAAAGCTCTATAATGTGGCTGTAGCTGAGCTGTTTCGAGTAAAGAAAATAACCCCTAAGATCAGAGGTCTGTCATTAATTCATAGTACTGTGATTCAGTAGCTTGTGTCAGAGCCACTGTCAAGAATGTAGCACATACATCAGGGAGATGAGATACTGGTAGTTAGGGCTGCAACTATCAGTTATTTCAGTAATGAAGTATTGTACTGATTAATCAGTAGACAAAAATAGTTTTCATTTTGTTTCACTTTGAAATGATCCCAAACATTGGACACTTCCTGTCATTTTCTCTCATCTGTCTCTTAGCCTCTCGCAATTTTGTCTTTCTTCTGTCATTTTGCAATCCACGCTAAAAAAACATGTCTACTATTTTGAGCAAAGATGTATGATTTTCATTTGTCTCCTTCACGTCACATGTTCACAGCATAAGTGTGTTGTGCCACAGTAATAATCATTTGTGCGAAAAACTGTGTGCTGTACATAGTTATATGAATCAAACAAAGCTCTGATGCAGATAATTTGCATCAATGATTTTCCAGTAATCAAGTTACTTGAGTTTTTCAAGGAATCGTAGCATCCCTACTTGTATTTCTTACCCAAATGTGCTCCTGTTCCCCAGAGGAAGTACTGCATAATCTTGTATTTACCGAAACAAAGATTGTTTCTCCAAACCTATTTATCGCTTCCATGCAACTGTCAAAGTCATTCTTGGCAGAGTAAGTGCAGAGAACCACTGGAGACATCTACGCATGATGTCACCATTTCAATTTTTCACACATAAATTGTAATCTTTATAATTTATAATTTGCATTTATAAGTGTTTACTCTGTTAAAAACCCTCTTTTCAGACCTGCATTTTGCAAAATAGTTCTCTGTTTTGTGTCTCTCTGTCCTGTTATTGTATTCATACATAGAGATAAAAAAAAGTGTTTGGAAAAAGGCTGTAACTAACAATAATAATGATGTTATTCTTTCATTTGGCAGGTCACCCAGTAGTTAAATAACTAAAAGAAAATGAAACATTTGGCTTAGGAGAGGAAGAAAAACACATAAACTCTCAGTGGATTTTCACCATCTCTCTTTTGAGAGGACAATCATTGTTGGAGGGGATTCCCTCGCCTAAATACAGGGGACCATTAGAGAGAGGTGGAGAGAAAGAGGAGATAGCTCTGAATTATCACTCCCTGGCTGCGGACTCCTCCTCTCCTGCTGTGCCAGGATGGGGTCACCTGTGGGTGAGGAGTGACATCCTCTCAAATTGCATCATTTTGCTGAGCATGCTCACAGGCTATGTGATATTTCACAGGTCAGTGCCTATAATAAGGGCTCGGCTCTCTCCGAGAGACCCACCTGATGTCTGTGACCTTTTGCAATTGGGCTTGGTATTTCCCTCAAAACCTCGCCAGCATGGGCTCGCCAGAACTTTTCAAAAGCATTTCGATGAAAGCGCTCGGGAGAAGATAAGATTGATAAAGCCATGTGGGCTCTCCTAAAATGGGAGAAAATAGGGGAAAGTGTGATGGGTAATAGCAACCCTATCTGCATGTGGCAACTACAGTATGATTAAAGCTGCACTAATTAATATTTTGATATTAGGCCTAACAGTGGATCTAATAATGTGAAAAATGTTGTGACAAACATTTCCCTCAGATTGTTTTAGTCAGGGGTGAAAGCAGATTTAAATTCTCGCCAGTACTTCTCCAACCTTTACAGCTACATATTGTTCTCCTCCTGCCTCCAGCTTCATGCATCCCTGAGCACACACATTAATTTTTTTTAACACCTGTATGCTGTACAGAGAAATGAGAAACACTTGACATCACCTATAGCAAACAGTTTATTTAACCAGTGTAAGTGTCACGGAATAATTTGTGAACGTTGACGACAAGTTCAAAATCATAACATTTTGCTTTGTTTTACATTTGAACAAAATTACAACTAATTCATCAACAACAGTTTCACAGTTTGCAAGACTAAGTGTGGCATTATAACCCACAGGAGAGCACTGGTGTGTGAAGTGATTCTGGGGACCCACTGTGTACTGTAAGAGTGAAGTTATGAATATTTTTTCCTGATAGAAATCCACCAAAATTATACAAACACCTTTTCCCCCCACCAAACTAAGTATTGTAGTATCACCAACAGGAGACCATTTATGTGTGAAGTGATTTTGGGGACTCTACACTTTACAGTTGAGTGAAGTTATTGAGTACTTTTGTAGTATCTCTTTTAGGTGTTATGCTTTGTGAATGGTCCCAGTTCACTCGTCTCACAGCTGGCTGCACACAGAGAGTAGCATTAATGTCCAGCTTATAGGATGGCTCATTTTGATTAAAGCTAAGTTGTAGCTCGTCTACTTTACTATGATTGAGAAGTGTTTTAACAACGTATTTCTTATGAGTTATTGCTCTGGGAAGTTTGAATCTGTGCAGATCTTCCCAACTTTACCAAACTGGTTTAGGTACTGGCATGGAATCTTTTCAAGGTCTCGAGTACCAGAGCATACCCCTGGTTTTACACCCTGCAAAGTTTTGGTTCAGCCTCACTGCTCTCACTAACATTGTTACAACCCTAGGAGGCAGCTATTTTCACTACTTGCTCAGCACCAAACTGTAGACAGACAGCAACTAGCTGGTGAACATAGTGGAACATTTAGCAGCTAAAGGGCCAGATATTTCACTGAGGTGTCGTTGAAAACAAAACAGAGCTAAAAGAGAGCAAATAATTACACGTGTACATTTGTCAGATGGCCAGAAACACAACTGCAAATGAAGCCAATGTTGCTTCGTATCTGCTGGAGGTGTTAGCAGGAAAGTTAAACAGGTTTCCTTTAAAATCTTTATAGGCTGATGAAAGTTTTTTTGCTGCCACCAAAAATCAATTAATGATGCAGTTTTAAAGGTTCACAAAACAGTCTGTAAAGGCTGATGCACACCTTGAAAAACTTTTGTGGACAGGTGCGTACAATAGGAGCATAGAGTCCAGACAAAAAAAAAAAAAAAAAAAAGCTGCTCGCACACTGTCCTTTAACTTGCAAAGTACTTTACCATCTCTGCTTGACAAAGGTCTGAGGACCGAAACGTTGCTGTTAATAAAGTACATTGGAAGTTAAAGGACAGTGTGCGAACACCTTTTTTCTTTTAGTCAAGGTTAGAAAGAGAGACAGTATGAAGCTCAGTTCTCTGGTTTATCAGTAAAGTGTATCATCTAAACTGCAGACTGTGATCTCTATTAACAGAGACAAACAATAACAGCTGACTCATATGACCAGGTCCAATGCGCATCAGCAGGTCTGCAGAAATGCCTGTGTCGTCACCTACATTTCTAGGAACACATCCAGGCTCACCATCCCACAATAGACTAGCCTCGAGCTACCAAGTAGAATAGCGATGCGTATTGATTCACCTCACACATTAACACTTACCTCAATAAACAAGCAGCTCTGTCTGACACACATGCACACACGCAGAGAAAGAGAGAAAGTCAGAGTGCGAGCGGAAGGTCAACATGCTCCAGACTGGATCGCCAGGTAACGATACAAATTAACAGCCAACTGTAGCATTACAGAGCTGGTGTTTCTTAATGGGTTTAACTACAGAGTCAAGCCTTTTTGATGTGAGTTTGTCGAAGCCGTTTTAAGGGTAGGTGTTGGATATAAGCCACTGCCACTAATTATCTTGTGTTAACGCTCTGAAGACAGTCCTTCAGTGCTGTGTCTAACCTGTTAAATAGCAGCAGGAAGTTTGCTGATCTGGTGGGGAGTCGGGCGGTCGAGGGTCAGACCCTCAGCGCCATCATGTTGTTTCCCTCAGGAACTGTGAAAGTGTGTCTCGTCAGCCTGCAGCAGTTTTTGTTGTTGATTTCTCTGTTTATTGGCTGCTGGCAAACCAACTTTGTCGAGGTGTATAGATGCTGGCCTTGTTAAGTCAATGAAAGCAGTCTGGCTTTGTATTATTGGCGCTATTTATCAGCTATAATTTTGATTATCAGAATAATACATAATAATAAAAATGTCCCATTATCGGCCGATAATTTATTGGCCCGGTATATATCTTGCATCCCTGCTCAGTTTGTGCTAGTAACATGCCTACAGTGTCTTTTTAAAACAAACTCTGGGGCACGTGTGGGAACAAAAGTTAGATTTAGAAAACCCTGTGGTTTGGGTTAAAGGGATAGTGCACCCAAAAATCAAAGTTCAGCCATTATCTACTCACCCATATGCCGAGGGAGGCTCAGGTGAAGTTTTAGAGTCCTCACAACACTTGCGGAGATCCAAGGGGAGAGGGGGTAGCAACACAACTCCACCTAAGGGAGGCTTACGGCGCCCCAGATTCAAACGTCCAAAAACACATAATGCAAAACCACAAAATATCTCCATACTGCTCATCTATAGTGATCGAAGTGTCCTGAAGCCCCGACATAAAAAGTTGTTTGAAAAACGTCATTTGAACTCTGTTTTTAGCCTCATTGTAGCCTGTAGCTCTAACTGCCTCTCTGTACACCGCGTTCATGTGTCCGCACTTGTGCGAGACCATGAGACATGGGCACCACGTTCATTTGTGTTCACGTGCTTTCGCTGGTCTCGCGCACATTTGGACACCTGGATCACTACAGACGAGCAGTATGGAGATATTCTGTGGTTTCAATTATGTGTTTTTGGACGTTTGAATCTGGGTGGAGTTGTGTTGCTACCCCCTCTCCCCTTGGATCTCCACAACTGTTGTGAGGACTCTAAAACTTCACCTGAGCCTCCCTCGGCATATGGGTGAGTAGATAATGGGTGAATTTTCATTTTTGGGTGCACTATCCCTTTAAGATGAGTTTGTTTGTTCCTAGGTTAGGGTTATTTTGTCACTACCCTGTGAAGTACGTGACAAAACTTAGGAACGTTACGTGAGTCAGCTTACATGCATAAGCTAAAATAAGTCAATGTTGACTTTTAGTTTCAGACCGGACACAAACAGGGGCCCCCTGGGTGAAAGTCCTGCATTTGTCATCCACCCCCTGGCCTCCTCCCTACACAAATTTACTCACTCTTTACACTACATCACTGACTTCCTCTTTTGCTCCTGTCATGGTTACAACAGCTATGCACAGCATCATAGTTTAAAGCATAGGGCCACTCACTTCACTGCCTTATTTGATGACTTGGGAGTGAGACGACTTGGCAGTTACAAAAATCACAAGTGTCAGTCAGAAGCCAGTCAAACACAGTGTGTATCAGACAGAAATAGTTAGTCTGGATGAATCATAAGCAACTGTCAACCTGGAGTCAACAACAAGCCAAAACATTTGCAAGCATGACTGTGCATATCATACATTTTTTAGAAATAAAAGCATGAAATGACAGCACTGAATTGTTAGAACTTTGAAAACACACATATGCATGTTGGCAGTGTTGTGCATGAATGAGCTAAAAGAGCTCAACAAATCTGAAGTGAACCACTGAGTTGAAGCATCCCACCAGTTCGGAGAAACATCTGCAAATAAATGATGTTCACAAGATTTTATTTTGTTTGGACGTAAACAAGTTAATTTCGGGGGCACTTCAAAATGCTAATTATGAACTATGAATGTGAAGTGGTTGATTGTAATATGTTGGGACTGAACTTTCAGCTACAGTAGCTCTGGTGAAGTGTGAATGTGAACAACGCTGAATTACAGAAACCTTTTTTGTTTTCTCCCTCGTGCTCTACCTCACAGTTAACACATAAATCACCCTTGCTGTTATTAAAGAGGTCATTTATTCTGATCCTTTCTCACAATATTTAAATTCTTACCTTTTTTAATTACACACTCTTGGGCTTTTTCCTCATATCCTGAAGCACATTTCATTTGCTTCTTGTCATAACAGCAAATGGTGGATTTCATCATGAGGCTTTAGTCTGGAGGCGATGTAGAATTTTAAACCACGGTAGTTCAAGGGCATTTCTCCATGAGGCGGCTCTGGTTTGTTTTTGGTTGGCTGTAATTAACTCAAGTCTCACCATCCATCCAGATGTTGAATGATTAACACTAATTCTTTTTCTTCCCATTTAGGAATGTTAAACTTTTCAGCATTCAAAACTTATTAGATTTGTAAACCATTCACATCTCGCTTATCACTTTTTCTATTTTGATCCTGAGCTAATAAAACCTGTCTGTAATGGAGTCACAAGCACACAGAGTAGTAAGTGAACACGTCTCAAACGTATTACAAAATGTTCTATGTTTGTCGACAGTAGCGTGTAGCCTGAGAGCTTTGACTCCACTGCTTATCTGAAATGACACAAATATTTCCACGCAGGACAACACTCTGACATCAGTCGCCCGCAGCGTGGTGCTTCACAGTGGTGGCTGGTGATGTGGCTGGTGGCGTGGGTGCTATAGCTAGGTATGGGTTTTGTTTTTGCCCACACCAGCTGCCCGCTGCTTGCACAACAGCCAGTTATATAGCTGGCGCCGAGGCTAGATCTGTTGAGATTATGGACGGTTTGCTGCCAACGCTGAGAGAGGCTGCCAGGACAGCTGAATGTGTGAACAGCATCAGAGTGTGTGCAGCACAGGAAGAAAGTTTAGTGAAGGTTGGAGGAAAGTTTATTATCCATTCCCCCCCCCCCCCCCTCCTTCTACTTACTTACCTCAGTAAAACTTCACTTTCACATGTCTGAGTTATAAGTTCCACATGATTGGCTCTGGAGCTGCTTATCAGAAAGAAGAAAGGTACCAGATAAAGGCACTGCAGAGTCGTGAAGGATAGCTCCCACTCACCTTCCAGGAGAGCACTTTTTTCCCCTTCTCTTTGGAAATGGCAACAAAACGTGTATTTACCCCTGCGCTGCCGCAACAGGATGCACGCTGGCAAATGAGCAGGCGATCAAACAAAAGATTTTTTAGAGCGTGCGCAGACTTCTTACACTCCTGCCTGGCTTTTATCACTTCTACTTTACCAAGTCTCCACCAGAGAAACAGCTGGTGTTCTGCTAAACACTCGTGTTTGTGAGTCGCTCATCCCTGGCAAGCGACTTCTACACTGACAGAAAAGGAGGGAATGATTTAAAACGGGATTCTGCATACACAGTGCATGATGAGCATGAATCCAAAGGAGTTATGGCAGATATAAATCAAAAGTTTGTTTGCACCCCTCATCCATTATGACACAGTTGGAAAAAAAAAATGATTCAGGGAGGTTCCTGCAGTCAGTGAAGCACATATTAAAAGGGGGAATATTTCTCTTTCAGTGTTTGCCTCAGCACATATATCAGTTTTAAACAGCAAGCTGTGTCCCTCTATTTTTAGAGTAACTCAGTAAGTTTACAGACAGGTCATTAAGCTATCTCCAAATGCCATGGGATAGGTACGTTCCAGGAAAATATGTGTGAACACACACCTGACCCCCATGTCTGTGCTCTACAACTCTAACAATCTCCCTGTAGGTATAAAGGCCTACTGCAGGAAAAATGGGACAGAGGATTAGCTTAAAGTCAGAGGAAATGTAAACTCATTATGTGAACTTGAAATTTTGTAAATATATTATCAGTGATGTTGCTAGGTACACATCCTGCATTCCTGATGCATTCAAATCTGAAAGGACTGATGCATCCACAGGACACCCCCCAATAATGCTGCATTGTGAACAACAAATCCATGTTGAAATCATGGAAACAGTGATGTCATGTAACTTTACTTCTTTTCTAAGTATTTCTCATGTTGCAGAAACCACCGAGAGTGAATCTTGTGTTCTGGTTGTCGTTATCATACTGTCATACTGTCACATACACAGCAATGTGTCTGTGTACAGATCTGACACCTTCCTGCCTGCCTGCTTTCACCCCTGGGTCCCAAAAACTTTTTTAGGTTCATGAAATGTACCTGAATTATGAATATGTAGGTTATTACTACAAACATTCCTGTAATCTTACATCGCAATGTCTGCTGTGACAGTAGATGCTGTAATCACATATGTCGACGATGACCCGCTAGTGCTTTACGTCATTTGGACTCCTCTGCCTTTAATATGACTATACTACTACTGAAACTACAACTACTACTGTTGCTACTGATGCTACATTGTGATAATGTGATTTTGCCACTCAGTTATGTATTGACTCATTTCGATGATGATATGATGATGTTTTATTGTCCAGGGAGATGCACCATGTTGAAAAAATATTTTCACTGGCAGCTGCCCTTTCTTATCGTACATATCATAAATACTGTACAAGATGAAATTCCCTTTGGAATTGCTGACAGCTGACACTGGGCGAGAGGCAGGGTACACCCTGGACAGGTCGCCAGACTATCACAGGGCTGACACATAGAGACAGACAACCATTCACGCTCACATTCACACCTACGGGCAATTTAGAGTCACCAATCAACCTGCATGTCTTTGGACTGTGGGAGGAAGCTGGAGTGCCTGGACACAGGGAGAACATGCAAGCTCCGCACAGAAGGGCTACCCCACCCCCTTTTTACGTCCACTGTTCCACCGTGCCACCAATACCAATATGGTTTTGAATTTGTTACGATATGCTGAGTACTGGGATAAGTGTTTTGCAATTTTTTTTCTGTTTACAACAGAACTAAATTATGTCCTAATGTGAAAACTTTTTTGGCAGCAGCAAAATGTAATTAGTGGACTGAAAAAGCAATTATTCCAGTAGGCTACCTAAAGTTTAATAATGATATTAGAATTTACATTAAAAAATAAAAAAATAAAAAAATCGATACTTGGCACTGTGTTCCAATACGATATTGCCACACAAAAATATTGCGATACTATGCTGTATCAGTTTTTTCCCCCACCCTTATCTATTACAGGTTAATACAACAGCTTTATTTTCATGGACTGCTTCATATCACAATTCTATATGCTTTTTATGCTCAACTCAAGATGGAAAATTTGTATAATGTTTTGCAAATAGATTGTTTTTATGTTTTTATTTGCACATAAGGTTATTCAGATCTGGAATTTTCTTTGTTTATTTTTTAGATATATTTTTGATATACATGAACATAACCATAATTCAACTCATATAATAATAAATACGAGTTAAACAAACAAATACATTTTGTTGTGGGCCAACTCAAATCACCACCTGTGTCAACATCACTGTATTATTTATATATATTCTACATATAGAAAGGAGCATATTTCACAAGTGTCTTCACTGGAGAGCTCCCCTACTTCTGCGGTCCCTTTTTAGCACATGGACTCCCACTTCTTCCTGACCCTGACATGTCAGTTATCATCACTAACAACACTCCAGAGACCTTGTTGGAGCACAAACTCGAACCCAGCGTCCACCATGGTGCGCCGCCACTCTCCGACACTAAAATCCAGCTATTGAATTGCTGTTTTCCCGGCCTCCTCTTGGCATGAATAATGAATGGAAGTCATCCCTGGTTGTTCTTTTCCCGCCAGCTTTGCAGGGTTGAAAGATACGCTGGGGGATTTTTCCCTCCAAAGCCTGCACTCCGAGTGAGATTTAAATCACATACTGTACCGAATCATCTGTGATCGACTGCAACAACCAGCGGGAAGAGCAGAGGGAAGGAGGGTTGGGTGAGGTAAAGAGGTTACGGGTCAGGTCAGCAGGTGATGACGACAGTGAAAAACAAAGTTGTCTTTTGTAACCTAAAAAAAGGTCCCTATAGAGCTCATAAAAAAGTCATCATGTCTGGGAGGATACTTTAAAGTTTTATACTTTATTTAAAGATTCATTCTGGAAAAAGCATTCTGGAGCGTGGCGAGCAGAGGAGGGGATGAAGCAAGGATACTTGCCTACCCGCTGTCAAGGTTGAATGGAGAACACGAGCTGAGAGTGGGATACACGACAAATGTTGTCACTGAGAGCGATCTTTGAATGTCAGCACTTCTGTCCCACTCCGGCTGTTCCTTTAAGGTATTTCCTCAACACTGCATTTGTCAGACGCGGTGCAATGATGCGGTCAGGGTTATATTTGGAAGGCCTGATAGCAGAACAGGATACTGTGAGGAGTTTTTTTTTTCCCCTCACAATTTTTATATCAATTCCAGTCCTCCTGTCTCCCCTTTCTGTTGTGCTTGTTGTTTGCATGTATCACACTCCGGCACATGGTTGTTATGTGAAATCTTTTGTTTTCCACTGCAGGATCGTCTCTGACTTTCTCGGCGCTTTGAATTAGCAGCAGCATGGATTCTAGCACGGTCTGCAGGCACATTTCCCGTTTCTGTTTGTTTCACACATGGGTTGCTTTTATATTTTCCTTTCACTATCTCCCACTAACACAGACACATACATTAACACACACACACATACACACAGTCGGAAATGCACGTAAACACATTTCCTAATCTATTGAAAGAAAGACAAGTCTTTGGCGTACAGTGCTCAGGGTTTTGAGGTTCCATTATTTTTTTCCATGCTTCACTGTTCTCTGCTCTCACGTGTGTTTAACTGACGACTCCGAAACACCTGCAAATACAGTATCTTCCTATCTTAATATGGCAATTCTCCAAAGTCATTTTCAATTATGCTTCAGCGGATTCATTAGAGATTGTGCAGCAGTAGCCTAAGGTGAAAGCCTGGAAAGATGCAAGCACATGCGTGTGAGTGTGTGTGTGTGTGAATGCTTTAGTTGGTGTGCATCTCAGGGTGAGTGTATATTCCACAGATAAACTCCTTGACAGCTTGTACATTATGACTCACCTTGCTGAGATATGCTTTGCTGATGGTAGCAGTGATTATTAAAAACTGCTGGATGTTTGCTGCCTCTGCTGAAGGCATGCTGCAACACAATCTCCATGCTTCTTTCTGTTTTTAGATCTCATGGCATGTCATCAGTTTTATTCTTTTGGCATGCAGCAAATACCCGAATGGGTTTTCATTGTCCTAAAAGACTTTATATTCCGTGTGTAGACCCCAAACAATTCCATTTGCTGATGAAAGTCACTGGAAATGCAATGTGTATTTGTGGAGAATAACATACCGAATTACGTGTTGGTTTTGGCAAGTGGGACTGGCTGTCTACCTCTCTATGTTTTTAATGAATCATTTGTCAACATAACATCCGCAGTGAGATATTTTTTACCACGTAAGTAAATAAAAATGAATATTGTGTTTCAAATTCACGTCTTTCGTCAAACAGAAATCAAGAGCAGGGAGGCAGATTTCAGCTAAAGGTGTGAAACCTTGTCAGAAATCAGAATGTCTGCCCTGTGATTTTCTGTCCATACATGCACCGCTGTCTGTCTCGTTCTGAAAGCTGATCCTTCGTCCCCTTCAGTGTTGGTTTAGATGCAGGTAAACATTGTCAGGCTTGTATTGTCCTGTGCCTTAAATCAAGTGATGTTGCATAAATGTGACTGGAATGCAGACTGGATGTCTTAATTGGATATTCTCTGCACAATCCATTTCATATGATGCTGTCTTGTTGTACCTGGAAATATAATACAGTGGAAACCACTTATAGTGATCAAGGTTACAGTGATCATCCAATTATATGGATTAAAAAGACTGAGACAGAATCATTCCTCTACAGATGCTGTTAAAATAATTTACATATGATTATCAAGTAGTCTGCTTACAGTGTTCATTTTGGGTTTTTTTCGTACGAGACAACATATGGGAAAACAATTTGAATCTACAGTAGACTAATTCTTTTCTTTTCTTACTTTAATTATACTTTGCCTAGCGGTAACCCGTCAGCTTTCAACTGGCTACCTCAGGCTGGTGCTGTGTGAGAGATTATAATTGGAAATAGAAAGTCATTTTTTCTCAACGAAACATGTAATTTTCTCCAAGCTAGTAGGTACAAGTCATAATGCTAGAAATGTAGACAGGAAATGAATGTGCGTAGAGAAAGCACCTGTGGTTGAGGTATAGACTGTACTAAAACAATGGATGTAGTCACCATGATGTCAGCCAGTACTTGCCGGCAAAAAAAATCTGGCCATATAGTGTAGCTACATCTCATAGCCTGTCACTCAAAGCGGATATGCCCTTAATAATGCATGACTTTTAGTTCATTCATTCATTCATTCATTCATTCATTCATTGCCTTGCTCAAGGGCACCTCGGCAGTGCCCAGGAGATGAACTGGCACCTCTCCAGCCACCAGTCCACGCTCCATATTTTGGTCCAGACGGGGACTCGCACAGGCGACCCTCCGGTTCCCAACCCAAGTCCCTATGGACTAGCTACTGCTGCAGGGGAGCTGATGCCTTTGCCAGGCAGGGTACACCCTGGACAGGTCGCCAGACTATCACAGGTCTGACACATAGAGACAGACAACCATTCACACTCACATTCACACCTATGGGCAATTTAGAGTCACCAATTAACCTGCATGTCTTTGGACTGTGGGAGAAAGCTGGAGTACCCGGAGAAAACCGACGCTGACACAAGGAGAACATGCAAACTCCTTCGGTACATAATCCCGATTTGACCTTTTTTTTTTTTCCTTCAGCAACAAACATATGTGGGTACGTTTTGCCAGCATGCACATGGTTTGGTTTAGGCAACAAACAACAAAGTATGTAGTTGTGTTTAGGAAAAGAGAACAGGGTTTTTTCTTTACAATCCTATGGGAAGCAAAAACCGGCCTCTCGGGTGAAAGTCGGTGGTTGTTGGATGCATCCACCACACCTCCCGCCCACCCTACTCGGATTTCTGCCGCCTTTGCTATCGTTGTTGTTGATAGATTTATGATGAATCACTGCCTCGTTTGAACTAAACTTACATTTAAACATTCAGTCTCTTGTATTTTGTCATATAGATAACACTGAGCAACAGAGTTACGACTGGCTTTGTTCTCTTTATCCCCCTTTAAGGGATATTTTTTCTAATAAGAAATAATTGGACAGGGAAGCTGCTTTGAAGGGAAACATTATGCCAAAGTCTGTACTTGCCAGTGAACTAGGACAGTAGTGTTTCTGCCTGAACATTGTCTGGAGTGCCGGCTTAGTGTTTTGGATTAAAGCACTTAATAATCCATTGGTTGAATGAAGCAGTAAACTGCTGCTGCAAGTAACAGACTAATTGCCGCGGGCAACTCATCCATCCAATCATTGTTTTTGCCACTCACACGGAGGCTGAAACCTTTCTCTTCCTGCCTCGGATGAAATGGCAGAGAAACACCCTGGACAAGTCACCAGTCGCTGCAGGCCACCACACAGACAAACACATTACAATCCACACTGGGGGCAGCTCTGACCCAGTGAGCATTGATATTCACTTTGGCTTGATGTCTACAAATCCACTGCAAGTTAAAACTGGGATTTTTAGACATCTAGGTTACATAAATACCAAATCACAATGTTCCACATAGAAAATCCTTGCGTCACATACATAAAATATTAATGGCGTGGAGCAATCGCTGTTTCCGTCGGATCATTTTTTGCCACCTAAAAAAAAGGCCCACCTGAAAATATCGAGTTTAGTTTGAATGTATTCTACATTTAGAATATTTTCAGCACTTTCCCTTGCTATCAGACATCCTTTTCTGACAGGGAACTGAATCCATTCTCTCAGAGCCACCAAATTCCTTTCACAAAAAACAGTAATTTTGCTTCACAGAACATGGGACTTGTCCATCTACTGCAGCCTCTATTGGTTAGTTTGTAAGATTCAATGGAGGAAATATTTCAAATATAGCATACACCTGAACTGATACTGATTTTTTAGGTGGCTAAAATATGTTTTGCTGCAGCAAAACTGTTTGCTGTTTGGCCTCCTGCTGATAGATTTGGTTTATCACAGGTGCAAGCAAAGCAACACAGTCCATTAAATAAGCACAGCAGAAAGGTCAGAGAGGCCGGACCACATTACAATTATGGCTAAAAATGATGAGAAAAATGAACAAGTTTGCTGATTTCACATATCTCCGCAGTTAAAATGAATTGTCTATGACGGTTGTTAAGAACATTTAAACAACTATGTCTCAGTGTGAAACAGGTCCTTACTATGAGCTGCTTAACAGAAAGTCCAATATTTAGTCTCTTAACAAGGTGTCTGACCACACTAAACCACTAGAACAGCTTCACTGCTCCTTGGCAAAGATTCTACACGTCTCAAGACAGCCCAGTATCCCTAGAAACTGCGTCTAGATTGGACAGTTTGGCATCTCACAATTTATGTCCATGCCAATGTGCAGTACCAGCGCAGTAGTGTTCCATCTGCACAGAGGCAGTTAGTAGGGGTTGCGGGTTGGGGTGAAACCAGACAGGAATCTCTAATTGGTTTGGTAGGAAATGAAGAAATTTTTTTGTTAAAGATATGTACTTTTTCTCCCACTCAGCATCAGACCTAGACCCCAGAGATTCTACTGTGTTGAAGGGCTGTTGGGCTTTCACTACATATTTGTCACTGCACTGTGATGATCATGAACCCTGTCTTGACTCATTTTTCTTTTTGCTGTAAAAGAAAACATCTCCTAACTGTGGGGTTTTGCTACAGTTAGAGAAGTAAACTAAACTCAATTTTCAGCCTGTTAGTCTTGTTAGTAACAGTGAGTGCGTTTACATGGACAGTTTAATTCCCTTTTCATTCGGAATGAAAGTTCATTCCTATTAAAAGTGATCTTGTAAACACCTAATTCAGAGTGAAAATGGCCAATGCGATTGAAAATTCATTACGATGTAAGGGGCTGGAATATTCCGTTTCTAATTCCGAATGAAAGAATTTCTCGCACTTGTATACACTCATTCCTCTTTAAGTTCATTCCGGTCTTTCTGCGCATGCTCGTTTCCTTGCCCTTCTGGCGCGATGACGTATATAGCGCGCACGTGACACGTTACACTAACCAAAGCACAGCCTTCTATCTTTCTTCTTCGACCTTCTACCTCCCTTCTCCTCCTCAACAGACGAAGCATTAGCAGAACAAGGTTGTTGTCGTACTGCTCCTTCAAGAATATAAGCAAAACAAGCCTGAAAAAGGCACTAAGAACGGCGTCGTCAAGGATCTTGTTATCCAGAACGAGGACTACAGTGTTTTCTTCTGGTAAAGGTAAACACGTAACATCCACCCCGCCCCCTCTCCAATCAGAAACCTTCCCTGCCGCAAACCTTGCATGGACCAGAGTATTTCCCATGTAAACTACCTGGAAAAACTTTAATTCTGAATTATTTCATTCAGATTTATTTCATCCCGTATGAGAAGCCACCATGTAACCGCACCCAGTGTCACTGGCATACCACGTGTTTGTACATGTCACCCATTTTTTTCCCTTTCTTGATAGATGCCTGTAGTGTCAGAAAGAGGCAAAATAGAAGTGACTATGATTAAAAAATTGATGAGGGATTTGTTGACGTGGAGCTTAATGAATCAGGGTATTTTACAAACTTGGAGCCGAATTCAAAATGGAGTCGCCTATTGGTACTCATGCCTAGTTATGTAGCAGGACACAGAGTTTGCTGTTAGTCACAGACCTGCAGTTAACATTTATCCTTTTTGGTAACGCTAAACCACTGGCACAGAACATAGAAAATAAATAAATAAATGAATAAAACCTTTCCTTGTCGACAACTTTATGCCCAGTTTAACCTTGACACTGTTCACACGAGTGTAGCATTACCCAGGGACCTCATGTGAGTTAGAAATTACCCCCACATCAATGTTTCATATGCCACATTCGCATTTAGTACAAACCATGTCTGTATTTTACTTGAATTTACTGACATTATCCTTTCAGATATGATGCAAAGTCATTTGTAACTCCACTTTACACTACACAGAAACACCACACAGCAGTATTAGCAGTGATATACAATGGTAACGTCTTTATTTTCTTTTAAAAGTTATCCATCTCATCAACTTTTAAGATTTTGCTCTTCTTTGAACTTGCATTTGCTGCGAATGGTTCCCCAAGCGAGATGAGCCCCCTGCACCCAAAATGCTGTCAAAACCTTTAATTAATGTCAATGCATTGTCCGTAATTCTCACCCTCAAAAGAGACAGAAACAAGGCATGGAGAAAACAGACAACCTAAAAAAGATCCCAAATCACTGAGATGCCAATTTGCACAGGACTGATATCATCACAAAATATGGTAGGTAATTGGTAATCTGTGGTGGAATTTTTACTTACTTACTTACTTACTACTTACTAAATTACCAGAGGTCCCTAGGGAGTACAAGTGTCCTAGGAAAAGGGCCATAGTTTCTCAGGCAAATCATAGAATCAGTGCTCAGTGAGGACGTTCAAATTTAGCTTATCGTTAGAGTGGGATAACACCAGAGCAGCTGGAGAAAACCCTCTCGAACATGAAAAGGACACAAACTGCGCAGAATTTAAACCCGGCTCTGTAGAGAGATGCTCAACGAGCCCTTTGCTGGGTAAATGAAGGTTAATAAGAAGCTTTTCAGCTTGCCCAATTCTACTCTCTCATACTTTGTCATCGAACTCTCAGGCGCTTTGTTCAGGCGACAGCTCTGTTTAGTTCTTTTCCTGGTCACCCAAAGTTCCCTGGATTCTATCCAGAGAGCAGGCTTGTGTCGAGGACCTGTGGCTGGAGCAGAATTGGCTTTGTCATCCCCCTAGAGTGTGTTCCTGGAACAAAAGACTGCAACAATTCAGACAATTGCAGTGGAAATGTCTGCAACGCGTTCAAGCGTCTCTACCTCTGACCCCTCAGCACTGCATAGAACGCTTCGGTTCACCAGTGCTGAGAGTGTTTTTCATGCGCATCAGTCAGCGAGTGTTCAGAGTCTTCAGGCTTGATTTTGCCGCAGGGTTCTCTGCTAAGAAACCTTTCCTTTCTCCATCTCTCTTGCTCTCTGAGCCTCTTGCGTCTCTGTGTGAGTCTCTTTCTGAGGACAGACAATTGAGTTGCTGCTTCAGTTCAACTCCGACAACCACCTGATGATGCTTTCATCTTCGGACCCCTGATGAATATTGATTTGGTGTTTTCTGTTCTCATTGTGTCTCTTCGCTGTTTCGTCTGCGCTTGCATTCACAAACAGTTTTTGTTCAGCAGCATGCCAGAGTCAGGTTTACACTGAGAAGAGTTAGATCAGTAACCTTTTGTTTTCCTCGGAACAATATTGCAACAGAATTCATTTCTCTTAAATCCCTGTATGCTTCAGGGTGATGTGCTTTGTTTGAGCTTGAGAAACTAAGATGATTTAGCTGGAATTTTCATCGCTCAGTCTTTGAAGTGCTTGGCTTGTTTTTCCCCAGAGCATGGTCAACAGTTTTGTACACCAACGCTGGATTGTTCTGCTTTACTGGCAGACATCTGGCAAAACCTCACAAACATTCCCTAATGCAATTTCTGTCTGCTTTTTTTTCCCATTCATTTGATGTTCACACACAGTGCACTGCGCTATATCTCTCTCTATGTGGCTCCCTGAAAAAATAGAGGACTTCACATATGGAAACAAAAAGAAACCTCCACTTTGTGACTGTGTAGATACACATACGATTTAGGTATTTTTTAATTTATTTAATTTCAAGGGAATATACTTTGCAAATGTATAAATGTCATTCTTCAGTTAAACTACTTGAAGGCAGATTCATGTAAAAGTTATAGAGGTAGCCACTGAATGCATTCTGCAATTGATTATGCTCTTTATATACCATACCTCCATCAACATCATATTACCAGTGTGGTAAGTCTGTTTCATGGTCACAGACTTATAGAGAAAATCTTCCACTCAAGAGAGCCTGATGAAACATCCTGATTCAAATCTGCCTTAATCTCTTTTACTGATGGTCACAAAAATATTTCTGTCTTTCACCACAAGGCTGAAACAGCCATTAATTCCACTAGAAAGCTCACAAAGTGCTTGTCTCAACAGAAATCGAAACAGGTTGCTTTTCTTTTCCTTTTTTTTTTTTTTTTTGCAAAAAGCATACTGATGTTTTGCTTCAAATTGAAAATATATAAAACACTGAAGAAAGTGGCAGTAATTTTTTCTGTCTGCTCTCCATTTGTACAATTTTTGCCTCTTCAAGTCTTTGCACATGGTGACCAGAGAAAACAAGGGTAAACAAGTGTTTCCGTGGACTCTGCTGATGAGAAAGTGGCGACAGAACAGCGAGGCTCAGACAAATGTAATCACATGAGAATTTAAAGAGGAGGTTTGTTCCTTTCTTTCAGACTTTCATAAATATTTAAATGTATTGGTTTATGGAAAACATCATCAGCTCCTCCATCTTCTCTGCTTTCTGCTATCGTTATGCCCACTATTTGATCGGCCAGAGCCAGGCGACAAACACCAGCAGTTCAATACCGTAAACTCAGCACAGCAGGGCAAAATCTGTGTGCATCCACGTAGGTAGCACCTGCTTCATACCCTTACTACCATGTTGCAAACCGCTCCCCCTCAGCTGCTTTCCCCTCATTGAAAATACTGGAGGCGGAGAGTTACTGTGTTGCAGTGTAAAAGCAGCTTTAGAGTAACATTTGACTCATTGAATTACATTCTACATACAGAGCAGGTCCTCATATACAAAGATGCACAGATGTTGCATCGTCATGTTTCTACAGTATCTCAGAATGGACGAGATGGCCATTTGCAATTTCTTTGTTTCCTGTCAGCCATTATAGTCAGACGCCCTCCCCCAACCAGCGGCAACAGAAAAAAATACTTTTTTTTTTTTTTTTTTTAACCTGAAAGTGCTTCATTCAGTGTTTTTACCAGCTCAAATCACCAGGTCTGGTTGTTCTGGAAAGAAAGAGACCTCTGTGGATAATCAGCTCCCACTAAAAACCCCCTGAAGAATGAAGGAATTCTACTCTGAAGTTTCAACTGGTTACAATCTGCAGTCCTCACTGCTGGACACGACTAAATCCCCCTGAATCTTCCACACTGGACCTTAAAGTCATTTAGTAATTAATGTTTATTCCACTCTGGCCCTGCCTTTTTCCCCTGCCTTTGCAAGTCATCCCTGGACTGTACAATTGGTCCATAGTGCTGCTGCAGTGCTGTTGACCAGGTCCAGCAGTACAATTCACATCACACCCATTTTATGTTTTATACAGTGCCTTCCTTTAAATTCAGGATGTATATGAAAAGAAATCGAGCCCTGCATGGTCATGCGCTCTGACCTGCATCCTTATATCACCAGTAGGTCACTTAAGTCTTCTCACCAGGGCTTATTGGTTGTCCCTCGTGACTGCAGACAAATGGTGATTGTTCCTTTGAAGTGGCGGCCGCGACACTGTGGAACACTCCTCCTATAGGCATACGGCTCAATCGTCAGGAGAAAATGTTGGCATATGTTGATGCACTGCATTCAACTGAAAATATATCTGTCATTTCCAGAAATGTACTATGCCAACATTTGTTCTTGCGATTGAGTTGAGACATGCGGTCTCTGCTGACGCCTTTAAAAAGCAGCTGAAGATGTACTTATTCAAATTAGCCTTTGTCTCAACTGGCTCTGTCTAGTGTTTGGGATATTGTGTGTTTTTAAGGTCTGCTGTTGCTCATGTTTTATTGTTTTCTTTTTAACTGTTTTTTATGCTCTTACGTTAATTAGAGGTCTGTGATGGGACGTAAACTACAGCCTCCTGCAGGATAGTCTGACGTATTTCATTCCCACCAATCCCACCCTTATAGACTGCCCTTAATTTCCACCTCTGTACATAGTGGGCACATTACTCTCGACATTGGCACCAGAACACGTAGACGTAAATCCATGCTGGGCTGCTGACTAGAAAGCTCTGTCGGTGTTCGTAGGAACAGGGCTGAAATAAGGAACCATCATATTATTCCACTAAAGCTTCACTCTCAGATAGAGCTCGTAAGGCTGAGAGAATCAAACCCCAAAACTGTACGCTCTGCTGTGAGATAATGACAGGTTTCACACAGCGGTCACACCAAACCGGCATCTCTTTTTTTGCAGCGAGCAAATAGGCAGAAATGCCTCTCTCCAGACAGCTTCCTGTCTGACTGGATATCAGCCAAAATAAATGTTACATCCTGCCTATTCTTGTTGCCATGCAGAAGTTTAAGACAGGGTTTTTTACACTAATAGGACTTTTTCTGATGCCATGTGTGGACAGAAGGATACAGAGGACAGGGCATTTGCAGAAGTGAATTTTCACATCCTAATATAATTCAAAACTAGAATCCATAGTCCTTAGATTAATCTGTAAAATCTGAACTTAAACTTAATACAAGTGTGCCGCCATCTTTAACTTCATGTTCAAAGCCTGTATTGCATGTTTTTTAAAGACAAAAGAAGCATTAGGCCTTTTTTATTGAAACAAGGCACTGCAGTAATTAACGTACAATGAAATATTAGCATGGATAATCCTCTCTGCATCACTGAGAATGCTTAAAAGTACAGCTCAGGTCAAATTGGGCTTGTCAGTTCCTGAAGACTTAACTTGATTAGAGGGACAAGGGCAGGCCACATTTGGCTTTGAATGCTCTCTAAGCCCGTAATAAAGACGCTCAGTTTGTCTAAATTTGATTGTGGGAAACTTAATTCTATTTATCAGGCATTATAGTTGATAATTGACATCGATTGGGCTTTTATGTAAAGTTGTGAATTTAATTTACAGATGTGTTCTTAGCTGTACAGTGAGTAGATAACCCTGGAGCTCAACACTGTAAAGTCCACCTGAAATTAAAATTACATTTGCCCAGTTTTAATCCTGTTGCCCTGTGTTTATTGATTACGTATCTCTAATCCTAACCCATCTCTTTTCTCTTTCTGTAAAACCAGTTTAAACAGGTTTAAATGTTTGATGACTCATCCTACACTCAGGAGTGTTTACAAAAATTCATCCTATCAAACAAGACTCGCCAAATCAGTCATACAAAACCACACTTCACGGTTTGTGGGTTACAGAAGCTAATCACAGCAGTATCAAGAGGGATAGGAGGAGATGTTTGTTTGGATATCAGTGGGCTAAACCTTTGTTTTTATTTCCAAAACAATGTGGCAGAGGTCTAATTCATTCATCTCTCCCTCCTACTCTTCCTGATCCAACGGTAGAGGTGCGTGTGGAGTCAACAGTCACAATCCAATCAAATGCAGAGGATTTGATTTAAGTTCCTGTTGTAGCTGTACACCACTCATTTATTCAGTTGCAGTGGGAAATATGTGACACAACAGAAACTAAAGACGCTCTGACTTCCATTTCACGGAGACTTTAACCTCTTACACTGAGTAGTATAAGAATATTGTCTGCATCAGAATGTGATATTTATTACAGGACTATTGTATTGTACTGAATTAAACTGTGTGCAGGTGATGAATTTATATTGAGTAAGTATATACTAGGGCTGCCCCCGACTAAGAATTGTCCTAGTCCACCAGTAGTTGTCATTTAGGGCCATTAGTTGACTAGTTTCCCGCACGTTTATGATACTGATTTAATTATTAAATGATATATTTTGGGCAGGGCAACACAATGGTTTGAGTTGAAGGTATGAGAAAGAATAGTATCAGTAACATTGTTAACACTGTGCTACATTACAGAGAAATACAAACCGTACTAATGAACCTTCATTAATATAGGCCTATATTTTATCTACAAGTGCACATCACACACTGAGCGAGCCGCCTGTTAATGACGCTGTCGGCAAAGCAGTAATGATTGTGCTAAGTGGCTAATGGGCATGTAGCTACTTCCATGTTTCAGATGATACGTCATGTTTGTAGTCGACCAATGAAGATGAGTTTACATATCACCTTGGGTTCGTCCTTCACCTTCTCAAAATGATCCCACACTTTGGATTTCCTGCCCGACATGTTATTAACTAGCCTGTGGAATAACCGCAGGTGCCAGCCCTGCAAATTAGAGGCTGTACACGTGCTGCGTCTTTGACCGCCTGGAAAACGTGAGGTCCGGCGCTAGCTGCTGCTCTTGTGCCTTTTTTGTGCCAGGTTTCAATGGCGGCAGGTTGCATCTAAGGTTGCCAAGCATTGTGTAGCCTATTTACCTGAAATCCTGAGTGCAGAGCTGATCTTCTTCCAGGTGCTGTTTATAAGTGTGTAGACCTATCGTCTGTGGGACAGATGTAAAGCTCTGGGTAGCCCTGCACTAACATGATCAACTTTTCCATATTTATCAGACTGAATATTTACAGAAGAAGGGAAAGATATCTGTTGGCTGTGATTGGTTTGTAACGTGACTCCTGTCTGACTGCTGAGCGTAGCCTCTTCCTGTGTCTGTCCTTTCAAATTAAAATTCCCACATTGTCCAGTCATATAGGTTTTGATTTATTTGACGAGATGCAGCTGCTGATAGTTTCATGTTTGCTTGTTTTTTTAATTTATTTTTTCAAGAATTAATTTTGTGCAATTAAGCGACCAACGACATTTTTCCGACTAAAGACCTTTATAGTTGACTAACGTTTGGTCGACTATTAGGGGGCAGCCCTAGTATATACTTTTTGTTTTGTGAATCACTTTTCTTTTTTGGTCAACTGAGCAGAACAATAAGAAACACAAAGAACAAAAACAGTCAGGTACTCACTTCACATGACCAGACATCATTTTAGCCTCGCCAAGTATAAATCAAGTAACATATTAATGTCAGCGACCCATTTTCCTTCACACATTGATTAGCTCTCTTGTGCAAGGTATTATGAGTCTTTAATCTTGGCTTACATCTGAGTGCTGACATCTCCCTGCTGTCTGCGCCAAAGATATCCCCTCTTTCCATTAAAGAGGTCTAACCATATGCATTATGGTGACTAGATGATGAAGGCACGCCTTGCGCTCATCCATGTCATGCCAAAAACAACATATGTTTCTATGTTATTTATGAAGTCTCCTCTCAGGAGGCTCCAACAGTGTTACACAGAGGCCAGCGGTATAGTTCACTGCCCCTCCTTCAAATCAGGATCATTCTCAGTGCAGCACTTCTCCCCACACCTCCACTCGAATACGCTGTGGAAATGATGCCGTCTGTCTGACTCATTATTGTGCTTTGTGATCATAGCGACTACTGTGTATCTCAGAGGCATTCTGGAATGAATTTGAATGAGAGAAATCTCTTTGCAATTTCACCGAAACCCCATTCCCGCTGAAGGAGCACAAGCAGCGGGCTCCGACTAAAAAAAGGACAAACACTGAAATAGGTATCATCTTCACTTTCCTCATAACGCTATGAAGTAGACTGCGAATCCGAATGGGAGTTATGTCACAGTTGTGGGTGGGTGCTGCTGTCCCCACTGAGAGAAATATTTGAAAATCCTGGCCGCATGAATGCAGCTTTCACAGAAAAAAAGAAAATGCCAATACAGCCCCTGTAAATGCTGTAATATTCTACTGGAAGGCAGGTTTGGTAGTTACTAGTGATGATGGATTCATGTGGAGTTTCTAGGGACTAGGCTGGCTAACAGGCTCATTCCCACTGCTAAATTATTAAAGCCCATGGGTTCAGGAACATCCACGTTTTTGCACTCGTCATATTTTATTTCATAGTAGTCATTGGTAGAGAATTAATTATTTACGGTGCTGGGTCCCCAGACATTTCCGAATGGTTCGTTTTCGTTGGCAGCTATAGATGATTGGTTAACCTTCCCTTGTTCTATTGCCAGAGGTTTTACTCTCGCACACAGTAACTGTATTCGTACAGTACCAGCCTGCATCTGCTTGCTGTTTTCACCGTAGGGTGTAATATTGCATTCTTTTTCATCACTGCAGAATCAATATCATTTAACATGAATCGTGCCGGGTCTCAGTAATCTTTAGACTGTTTGTTTACCCATTAGATTGTCAGCAAACTTTCACTGCGTTTTTCTTGTCATGTTTATCTGCTATAATGTTTCCCTTTATTTCCTCTCATTCAGATCTACTGACTACGGCTCCACGTACGAGAGGATGAATGACAAAGTGGGATCCAAGACCGTCCTGAGTTACCTGTACGTCTGCCCGACTAACAAGAGAAAGGTGAGATGTTGCAAGTCATTTATTTTTCAGTTTCTGTGTGGGTTCTCCAGATGTGTTTTCTCTTCTTTAAAATGCCCATACATTGTAAATTCTCAAATACTGGCCTCAACTGCAGGGAGAACCAGGAAATCTTTTAAACAGGCTCATGTGAGACACAGACCGTTGTTGAATCCAGGATAATATACAGTCCCGCATCACTACTTCCAGTACAACAGCAGTCATGTCAAACTTTTTTTCTGTAACAGAATACTGTTGTCTTTTACTCATTATCTTCAACCTCTTCCATGTTGCAGTTTTTTGATTGCGATTATGATACCATCAGTATAACTTATACTTCCTGCACAGGTACATTTAAAGCTTCAACTTCAAATAGACTTGATGCTTTGTGTACATGTGATATCAGTTGTGTGGGAAAAAGCAAAAACAATCTCAAGTTAAAAAGCGCATCTGCACACTTAACAGATGGTCCCAAAAGGTCCCGGAGGGATGATTTACAAGTACAATTGTGACCGTTTAACATTAGGTCTACACCTTTATACACAGATGACCTTTTTTTCAGTTAAGCATCATTCTGAGTTTTGTGTTCAAATTTTACTTCCTCTAGATAGTCAAGTTTGATCGTTTTCTCTGCGCTCCGCCAGGGCTGTGACTAACTCCAGCGAGGCCGATTCAAGGACCTAACTAACAGAGTTGTACCGATACCGATACCAGTATTGGAAATGCTCCAGTACTGCCTAAAATGCGGTATCAGGTATCGGCAAGTACAGCCTATGACCAATCCAATACCACGTAATGCCTCACGTCATTGCGCATACGCACGCTACAGGCAAATGAAACAGAAACGGAGCGGAGTTTAAAGAGGATTCTACTGTAGACTTTAAAATGTCTTTTTTACCAAATTGTGTGGCTGCACTTTAACCTGTGTCCTGATCTGTGTCAACACTGGATAATAATAATAAAAAAATAGTGTGATGGCATTCATTTTACTATTATGTATGTACAAAGGGCAGGGAATTAATCAGTGCAAGCTTATGACCCACGCTTACTGGGAATTCCTCGTACATGGAAAATAATTGCAATCCCCAATCCCTATCATGAGTCGGGGTTCAACTGGTTACCCAGCGGGCTATATATGTTAGTTGAATCTAGGGAATTTGAGAGTTTGCACGGGGTTTGGCGGGACATTTAGGGTGACTGACATTGCAATTATATAGTAAAAAACAGCTAATTTAGCCTTCTGAGCTAATTTGTGCTCCCTTTGCTAACGACAGCACGTTTTTTGCCGACACTAGATATCAAACAAAAGCGTGACGCTGTATTGTGTTCAGTTGCTGTGAGCTGTAAATTGACTGCTTACAAGCAGAAGGCAGAAGATAACGTCATTTTGGAGCGTGACCAGGCAAATTTTCTCGTCCTCTGGGCGGCTGCCTCCGTCTCACTCAGACTCACCCTGGGTCTGGGTCTGGGTCAACAGCTGCTCGTAGGTCTTCCAGAGAGTAGAGTGAAAGCAAGGATTGCTCACTCTTCAGCTATATCTGGGGATTGAAACATTCACTGCTCAAAAAAAAATAACACTTGAATCATTAATCAGATCTTGATGTAGAAATTATTCAAGTTGAAAATCTTAACTGATGTACGTTGTAAAATTTGTTGAGAAAAAAATGATCTAACAATAGCCAATGGAAACCAAAATCATCTACCCACAGACGGCTGGATTCAAACGACACCGAAAATCAAAGTAAATAAAAATGAAATCACAGGCTGATCCAACATGCATTAATTTCACCACGGCAACTCATAATGTGATTCTGTAGTGTGTACAGCCCCTGCGTGCCTGTATGCACTCCTTACAATGCGTGGGCATGCTCCTGATGATTAGGCGGATGGTGTCCTGGGGGATCTCCTCCTAGACCCTGGATCGGTAGCCTGCTGGAGGTCATTTTGTAGGGCTCTGGCAGTGCTCCTCCTGTTCTCCTCACACAAAGGAGCAGATACTTGCCCTTCTACGGCTCTGTCTAGCTCTCCTCATGTAACAGAGAGTCTCCTGGTATCTCCTCCATGCTCTTGAGACTGTGCTGGGAGACACAGGAAACTCTCTTGTGACTGCACGTATGGATGTGAGCTGGACTACCTGTGCTACCTGATTGGGCTGCAGGTACCACCTCATGCTACCAGTAGTGACAAGGACACAACACTAAAGAAGAATCAGTCAGGAAGGATAAGGAGAGAGCAACAGTGGCCACCACATGTAAAACCACTCCCTTTTCGGGGGTTGTCTTGCTTTTGCCTCTCCATTGCACCTGTTGTCACTTTCACTTGCACCAAAGCAGGTGAAATTGATCCACAATCATTTGTGCTGCCTAAATAGACAGATTGATATCCCTGAAGTTTAACTGATGTGGTGTTATACTGTGATGATCAAGTGCTCCCTTAGTTTTATATCTTGAGTACTACTTGACAAAGACGTACTGTTGGACTGAACAAACTGTCTTTTTTGAGAGCATCTATTCAGATTGCAGGTGCCCTTTTTTCTTGAGGCTTTTGATTTGAAATAACTGGAGAAGGTCTTGACTTTCATTCACAGCAGCTTAACACCAACTTAAAGAAACAGAAAAGTGGAAGACACTGGACTTATGTAGTGATTGAAAACAATATTTCTGAGACTCAGAGCAGCTGAGTGGTGAGTATGACGCGACTCTGTTGTTCTTCAGAGGGAATAAGTGCTGCTGAATTTGACTTTATGTTGAATTTCCTATGTGAGCAATGACAAAACATAAAGGTAATTCCACACCTTATCAAATACTATTACCTGACCTCTTTTACCTGTTCAGTATTTGCATGTTACCTTGTATTTGAGAATTCATGGTAGTTTATCTGGACATGCTGGACATTATGTTCCTCCTGCATAAGAATTTGTCTACACCAAATGTAGAATTTTAAGGATTTCAGGCCAGAAAAATGAGACAGAAAAAAAAGTTTGCGCATTGCCAGCTGCCAACCATCTGCCAACGTCTTTAATCTGCCCGAGAGTTCTGTCAGTTACTTTTCATTTCTTTTATTTTTTCTGACATCCTAAGAATTTAGTTAACTGATCAGTATTGCACTGAATTTTCTACCATCTGCCTCAGTTTTCTGTTAATTTGATTTAATGAAATAATAGTCTGAGAACCTTCCTGTTATGAAAAATTCATATCCAGCTCACATTAGCTGAATTGAATTGTGCAGATAACTGATCCCTTGAAAGATTGTGCTCACTCCTACATCACGTACTGTATAGGTCCACGCACTGGAAGCATTCTGAATCCCTTCACTTTTCTGTACTGTGATTCCCAACTCACAGTCAGACAGTAAATCTGATTTGCCCTCAAGTGGTGAACTCCAGTCATCTGGTGCTCCGAGCAACAATTTGATAAAGTGGAATCGTAGCCAAGAGGTCAGAGTGCTGTAAGCAGCTCAGTTCTCGTCTCTATCTGTAGAGCAAACTGCCCCAAGGCTGTTTCCATATCAGTATGTTCCCAGTCAACAGCTTTAAAGGAAGAAAAACAGTATCACATAAAAAATACTAATTGACCCAGCCCTTATTAGCATTCTACTGACAGTTACAGCAGATTGTATGCATATGGAGGAGATGAAGTTTACACAGCGTTAAACTGATGTGTTCTTCTGGTAACGCAGAGCTGGAGATATTAACATTATAGTTTTATGGGGGGCTTGACATGACAATTAAAGACAATCAGTGGCAATAACAAGTCATTCTTTTAAAAGTTTCTCTATCTCAAGGGCAAGGGAGTACGTCTGGGTCTGCCGTCACAATCAATTAGCAACCACTAACTAATATATTAAAAACAATTAAACATATTAAAAAATTTTCTTACAGTACAAAAAGGATGATGTGATTAGCACCTGAGGGTAGACAAACTTTTCAAAGGAAGAAATAATATAATTTTCCTTTTGTAAATGAAAAGTTGATTCCATAAATAGCATCTTTACTCGGTCTGGTATGTCCAGTACTGTAGTTTATAGCAGCTAATGTTCACTAACTGAGAGGGTAACATTGGTATTTTTCAACCTGGGCCTTATTTTCGCATAATTTTGTGTCTAAAGGCTAGTTCACATTACACGGTTTTCACCCTGATTTTGCGTTGCAGAGAATATCGTAATCTTTTGAGTGTTCATAGCTGGCGACATGTGTTTCTGTCAGCAGGAGTCTCGCCAACTGTGTCACGACCTGTGTGTGCACACCACAAGATTTCTCCACCGAGCCCTCGCCGACAGAACCCCAGATAGCATGGTGGCGTCACCAAACTTGGAGAGAACACATCGTAAAGTCATGGATATTCTTTATTATCCTGGGTCCAAACACAACACCCTACCCGTGATCCTGTGGACGCTGCCATTGTTGTTGTTGCTTGCCAGCCGGCTGGTCAGTGTTGCCAGATCTTGGGAGAGAAACAACCCAGGCTATGGAAACAAGCCCAAGAGAAGTGACTGCAGTCTGACATACTACCATGTATTTAAATAAGTTATTAGATGGATATATATATAGAGGAAGATGACATTTAGAGAGCAAGCCCAAATAAGCAACTCCACTTTAGAAACAAGCCCAAAGTCGCGGCTAATAAGCAGACCTGGCAACGCTGCGGCTTGTCCTCCTCACATTTCTTCCATCCTCCTGTGTGCTGACGTGGGACGTACAGCATCCCGCCTCTCATTGGCTGATGCTCTTTGTCAGTCATGTAAGACTTCTCCAGTTTTCTAGCATGCCAGATATCCAGGCCCAGTCGCAGACGAGGGGGCAACTTGCTCGTAGGCTTGTTCACACATGAGGACTTGTCGTGGCAGACTATCTGCCGACTCACCTCCGACCCAAGGTGGCTCTCAAGATCCTCTGCGACGTCAAAATTGCGGTGAAAATCGTGTAATGTGAACTAGGCTTTAGTGATTATTGAGGACATCATTTTTGTTTTTTTAATGGATGAGTTCAGAACTAAAGCACTGCAGCCTCCAGCTGTAAAACAGGCTGCAATGGAACCATACGAGCATTTGTGCACTGTCATTTTGTGTCCCCTAAAAGTGCTTGTTTTTGCCACTGACAGGCTCAGATTGTTATTCTAAGTGTTTTACATCATAATGGAAAGGATCAATTTTTTTCTTTAAGCAGAAACAGCCCCCAAATCACCATTGCCAAACCTACCAGACAGCTTCAGCATAAATATCAGTGCATACAGAGACAGAATATTTTCACATCCAGCTGGGTGAATTAAGGTGATTTTATTTTCATGAAGCCAGAGCTGGTAATTGTTAGAACAGTAAAAAGATAAGCCAAGACAGCTTTTGCGAGTTTAGTGTTCATTTTTACTCTAAATAAAGAGTGTTTTTCAATCATTGAATTACTGTTTATATAGATGGAGTCTGATGGGCTTGGCAATGATGATTTCAGTCTGTCTGGGTAAAGAAAAATTGTCTTACTCTTTTTCTGCCTCGCTTTCCTTTACATAATGTTGTCAGACACTTAGAGTTACAATCTGAGCCTGACAGTGGACCACTTGTAGTGGACGTAAATTGATGGTGCACAAATGCCCTCATTGGTTACATCGCAGCTTGTTTGGCCAGTGCTACAGTATATCTTGATATAAATATTTCAGTAGTCTTTGTCTAAGAGGTGAAACATACAGTGCATCAACAGGAGACATGTTGCTTTCAATTCTGGTTCCACTCCATAAGTCTATAATTAAGATGTCTTTGAAACAACTTGTTTGCAAAGCTGTTGCTTATTTGCACACATAAAAGTTGCAGAGGGACCTTATTGTGCATTTAGAGTTCTGGTTCTGGCCACCCTGCAATTTTACACTGTAAGCAGTTGCTGTTAATTTATGGTCAATCTCCAACACTATGGTACTGTATTCCTGTAAAATGATATCAAACTGATGCTCAACCGGCTGTGGAGCTGGTTTTAATGTCATTTGTCAGTGAGACAGAGACTCGAGTGGTTCAGTTCGTCTTTATTTATGGGCGTTTGTTGATTCATTTTGGTAACGCTAATATAATGATCTGCATCTGAGTAAAGACATTCTTGTTATTGGAGTTTTTTTACTTCTAATATCGACATCGGCCTCAAAAAATCAAGTATCGATGACGGTTAGGGGAAGTCTCTGACAAGCTGACTTGTTTTGTTTGGGCTCATTTCTTGGTGTCATGGCAGCATTTATGGTGACACTGCCTCTTTAAATAAATGTATTTCATTTCAATCTCTTTAAGTTTTTATTGCTAACTACGCATAATATTCATTAAAATGCATATTTTAAGCACATGTTTGTAGCCCACAGCATAATAAAGTTATAATGTGAACTGCATTGAAGACTGATATTTTGGATAATCTCTAAACTGCTAAATTATTGTGCCTGTGCCTTTCTACAATACATTTTTAGGATTTAAAGTAACACCCTAAACTGAATGTTATTGTAAATCCAGATAATCACAGTAATAGACTGTGGAATTGTTTAACAGTATGGATGCTGTAAAATTACAGTATATTGCTGGCATCTGTGCTGCCAGCTCTTTACTGCGTTTTTACAGTGAGATTATTCACAGTGTCATATGTTGTTGTGAAGCTAGATATCTTTGTGTTATGTTTACTGAAACTGTCACTGTATTCTGAAAAAAAAGTACATGACAGAGACAGTCTGTAAGAAAAGAAAACACGTCCCTCCGCCCCTCCTACTGCCTCTAATGGCTTCTGCTAAAATCTAGTACATCACACCAAAAACAACCAGGTAGAGCCGACTCAAAGATGTCAATCACTGCTTAAAAATTGTGGTCAAACTAGTTAGCACTGATCAATATGAATCAAGGTTCTGTTACTGCATTGCCTACTTCTCTTTTCAGAGATGTATTTTAGTGTACTGTTTAGCTGTTGAATAAGAACACTTGTGACCTGGCTGCTATTTTGGAAAAAGTCAACCAATGTCAGCCAAGCACCTGCAACTGGCTGGACCAACAGTATTATTTTACAGCCAAACAGTACGGTTGACATAATTGTCAGCTGTGTTAGAAACTCATTGGCTCTGATTGTTTTCCTTCACGTGCGGTAATGCAGTTAGAAGCACTGCAAGGCAATAGATCAGGCAGCGGTGTAAGATTGGTTTGCAGATTATCTGTCTCAACTAGTGTTGTATAAATATAGTGACAGTATAAGCAAATATAAAAGTTATTTTCTGTCATAAAAGTTATTAACTTAAGTTTTAACAGCTGCACATCGCCACAGTTGCCGTAGTTACATAATCTTGTTTTAAAACATGTGAAACAAAGTAGCAAGACACAGTGACATTTAGAAATAGAGTCTGTGAATCAAAATAACATGTTTATTTTAGTTTTTATGCTCGAGATATTGGAGTGAAGGAGATTGTTTTCAGTGTTCAGTATGCAGACTTATTATTTCTCCAGAAAAAAACATCTGAAAATGAAAACACAGGCGAGGAAGACAGGTCAGATTCAAGGATCTATGAAAACTTGAAGCCATAGAATATCAGCATAATGATGCGGTTAGGAACAAGTATTGGCCAAATGACAGTAGAGTTAAGAGTTTTCCTCTTACTGTTCATGACAGGTGTTGCAGAACTAAAAAGACCACACATCTTATCCTTGAAAATAACAATTTCGTCCTACCTGGTCTGACAAATGTTGAACAAATAACAACAAAGTGTGGCACCAACAGACTTACAGACAATAAAACGTGCCTCCCCTGTGTGACGAGGACGTGCTCAGAGTTGTGAAGGTGCTCGAGATCATCAGCCTCGCTTTCCCAAGGCCGAGCCAAGGTGCTGACCCTGAATGTGTTTGCATGGCGGGGGACTTAATAGGATCCCGGGACTGTTGAGCTTAACCACGTCAGGGCAGGGAACAGATCATAGCCAGCGCTGATTACTCCTCATGACTCACTCCTCCTGCCTGTTTTATGTGGAAAAAATTTAATTCCACATCAAGGGCATAGCGGGAATGTAGTCCCTGAGGCTCTGTGTGTTGCACATGTGAGGTACTTTTTTTTTTCTTTTTTGTTATTTCAGTTATATAAGATTAGATAAACTGTGTTAACACCCCACGGAGGAAATTCACACTTGTATCACACAATAAACAGGATGTAAATAAACTCAGGAACAATACAGTCCTGTATCAGCTCCATCAAGATATTTGATTTTTTTTTTTTTTTTTTTTTTTTAAAGCAGTCTCTCAAAACAAAAACAGGATTTTATTGTGTGCATGTTACTGTGTAAGTGAGTCATCGCAGGCAAGAACTAGTAACAATCTTAGGAGAATATTTTACTCTAATGATTGACCTCTGGCTTTGCCCACTGGCTCATTCCCCCTCCGCACCTTATCTCTGATCTAATTATTTCGATTTGCCCTCCCGTAGATGGATGAAAGTCTGCCTTTCTGCTGGCTACATTCCTCTGTTGCCTCCTTGCATCTGAGTGGCCTTATTTAGCATCCGCCTGTGTTCTGCCGGATAAAAAGAACAGTCTGGATGCCTAATCACTCACTGTAAGATATAATCGTCTGTTACTCTTTGAGATATTCCTTCCAACCACTATAAAGGAATCGTTATATGTTCACTGCAACAATTCTGGAGGCATGTGTAGATTTTTTTCTGCCTTTTACATTGTCCAAGAAAGAAGTGGAAGCTGTGACCTTTTACAATGTCACATTATAGATTTGAATCATAGTAATGACATTTAGCGCGAGGCCGATGAAAATGACACCTCCCATGAATCTTCTCTGCTGTATTTTGATGTCTTTCTCTGAGCTCGACGCGCGCTCAGTCCTTGAGCGGCTTTAACGGCTGGTAGATTGGGTTAATTTAAAAATAAAGACATGCACATTTAAAACGCCGTCGAGGAAGCAAGACAGTGAAAACATGATCGCTAGATGTGGGTGATTAAGTCCTTATCCACGGTTAATGAGCACATTGCAGCGACGGCTCTCTGTTAAAACCTCCCCGTCAAAGACAGACTAAGCTCAATTGATCTGGCGTGACGTGATTCATTTCCTGCAGGGTGTCTCTTTCCCTCCGTGTCTGATCCATACCTCCACTTACCCCATGATCCGACAACTACCGGCTTCTATCTCTGTGCTCCAGCTTATGCACAGCTCAACATCAGGCTGATAAAACACAACGGTTATCCCTCCAACCCTTTATCGATTGGGCATTGTTACCCTCCTCACTCGCCCCGCTTCCTCACAAAGGCTGAGTGCTTGCTGTGAGAGAAATCTTAATCACCCCCTGCTAATGCTATCGGTCACTGTGATTTTGGAAGTGAGTAATTATTGTTTGAGGGTGATTGTTTTAGTAGGCAGGAGAGAAATTGGCCACTGCTCCTGTTCCCGCCTTTGTATTGGCTTTGAATTGGTTGTGGGTTCTTTCTAATCGCAGAGGCGACAGACAGAAACTGGCTTGTTACGATAATGTGTAAGGTTGGGAAATAATGTGGCTGTTTTCACACTCACATGGTGGTAAATGAGTAAAGCAAATATGACAATGCTTTCTAGGCCCCATTCCCAGTATTAAAAGAGCAAATTGTGAGCCTCCCTGAATCGAGGCTTGAGAAAAGATGAGCTGAAAGCGCTGCAGTTGAAGGATACAGTTACATAGAAAGCACAGAATGGGAAATAACACTCGAACGGCATGGGTACATTTTATTATAAGATGTACAGTTCGTGCACCTCTTCAAGAAATCTCTGCTTTTCTATTTAACCGAAAGTCCTGACATTAGACTCAAAATAAGGCGCTGTGTAAAGTAATTTGCCCTTCACAGTACACTCTGCTGCTTACAATAGTTTTGTAGATTATATGATGACTGTTTAAAAAACTTGTAATCACATCGGACAAGCTTCAAAGACACTGGCAGATATCAGGAGCTCTTGGCATTGCACAGTGGCAAGACTGGCGAGCCCGGGCCAATGAGAAATCCAGGTTGAGAATGTGCTGCCTGTTTATTGGTGCTTAATGAAAAACAATTTATCTAAATCACCACCAGGGAGGGTTCCTGGTTAAAGCTCTGGAAAGAGGGCTAGCATTTTTGTCAGTGACAAATGTGCTGCTGTTTTTCCAATTCAAATTGAATTGACGAGCGAAAACACAGCCATTTGGGCCACGAGCACAACCACAACCCACAATTCCACCTTCCAGTCCTGTTGGAGGCATGGCTGTTGTGCTGTAGTTTAAGCAAGATAAAAGACTCCAGATGCAGAGATAAACATGTTAAGCTGCAGCAGTCCATTTTTTCATATTGATAATGGAAGAAATTATTAAGTAATGTGAAGGGGTTGTCTCGCTGTGACAAACCTACAGTGAGTTATCACCCCACCCTTCACTTCCCCTCAGCTCTACAGATTTATGGACCCAGGGGCGTAAATACAGACAGTGCGGGCTACACTGGAGCCGATGGGGTGGGCAGCCCATAGAGAGAACAGGCTTTCTAACAATGTGCTGGGTGAATGATTCTGATTGCCACCTCTGGAATATACCTGTGCTGGAAGACCAACGCATTCTCACTCTAACTTCATCACATATTGACGTTTGATCATGGACTTTCCACGCCTAGATACAGCATGAAAGGTACCTTCGGTGCGTTGGTTGTTGACTATCTGGGGCGCCGTGACAAGTTCTGCCTGTTACGTGCATTGTCTTCTTTCAAAATACAAATATAATATTTGCATACATCCTCTTTCAAAATAAATGTATTACATCACTACAACACCGCAAATTGACTTTTTTTTTTTTTTCTCCAACAACTAACGCACGTGGTTAAGTTTAGGCAAGAAAAGCAGGTGGTTAGGTTTAGGTAAAAAGAACAGGGTTTGGCTTTAGAATCTTACGGGACACGACCATCACTCCTCCCCCATCCTACTCGTACTTTCGGCGCCTTAACTTTCGTTCTTGTCCTGCCGTGTTTCCCTTTGACGTCCACCGGTTGCGTATCTTGCCGACATTAATGGAGCCAGCCCTTTAAGGTCTGACGCCGAATTTTGATGACTTCGGGTTGCAAAGAACAGCTCATATTTAAAATACTTCACCTGCAAAATGACCATTTGTATAGAATTACTCACTGCATGTGAATTTGTGAAGTAAGCTTTTGTTTTTTATTGACTGCCTCCACAGTAAACAGCAAATCCAAAAAAAAAGGCAAACAGTCTTCATGAATTGCAGTAAATAGGGACCATGTTTAACAACAGCAAAACTATATGTCAGTATATGTAAGTCTTAAAGTGCTACTTTGTGGAGGCTTTATTGGCTTCATAATTTATTGTTTCTTATCTGTGAAATTAAAGTAAATAAAAGCTTTGTTTTCACTGAGGGAAATGGTTTCATCTTACAAAAATAGACAGAAGGTCTGCATCGCCGTGACATGTAAGCCCTTTTTAGATAGGAATTGTGCAAATTTGCAGGAAAGCCCAATAAGTCTTTGTTCAACATTGGCAGTATAAAAACAAAATCGGGGAGTGCAAAAAATGCCACTTGCCTACTTTTGTTTATACAGAATGTGCCTTTTTCAGGGCAATGAGGCCAAAGCAAGTACCAAAACGTGTAGCTCAGCGTGTGACATAACCAGTGACGTACTCCGAGGGAAGCCGCGGGCTGGTCAGTCCTTTGGCAGTTCTCTCATAAATTAGTCCGTCCTTCACCATCCCCGTCATCTGACGGTTAATGGCCTCTTCGTTTGCGAGGGCAAGGAGGGCGCGCAATTCCTTGTCTCCCCAGTTGCTCATCTTTACAGCGTCTGTCAGGTTTGCGTTTCCCTCTTGCTACTAGCTGCTCGCTAATTCCTGCTATCAGCTGTTTCCTGTTTATCCACCGCCAGTGGGTTGCACGTGCGGCATCATCAACAGCTCCTCCCGTGGCAGAAGGCTGCCTCGGTCTGTTTAAACCAAAAAGGTTCCGCCAATATGTCTACCCTATGAGGCGGAAAATTGGGCACCTCGTATCAATTCGCCAATCTGGGTCTGTGTGTCTAAACGCTCGCAGCTTGCCGGGAAAACGGCCCAACATTCACCAAAAATCTGGCAGTGTAAAAGGGGCTATTGTTACATTTCTTGGGAGGTGCATGTCAGGCTATGCCAGGTACAGCATCTATTTGACACAGAAGTATAAATCCTTCATTACAGTGAAGTAATCTTCTGAACCAGACTATTTTAGCCATTTTATCATTTGCTACTTAGTCATTATACCCATATTACAGTTGATAATTTATCAAATATCTCATTGTGGAAATATTTTGTGAGAGAAACAGTAGCGTCATATCGATATCGAAGTTTTGGGTCAAAAATATTGTGACATTTGATTTTCTCCATATCGCCCAGCCCTCCAGTGAACACTGATTTTATTAGAACCACTGAAATTATATTACCTTTTAAAATGAATAAATGAAAACATATTCAATAGCATGGCCTGATTAAAAAGAATACAACTTTCTTAAAACACATTACACACCTATTCACACACCTCCTCTTTAGTCAAGGAGGAATTCCTGTGACCATTTTATCTGCTTCCACAAAGAGTCTAAATGTCATTAGCTGACGGAAATATGCATTGTGAAATTCCTGTTCTTATTGAATTCTGTAATAACTGTGATAGCTCTGGCAAAAATATTCCAAGCATGAAATTAGGGCTTCTACCACTGCGGTGCTGTTAAATTTGAAATTAGAATTTTATTGGAAGGAGAACTGCGAAGAAATTACATACTAAAAGACGAGCTGATAAAGAAAATAACACACTGTAAATGTGGAGTCATGCATGGATGATTCATCTCGTGTTTGTACAGCACTTAATTGTAACTAGACTACAAGCTCCATCACCTCTCTGGTGTATGTGCAGACAGGTTATGAATGTTCAGCCCACCTGTGTTTTTCAAGTGTTCATTTTTGGTCACCTCTGGTTTAAACACTGATTCGCCGCTTGTTGCCGCGAACAACCTTGATCTTATTCTGAGAGAGAGATGATGAAAACTTCACCTCAGATTGCAGAGGAAGAGCCACAGAGCCATGGCAACAGAGGTGCGAGAGCTACACTCAAGGAGCGAAGTTGGATACACTTTATAGAGGAGCTGTTTGCCAAGAATAAGCCTGACGTGTGCCAAAAGCCAGGCCTTTTCTGCTGACACTGCTCCTGCCTCTAACATCTCTCTTCTACCTTCTCTCATCTCCCTATCTTTCCACCTCTTTACTCAAACTCGCCCTTCAATCCCTTTTTTCTCCCGTCTTCAAAAAACACTCCTGCCTACCCCTCCTCACGTGTGCATGCTCTCCCTCTCTCTTCCATCTCTCTTCCATCTCTCTTCTCAGATTATGGTGTTGACAGATCCGGAGTTTGAAAGCAGCGTGCTCATCAGCTCTGATGAGGGGGCCAGTTTCCAGAAGTACCGCCTCACTTTCTACGTCCTGAGCCTTTTATTCCATCCCACTGAAGAAGACTGGGCCTTAGCCTACAGTCACGACCAGAAGGTGAGACTGTGCTTGATGTCATATCACTTTTCTGTCCTGGCCACAATTAGTTGCATGTGACTTACTTAGAGCTGTCTCGTCCTTTGTGTTGCCCACAGTACATATTCATCAGGGTCTGTAGTTTTCTTCAATTTAGCTAATCACCTGATGGTAGGCATTGATTCACTCGCTGAATATGAATTCTAAAATAATGGTGCGGGCCTCTATTTAGCTGGGGAAAAAAGATAGAGCACCTGACCTTAAGTAGACTCAGACTATGATTAAAGACAGACCTTTATTTCTAAATCCGCCTATTATTTAGGTATATGTTATCATATTTTTGCTAGAAGCTTCCTGGTTTTCTGATCTGCTCCCATTTGCAATGTAAAAATGACTGCTGTTTTCTGTTAATGCCAACTGAACATGTCTCCATTATAAGGGCATGTTAACTGAAGCATTTGTGACTGACTAAATTCAAAACTAGCCAACACCAACTGTAGCCACGGCAAGTTGTCAACATCTCACATTTCCTGGTGTGTCCAGGCACTGATCATGTTCTTGCGCATCAATAACTTTGTGAGAAGCATTTGTTAAAAAAAAACCTCTTGCTGTGGAAGAGCCAAAAAAGTCCTGCAGTAACACTGCATTTTAATTTCTTAAATTTTTCTTTTCTTGTCTTGAAAATAACTGTTCAGACAGAGACATTGTGCCTCATTAAGTAATATGTGTATAGAAATGTTCGTTCTTTGTGCACAGAATAAGTGCGCATACAAAATAACCATTGGATTCGTGACACAGGCACGGGCCTGTCAGTTTAGGATGATTCTAAACTTCTAAAGGCTAATTCACATTACACAATTGTCACCCCGCAAAATGTGTTGCAGAGACTATTGTAACCTTTTGAGTGCTCATACCTGGCGACGTGTGTTTCTGTGAGCGGGAGTCTCGCCAACTGCACTACGACCTGTATGTGCAAACCAGAAGATTTCTCCACCGAGTCCTTGCCGACAGAGCCCCAGATAGCGCGTTGACATCACCAAACTTGGAGACGATACATCGTAAAGCCATGGATATTCTTCCCAGTGTTGAATCAGATCTGCCTCCAGGGCCTGGGTCCAAACACAAAGCGCTCCCCGTGATCCTGTGGACGCACGCCACCATTGCTTGCCGGCTTGTCAGTGTTGCCAGATCTTGGGAGGGAAACAAGCAACCAGGGCTATGGAAACAAGCCCAAAAGAAGCGACAGATATATAGAGAGAAAGGCGACGTTTAGAGAGCAAGCCCAAATAAGCAACTCCACTTTAGGAACAAGCCCAAAAAAAATGCGACCCGCGACTACCAATATTTGTAAGGGACTTTACAAAAAACAAGCCCAAAGTGGCGGCTTGTCCTCCTCACATTTCTTGTTCCTCCTCACATTTCTTCCTTCCGTCCCACGTCAGCATGCAGATGCTGACATGGGACGTATCCTGCCTCTCATTGGCTGATGCCCTTTGTCAGTCGTGTCAGACTTCTCCAGTTTTCTAGCATGCCAGATATCCAGTGCCAGTCTTGCTCGTAGGGCTTGTTTACACATGAGGACTCGTTGTGGTAGACTATCTGCTGACTCACCTCCAACCCAAGGTGCCTCTCAAGATCCTCTGCGACATCAAAATCGCAATGAAAATCGTGTAATGTGAACTAGGCTTAAAGTCATCGGATGCACCGCTTTCACCTGATACCTTTTCAGGTTCAAGTCATGCATTATTCTCCACTGTCTAAACCTGGTGCTTACATTACACACAATGCAACTAGACTGCTGACAGTTGGGTCAGAGATTTTGCTGTGTTATGCCATTAGCAGCTTATGTAGTCTGAGGCCAGCCGCTAACCTCAAGCAGAGATATTCATACTTTTTCTTGTTGGTAACTTCATTTTTCATATACGTTGAGCATTTTACTGACTGAACAATATATCTATTTCACCCATAATTAGTGTCACATGAGATGGCTCGTCAAAAGAACCTGCCCATGTTATTATTCTTACTTTGATAACTTACAAAAATGTTGTTTTTTTTAAAACGTTTGCAGGAAGTGTTCGACAAATAAGAAAACCTTCATCAGTGAGTAAAAAGGGTATAACTGTTAAAAAGAGCTCAGAGACAGAGAGCGGTGAGTGAGGCACCACTGTGTTGTTAAACTGATGGAAATGATGCTGAGAAAATGCACAAAATGCACCATGCAAGCCATTACCGTAAAGGTACTAGTAATTTGTTTATTGGCCCTGGCTTTATTTCGGACCGGCTCTTTGTTGTCTGAACAGAGCAGAGACTCTGCTGTATTTGCGCTTTTATTTCAGAATGGTATATACTGCATTAGCTAAAAACAACATCAGTCCCTCAAAGTGATCCTCGGCCTTCCATTTTCCTATTTGGTGTCACCTTCACTGGGCTTTGTCACACAGTATGAAGCACTACACACCATCTTCACACAGTGCTTTTAGATTGTGCACAGCAAAGGTGCACCATGAAGGTCAGTGACTCTGACCTGAGAGCCAAAGCCATCACCCTGCAGGGAGGACATGGTGCAGGATGAGGGTGGTGTTTGGTGAACAGTGGTGGCTGTATCAAACCTGTCAATGATAAAGCTTTGAAAAGGTTGTCACTGCATGAGTAAATGTCAGGGGTTTATCTTGGCAGACTGGATTCATGGTATCTAAAATATAGAATATAAAATATGGAACTGGATTGATGTAAACATGCAGAAATAACTTTCACCTGTAGATTGTGTTTACCAGATATCAAGGCTCATAATTAAAGGGCCAGTGTGTAATATTTGGCATGGTTTATTGTCAAATCTGAATCTGAATATTCTACCCATTAGTATGTTTATACAAGTGTATAATCGCTATAAAATAAAATTCGTTTGGTTTTCGTAGCCTTATAATTATGCTTTTATATATATGTATATAGCAAGGGCCTTGCTTTAGAGAGGTCACCATCTTGCGCCGCCATGTATGTATGGCAGACCGAGCGGACAATCCAGCCAGCCAGAGAACGCGTTTCACGTGTATAAATGAACCAACGAAGACAGTGGAAGGAAGGAAGAAGGAGGAGGAAACAACAGAGAGTGTTAGTAGTTCGTCGATAGAGAGTAGTGAAAAGTTTTTTTAGTTATAAAGTTTGCGAATGGACCACACTTACCACGCAACAGGAGAGAATGAACCCGAACCGTCATCTGCGAGGAAAAGAAGACGCAACTTCACTCCTTGTGATGCACTCTCTGCGGCGCTTTTCCTCCTGATGATATATCTCCCCAGCGATGGTAGCAGTAGCACCGAATCCCTTTCTGTTCATTCAGCCTCTCTTCTCGCCCGCTCAGCATCAAACACATGGAGTTCCTCATCTGTATGCTCCGGCTCAAACAGGTATGGCTCTGGGTCTGTGTCCACTACAAGAAACTCTTCAAAATCGCGTTCAAAGTCGTCCATTGCAGCTACTATAGTCTGGAGATATTGCTAGGCTAAATAAACAGCTGAGCTCTGTTTACAGGTTAGAGAGAGGGGAGGGGGTCCCCACTCGGTATGGTAAACGAGTATGTGTGTCTGTTACGCTAGAAGAGTCAGAGTTTGGGACGGAGTCTTTTACCCCCTGGAGTGTTACCGGAGTTTCTGGAGTGCTCATATAAACTGGCCTTTTTCCCGAACGCTCCTCTGGTCTCCTACTCGTGAGGGATTCATTACAATATCGTAACATGGTTTAGATTTCTATATAAACCGTCATTTACCCGACAGGAGGGGTGAGCGAGTGAGCCCTGCAATCTAGAATTTGACCACTGATGTCACTGTTTTCAACCTATTTTACATACTGGCCCTTTAAATGTATTATATTTAGTGGATGTTATGATTCTTGCTAATTGGGTAGCATCTGTGATTTTTGCTTTGCACAGACTCTTTCCCTCCTCTGTAGTCTCACATCTGCCTCTAAATCTTATTTTCACACATTAAACATTCGGTCACAGGAAACAAAAAAAGTCTGAGGGATCTAAACTTTAATTTGGGCTCCACTACTTTGCTCCGGCATTAAAACTCAGCATGAAAAATTCTCCTGCTGCTATTTTAACCTGCAAGAGTAACTATTAAGACGAACAAGGCAGCCAGGTTCAAGAAGTTCAAATCCCTGTGAAGTCTGGGTAGGAGTAGTTGAAAGAGAGGTGCTGTCTGCCTTCAGCCAAGGTTCTGGGCAAAACATAAAATTATTCTGATGGATTGCAAGGAGTAAAAAACTACTCATCAGTCACTGCTGTTATATTATTCCAAAACACTCTTTCCTAATGGTAATTAAAAACAGCCCTTAGCATCTTACATTATCTATAAAAATTACAGCATATACAAAATATGAGTCGAGCCCGACTCACCCATGAAATAGACTCTCAAGATCAATGACGGTAACAGCTATTGATCTCACTGATTAAATACATCTCAGTCATGAAGGTGGGGTATACATCAAGCAGCAGAGCAGAAAGTTCAGGAAGGCGAAGGCGGCAGAGAGTTGGGTCCGGAAACTCAACATTAACTATTTAGTTTGGGTCAGTGCGTGCAATGAAGATTACAGGTATTATGAGGATGTGACTAATGTGGCTATAATTTGCATCATCAGTAGGACACCTTGGCACCCAAAGCTAAAAAGCCAAGGCATGATTATCACCTCGGCTAGACCCATTTTCATTTCGCTCCTGAATGTGTTATCCACACTGCATCCACCTCCCGGGGCTGTTGTTGCAAATAAAGAATATGTTCTTCATCTAGTTAGTTAAAAGAGGTTTACACAGATATTATTGGTTGCTTAATTCGACCTGATTTCCCTCGCAGGCCCCGACACTTCATCTCGACTGTTGAGCCAGCAGCAAGACGCTTTAATATGCTCATTTTCAGCTTGTAACCGGCTAATAGTTTTCAGACTGGGTCACTCTGAATTTAATCAGCTATAAGTTGGTGCTTAGCCGTGGTTAAGTGTAGCCCCGAGGACTTAACTTTGAGGCAGGAGTGAAACTCTTTAGTGAGACATCAGAATGCATGTCAGGACAAATAGGCTGGAGCGAAGTATTTGTTGTAATTCCTGATTCTCTTTTATGACTTTTTCTTTTAAATTAACATTCAGGTCAGTCCCCTCCTTGAGTAAATGAAGGTATTTTTAGATTTAGAACTCTTAGTGACCTTTGCAGGCTCTTATCTCTTGACTGTGAGGGGTTTGTGGAGACAATTACTCATTGATGTAGTCCCAAGTTGGCTTCTGAGAATAAGGCCAATGTTGGTGCTGCCAAGTGAGTGAGTTATGTAAACAGGCTGATACAGAAGAACAGTAGAGAGAAGACGCTCCACACATAGAATAAATAGGAGTTGTCTTATTTTGTTCCCTGTGAACCATCTGAGCTCCCAGTAGACTGGGTGTTAGGGCAACTTGCCTAAAAAATCTTTTTTTGTTCTTTTTGACAAAAGCCCAGACAAGAACAGGCTGTTTTTATAATTTCCTCACTTATTCATGAGAGACTTTCTTGCCCTAGCTGACGTAAAAACTACAATATTTCTGATGCTGTGTTGGCAGATATTAAGTAGCATTTGAGGGATGCTGCAGAGAAACACATTTCTCCATATCAGAAGAAATGAGACGAATATTTCCCTTTATGTTACTTGCAGTGGAATTGTAGGGATTTGTAAACAGAGGGTTTCTATCAGGGTAATAAATATTACCATACCGCTACTCACGCCTCAGCAAACTTAAAAGACAAGGCCGTGACTCTCTAATGGACTTTGTGGTAATTACTGTAAATCATCCAATAACTGCATCAGAGACATGAGTACAGTGCAATGTTTGTAATCAAACATTGTTTGCAGTCAGCTATTTCTTTGTGTGAATTGTTGACCTATGACAGTATGGAATAATTTTCCAGCTACTATTTGTCATTAATCATTATTATCTTTATTACCATCATTATGATCCGACATATCCCTTGTGTTGTTGTTATTGAGGAGCACTCCACTGTGTTAGTGCTGCACTTCCATAAGATTGTGAGGGACACATCAAAAGAAGAGTGGTCAAAATTGGTGCAACAGTGTCTGACATATCCTGACTTTTCTTCTCCAATGACAATCAAGCCCAAAAAAACTCAATTCTGCACTTCCCATAATGCAGCAGATAACTAACATAGCCTTTCTTTAATCAAGACAAAGGCTGTGTTTGAAATTGCATACTAACATACTGCATACTCAGCCCGTTCTCGTTTCGATGTCATCAAATGCTGTAGCTATGTCTGTGATTTCGGCGTGAGGCACCAGATGCCAAAAGTCACCTTTCATGGCAGCATCATACGCAGACAGTAGGTGTCAGTTCATGACGCAGCTCGACAGAACCTGTAATATAAGGAGCTGCAAGGTCCCTAAAGGGACGGATGGGTCCAACAAACCATGGACTTTCACTTTCAGCCTGGTATTCACTTACTGTATAAATGTAGAGCCAAACCATGGTGTTTTTTTTCTATACTTAACCATGTGCTTTTGTTGACATTTATATAAATCAACCATTTACATTTTATCAAGGCTTAAAGTTATGCAAATTAAAGGGCAAGGACATTTGATCGACAGGCTTCCTGTGAGGCATCACCACAGTCCATGAGTGAAATATGGTCATTTCTGGCCTTTATAAAGCCAAGATGGCAACTGCTGAAACTCTGAACTCATGAGATCAAAAAGTGAGTCCACTGACCAGAGTGTGCCAGTAAACCCGGAACTCTGTTAGCGCTTTTAGCACTTCTGGTTCTCTTGTCTAAAAGTCAATGCGATTTTTGAATGGGATTTTGGTAAAATGCCTCAAATAAGGTCTGTGGTTAACAAAAGCTTAAGCGAGTTTCAGGTTTTGTTCTACAACATAAAACACGTCAGTAAATACCCTACTTGTGAATTTTGAAGCTTTTACGTGTCGTAAAAAAGGCAGTTGCTAACAAGTTGCTCAATACGACTACAAACCCTGTCGGGGACATTAAACGTCATCACCCCCCAACAGGCGAGAGTGCTGGCAGTCCGCCATTACAGCTTCTTATTTAGCTTAAACAGTCCGATTTCCCCATTATACAATGTTTTTAAAATAAAGCGGCCGAAATCAGTTGAAAGCTTAGTGGCGGTGACGTCAAGAGTCATGCGACCGTGGAGTAGTCATGTAGTCCGTTAAAGCCTAATGTTAGCTTTTTACTTCTGGCAAAGTAAGAGCGGAAGAGCCCTGGTTTTCGGTTGTAGGCTGTTTGTAGTCCACGTGATATTGACCAATCACGTTTGAGCCGGCTGCAGTTGTTGCCAGGTTAAACGGTCCGTGCGGTGAACTAACGAGGCGGAACATAATTGACGTCACTGCAAACTCTGAATCCTTTGCAATGGTTCAGCATATTTACTTATATATAAACAGAAGTCAGAAACGGAAATTCGCCTATTGCATTGTATTTTTGTGTGTTACCCCTCTAACATGTGCTACCATCACCAAACACAAGAGCTCATCCTGGACTCTGGATACAATGGCTGGAGGTGAACAGGGTGGAGGAGGGCGCAACAATTCTGCCTAAAGTGAAAGCTGACAGCAGCAGAGGTGAGAGCAGATTTAAAACTTTGCAGGAGCATCGTGATTGGCTGATAAAGATTGTGGCAAAGTTTAATTGGATAACCAGAAGAGTGAACACCCGTAGTCAGCTGATTAGAGGAAGCAGTGGGAGTGGGAGGGAGAGAATTGTGAATGGATGAGCATAAAGAAGTTCCTCCTGATTGAACTTACGCTTAGCTTCATTAGTTTTGCAGGTATGTCATCATAAAACTAAATAATGGGCATATTCAATTTTTCGACTTGATGATGGTGTTAAATTAAATTTTAAGTATCACAAAAATTAGCCTATTAAAATGTATCTCAGGGAGAAATAAGTACCCCATTTACCCCAAATATTGGATGGCAATCGACTCAATAGTTGTTGAGACATTTCACTTAAAACCACAGCTGTCAGCCTCACGGGGGGGCTTCATGCAGTAGATGCTGAGATAATTCAGTTTGGACCAAATTGTTGGATCACTAGACCGACTGACATTGCCACCCTTAAAACACACATCTAGTGCGGCTGGAACACTTGTACTCTTCAAGCCCAAACCAAGATAAGCCCTAAAAAATGTCAGGATTATTTTCTTATTTCTTATTTCTCAGACTTGACAAAGCCACAGAAGACATTATACAACTGTTTTTACAACAGAGTAGTACTTTTAGTGACAGTGGTGATGGCATGTAATCCTTGTTAAATGTGCCTTTAAAATCCAGTCAGACCTCTCCCCTTGCTGGTTTACAGTCATATCATATTCATAGCATTTTAAATGATTTGGTTTCAGCTATTCCAAAAATAAATCTGTGACTGACATAGTTTGGTTCTGCGCTCATATTCTAAAATGTGCCCGTCAGGCACCTGTTGTGACTTCCCAGCACACCTCTGAGCGGCAGTCAGCTGCACACGAGCACACACATTCAGAAGGTGTGTTCCCTGCTGGTGTGCTGCAGTCTGACCAGCTTGCAGACACACAAGTTGAGCACTGACAAATTGAAATTCCCCACCCTCACATTTCCTTTGAACCCCAGGCAGCAAATAAAAAAAACTTGCACTTTAGAGAAACAAAGAAAGCCGCCAGTGTAAATTCTCACTGATGGTGTTGAATGTAACGAGCACAGGGGCTTTCATGGTTCAGCTCTAAGCTCATACACAGTCCTTCAGACAGACATGTAGTGCGTATTCACGCTGCACTGCAAATTCTTTACCTTAAGACTGTACACAGCAAACACTAGGTATGGGCAAACATTTAATTTGTGTGTTTGTATTTCCACTGGAGATGCAACAATCCATTAAGGCTGAGGCTGCTGTAGCAGGGAGCTTGGTGTCTCAGTGGCTACAGTAGTTATATTCTTGAGTCTGCATCACATATGGGATTCAACCAGAGCTCTTCACGACACTGACTTGGCAACCTGCTACAGACGGAAGGATTAATGTCATCAGGCAGGTGATGGATGGCTCAGAGTCAAACAGCAATAATACAATGGATCATGACTAAATGATCATAGAGGGAGCTGTCATTGGCAGGTTAATTCTCGATGGTAGAAAAACTATGCTTAGTATTGAGAAGAAGAGAAAAGCATTGGCAGATTAGTCAGGGTCATAATCAGTTTTGTAAAAATGCATATTTAACATCAGAATGTTTTGAGGCTGAGAGACATCCTTAGAGATAGGGTAAGGAGCTCCAACATCCAGAGGGAGCTCGAAGTAGAGGCGCTGCTCCTTTGCGTCGAAAGGGGTCAGTTGAGGTGGTTCAGGTATCTGATCAGGATGCCTCCTGGACGCCTCTCGTTGGAGGTGTTCCGGGCATGTCCAACTGTTAGGAGCCTCCAGGGCAGACCCAGAACATGCTGGAGAGATTACATATCTTATCTGGCCAGGGATCTGGCCAGGGAACACCTTGGGGTCCCCCAGGAGGAGCTGGAAATTGTTGCTGGGGAGAGGGACATCTGGGGTGCTTTGCTCTGCCTGCTGCCCCCCTGACCAGGTCCTGGATAAGCAGATAAAAATGGATGCATGGACTATCAGAATGTAAAAGCAAACAATAGAACACCATTATAAGTCTAAAATATGGGGAGTGGCTGTCTGGGAGGTGCATCTGACAGGGTTTTTCCTGCAAAGAGAATTACAAGGCGGCTGCTCCTGTCAAATTTCGTCCCGCCTCCAGCTCTCGTCACTTGGCGCACCACGGGCATATGCTGGCATGGTAATGGTGCAAACCTTATTGGTGACTACCATTTTGTACTGAGACAACATTTACACCGGTGAATTACAAACATTCAAACAAACATCTGTAAAACATGATATTAGTTCATTACATCATATCATGACTGCCACATACACTGACAACTGCAAATGCAATACTCAAAATACATCATTCATTCATTCATTCATCTTCTAACCGCTTCATCCTCTTGAGGGTCGCGGGGGGGCTGGAGACTATCCCAGCTACATCGGGCGAGAGGCAGGGTACACCCTGGACAGGTCGCCAGACTATCACAGGGCTGACACATAGAGACAAACAACCATTCACGCTCACATTCAACCCTCTTGCTGTGAGGCGAGAGTGCTAACCACCACACCACCGTGCCGCCCCAAAATACATCATATAAAAAGTAAAAACTGTCTTGTGACAGCATCTTGTGAAAGTGTGAAAGAGGGTTAGTTAATACCCAGTTACTATTTAAAATTATTTTTTAATGCTTCAAAGACAGGAGGAGATCTACCTTTGTGTAAATTATATTTTGCCAGCAGAATCAAACTGTTTTACAAGATATTCCTTTAATCAGATAATCAGTATTTGTGGTCATGTTCTCAGACTCAAACATAGCTTATTCAGGTAATGTGATATGCTTCTTTAATAGAGTATTAATATCACTTGGACCATTACAGAAAATTACAGATGAACATTTAATATCCAGGGATTAACATTGTAGACACAACTGCCTATCCTTGTAACAATTAGGCCACGCTTTATTAATAATATCAGTTAATTTTCAATCATTCAGATATCAATCAAATGTTAGAACTCCTAAAAGATGTTGCTTGTAAAGTGTTTCCTTGAGGCTGCTGAAGGCACAGTACACATGCTCGTGTGCACATGATCAGGATGGCAGCACCTCCGCCTCATTTTGAGCCAGGAAAAATCCTGATCTGCACAAGTGAGTAGGCACAAATAAAACTTTACGATATTGACTGGAAATAGAGCAAGATAGTAAGATTACTACGGGTCAAGCATGGCTTGATTCATCAGGAAATGTCTGATTGTGGTCTTGTTGTGTCTTGCATGATGAAACATGGAAAGGGGCTCTGAAATCAAAGGGAAATTATGGATACAGTGAAGCACTCACGGCGACATGGCAAGGAGAGGCAGGCAGAACAGATGGAGTAACTCGTTCTGATGGAATAGCAGATATGTATTGTCACTCTGTTGTCAAAACAGCAGATGGAGGTGTGCTGCCAAGCCGACAGTTGAGTGTATCAAAAGCAATGAGAAGAAACTTTTCTGCTACTTGGTAGCCCTCACTAAAAATTATACTTCAGTCTTTATACGTTGATTTCAAGGGAACAAAGCCATCCTTGGACAATCAGCTTTTATGCTCTTTATGAGTTAGTTTTTGTGCTTTTACCAAATGCTGTTCTTGTGAAATCGGAAAAAAAAAAAAAGTAATAGCTGCCTTTAGCTGCCATGCAAGGCTGGATCAAGCGGCCCCAAAAGTTCCAGGATGCAGTGCATGTCAATTGAGTTTGGCAATTTCATTAATTGCCAATTTGTTACGAAAATAGAACCACTAAAACTCCTGAGGCAGTGAAGGCCCTTAACTCCTCATCTTCAGTTCACTCTATGAACTCAGCCGAACTGTGTCCCCCAGTGGGTTTCTTAAGGCAAAAGACATTTTGTTTTATTTACCCTGTTAGAGTATTTTAAATGTTTATGTTGATGGGTATTTGTTTTATATTGTTTGTCCACCCTTTTTAGTTTAGTTTAGTTTAGTTTAGTTGACAAGAATTCAAATACAACAGTAACAAAAATAAAGCTGGATATGCCATTGTCAAGGATCAAACCATAAGGACAGGCAGGACTTGTTTTCATCATGGTCCCTGATGTTCTATCAGATTTTACACCACCTCCAAGATGGAGACGGCCATTCAATGGCCAAAGCAGAAAACGCTTGACCACAATGTACCATATCCCAACACAGCAAGCTAACCACAGATATACACGCAGATAACAAACAACAATAAACATATGCATATTCTTTTTTGAAGAAACTCAATTTTAATGTGCATAATGACCATGAACTTATTTGGAGATGCTATCTAGCAGCCTCTCTTCAACCATTTTCTTCAAGACTTGTCAGGTCTTGCAACTCCTTTATTGCTAGAGGCAGTTTCATCCACTCTCCTAGCATAGATAAATAAAACGTTACCTGTCATGGTTTTGAATCTATAAAGGCTCAAACTGGCTACCCCAGCTTTGGTATTGTGATAATAGACTAACATTTTAGAATAATTGTTGAAATACTGAACTGAAACCTGCCCACATGACTCCTGTGATCCATCCCTTGCGTTACTCTTACCTATTTGTTTTGTGCTTGATATTTATGTCTTAATTGTTTATTGAGGTCCCAGTACCATGGCCTAATGGCATATTTCAAGTGACACTCGACTAAGCAGGAGGCCAATAGCCTTTGGTATTCCCTATCCAGTAATCTAGCCCTCCTGGCTGGGTATCTAGTTATATTTACCTTGCCCAAAATCTTCAAGACCATGGAAGCTGCCCCCAAGTTCCCATCTAGGATGCAACCCAGGAGGCTAATAGGGGACTTTGGTGGAATAGAGCCCCCTTTCATCTTTGTATTGAGTGTAGATTTCTTATTCAATCTATGCTTTAATCCAAACAAGATGGACTTAGGGACATGCCAAGACAAATGCCAATCAATGTTTCATTTAAATGATAATAAATGATTGAATCTTGAAGCTAGATTCTCGAAAAGTACAAAATTAGCTAAGGCCAGCTACTTTATCTTTGTCAGCAGATGTAGTTTGCTCAGTTGCCATGGAACTGTAGGCATTTATACTTCCATGAGCTCTTCTAGGGTATATTACTCATGTTGGCTTAATTGATGAGGTTGACAGCTCATTCTGTACCATGGTAGAAAGTACCACAACAAGAAGTTATTTTATCAACAACTCAACGAGGTCAAGAGTGACATGTCAACCTGCTCCTTAGCTCCCACTGTCCTTATCCTAAATCCTACCTAGAGTTGTTCTCATACCATTACCATAGTTGGAAATGCCTCCAATACTGCCTTAAATGCTGGATCAGGTATCAGGAAGTAGGCAGGTCTATGCACCAATCCATACCATGTAATAAACTTTAACCCACCGAGGGTGGAGACGTCATATATGATATCAATGTACTCTGTTTACTATTTTTAGAATATCTCCAGAACACTGTGCTCTAGAAACTTACTTTAAATGGCCCCCACTTTATCTTTTTAATTTAGCTTCATTCTTTTGAAGTTACCTGAGGAAGACCATTTGGGTCGAAATGTTGCTTTTTTTTGTCATTAAAAACTAAACTGGGAGCTCTAATTCAGTGTGCGGATTTTCTTCGTCTTTCTAATTTAGCTTCTTGACATGGAAATGGGTTAGTAGTATACAGCTGTCATTTATTTATTTCTTTTTTAATGCAATGGCAGTGGATCAGTTCACAGTACCGGCTGATAACCAAGTTAGGTATCGGTACTGGAAAGTTAAACATTGGTATTGGAACATCTCTCATCCTAACCCCTGACAACATGAAGACAACCTTTTTCAGACAACCTCTCCTGAAGAGCATTTTTCATGAGGCGCTTGTTTGTACACAGAGAAGGTGCTGGCATGCTGGCAGCTTAACCCTAACTCAAACAGTTTAGCCTATGCTGCCATGGACAGTTTTACACAAGACAAATACCATGCTGACTTCCATTACAAAGCAGTTGGCTAGCATTGCTGTGTGGCACACCAAGGGGGTATTTCTTCACTGTATCCAAGTCTAGTCTCTTTGCCCTTTGTAAACACCATTTGTCCTCTGAAGGTGTTTACAATTCACCAGCTGAAGGAGGAGCCTTTGATATTACACCATCCCTCCAAACTTTCATGTGTCTCAAGTGGACTTAGAGTTGAGAGTGTTTCACATCTGCTCTTGTCAATTTACCACCCAACCTTCAACCCAAACACAGTGAAACGCCACCTTATACCCCAAACCTGCACCACACTCACCCAACCCTGAAAAAATCCTGGGGACCTCTCACAGGTGAATTTGGTATGCTGCCTTGGTAGTTTAAAACTAAGTACATACCATGTTAACCTCCATTATACAGTGGTTGGTCAGTATATTATTTATCATGGAATTTCTCTGTCATATCCAAAGATCAGGTGAAAGTAGTAATCTTCCCTGAGGGAAGATGGCATAGAGGTAGACGCTAGTCTTTTAGTAAACAGTCTGTGTCCTCTGAAGGTGTTTAGAATTCACCGGCTAAAGGAGGAGCCTTTGATATTTCAACATCTGTTGTAACCTTTACATGTTGCTTGCATGGCTGCTGCTCTCCTCAAGCTGTGTGGGCCTGTCAGTCCACTTTTAGCTCTTCACATAAGAGAAATATATTTGGGGAGGTGTTTGAGACAAGAGGCTGAAGGTAAGGGGACTGTTAGCAGGTATGTGTGTAAGGTGCATCAGATGAAGGTGGAGTTGAGAGAGACATGGTGACAAAGCAATAAATGAAGATTGATGGGCCATGCTTAAAGTCTTGTAAAATAACTCATTTCTATCTGTTATATGGGCTTTGCTGACATCCTCTGTTTGCGTGGCAACAGGTGAGTAGATACCAACTCATCTGTCTGTTGGCTCGCCTATCAGCTTGTTTGTTGGCCTGCTGTGTATTCCCTCATCATCAGCACCGCTGACGCTGCAGGCGAGCCAACCCTGATATGACACACTGGCTTAGAATCACTTCTTCGAATCAAACTTGTTCCCTTTATCACATCAACAGAGGGAGGGGTAAGCACGTGAACAGGTTGCATATTTCACTTCTGTGGGGAGGGGGAGATATGACAATTTATACCATTGGCTCTACTTGTCTCTGTTGCACCTGGCAGCAGGGTGGATGGAGGGTCTTCTCTGAGCTGTTCTTTTGCAGCGAGGAGTCAGAGTGCATGTTTTCAGGCCACAGTTAATTATGATATTAATGTTAGTCACCATCATCCCACGAGTGAGCCTGTCAGAGTGTGGGAACACAGGGCAGCTACCATTTACCAAACACAGCTGTAAAGCCCTTGTTACTCCGGTAGGCCCGCTCTGCTGCTAACCTGCTAACCCCAACTCCCTAAATGTAGTGGGAAGCAGGTGAGTAAGCAGAGGTTGTTCTGTCAGCTGCTGTTTTCATGGTCAAAAAATAAACATTAGCCTAACCTCCTAACCCTAGCTTTGAAGGAAGAAAACATCCTGGGATGTCGCTCTATGATTAGCTGCTACATATGTAGTGGTGTCTGTAGCTTCTGTAGTGGCTTATGATAATTCATGTCATCTTAAAAGTATATCAGCAACCAGCCTATCTGCCCTTCTCCAAATCGCTTTAACATTATCACAGAAATAAGGAGAAAGCATACCTGGCTGACATTGGTAATCTGACTCCTCTTGATGTAGCTATATGTTTGCCAGCTAGTTAGCTATTTTTTTGCTAACATTAGCTAACTTAAGATGGGACTATAAACAATATAATGTGTCCATGAAGACTGTGACAGACCCCAATCACATGTTTAAACCATCTTCAAAATTTCTTTTCAACAGAAGCCCCTTTTACACTGCCAGATTTTCCACGAATGTTGGGCCATTTTGCCGTCAAGCTGCGAGCGTTTAGACACACAGAGCCGGATTGGCGAGTTGATCTGAGGTATCCAATTTTCCGCCTCGTAGGGTAGTCATATTGGCGGAACCTTTTTAGTTTAAAAAGGCCAAGGCGGCCTTCCGCAACGGGAGGGGCTGTTGAAGACTCGTGGGCATGGGTGCAGATCCCGGGGGGGGCGGGGGGGACATGCCCCCCCCCAAATTCTGAAAAACACAAATTGTGTCCCCCAATTCTAAATAGCTTAAATGATTGAAATTAAACAAATGTATACAGTAGTCCTATATACTGGGAGAAAGGGAAGATGATGAGGAGAAATGGGAATCTGTGAGAGGTGAGAGATGAGAACATGAGTGGACATAACATGCCTGAGACTCTGAAACTAGAAGTAGCATTAACTAACAGCGAAGCAGTGAAAAGGAGGGTGATGGCTGGTTCCATGTACTTCTGGCTGTTTAAGAGAAATAAACAGTAAAGGTAAGCATATGATTCTCTTTGTAGTGCTTTTTGAATGACTTAGTGATGGTGATGAGCCTCTATGAAATCGTGAAATATGCTGGCAATCTCAAGCGCTCTGTGGGCATGATTTGCACGCGTGCAATTAAATAAAATCACAACTGATTGTGTCCCCCCCAAACTTGTCATCAGATCTGCACCCATGCTCGTGGGAGGAGCTGTTGATGACACCGCACGTACGACCCACTGGCGGTGGATACAGGAAACAGCTGATAATGGGAATTAGCGAGCAGCTAGCAGCAAGAGGGAAACACAAACCTGACAGACACTGTAAAGATGAGCAACTGGGGAGGCAAGGAATTGCGCGCCCTCCATGCCCTCGAAAACAAATAGGCCATTAACTGTCAGATGACGGGAACAGTGAAGAACGGGCGAGAGAATTGCTGAAGGACTGACCAGCTGCGTCTTCCCTTCCACGTCACTGTTTACGTCACACACTGAGATATAAGTTTTGTTACTTGCTCACGCCCCCATTGCCCTGAAAAAGGCGTATTCTGTATGAACAAAAGTTAGGGCAGGTGGCATTTTGCTGCACTCCCCGATTTTGTTTTTATACTGCCAATGCTGAAAAAAGACTGATTGGGCTTTCCTGCAAATTTGCACAGTTCCTATCTAAAAGGGGCTATAGATGAGCCTAGCACATTTCATATCTAAGGATAACAGGAAAGAGGAAAGTTTACTGAGGCCAAAACTTGCTCAACTGTTATTGGAGCACAAATTGAAAAGGGGCAGGACTTAAGAAGGGTAAAGTATGAGTACCATACTTGTCATGCGTTACATAGCTGATATTTTCAATACGACGTTTGCTTGTAATGGAGCATCTTGCTTAGGTCCATCTCATCATCTTTTGCTCATAACTACTGTGTGTTTAATAGCCGATGGACACTTTATTTCTATTTAACAAAGTGCCTTGGTGTGTTGCCTCCATACTTCAGCAAGTGGAGAGACTTTTGTTCTCTGCGTTTGTCCTTCAGACAGCCTTCTCCTCATCCCTGGTGCCATTTTATGGGGGCACTCACATTGCTGGGAAGGAAGCACTGCCTTAATGATTGAAGTCAAGGAACAAAAGACTCTCTACTCCATGAACACCACAGATTACCTAAAAGTCTGCATATCTTATATATGCTAGAGTTTTTTGTGGTCATTGTCTGGTTTTCCAGAGCAGCCAACATTAGCAGAACACTGAGCAAGTCTGAAGAACCTCGGAGTCATTAAGGCAATAATATCTTTTCTTTTTTCTATAGTAAGTCCACCCCAGGTAACATACAAGCTAATGCTTCGGTTTATATAAGTTGATTATGCAGTATGAATTATTCAGCGTGTTCCAAATGCCTAATGACTCCCCTTCATTCAGTTTTAGCGGTGGTAAAATTTTGCTGATGTTTGTATATCCTTTACCAGAGATCCAAGTCACTGATTCAAGTTTCCTCTGGTCTACTTGCAGGCATTATGCAAAAACAAAAACAATCATTACATTGTTGTTTCAAGAGATATTTTTCCTTTTATACCTCCTTTTTTTCAGTGTTTCTACAGTTCATTTAGGGTTGTTTGACTAACCTCCATCACAAACAAAAGCCACTAATTTTTAGTTGCATTGTGTAAAATCTGTTTTTCTTTTTTAGTTAACCAGGTTACCTCAGGGTGTGACCTGTTTGTTTATTGTTATCCCAAGACTTGCATATTAGGACATTAGTAATTTACTAATTGGACTGTGAAATCATAGGGACTCTTCCATTATAAAATGCCATTGCACAGATAGGGAGGAGAAGATCAAAGATTTATGGTTCAAAAGTGCTGTGTTACCAGAAAGAAACCTCAGTGTAATTTCCACCTCCTCCCATGCCCATATAGTCTCAACCCCATTTCCCTTTTTCTTTCACAATCCCCCTAATGATCGTAACAGGCCTTGGAGCCCATAAATCTGAACGGTAGAGAAACTAAGTGTCTCATCATTATGCAGCCTCCACCTATCTGCTCAAAGAGCATCCATGTAAGGCCCCCAGGACAGCAGCGGCACTTGTTTAAATCCAATCTCATTTCAGTGAGCTCTTCATCACTTTTTCCCCCTCCTGCACCTAATGACGTCCCCATGCCATATTGTTGTCTTATGTGTAATGGGGATGAGCTCAATTACTCTTCCGCTTGACTAATGGTGATGACTGAGTTAAGTTGACTGAGTCATTTTCAGTCGAGGTAATGTTGTTGCTGGCACTTGCTCCCTGACGAAGTTATAAAGTCTTCCAGGAGGCTTCTTTTTCACCTTGGCAGGACTGGCATTCAAGTGTACAGCTGTTCATGTCTGTGAACAGATAGATTCGCAAAGCCATTTTTCATGTTACGTGACTATGTTGATCTAATCACAGCTCAGTCCATCAGAAGAAGGTCACGCCTGATTCTGTCTTATAAATCTCAATCATTGTGGCGCTGGGTGCACAGGCATGAGCCTCATTCTCTCACCCACAGTTCACCATAATGTAGAAACACCCCTCAACAACCGTTTGCGTGTCGATACTTGAGCCTCTTAACCACTCATTGGACGTGTCAACGAAAAATAAAGAAAGTACAGTTTTACTTACTGACGGTCACATCTGCAATTTTCTCCAACGGCGCCAGAGTAGCTGTCATTGATTTTTATTTATTACTCTCCCATTTATGTGTCTGAATGTTACTGTATGTCATAGTATGTGTGCAAGGCAAGCTGTTTACACAAATTGCCACTGCTGGGATTAATAAAGTTGTCTGAATCTGAATTACGCACGGCTGTTGATATTTGTAGCGTCCATACCACTTATTCATCAGATCCCTGCAAAACCATCATCGCTGTAAAATCTCAGTCATCATCATTATTAAATGTCACAAGGATGATCAATGATTCACTCATGGCACTCATGTGGAAACTGACTTTACAAAGTGCTCCACAGGATAAAATTAAACGATCACTTGCAGGGAGGTGAGTATGAGTAAAAGTAATGCTGAAATGTATCACGCATAAATAATTTAAGATTAACTTTATAAAAGTGCCTTTGATAGACATTTTACAGAAAGCTGTGTAAGCTGTAAAAATATTAAAACAATCAGTGAAGTTGGCACACATCCTAAAAGTTTTCCATCTCTTTACTAATATTTAATCTGCTCCTTAATGTATCACCTGAAGCTATCCCAGCTAAAACAGTGTGTACACCTGACCTGAAGAATGCGTGAGGTGCATCAACTCGGTCTCACTCCAAAGTCGTCGAAATCCGGCGCTTGGGCAGTGACTTGCAGTGTTAGACACCAACAAAAAAAAGCCATCCTTTAACACCGTCATGATATGCAGATGGTCGCTGTTGTAGTTTAATGGTGCCCGGTGGTGTCAGGGGGAAACGCGGCAGGACAAGAACAAAAATATGGCAGAAAGTCCGAGTGGGGCGGGTGGGAGGGGTGGTGAGTGGGTCCAACAAACACCAACTTTCACCTGTGAGAGCGGTGTTTGCGTCCCGTAAGATTCGAAAGCCAAACCCTGTCCTTTATTCCTAAACCCAACCACGTGGTTTTGTTGCCTAAACCCAACCTCATGCGTTAGTTGTTGAAGGAAAAAAACGTCAATTTGCGATGTTGTTCTGATGTAATGCTTTTATTTTGAAAGCGACTGTATGTAAACTTTAAATTTCCTGTGAAAGCGGAAGTGTGTTTTGACAGTGCACATACATTGCATGTATCAGGCAGAACTTGACACTGTGTCCCAGAACTTCAACAACCAACTCACCCAGGGTACCCTGAATGTCGTATCTGGATGTGGAGAGTCCATGACCAAATGAGATCAGACTGAGAGAGTGTTGGGTGTGCACATTTTCACCACAAATTCTTCCTTTATAAATACCAGTTTATGTGTGGAAAAAGGTGTACACATTTTTTTGTGTCATTTATGCATCTGGCCCCAGGTCTTTGGGAGCACAAAAATTGGTGGCCAAAAAGGCACTGGAAACGCAGCCATGACCCACTAAAACAGTGGGCTGCAGCTTGGCAGGTGTCTTGTTTAGGTGTCATGCCATCCACCATCTCCACCACCTCCTGATTACAAAGTTAGCTTGTAAACTTTGTCACTTTAGGAATGTTTCATGATGTGTACAAAAACCACAAATGTAACTTCTTTGTGGTTTGCAAATTGTCAAGATTTTATTTTGGCGACTGGGCTGAACTCTGAACATAGGTGGGATAAATTTGTGGGTTTTTTTTCTGATTCTTAAGCCTGCCTCCAGACCTCTTAAATGCCATCCACATCTTAAATTCGTTCCACAAGTCATATAGATTTTCTGGTGTTGTGCCCATTGATGGCTGTTTCCACCAATTGGAGAAACAGTCATTTCATCTTTCTACAAGGTGGATGCATTCATTAAAAAAAAGTGGCAAGCATGGATTAGACTGAAGCAGCTTTCCTGGTTGGTATAACTCAGCTGCAATGAAATATCAATTTTTAAATGCAGCATTTATTTTTAATTAATGTGTAATCTAAAAGTGAAGTCCTGCTCCTAGAAACTGCTGCTGCTCTGAAAATCAACAGAAAATGATGTTGTTGGGACAGATCCATCACTCATTACTGATTGGTTGGGGCAAAATAAAACTAACTACGACCCCCTCCTGACAGGAAACCAGCTAATATGAACATAGCGTCAGGGTGTATTAATGAATCTCTTCCATTAGTTCACCTGAAACTCCCGAACAGCAAGTTTGTTAAAGGAGAAGTGTGTAGGATTTGGTGGCATCTAATGCTTAGGATTGCAGATTGCAACCAGCTAAACTTCCCATGTGCCAAGCATGAACCCTTGGTTATAATTCTGTTAGTGTTCACTGTTCTGTTCTGTTCTACATCCCAACCCTCACCGATGGTCATGAGCTCTGGGTAGTGACCAAAAGAATGAGATTGTGGATACAAGGGCCAAAATGAGTTTCCTTAGTGGGGTAGGGCCCATCCTTGGAGATAGAGTAAGGAGCTTGGACATCCGGAGGGAGCTCGGAGTAGAGCCGCTGCTCCTTCGCGTCAAAAGGCGTCAGTTGAGGTGGTTCAGTTATCTGATCAGGGTGCCTCCTGGGCGCCTCCCATTTGAGGTGTTCCGGGCACATCCCACTGGTAGGAGGCCCCGGGGCAGACCCAGAACACACTGAAGGGATTACATGTCTTGTCTGGCCTGGGAACGCCTTGGGGTCCCCCAGGAGGAGCTGGAAAGCATTGCTGGAGAGAGGGACATCAAAATGCAAAAATATAAATTGTCCTATCTAGAGCCAGTGTCTGGTTTGTCCATTCTGGGCTACTGTAGAAACATGGTGGTGCAACATGGCAGACTCTGTTGACAAGGACCCGCTCCCTATGTAGATATAAACAGCTCATTCTAAGGTAATGAAAATACAACCATTTTTATTTTCAGGGTTTTAAAGTATGTCTGTTTCTCTCAGGAACCAGGCTGGTTAAAATGTACTTTTAGCTGATGTGCTGATCTGGCAGATGTCTGCTGGAACAAGATCTAACATTAGCAAACGTCAGGCTCTGTGTGAAAAACAACAGCAGAGAAACACAGACTTACTTGCAGTTTGGGAGTTCCAGGTGAACTCATGAAAGCTGTTGCCGTAGATGGACAGTAAAGCCAGAGGCTTATCGTGGTCAAAGAACTGCTGTCGAGTAACTGGACAGATATTTGGACAAATGTATTTTAGGGGTTAACAGAACTGGATTTTGTTTTCTTTTCTGTAAATGCTTTGCAGGGATATACAGAAACAGGTGCCGGCACATCTGGATAAGCTGTCCAAGTCTGTCAGGGTCTTAGATTTTGGAGCGGGTGTCAGCAGTCAGCAGAGTGAGCCTGGGAAATGGGAAAAATACTCTGTTAAGGAAAATGGGCAACTTACTTTAGCTGCTAAGGTTGTGACTGGAAGAGGCTCAGGGGACGACTAAAACACTACACTGCTACCTGTAATTCCTATTTTTTTTCCATCACCATTACACTGTAGCATGCACAAACATATGAGCTCAAACACTTTTCCTCTTCACGACCCAAGCACGACTAAAATAATGTGTCTGCATACTATATACCCAGCTAATGTAGCAATATTCTCCACTCCCATGGGAACCCGACAGCCCACCTAAATGTGAAAGAACAGGCCTCTGAGTCCCTTCAGTCCTTCAACATGCAAACATTGTTTGACTTAATCCACTCTAATGATGCAAATTTATGCTGTTAATTATTTCTAGCTGAATTGTATCCTGGCTAAACGTTTTCAGAAATGCAATGGGGACATCAGACTCAATAAAGTATTCAGGGAGAGAAGGGGAAGACATTATTCAAGATTTATTTTTTTCCTCTTCTTTCTTTCATTCTTTTTCATTTGCATCGACTCCATAAAAAGAATTTGCATTTTCCCATTTTGTTACATCCCTAATATGGGTGATATTGTTGTCTGTGGCTATAGATTCTGGTATTGAAGAGTCCTCTTTAGATAAGCTCTTTTAATTCAAACCTTATTTAATAGGAAGCAGTAAGCCTACATCCCTGAGTGCCTTGCTTTCAGGATCTTTCTCCGTCATTGTAATCCCCAACTGACACCTTTTTGCCTGCTAAATATGATTCTTCATTTAAACCCCCTGATATGGACATATACCGACTCTAAATGGATGCTATAACGTCATTCAGAGTAACCTGCTCGCTGGTGAAAAAGCTATTTTTGTCACAGTGTGATTATAGTCGAACGGTTTCAGCCTGGGCCACTTTCTTCTGATTCTGTACATTATACTTCAGCTGTAGACCTCAGTCTACTGTATGACACTGCTGAGATCCAGCAACAATAGCATACATCACTGGCTTTGAAGTGTCTCATTTCCTTTTTTTCCCAGAGTCCACAAAAGTATTCACAAGAAGTTTCTTTTTTTAATAAAGAGTATTTATTACTACTATTTTTAAATAATAAAAGAAGAAACAAATATCTTTAGGTAAACATGAGTAATACTCCTGCAAGCCTTTGAGTGGGAGTGGACCTGTTTGATTGACAGCTGAGCTGGCAGGGGCACAGAGCTACAGTGTAGCTGTGGTTTATAAGGCAAGGACCAACAGTTTTGAGTAATAACATCTACAGCAGATAGCATCTAAGGGTGGTTTCACACCTGCCCTGTTCGGTTTGATTCAATCGAACTCGAGTCCTTTTGCTCCCTAAGTGTGGCTTGTTCGGGCAGGTGGGAACACAGCAATCGCGCTCAGATGCGCAGCAAAACAACCAGACTGAGACTGTCTCGGTCCGCTTACAAATTAATTCTGGTGTGGTTTGTTTGTGGTGGAAACGTGTTCCAACCTCGATCCGAACCAACTGCAGTCACATGACACATTGTTTGGGTTAAACATGAGCGTGTTACAGTCCTGGAGGATTATTAATGTGCACCTCCTCCTGTACTGCCTTAATATGCACATTCAGCACATCCAATGCATCAAAACATTGTTTTCTAGTTGGAGCCGCGCCTCGTTTTCAAACTGTATGGTTTGACTAAAATGGACAGTGACAGCAATATAGTCCACGATGAGCAGCGCTAAAATCAACCTGCGTAGTTGTCCCTCCATTGTGACATTAATTTACTTCCTGGATTTTTCCCGCATGAAAATTCTGACCAATCAAGAGCAGCTTTCTCGCCCAAGACATTTGATCTGGTCCACTTGTAAATGCTGCCGTGAGAACACGAACCAACTCTAGGCAATTTTGCCACTTTGTAACAAAATGAGTTCCTGATTCGGACCAAAGCAAGACAACTCTAGGTCTGAAAGCACCCTAAATGACGTTAGCAACACTGTAACAGTACTTTTGAAATTTTCATGCATTTTTATTTTTTACAAGTCTTTCATCTTGGATTTTGATTTCAGTTTAGTTTTACTTCATATTAGGAGTGCATAAATAGGCTACTTTTAGTTTTATTTTAGGAACTGACCATAGCTTTTATTTAGTTTTAGTGAGGAAAGCCTTGTTTTCAAAACCATCATTTATTTATTGTGCAAAACCATTTTACTCTTGTATGGCATAAACCATTCACTCACCCCACAGCAGAGCCTGGTAAAGAGCACTTGGAGCTTAATAAAATGGGAAACCTCTTAAGAGGGGGTTTTTATGGGAGTTCAAATATGAGGAAGATATGAATGTGTTATAAAGAAATTTCAGGTGATTCTTTATTTATTACAAAACATAAAAATAAACTTACTTAAGATTTGACATGACTATAGTAAAGGATATTCTAAACAGGACTCCACTGATGATTTCAGCAAACCAACTGAGGCATATTATCCAGATATGAGTAAATAATGGTTGTGCTATGACGTAATTTGAGCTGACTTTCCCTGTACATTAATGTTCAGTGGAACAACTTTAGGTCATAGTCAGGAAAACCATGACCAGAAATCCAAACTTCTGGAAACAGTTTTCTTAAATAATGACTTATTTTGTGACTTAATTGACATATGATGCGAAATACAATGCTATAAATTATTGCTGCAAGTCTTTCTTCATGCTTTTTGTCCTCTTCAAGCACCAGTACTGTAGTAGTATCAATAAACATGCATCAAAATCCAAGTGGCAGCTCCTTGACTTGGTTTTCAGAAACAATGGCTTACAGAGCAGATCTACAATTAGAGTTGCAATTAAAACAAAGATTGGTCACAAAAAAAGGTTTGCTAGCCACTGATTCAAAATGGCAGTTCCTAATTCTTCTCACAAACCAGACGATTTTCCTCCAATCCATCATGGTGTGCCTATTTGAACAGCCCTCTCCTGCCCCTGTCTGAAAGGTGGTGTTGAGCTTGAGCCAAAAAGGCTGCTCAGCTGCTGCAGTGCATTTCTCAACTCAATGACTCTCCAGATGGCAGGTATCTTTAGTGCTCAGCTCCCATGTCCTGAGCTGCGACAGCTCTGCCGCGCTCCATCAGGCTGCAGCGGGCCCACCCTCCCAGGGTACTTTTAATGGACTTTAATTTGAAACACATGATCAGGACAATACAGACAATGCACTTGCTAGCACAATGAAGATAATAGAGCTCCCTTTCATGCATATGGGCTTAGAAATTAACAGCATAATTATTGCTAAGTGGAGAAAAATGATTGCTTGAAGCCTCCTTTATATTACATACAGATTGTGAGGTCCTACATGTTGACTTACATATATGTGGCTATATATATGTATATATGGCTTTGTCTTTCTGAAGAACTGAAGTACATGTCTCACCTTCATCTGAGAGAACACACATGACTGCCAGGCAGGTGTGCTGCCTGCTATCATTTATTATGTAGCTATAAGGCAACAAGATAGCATGAAGGAATCAGTGAAGGAACCCAGAAGAGGTGGTGCAGTATGAAAGTGAGCACAAAGCTGGGGGGAATTCATTTGTTAGACTTGGCTGGGCACACATTAGTGTTTGACGCTGATAATCATACAGGATAATATTTTAATTTGTCGAACATGCACCAACAACACTTGGTTAACAACACCACAGAGTTCATGTTGCGATACACTTTTTACTTTGTGGAGTATATTTTGGGGTGAAATGAATCCATGGCGCTGATTTTCTGGAGATTTGCTCTTGACTCAGATGGACTGTGATAAAACGAACACTAGGTAGGCACAGAGTGTTCCTGGGATAAAAAAAAAAAAATGTGGCTCTAAATATCTTCTTGCATTTATAATGTGATAAAAGGTCATGTGGACCATTTATGATTGGAACTAATTGCATTATGCACCTTTGTTACATCATTATACAGTGTCTCTTTAATGGCATGACACTCTGAGGTCAGTAACTGTGTTATGGGCATAATAATCCCATTGATGTGCTGTCATTTCATATGAAAGCTTTCATCTTTCAAAGGCTTCTGAATGTACGATCAGAGTAAATTATAGTCGCTCTTTATGTAGAATACATTATGTCTATCATAATAAAATTATGAAAGGGGAGGTGTAAATGATGCTTTGAAGTTAACCCGTACCTTGATTTTGACAAACTAATCACATTTAAACTATTGCTGATTAAGGTGCGATTAAAAGCTCTGGAAGAAATTATTTGCAAAGAAGTGGACTTTGAATTTATATTATTCTATTAAAGGGCTTAAACTCTCTTCCAACTCAATCAATCAATCAATCAATTTTATTTATACAGCCCAATATCACAAATCACAATTTGCCTCACAGGGCTTTACAGCATACGACATCCCTCTGTCCTTAGGACCCTCACAGCGGATAAGGAAAAACTCCCCAAAAAAAACCCTTTAACGGGGAAAAAAAACGGTAGAAAGCTCAGGAAGAGCAACTGAGGAGGGATCCCTCTTCCAGGACGGACAGACGTGCAATAGATGTCGTACAGAACAGATCAGCATAATAAGTAAACAGTAATCCGCATGACACAATGAGACAGAGAGAGAGAGAGAGAGAGAGAGAGAGAGATGCAGGTAATGACAGTAGCTTACAACAACATTATTGAAAGTAATAATATTATAGTTACAGTTCTGGCTACTGTGGTACAATATGTTGAAAGTATGTATTAATATCTGGCAGTATACATGCATACATACAATAATTAAACAGTTACAAAAAAATCATCAGTAAAATCCAGTTTTTACATTAATGTATGAGTAATAATAATCTAATAATAACATATATGACAGCATAAAGCCCCGTTTCCACCAGACATTTTCAGTATGGTACCTTTGGAGCCTAAAGTAACCCTTCAGACATGGTACCTAGACCCTAGTGTTTCCACTGCAAACAGGACTCTTTCATGTGGGCGGGGTTGTTGTCACTTACTGTATTTCCTCCTTTATCAATCTGCACCTTGTTTATCGTCCACAGAGGTTGCACGCCAATATTTTCAGAACAAAATACAGCAGGCTGCAGTGAGAGTCTCTCTCCATGGGATATTTAACAACAGCAGGTTTGTGCATTTAGTCCCTCTCAGGCAAACTCAGGGGTTTAGTGTTGCTGGAGCCCACAGAAACAACGCTCCCCAACGCTTTTTTTTTTTTTCTCTGATTGAGGGTGAGAATATATGCAGTTCACATAATCCTGTAGAAATTCATTCATTCATTCATTCATCTTCTAACCGCTTCATCCTCTTGAGGGTCGCGGGGGGGCTGGAGCCTATCCCAGCTGACATCGGGCGAGAGGCAGGGTACATCCTGGACAGGTCGCCAGACTATCGCAGGGCTGACACATAGAGACAGACAACCATTCACGCTCACATTCACACCTATGGACAATTTAGAGTTACCAATTAACCTAGTCCCCAATCTGCATGTCTTTGGACTGTGGGAGGAAGCCGGAGTGCCCGGAGAGAACCCACGCCGACACGGGGAGAACATGCAAACTCCGCACAGAAGGGCTCCCACGCCTGGGATCGAACCGGCAACCCTCTTGCTGTGAGGCGAGAGTGCTAACCACCACACCACCGTGCCGCCCATCCTGTAGAAATTACTATATATAAATGCTTGAAGATCCACTCATCACTAAAAGTGTATGTCATATAAAAACTAAAGTGATGGTCAAAGTTATCAGTGTTTAAGGTGTGCTGATGGATTCACGTCGTCAGCTCATACATTGAGTAACATTAAAACTTGCCAGCAGTCGGCCCAGTGAATTAAATTTTTGTTTTCTCCAACTCCAGCTGCTGAGAGAGGCAGCAAAACATCCTTTCATTTTATAGTTATAGTTTACTAATAAAACTCTCCACAGTATGAACAGTAGTTACATGAGCCCCAAAACCAGCCACAGCTCAGCCCTGAGCAGAGTGACCATCCTCTACTGACCAATCAACAAACTGCAGTGTTCACAGCTCCACCTATTAGTACCAGATCTGTGTGCTAAGTACCCCAACAGAGGGGGGACCAAAAATGGGGACAGTGGGGAACGGTTCCTTTGGTACCATCCACAACTTTTCACAGTGGAAACAGGAAAAAAAAAGCGTACCGAACTGAACAAGGTTAACAGTCACAGGGGACATTTTTCTGCATTAAGTATGTTTAAATACTTTGAATGACATTTTCCTGATTATATTTATATACTTTTACTTAAAGCCACTACAAGGAACTTTTAACTGGATATGCAAAAGTCTCTCGTTTCTGCTGATGTCTGTGCGTGACCTACAACAGCAAATGAGACCATCGGTGTGAAGATAAGCTATTTCTATATAGTGTATATCCATACCTTTAGGAAACTGTGTCCGGGTCCACCCCAGGTCGCTTCCAGGACAAAGTGATTTACGGCACTCAGATGGCAAATGTCGTCTTACCTAGCTGCTTACATTTATAGTGACTCTTATAAATAGTCACTATTCCTCCTCCTCAACCCGACGTCCGCAGGGAGTTAAAATAGCAGCAATCATCGGGTAATGTAGGCTTCATTCCGGCAAAACACTACCGCTTTTGTCCACAGGGTCGTCAAAATCAACTCAAAATGAAAGTTCCTTGTAGGGGCTTTAAATAATATTGTCAATACAGGAATCACTTGTAACAGAATATTTTTACAGTGTGATATTAACTGCTCCTTAAGTAAATTCTATTTCGATTAACTCGTATTCATATTGTTTTAGTTGACGTAAAGGATCTGAATACCACTTCTGGAAAACAAACCCCTGGTTTCTGTGCTGGTGACAACCTTTGCTGTGGTGCTATTGCATGTGATTACTTTAATATAACTTTTGATTAGGGCTGCAACCAATAGTCATTTTAATTATCGATTTTCCTGATTCAGTAATAAATTGTTTTGTCTATAAAACACTGTCTTGTTCCATCTAACCAACAGTCGTAAAGATTTTCAGTTAACAACGAAATAAAACCAAAAATAAAAAAAGTAGCACATGCTCCCATGGAAAAAGAGAATGACTTTTTGCTCAATAAATGATGAAAGATTAATCCATTGCCAAACTAATTAATTCATTTGCTGTTTCCTCTGTAGATACAGTGACAAGCGTACCCTAGATTCCCTATGGTCCCTCATTCAGAACAATCCAGACGGTTCATTAGCATAGCCTTTTCCCATACCTCCCTCCATAGGATCATCCATGCTGCTGTGTACTTTGCAGGCTCCATAAATTGTGGGGTATAAAACCAGTCCTCCCCTTCCCTCCCATATGGGATATGCCACGGCGATGCCAACAGAAGCCATTTGATTTAGAGCACTGTACATAGATGCATCAAGAATTTATAGGAGACTTAATTAGGAGTTATAAAAGTGACTTATAGCAATTGTGTGGGACACAGGGCCCTATAATGCGGCAGTTATCATTTCCATAACTCCCAAGTCCTGATTCTTTTCTGAGAACTTTTATGTGTTGGTGGAGCCTGTTTGTGCTTTGATGTCACTGCACAGAGCTTTTCTGGGTGGCAGCATGTTGCCACTGCAGTGCTGCAGACGGAGCTGTGCAAATGGAAAAAGGCAGAAAACCTATGCTTTGCTTTCTGTCACCACAGTGTGTCATGGAAAATATTTACACACATTATCCCAACATCAGGGCAAAAGCCATGATGAAATGAGACCCATATTTTGAGGCAAAGAGAGATTGCAGAAAGAGTCTCTCAGTGAGAGGAAGCTCTCGTCAGTGTATTCACCTCCTTTTTCCTGCCTGTGTTACATTTTCCAATCACATGGCTAATCTAAATGTCCCTTTGACTCATTCTGCAAACTCTGATTGAGGCCAGAGGGCTGTGCCATTATTGGAATCTTGGGAAACAAATGTTAGAGGTTATTTTGGAGGTAATCACTCTATTTGGCCAATTAACAAATTAGTAGCGACACATCAGCTGTGCTTTATAAGAGCTGTTAACTTCTGTTTCTCAGATATTCGTGACCAATTTAAGAGTTTCTATTCATCAGTCTCATGAAAGCTTATAGTGCTGCTTTTGTGGCAATTTCTCTGTCACTATCAGTTATGTCACTATTGGTTAATTTTGCTTTCAATAGCCTGACACCAATTAGCTGGTAACTGACAAGTTGTTGTTTTTTTTTTTTGTTTTTTTTGTTTTTTTTTGAGAAAAAATGCAAAATGACGTGAAATATAAGAGGTTCTTTTCTTCTAGTCCAGAGCTCCTTTGACTCAGGTAGCTTTTCAAAGTGCTATCCATTTGAAGGTGATGACAATTTAATGTTTTGTGTTGCATTGTGACATTTACTTTATTTTCTGTTGGCTTTGCTGACGGACAGACAGCTAGCCACGCTAACATGCAGGCACTTAGTGCCCTCTGCCCACCCTCTTGTCTCCACTGATTATCTAACGTTATCTTTGGCCACTCTGCACTGCACACCATGCAGGTCAGGTGGGAGCTAGTTAGTGATGCTGCTCATCTGCAATTACAGTTGTGGAAACTGCAGCCCTGGTGAGAAAGTGGCTTAATTTTGAGCTGCAAAACCCCTTTACCTTTGTTAACTATATTTGCACCGCTAGCCATGCTAACATGGTGCTAACAAAGCTAACAGTGAGTGAAAATGCTACAGTGGGTTTGCAAATCAAAACTGAGCCACTTACTCACCAACTAGACCTGGAGGCAGATCATAGGGTAGCCACAATGTTTCCATAGCAACACTGCTGGGTCTGGACAGTGTTACTAGCGGTAATTGCTGAATTATCGGTGCAGCCAGTTAGCTCCCACCCAACCCAGGTGGTGCGCAGTACAATAAATTGAAGAGTAGCAAGATGAACCTATAAGCCACATTTCCACCAAACACTTTCAGTATGGTAGCTTTGGAGCCAAAAATAACTTCTGACGTGGTACCTAGACCCTAGTTGCTTTTAGCGTTTCCATTGCAAAGAGTGCCCTTAAATGTGGACGGGGTTGTTGTCACTGCTCCATCCAGCACTAGAGTATTTTCTCAACACCTGTGACATAAAAGGAACGCCTGCACCTTTTTATTGTCCACAGAACAGTTGTGCATGAAGTCCCTCTCAGGCAAGTGCAGCCGGCCAGGGTCCACAGGAACAACGCTCCACAACAACGCTTTTTTTTTCCAAGTGAGGATTAGGGTTTATGCAATTCACATAATTCAGTCGAAATTAATATAAACGCTTGAAGATCCACTCATTACTAAAAGTCTTAAGGTGTGTTTCATATCACATACTTCTGTTAGTATACTTCTATGTAGTATATATTGTGTGCACTATGTAGTGCGTAAATTTCGACAGGGTAGTGTTGTCTCAAACCAAACACAGCCGTTGTGCACTCACCAGAAATGACGACCACAAATTAGCTAGTTAGGAAACTAGCATTAGCATTGGCGTTATCATTCGCAGTACCAAATCATCACAGACTGCTAAATTAACCCAACAAACATACTGCTGGATTATACCTGACAACAGTATAGTGGTGCTTAGTGCAAAAAACACATGTATTTGTACAATGCAACAACGTTCACAGTCGCACAGTCCTCGGCCGCTATTTCCAGTTTGAAAAGTGGTTCCTCCCCTTCCGCTACGTAGCCAAGATGGCGACCATTGAGGAGGAGAAGTGTCCATAGTTCCACATTCAACTTCTTGACTGTTTTGAGTGCACCATCCGGGTACTCATAGTGCACTGCATTTTTCCATACTTCTCAGTGTGAACGCACTTATGCACTCAAAATAGTAAGTGTAAGTACAGAAGTACGTGATTTGAGACACAGCTTTAGTCTTCCAAGAGAGACACTAAAAGCTAAAGTAATGGTCAAAGTTGTCACATTGAAATTTAAGGTGAGCTGATGGATTCACGTCATCAACTCATTAAACTAATTGTACAACCTTAAAAGTTGCCGGTAGCCGGTATTTTTGTGGATTTAACATTTGACATCCCCATTTTTAAACCTATCAACAAAGCTCTGATTGGGTCTGTTGTTGTCCACTCAGGGAAACAGCAGTTAGTGAGCACAAAAGATTTTGAGATATCCTGCTCGTCTCGTCTCGTGAGACGTTGCTGTTGAATTGTTTTAAATGTAATTTTTCAATGCTGTGTGCACACTAATGAAATCCCATTCATCTCCACTGTACTGTGGTGGAAGCAGAAATATCAGACAGGTATCTTATAACCTGGACAAATAAACTTCACGGCAGAGGTGAGCAAGAAAATGTGTTTTCTGTTTTATGATATGGATTAAATCCTGAATATGATGCTTGAACAGTAGGCCTAATATCAATATCACTGCCAGTTTGAGGAATGATATTTCAGTGTCTGCTTGTATCTGTTGCCATGGGAAACAACAAAAACTATTGACACGATCCCTAACATTTTTATCCACTTTTACTCCCCACTGCCTCCAGCAAAATCCATAACATCTTATTTTCATTGCAGAATGGAACAGACTGACTGTCAATAGAGAACATTGTTGTGGGCAGGAGTGATCAGATCAGCAGGTGGGAGTAGCATGGTGCATCTGGTAATGGTTGAAAATCCTGTGGGGAACAGGCGTTTATGGGGTCACAGAACAATCCCGCATAGGCCTCCTGTCACTAATTGGTTGCTGAGGTCCACCACATTTTATCATGTGCTGTTAGAAAAATGGAAGACACAGCCGTTGTAGAGCTGTCATTTTTCTTTTATTCTGATTTATATGTCATCTTAAGCAAAAGTGCACTAACACTAGGCTTCAAGTAGTCGGATAGCAACAGCAAATGCAATAATTTCCCCAAGCATTTCCCACACACCTATAAAATGAGAGAAAAAGCTCTGGAAAAAAAAAAGGCTTCATGAAATTCATGTCTCAGTACCTGATGTGTAAACTCTCTTGTGTGAAACCAGAGTTTGAATCCATTCATTTCTCATTTAAGTCTAACTTCCCCTGTGTAGATGCGTTTCATGCAAAGGCTAAAAGAAAAAAACAAATGTGGACCAATACATAAACCAGAAAGATTTATTCCCTTTATAATCTGAAATCCAATATCCCTGCGCAACTCCTCACCCCGGAGTAGTGAAACAAAAGCTGCTTATTATGCCTGTGAGCCTGCAGCGTATTTTAAATTGTTTGATGGCTAAATGTGATAAAACCAGTGCTACCTTGACTGAGTTTCTTGTGAGACATAGCCCTTGAAGACCTTAACTGTGATCTAAACCACAGAGTGAGACATTCTTTTTTGGCTTTGACATACCGTGTTTGAGTGTGCTTCCATGTATCTCCATTAACATGAATTATTCCTGAGATAAAGGAAGCTTACTCACGCTGTGGAATGGCCTTTTAGACCCTTGGATGTTTTTGTTTTTATACTTGAGCTTTGGCAGTGTATTATCATTCATTTATTCTACCAGCTGTCTAAGAAATATTATTCACATAAAGTATGTCAAATACAACCAGAAATATTCATCTTGGAGTTTTCTCTGGGTCATCTGACTTAGATGTAGTTTTAGTCTTTTGACACAAATGTGTATTAGTTTTGGTCACATTTTGGTCATTATGTTGGTTGTAGTCAACAAAGACTGACATTTTAGTCTCATTTTTGTAGTTCATTTGACGTTTATGTCTCCTTCTACTTGGGTTGGTCATTGAGGTAGCTCAATAGCCAACTGATACACCTACATCTTGAAGAGAGGTGGACATGTGTACATCATATCCTTTTTCAAGCAAATGTTGGCCATTTGAGCAGAGAGCCAACCTGGACAGACACACATAATAAATGTTGGCATTGTAAATTTCTGCAAACCATGGACATGTTACATTTGAACATTATTATAAAGCGGATATGTAAAATTTCATGCTTCTTTCTTCAATCTTAACTAGTCCATACATATCTACCAAGTTTAATAAAAATCGATATGGCGGATAGGCCTAGATAAGAAATTAGCTCTCTAGCGCCCCCATTTGGTTTGATGGGGTCAATAATGGAGGGGTCCCCTCAGATTATGTGTGGTCATATGCCTACAGAGTTGCGTGGTGATGGGTGAAACCCTTGAGATGTTATACACCTTTATGTGATGAGCCATGCCCTCCGCAATATTCATTGCCTTATAGAAGCTCAGTTTTAGTAAGTTTTCCAACTTTTGCCAAGAGGGAACTTATATTTATAGACATTGGTCCCTAGATTTTGTTCACCGAGTTTCATGCAGATCGGTCTAACTTCCTAGGAAGAGATCGATTTTAAGTGTTTTTCAAAAAATTCAAAATGGTGGAAAATCTGTATAACCGGAAGTTATGGGTTCTTGAGGCAAATTTGTTCCTCATGAGGAGAGACATCTCTGTGCAAAGTTTCATGTCTCTACGACATACGGGGCATGAGATATGCCCATTCAAAGTTTGCAATTTCAAGCAGTTGCTATAGCGCCCCCCTTTGGCCAATTGATGTAATATTGCTTCATTCGCATCCTCCCATGACCCTCTACCACTGTGCCAAATTTCACATGGATTGACCAAGTCAGTGAGCAGAAAAACGTGGAACAGAGACACAGGCAGAGTTTTCGTCATTATATAGTAAGACACTGCTGTGGTTAACGTGTGGTTAGGTTTTTTCTGCTGCTTTTGGCCGTGCACCTGTTGAGTGGATTTATTTTTGAGAGCGCTTGCTTCTTTCCTATGTGATTTAGGTTTAGACACAAAACACTTGATTATTGTTAGGAAAAGATGATCTTCAACCTGTTCTCATTCAGAAGTCCTCAAATACTGCCACTTGGTCAGTGATTTCTGTGTCTGTGTTTTTTCTGAATCTAACCACATGCCCCTCTTGCACAAGGAAATGAATGTAAATATGAGGTGTTCGACCAATGTAAGTCAATTTATAAATAGACTGTGAGGACCTAACAAGCAGAAACTGTACATTTCCTGTGAAAAAGGAAGTGTATTTTGAAAAGACACAATGCATGTAACAGGCATAAATTGACACAGCCTTCCAGAGTGTCAACAACAGATGCACCCAGGATTCCTAACACGTCATATGTAGACGGGAAAGTCCACTGACCAAGAGACGAAATTGTGACAATATGTGCTAGTTGGAAGTGAGAACATGTTGTCATGGTGGTCACAGGCCCTTAAAAAGTCTAACAATGTGTTAAATACATATTTACTGATCAAAAAAATATATATATATTAAAAAGTATTAAATTGTCTTAAATTCAGATTGGATGGGTCTTAAATGTTTTTATGACACATCACCATGAGAATTTCTGGAAGAAGGGGAAACACTATTGAGCAGAGTAACAGAATTCCACCCAACACCTGTTTGCAACAATGCCTCTATTTCCACCCTCTGTATGCATTTAGATCAAGCAGTGAGTGTGCTGAGACCTTGCTGGCCAGCCTGCTTGTTAGTTTATAACCAGTGTACCTTACTGGTTTAGTTTAGTGTGAACTGACATTACAGTGTCAGCATGGGTTTTCTCCAGGGTTCTCCAGCTTCCTCCCACAGTCCAAAGACATGCAGGTTAACTGGTAACTCTGAATTGGCGTGGATGTGAGTGTGAATGGTTGTCTGTCTCTATGTGTCAGCCCTGTGATAGTCTGGTGACCTGTTCAAGGTGTACCCTGCCTCTTACCCAGTGTCAGCTGGGATAGGCTCCCCTTCTACCTCTAACAGTATAAACGGTTACGAAAAAATGAATGAATATCCACTTTTGGTGGCACTATCCCTGCTGAAATCACAGCAACAGGTCGCTACAAACACCCCTGTTTTGTTCACTGAAAAGCTGCAGGGAGCACAGGAATGACCTGCTAAAAAACAACAGGTTTTGTTGTTTGTTGGTCTCAAACAGGAGTCTCTCACCTAGGTGACACACCATCCACCATCCCCTCCACCTCCCACTGACAAAGTCAGCTTACATACTACAAATGTTGATAAGATACGTATGAAATGTACAAATTTTACATATCTGTACTTTGCAGTGTAGCAACTGGCAACATAGGTATGTCAAGACAAAAAAAGGAAATGTACTGCTGTGTTTGGGCTCTACAGTAAGTGGCAGATAACAAAACATTAAATATTTAGTGTTATAAAGGCCCTTACACTCATCCGAGAATCTAGATTTTGGGGAGGTATGGGACCTGTTAGGATGACTCACCGATGGCCCATTAAGTGCCAACTAAACAGGAACACTGTAATGCTAATGATGTGTTCGGGCTCTCTTACCTGCCAAGATAAGAAGCTGTTTCAACTGATTTCACCATTTAAACAGTAACGGTAATATACTCAATATTTGTTGCTCAGGGAGAAAGTCCCCAGACTCCCTTAAAAAAATATGCAGTTTTGTGAGTCACTGAGTTTGGGTAATCTTTATAAACTTTAAGAAACACTGTCGTATGACTATCCTCTTTATTTGTGCCTTCTTGTAAATTTGGCAAATGCAATAGGTGAAGTTATTTTTCTCTCTGTAAAACAAACATCGTGTCAGTTTGTCCTGGCGTACAGACTACTCTGCGTCTAGATAAATGATATGTCTTGTTAAAAGCAGATAAAGTCAGCTGCACAGATGAGGGTCGCACACGCCGTGCGGTGCATGCACAGTTATTTCTTACCATTCATTTCCCACCCCTGTTGCTTTCATTTTTCACACAGCTCTGTTAAATAACACATCTCGTGGTGCTTTCACGGCACAGAATAGAAGGTATAATCAGTAACTACAGGCAGATCTCTTTGAGCTGCCTCCGTGCTCGCTCTCCTAATTTGAACAATATCCCATGATTTACGTTTGCTAATGCATAAAAACAACAATCTGTATCAGCGCTTTACAAAAAGCAGCAGCACAATATTTTTTTGACCTTATGATATGATAATAACAAGCGATTCACTATTAGTGTGCTCTTTGTGGGAAGCACACTCCCTCATACACTGCAAGTATGATAAGAACAGCTGATTTCAGGCACACGCGGGTCAATGAAGATGTTTAGTGGCGACAAAGTAAAACAGTCGCACAGCACAATTCTAGTCTAGTCGTGCAACAAGTCAAGCAGCTACATCAACTTCTTTTTTATATGTATACATATTTTATGAAGGTATTTAGGCTTTTTTCAGACAGCGCTAGCAGAGATATGACAGGAAGTAAGGGTGAGTAAGATGCAACAAAGTTCTCAAAACAAGAACGTTGTGGTGCGGTGGGCATCTTGACCCATTTAATTCGACTGATAACAATAGTGACCACAAAAGTTTTCAGTTATAAGGCTCTGAAAATGTTACCAAATTTCACAAAGCCGGAATCAAACCTGGGTCACTGCGGCAAGGGCGGAGCCTCTGTACATGGGATGCCTGGTCTGACCACCAAGCCACCAACGCCCCTCCCAAGCAAAAGTTCAGTAAGGCATATTAACATAAAGATAGGACAGAAATCCTTTTTCTAGGCTCAGTTTCAGTGAAGTTTTGGATATGAGGTATCTAGGTCCAGATGGCCCAGACAATGCATACAACCTTTCAGTTGTCCCTCAAAATCAAAAAGATGCAGTCTTCAGTGATGGTGATAGCGGTGGGTCAGATATAGACTTTGAGGAGGCGACAGGCCATTTGCCAGCCAGACTGTTGATTTCACATGCTGAACTAGGGCTGGGCGATAAATCGATTTTATCGATTAATTCGAATTTGTAGTTTAGGCCAATTTGTTTTAATGAAAATCGAGTTTCTATTTAAAATCCGCCACCGCTGCTCCACGCTGGGCTCCCGTAGTTCAGAGTGGGCTCACCCCTCCCCCCTCGCGGTTGATACACAAACAACATGGCAGCGAGCGGGGAAGAACTCGTTCTCAAGAAAGGGAACGAGTTCTTCAGCGCTTTTGTATGCTCACCTGTGTCTGTGTCTGTGTGCTCACCTGTTTCTGTGTGTGTGCGCATCAGAGCCGAACTCCGCTGTGCACGACACCGAGAGCAGAGGGGGATTTTAGACACGCATCGTGTAGGGACAGAAATGACATACCGTTGTGTAAATAAGATAAATAAGTGTTACCAACGCCTAGCTGGCAGACCTCCGAACCGTAGTAAAGGGACCTCCGAAGACCATTAGCTCTTTTAGCTTGTGTTAGCTCGTTGTGGCAACAACACATAAACAACGGGACTTTGTCTGCGTTAAAGAACAGCACTTTATTTTCAGCACTGCAGGGATGATGCACAACCTCTCTCATCAGTGTCTGACTTTTACATAGAGGGAAATAACTCAAAAACAGCATGCAGAACTGCGTAGGCTTCTTCACTGTGGCTTCTGGATGTAAACAACAGAGCACATGCCTCAGTTTCTTCCTGGGGCGCATCCGTCTGACGTCACACACCACACCCGGTGCACTAACGTCTCATACCCCCTACATCAACTACACACATACAAAGGTAAGGTAAGATACAGTAAGGAAAGGTAACCTTAAATGACTTCTGTTGTGATCCAATGTAATGGTAGGGGAAACACTGCCGTATGATAAGAAAGGGGTCAGGTGGAAAGCGATCACACATGCAGTCGCCATGTATATTGCAAGAGATATGGCTGCAATTTTTTTTTTTTTTTTTTTTTAACTAGGAGGGGAAAAAATCGATTTAAATCGTGAATCGGATTTGTTGTGAAAAAAATCGGAGATTTTTTTTTTAGGCCATATCGCCCAGCCCTATGCTGAACATATGCAAACAGATCATGACAGGAACACCTTTATTAGTGATTATGACCTCCCCCTTCAGCCCGTTCTCATTCCAAAGACACCTGACGCCAAAAGCCACCTTTCGCAACAGTATGTTACCAGGCTGGACGTAACCTTTGGGGTTGCTATGATATGCCCTATTGGGGCAGTATGATATGCTGCTGGACGCGGTCAGGTTGAAACACTACTGGTAAGGATGCAATATAAGGAGCAGGAAAGTCTGTCTAGGGTAGGTAGGTCCAACAAACCCTGGACTTTCACCCAGGAGCCGAGTGTTCCCTTATTGTCCTAGTATTGGTAGCACATCCTGGAATGTCAATAGCAGATGCAGGAGGATACCCAGCATGTCATATGTGAATGTGAAAGGCCATTGACGAAGCAGTGACATATGAATGTATAAGGGTTTTTTATATGTAAAGTAGTCACTCTAGAATGTGATAGAGCGTTCTAGTGGCAATGCTGGGGACTGCCAGTGACAGAGTTTTAAATGTTTTAATAACTGAGGTGGGATATATAAGAATTTGGATGACTGCATAGGAGATTATGTTAATTTGGTCAGTAAATGGTAGGTACACATTATCCCACCTGTGACAACTGACACAGGTTTTCTCATTTTCACCTACCTTTCTGTGAAAATTTAAAAAGATTGATTATTTCAAAGGGTTTTCATTCATTCATTCATCTTCTAACCGCTTCATCCTCTTGAGGGTCGCGGGGGGGCTGGAGCCTATCCCAGCTAACATCGGGCGAGAGGCAGGGTACACCCTGGACAGGTCGCCAGACTATCGCAGGGCTGACACATAGAGACAGACAACCATTCATGCTCACATTCACACCTACGGACAATTTAGAGTTACCAATTAACCTAGTCCCCAATCTGCATGTCTTTGGACTGTGGGAGGAAGCCGGAGTGCCCGGAGAGAACCCACGCTGACACGGGGAGAACATGCAAACTCCGCACAGAAGGGCTCCCACGCCCGGGATCGAACCGGCAACCCTCTTGCTGTGAGGCGAGAGTGCTAACCACCACACCACCGTGCCGCCCCTTCAAAGGGTTTTGTCAGGAAAAAAAAAAATTGGATTAAACAAGTTAACCTCTAACCACCGGGGGCCCAAGCTAAATCAGCTGCTGAGGAAAAAATATTTTGCATGTCTAAGACTACATTTAATCAAGTAATTGGTTCATTTGGCCTTTCTTCCTTCTGTCACCTTTTAGCTTTTCTTTAAATGCAGTTTTTATTTGTTTTTGTTTTGGTTAAAAGGTGAATAGTTAATATTCAATCAGTATCAGTGAATATTTTTCATATTTTCCATTGAGAAAAACAAACACTGGCCTTGGTTTTGACCTTACACAAACCTGGCTTGGACTTTACAAACTACTACAAAGTCACCATTCTGCATTTCAAGGAGCCTTCAGCTAAAGGTCCAACATTACGTGCAACCTGACACACAAGTCAGAGCAACCCAAATGTTTTCTAAACCCACCATCAGCATGAATAGATGAATTTAGCTAACGTGCTCTCTGCAATTCCTCAATCACCATTTGAGCTCCCGTCTTTCGCCGGCTCGCTCAGCTGTCATCGACTCCATCGGTGGCATGGCAGCCGGTTGGCCGCGCTTTTGATTTATCGAAGTGAGTGGGAAACTATGAAGCTTACTTTGTGACAGCTCAGAAGCTTTAAAATTTAAGATGTCATTGAGTTGATGAATGGAGAGAGGAGAGGCTGAGCCTGCCCGCTGGCGTCATATGTCACTGTCCAAAGTGATGAGGGACCCTGCCTGCTGCCCTGTTACACCGACCCAAAGGCTCCTGTGGGGGACCTTTCATTACTGAGGTTGGAAGGATCAGAAATCAAATTTTCTGTAGAATAGATGCCCATGGGTTCTGCATAGTAGAGTCTGTTCAACTTCATAAAGGTTTAGACAAATGTTTGCTCCCAGCTAATACTAGATCTATACCTGAACTGCACACAAGACATTGAAACCCCTTTTCTACAGTCAAGGCCTGGCTTGGTTTGGCTTGGCAGGGATTTGCATTTGCATTACAACAGGGCAACCCACTTCAAGGCGTGTCTTTGACTGATGAAGGCTTGTCTTGAGTGATGACATTTGAAAGCAGTGGGCTGGTCCGCCCAGTTATTTTTGCTGCATGTGTTCTTCCATCACACAGCAGGGCAGGTTAAAGACATTTATCTGTTGGAGGTGAGCTGTTTGCAGAGGTGCAGTAAGAGTCTGTTGTCTGCAGCTCTTCATCAGACATTTCACTGTGGCTGTTTGTGCTTTCACTCTCCTCCCTGCCGTATTATTAGACTTGTCTTTATTGAAGAAAAGCCGCCAACAAAGTTCAGTGAAGTCAGTGATAAACACAGTTAATTTCCTACAGATTCTTCACAATAAAAGTCCCCCGTTATTTTATTATGTAGAAACTTTTATTGTGAAGCAGCAAAATAAGGAAATGTTAAGTTTTCGAGCAGCAACTTCACACAATTTCTGATACGGCAGGTCGCAGACATGAAACAGTAAAATAAAGCGGATACCTAAAGTAAAAACAGGACGCAGGAGAGAAACTAAACTCCAAACCACAGAGATTCAGTTGGAGGATACAAAAGTACTGAGAACTGAACACACAGAAACTTTTAAAAACACTTTTCTCTCTGGTCTCCTGCAGACAGAGGTGAGCAGCATCTTGCAACACGTCTCGTTTGAGGTCATTGGGAGCTGGCTGCAGTCGGTGAGATGTGACCGCTACCCGCTTGAGGGTCGGCGGCCTGGCTTTTGGACCTACTCCAGAGATGGTCCATCTCTGGCACAGCTTGGCATGGCACAGTGCATGTTTATGGATAATGGAAACACAAATCAGCACGGCATGGCTTAACTTGGCGTGGCCATAACTGACAGTGGAAAGGGCGATAAGATAGATGCTTGGGTCTCCTGCCATTACTGTCATCGGTGGCAAGCACTTAAAACAGACACATGCAGGGATAAATTACTGAACGAGCCACCTGGCCAAAGGCCCAGGTGACCCCCCTGGCCTTCACCGGCAAAGTGTCACTCAAATTAAATGATACAAATCAGGAGGAGACTCAAAATGACCATATAAGACTATGGAAATTACCAGAAAGAGAGACAAAACCACAAAAAGATGCATAATGAGTACAAAAAGCTGCAAAGAACAGTAATAAAAGAGACAAAACCACCACAAAGTCTTTGTGTCCTGCCCCCTTGTAGGAGAGCTGGTGGGGCCTTTTTTATATCTCTGCCCAGGTGCCCATTGCCTCATAATGCGCCAATGGAAAACATGGCCTTCAAGCGATGATAATTTGATGAAATAAACACATAATAGAGCTTGACATCCATATGTGAAATCCAAATAATCACGGCAATTTTCAAATTAGAACCAGATTATTGCCACAATCTGTACAGCCAGAGTGCCGTACATGTTTTGAGACAACCGGTAAACTGTAATTTTTAAATGGAAAACACACCTGCTGACATAGATGGATTTTCCCCCTTGCGAAGCTGACAAATAAATTTGCAGCAGTGTGACTAATGTGGATCCTTTTGTCTGAGTTAGTGTCAGATTTGCTGCGATAAAAGGCAACAAGTAGGAACATTAGCATAGAGCTCAACTGGGGCCACCGACTCAAAGTGCTGCGAGGAAACAACAATGCACAGACACAGCAAGATATAAGGGGAGCTGTGTCTACCACATCAATCAATACAGTGTTGGGAAATGCACCCGGGTTATTAATTGTTTGCCCGAGCACCAGAAAATGTAATTAATACATTGAAAGTGGGCCACCGGCTTCACACTGTACACCTTGGCGTCAGCCGAGCCATACATCATTCCTTGCATTCATGTGCGCTCATTCTGCAGGACCTTGACTGTTTTATATTCAACATTTGTTTTCAACACAACAGCAGACTAAAACCTACTGAATCAAACCAAATTATTTGCTGATCAGGCTAAAAGGGGCCGCATTAATGTCATATCTATTTCAGTTTTAATGTATTATTCCCATTACGTGCTTTGTCTAAACCCATAGTTGTAAATCGTAAGGGGACAGGGGATTAGAGATGCCTATATCTGTGACAATATGTTAGCTTAAATGGCCAGTTGGTAATGATGATAGCAGCTCAGCGCTATGTCAGCCTATCTCCAGATAATGCTTTATAGCTCCAAACTAACCTCCACCCTGGAATTATCCAGCCATGTCTCAAGCCTGCTCGTCACTGTTACGACTTTTAAATCAGCCAGTCTAATTAGAAGCTAGACCAGCGCGGAAACATGCATTCATCTTGCTAACAGGACCCACTTTTTTTCCCCACAGCTGTACAGCTCGGTGGACTTTGGAAGAAAATGGCAGCTCATCCACGAACACGTCACGCCGAACAGATTCTACTGGTGAGTCATCCCGCATCTCACATCTATTAGTCTGCTCCACTCCTCTTCTGCAAAGTTTTGTTTACTCAGGAATGCAGAAACTGTTGCTCATGTTCTGCGCGACTGAGCAAGTGATATTGATGGCTTAGAACAAGGTGTGTGACTGACTGGTGATGCTGCTGAAACTCTGCACATTATCTACCCCTTGATACAATCAGGCAAAGATTAATCTCCTCCTTCAGAACACACTTTGCATTCAGTGGCCGAGGGCATGTCGCATTCCACTTCATTTCTCACACACGTTCCGCTCATATCAGGCATATTGCACATAAATATTTAAATATTGTTTTTGTTTTTCTACATCAGTAATAGACAGAGGAGAGAGGTGGCTTTTCTACAGACGCAAACATGCAGATACAGAAGCTAACATACAGTATGAGGAGTTATGACTAATAATGGATCCGGGACGTCCCTGTCACTTCTCATCCAGTCACGTCTGCTGCTCACCCCCCCTGCAGTGTACCTACTACGTCTGAAAGTGCACACTCATCACAAATGTAGGTCCTGATCTATTCCAGCTCATTGCTCCTCTCTGAGGTCACTGGGGTGTGCCCGGGATTGCCGTTGGCTCTGCCCACACTAACTTGCATAAATCTGGAGCTACTTCCGTGATATAATCCTAAATAATGTGCAGGATCCATCGCTGACTTTGCCCTTCACCACCAAAGCCCCTTCAAGGACATCTAAACACTGGATGGGCCTCTAGCAATGGCTAGGCAGGCCTCCAGTTGGCTGCATTTAGACAATGGCTTCATCAGCCTCCAAGGGATATGAAATATCACCACAATGGGAACTCTGTTTCCATCTGGTCTAATCCACAAGCAGTAAAATGAGCAAGATTTTACCCAGAGATCCTCACAGTCAGAGAGTGTGGTGACCCTCCACCACCCAGTCAGCGATGAGTATCTTTCTTTGTGTTGTCGCATTTCGCTGGAAGGGAACTAGTGTCAAGTTGCTGTTGCTTCAGTATTTAGAAAATGTACATTTGCTCTCTTCCTCTTCCATCCTTTCTCTACGCTGATGACTTTCTGGTATTTTTTTCCTCCCTTTCTTTTTGCTTTACATCCTTTTCTTTTCATTGCCGTTCTGCGATGGTCTTTCATTCTCTCCAAGGTCTGTCTCCGGCCTCGACAAGGAGCCAGATCTGGTCCACATGGAGGCTCACACACCAGATGGAAGTGAGTGTCTCCTACACACACATACACATCAAACAGGAATAATGAACAGGTCTCTATAGGAATGAATTCCTCAGGGGAAAAGAAGGCATCCCCTGGGAAACGGCACCGGCTCGCCCCACCAATAAACCCAGTGCATGATATCTGATTAATATGGCCTTTCTTCTCTTCCCTTTCACTCGCTGAATGTCAGCTCCATAACTCTGAATGGCAGTAGGTCTTCCATAGGCGACATAGGTGAAACTGTTTATGCCCACCTGTGATGTTGCATCCTTTTTTTCTCATATAACCACTGTGCGATTGACAGCCCGAGATGCTTGTTTGTGGTATCTATGCACGATAAGAATAAATCAGGTGCTACAAAGGGAGGTAAAGTAGTCAGGGAAAATGTCACACTGCGTAGACAGGTGGAGTACAACCCTACACAGTTCAACACACAGAAATATCATCGGAGCGCTATATTAATTATCTATATAGTTGAAAAGAATGCAAGGATTCAAAGATTCTTTCAATATATCACGTGTTGCAGATAAAATATTGCTTGCAGTCACAGACGTCTCATAATTTCTGTGTGCCTTCATATGACAGATGTACAGTATGTCACATGCAGAGCTCAGATGTGCACAGAGGTGAACAGGAACTACCCATTCCCTGGGTACATCGACATCAGCTCACTGGTGGTTCAAGATGACTACATATTCATACAGGTAGGGCTCTAAACAGTCAGTTATTACCTGGTACATGATCTATGATGCTATGGGGACATTATCAACCCTGAGTTAAATGTGTCTTACATATTGAGGAGCCACTATAAGAAGCTTAGCTATTGTTTCATGAAAGGTGGGTGTGTATTCTATATTGTGTTACATCTCAGGATTTTCTAAGCTGCTTATGATCACAATGGGGTCAAAAGAAAATACAAAGTCACATAAGCACAAGCTATGACTAGCTTTTTGGCTGATGTTTTTACAACCAGTGGTCTACTTCATCGTTCATCAGATATGGAATGACATGAGCATCCTATTGGACAGGTTTCTGGCCACCTGAAAACTGCCAGTCCAGTAATTCATTCCAGTATTCACTTAACTTACATCTTGATTTGCTCTGCTTGCTCAACAGCAGAGGTGTGGATTCGAGTCAAATGATGACTTTAGACTAGGGCTGTCAATGAATATTCTAAATTTGAATTTAAATTGGAATTTGAAAAAAAAAATGGACCTTCGAATGTGAAAATTGATATTCCATTGTGGAGAAGGAAAAAAAACACCACCGCAGCTGTCCTCTTTGCGAGTGGGCGTTGGTATCAGACACGCATTTCTCCACGCTGGTCGACAAGCGGTTCTGCTTCCAGCTGTTGTCTCCGTCACCTGGCTTGGGGGGGGGCAAGTGAGAGGTCCACAGTCGTTTATAACATAATGTTATAGATAATTGTTTTATGTGTTTTAATGTGTAGGTATGTAAATGTTTTCAAAGACGTTTATGTTGAAATAAAAATACCTACAAGTAGTTATGTTTCCTTGTATTAATACATATACAAGTATGTTTCCTTGTATTAGTTTGCCCTCTTGTGGACATAAAGCGAAAAAAAAATTCAAATGGTTCGAACCTATGAGTTATTTTTACAAGGAATATTCGAACGTCATTTTTTAGCAATTTTGACAGCCCTACTTTAGACTCAACAAAATCAAAAACTTTCAACTTGACTTGAACTTTAACACCAATGATTCGGGACTGCACTTGGACTTAAAGAGATAGTGCCCCCCAAAATGAAAATTCAGCCATTATCTACTCACCCATGTGTCGAGGGAGGCTCAGGTGAAGTTTTAGAGTCCTCACAACACTTGCAGAGATCCAAGGGGAGAGGGGGTAGCAACATAACTCCACCTAATGGAGGCTTACGGCACCCCAGATTCAAATGTCCAAAAACACATAATTGAAACCACAAAGTATCTCCATACTACTCGTCCATAGTGATCCAAGTGTCCTGTGTTTTTGGACGTTTGAATCTGGGGTGCCGTCAGCCTCCATTAGGTGGAGTTGTGTTGCTACCCCCTCTCCCCTTGGATCCCCGCAAGTGTTGTGAGGACTTTAAAACTTCACCTGAGCCTCCATTGGCATAGGGGTGAGTAGATAATGGCTGAATTTTCATTTTTAGGTGCACTATCTCTTTAAGGCTTTTGATTTGAACATACTTGACACCTTCCCCCTAAACCCAAAGATTAAAAAGTATGATATTTTAAAATTAATTTTCCTTCATTTCCCTGATTAACTAAGATTAAAGCTATTCATTTCCAGCAAATTAACACTTCAGTCCCCTGATCCACTTTGTTTGAACCAATCTAATAGCATTCACTTGCAGGAGAGAACCATAAAGAACTAACTTTATGGTTTTGAGCACCAGTTGGAAAAAAATGATACGAAAGTTAATTTTGGTCAACAAAAAATGACTTGCAGTATGCAAAACATTGGAGTCAAAAATTAAAGACGGATACACAACAACTTCCAACTACATTCGACATGTGAAGCTGCACAAAGAACAATAAGCCCAGGCTAATAGTAACATAGTCAGCTAGCTAACTCTTAGCTAACATTATTACTCTGTTATTAAAATGGCATTACACTCTGCGAAGAGCATATTATGACTTGTTTGTGACTCTAAACTCAAAATTTAGGTCTTGGAACTGTATTCTGGACTTGCCTGTCTTGACTTGGGACTTAAGAACAAAGACTTTGAGACTGAGTTGTGATTTGGAAAACAATGACTTGGTCATTTGGCCCTGATATGTGTCTGTGGCACATATCAGTCTGCTGATGTTTGTCAGTGCTCGCCAGCTACACGTTTCTCTTGACTGTGGTGTTTTGTGTTTGTCAGGTAGATTTTAGTGTGTCGGCAACACATCGTCACTACGACCTTGTCACATATTGATGTTTAATCATGGACTTTCCACGTCCAAATATGATATGCAAGGTACCACGTGTGCATTGGTTGTTGAAATCCTGGGACACCGTGTCCCCAAGACCTTAAAAGATGGCTTTTTCATCGGCATCTGATGCCACAAGTCACTGCCCAAGCACCGGATTTCGACGACTTGCTGGACAGGCTGTGTCTTGACCAGAAGACAAAAACAATGAAGCTAAAAGTTCTCAAGGCTGCATCTTTCTGTTTTAGAGTATGCACAAAACCCTTTGACATCACAGTCATTTGACATTTATATTCAAAATATTCCTAAAGCAGATCCATCATTAGACCATCTTTTTGATTCTTTACTACTATTTTTACTTCTCCTGCCACACAATCACAGAGATATGTTTTCAAAGGTTTCATGCACAGTATCGCTCATATGACAGATTGGGCTTGGCAGAAAGTAAATATGTAAAAAAAAAATCATTTTACTTTAACCTCAACTGAACATTTATGCTTTGTTATTTTTTCTGTGAAACTAGTCTAGTTTTAATATTCATCCTATCCACTGCCCGGTGTGTCATATTAATCATGATTTGTGCGACAGAAAAATCTGAAATGGTAATGTCCTGAATTCCAAGTAACACAGATGCAATTTATGGGTTGTGTTTTAATTTCCTCTACAGCATGAATATTATTTACTTTGACATTGTGCAAATGAGGTTTCATGCGTTTAAAAGTCAACAGGAAAAGTCAGCATAATTACATGGCTAGTCCACAACAACTGCAGTTTTATTCAAATTTACCTCCAACAATTGTTGTGGTGCTTTATGTCCTAAAAAGTTGTTTTCAGCTTCTTTGTTTAGGGATAACAGTTTTGTTCCTATCTCTTTACCTCTTTGAAATATAACTCTTTCCAAAGGTTGTAAAAATACCAATGCATGTTCAAGCATGCAACTGCTGGCACCACCTCCAACATTCTTCAGATAAATCTCTTGCCTCCGATAGTTAAGTGACCCATGTCCTCTGAAAACCTTCCCTGACTCTGTTACAACAAGCTGATCCAAAAACCTTCCCTGACTCTGTTACAACAAGCTGATCTCCCATCATTTATAAAATCCTCCACACTCTGATCCCCTCACCTCTCCACAGTCCATCAAGCATCACGTAGTTTGACAACAGCCTGTGCAAAACTTGTAAACCTGAATCACCCTACGGCACCAAATGTACTCTGCACATGTATATTTGTGCTATTAATGATATATTAAGAACATTAAACTAATAAATTCTGCCTTGTGTTATTATTGTTAGTAGCAGCAGTTGTAGTATTACTTGTGACGGTGCTCTTCCAGGTGTTTGATCCCACTAAATGTTTTATTCAGTAGAGAACAGGGATTGTTCAGAAGCCCACTTACCTGAGCCACCTACAGGCAAGGCCTTCCTGCGAAACCCTCACTGGCCTTGGCAGCACATTAGACAAAGAAATAGAGTTGTTCTCCAAAGATCCTTCAATCCTGTTTGACCTCTCTGAAGTCTTTCAAGTAAACTCACAACCACTCAACCTAAACCTCCCCTTCAGTTCTAGCACCTCCACATTTTAACACGTATGCGTCACAGACGAAAGATCCTAAAAGGGATGGGAAAAAAAAAATCAATCATACCAATTCCTCTTAAAGTTCAAACCGCCTCTGGTTACCCCAACATCGATCTCCTGCTCCTTCCCTCGATTGCATGTGGGACTTGTTCTGCAGTGCTCAGTGGTAGTCTGCTATATTTCCTCTCCGAGCTTGTTTTCTCTCTTCTGAGCCATTCAAAGCACTTACAGGATCAGTAAAAGAATCAGCCCTGTCATACAACATTAAAACTGATATCACTTCTCTTCAGCAGAGAGCCACACGTTTAGTTTGAAGGTTTTCCTCTAATGAATTTCATGTTGTTATTGATAGGAGGGAGTTTAGGGCCTGCAGTCTCACTTTGCTCCATGTCTCTATGTGTGTGTGTATATGTATATAGTGCTTGACGCCCATGGCCTCTAGGCTAATGACAGTCCTCCAGCACCCGCCAGCCCCGTATTTTCTTGCTGCATAAGCTAACAGCTAACAGCTTTAAGTGTTTGCAAAGGGTCTAGACCATTATGGACGACTTCTTTTTTTCTTAGCCTGCAGATGAGGCTTGGTTAGGCAACTTAAAGATTTCTCTTGACAAAGAATAATGAGACTATTGATTGTCCTACGAGATATTTACCAAAGTCCACTTTGAAACCACCGAGTGCATTGACACCTAGAGAGGGCAGCATCCTCTGAATGCAAGCCAGGAGATCGCTATAAATGACCAAGTCTCCCTGAAAAAAAAAAAAAAAAAAATTACCCTGTGTATCCAGCAGAGCCTTGAAAACCAACAGGACAAAGAGAAGGAGAGAAAGAGAGAGAGAAAGATTGATGTGTGCTTTCACCCACCACTTTAATTGATTGGAGAAAATATGACATGGTGTCAGTGATGAGGTTACACATGAGGCCTTGATACAAGGTGCCCCCTGTATTTGTTCAGCAGCACAGCTCCATCACTACAGGGCTAAGAGAAATAGTGAAAGAGAAGTAAAATGTTGCTAAAACAAAGCTCAAATAAAAGCAAACTCCAGATACTAGAGGAAAAAACTGTACTTTACTAGGCAGTTATTATAATATAGACTCACAGCCCCCAACTTTCAAATATGCTCAAAATTTCCCCCCTCAATATATTGTTAAAACAAAATAGCCTAAAGAAAAAGAAACGCATTGCTACTGCAAGTAACCATGCACAACCATCATTAGCAAATTAAATCATAAGCATCAATAAACTTATCAAATTGCCATTATTATTACTACTTGTTCTAGTATTAAGGTGTTCTGCAGTTCCGCGTATGGTTTGTCCATGTGGTGTTGCTGTACATTGGCAGAAGGCTTTGCTTGACTACTGGGAGTACGTAAAATCAGTGTCAAACACTGTACTGTCTCTATTTCTCATCTTCCCAATGTGTTAAAAAGTGAAAAAACTAGAATGTAATATGAGTGTCATGGATGCTATATCACTGTTGACTGTTATGGTTTTTGTTAAGTGTTAGTATATCCATAGAAATGTCATAAAAAATCATAGTGTGATATGTGAGAAACAGTCATAGGGTATGTACCAATCCCCCCAGAACAGTGCCTAGCCTTGAGGCCAACTTTACATAGAGGCCAAAAGTGGAATTACAACAATCAGGTCAGTCACGTGATGCAATGGGGACCCCAAAAGAGGCATTTGTAAATCAGTGGATTTTTTTTTTGAGCTTCACAAACCCCCCCAAACAGCTTGTTCCACTATCAGGATTTGATCCACTTGGCCCGATAACATTTGGAAAGTCTCGAAGAGCAGCATGATTTTATTCCAATTCATGCGGAGGGCTGAACCTGACACCACATGCTCAACTGGCAGAGGGTAGCCTCTTGGTCATGCTTGGCTGCTGTAAGTCTTCTGTGCAAACCCAGTCTGACTTTGAAGTCGCCAAAATCCGGTACCTGGGCAGTGACTTGCAGCGTCACACACTAGCGAAAAAACCTGTCCTTTGACATCAGCATGGTATGCAGCCGGTTGTTGTCATGGTTTAATGGCGCTCGGTGATGTCAGGGGAAAATACAGAGGGGCAAGATCAAAGTCACAGCAGCAAAAGTCCAAGTAGGGCAGGTGGGATGGGTCCAGACTTACACCTAGAAGAGCAGTGTTCACGGCCCATAAGATTATAAAGCCAAACCCTGTTCTTCTGTCCTAAACCTAGCCATGCGCTTTTGTTGTTGGAGGGAAAAAAAAAACGTCAATTTGCGCTGTTGTATTGACACAGTGCATTTATTTTGAGAGACAGTATGTAAATGGTAAATTACCGGTGAAAACCGAAGCGTATTTTGAAAGAAGACAATTCATGTAACAGGCAGAACTTGACACTGTGTCCCAGAATGTCAACAACCAATTCACCCGGGTGCCTTTCACGTCACATCTAGACGTGAAAAGTCCATGACCATATGTCGATATGTGATGAGATCAGAGTGAGAAAGTGTCTTGCTCTATTGGGGCACAATGTGCAAGATCCAGGAAATGCCATCAAGCGGTTTTGGCTTCATGTACCTCTAAACAAAACTCATAGGAATGAACAGGGCCTCACCTCAACCCTAAAATGGCACTCAGTTATCACAAATTGACCCTGATCAAAGATTTTTTTTTTTTTTCAAAATGCTCTAAAATGGCCACATTAGCTGCTGAATTTCTGAAAAATATCTTCTAGGGGGAATCCCCTCCTCAAGGGTTGGGTCCCCCAATGTTAAATAGGTGATTACAACCCTGCTTTATATCCATTGTATGAAATTAATTATGCTTTATGTGTTTTAGGTTCCTACATCAGGGCGAGCCACCTATTATGTGTCCTACAAGAGAGACTCGTTCATACAGATCAAGCTACCCAAATATTCCCTGCCAAAAGTAAGTTGCAGCAAAATTAGCCTGGCAAGTATTTTGACTTCTTCCTTTCTATGACTCATACAAATCTGTTTTAATTTTAGAGTGTCACAGAGTTAATTAATCATAGACTCAATTAAGTATTTCCATTCCTAGCCTTGCAAGCTTGTGAATTTGACTCTGTTACAATGGCAAAATTTATGTAGATTGGTTAAAAAATGCATTAAGCCACAGGCGTGTCACCAGCTTTACTTTTATTCGTCTGCTTTCCCTTAAAATCTGGCATGTTGTCCTCTTAAAGTCCTGCTTTTAGTAGTGGTACCACACTTAGAGCGAGCCCCTGAGTAAGCTATACATTACAGTATGTCGTCAAGCATTTATATTCACACCGCAGCATTGATCTCATGACCAGTCCCACAGGGTCAGCATGTTCTAATCCGTCACCTTTCCGCTTCCAGTCATAACTCCTCTTAATCTTTCCCTGCTCCCTGATAGGATTTACACATTGTCAGCACTGATGAGAAGCAGGTATTTGCCGCGGTGCAGGAGTGGAACCAGAATGACACCTATAACCTCTACTTGTCTGACACCAGAGGGATCTACTTCACCTTGGCCATGGAAAATGTCAAGACTACTAGGGGCATCGGAGGGAACCAGATGCTGGACCTGTATGAGGTAGTATCTTGATGAAAGTGGTCACCCTGGGGGGGATACATACAGTGAGGTTTTCGTTGATTGAATCTATAGGAAGTTACAAGGACTATTGCTTTCTTACTATAGATCTGCCATAAAGTACAGTCTCATGCATGTGGCAGCACACAAACAGCAGTGCAAATGGGTTTTTTTTTCCAATTGCTCGTGGTTAAATGTGCAATACATTTTGATTTTTATGTCCCATTACACAAAATAACTTGTATCTCAGACGGGTGCATCAATAGGGTTGTCAATCGATACCAGTGACCCAATAGTTGCCTCGCTGCTGCTGAATTTTGCAGCTTATAAAATGTTGTATTCTTCTCTGGAGCAAATACTTCACATTTTCGAGGCCCACATCTGATCCAAATGTTATCGGACAATAAAACACAGGATTGAAAGATTAGTTCATGAGGACTAGTTTTAGGACTGAAGTGGCTCTGAAGGAGCTATGTGAATCAGACTCCTGATGGTGTCACCAGGTTACCAATTTTTAACAGACTGTCTGGGTCACAAACTGCAATCATGGGCATTTGGAGTGTGGGCATTTTACAGGCTAGCAGGCTACATTATGGGAAATGCAGAGCTTAACATGGGCCAGTACCTCTACATTTTACCATTTGATGTACTGGAACTTGTTCTTCTCACAAACTGCCACTCTCCCATATCAGGTTCTCTGGGCAATTCATGATGTCCCTAACAGGGATGCATGGTATTGGACTCCCAATATGCTGATATGTAAGACTTCTTTGGCGATGTATTTGCTTATTTTCCCTACATAATTTTAGGGATCAAGTCTCTTCTGTAGTGGAATTAACATCATATTAGAGATGCATACTCTTGCCGTTATGGCCCACCAGCAGATGGAGACATGAAATACAAAATCTTTCAATATATGCAACATTCTTTTATTGTGCACAATGAGAAAAACCATGTTGGTCAATTGTTCATTTTAAAGCTGATATTGGCCTGTGCTGATATCATTGTGCATCCCTGGTCCCTGAATAAACCTCATTACCCAAGGGGCATATGTGATGCTTACCTGTTTCCGTTGACGCTAGCCTATTTTTCTCTGTCAGGAGCCACAATCAGCTCCAGCAACCGAAATGCTGTAACGCTGCGCCCACTGGTATAATGTTACATTACAACAGTGTTGGCCTGGATCCACAAGGGCAACACAAAGAGAATACGAACAGAGTCCAAGGGTGACCCAACAGAGTTTTGAAGGTCAAATCCTACATTACTAATGGCAGGTCGGGAGCAGCAAGCTAACCTTAGTGCCACTCCTAGCAGCAAAGAGCCTGTTGATGTAGTGTTTACATCAGTAAAACCACCTGCGCCTACTTTCAGCGCTCATGATGAGTGGACCGTTTCTTTAAAGCAACACGGCTCATATCTTCCACCTGCTGTTAGCGAACTTACCCGTAAAATAACTCTTTTGGTTCTTTTGGTTGCTCACTGTAATCATAATCACTGTAAGTGTTTTCCATATATTCATATATGTACTGGTATGTATTACTTCACATTAGACAAAAAACGTCTAAAAAGCGCACAGCTCTGGATGTAGAGTTTGCCATGTTGTTACCGGCTTCTTTTTATGATACGCATTCAATGCTATTCGACTTCCAGGTCAAAGCCTGGGGCAAAAACTGTGGAGCATGCTCAGAGTGTCTTGGCCAGTTTGGGTCTGATGCAGGAGTAATTCAACTTTCAATTGCATTATCTTGGTGTGTTAGTCCGACTTTTAGAAATTCAATGTAGTACCATTTCAGTTGGACTAACATGTATTTTAAAAGTCCAATTTTATTCAAACTAACACAATAAATGGCACTCAGAGCAGCCTCACCCGTAAATATGCATAACTTCAAGTCTTAATTAGATTTAACCAAGTTTTTAAATTTTAATATTCACCCCCGTACAGTCGTTATAAATGTTGAAATTACGTTTTTATGCCGGGCTGTGAACATGTGTATTTCAGCTGTAAAGTTGGGCATTTTAACATGGGGGTCTGTGTTGATTGACTCACTCTTGGAGGCAGCCTCAAGTGGCCAGTTGAGGAACTGCAGTATTTGGCACTTCTACATTGCTTTGTTGCCACTTGGTTCAACCCAAACATTATGGTGCTTGGTTATCTTATTTATTTTAAAGTCGTGCTATTATAAATAAGGCAAAAATATTAATGATGACAATGCTGCTGCAGCTGCTGATGTTTATGAACATTATACACGTCACTGAACTACATACTGGTTTTTGATCATGTGGGAGCAGTACTCAAAGCTGTAAACACAACACTGATATAGTATCACCATGCTACAGTGATGAATGTGTGACCAAACAATCACCTACTTACATATTCAGCGGACATTAGTAAACATAACATTAGATATGTTTATGGCACCTAATGAACTGTGTCCAATATTCCCTCCACCCACTACTTGCTGAGAGAAACATCTGGCTTTAAGGTGCTGAATGCTCCGCTAGGTCATGTATTTGCTGATGTTGTATGATGTTTGGTACTGGGCAGACAGTATACAGCCTGTATGTATGGTAAAGACAAAAATGACTGCAGTTGCCCAGTTTGTATTGTTTGCTTTGCATACACAGACTTTGGAGTTTGTGTTACACTTACTTGTCTCACATGGTTAGGTTTGCATTACAGGCTGTCGTCGTCCATCTTCCTGGCAGCAGACATATGCAGTATAAAGAGCATGCTTAATGGGGCTCATTGCCATGCACCTCTGGACTTGTAATGACCTTGTTAGCTTACTGGCTAGCTACTGTATGTGTTTGCATTAGCATTCATAGCAGGGAAGTAGATTTCCCTCATTCTCTACTCCCTAGTGAACCCAGTTTATCACTCCTACACTGGCAGGTGTGGCTGAGAGTGAAGGAAGTGAGATATTGGCCAGCAGCAGTGGCAGCAGTGTGGTAATTAACAATGCCATTACCTCTCCTGCACAGTATGTGTTATGTGTGTGTGGCTCTGAGTGTGTGTGCACCTCCTATTACCATGCGGCAGTAAAGGCATTTCACCATGCAGCATGCAATGATAAGCCGTTTTAATTACATTTGTCACACGGTCACAGCTCTGTTCTTGATCAGAACCTAAACAAGAGATAGATGATACACTGTTGCCTCTGATAAATCAGAGCCATTACACAGGGTAAGATATATGCTATGGAACTCATCCCATTTATTGCTGTTAGATCCTGACAAACTGCACTTCACAGAACTAATGTTCCAGAGAGAAGACACAGCTCCAGTCAGAGCAGAGGGGAGACAGAAAAGCAGTGAAAGTTGTTTTGTTCCCCTACTTAGAAGTCATGTGTCTTCCCACAAAGCTTCTCTTCTCTTTGCATCCTCCTCCCTAAAATCAATTACGCTATTTCCACACAGAAAATTGCACAATTATCTTCCAAATTAGAAGGATGATTTTATTGTCAATCAGATTGGATAAGGGCAAATTCTGTAATCATGAGCCTTTGTTGTGCAAACTAATTTTCTGTTGACATCAGGGCTCTACATCACCCGCTAAACGTCCCTCCAATCTGAGAGGTGGTTTAGCAGGTGGCTCTCCGACAATTATCGCTCTGATTGGCCTGGGCTCACTGTGTTAGGAATCATTCATCTCTTTCTCTCCTTGGCTATAAACAGCTCTGAATGATTGATTGGAGACCTGAAGTGGATTGTTGTCAGTGAAGAGTATTAGATGATCTGGATAATGCTTATACTCGTGATAATGTGGCCCTTCATGGTTGTTTTTGATTTATTTATTTTTCAGTTTTTTTTAGCCAGAAGGCTTAAACCAACAATGCTGTGATCTAACAAATGAGCCATATGATAAATTGTAAAATGTTAAATTGTTTCACATTAAATAACTGCAAAATCCCTGCTGTTTAGTACAGATGCTCCTTCTCACTGTGTTTTTTCTAGATTGGTAGACATGTCTTAATCTACCAGAAATTTTGAAATGGACAGACGCATGGGCTCTACTCCTCTCATTAGATAACATGGAAATCAGCAAGTCTTAAATGACAAATTGCTTAGCACCAGAACAGCATCAACCTGGTGGATGAGGTGCTTTCAGATGATAGTGAAAAGCTTGAGTTGTTAAGTGTTTTTGATGTGATGTCTGTTTAGATCTGTTTAAATATTAAAAGTGAAATATACAGTGACATTTTGTAAAATACAGAATAACTTTAAAGCTGCACTTGTCAGTATTTTGAATATCGTCAATGCATCAAATTGCTATGTGTTATTTAAATGGGGGGTCAGTTGTAGTGACCAAACCACTTATGTAATAATTATAATGCAGGTCTGTAGGTCCCTTCAGCTTTAAAGACCTCTTTAGCCACTTTTCCATTTCCACCTAGCAGTATGGTACGGTACAGTTCAGTTCAGTACGCTTTCTTTCCGTTTCCACTGTGAAAAGTTGTGGATGGTACCAATGGAACCATCCCATAACCGTCCCCACTTTTGGTCCCCCCTCTGTTGAGGTACCTAGTAAAAGGTGGAGTTGTGAACATTGCAGTCTGTTGATTGGTCAGTAGCGGTCACTCTGCTCAGGACTGAGTTGCAGCTGATTTTGAGGCTCGTGTAACCATTGTTCATCTTATCAACTTTATAATATGCCTTTGCTGCATTTTCAGCTTGTTCCATTGCCCCAGAGTGGCCTAAAAATACAACAAATAATGCAATTCACTGGGCTGACTGTTGGTGACTTTTAAGGTGGAACATTAATTTGTAATGTTACTCAATGTATGTGTTGACGACATGAATCCATCAGCACACCTGAAATTTCATATGTCAACTTTGACCACACCATTAGTTTTGACTGTCTCTCTTGGATGACTTGGATCTCTTGGATGAAATCGTGACTTGGACTTGGATTTTTCGTAATAACTACAAGTGTTTCGACTGGATTATGTGAACTGCATATATTCGAATCCTCACTCAGAGAAAAAAAAGGGCTTCAGCAACACTAAACTCCTGAGCTTGCCTGAGAAGGACTAAATACATCAACCCACTATTTTTAAATATCCCATGGAGAGAGACTCTCACTGCAGCCTGTTCTATTTTGTTCTGAAAATGTTGGCGTGCAGCCTCGTTCTGTGGACGATAAACAAGGTGCAGACTGATAAAGGAGGAAATGCAGTGAGTACTGGACGGAGCAGTGAGTGACAACAACCCCGCCCACATTTAAGAGCACTGTTTGCGGTGGAAACGCTAATCGGACCTAGGGTCTAGGTACCATGTTTGAAGGGTTACTTTTGGTTTCAAAAGTACCATACTGAAAGTGTTTGGTAGAAACGGGGCTTTAGCATCATTTAGCTCATTGTTACGGTTTTACAAAAACTTGCCTTACAAACCAATGTCACCAACAAAGAGCTAAAGAACTGGATGTTTTCTGTGCTGTGGATTGAGACCTGATGCCATCTGGACAGGAGTGTATGCATAAATCATCCATCAACCACCCAGCCATCATCTGATTTAGAGACCTGCACTTGCATGGACATTTCACCTACCCCTTACTGTCCTTGTAGGCTACGTTGCTTTTTAAATTATGTATTTTATTGATGTATGAGTGTTTCATTTATCCATTTATTTTAATGATTACAGAAGCTGCTTTTAGTAATTGCTGAGGTTTCCATGCACAGTATTGACACTGCAGCAAATATTGGTGGACATTTAAGCAACAAAACTAAAAACTGTACACTTGACAGAGGAAACAGATCTAAACCTCCTGAAATAATCATTGAAGTTACGCTGTTTCTCGTGCATAAATGCTCAGTTTCTCGCATAATGGGGTCTCTGCTGCAGCACAGCAGCTCTGCATTTTAGAGAATGACATTAATATTTTCCTCATTAATGATGTATTATTTCACCCACGCACAATCCATTTGCTTTTAATCCGAATGATAATTTTATGACCTGACCCACCTGATCTGTCGATTTACCACAGTGCCTGAGGACATAACTGCAATCTACAGATCACTAGTGGACACAAACACGACTCCTAATTAATGGTAATGTTTCTTTGTTTGTGCTATGGGTAAACAGGCAACCCTTTGGTAATGTACACCATATCAGCTTTATAATATGCCTTTGCTGCATTTTAAGCCTGTTCCATTGCCCCCGAGTTGCCTAAAAATACAGCAAATAATGCAGCTTTAGGTGCAAAGTGGAGCAGAAATGGATAGTTAACTCTTTCACAGCTGGCACGGAGTGTCAATTTGACATCAGGAAGACATTAAACTCTTCTGTGGTGCAGTGGTTAGCATTGTCACCTCACAGCAAGGGGGTTCCTGGTTTGAATCCAGGGTGAGGGGTTCAAAGCCTGGGGTGGGGGAGCGTGGGTTTACTCCGGGTACTCCGGCATCCTCCCACAGTCCAAAGACATGTGGGTTAGGCTAATTGGTGACTCTAAAATGGCCGTAGGTGTGAATGTGAGTGTGAATGGTTGTCTGACTCTATGTGTCAGCCTTGTTATAGTCTGATGACCTGTCCAGGGTGCACCCTGCCTCTCAGCCATTGTCAGCTGACAAGCTCCAGCCCCCCGCGACTTCCAACAGGATAAGCAGTTTTGGAAAATGAATGAATTAATGAATCAAACTCTTGCGTCAGATGTTAATATTTTGGTTGGAATGGAAATCAAGATGCCAATATTTTAAATGTCTTCGGATGTTAGACTTTCATGTTGTGTGGACGTTAAGACATTAAGTTTTGTTCCATGTCAACATGACATTGGCATGAGAGGTTTGGAAGACATTAAATTGTGGTTATTTAACAGCACAACTCAAAACCAACAAAATGTAAATGTCGTCTGTCACCAGTACTCTACCTCAAATTGACGCTGGCATTAGACTTTGTCCTGACATTGAATTTTGGTCCCCCTCAATTTTGATATTGCAACCTTCCAACCATATTGTAGGGTTGACTATTGGTATGATGAAATGATATGGACAGCTGGAACAGTCAGTTAAGTTCAGAGGATGACATCACTTTACTGTAATGCAGCCTTTAAAACCAGGAAACAACACTTACGATATCCCATTATCCAAAATCTAAGACGATATCTAGTCTCATGTCATAATATCCATCTCATATCGATACATTGCCCGGCTCTATTCTGGAGTGTAAAATGCTAATACTCCACATTATAGTGAGCAGCAGTTTGCCAAGGATGTACTTTTGCTGTAGTCTCTATGTTGTGTTGATATAGAGATGATCTGTATTGTAATATTTTTATCAACCCTCAGTTGTCCAGTCCCGGTTGACAACAAGCCACTGTATGCTGACAGTCATGTGAATGGCCATGCCGACCCGATGTTCTTACTAAAAAAACAGGACCCAGATCACCTGGTAAAGAAGCCCATTATAACCAAGACACTACTCTGATTTTTTATTGTCCATGAATATTAGATAAGCCACTAAACTTATGATTATGGTCGTATTCTTCCACAGGGGAAATCCTCTCCTCATCCGAGTTGTTAAAGACGCCACAACCTAAATTTAACCAAATGTCAACGTCTAACAATGTTTGTGGCCCACCGGATTTGCTTGTAAATAAAGAAATAGAACAATCCTGATAATTGATCAATGAGTTTGGTCTTTTATTAAAGAAAATCTCTGATATCCTCTCTGGTTTCCACTCTTTGAATCTGTTTTCTGTATTAAAAATTGAATTTGAATTTTAAACTAAGGTTATATTGACAAAAGCAAATTAAATATGTCAGCTTGGGCTTCAGCTTGTGATCAGCCTTGCAGAGAAACAAAAAAGGAACAGCAACAAGAGCGCTTCTGGAGCATTGATGATTTATAAGGGGGAAATAAATAATTACCAAGAGTGAAAAAAAAAAAAAAAAAAGCTCAGCAGGATGTGGCCTAAAAATCTAATTCCAGGTACTTAAACAGATGGCTAAGAGTAAAAGCTCCTTGATAATTAAGGGCTATTACATTATTAAAAATAAAAATATTCCAATGTATATTGGCACACTTCATCTTCCTCTTGGTGTTTTGATATACCCAGATCAATTTTGTCTAATTCCACACACGTGTCCAAAGCTGAAACCAAAGCAATGCACACACATACGGTAGAAAAGAATAGATAACAGGAATTTGCTTCACAGATACAGTAAAATAAATTTCTATTGACATATTGATGTGAGATGATGGTGCAATAAACTGCAACATTTGCGTTTTATTTTCCATATACAGTATATGAGCTATATTTAGATTTGCCTGAATTGCAAAACAAAGGGTCACACACAGCTTCTCTGCGCAGTAAGTGCTGACCAATCAAGTCACCCACCTTCTGTGTTATTTAAGAAATCCCTATTGTATGATAATAGGACTAAGTCAACAGAGTCCGGTGCTTTATACAGTCGCAGCAGATAGAGATGTTTGTTCAGAGCCATCGGTAGTAACAGTTTCAGAGCTGCTGTATATTGTCTGCTGCCTCGAAACGGGCTGTGAGGAAAAAAAAGTTTAAAAAAATATATATATTTATTAAATGTATTAAAAGATTTTAACTACTTATGGGAAGAGTTATGACTCTTGCGTCACTGATGGTAGCAGAGATTATTAAAACCAGCTGCGTGGCGTTCACTGTCTCTAATCACATGCCGCAGCACAATCATCATGCTTTATCCTCTTTTCATTTCCACTCACTTGGCATGCAGCACACGGCAGAACTGCTTTAAATCATGACTGAACAAAGGCGGCAAATAATCATTTCTCAAATTGTGGAAGTATTCCTTTAATGCTGCACCGCAACGAGTAATCCCCGCTGTAGAATAGAGATCTATGCCTGCGTCCTTCACTTCGTTGTCAAGAAAGTGGAGTGTGGGTGGTGTGAGTGATGGATTGAGAGAAATGTATGCTGGTGTTGACGAGTGGTTCAGGTGTGTGTGTTTGTGTGTGTGTGTGTGTGTGTGTGTGTGTGTGTGTGTGTGTGTGTGTGCGTGCGTGCGTGCGTGCATGCACATGTGATAGTGGAGGTGGAGGCAATAAATAATAACTGCAGTGATTGACAGGTTGGGTTGGATAAGGACGGGAGGACCCTCGTTAGCCGCATCCATCCTCTGCGCCATGTTTCTATGACAATGTCAAATGTGCTGCCTATTAGTGCCACTTACGCAGACATGCTCCCTTCAGGGAGGGAATGGAGCCCCTCACTATGGCAACCATTTGGAGTGACTCAGTCCTTCCCATTGCATATCAAGCTTTGGTTTAGTTGAGGGATGTGTCTAAAACCTGAGACTCAACTAGCAGGGAGGATTACGGAAAAGAGACGTGTGTCTGTACGAGTGTGTTCTCATGTACGCTTGTGTGTGTTTGGAGAGATTCAGACTGACTGTGAGAAAACAGACAACATGTCACTTCTCAGCGGTCATCATTTTATACAGTCTGGATTACTGAGACGTGTAAGGATATAATTACAGATAGCACTTAGCACAGAATAAGAAAATGCAGTCGACACCGCTGATGGTGTCTGCCAGACTGTCAGACGCAGCAAGAAAGGATAAGCACACCATTTGCATTTAACTGAGCTTGTATTGTGAAGATTGCTGCCTCAATACACAAAATACGCTTTCTGATGAGAGCACTGGGTATGCTTTTTCATCTGCAGTGGAGGACTAAACTGTTATGGGAGAGGTAAATATAAAACACACCCTGCTGGTTTGCATAAAGACGAGATTCTAAGTGTTATGTATCTGTGTCTGTCAGGTGGCGGGAATTAAAGGGATGTTGATTGCTAACAAGAGGCAAGACAATCAGGTCAAGACGTACATGACCTACAATAAAGGCCGGGACTGGAGGCTGCTGCAGGCTCCGGCTACTGACCTGGAAGGAAACGACATTCACTGCATACTGGTAAGATACTGTGCGTTTACTGTGGGTCAGAAGCTTCTTCTGCTTCTCTTGTTGTTGTTTAAGTTGATGAGAAGGGATTATTGGTTACCAGGTTTGGTCCTTTTGGTTTCTCAGCTGTGGCATTTGCTTTTGCTCAAGAGGTAGAAAACCTATGACTACCAAAATATACTGTGCCACACCAGACCAATAAACGATTCCGCTGGTAGGTGACGTATTGTGACCATGGCTGTTTTTCCACAGGAAACAATGGGTGCATTCCAAAATGCATAATTTTTCTTTTTACTTTTAGAAGGTACTGCAGCTGCCCTTAGAAAGTACATACTGCTACGTGCAATATGTACACAGTCGGGACATACGACTGTCTCATAACATTACGCCCTGAACTTTAAACCTCTTGCTTTTATATCCGTTACCTTGGAAATAAAACAAACGGCACTCACGGAGTTTGAAATTACTGTGCCACTGTTATTTTCATAAACATTTCCTTTTGTTGTTTGTAATATTTCTGATTATTTTGTTCACTTAATCAATCAGTATTCCTATTATTACTGTTCGACTGGTCATCAGTTACTTACATAAGCTGTCATCCGTCATTGTGACTTCTGACAGCTGTCAAACAGCTTTAAAGCTGTCAGCTGTTGGCGGCTCAGTCAATGTGACGTATCGTCAGCTGCGCTGAGGATTGTGGGTCAGAATAGTCAGCAAAGCAAGCTGGCTTTCATATTGCAAAATGCAAAATTGTAGTAGAACGTCCTGGTATTTTTGGCATACTGCATTTGACATATTATGTATTTTGACATACTGAATCTTTTTCTGGCATACTATATAGTATGATGGTATAAGTACTGGAACGCACAGAATATGACTGCCGCCTGGTAACAAATGGTGTTGAATTACAGTTAAAAAGTTAGCTAAAATATGTTTCTGAAAACATTTGAGGCCAGGAATAAGCAACTCAGTAACAGAATGGTGGTGATTAGTTGCACCGTTTGATCAGAGTTTGGTGTACCTTTGAGAGAAAATAGCGATGTCGATCTACTTCTATACTTTTCATGTCAGTGGTGGCAGGTATATGAAAGTGTGGAAGTACAATCTGTAGTCTGAACTACAGCTCTAGAGCCAGCACTGAAAGATCGGCATATCTGGTCAGATGGAGAGAAATTTACCACATTTCATTTACACATGCAGCCCACATTGTTATGACACAAAGCTGGTTGAAAATGGGCAAAGTATCCATTTAACAGCACACATACTGCCCTTGTTATAAAACATCTATTGCAAGAACATTTAGGAAATGTTTTCTTTGTATCATCAGTGGCATTTGTAATTTCCTGAACATTAACGCAGCGTATGAGTAGTGCAGCAAAAATACATATATAAATAAAGCAATAGGGCTCCTGCTGTGACAATGTCTGGCACATAGTGACAAATAAGCTAATATTATGCACAACTAAATGAAGTGTAGAGTGAACCTTTCTATGTAAATATATACAAGGATTGTGTTTGTCATATTAATAAGAAGTCAGGACTCACACTGGTAGGTCTTATGCTTTCTTATATGAGCTGTGCTACCATTGACATCTGGGAAAGAGCTGCAAGGCATCTGGTAAAAAAAAAAATAAATTAACAATGGGATACACACTAGCTGTTTACATTTTTCTTTTTTTAACTTATCAGCAAATGGAAAGATGTTTTCATTAATGGCCTGTAACTGCTCCAGAAAGCATCAGTAAATAATTTAATAGCCATTAAAAAGCCTGTGTAGGGTGCCTTATTAAGAAGTGGTACTGAATTTGAAATGCAATTTACCTCTTCACATACATAACTTCACAAACACAAAAAGCTGCATGGAAAAAATAAGCCATTTCATTTAAAAACGAGTAGACAAATTTTAACGTCAGCTTTGCCTTTTACTGCAACATACTGTGGCAAACCCAATGCTGGAGTTTAATGTAGGTGTTTTTAAATGATAAATACTTTGGATATTGTAAATTGTGCTTCATAAATAAGTCAGATCAGGTGCTACACTGGCACATCCAGAGACACTGCATGTGTTGACAGCGTCTCGTTCCTCATTAGACAGCCTCCCTGCGACTAAAACTAACAGCGTGACTGTTAGGAGGAATCATGTTTGAGACATTAGGAGGACTTCGTGCTGTTTAAGAGGTGATTTCGGGGCTGTGCGGTGTGGCTTACAGGTTCCCTGTGATTGCGCATTCATGTGACATTTTAATTACTGCCGTAGATTCCTTTTGATTACCCTGTTCAGTCCCACTGCCCTTGATGTCCTTACACCAGTGACACGCTGTCTGCTGCAGAGATGAAAGCAGACACGTTTTTTTTCTGCTCTGTGAACAAATGTAATTGTCTTCTGTTGTGTGCATGCCCTAGAGACTTGGCTTCATACTTTAATGCAAATTCCATCGCTCTTTGTATTAATGACAGATTAAATGCAATTAGCAAAATGTATGAAGGCACAGTTGGTTCTCTTTGGGAGACTAATGAATCTGGCTTGTTTTGTGATGGTTTTGTTTTTGTTCCACAGTTCTGTTCTGACCCTATCATTTATGAACTTCACAGTGAGAATAAGATTGATTTATCTCATGTTTACTGTAAATATGATCCAAAATAATATATCACCACCATCATAGACCCTCTTTACACCTTACATTAAAATGTGGCTTGTATCCAGATTGTATAAAAATATGTTTATTACATTTTTTAATACCAACCTGGTATTAATGTGTCTCCAGTGTCAGCACTGAGATCTGACTGAGATCCAGTCGCTCCGTCTAGCTCAAAGAACCACGCAGCTCAAACAGGCCCTACCTTTAAACAACTATTATGATAGAAATTTCCAAAATAAATAGTTTTAATGAATTTAAAAATATATATATGATAATAATACAGTGACATAGTTTTTACATCATGATATTGTCTGCATTTTCAGAGACAATACTGGCATAAAAAATCCAACAAATATCTGTGTCCATAGTTTTCTTTGTTATATTCGTCAGAGCCTGTCAGGGAGAACAGCGAGGTCGATGAGGATAAAACAGGCCTACCTGACTGTAAAGACAGTGATCGACAGGAATACCTTACAAATGAAGGAAGCACCGCAGTACTGTCAGCATCAGATCAGTGTCAGCATCAGATGAGAGAGACCAGAGTGCATCAGGTGAGGGAAAGCTGCTGCTGCCGCTGCTGCTGCCTCACTGGTTTGAACAGTTGTACACTTTCATGTATTTCTGCCCACATTGTTGTTGTATGTGGATTGAAAATGCAGTTGCATTTACACCTGTGTTCCAGTGGTCACAATACGTCCCTGACCACCTCAGGAGGCAGTCTGGCTGATCAGATCATAATCCACCCTCAGCAGGGTGAGCTGGTGTAATAAGTATCAAATTATGTTAAATGCAAAGCCAACCACTGGAATTTTGCGCCCTTTACTCAGCAGCAGCTGAGCATTTCCTTCCATAGGAGCTCTCTGTCCACACTGAGTTCGTCAAAAATGTACTTATGGTAAATCATGTATACACACCTCATAAATATAAACTGTTCTTGAAATAAGACTGGAGACATAACCACTTAAAAATGTGTGAGCACTTGCTGTCTTCCTACATTTGTAGATTTTTTATGAACCACACACACACATTTTATATTGTACTACATAGCCTACTGGAAATGACATGCATTATGGTCACTTACCTTAACAGAAATGTCTATCTCTTAGGCAATCTCCCTCCAGCCAGTTGCAACCTTATTGAGGATTTGTAGTAAAATGAAGGTAGCCTAAAAATAGAAATAGGACTTTCAACAAAAGTTCAGCTCTAAATGGTGCACGGCTTCGCTCGTGGGCAGGTAGGACACCTCTTTAGTTGGCTTCAGATCCAAAATGTCAAAAATATTGGCGCAGTTTTAGTTTTCTTGAGACTAACTCCACCATGTCTCATCTCGTCACCCAAAAAACACATGAACTTTCTAGTAAACAAACACAGCGTGCACCATGTGTCCCCCCTCCCACCACAACTAGAATTGTATCTCCTTCACATTGACGTGCTCGGCTCACGGCTTGTCTGACATTGGCTGCTACATTAGTCCATTTAAACATAATAGTCATCATGTTGTCATACTGCGTACTACTAATGCTGTGGATCAGCAGTAGAGCAGGTCGTCCACTTATCGGCAGATTGAAGTATCCTTTGTCAAGATCCCAAATTGCTCACAGTGGTTGTTCCTTTGAGTTGGAGAGTGTGTGAATGAACTGAGTAGCAGGTGGCACCTTGTATGGTAGCCTTGGCCACCATTATGTAACTGTGTGTGTGAATGGGTGAATGTGACATGTAGTGTAAAAGCACTTTGAGTGGTCGGAATACTAGAAAGGCGCTAGTGTAGTCCATTTAATGCATAAAGTTGAATTTGGCACAGTGGTTTAAGCTCGCATACCAGACCAGACCAGCAGAACATTAAATGGATCCAACTCTAGTCCTCACTGTGTTTGCACCTGTACCTTAATGTGCTCAAGCACTATCTGATAGCAATCCAATCACCCAAAATGCCTTATAATGCAAGGTGTAAAGGGGGCTTTCACATGAATATAAACTATTTTGACACCCATGTCAGTCTGTTCCTTTCCGTTTAACTTTCCATGTTTATTCTTCTCCTGCAGCCTTTCTGCTCACTCCATCTCCAGCTGCAAACGTCAGAGAACCCTTACTTGTCTGGAACTATCTCCACCAAGAGCTCTGCACCAGGGATCATAGTCGCCACGGGTAAGACAAAACACTCAACACAAACGCAAAGTAAACCCACTTTGATAAATCGCAGGATGATACTTATTTATGCTACAGCAACTTGTTTGTGATTAATGTCTTCTTTTGGGAAAAAACAAACATATTATTCTGAGCACAGACTTCTATTTGAAATGATGAAAGCAAGGTAATATGGATGAAGAGTTGTACTGTGATCCTTCCAGGCAGGTAGACTATTTAATGCAGCACCGATATGACCCCTGTGTGCCCTCCCCCTTAAACTTCTATCTCAGTGATTCTTTGAGCTTCACTGGGCACACTGCACTGCAGGATCTCCAATCTCCACTTCTTCCACAAGCAAATATGGTGTGGCTCACATGTCCATCTGTTCTGATGTCACATCACGCAGCCAATTATGCATATGTGAGAAAAGGCGGTGTCTGTGTGCCTGCGACTGTAAGAGCATTTGAAAGAGTTGAGGCAAAGAAAGAGAGATGAGTTAAGACAAAATAGATGTGTTAGCACCAATGGCGGTGTTAGCAGAAAGAAGTCTGCCTTTTGCTGTGTGTGTGTGTGTGTGTGTGTGTGTATGTTCATGCGTGAGTGTGTGCTTGTCTTTGGATCCGTCTGTTTTGTCTTTGGTGTGTGAGAATGCTGAATAAACATACATCTCGGCTTCTGTGCTTGCACAGTGTGTCTTTGTGTGTCTGTGTGTTGCTGGCCGAGCCTTTGCTTTGGCACCGTGATTCACTTTGCCCGCTGCGCCTTTTAAGACGTCAGCTGGTGCAGAGATCATCTCACCAACATGACAAACACCATCCAGATCAAACACATGCCTATTTACTGAGCCGAGGCCAAGATAGTGGAGCAGATCAACGGCAGAAGTCAGTTCACTCGCTGCACACTCGCAGGGAAAAAGCTTTGGAGGCATTGTGTTGTAACACTGCAAACTGCCAGAGCGAAGTAGGCACCCGCCCTCCTCCACATCTCACATTATGTTGCCTGAATGATGCAGGCATCCATAAGAATTAACCTGGGGTCTCCTCTGTATTATTCACATGAATAGGAGACAGAACGCTGGTCTGGGACTCGAGCCAGAGGAATGGATTAATCACAGACGTTGTGTGATTGGCAGAATGTATTTAAAACACATGGCCCTTTATCTGTGTGATCTGCAGTTTTGTTGTGTTACATATTCTGTTGGCATTTCCACTGCAGGAAATATTGGCGCAGAGCTGTCGTACAACAACGTTGGCATGTACATATCATCTGACGCTGGCAATAGCTGGAGACAGGTGAGCTTCACACCCGGATCAAGCCAACTGACAGACTTGCACAACAGTTTGACACGTTGACAGAACAGCCATTGGCTCTCCGAATGTATATGTATTGTTATGTAACCTAGTTGACACTTTGCTAAGCTCCACCTCCCTTGTTACCGTTGCAACACCTGTCAAGCTTGCTAATGTCACCTGGCAGATAGAGTATTCTTTGGGGACAGACCTCACTGTCTCTCCCTGCCTCACCTCATCCGATGCTGATTTTAGTACATCAGTACATCAGTACATCAGTTTTTCTCACCAACTCTCCTGGCATGCTGAAAAAAAGCAGTGAGATAGGTAGATGCAATGTGTTTAGTTGTAATTGGGGCTTCTTGTAACACTTTTTAAAAAGGTGTTACAATAAGCCCGATGAAATACCTCACGTTTTACTTATGCTGTCTGAATTTAATACAAGTTGTAAAATTCTAACTTCAACTGTACCACTACTAATCAGTCCAAAAATTACTGTCATACTTTAAGATCAGTGTATTGGCTGTATCATATGCTCACCTCTTCACACAGCTGTGCAATTTCACATGCAAGACCACAAAGGAAGTGGTCATACATTAAATATATTACCTGACTCTTAGGTCATCCCGTCTTGGTGAAAGCAGTGGTGTTACAACCATCCCTTTGTCACAACCTTCCCGATCAGTGACTGTTTATGAAAACTGATGCGCAGACTGTGGAACTCAAGTGTAAAGCCCAGCTCAGACCGAAGACTCAGGATGAGATGACTTGAAACAGGCAACTACTTGCTATGCGCTGTTCTGCAACGTTCTAAAACCTGCAGGTTCACACCAATGCAACTAGATGACATGGTGTATCATCTCTATGCAACAATTCTCTGTACTTCCGCTCTGATTTCCAGCTTTTCAAGCTTATTTTGTGCCTGAATATTTTGTAGCTTCTTAAAATATGAATGAGGATAGTGATGGTAAGATACAGGCTACAGTTGCATTTGTAGTAGTGATGAAACAGCAATAAACATAAACAAAACAAGCATCAGATGGCCTGTATTCATAATAAATACGCCACAATAATGTAAAATACCGGTGGACAGAAACAGAGGGCTCAGCAGGTACGGAGCACCTGTCACAGCAAGCAAATATGCAGTCAGCGGCTGTTTTGATTCGACCAGTGGACTTCACTACAAGCCGACTGGCTGTTCAAACAGGTCATGAGCTTTGACCGGAGATTTGACCAGCTGAGTTGCAGGTGACACCATCAGCCGGCTTGAGTCGAGCGCAGACCATCCAGTTCACACCGCTGCAACTTTTCTCTGCAACATTCTAAACAGTTTTGTCTTGTTGTGAATCTTTGGTCTTAACCAGGCTTTAGTTGGATCCAGACACTGGGATAAACTGACTCTTGTGACCTTTTTTTGAGAAAAAACTCAACTTCAATAGTCAAGTTATACATTTCAAACAAAAACAAGAGAGAAGGAGTTCCCCATACAAACAATGGGGAGCAGTAATTGGACATGCACATTCACAGTTTAGTCGCGTTTCTGTCTGGCTGATGATTGGCTGACTGAACATGCTGCTGCTCTCCTCCTCTCACTGAACACAGTCAGTCCAGAGAGCCACAGCCACATGAGAGCACATTCACTGAAACATACTGGTGACTTTCTTTAAGAAAATGGAATTAAGTTCTGCCCCAAAACTCACTAATTTGTTGCTAGGTGTGACACTTGCTGTGTTTACATGCTCAAAATATTCAGTTTTTTCCTGCATATATTCCTGGCTAATGAATATGAATGCTATACTAATATTCCCATTTACATGCAGACATGCATATTAAGATTGACATCCCTCAGGATGTTGTTTATCACTTTAACATATGGAAAAGTGAAATGGCTGGAGCTGCCTGTCATTTCACTTCTTTGCATCAAAATAGGATTTTTTAAAAGTTTTTCACTGGTGGTGGAGTTATTTGGCTGTGCAAACACAGCCTCAATCTTTCATTCCTTCTTGAAGGCAAGGCAAGGCAATTTTATTTATATAGCACCATTCATACACAAGGCAATTCAATGTGCTTTACAAGAGAAAAAAGTAAAAAAATAAAATAAAACATTAAAGGAACAATAAAATTGTGTTTGAGATCATTAAAAACAAAAGCTAAAAGCAAGACAATAAATAGTTAAAAACAGTGCAGCAAAAAAAGCAAAGCAGAAGCAACAGCAGACAAATATAAAAAACAATAGCTACAGATTATCCTAACAATAAGTTACATATCTGATTCACTGGTAAGCTGCAGTAAATAGTAATGTGTTAAGCCCTGACAGTTTCAGCTGACCTCAGATATTCTGGAAGTTTGTTCCACAAGCAGGGAGCATAGAAACTAAAGGCTGCTTCACCTTGTTTGGTTTTGATCCTGGGAACATTGAGTAAACCTGTTCCAGATGATCTGAGGGGTCTGGGTGCCTCATAACGTACAAGTATATCAGAGATGTATTTAGGCCCGAGACCATTTAGTGCTTTATAGACAAGTAACAAGATTTTAAAGTCTGTCCTTTGACACACAGGCTTGAAAAGGTTGATGTTTTGATAAATGGGCATATCCAAAAATTTGATCATAGTCAACTCTGTCATAATGTTTAAAAGTAGTTGTGTTTCTTTTTTCGACCAGTAATCTGGGCTTTTCTTTTGGGGGGTGCATCTCTACCACAGCCTGGAACACTGTTGGCCGGCTGGTTTGTGTACAGTGTATCCATGACAATGCAAAAAGCTGACCGAAAAAAGACAAGAGGCTGTGCGTCGCACATTCCGAATGCACTGTATACATGTCGAAAGAGTGCTATTAAAACCCAAAAAATACTGGCATATTCCACATGTCGTGATCAGAAAATGCTACGTTCAAATAAAAAAGAGAATTCCTATTTTTTTTTTTTATTCCTAATCTGGAATATCTAAACAGATTATGCTGTTTAAATGACCTGTGTAAAATTAGGATTATTACCATATTTGAAATAATAGTGTATTAGTGTGCATGTAAACGTGGCCAATGAGTAAAGACACCACCCTCCATACTCTTTGTACGCATGCCTCTTTCCTATTTCGAGAAATCTTTATGGTCTAAGGTTTTATTGGTGGGGTTTAGCAAATGGTCAATTGCTTATATCAGGGTTTCTTGTAAATTATGAAAGTGATATTTTGCCTTTTGCATCAATACTGTAATGTTGAATTTCTGCATGTGTCATCAGATTTTTGAAGAGGAGCATAATGTGTGGTTTCTGGATAAAGGAGGGGCCCTGGTCGCTGTCAAACAGCCATCTGTGCCAACCAGACACTTGTGGTACGTCCATTTAGGAAACTTCTTTGGACACTCTTCCTTTCCTAAATTGCTTTTTCAATTTCCGTCAGCTATTTTTAGGTTCATTCAACACTTATGGTCCAGAAAAAATATGACCATGTACATATTATATGTGGCATTTGATCAATTTAGCGATGCACTTTGACTGTGGCTCTTAGGAAAAAAAAAAAAAAACAAGAAAGAAAACGTCATAGACGGTCTAATTTGAGAGATTTTTTTCAAGCCACTTATCATTAGCAGCCAGCCGTCTGAGCCCCCCCTTTTAGTGTTTTCATTAACACATTGCCTTCCTCTTGCCAAATCGGGTGCCTACGCTTTGCCTCAGTGCAGGCTAATCCAAGTGAGACCAGATCTGTTCTCCAGTCGCTTTTGCAACAATTCTGAAATTAGTTTTAGAGCCACTGAAGTGTAGCCTGCTGGGTTTTTTTTCTCCCAACCAATTTAAGTGTGATGGTAGAGGAAGTGGGAAAAAAATGACAGATAGATAGAAGCCTGTGTAGCTCCACAGCCACTGTACAGCAGCTATGGAACAGTATTGCTTTCTCAGCCAGTGTTCAGTTAAACACTTCCCCTGTCTGAATCTCATAATAGGTGCATGTCAACGCTTTCTCTGTTGTCAGTGCTTTTAGCTAAATCAAGGCAATGGGGGTTTTTATAGGCAACATGGGGGGATTTTCTTTCTTCCAAGCACAGGCCTCAGCACTGTTTCAACCCATGTCACACTCAGGTACTCCTAGTTGTTCTCACTTCAGCACCGATGTTGATAAGCTGTCAGAATCAATAGAGCCCAGGCCTCGATGATGAAAGCTGTCCAATTTTTTTTTTTTTTCTGTCTCCTTCTCCCTCTGCAGTTTTGTAGCTGAACATGAAACAGTTCTATTCTGGTCTTGTTTTTTTCACCCCTGCGTAGACTTTACCCAGGACCAGTGAAGTTGCTCTTTCCCTTTTTGGCATGTGCTCTGAAAGCCATTTTGTGCATCTTTGCTTTGATAACCGCACAGACCGTCTCTTAAATATCCTTTTAATGCTCAGCCTTTTGATATTTACCCAAAGCTACAGTAGCTAATTGCACAGAGACTCAGAGACTCGTCTGTTGAGACAAGCCAGTCATTCTGATCCCAACCTAAATCCCCCCATGACCAGGCTCTAATAGAGAGCGTCTGTTTCCGTGCCATCGTTGTTGCCGGGTTTGTGATGGGAATGTGTTCTGACACACATACACAGGGTCAGCTTTGACGAGGGGAGGCAGTGGACCCAACACAGCTTCTCCTCAGTGCCCCTGTTCGTGGATGGAGTCTTGGTGGAGGCCGGGGCTGAGAACCAAATCATGACGTAAGTCCAGAGAATCTGAAAAGGTGACGAATGATGTGTTAAAAGGTGTTTATTTCTCTGTCCTTTTAGAGGGTATAATGTGCTGAGTGAAAGGTGAGTGGTGTTTCTCTCCTCTGTTCAGCCCTCTGGGTTCTCAGCAAAAAGGCAAGACAGATGGAGTAAGGACCTTTAAAGACGGTGTCCATTCAAAGCTCTGTGGTATTTAGTCTTTATTAAGCCACATTTCTGAAGGGCAGGTAATGGGTCATGTAGGCTGTTAGTCAAACCTTTGTGCGTACTGGGTCACCTGACAAATGGGTTTGATCAAAACGAAATCACTCGTTAACAGGGCTGCTGTCATGAAGCCTGAAAACCCCTGAAACTCAGTTAGCACAAGGATACTGTGGGTTTGGTTTAATGAGGTTTGATTTATCAGCCTAGTTGCGAAAAGAAAACATAGGCATTGTCTGTTTCTGCACACCATAAATATGTTACATTTGCAAGTTTCATGCATATCATTATAGAGCTCACTTTGTCATTGGGAGGTGGAGGGGATGGTGTGTCACCAAGGCGAGATGCCTGGCGAGCTGTGACAACTGTTCAAGACCAACAAACAACAAAACCAGTTATAATTTTAGTCACTTCCTGCTGCTTTCCAGGTACCAAACGTGGGTGTTTTGTGGTGACTCGTAGTTTTTCCAGCAGAGATAGTGCCAAGAAAACCAAGTATTTAAAGCCAAATCATGATCTTTTCCCAACCATTCAGTTCAGTTCAGTTCAGTTCAGTTCAGTACAGCTTTATCCTGAAGGAAATTCTTGTGCCAGAGAATGCTTTAAATAACAGTAACACTGAGTACGGTAACCAAAATTTTAATGATTCACAACCACAACCAGTGGGTTCCCCGAGTCAGGGTCACTCAACAATAGAGCATTAAATATGTAGCAAAATATAAAAAATACAAGATTTCAAGGAGCAAAAGCAAAAAACAGTGCCTCAAAAAGTAACAATAGTAGTACAATAAGTACAAGAGTTACTAAAAATTAACTAAAATGGTGGAAAAACAGACTGCGCCTAATTGAATTTGATATAACAATGAGAACTAGTATTGAACATGACTGAGAAAAATGATATTGCCAAATGGTTCTTGTGCCTTAACCTAACCACAAATTGACCAAAAGGTTCAGTGTATCTCCTACATATTAACATGCAAATGTAATGTATCCTGGGTTCGCAGAAACGTATAATGCCAACGTTTTTTCTGGCGATCGGGTTGGATTGACTGGGAACACAGCACTCCCCAACTTTCATCTCATTTACATTCAGATATTGCCAAAACTGATTGCCGCAAGGTGATTAGTATGTGACACCGCCAGTGAGAAGAGCACAAAAACAACAACAACAAAAAAAACAGAACTGTCAAATGTGAAATCACCAAAACAGTTTTGACAGAGGATGTGTGTGTGTTCATGTGAGAGCTATCATTAATTGTAAGAAGATGAGTGACATCGTTAAGTGTTGAGGCCCTTTAAAGGATTAACTCAGTGTACTCCAACTCTGGTGCCATTTTTGTGATTTGTTTTGTTATCACTGAAAGAAGTTCATTGCTGAGATTTGGGAACTTAGTGACATCCCTCAAAAGATCTCAATCATCAAAGACCAGACAGGTTTCAAACAAACCACAAGCTTAACCAAACCTATTTGAAAGAGAAAAGGAAGGCAGTATTAAAAATGATCTCCTTTATCCGTCTTCTGTAAACCTACCACAGTTTACAGACCAATGTTCAGTTTCTATTTTGACCCATACCTTACTGGCAGTAGTTGTAAATGCACAGATTTCCTGTGCTACGACTACTAGACATTTTGAGTGTGCTCACTTTTAGTTTCACCTCCAAATATAGTGTCAGTGGTTTCCAGCCTTTTTGGCTTATGAGCCCTAAAAATAAAGCTTGTGATCCTTCATCCCAGATTATGACCTAGTTGTGAGTCAACCATAGAGTGATGCAGTATTCCCTTCAAGTTAAAAGGGTTTTGAGGACTTAAAGACACTGACATTAATACTGTGTACCTGTGTAAGTTGTTCATTTGTCTCCTCTTACATACACAAATGTGTCAAATATTTTGTGTTTTTACACCAAAATTTTAGACCGTCTTTCTTTAATTAGCCTGATTCCTTTCAGAAACATGGGAAGAAGGCAATGAGCAACCAAACAAGAAATGACTAAAAAAAACTGCAAGAAAGTTGTTAAGAGAGAAAATTCAAAAAAAGAAACTTAGTTAAAAACAAAAATAGAAAGAAAGTTAAAAACAAACAAGCAAAGAAAAGACCTGGAAAAAGTGTTTAAAAATTATAATAATTTTGCACCATAATTTTAAATATGTAATACTAATCATTATAAAGTTTTTCCCCAGCTTTTTTCTTTTTTCCCTGTTTTTTTTTTTTTTTTAAAGAATTTTCTGAATCTATTATTTTTTGCACTTTGTGGGACATTTCTTACCAAGTTGCTCATTGCCGTTTTTACCATGTTTTTGAAAGAAATCGCACCAATTTGGTCAGGTTCCAAAGGTTTAAACACTTGAGAAAGGCGTCGGAAAGCAACACAAGAGAAGAAGTGTAGCTCGAAGTTTCATAGGGTTAAATCCCTCTCATAATGTACACATGTACACGTGTTATTACAGAAGATAAAGATGCTCTAACTTCATTTTCACTGTAACTTTAAAAGGTGGAATGATCAAACTCATTCTTTCCCTGGGGCATCAAATATCGATGGTTTGTCACGTTCCTTGATGTGTGATATCAATACCAAAGGCACCCTTTAACATCTTTAAAAGATGCACTGGGCTTTCAGCTAACTCCAGTGTAAACCCATCTGTGGTCATGTTGCTGAGAGCAACTGACATATTAGAAAGTGTGAGAGAGGTTGCATAGTGTGGGTTGGAAGGCTGGATGGGTCAAACCAAACCAGACATTTATTAAAGGAGAACAAAGTTCATGTTCAGTGTGAAACCAAAAGTCACTGCTGTTTGAATGTATCACTACACAGTTCATGTACAGTAGTTGTACTCATGTATCGTAATTCTGTCATGTTACATGACAAACATGTGTGTTCTAACCCAAAACATATTTTTTTATAAACCTAATTAAGTAGCTCTGTTGCTACGTGTGACATTAACATTAACCACGTTACGTTGTGTTTCCACTATGTCTCACATAGATATGTTGCCATGAGTTGCTAAGGAGTGTGACAAAGCATCAGTATTTGACAGCCTTTAATGACCTTGATTGCCGTGTTTATATTTGTGTGCATGTGTGCACGAGAACCTTGGGCTAATGTGTAAACCATCTGTTTACTCAGAGCTATGAACTGTAGTGTGAGTGTTTGGGTATGCATGTATGTTTTTTAAATATATGCCATTCAGTGACATTTGCTTGATGTTCTTTTCAAGTTCCTTTTTTTTGTAAAAGAAAAAAAAGCACTGAGAATACAACTTGCTTCTTTGTTTCATTATAAATAGAGCTGCCTTCCCTTACACCATGGAATGAGAATGGGTTGAAGTATTCAGTATTTCATAAAAGTAAAAATAGAGATTAGTCAGAAAAAAATCCATTTCTGAAACAAAAATGTTTCTTTTTCCTGAAAATATCTTGTGACTGCTCAGGATTTCCTTGGGGCCCCTCGAGGGGTCCAGACCCCCAGGTATAACCACTGGTTATGATAACAGGGCTAAACTGTTGGCTTGTTTCCAACCTGTTTCATCACTGCTTGGTTCTTTCTCCATCGGACTTTGCTGTAGTGATTGCATCCTAACAGATCTCAGCAGTTGCTTTGGGAAGTACAGTATTGTTTGACTCAATAGAAATGATAAATGTTGGACCAAAGATGTACCAAACTCAATTTTCCTTAAATAAACAGAGCTTTGTCACATTATTTTAATGCTTTGATACACTTACATAAATCCATTGCTTATGATTTTAAGTATTTGTATAATTTGCCTCTGCAGCTTTTTTGGACACTTCAGCCACCGCTCTGAATGGCAGCTCATCAAGATAGACTACAAATCCATCTTTAGCAGGAAGTGCACAGAGGAAGACTATCAAACCTGGCACCTGCACAACCAGGTAAGAAACATAAACACATACACAAACTAGTGCCACTGACTGTGTTAAAGCTCATGACATTAAAATAAATATCAGTTACATTAATAGTGGTGCTTGTTGTGCCAACAGGGTGAGCCATGCGTGATGGGACAGAAACAGATATACATGAAGCGCAGGCCTGGGAACTACTGCATGCTGGGAAAGGACTATTCGAGAATCCTCTCAGCTGAGTCCTGTATTTGTCGGGCTCATGATTTTGAATGGTAAGACGATGTGCGCCTTTGCACAATAGCTCCTTTCTTCGTAATTGTCAAGGGGGATTATGTTTCTCTCCATTGTCTGCTCAAGGAGAGCTTCATTAACAACAATGTTTGCTCTCCAACACTGCCACACATGTTGAAGCGCTCCTTTAGAAGGAAGTGTCTTTTCATCGATCTTTATAGAATTTTTCAATATGTTAGTACTTTCATTATTTTCTGCTGGGCAGCTGCCAAATGGGAATGTTTGTACAAATCAACAGGTCATTTAGTTTAATGCTATGCCCAATGAATAGCTCTTGGGTTTTAAAATAAAATTAAAAAACAGCTACCCTTCTGTAGCCATTTGTTATTTTCAAGTGCATCCATCCAGCCTCCATTAAATCCGCTCTTCAGTCCACTCAAATATGCTCTCTAGGTTGATCTAACTCACCTGCTTTAGCTGCAAACAACTCACTGACATTACGTCAACTCTGTAACTTTATAAGCAGAATTTGGTGCAAAATAGAGGAAAAAAAGCACAGATTAGAAAAGAAAACGGATGTTTTGAGCTCTACTTGTAGACCGCTTTTTTCTTACACATACTTAATTTTCTTAATGATCTTCTAATAACCACATCTGTTATTAAACCCACTGAGTATACACAGATATATTCTTATGTAAGTGAACTTGATGGATTTGTGTTCTTGTAGAAATAACGCAGAGGTGTTTTCTCAGCCGGGCAATGAACTGATTTGTATTAACAACACGTTCTCACTAGAGATGCATCAATCGATTGGCTGGTGACAGGAATCAGCCAATTTTCAGCTTGATCGGGCATGACTGGTGACCGGCTGGTCAGTCTCAGATATACCCAATCCTGTGCTGATCAAATGTACATGCATGCCCCACATGATGGTTCACGTCCCATAGACAGCATAAACAGTAAACAGTAAATCAGAGCTGCTATAACCCTCTCTCAAAAGTTGTAATTCATTCCCATGCTGCACATGTTCAGCTCAAAGGTGTAGCATAGCAAAGCTAAAGCTAACCATTTCATGGAAGTGGGTTACACTTAGCTTCTTAGTCCAGGATATATAATTCAATAAAACAAAAATATAGCCGGTCTACCTTGGTCTGCTAGTTAGCTGACTAGTCAATGTCAATAACGGGCTACTGAGGTACTTGATAATGAGTTTAAAAGTTTAACATCAAAAAGCTAATACTAACCATTTCACGTAAGTGAAAGGAAAATGCTACAATGATTAGTGCCAGATTTGGGGAGGTATAGTTAAAAAAAAAACACAGTTGGATGGTCCAGCCAAGTTTGCTAGTTAGTTTAGTTAGCTTTCTTACCAAGTAGGGTTCATTAGATAGATTTGGTGGTTTATTCAGCAGCAGCAAAACCTGTTAATGCTGGTGGTTTTAAAATCAAATAAAATGGTAATAATACTTGAGCTGACATGGAGCTGTCAATCAAGCATGCATTGATCACGCCTCGACAGTCCTAATAAATGGTTTGAGCAGCCAAATGAACTGTTTCTGAACTAGGGTTTCTAATATTTATGAACATACATTTTTTCAGATTTCTGTGGTTGCTTAATGAGACACTCATCTTTGATTTCATATACACATTTTTACTATTTCATGCTATTTCAAGTTTCCAGTGGCTTTAGAGAAAAGTTCCAAAGATGTCTGATTATAGTTCTTGGGAAAAAAGAAAATCTAAAGTCAGCAGTGGAAAAAAAATCAGTCAAAAAATCAAAAATTGGAACTGATAAAAAAATAATGCATACGGTGCATCTGTAGTTCTCCTTTCAACTCATCTAATACAGCAGCTTGGTCAGTGGCCCTATGCTTCAATCTATGTTGCTCCTGGTACCCTCCTAGCATTTTGGACATTTAAGTATCTGTGCCAATTTATGGTTGTTACATGCTACAGTGGCTTTCTTCCATCTTCACAGGAAATGCAGATTTGGCCACAAAAGCTTCTTTAGGTATAGGCAACAAATCTAATAGGTTAGGTTCAGAAAAATGAACATGGTTTAGGTCAAAATAACTGCGTTCATTAGAGTGTGTTAACAAGTACACCATGTGACATAGTCGTCATGTGCAAATGCCAGTCACTATATCGTGTGGCTGGAAAAAAAAAAAAAAAAAGAAGTTGACTTTTGGTTTCACATGATACACAAGCACCTGCCTCCTGGTGAAAATCCTGTGTGTGTTTGACCCATCAATCACCTCCCCTCCTTCCTTCACTCTGGCCTTTTTCTGTCTTTACACCACATTACTTTCCACAGACAAGATTACTGTAAAACTTCAATTAATAGGCTATTATTTGCTTAAATCACTGCCATCAACAGACCTATATTTGGGGCGGGCGTCTATATAGGGTGGGCCTAATTCCTTTCACACAAAACAATCAAATTGTTTATTTGAACCAGCATGAATATTACTTGTTTAAAAATTAGGCTTCGGATAATATATTAATTATAAATCATTAATTTGATCTAGCTCCAACAGACTTTTGATTCATTTCATTTGAGGACCCTTACGGACTAAAGGAGTATGAATAACTCACAGGGTAATCGAGGAATAGACACATAATTTGAGGTAGGCAACAACCTGGTTTTATACATTCAAAGAACTTCTATACAAAAACCAGACCAGATCTAATTGAGACTGGTGTTTATTCGTCAAAGTGTGTAGCCACACCAGGCTAGTAAAAGGGACTGGGTGTTTAATTGGGACTAGGCTTTTAATTTAAGTTTTGCAGTATATTGGCGTTAGTTGAAAGCCCAGTGTGTCTTATACAAATGCTGCAACGTGATTTGTGCATTGCTAACAAAAGCCAAGGGCCACTGACCAGGCTGCTGTATTTGATGCCCTGGGAATGAGAACAGGTTGTTATTACAACAACAGAAACACAGACAACATTAGAAATCACATGTTTAAAAAAAATGGAAAAGAAAAAATATGTTAAGTGGGTGATTTATTCCACAGCAGTAAGCAGGGTGTGTCTTTTCTTGTGATCAGAGAATTAACAGTGCAACAATTGAAGCGTGCAGCACGCACAACAAAGGAGTTCTACACAAACACCATTACCACTGTTCATCCTGGAGGCCAATTCTCAGCCATTTAAGTGGAATCCATTGCATATGCTATTCATGTGTCTCATTAATTTACTCCATTTGCTGTGTGTTTTCCAATAATCTGATAAGTTTGGGATCGTTTTGCACAATTTGCTCATAATGTCTGTCTGTGTCGTGTCTGTCTGTGAGCTCGCCATGCTTGTAATTCTGTTGAGACGATGTGGGTGGGTTTAAATAGTTTCAATTTGTATGCAAATCCTAAACGGTTGTATTTTTTATCTTGTAATGACAGGGAACAGAAAGAAAAGCCATCCCAACATACAGCAGTTAGTGTTTGTAGAGTGCCAAATGCATCCCATTGAACTGATGTAAAGTTTGTTCTATTTTCTTTCTGTGACTAAGTCTGATTTCTGCCTGTCTATCTTGCTCTGTCTCTCTCTGTGCAGGGAATTATTTGATGCATGCTTAAAATTCTAAAATGAGGATTTAAAAAACCATCAGTGCAGAAAAAAGCTTTAATCCTTTAACGTAATTTGAGATGTGAAGAGTCTGTCTGCCACATGATCATCTGAAGTACATACTTATTAGCCTTGTATGAAATAAGGTGCTGTGCAAGATGGTGCAGTGCATTTCCAACATTATATTGTAAATACAGCACAAGAGGGTGATTCATCAAAGACTACAGCTGGATATCAAATCCTTATACTTTATGAGTATCGGCCATATTGTAGCAAAAACTATCAAAAATTGTTAGGTACTAAAAGTTGACGTTGGATGCTCAATTTGATTCTTAGTCTTGTTTACTCATTTTTTATTAGATAGTCCTTGATCTAAATGAGGACAACAAAAAACTCAAATTTGTGAGTTAAAAACAAAAAATACTCAGATGCATGCTCTTTTAGTTCATTTGTGCTGTCAGTGGAACTTGGCAGTGACCATATAACTTTGAAAAGTTTGGTCTAAGTGAAAACAAAGACAACCACCCACTGGTTCTTTTGGAGATATGTGATATTAGCATTAAATCAAGAGCTAACCTTCAGTTGACTCCATCTCCTGCTGAGAAGTTATTTAGACAGCCATCTCCTGATCCATATAAGCAACAGGTATTTTTATGCAAGATTATTTGTTAACCACGGTAATACATATGCACGTCAGCAAGGTGTCAAAACACAGGTGTCTTACACTTGTGTCATACTCCACGTGTTTTGGCAACATAGTGAACAACTATAGGTGTGAAAGTAACCTTAGGCTGTATTTCAATATGACATACGTCTTGTGGCTGTCACATGATGACATTTATGACAGTCTCATCTGGATTTGATTAGTTTAGCTTAGAATAAAGACTGGAAATGAAAACTCAGCTACACCTGGCAACCAGTCTATTTGTTCAGCTTTATATGAAACATACAGACCTTCAGGACATCAAATATGGCATCTTGGTCAGTGGCTATCAGCAGCAGATTCTGTAGTGTCGCGTGACCAGCCTCCCTTACTTTGGAATGGGAGTCTGGGGACATTCATCTTTCGTTTTGTAATAGCGTTGCCATAGGTGCGGCATGTGTGTTACATGTAACAGTGATGTTGCAGCTCTGCAATATAGCTGAATCAAATAAAATCATATCTATTTTCTTGCGATGCACTGAACACTTCCTTTTCTGTTGTAATACGGACAACAGCAATTCCGGTGTAAGGCAAAGCTAATCAGCCGTTATTCAAGGAAGTACGGAAGTACACGGATTTGGATCCAATCACATCACTGCCGCTGGGAACCAGCGCTAGTTCTATTACAACTTTCCTATGGGAATGTCCACAGACGACAGAGTCAGCCAGCGTGCTGACGTCATCGGCATCTGTGTAAGAGACTACAGATTCTGATGCTAAAGGCACCCTTTGGCTTCTATATGAGAGGCACCAGCCTTTCAATTAACTCCATTGTAAACCCATCCACAGCAATGACAAAGTATAAGGAGCTAGAAAGTTGGCGTAGGGTGGGAAGAATTTCACCAAGGACACTGCAGTTCATGTCCCATGTTTAACCAAATAGTACCAGCAGCATAGTTACTGTCACGTGACATACATCATGTGAAACTCACTTTAAGTTATGCAACAGACATACTTATATTAACCAGACCCATGAGTTTTTCTTGCCTAAAACTAAAGTAACCTTGGTGACAAACCTACATTTCCAATGAAAACAGAAGTTTGTTTTGAAAAGACACAATGCATGTAACAGGCAGAAATTGACATGTTGTCCCCAAACATCCAAAACTGATGCTAGAGAGATTCCTAAAGTGTCATAGTTTGAAGTGGTGAAATCATGTGAAGGTTGAAGCACGATCCAAATTCTGCAAATAGACCTAGCTTTAGCAGTGTTGTATTCAGTCTCACTCTGTAGCGAAACTTTTGTCTGTTTGTCCCCAAAGACACAATACTATTCTACCTCTCAAGCCATATGCACCAGTGCAACCAATGTGCTTTGACAGCTTGTTAATGAATACTTCACACTGTCGTTACCAAAGAGTCAAACTGGACTAGTCAGCCACTGTTTTTTTCCCTTCTGTTTATTTGTTCTGGCTTGGTGATTAATTGATAAATCAATGTCATGACCATTATTAAAGTAGACATTTGCTTACCTTGCTTTGTTAGATGTAAATCATGTTCTGATTGGAAACGCTAGCAGGCAACTGAGAGTCTGTCATCCTTGTGTATGGTAACACCAACCCCCCTCCAGAGTGTGTTTCCATACACACTGCTTCACACTGCTGTGGCACATTTGTCAACTGTGGCCTTAATCAATATGTAATAATGGTGCGTCTCTGTGCCAGACAGGCCCCAGGTCACCAGTTATAAAGAGATAGATAAGACAGGGATGTGGAACACACTGTATGACAATATGTCCCTTCTCACATGCTGATATTGATCAAGTGCCGTGTGGATGTGCTTTGTTGTCCAACAGTGATTATGGATATGAGCGCCGCAGCGATGGGAACTGCCGGCCTGCCTTCTGGTTCAACCCCTCCACTCTCTCCAGAAGCTGCAGCCAGGGTCAAAACTACCTCAACAGCACAGGGTGAGGACTGTGTGATTTCATATCATGTGATGTATGTTTATGTGAATTTCTTCTTTGCACAAACACGTCTGTTTTGGAGGCTCTTTCTTAGATGCTCAGGCAGGGTTTTAGAGCAGATACTGATCACGGAACGAGAAGTAGCTGTTCATAATCTGGTGTAAAGGAATACTGCAATCCCCAAATAACCATTTTACTCACTCCATGCTACTTTGAATTTGGAAAGAAAACCGCTGTGCTTCACTGCACGTCGAACAAAATTGGTAAATTGAAATCATAGGGGCCCACATTTGACCACCAGAAGAACTATATCAAAACATATGTTTACAAACTGCAGTACAGCCCAAGTCTCATTTATCTAGTTGTATTCTCAGTGCTTCCCAAACACATCCATTTTTGCTTAAACATTTCTATTTAAAACACTTCTGCATAAACAGTCTGGGGCATGGGTGAGCAGAGCGCTTGCAATGTTATGCAGAAGGGTTTCAGATCATAATATTTTAGCAAAAATGGGTGTGTTTGGGAAGTCCTGAGCATAAGACTGGATAAATGCAACTTCAGTGCGACTTAGATTATACTGCATAAGTTGTGTGTGAGTTTGTAAATGGATGTTTCAGTATAGTTTTGCTGCTGTTAAATGCAGACCCCTATGAAGTGAGCATTGTGTTAATTCAGGCAGGACATGATATCAAGATCAGCTCACATCCCAGCTACATCAGCTGATCTCAAACAGCCCAATCTACTGATGGAGCATCTGACTGATGGAAGGGAGTCAGCTGATAGATCACATGATTCCTTTCTATGCAATCAACTGGTGAATCTCATTCAGGGCGCCGTATTTAAACTGCTCTGGCCTGCCTACTGTCGCTTCTTCCTCTGCAAGCCACTTTGCAACCCGCTTCCACCCCAGCTCCTCCTTTTCATGCTGTGTCTGACTTATCAGTGTCATTTCTGGTTGTCATTGATGCTGCTCTGTTCTGTTCCCAGGAGGTCTTTGCAGCTGCTCTCGCTGCCTTAGGCTTTCAATGTAAGCACATGGAAGGGCAGGGAGGTTTGCTCTCTCTGCCTCAGGCTTCCCACATACGCTTGTGAAAGATAGGCCCAGAAAAGGCAGAGAGGCCCCAGAACAGAGCCATACCACCAAATATAATACTGCAAATGGAGCTAAAGTGACTAAAGTGGTCCTGACTGAACTTCAGTTCGTTAAATATTGTCTGTATTTGAGGCTCAAGTTTTCTTCCCAAATTTAACTTAACATGGGGGGGAAGTAATTTATACACAAACGATCATTTGGGTGGTGAAGTATTCCTTTAACATGCTGGCTAACAATGTGGGTGTACAAAAGTCTGATAAATCCATTATTATAATCCTGCAAAAGCCCATTTGTTGAGGAAAGAGTTTGAGTTTAGTAGTGTTAGAAAAAGCCAGCCACACACAAGTGGTAACAGGGTCATTTCACAGTAAATCTGCCTTGCAACAGTTTTGAGTGTATTCTGTTAAGCAAGGTTGTTTTAAGCTCACAAATATCAGTTGTTATTTATAACAATATGATTGTGTTGTTTCTTCTCAAAAAATGTACATAGCCTTACTTTAATTAAAGTATGTGAGTACTGCTTCCACCACTGGCATAAACTTACTTAGATGTGGTGAAGGGGTCAGGCGGCCATGATGATTCTGGCATGGGGAACATTGTTTGCTCAACTTATTTTAGTATTTTTACTGTACTTCCCCAAAGCTAAAATTACTACCACTGCACTTCACCGTGTCAGTTTAGTCACTTGTGATAACACGTTCTTATACCAAACCCTCATATTGTTTGTATCTGTGGCGTAATAATTTACTTTCACTTGATGTTCTCTCTTGTGCCAGCAGGATATGTCTTCTGTGTTAGTTTTGAGGCTCCCCAGGGGACAGACACCTTGCAAAGCTTAATCGCAGTGGGAGTGTTTTTATTCACCAACGCTGTGATTAAGCTTTGTAAGGTGTTTCAGCCTCTGACACACAGCTTGTGTTGTCACTTGTCATCTGGTCTGTTTTTGCAGTTGGAAGGCACAACAGCTGTACTGACACACCACTCTGCAGAGTTCAACAACATTGTTTCTAAACCACAAGCGCATGTAGCATCAAGGGGATTAGTTCAAAAACTGAAGGACTGCGTAGACTTGAGTAGATTAAACTGGTAAAAGGGACAGAGTACAATACAGTTAAACAAAAACATTTCTTTTGGATCTTTCCCAAGGTACCGTAAAGTGGTGCTGAACAACTGCACTAAAGGAGTTAAAGAAATGTACACGGCCAGAAAGCAGCAGTGCCCCAACAGACCTCCGAAAGGACTATTGCTGACAACGAAAAACGGAAAACTCACCGCCAACCTGGGCAGCAACGTCACCTTCCTGGTGCATCTAGATGAGGTGAGAACACAACACCCATATTAATTTAGTTGAACACCCTCAGGCACTCAGGCACTGATTTATTCAGTTGATTTTTCGGTAAAGCTGCATGATTTAGATTTAAAGATTTATTCTTGTTGGCGACAATTTTGTAAGTTTACATCCAACAGACAAAATACAAAATTAGCATAAATATAGAGTCATGTTTCTGGCAGTCTAAGTCCAATATTCACGGTCTTTTTAGCTCTGTTTTGGTCTCCACCAACTCTGAATTGCCTTGTTGTTAAAAAGGCGCTGTACAAATCAACTTGCCTTGCCTTGCTGGGGGATGTCGTGTTAGATCCAGTGGCATCTAATTAGGTTGCAGAACTGAATCTTGTGGCAAGCCATGTAGAACTATGGTGACTGACGTCGAAACACGACGTTAGTCTGTTGGTTTGACGGTGCTACTGTAGAACAACATGGTGAACTCTGTGGAGGAGAGTTTGGAATATTTTATACAATTTCTGCCAATAGATGTCCCTAAATCCTACACACTTGACTTTATAAAGAGCTGTTTTTTGTGAAAAAGCTTCCCTCTGCCTCTGGAAAAGCACATCTTCACATCTCAAAGCTGATATTTGTTTTTTCTTGCTCTTTTGCTAAAACCTGCTGCCTGACACACCTGGAAAAGAGGTTGAGGTAGCAGTGAGTCTGAACCAAAGCAGTAATATTGAGTGCTGTTTAACTAAAACAATAAGCTGAAAGATTCAACTGCAAGACTTTAAATGCTCTGTGAAGATGAGGCGATCATCAGGGTTCATCACTATGATTGACCACTAATCACATTAGAGTATACATAGTCATTTTTAGCATTGATAAAGATATTTAGAAGTGCAGCTTCAAACCTTTTCTTTTTAAATTTGTGCATTTGTTCAAAGGGGCAGGAATCACGGTGTTTTCATCACCTTAGGATGAATTGTTTATATCCACATACAGAGCAGGTCATCTTCCACAGAATCCACCATGTTTCATTGCCATGTTTCTACATTTGCCTAAAAAAGACAAACCAAACACTTGCACTACACAGGGCCATTCACGTTTTCGCATTTTCGTGTTCACCACCAAAGTTTTCCTACATGCTTGGCACATGAGAGGTTCCAATTGGTTGCAATTTGCAACCTCAGCCACTAGATGCCACTAAGTCCTACACACGACAGACCTTCTAATTAGTAACAGTTCCTCATTATGTTAATAGAAAACATTAATGGCTTTGCCTTACATTTCCCTTATACATGATTGCTGTTTCAAATGAGTTGTATACAAAAGTGCTTTCTAGAACACACAAGGCTGAAAGGGGAAATACAAAAATATTCATATTCACTCTAATAGAACATTTTCTGTCTTGAGAATTTTTCTGGCTAGTAAAGGAAACATCATATGTGGCATCCCACAGGGCTCGATAATGGGTCCTCTGTCCACTTTGTACATGTTGCCTCTTATCCAGAAACACTGCATACATTATACACTGATGACACACAGTCGTACAGATCCTTGTTTCCTGGACACTTAAACTCTTTTAAATCACTGGCTGGATGTAACATAGATATAAAAACTTTAATCTCTCAAAATGTCCTGCAGCCCAACAAAGACAACATTGAAATTTTTATCAGTTTTTTTGACATACATTACCAAATATGTGTTTTCATTTAGTGTCAGGAATATTTATTATAAGTTTAAGGACACATAAAGCAAAAGTCATTGTGTTTGTGACTCTACAACAAGAAATGAGACCAAAGGGGCTGCATGAAACTGATTTTTAAGGCGTATTTTTTTGGCTTTTAAAAATTGAAGACATAGTTTACAGAACCCTGAAGCAAGAATGCCAAAGTTTGAGTACTGCCTGGGGATTTTTAGGAAAGCAACCACGTTCTAAACACTCTAAAGTTTAATAAAGTCAAATGGCTTCAAATCTCCCATGCAGTGCAAGAGTTGTGAACCCGAAGCAAAAGTAAAATACCTCACCTGAGACCCTGTTAGTGAGTGTGAGGTGCTATGTTCAGAGTCAGGCTTGCCAGGCTTCTTGGTCGCTAGGAAACTGCCTCACATGTTTCCCAGGAAGAATATGGTCCATTGATATTAACTGCAGGCTTTTGGGGCATTAACAACAGAAGTGTTTTTCTGCCACTGGAACAGCTCAAGGTAAGTGCATGTCCTCTGGGGTCTTGTCCAGGCCCAGTTGTCATATTACTGTGATGAGTTGAGGAATCGATGCCTGTTTCTTTAATTAAGAGGGGGATTGTCTTTAAGGGTAGGGTTATAAGGAGGGTGGTGGGTTGCAAAACGATGTGATAAAAGAAGAGAGGGGTGGGGTAAAGAATCCTTGTGGCATCAGCCCTATTTGAGAAAATTCTCAAGATATATTCAAAGTTTAATTTATATTCATGAAGGCTGCATTGGATGTATTTCTCGGGGAGAGCAAATGCCTTTAAATATTTAATGGGTAGAAGACTCTGTGGTGCACATCCACATTTAAAAATAAGTAGGAAATCTACAAAAAAAAAAAAAAGTGGACACCTGTTTAAGATATGATATGATTAGCTCCACTACATGGTACATTTACTGGTCAGAACTGGTTTTGTATTGGTTTGGAAACCTGTTATGTAACACAATAATTACAGCTACGGATGGGCTTTGTAAAAGCGACTGACTCCTCACTAAGCGGTTGGCAGAGGAGTGATTGGCTGTGCCTAAATGACATCAACCAAATCTCAAACAATTCATGAAGAATTTAACTGCCGTTCCATGTTTGGCATCAAAGGGGGGGAGACACAGGGAATTTGAGGCACTTGCAAATTCACTTAATTTTCTCTCTGCCAGTTATAATGGTTTTGTGTTTAAAGCATGTGGTTTATGTGAGTGTATTGGTGAAAAGAGAATTTATATATGAACATAGCATTGTTTAAATGGCATGCCTGAAGTGCATTAGCTCATCTTTTGCCCAAAATACACATAATTGCATGACATCAAACTGACTGTAAAGAACAGTATATTGTAGGGATGCACGATTCATTGGCCATACATCAGTATCGGCTGATATTCGCCGTGTTGACTGCCATCAGCCTATCAGCAAATAAGATGGCATTCGCCGATGTCGGTAGCTGATGTTTTTGGTTGTGTCACATCAATTTTCCACAGACTAAAAAAGCAGGGCACTATGACTAATGGCATTCCGTCACCCCGGGGACAATATTAAATGTGTTTTCAACAAATGTAGATCTTCGCAGGGACGCCTTTGGGATGAAAGGACGTAATAAACTCCCTAGCAACACATCGGTGGATGCACCCTGTTGTTTCCCTGATAATGCTACAGTGTGAACAACAAATCCGTGTTGAAATGGAAAGCAGGAAAGCTAGTTAGCGTTAGCTCCAAGCTCCAACTAAAGGCTTTTGCATACTGACTCTGTGTATTTCAAATGCGTTTTTTAATCCGTCATCTGAGCTGTGCTCCCTCTCTGTCTCCACAACTTGTGTGTAGTCCACATCCTCCTCCTCTTCATCTTCATCCACCTGAATATTGCTATCTGAGTTATGAAATGATTCTGTATGCCCCGTTCCTCTCTCTTGTTGTGGCCGTGTCCCACCGCCACTTTTTTTCGTCACTGATTCTTGGTCAAACATCTCTAAAGGCTCTGACGAATGTGGGAAAAGCAGAAAATCAAACCTGTTGCAATTTTTTTTTATAACGGACTAAAGTTTCTGACTCATGATAGACACAACGGAAGGTCTTACTTTTAGATGTGCGACATTTTCGGATGAAAAAACAAACTCTGTGTGCAAAGGCCTTAACTGCTGAAAGAGCTTGCATTGATTTACATTCAAGCTCTATTCAGTACAAATTACTATTTGGGCAAAGATGAATTAAAGCATTCTCATGATGTGATCTTGTAAAATGACTTATGGTGAGAAACTTGAGTTAATACAGTTGTTTGAGGGAGAAATTTGTTGATGTTTTCACAGCAATATAAAACAGATATTAGAGAGAGAATTATGATATATTTAGTTGAACATCCTAAAGTCGTTTTAAAGATGTTTTTTGTGTGTCTACGATTGCCTCTGTGCTCATTCAAAGGTAATAAGGGACTGAATCACTTTAGAACAGTTACCCTTTTTGTGCACAAAAGGGGAATAACAACAAAATAAACTAAACTAATCAACAGCAACAAAAAATATCAGTTTTGGCTACTGGCTAAATTGTTATTTTAAACAACAGTACTGGTATGGGCTCAGAGTCTCATAAGCAATGCATTCTTAGAAAGTCCTGACTAACTCCAGTAAACACTGCGGTCAAGACTCTCCTAAGAGGCTTTCAAAAACACTTGAGTCCATTTTCTGCGACTGGTTCATTTTTAAATCAACAAGTACGACAGATCAAATCAAATGGTGACACAGAGCAAGCCAGACTTCCCTCTTTGTTCAGTGTTGTCATGAATCAGATTTGGCTTCACTTTCGCTGGCACAGCTTAAGTAACCAAAGCTTTGCCAGCTCAGTGCTTAAGTTGGAGAGTGGACACTGGTGAGACTGTGCTCCATTTTTGTTCTTTCATCAGAGAGACATTATTATTATTCCCACAGAAAAATTCAGGTTTTTCTTCAGTTATTTTAGGTTGTAAAATAGCTTTATAATTGTCCCCTTAAGGTGTGAGAAAAAAAACTTCAAAGTATTTATTGTACTGTGGTATTTTAGTCACTCAGTGTTCAGCTCGATTCAGATTTGTGGTGCCATCCCCTGATGCCATATGTGTGGCCATCGCTACATTACGTTACATCCCCCGTTCAAGACGGGGTAGAAGTTCAAAAGACACAAAGTCGTTCCTTCTTGGTTAAAATCAGCTCCCTGTGATCTGCCTAACAATTGTTTTGTCAGTTTGAATTTTTATCAGCCACTTCTCTGTTTCACACTCTAGTCACATTTGGGAGGAAATGTTCTACAGTTCTTGCTCATGTTATCTTTTTGTGAAACTTATTTCTGCCCCGGCGGGAAAGCTAGATGGAATCTTATGCCGACGAGCATTGTGATCGAACATGACAGGCGCAACTGCTGAGGATTCCCACCTAAAATATTAACTGCAGTGTTCATTTTCAGACTCTGTCTTGTCATAGCATTAGACTCATCCTGACTTGTTTGGCTATTAAAGATTAGTCGACAGGAGAAACATGAAAAGCAAACACCTTTATACTCTTATTTCCCATGAGACACAGGTGGTGAACTAACTTTCAGTTAAAAGAGCTTTTCCATCGATGTACTCATTTTACTAAGGTATAAAATAGAGACAGCCCAGTTAATATTTCATAGAAATCAAGAATGTGTCAAACTGTGCATTTAAAGCTAGTTGATTTTTTGGCCACTTGAAAGCAACATAACAACCTATAAACACATTTACATTCACATAAGACCTCACAAAGTTGTTATGGCAAACATGCAACTGGATATATAGAGATTCGGAGGAATATTAGCATTTACTTAGTGTGTGTTTCTGGTCACATAATTATATGTGAATATAAGAATACTTTTACTAGACCAGGTTTTCTTCTGGCAAGAATGGCGATCATTTAACTTCACTTGCCTACTTGCAGTCTTGCCTTCTATGTAATAGTGTGAACAAAAAGCCAAAACGTGAGTCTTTCTTTTGTCTTCACATAAAAAACATATTAGTTTTTAGCATTTAGTTCAATAGTAATACAAGAGAGCTAATGCGTCTTAAGTCACCAAATATTACTGTGTGGGCAGATGTGTTAATACACAGCCTCAAGGCAGCTACATGTGGGCAAAGCCAAAACACATCCATCCTAACCTCAATACCACCATTACAAAGTCTTTAAATGTTGATTTTGACAGTTCATTTAGAATTTAGATGTGACAGATTGCTAACTGCACTGTCATACTCATGTAAACAATGCAGTGAAATGGAGGGAAAATGTCCTTTCATTTGAAAAATATGTCTATTTCAATCAGCTTTATGAAAAGATTTATTCATGTTTGTTTTCTTTTTGTGTAGAAATAAGTATGGAAACAATTTTCTGCTGGAAATGAGATTTGAGCTACAGAACATCGGGTGCAATTAATGTATTTTGCATTTTCCTTGTTTGATGATTTAAAAAAATATATATCTTTTATACCCCATCTAAGAATTATCTGTCATTTTGGAAGAACTGTATATCAAATGCTGCATTCAAAGACCAACTCACTCCCCATAAAAAAATGTTGGCACCGTACTTTTTAGCAAATACATTACATTTACATTTGCATGTTATTATGTAAATGTATCGTGCTGTGGGTAACATGGTTCAGTTTAGACGCAAAAATCACTTGGTTACAGTTAGGAAAAGATCATGTTTTGTCTTAGAATATCTGGTTTTTGTGGCACAATCCTGATGGATGGAAATGCAGCTATGTCTCAGAAAAAAAAAGAGGGCTGCCATAAAACATTAAAGTTTCAAGATCAAGGTCCAGGTCAGCTTTATTATCCCCGAGGGGAAAATTGTGGTACAGCCAGCAGCAATCACATCTAAAATACAATAGACAGAAAAAAACAAGAACTGCAGATAGGAAATAATAGATAATAGACACAATAATAGGCAAGGCAAGGCAATTTTATTTATATAGCACCATTCATACTCAAGGCAGTTCAATGTGCTTTACAAGAGAAATACATTAAGATAAAACATTAAAGGAACAATAGATTATTAAAAACAAAAGCTAAAAGCAAGAAAAACAGTGCAGATAATGCATTTAAAAAGCAAACATAAAGCAAAAGCAACAGCAGACAAATATAAAAACAATAGCTACAGATTATCCTAACAATAAGTTACATATCTAGTTCACTGATAAGCTGCAGTAAATAGTAATGTTTTAAGTTCTGATTTAAATGAGTTGACAGTTTCAGCTGACCTCAGATATTCTGGAAGTTTGTTCCACAGGTGGAGAGCATAGAAACTAAAGGCTGCTTCACCTTGTTTGGTTTTGATCCTGGGAACACTGAGTAAACCTGTTCCAGATGATCTGAGGGGTCTGGATGCTTCATAACGTACAAGTATATCAGAGATGTATTTAGGCCCGAGACCATTTAGTGCTTTATAGACAAGTAACAAGATTTTAAAGTCTATCCTTTGACACACAGGAAGCCAGTGCAGTGATTTAAGCACTGGTGTGATGTGCTCCACTCTCTTGGTGTTGGTGAGGACTCTGGCAGAAGCGTTCTGAACGAGCTGCAGTTGTCTGATTGATTTTTTACTCAGGCCTGTAAAGACACCGTTACAATAGTCCAGCCTGCTGAAAATGAAAGCATGAACAAGTTTTTCTGTATCTTGTTTAGACAGAAATTCTTTTATTCTTGCTATGTTTTTAAGGTGGTAGTAGGCTGATTTAGTAATTTTCTTAATGTGACTATTGAAATTTAGGTCTGAGTCCAGAACTACACCAAGATTTCTGGCTTGATTTGTAGGTTTTAGTGTCATGGTGTCAAGGTGAGCACTGACTATTGATCTTTGTTCTTTGGGGCCAAAAACAACTATCTCAGTTTTTTCTGTGTTTAGTTGCAGAAAATTCTGGCACATCCATGTATTGATTTCGTCAATGCACTTATTTAGTAGATATAGGGGACTGTAGTCATCTGGTGACACTGTTATGTAAAGCTGTGTGTCATCTGCATAAGTATGGTAGGAGATGTTATGATATTCCATAATCTGAGCAAGAGGGAGCATATAGATGTTGAACAGAAGAGGCCCAAGAATGGACCCTTGAGGAACTCCACATGTAATCTTTGTTCGCACAGATTCATAATTGCCAAGTGACACAAAGAAATCCCTGTCTTGTAAATAAGATTTAAACCAATTTAGCACAGTGCCAGAAAGTCCCACAAACTGTCGAGCAGTATGTTATGGTCAACTGTGTCGAATGCAGCACTGAGGTCCAGTAATACCAGAACCGAAATCTTATCTTATCTTATACATCACTGCTCAGATGAATGTCATGTCATGTCAAACTTTTACAAGTGCAGTCTCAGTGCTGTGATGTGCTCGAAATCCAGACTGAAAGGCATCAAAGGAATTGTTTTGCTCCAAGAAGGTGTTAAGTTGCTGAAAAACAACCTTTTCAATGATCTTTCCTAAAAATGGTAGGTTTGATATGGGCCTGTAGTTATTTATTACTGAGGCATCCAGATTAGGCTTTTTTAAGAGAGGTTTAATGACTGCAGTCTTCAGGGCCATTGGAAAAAGGCCTGACTGAAGAGAACAGTTGACTATCTGTAGTATATCTGATACTGTGCAGTTAAAAACATCTTTAAAAAAGCTTGTTGGCATAGTGTCAAGGCAGCAGGTAGTGGACCTAAGGTTTCTAACTATGTCTGTCAAAGTAGCATAATTTAATGGGTGAAGAAGTGCCAAATTAACTGGAGTAGTCTTATGAGGCACAGGTGAAATAGCCACTGTGTTGGAGTTACAGACTGTCTGTCTTATCTTTGAAATCTTGTCTGTGAAAAAAGAAGCAAAGTCATTGCATGCCTTGGTGGATAGCAGTTCAGGAGGGACTGACGCTGATGGGTTTGTCAGTCTGTCAACAACAGTAAATAAAGTCTGTGCATTGTTGTTATTTTTGTTGATAATCTCAGAGAAAAAGGACTGCCGCGCCCTTTTTAGCTCCAAGCTATAGATGTGCAGACTTTCCTTATAGATGAAATAATGGACCAGGAGTTTGGTTTTTCGCCACCTGCATTCTGCTTTTCTGCATTCTCTTTTTTGAGCTTTTATCTGTGTGGCGTTCCTCCATGGTGGTTTTTTCTTACCAGAGACAACTGTGACCTTCATGGGGGCAATATTGTCCATAATATTCATAGCTTTAGAGCTGAAACTATGAACCAGATCATTGACAGAGACTGAGGGCACATCAGTCACCACAACCTCAGAAATGTTGAGCCCTTTGGAGATAATTAGATCTAAAATATGTCCCTTATTGTGTGTTGGCTCTGTTACATGCTGGGAAAGTTCAAAGTTGTCCAGGATGTAGAAAAGTTCTTTCGCACTGCCATCTTTGGGATTGTCAATATGAATATTAAAATCACCCACTATAACAACACAGTCAAAATCAATACAGACAACAGATAGTTTAGAAGAGTCATCAACAAAGTGTGCACTATATTTTGGAGGCCTGTAAATGGTTACTAATACTACTTGACAGGAGAATCTCAACTGCAGTGCAACATATTCAAAAGACTCAAACTTCCCACATGTCAACTGTTTTCACTGGTAAACATCCTTAAATAAAGTGGCTACTCCACCTCCTTTCCTAAATTCTCTAACTGAGCTGATAAAATGGAAGTTTGGGGGGGCTGATTCAATAAGTACTGCTGCACTGTTGTTTTCATTTAACCAAGTTTCAGTTAAAAACATAAAATCAAGGTTTCTCTTGATAGTAAAATCATTAATTAATAGTGACTTGCCAGTCAGAGATCTGATATTTAATAAAGCTAAGTTTAATGTACTAACATTGTCTGACACAGTCTGTGGCTGACGCATAACTGGAGTCAGATTAGATTAGATAGAGTAGCTGTGCGCTTCGAGTACACATTGTTTTTCCTGATGCTAGTCAAAACAGGAATGATAGACCTTGGAGATGACTCTGGCTGATGCTTTTCAATTTCAAGATGTGTTTGACCATGCCACCGGCTATTTAAGATTGCCGGTATGTTTAAGGAAGCGGCATGGGGTCTGACTCATCTCTGACAGGCACCTGAGTGATGATGTCTAGGGCTACTATTTAAGAGTTCATCAGTTTGACTGAGCTTTAGTTTTAGTGTTAGTGTGGCAGCATTAGCTAACTCCTTGATTGGTGAGCGTGGTGGAGGGTCGACATTGGCTCCTTAGTGGTTGCGCCAGTGCTGGGGGGGGTGGGGGTGGGGGTGGGGGGGGGGGGGGGTTGGATGGATCCCTGACTGGGACAGAGACATCCTCTGAATGCCTTGGGTGATGTGGAGCAAAGGGTCAGGTGAAGGGGGAGAGGTGCAGGCTGTCTGTCTCTGTGCCACGTACTTGTCCTTGGCTCTTATCTGTCCATTCTTGTTTTGGTATGGCCTTCCAAGAGCATGACGTAGGTTGGCCCTGAGTAGTCTGCATCCAGTGATGTACGGATGAATCCCATCACGCTGAAAGCGATCCTTACAGTTCCAAAAGATGTTAAAATTGTCAATAAACTTTATCCCATGAGTGAAGCATGCCAATGTCAGCCATGTATTCAGGGCAAGGAGTCTGGTAAAAGACTCGATTCCTTTCCCCAGGGTTGGAATGGGGCCAGACATGAACACATTTTGTGACTGACAGTCACTCAGTTTCAACAGCTCGGTTAGATCCCTGACAGGCGTGTCAGACACTGTTAGATTTTCAGTCTTTGCCATTCTTACATGCTTGGTTATTGAATCTCCGATCAGGATGGTATCTGGCTGATCAGGTGTGGTGTTAGCGATACTTCTCCTGGCCCTTGGCTTCTCAGGTGTGGAGTTAGCATAGTTTTTTCTGACCCTGGGTCTAGCAGTGGTTTTGGGGCTATTGCTTGCATTTTGGATAGCCTTGGCCTGCCCGGGTTCAGTGTAGTCTGGTATTGTCACATATTTCATTTGGAGCCAGTGCATCATACCTATTGTGTAGAGAGAGTTCAAGTGGAGGGGTGAGCGTTGGGGATCTCTTGACTGATTTCCTGCTGGATTTGCTTTTGCGTCTAGTGACATCAGACCAAGTCCTGGCTGGATTTGATGCTTTTGGTCGAGCACCAGTCCTGTGCCAGTAGGAAGGGTCATTAGGGAAGGCCAGTTTGGGAGCCTCTGCAGCTGATCCAGTGGTGTTTGGACATATCCATGGGATTGTGTCAGCCAAGTCAGCAATGGTATGCTCCACATTTGTTGTATTCACATATACACCAGTCTGTCCATCAGCACCTTGTATGTTAGCTGCCACAGAGTCAATGAATTGCTCACTCTCACGAATTTGTTGTAGTGTTTCATTCTTCTTTTGAAGCTGCATTATCATCTCGGTTAGTCGCTCACACTCTGTGCAGCTCACAGATTTTGCCATCCTGTCCTTGTCCTAATCACAGGTTTCCAGTCACAGACACAGCAAAAGGCTTGCACTGTGCCTCAGCCCTGCTCACACAGTACTAAAGTGGTGAAAAAGGGGTGAAAATATGGCAGTAGTCCTCTGTATCTTTCACAAATTAAAGTCCTAATGCTTTATAAGTATCCAGGATCTACTTTCTGTAGCTTTTAGCAGGAAAAAACAAGTATAGCCACAAAAGAATGTAAGCAAAGTGGAGCGCAAGCAGCAGAGCGTCTGCACTGTAAGAAAGCCGGAAGCAAACATTAAGAAGTCCAAACCAGCTAATGAAGGTAAAAGTTAAAACAGATTCAATAAAACATGAGTAAAGCATCCTCATTAAGGTATAGTCAACGTTAATAAGGCAAAGCTTGCGCAGTAAGTACAGAAGCTGGTGTGCTTTGTTGCAAACAGAATCAATGTGCTGATCGAAAGATAGATTATCGTTGGTGGCTAAAAAGCCACCACAAAGCAATGACTAGCTAAAACACAACTGGCAGCTTTGCAGGCAGCTCACCTAGGTGACACGCCACCCATCATTTCCACGCCCCCTCCATGACAAAGTCAAAATATAAACTACATCACTTTAGAAACATTTATATGATATATGTGAAACTTGCAGATATAACACACTGGTAGAAACATATAATGCCAATATTTCCTTCTGGCGACTGGGCTGCTTAGACAGAACGAAAAGTCAAGCTCACACCTGCCTCATAGGGAAAAAAAAGATAACAACTTTCTCCCCAGAGGGATGTAAATTTAAAAGAAAATGCAGTTAAATCACATTAGAAGATATAAATAAATGGGTAAATTAATAAATACAAATGTATTTTTTTTATGAAGCCTCTTGTATTTTTTCTGCTGAATAAAAACACATTTTTTGTCTACAACCATTTTCCAACTATGTAAACATATAGGGCAGTGCAGTTAGTATTTGATCATATCTTAATTCAAAATGTGCAAAATCAATTTAAAAATGATTAAAACGTCACAGTATAGTATGTTGTCCCAAAATTCATAAAAATGTCATAGTATAGCATGTCATTTCAAAAATCATAATAATGTCATAGTATAGTATGTCGTTAGCATGTCATTTCAAAAATCATGAAAATGTCATAGTATAGCATGTCATTTCAAAAATCATAAAAATGTTGTAGTATAGTATGTCATTCCAAAATTCATCAAAATGTCATAGTATAGCATGTCATTTTAAGAATGATAAAATCGTCATAGTATAGTATGTCGTTTTAAAAATTATAAAAATGTCATAGTATAGTATGTCGTTTTAAAGATGTGAAAAATGTCATAGTATAGTATGTCGTTTTAAAAATTATAAAAATGTCATAGTATAGTATGTCGTTTTAAAGATGTGAAAAATGTTACAGTATAGTATGTCGTTTCAAAAATTATAAAAATGTCATAGTATAGTATGTCATTTTAAAGATGTGAAAAATGTCATAGTATAGTATGTCGTTTTAAAAATTATAAAAATGTCATAGTATAGTATGTCGTTTTAAAGATGTGAAAAATGTTACAGTATAGTATGTCATTTCAAAAATTTTAAAAATGTCATAGTATAGTATGTCATTTTAAAGATGTGAAAAATGTCATAGTATAGTATGTCGTTTTAAAAATTATAAAAATGTCATAGTATAGCATGTCGTTTCAAAAATTATAAAAATGTCATAGCATAGCTTGTCGTCCCAAAAATCATAAAAATGTCATAGCATGTCATTTCAAAAATCATGAAAATGTCATAGTATAGCATGTCATTTCAAAAATCATAAAAATGTTGTAGTATAGTATGTCATTCCAAAATTCATCAAAATGTCATAGTATAGCATGTCATTTTAAGAATGATAAAATCGTCATAGTATAGTATGTCGTTTTAAAAATTATAAAAATGTCATAGTATAGTATGTCGTTTTAAAGATGTGAAAAATGTCATAGTATAGTATGTCGTTTTAAAAATTATAAAAATGTCATAGTATAGTATGTCGTTTTAAAGATGTGAAAAATGTTACAGTATAGTATGTCGTTTCAAAAATTATAAAAATGTCATAGTATAGTATGTCATTTTAAAGATGTGAAAAATGTCATAGTATAGTATGTCGTTTTAAAAATTATAAAAATGTCATAGTATAGTATGTCGTTTTAAAGATGTGAAAAATGTTACAGTATAGTATGTCATTTCAAAAATTGTAAAAATGTCATAGTATAGTATGTCATTTTAAAGATGTGAAAAATGTCATAGTATAGTATGTCGTTTTAAAAATTATAAAAATGTCATAGTATAGCATGTCGTTTCAAAAATTATAAAAATGTCATAGCATAGCTTGTCGTCCCAAAAATCATAAAAATGTCATAGCATGTCGTTTTAAGAATGATAAAAATGTCATAGTATAGCATGTCATTTCAAAAATCATAAAAATGTCATAGTATAGTATGTCATTCCAAAATTCATCAAAATGTCATAGTATAGCATGTCATTTTAAGAATGATAAAATCGTCATAGTATAGTATGTCGTTTTAAAAATTATAAAAATGTCATAGTATAGTATGTCGTTTTAAAAATGTGAAAAATGTCATAGTATAGTATGTCGTTTTAAAAATTATAAAAATGTCATAGTATAGTATGTCGTTTTAAAGATGTGAAAAATGTCATAGTATAGTATGTCGTTTTAAAAATTATAAAAATGTCATAGTATAGTATGTCGTTTTAAAGATGTGAAAAATGTTACAGTATAGTATGTCATTTCAAAAATTATAAAAATGTCATAGTATAGTATGTCATTTTAAAGATGTGAAAAATGTCATAGTATAGTATGTCGTTTTAAAAATTATAAAAATGTCATAGTATAGCATGTCGTTTCAAAAATTATAAAAATGTCATAGCATAGCTTGTCGTCCCAAAAATCATAAAAATGTCATAGTATGTCGTTCCAAAAATGATAAAAATGTCATAGCATGTCGTTTTAAGAATGATAAAAATGTCATAGTATAGTATATTGTCCCAGATATCATAAAAATGTCATAGTATATCATGTCGTTTTAAGAATGATAAAAATGTCATAGTATATCATGTCGTTTTAAAAATGATAAAAATGTCATGTTGTTTTAAATACTGAAATTAACACATGAAACCAAACCACAAAGCATTGGCTTATTTTTCTCTTGAGGGCACGAAAACCAAAATAATGATCAAAATAGGCTCAAAGGCTCCTCAGAGGTGACTTCAGGGTTGGGTGATATTTCATTATGGTGTGCAGGTGACACCATTCACATTACATCACATATTTTCATTTATTGTTAACATCAAAAATATGAATTCATGCAGCTTTAAATAAAGGCATGTTAGCCAAAGTAATTTTATTCTATTTCACAGATGTCGTTGGAAGTTTTCTTTTTTCACTTGTGGTACTTCTTATGATGTCAGGAAAATAGCACGTTGTTTCTAATCTTACAGTTGATAAAGTATTACATGGCATACATTTACCCTCACTGCAGATAAACCTCACACTGCTCTGTCCACTGTGGAAATACCCCAAACTTTCCAGAAGTACTCGCAGCTGTGGTGTCTTTTGTTGTCACCCATCACGCCGACACTGCGGTTTCAGGTTTGACACACACCTGAACAAATGCTGGCCCCGTGTAGCCAAACCCCTGTCAACCTGTACAACAGTGCTTTCATTGCGAACCAACACCGAGTCCCAGCCTCAAGGCTCCAGCCATCGTGTGTTTGGATCTGCTCGGGCCTGGGAGACACACGCACACAAAGAGTGACATTTAGAGAGGCGGGTCAGCATCAGTCTCATGCAGATAAGTGAATCCCATTGTGGCTGATATAGAGAGCAAGCGTGAACACAGAATGGATAGCAGACACAGGGAAGAGCTGAGTGACATTGGCGCCACCAAGTCCGAGTCTTTTTAGTGTGCCAGCTCATTACAGCTCTAAACAATGCCCACACTGTCAGGCCCTGTTCTTAGCTGTTCTCCATTCTCTCCAGCCACTTATCACAGATATCATTTTCCAGGCAAGGTGACGTGAAATATACCCAAAAGCATCAACCAAATCTCCTGTGATTTCACACTCGAAGGCACACAAAGAAGGGACTCAGGTAGCGAGGGATGGAAAGAGCAAAAGAGCAGGAAAGAGAAAACGAACAATGGCTGTATTTGTTTTGTTTCTGTGTGCGTTTTGGCCAAGCTGGCATGCAAATGCTGTGTTACAAATGTAGATCCCAGTAGCATTGCGCTACAATGTGCCAAGGGGAGGCTGGGAGTTTGCCTTCGCAGGCCTGAGGGGAAGCGCACAGATTCGGTTGCTGTGGCAGCTGGAGCCACCAACACTCACGCTGTGTGCTGATCCTCAGATAGTGCCAGATGTAATTCCCAGAGGAATCCGTGCAGGCAGATGAAGACTCGCACACACCATGCAAAGTCAAACATGGTGGGGTGCATATGCACAGATGCACATATGACACACACATTTATACACTGTATGTACACTCCTAATCTTACCACTAATGATATTAAGTATTAAGAAAACAGCAATTTATTCATGTTTACCAAACCGTTTGTTTTGCAAATTAGTATTTGCTAAATTTGCAAAACAAAGACCATCAGTGGCTGTTTTATGAAGCAGATTGTTCTTGGCTAAACGAGTTGGAAAAAAAGAAAAATGAATCCAGCCTATCGGAGACGTAAGCACCCTCAGTCTGAAATTGAAAGAGCAACTATAATTACCTAACTATGTAATTATATGTAAATGCCATAATTATATAGTGCAACTATAAACTTTGATGCAAATGAACATACATTTGCAAAGAGCAAGTAAGTGCCAGTCTATCATTTAAATGAAGAAAAATCATACTGACCCCGTAGAATAGTGCATTTATTCACTTCTTACATGTTACAAGTGTTACCAAGGTTAATGTTGTGTTAACCATGTATGGAGTTGTAGACTATATGCAGCGTAATTCTAAGACATGGGCTGCACTGAGTATTCCATATGAGCGTGCTTTTAGTATGCTTAAACAGTACGTGAGATATTTTAGTCTGTCTGAAACCTTAGTATGAAACCAATAGTGTGTATTTCCGTTAAAATATTGCAGTATACAATCACTTGACACTTTAAATATCCCAAGATGCAAAACGTAGACAACAGGCGTGATATATTTATTAAAGTTATTATTAAATAGCTGTCAGAGCTTGTTGTTGATAATTTGTTGCCCTCGAACCAAAAAACTGTCTGTGGTGTTGGTCAAGATTCAGTAAAACTTGCTTCCAATAAAACCAAAGAAAGTTCAGAGCACTCTGAAGAGAAACCAGGAGGCCGATCAGAAGTCCAATGCAAGAAGGTTTATTCTTTGTTCAGAGATGACTTACTTTGACTTAAATCCTTTTGCTCTTTGGGGAGCATAGGTCATTCATGAACTTCCTCCAGCTGGTTCGGTGTTGGGCGATCTTCTCTGCTTCCTTTCCTTTTGAGTTCCGCCTCGACAGACCTTTTCCAGCTGTTTCTTGGTCTTCCTGGTTTTCTTTTCCCTTATGGGTTCCAGGTTAAGGCCTGTCTGGTCGTGTTGGAGGATGGTTTTCTCAAGGTGTGCCCGATCCAGCCCCATTTCCTGCATTTGACTTGGGTTTCAATTTGTTCTTGTTGTGTGGTTTGCCAGAGCTCTTGCTGCTAGCTCAGAGTTTGCAATGGTGTTAGGCCAGTAAATTCCCAGGATCTGTTGTAAGCATCTGTTCATGAATGTTTGGAGCTTGTTTGATGATGCTTTTGAAGTTCTCCATGCTTCTGCCCCATATAGTAAGACTGATTTAACATTGGAGTTGACATCCAAATAAACCTATTTGAGTTGGTGGTCCTGACCAAGAACTGAATCCAAAAGGCTTGGGCACTGACCTTAATACCCGGTCTCTCTCTCTCTTTCTCTTGCTCACTCTCTCAAGTTTTTAACCAATCATATGTGTAGAACTACTCTTATTTTTTCTAATTCATATACATCACAACATCACTTCTAGGCCCCTGGAAACCCCCCTCAAACTGGTTAAAACTGGTTTGGCAAGTCGTTTATCTCAAAAATGTCGGCCTCAGCATTTTCGTATTCCCTTATCTTACCCCCTCCCTTCATGTATCTCCAGAACTGAGTTGGTATGTATGTTGCATACGCTTGGACTGGCACTTGTACTATTGTGTCTATTAGCCTGCCAGTGGGCTCTGGTCTCTGTTCTCGAAGCTGCCCCCTCCTTCTCCTGGCTTGCTTTTACTATAGGGGCTGCATTCTGCTATTATATTTGGATCTTGCTTGGCTTTTTCTTTTAAATTCACACATTGATAACATACTGATAATGCAGTAGTAATGTACTGAAGAATGATAATACACATGATGGGTATGAAGTGTATTTTATGCAATTACAGATGCAGCGATGGCTCTCATTTTTGGTTTTTCAACTGTGAATTTCACCACCCATCTAATTCTGAGTCACAGCTGAGTGGTCTATCACTGTCAGGTTAGCGTGAAGGGGCAGATTTTTCCTTTCCTTGGTGTTATGTCCTTCTGTTTGTTACATTCACCTGCAAGGAATCAGTACAAGTTACAGTGGTCCAGTAGATCTAAGTTGTGAACGGTATTTGGTAAAATTAATTGTCCTCTCTTAATCAATCTCACCAAGAGCTTTGGGAGTTTTGCTCTGATGATTGTAACCCACAGTGACTGATTTTGTAGTGTGACAAACTTCAAAACAGTTTTTTTTAGCTTTCTATTATGCAAAAATTTGTGGTTAGGTTTGATAAGAGTGAAATTTAACTTGAAACATTTTAGTGCGGAAAGTTTGGTTTTGGTGACTGAATGTGGGCGGTTGGTGACTATTCCTGAAATAGTTTCTAGTCTGTGCAAACACCCAGAAAGCTTTGTCTCTTTAGTCTTATTTAAATGTTTTACTCAAGTTAGTTTTGAGTACTTCATTAGATATGGCTCAGTTTGAGAAAATGGAAATTGTTGATTGGATCTTGATTTGAACAACTCCCAGGCAGCAATTCACAGCTCTGAAGTATGTGCTGTTTGAGAGGCGAGATGAAGACAAACAGACATCAGCATAATTTAAGGAAAGTGGTTTGCTGAGGTCAACATGGTTTATTGGAGTGCTCCTTGAAAAGTATATGGAGGGTAGCAGTTGATAAAATCAGGATTAAGGCTTCCGATTGGATGACTTTTGAAAATTCTAGCGATCACAAGTTTCCAAATTTCTTAAGGTACTTTTTCAAAGCCCTCTTAAATACTCCAATCAGCGTCATTGAACTGAAGTGAATAGCATTGATTATCTTGTCACAATACAACGTTCAGCTGGGAAACCTTGGGTCCTGGATTTTATTCGGATGCCGCTTGACGCACTCCACCTTCTGAAAAACTATTGCAGATCAAGTACACCCTTTAATGGCAATGGTACTCCCCAATGGCAGTGACCCCCCCTAGCAGGACAATGCACCATGCCACACCACAAAAACTGTTTAGGAAAAGAGATCAAGGTGTCAACCTGTCCTCTGAATTTCCCAAATCCCAATTTGATCAAGCATCCATGATAGATGTTGGTAACCCACAGGACTCAAGGAATCCATCCCTAACATCCTGGTGCCAGGCACCACAAGAGGTCCCATGTCAGTACCTCAACAGGTCTGATAAAAGATGGATCCAAGGAGGCCCCACTGTGGATAGGGGGTACTTCTGAGGTACCAGCACATCTCACAAATACTCATCAGGTTGGGATTTGGGGAATTTGGAGGACAGGGAGATGACTTGAGCTCTTGGAGTTCGTGGAGTGTTGTTGCCATGAGCCTCTTTAGATGCACCTAGATTCACCTAGAGTTGGAGCTAGAGTTTGTGACTCAGGCTGGACCCATTTTCAGGAAATTATAGGCCACACCATCATATCTGATTATTGTGGTATTCATTGTCTTTTGAATGACCTAAAAAAGTCTTGAGATGAGGGTATGCGCTTGTGACTCACATATGACAGGAAGCTTGATTTATTTCTGGGCACATTTCAGCGTCATCAGACCACTCACTGTTATCTATTATATGGAGTACACTGTCATTTCCGACAGCCTTTTGCATGTTTTCCTGTCTGAATCACAGCGTTCCCTTGTCAAAGCTGCCACCTGATGACTGTGGGTGGCCTTTCAGTGGTGGCGAAGGTGGTGTCATATGAAAAAGGAACGTGAGTATATTGTGCTTATCCATGCAGTAGCTGAATGAGGCCCTGCTGTGATGTGTTTCAGGGTGACTCTTTGCGCACCAACATCCAGCTGGATTTTGGCGATGGGACGGCTGTTTCCTACTCCAACCTGAGCTGGACTGAGGAGGGGATCAAACACCTCTACAAGTCTGCTGGAATATTCCGTGTCACAGCTCTGGCAGAGAACACGCTGGGTTACGACACCACAACACTCTTCCTGCATGTCACATGTGAGTGCAAACACTTTTGATTTCCAGTGCTTTTTAGGATAAGTTTATTTTGATGTTTTTTATTTATTAATTTGTTCTTTTTTGGGGAAACATTATCTTTTGTCCACTCACATTTATAATTTCCACAAAAGTCAGATGAGAGAAGAGTTGACAAGATTGTTAATACATTTGTCTGAGTCGTTGTCAGTTATTACCAGAGCTTATATCAATGAACTGAATGAGCAGTAGCTGGTGTAGAAGCATCTGCTTTGCCCTAGGTATTGCCTCTCAGGCTACATACAGGCTGCGGCTGCTCATCCTTACCAGACCTCCAGGAAGTGTACCAGGCTTTGAAGCCAATTTTCATAATGGTCAAGCCACTTAACTACAGCTTCTGGGTCTGTCATGTGATGTCACAGGGCCCTTAAAGATTTTTCCCATAGACTTACATTAGTAAAGAGACGCCTGTAAATCCGCTGATATTTTGTGCTTCACAACCCTTGCGTAGGAATCATTTGACGATCAGGATTTGATACATACGGTCTGATATCATTTTCAAAGCCTAGAAGAGAGATGGTTCATGAGAGACAAACATTGAACATAAAGGTCTAGTGTGTAGGATTTAGTGGCATCTAGTGGTAAAGTTGCAGATTGCAATCCAACTGAAACTTCTCCTGTGTGCTGAAAGTATAGGAGAACTACGGTGTGAAAACGTGAATGGCCCTATCTAGAGCCAGTGACTGGTTCGTCCATTCTGACCTATTGTAGAAACAGCAAGGTGGACTCTGCTAATCATGTAAATATATACAGCTAATTAAGGTAACAAAATCACAATGGTTCTTATTTTCTGGTGAATATACACTTATGTAAACGGAGTTATGGATATTATATTATTTCTGCCAATATATGCCCCTAAGTCCTACACACTGGACCTTCAAAGCCGCGATGAGTTGTTTTCATGCGTTCTTTTCGCAATCTACAACGATATGCATATAACATGCAGCACTGTAGATCCATGCTAAACGCTTCTGAGGTGAACTGCACTGACCTATACATAGGATTATGTAATACAGCAGCTGTGATAAACACAAACAACTTTCGGGAGAAAGGTCACAACAGACTTGCTTATGCAAGGTTTTACTGTGGGCAGAGACTGAGAAGTAAGCCTGTAAGGCCGCTGCAACTAATTGCCAGTTATCTGAGGATGCAACACTAGAACAATGGCTTGTTTTAAAGTGGAGCAGATTTTACACAACAGCACACATAACAAATTATAGGATCGTCATGCTTTCCAGCTCTATTCAGATGGCAATAACAGAAACTTAAAATGATACACAATATCATTTAGAGTTTCCAAGGGATTTATACAAGCTCCTCTAAGTGTGTGTTAAATCCTCTTTTTGTCTTGTTAGTTGCTCTTTCATTGATTCGTTCAGTCCATATTAATTTAACCTTTTGCCATCCTGATGTGTCAGCCAGTATGTTCTGAATTTATACATTTTTTGACAGCAATAAATTTAGCTTGGGAAATGCCAAAAACTACTACAATGATTTCTCGGTGGAGCATATTTAATACCAAATGACTTCCTTTCCTTCTCTCATTCACACACACACACACACACACACATACACACACACACACACTGAGCATCTCAAAGTGGGGATAAAGATTAGTTCTGGTTAAAGAGGATGAGAGCTAACAGAAGCCTTGGCGAGACGAACACCCCAGACCGCAGCACTACACAAACCTTTCGTTGGAGTATTTCCACGAAAGTAGTGTATTACATCTGTCCGCGGCGGGGAACTTCATCCCTGAGATTAGTGTAAAGCAACCTGGACCCCTGTCGGGTCCTATTAGGTTCTTAGTGGGGAGGTTTGCAGCATTATCCAGGAGATATCATGTCAAAAATACATGATGGCGTCAACATATTTTTAGTGTTAGACTTTTTTCACTATAGTTACAGAGCTACAACGACCTTTAAGTGTAAGAGAATGTTTTGCTGTCACCACTTTATACTGTCAGACCTTGTCAGAAAATCATTTGATTGTCTGTCAAATTAAATTACTCTAGACAACTTTTTAGTGATCAGTTCCAGAGGGTGAGTTTGCTGTTTGGCAGACCCATAAATCAAAAGTGTTAGCAAAAACTGTCAGGATAGACTGGAATGTCTATCATGTCTACAAAAAGTGATGCCTACATATATATTACTAAACTGCAACAGGAAACAAGCTGTCAAGGAGAAATGGCACTGCCCAAGTGGAATTTTTTTGTTAACTTAATGATGGAATTTAAAGGAGCAGTGTGTAAGATTTAGGGGGATTTGGTTGAATCTAGTGGTGACGATTGCAGATTGCAACCAACTGAAACTTCTCCCAGTTGGAATTGTTCAGGAGGTTTTTTACAGGGAGCCAAATTATCTGTAGAGGTCTCCAACTCTCCAAAACAAGCAGACCAGGTGATTAAAACAACTGAAAACACAGAATAAAGTAGTTTCACATAAATCAGTGTTTCTCCAATGGTCTTTGGTTCATGGCAGACAGGCCACTAGCCCAGCACCTGCTGATGTGTGCTCATTTTTTTTTCTCTAATAACTTAAGATGCAGATGTTTAGGACGTTTTTAGCTGTAGCTGAGTTATCTCAGAGGACCCTTCCTCTATGAAAAAAACAGACCCAGTGATTTAAACCAGTAAAAACACTGAATAAAGCTATTTCACATCCCAGGTGGGCTCTTAACTACAATGGCTGATGCGAAAATGCAAATAGCGCTATCTAAAGGCAGGGCTTAATTTGTCGGTTCTGGGCTACTGTAGAAACATGGCGGTCTCCGTGGACGAGGACCTGCGCCGTATGTAGATATAAACGTCTCATATTATATTATATTCCATTTCTGCCAATACATCAGTGGCGGCTGGTCAATAGAGGGCGCTAGGGTGCCGCCCCACCACTCTCCCCACATTTTAAAAGTAAAATAAAAATACTTTGCATAAAAAATTTTCAGATGAGCAAGATAAATATGATATAGTTAGTGAGTAACATGTATCATCTGCAATAAAAATGAAGATTAAAAATGTTCTACGTTGTCTAAAGTTACTGATTGGTCATGTGTTTCCTCCCTGGGGCGCAAGAATCTTTGCTCATAGACTCTCGTAAGTTGTACATGCGCAGTTCGCTCCTCTTCAGTACAAGTGCTAGGAGCTGTTGGGGCGCAGTTCTCCTGTGCCCAAAGCTGAATGCAGCTGATTTACGTCCCATCCAATAGCCAGTGGGATGGCGTCACAGCCGTCTGTCATAAAGTGCAGAGTGACAGGTTTGAGTTTGAGCGAGAGTTGGCGACGGAGAACAAGATGGAGATGGAGAAAGCAAATACGGTGAAGTCTTTAAAAACAACACCATTTGAGAGGAGCGCATTGCAGGAGAAGCTCGAAGTGAAAGAGCTTGGACCTGATCAGCCAGACATCACAATTACATGCTGTTTGGTTTGAGTTTGGTATAGCCCCCCCCCACTCTGAAGATCCATGAGCAGGACATCTCCTATGTTGTGAAGCCCACTGAGGCAAATTGTGATTTGTGATACCGGACAATATAGATAAAATTTAGTTGAATTCAATTCAATTTGCAAAACATTCTCTGACAACCATCTTTAAGTTGTTTTCCATTTTTTATCTGCTTGGAAAATGTCAAAATGCCCATTCTGCTAAAGAAAGATTATCATGTTCATGTTTTTCACTCAGCAACTCAACGCACAAAAGGGAAAGATCATGGCCACGGCCAGAATTGAAAAACTCAACAAAGACTTAAAGCACAAAAAGAGTGTGTGTAGCCTGGTTTCAGGCCTCTTAGTTACCCACATCTCATTTGTTCATATATTCCAGTGAACATACAGTGTACAATATATACATACTTTGTGGTGTAGTGATGGTAGGATGCAAAATAGCTGATTATCAATTTAACATAATGAAATGTGCATATATGTCTGGTTTTGTGGCCACTGATGGCTATTTGGAGAAACAATTGACTTTGGTGGAAATAAGTGTGTCAACCTCATCTTTTTGAAGAGCTAGTTAGATAACTAGCATGAGAATGTATAGAAAAGGGCCGACAGTACTGGGGAGATGTGTGGATGAGATTGACATAGCCGTACAGGTTGTAAGTCAACTCAAAGAAATGAGAACTCTTTGATCCTAATGAATGCTATCATGGCTTCAGAGTCGACTGAAAATGATGTCAGTGTGACAGATTTTACATTTTCTTATGTACTTATTCTGTTCATTGTATAGGGTCTGAATCCTATTCCAGAATGCACTAGACGAGATGCAAGAACCGAGGGACAGGTCTGCAGTTTATCACACAGACAAGCACAGTCACACTCACACCTTTGGACTATTTATCATTTAACCTGAGGTGCAGGTCTTTGGACCGTGAGAAAAAACCTCAGCACACTAAACTGTCATGTAAACATGATGGTGTTTGGAATATTTCCCTCCATGAAACAAGCTTCACACCCGATGTACTTACTGATAGGATTTGTGAACTTGCCTTTCGGCTTTTTTTTAATTTGAATGAAAAGCACACTCTCAAGAGTGCCTCATTAGAAGAAGCCAGGCATAATATGAGCTCCTCTGTGGTGTTTCTTCCTTAGGTCCAGTGGAGCATGTCCAGCTTCTCGCTCCCTTCGTGGTCATAAAGAACAAGGAGGTGAACATCACAGCAGTGGTCTTACCCAGCCACTCACGTACTGTGACTTACTTCTGGTGGCTAGGCAACAATACTGAGGTAATTCTCCCGGGACCAGTCTCAGTTATACACATTTCAGTCTTTCTGTGTGTCCTCTCTGTGCCTCCTTCTGCATGTTGTAACTGAAGTCCATACACTGTAAAATCTTACCATTACCATCAAGTAATTACACCTGGTAAAACACCACCTTGACGTGAAGACAGTATGTTCTACTGAAGTGCGTTTATCTTTAAGGACATACACACAGTGAAGAACAGACCAGTGTGGGTATTCAACAAACAGCTGTTATCTTGCCTTTGTCAGGATGTCTGAGGTTGCATCCAGTTTGCTTCAGTCAGTCCTGTGACTAAAACATCACAACACTCTTTCAAGCTCATTTTTCTGATGACCTTATCATCAAGAACAAAGGTGCTTTAAAACAACAAGCAGGTGCCACTGTGGCTGCTGCCATGGGTTACTGCTACTTCTGACCTTACACTACCTTACACCACCACAAGCAGCTGCTTTCCACTTTCACCTGCATCTCAGCCTATCTTATACAACAGTACGTGTGATATCTATTGATTTAGCACCTCACAAATGATGTTACCTACTTAATGAAAAGCTATGTAGGCTAGAAACATGGTGACATCATACCTTAACATAACTCAAAGTTCACCTGATTTCACACAGTTCTGAACACCTACCTCATGGGGGAAAGTCCTGTGTTGTTTGACCCATCCACCAACGACACCAGTATGGGTTATACTCAACTTACTGACTCATCATTACATGGTTTATATTTAAGTTTTGGTGCATTACTTTTGTTAAGTCGGGAGAACAGCTCACTGCAAATCTTTTCTTTGTGATGCTACAGGGACATTTAGGGGATTAGTCAGTGGGCTTCATCCTATTGTAACATAATTGTCCGTACATGTCTATATATTCATGGCAATCCAATTAATAGTTGTTGAGATATCTCAGTCTGGACCAAAGTGATGGACTGGCAGACCGACACTGCCATCTCAATAGCTATACTGCTAGCGTCTAAAAAGCTGTATTTTCAATTTTCTTTCTTCCCTAATACTTATGGGAAACCCTAACTAATTTTGAAGTCAATCTACAGCAACAGGAATATCACACTGTTATTCCACCTCACTATTTTGTCATAAAAGATTAAAATTAATTGTAGAACTGGGGGAGAAAGTTGTCTCGCCTTTAAGGAAGGTAGTAACAGCACTGAATCTGCATCTGTGTAAAAGGGACATCCACCAGGACTGGACTGGTTTGACATTTTGATGATGAGTAATGTGTGCGACCCTCCATTAGGAGATTTAAAAAGCAGCCAGCAGCAGTTAGCAGCTAACTCAAAGAAGAAGAACAGTGGCTGAAAATATCTGCAAATCGCAGGACAATATTATCCGTGAAATTCTCACCATCTGAGCAGGGGACGAGATCAACTGCCGTATGAGAGGGATGGTAAATGATTGTTACTGCCATGTTATTCCATCGTTATTGTTTACAAAGCGATGCCGACACATATGTTATACATCACACAAGAGATAGATGTTGTTAAATGTCTCACCTGTCATGCCTCTTTTGCTTCAGGAACTCTGGCATGCTATCTAAAATCACACACTGAGGCAGTATTATGCCTGAATTGTTTGTTTCTGTGTAAAAAAGCAAAGGTGGCAAAATTAAGGGTCTAAATTGCAGCTCTCTCACAGGATACTTGAGTAAAAAGGGCTGACAGTTGACCCTAACACACCCCTACTTTAACCAAACTCCATATTACTCTCAAACACATCCCTGTTTTTGATCATCTATAAATCACACCACTGATGGATGGATAAATACAAGGAAACTGGAGTCAGCCTCAGACACCACCCTGATGAAGGCAAAATAGCAGAAAATGCCTGGTGAATGAAGCTTGCTCCACATGCTTGAGAAGGGTGACATTATTTAGCACCTGTACCTTTTGCGCTTGCAGCCCGTGATAACACTGGATGGGAGTATCTCACACACCTTCCCCACCGACGGCATGCACACCATCACAGTCCAAGTGGCTGCATCCAACACCATACTGCAAGATACCAAGACCATAGCAGTCAAAGGTCAGTATTGTGAACGAGTCTATTGTGCTGCTGGCATCTCTTTAGTTTTCAACGTGTTTAAAAAAATGCAGTTTCATGGAAAGTAGTTAAATCTTGCAGACTATATCATTTGTTATACTGTCATATTCTGACTGCCGCGTGTAAAATGTTTTTGAAATGAAATTGCTCCTACTTGAGGAAAATATATCACATTACTGTTAGAATCTCTAAAGAATATGTCTTCATTTGAAATGAAGTAATCCGGCAGCAAGTATCTGTAAAATGCAATGATTTATTACCAGTGGATGGGTTGGCATAAAGCTGTGACATTTTCTAATTATCTAGAAGTGCATCTGGTACATTTAGCCAAAGGGAAGTGCAGGGGATATGAGAAACCCTCTTCTTTTCATCAAGTGTTAACTACCTGAAACTCAACTTGAGCAAAATGACAGTTGGCACGGCTCCCTGAGAATAATGCCCCCGGATCCGAGTGAATTAATGGCTGATTCTCCCCTGACTCTCTTCGACAGAATTCTTCAAATCTCTACTTTTATCTTTCTCCCCTAATCTGGACGAGTTCAACCCCGACATACCCGAGTGGAGACAGGATGTGGGGAGAGTAATTAAGAAGGCTCTGCTCCAAGTGAGTGATTTTCATTTTCTCTGTCCCTCCCTCTCTCTTCCTTCCATCCTTCCGTCTGTCTTCAACTCCTTTCCTTTCTGTCTTTTTATCTCCTATTGTCTTTCCCACCCTGCTATTTCTCAATTATTTCCTATGCCCCTATTACCTTTGCTGCCCAATACTCATTGGTGCGGCAAGAGAACGCCCTTGGGCTACCTTGTGATTCATCTTCAGACAGGTGTGAAGACGCCTTTGCTTTCCTTCTCAGCCAAGATGGCTTCATGAGCACTGATTCTCTAATTTCAAATGACCAATAAAATGATCTCAGAACTTCAAGCACGGGGGCTTGAGAGAGACCTTTGAGTGACGATACCTGTCACGGTGTCTAATGCGTGCGTCTGCGTGTGTGGTAGTGCACTTGAACGTAGGAGAGGTGCAAGTGCTCTCAGTGTGTGTGGGAAGCTCACCCATCATTGTTAAGTGCTTCTCATCTCACAATTCACAGCTCATGAATAGCGGACTACATTTGGTTGTGCTGCGCTCTTGGCCATCTTACCAACATATTTAGTATTAGAGCTGCAGGTGGGCACATTTGGAGGAATATTTAAACAGGTGAGGGGGATCTCATGAATAACTTGGATAACCCAGACTCAGGTTCATGCTTTCGAGCCGATTGACTTCCCTTTTCCTGGACTATGATGTCACATAAAGTAAAATAAGACTTGTAGTTTTCTACTTATACTTTAAATATATTGCCCCACTAACACCAGAATTAACAAGTTTCTGCTAAATTATTTACAAGTAGAATGAATCAATGTTAGCAGCCCTGTAGACACACTGGTTTTGTTTATGCTTAAACTTGACTGAGGATGTAAATGCCACTCTTTTAAATTAATCACCCTGGTTATCGATGCATTTGGAAGCCATTAAAGGCTTGTGCTTGTGTACTTTACTAATCAATCAACTAATGGAGTCACACTTAAACTCTTTTAGTGTATGGATAAAATTATGTGCATGTGCCCAAAATGTATCGTCTAACTTGGGATCTTATTGCAATCAATGCACTGGTTCCAGGATGTTTTGGTGTATGTTTTTCCAGCTGCTTTTCGGGCTCCAAACTTGGATGTTTTGTAGTGAACCATCAGTGCAGATAGTGCAATGAAAAGCTGTTGTCTTTTTACAGAAATATTGCTGCATTTTCTGCCAATGTAGGGGCATGAAAAGTGGTTGTTTTTAATCAAAAAATCACTGCTTTTCCTGCCGGGATTGTGCTCCTAAAAGCGGCTGTTTTAAACCAAAGCATAATCTTTACCTAACCATAACCAGCCTGACTTGTTGCCTAAACCTAACCATACAACAACCACAGTTTTGTTGATATGAAAAGCTTAAATGTATCCACTACATAATAACTGCAAATGTAATGTATCCAGGGTTTGCAGAAATGTACAATACCAACATTTTTTCTTGTGATTGGGTTGCATATGCACATTTGCACATTTCAAGTTATGAGTTGCTGTTTTTCCTTTTTCCGTACTGGCCATAAAGACATCTCCCACAATTTTGGGGACACATTTTACATTTTACTCTCTGTGTTATTGTACCTGGACCACATCTTAGTGAGGAAACACTATCCAGGGAAACAACTTTGGAATATATAGCCTTACATTAACTTTGGCTGATGACTCCCATCTCCGACATTGAAATCATCCTCTAAAAACTTTTTATGACCAATTTGAAGAAGAGGAATGATTATGTCAGCCAGTAACTCCTTGCATTAGAATATTGTAAGAATAAGTTCCCTTTTTTTAAAGTCTGCAAACACTAGAAGAATCCCCATATGAACACCAAAACAGGTTTTGCCTGCTGGAATCCTTCCTACTGGTTCTATTGGGGTTTCCTTCATAGTGCACCAAAATCCACAGTCCTCCTTCCATGTTAAAATGTTAATATGAGGCTTCAACAATTTGACAAGTATATATTCTTGAATGTTACACTCTTTTTAGCACAGATTTCCCCAGACAGCCTGTCCTCACTGAGGAGCAGTGAAGTGACAATGACACAAAGATCTTCGTTTAAACTTTGGAATGTATTTTTACGCAGAAAAAGGACTGTCGATTTAGTTCCCCATCACTTAGACTGAAATTGATTTGAGAACTGATCTCTTCAGGGCCGGTTTGAAAAGGAGAAATAATTATAGTAAGACGAACCAGTTGTTCATGAGGACGACTACTGACTACAGTTTTAAAGCAGACTGAAGAAACTGTGAACCTATCCTCTAATTAAATACCAAAAGCATATTATTATTTACTTATTAATTCATGCTGTGCAAATGGAGTATGATTAAGTACTTTCTGTATTGGCGAACAATGCACTGCAGTAACAGCTTGGAAAGAATGCTCCTTAACACTGCATATAGTGAGTCATGTCAAGTGTCTAAAAATAACTGTCTGGTTAAACTACTTTTCTCCTCCATTACATCACCTACACTTGACTGTTTGACTGTTCACAGCACAGACTTCTCTCTTTTCTGTTGTATCAGTATAGCTTATTTGGGGAGAGAAATGGTAATGAACCAAAAATTTGAATTTTGGAATTGATTCAAAATGATAGAAAACAATTATCTTGATTCTGACTTTAGTCAGTTTTTCACCTTACACATAGCTAGTTGATTAGTGGATAAGAACAATTGCTGCTTTACTAGGGAGAACCCCAGTGTACTTAAATTGGTGCATTTGGTCAAAACGAAGGAACGAACGAAATACTTCACACATCTATTTTCAAACAGGTGCGTAGGAGAGGGACGAGAAGAACAAAACTTGCAGAAAAGACTCCTGCACACTGTCTAACTTACAAAAATAATTATTTTGTCGCTGCTGCAACATTTCGGTGACTAGACCTTCATCAGATGGATGAACGAAACGTTGCAGCAGCAATAAAATGATTATTTTTGCAAGTTAGACAGCGTGCAGGAGTCTTTTCTTCATGCATATGGGTTGGCTAAGCATGTGCATGAAGAATGTCAGTGCCACAATACACATTAGAGGGCTCTACCAGCAGTGTTGGGATTATTACTCAAAACAAGCAATGCAAAACGCATTACTCTTTACTTAAATAAATAAATAAATACATAAATAATGCAATACTTAACTTAACTGCTGTGAGTAGAAAGCAATTGGGTACACTACTCACTACATTACTGTTAACAAGTTAACAATAATATAATGTTAATGTAATGTTAAACTTTAAATATGAAATAAAAAGATGAAGTCCGCACACCAGAAGCTGCTCCTTGCACAATTTATTCATGCATTGTAGTTGTAAGCAACTTCTGGTGTGCGGACTTTTTATTTCATACTTACCTTTTGGTCCAGCACCTAGCATAAAATTTTTTTTGGGTATGTGCGTGCTACTTTTTACCTAAACTTTAAATATGCCCACATATCAGCACATTTAAGATGGCACTGGCAGTAGGCTATGACTGCCTAAAATTAAACAATATCAATAAATAAAGCAATGTGAAAGAGGTTGGCCTTCCTAACACCTCATAGTGCAAATATTGGTTACCTCAAAATAATATATCAGTCGGCCTTAATAAATATGTGAGACTAGCTCTCCTAACACCATTAGATGATAACTGACTTAAAATTTAAAATGTCACATGAACTGCATTTAGCGAGCCAAATACATTCAATCAAACTCACTTGAGTCGTTTGCTCACCAAACCATGGCTTTATCAGACTAGTCCAGCTTAACATAATCATGACGTAATCACTAAAGCAGTGGTGATACGTGAAGAGGGGTCTCTCAAATCATTTGTCAGACAACCTGTTGCATATTGGTGTCAGCACAACATGGCCCAGGCTAAACAGCCTCTCCACAGGTGCACTCGATGGTATTGCTGTTGCCACTTTTGGCGACACCATCCCAGCAGGACATGCAGTGATGCCTCTGTAAAAACGAACCACTTTATGTGGCACAATCCTCTGTGGAAACACAGCAATTTGTCGCTATAAAACATCCACATTTGGTGGCTAAAAAGTCACTTAAAGGGCCAGTGTGTAAAATGGGTTGAAAACAGTTGAAAACACTGACATCAGTGGTCAAATTCTAGATTGCAGGGCTCACTCACTCACCCCTCCCGTCGGGTAAATGACGATGGCCTCAGAGCACAGCAGCAGACACAAGTTTTTCAGGAGTAGGTCTATCTAGCGACGAGGTGAATATTTATTTAGAAATCTAAACCATGTTATGATATTGTAATGAATCCCTCACGAGCAGGAGACCGTGTTCTCTGGCTGGCTGGATTGTCCGCTTGGGCTGCCGTACATACATGGCGGCGCAAGATGGCAACCTCTCTAAAGCAAGGCCCTTGCTATCTATCTATCTATCTATCTATCTATCTATCTATCTATCTATCTATATATATATATATATATATATATATATATATATATATATATATAAAAGCATAATTATAAGGCTACGAAAACCAAACAAATTTTATTTTATAGCGATTATACACTTGTATAAACATACTAATGGGTAGAATATTCAGATTCAGTTTCAGATTTGACAATAAACCATGCCAAATATTACACACCAGCCCTTTAAAGACGCAGCAATAATTGTTTGCTGGCCTCAAATGCCTAGGTGGTACACTAACCACCATCACCTCCAACTCCCAATGACAAAGTCAAGTCATGTACTACATCACTTTCGAAATGCTGATGTGATACATATGAAACGTACAAATGTAATATATCCACGTTTGCAGAAATGTATTATGCCAACATTTTCTTGTGGCAACTTGGCTGCATATTACACATTACACATTTACAAGTTACCCTCAACACTGTCTTCCAGTGATCATAGAACTAGGATTACAATATGTAACCATCCTTAAAGGGTCTCCACTGATGTGAAGTATTAAATTGAACAGAGGGTGAAAATGGTCACAGTCTCATAGTGCTTTTTTATTACATTACACTTGTGGATAGTGGCTGATGTGTCACTTTTGTTTGCTTTCATCTTTTCACATTATCCTGCTGGAGTTTGATATCAGCCACTACCCATGTGAAAGGACTGTAGATCTGTTTATGAGACCGGCGCTGACACACAGTTCATTTCCAGACAGATATATCGTCCAAGTGGTGACAGGAAGGGTTATTTTCCCTCTATTTTGTTATGGTTGAGAACTCTTGCTTGAGACAGAGGCCAGTCCACAACTGATGGCTTTTCAACATAGTAAACAACTCCCCAACAATAAAATAGGAGATGAGAGAGGGAACGACTTACAATTAAAGTCAAGGTCCATTTAACTGAGGTGCTGTGTCGTGTGGCCCTGTTGCTGAATCTATCAAGTCATGACTCTTCACCTATAGGCTCATTTTGGTGCCTGCTGGTCCTGAATGCACATTCAGTGATGGAGGTTATTTCATTCCACTCTGTCTATCACATTCCCTTAACGTTTCTCAGCTCAGACTCCTGCACTTTACAATGTTTATACTCCCCCATAGCTTTGCCTCCACTGTTAATGCAAGCTATCAAGCTATCATCTCCTTATTGCTTCCTCATAGGCACCAAAATACCTTCTCATCTAACTGATGCATGGTAAATCAATCAGTCATTTTACTTGTGACATGAAATTTTACAAGGTACAATCCCAGTAAAATGCAATCCTTTCAGCTGCTTCAACTTATGCACTGCAATTTAGTCATTTTCTTGCATCCTTGAGTGCTTTTCTTACAATGTAGGCTGCTGCTTTATAATTGTCAATGTTTCAAAACCACACTTTTCACTCTGTTTTACAATCTGGATCACAACTAATACTAGACTTTTATGAATACTTAGGCTAGAGGAAGCGCTAGTATAGGTTTAAGTAATTCAAGATCAGAGGTGGTGTTATACAGTACAGCGTGCATGGAGGGGGCATCATGCCAGCTTATAATTTGTAATACATCTTTGTAGCAATGCTCACAGCATGACTTAAAGGGATAGTTTGGATCATTTGAAGTGGGGTTGTATGAGATACTTATCCATAGTCAATGTACAGCATACAGTAGATGTCAGTCAGCTTGCCCCCAGTTTGGAGTTGCAGGCTAGAGTCTGACACAGAAGCCAAGCAATGTACTGCTCTGGATAAGCTGCAGCAACAACATGTATTTTAGTCACCTTAAAAAAGTCCCACCTAAAAAGCGTATGCTGTATTTACAGTTTTTTCACCACTTTACCTTGCTGTTAGACGGCCCTTTCCCACGGGGAAGTGGAGCTGTTATAGTGCCAGACTCCACTGAGGAAAACGGTAATTTAACATAGCTGAACACAGGAGCTGCTGGCCTACCGCTGTCTCGATCATTTAGTTTGTGTTATTGTGTGACTTTGGTGTTTAGGGTTGGTTTGGTTTAAATTCACCAAAGCCACACAATAACACAAACTAACGAAGTGATTGAGGCAGTGGTAGAACAGCAGCTCTCATGCTCAGCAAGCCATAATTAGTTTTTGTCAATGAAGTCTGGTGGCTTTGAAGATAGTGTAGATGGGGAACTGAAGCCATTATTGGCTTTCTGACGGAAAGGTGAATTGGTGAAAATATTCTCAATATAGTGTACACTTATCACACACTTATCAGGTGGGTCTTTTTTATGTTACTGTACGATATGCTGCTACCCCCCATCTACAGCAGTACATTGCCTAGCTTCCATGACAGTGCTCATGCCACGTCTCCAAACTGGGGGCTTGCAGATACACAATGACTGTAGATAATACACTGACTATGAATAAGTACCACATACAACCACACTTCAAAAAATAAAAACTATGCCTCACTATTCACCACTTTGGATCCAGACTGAAATATGTCACAATGATTTGATAAATTGTTATGAAATTTGGTGCAGACAGTCATGGATCCCCAGAGGATGAATCTGACACCCCTGTTCCACCAAAATCAGTGCATCAGGGTTTTTTTTTAACCATGGGAAAACCCATTATTTGCAGGCTATGGACTTCTGCAATAGACAAGTATGTATTCTGTTTTGTTTTCTTCCTCCCATCTGGTGTGTCATGTTTGTCATTACAAATGGGCTGGAAAACAGGTTAGTACACAGTAGAAAGCAGTGCAGAGGCCAGTGAAAATGTTACAGTGGGTACCTTTTATATATATATATATATATATATATATATATACATATACACATATATATATATATATATATATATATATAAATATATATATACACATATATATATACACATATATATATATATATATATATATATATATACATATGTCACTTCTCAGTCATGTCAGTCTGTCTTTTAAACTGCCGACTAAATTTGGAACGATGTTCAAGCGCTGCTCAGACTGAGACGGACAGCATTTTGTGGCGGTGCTCCATTCTATTGCACTGAAAAAGTGGCTATGATTAGTGTGTCCACCCAGGTGTTGTATTTCCATCTTGCTGGTCAAAGCAGATCAGAGCTGGAGCCAGTGTTAGTAAGCATTGGTGGATTTTTTGTCCAGTGTTAAAGGAGCTTTACTTGTTTTGATGATCCTTTGAGTTTTCTTTTCATGTCAACGTGAGGTCAATATTTTGGGGCGTTTTTGAGTGAAATAACTCAACAATGTTTGGATGTATTGCCATGACATTTGCCATGATATGATATTTAAAGCATCACGTCCTTTTGACTTGCTGTCATCTCTCACATAGCACCAACAGCAGTTTAAAGGTCCCAATTATCAAATTAAATTGAAGATGTTAACATACAGCCATGGTTGACTGGCACAAATCAAATTTGATACATGCAATCATGGTTCCCATGACAATGACAGCCCCTCTGATATGTAGTTGGTCCACCACTGAAATATCTCAACAGCTCTGTGATGAATAGCCATGACATTTTGTCCCAACACTCATGGTCCCCACACAGTAAATTATCTTGTCGCACCACCAGCAGCATTTGGATGGGTTTCAATGAAATTTGACGTATAATTTTTCCAAAGAGTGGATTGCATTAGCTTTAATGACCCCTTAACCATCATCTAATGTCATCATCGCGTCAAAATTTAATTTGTTCAATACTTTGGCTAATCACCAAATACCTACAACACTAAAGACATTCACAACAGTCTCAGTTGTGCTGTGTGAGAATCGCTGATTCTCTAACGTCAGCATGCTAATATGCTTAACTTAGATAATGATCATGGTTAATATCGTACCTGCTAAACATGTAAACCCTGCTATTATAATGTTTGCAGGCCAACACTAGCATTTAGCTCAAAGCACCCGTGTGCCGAATTACAACCTCACAGAGCTCCTCACAGAGCTGCTAGCAGGGCTGTAGACGTTCTGACAATAAGTTGAGCATGAACACTTTATTATCCAGATGAGGTGTTGCTTAAATATCACCTAGAATTGCATCTGGTTCCTTTCAAGGGCTTTATCCGTATTAAATTTAAACCAGAACATGTAGAAGCAAAACGGACTTGCTCATGCAAAAATATGTCCTGTATCTGTAGACGTGAACTATCTTTCAGCATGCATGCATACAGTTTCACTTCTGTGCTGAGGCCCTCGAGAGCTTATCTCCTTTTAATAGTATTTCTTCACGTGAGCTTGCAAAATATTGCACTGTGGAATCTTTGGATCGAACCAAATTGAGCCACACTTCCCTCCAGCAGGTAACCTCATCCTCGCTGAGTGCTGAGTGTCTCACCTCTCTTCCTGCTTGCCGTCTCAATCTGATTTTTGAACAAGCAGTAATGCAGAGCATGAAAAGGAAGCACTCCAAAGCAGCCAGACAGCTTTTTAAACTAATGACTGATTGCAATGAGAACAATCACGGTCAAAGTGTATTGATTTTTTTTTTTTTTTTTTTTTCCAGGGGCTATTGCCTCTTCTGTCATCCTATTCACTTTATCTCCCCCTCTGCCGCCCTTTCTCTCACTGCAAGTCATGCCCACAGCTATCATTTGTCCACTGCTTTGGTACTCAAATAGTGATTTCTGTGCTTGATAATTGATGTGCTTTGGCTATACCCACTCTAGTGTCCACCCAGGCCACTGAGAAAACATAAAAACATCACAGGCTCTAAAATGAAGAGTGATCACCACCCAGGCCGGGCCTCCCTTGCTTGTATAAACTGGTTAAGAGGAAGGGCTGAAAAAATGCTTTTCCGGAGACAAAAACAGATACATTTGTTTGCCTTTACCTTTTCTTTACCAAAGGAAAAATAAGCTTTTGGCATCCTCGGAAATTGAGATAAAGCCAGAAAACTTTCACAAAATTGTCGTCTGTTGTTTGTTTATAGACATTGACGTACAGTTATTGTAACCTTTCCATATATCGCTGTCCTGTGAGAACCATCTATCCCCAAAATGTCTTCTTCTTCAGATTTGTGTGAATGTATTTTCAAGCGTCAACCCACAGAGGAACACTTAAAATCACAAAATTTGGATAAACAGCTGTTCTCCTTCATTAAACACTGTTAAATGTGTTGCTAAAGCTTTTTGGCATAGGCGTGGTAATTATTGTTGATTTGCTTTTTCTTGATGAATGCTCAATAAAATGGCATGCTGAGGGGAATTTAGCAATTACAGGGACCCTGTTGCAAAGCAAAAAGTTACAAAAAGTCAGGGGTGCCCTAAAGTTGTTGGGCTTCATCCTCTGGGAACCATGTCTGTCCCAAATTTCATGGCAATCTCTCCAGTAGTTGTTGAAATTCTTGAGTGTGCCAGAGCAACACTGACCGACCACTGGAACCATCATAGCAAAAAAAATTAATCATTTCCCATGGCTGGAGATGCTCTTCATTTTCCACAAGTTATGTTTGTATGCATGGGCATAACTTCTGGTAGAGACTGCGGGGAAATGTCCCTACCAGTTTTCTGATTATCTGAAATTTCCCCACCACTAATTTGATATTAATTGCATATGCATTTAGATCAAAAAAAGCCTATAATTTCCATCAGATATGCAAAGGGTTAACTCCCTCACATTCCCACTGGATGAGAAATAGCTTCTACTGGTGTTCGCTTTGTGTCCGCCTGCTTTTCATGCAGTGATATAATTGCCAGAGAAACTTGTGGATGAATCAGAACCGGCGCAGTGCACTTCGTCAGACGAGAAAGCTCAAGGCTAGAGCACAAAACAATCCAGGCTGTCGTTTTGCAGGTGCTTTGCCTTCTGTGATCATAACATTATGGTTCCAGTATCAAATTAAACACACTGATTATTTAGTGATATGAAAGACACAGCTGTCTCGAGCCTGCCAACACACGACAGACTTGGAATTGTAATGGTCTTCTTCACCTCCGATGAAGAGCAGCGCATGCAGCATCTCATCCAGAGTCTGGAGGGGATACTACTGTAGCAACACAGCAGTAACACAATGCGCAACAGACTAGGGCTGGTTTTTCTTGAAATATTATGACTTAATTCTCATTAAATTATGACTGTATTCACAACTTCTCAGAGAACACATGGCAAATGGTTTTGAATGCAGAAAGTTTTTAACATGAGCAGAAATTTCGTTGAATTGAAATGAACTAAATTAATATTGACATGAAGGTGCCACATGCACAGTTAAAGAGGTAACTTCCCAAACAAAGGACACATAAGAGGACATGAGAAGAGTGTATCGTGCCTACATGTGTGCTGACTCAGAGGGGATAACATCAAATGAGAAAGGTTGAGTTACAGGAGAGCAAGTATTTGAAAACTACAGAATATCTGAGAACATTTCTGATTATATTCCAATATTATCTGCCGCCTGAAGTTTGTGTTCTCCTTTACATAAATAAAGATGTTTTAACCATGAATTGATGCATGAACATTCAACAAAATGCAGGAAATGAAGTGTGTGATGAAGCGTCTGAAAGCTACACCCTTGTTTTTATGCAGATGTTCTGCTTAGGGCACGGTAAAACATATGGAAGGTAAATAGCATACAGGTATTTTAATATCACAGGAATATCCAGTTGAAAAACATTAGCTCTGTTCAGTCCCAAAAAATTAAACTTGTTAAAAGTAGGGCACTTACAGTTGTGAGCTAGACATAAAGGTGATTATGCATTCAACACGGTCTCTTTGTTTTTCTCACTCTGTTGCCATCTGTGTGTTTCATCCTTTCTCTCTGTCTTTCTCTCCATCTCTACCTCTCTTCTGCTATAAAGCAGAACAAAGCGACACTCGTGAGTAGTTAGTTCAGTTACTTCACTGCAAGCCTTCCAGCAAGTTCGGTCAAAACACTAATGCACTTGTGACCATAATTACTGCACATATTATATGTTGGGCTTATTTTAATTACTTAAGTTGTCATTTGTGTTTTTCGTGTGCGGTGTTTAAGTGGAGTCACTGTGTTCCCTTGGTTATGAGCTAATTGGTTCCTACCTGCCCTTGTTTTGTGGGGACAGCTATGAGTGATACTTGAGAGAGTGAGTGCCTCGTGCTTAACAGTGAAGGGAAGTTGCCGTACCCCTAAACTGGGATGTGTTGTCTTGCCATATTTGTAAAAATTAAACGAAGAGGAAGGAAGAAATGTTGTAGCCTGCTTATTCCCCACAGCGCAGAAGAACTGGGGAACACAAACAAACAAGAAAAGAGGGTAACAAACTCATCAGTACTGAGTCCCTATAAGATAATATCCAGTTGGACAAGTGGTAGTTCATCATGTTTTTATAGATCATATATTTCTTAAACCAGATTCCCATGTTACTGAAAGTGTATTCACCTCATTGTGTAACATGTTGTTCTAGGTGGCACTCCTCCAAAAATTTCGATTGCAAAACATTGCCATGTGAACTTGGGGTTGATACAGCTGAATAAGTGCAATTTCAAGTTTTGAGCTGACTGATTAAGAAAAAGAAAAGAAAGAAAAACTGAGAAGCAACTCAAATAGAACAATTTTTGTTGTAGTTGGAGAGCTGTATCAGTTTCCTCTTAGTATGATTTCAGCTTTCAAACACACAAAAAAAAACACATAATAATAACGACATGGCAATATTTCAAATGCTGTACTTGATTTTTTTGTTCGGGGTTTTAGTCTGCCCTACTATTTTCTGTATTATAAATAATGGATTCTGAAGAAAATGGAGATCAAATGGTGAAACTGATCAAATATCGACCAATATTTTGTAACTGCGTTGCCTGATTGTCGTCTAAAATGTTTTCAGAATCATATTTTATCCTGCCCTGGAAATCCAGAGTTCTCGCTAGAGCAAAATTTGAATTTGCTCAGTGAGTCACTCTGACAATCAGTAATGATACTCATTACCTATGCCCATGAAACCGAGCTGCACCAATCACATCGGTGTATCTGATATAGGCGGGCCAGAGGCGAGCTAAACAGATGACGACAGCGCTGTGACGACGAAGTCCGGAATCAGACAGTAAACATTACAAGATGGCTACGGATGAACACCAGTTGTTTGAAACGGCTTTGGCTGCTACAATGAACGAGTTAGACTTGGCTTTTTCTCTAAAAGAGGAACAGAAGACGGCGCTCAAATCTTTCCTTTGCAAGAAGGACATTTTTGCTGTTTTGCCGACCGGATATGGCAAGAGTCTAATCCATAGACATATATATGTCTATGGTCTAATCTACCAGTTAGCTCCACTGGTAGCTAAGCATAAGCATTTTCTCTGTTTTCTCAGCTCATGTAGTACCAATTTTTACTAGTATTTGCATCTCTCTACTGCTTAGACAGACTTCTTCTCTTTATGAAAAGACCATCTTCAGCAGAAAAATACAAAAGCATGTAAGACATCAAAAACTTTATAAAGAGGGGGAAAACTATGCTACTTGAAAACAGTCTCCTATACCTGATCTATTGCTGCTTTTCTAGCTTAAGTGCCACTATTTAGGTAATTATATGTGGACTGAGGGTGTGAGTACATAATTAGGTACCCTCTTAAGATATAAACGTAACTTTTGATGGACATTTTAATGCATTAGATATTTACTTACGTACTGTATATATGAAGAATTTTATTAGAGTAGGGAGTGACTACAGCAACCACACACCAAATGAAGCGGAGCCTGAAAGCTAGTTCAGACAGTCAACTCAAGCCCACTGCTACATTCACGCTGCATACTCATCTCACTGCAACATATATCCAACGCACCCTTTTGATTATGACAGTGTACTCGGGTCTATGTTTCCTTCGGAGGGAGGTTATTACCGTCACTCCCTACTCCCTGCCGAGCTGAGCTCTGTGCCTCCTTGTGCATGCAGTTCAAACGCAGCGCATACATTACACTCACAAAATAACCCCACTCCACGTGAGCTGACTGAGTGAACTGATGTAATCGTGTGATTTCACCGGCACAGAACGAAGCCACATGTTTTTAACTGATGAAGCCATTTGTCATAATCACTGTCACGGTGCATTTTTCTGCCTTGTTACAGGTGTCTGACTTCCCGGAGGAGCAGCTCTTGGTCGCCGTGTTCCCAGGAGTTCCGACAGCTGCTGAGCTCTTCCTGTTACCTCACAAAAACCAGACAGAGGTCAAGAAAAAGAGTGAGGAGGAGCTAGAGCAGGTATGGGTGGCTATGATTGAACTGTGCATCATGAATTGTTGAAATCCTATCACATAGATTGCTTTTACGTAGACATTGGTGACTGCAGCTGCTCTTTATGTGTAAAACACCATGTTTTATGTGTCTAACAGGTATCTGATATAATTGTAAGTGCGCTGAATCAAAATTTGGTGGAGTTCGAGCTCAAGCCGGGAGTAAGGGTGATTGTGTACAACACACAGTTAACACTGGGTAAGAAACACTCACTCTCACTGCTTTCAATTCTTCCATTAAGTTATCAACCATAACTTTCACAGTTGATTTAATTATGCCCTATTATTTTCTATTTTTCTATTTTGAAGTGTCAAAAAATAGAACGGTGGTAACCGTGTTTTGACAACAAGAACATTTCTTTGGTTCACCAATTAAAATTCCTGTCAGTCTGCCTCCTTTCCAGGCAAAAGAACACAGGGGAGTATGGGAGGGGTTTGATTTTAAGTGGAGCTCCTTGAGACGATCTTTTATGCCTGCCATCAAAAGCTGAACATCTGTTCTATTTCTTGTATCGCCATCCAACCACAAAATGAGTGTTACACTGAGTATAATTATGTTGATTATTTAGTCCTTGAGAAAGAACACTGTACAATTTAAGGGCAGAGACAGAATTCAGAATTGCTTAAAGAGTCAACAACACTGCTCAGTCACCGGCTGCTGAAGATGGGAAGGTTGGTCGACATTCAGAAACCTCAGAAATGAACCCCTGCCAAAAAACAAATTGCTGTTATAAGTATCAAATCGATGCTGGAGTCATGGAGGCACATTGATTGTAAATAACATGGCTGGTCTGGAGAACTCGACTTTTTTATTGGTATTGGTAGTCCGTAACAACTTCTGTGTTCCACCACTGGACAGATAACACTTACATTGTATTCATTGCTTGGCTGGTTTCATTAGGCACACAGTCTCTGGAGGCACACAGCCATGAGTTGTCCGTAGCTCAAAGTGCTAGATATTAACAGTCTGGCATGTGCAGCGATGTGACGTTCTGTGGTGTGCTGCAATCTAATGACATTGGAGGTGTACCCAGCTGGATCCCTCTTTATATTTCACCTCCCAAGAAAAGGTCTAAAAAGCCTTCAAGCTGCTTGAGAAAGGTCAGCAGCACACGCGCCGCTGTCTCTGAGCTAAAGGGCTCGGGAGTAGCACGGAAACGTCGGGAAAGTGCAATGTGATTTTCCTGCAGTGATAGACATTAATGCACTCTTCAGGATAATGAGAGGAATTTAAGGTGGACGCCTTGTGAGCAAAACCATATGGTGTGATATTAACCATAGGGAGTGCTTGTTTGGTTGGGTTGGTATTAGAGGTAAATGTAAGTGCATTTAACCATTTTAAATCCACCTGAAATGGCAGAGTTACCTGCCGCTGTCACTTGCTTTGCCCAGCAATAGAAACAGCAATTTCACGCTACCAGAACTTATGACATTTGAAATATTAAGAATAAGAGCATCATTTCATATTGCATTAACATTGTCATATACATATACAATGCTAATAATCAGCAAGAGAATGCATTTACTGGTGAATGGGTTTTATATCATGTCAGAAGCTGAGTTAATGTAAATGTGCAGTCAGGAAAATGAGAAAGATGAGAAAGTTTTAAACACTATGCCCATTCTTCTGTTGAATGCATAAGCACTTATAGTATTTATATGTGTATACACGTATACACTATGTGTATATAGTCCAGAATCAAGATTCCCTGCAGAGTTTTTGACCTCTAGTAGTGCCATGAAGCAATGTTTTCACACCCCCATATTGGCTGTATTGTACTAACATGATACACGTTCCTGCTACCTGTTCTTCACTACTCTGCTAATCAGCAGCATAGCAATGCACCTGCAAATATAGCAACGGAAAAGGCTGAAAGCTTGCAAACATGGATGTAAACAATGCAGGATTTAAAATATTAAAACATTAGTTAAATATTTAGTATTTTAGTAATGGACGCCTCCACATTGGGAGCCACGTGCAGGCAACTAAGGTTCAGACTCTGAATCATAGATGTGTTGTGAATATCGCTTACAGCTCCTCTAAGGAAACACCAGTTGAGTTTCGGTGAGACACAAAGTAAACATAAGCAGATATTTAAAGGTATGCTATGCAGAAATAGTCTGTTACTGTTTGTGAACGCAACAAGCTTGGTGCCCAACACTGCTTGTGCATACACGGCAAGCAACTATTGTAGGAACGTTGCATTTGTTGTAATGGAAAAGCTAATGCTTTAGCAAGCTACGTTAACACCTGGCACCTACCTGTTCAACAGAAAACAAGCCAACTATGGGTCATTCTTGATCCCCATCCTCTCCTTCACATGCCGCTTCTTTAACCACTTGGAAAACTTGAGGTCGGGCAATGGGCACTATTTTTGTGCCTTTTTTTAGCCAGCTTTTAAGAGTGCAGCGACAGGTTGCATCTGAGGTTGCTAAGCAATCTTAACAAGTACTATATCCTAGCTAAATCCTGAGTGCAGAACTGATCTTCTTCCAGGTGCTGTTTATAAGTGTGTAGGCCTGTCTTCCATGGGACAGATGTAAAGCTCTGGGTGGCTCTGCACCAAAATGACCAACTTCTCCATATTTATCACAGACTGATATTTACGGAAGACAGGAAAGATATCTGACAGCTGTGATTGGTTGGTTGTCGTCACTTGATATGTGATGCGCGCTGCTGCGTTCCAAAAGTTGAACTCAGTTTATCTCAGGGGCAGCCATCGCAACTTGGAAAATAGGCGCTCAGGAACGCACAAATGCTGTGACAGCATCGCTCTGTCATTTAAGCGTGCCTGTCGTGCATCTGCATTTAAAACAATGACTTTGAGGGCACAAAAAACGTAGCATTTGTATGGCTCCTAAAGCCAAACCCAGATTCACTCTAGTTTTTGCACAAGCTTTGTCCGTTTAGGGACTCACGTCACTATATTTGTGTTTTTTTGTTTTGTTTTGAATGTTTGAGTGTCAGTGATTTTCCTAGCTACCTTTTGGATTAAAAGCTTAGATCGGGCCCAAGAAATCCAGCCCGACCCCACCCAAACCTGTACGTGTTCTGTCTGAGCCCTGCCCTGCCCGTCCCTTTAACTGTAATTATGAGCCCAAGTCTGGGTTAAATCCGACATTTTTTAAGGATAAGAACGTGGACATTGAAGGCTGACTCTGGTCTTTCTTTCCATGGCAAGCCTTCGTCATGTGCCTCTTGAGTGTCAAGTCCCCGTCTTCTTGCTGTCATATACCAGCATCTTGCTGCACTTGGTACACTCGACGAAGCTGACACAAGCATTGTCAATTTAAGCTCACTGCCTATGGTCCAGTCACTACCGTTTTATAAAGTCCCGACTTCACCTGCACTCACATTGGCTGGGAAATGTCCAGAACACAGCAAAACAAATCAAAAAAAATACAGGCAGGAGTCTCTGCAGATAAATACACCGCCACACAATTCTAATGGGTTATAAGTGATGACTAAGAGGGATTACTTTTGCGTAAGTCTATACATGGTTTTTTGTTTTTTAAGAAATCCTTGAAATCCACTTTGATGTGTGAATATATCAGAGGGGTGTAATACACAGGGCGACTAGTGGGTAAGCAAGGAAAGGTGGCTCTCATCTAACCTGGCTAGATCGCTTGCTTCAGAGGAAGTTATATTCAGGAAGAACAGGAGGGAGGAGTTTATGTTGAGAGTTACGGCTTGGGAAAAAAAAGGTTCTCTTTGGAGGGAGAGTGTATAGAGATCTCACAATGGCAAGAGCTCTGTCTGATTGGCCAGAGAGTTAACTGCATGACACATATCAGACAAAAACAGCACCTACAGAAAGAGTGTAATTTAATTCAGTGTTAGTATATCCCAAGTGCAAAATTGTGGTCTTTTGCAATGTGTTTACTTTACAAGTAAACATTGTGATTATAATTTAAAAAAAAAAAATAAGATATATTGTTCAGCCCAAGGTAGCATACAGGATTCTCTGGGGTCATAAATGCAGCAGATAGCACCTACATATCACCACTGGAGCCTTAGAGAAACATGAAAATTATTTTTGTCACTTGTGTAGTATGGTGGAGCTTTAGGTAATATTAACACTTTAAATTTCACACTGCGTTTCATCCATACACTGAAAGTATGATGAAGGCACAGCAAGCATAGTCTGCTTCACACTGCTGGTTACAGCTAACAGAACACACACATTAGAACATGCATTAGTCTATTGGTAGTTATCACAGATAATAGGCAATCAACAAAATTAATTTCATTGTGATTCAGCCATAAATTAAATGATTCCTACCTATCCTTCATTGTTGGACAGTAATGTTGAGTGTGCAGTTGTCACGTCAGAAATAAATATATTAACTTTCAGATCTATACAACTGGCAATTTTCTGCCAGTAAGCCTCTCTTGCATTATTTACAGCAACAGTGTTTCTTTTGCTTTAATATTTTTTTATACACTCTTGATAGTTATCAATAATAACCACCTGTTTCTTTTGACTGAAGTATGTAGCACACAATTGTTCTTTTTGTGCTGTAGGAGGATGATGTCAAACACCCCCTTTTATGGGAACGTGCACAGAGCCTGATGAAGAAGCCCTGGGTTAACAAAGACAGATAATAACCGCTGTTGTGATACCCGTAATATGTGATTAGGGTTTTAGGTTTTGTCATTTTATGTTTTAAATTGCTTTACTTAACATGTTATAATGTAGGAAAGTTTATTGTCTTTGGTCTCACCACATAGGATTAAATAACAATACAGGGCAATAATCAGAGCAAAGGGCAGGGACACAGTATCTTCCAAACTACATGATTTAAAAAGGCATTATACTGATACATGTAAATACACCAGATGTAGCCAAATGCTAAACTAGCTAAAATATATTACAAACATAATATGTACATATTATAACACATTAAGGTGGCAGGATGATACAGTGGTTAGCATTGTTACCTCACAGCAAGGGGGTTTGAACGCGGGGTGGGGGAGCCCTTCTGTGCGGAGTTTGCATGTTCTCCCTGTGTTAGCAAGGTTTTCTCAGGGTACTCCAGCTTCCTCCCACAGTCCAAAGACATGCAGGTTAACTGGTAACTCTAAATTGCCCGTAGGTGTGAATGTGAGTGTGAATGGTTGTCCGTCTCTGTGTGTCAACACTGTGATAGTCTGGTGACCTGTCCAGGGTGTACCCCGCCTGTCGCCCAATGTCAGCTTCAGCCCCCCCGTGACCCCTAACAGCATAAGTGGTTACAGAAAACGAATGAGTGACTATACGATTAGGACTTCCAATAACCTTACTTTACATAGGCCTACTTACTGCACTTATACCAGGGATGATGTGCATTACTTTACATCACAGTTACCCAAATGGCTACTCTTGGCAGGTTGTGGTAGAAGTTGAAACCAAACAAACAGAAAGGCAGACAAGTAATGATATTCCCTGTCCTCTCTCCCGCTCCCACAGCACCCTTGGTGGACTCCAACCCCAGACACAGCAGCTCGGCTATGCTGATGCTGCTATCAGTGGTGTTCCTGGGCCTAGCAGTGTTCCTCATCTACAAATTCAAGAGGTACACACGTCTGTGATTACTTCCACCTGCTGCACATATCATACAGAAACCTAGTATATATCTATTACCATATTATCTATTATTGATGATACCAGATGAGCACAGTCTGGACCAATCAATCAGTCGTGTTTGGAAATTTGATTTGACAAGTCCCCCTAGAGGTTGTCTAGCGGGATTCCAATGCATGAGGCACATGTACCAATCAGTGATAAAATGCAGAGAAAACGACCATTAAATGGTTTAATATGCGGTTGCTGTGCCTCGGCTGTTATTTGCTGAATAAATTATTCATACTCAAAATTATTCTCTTGAAAACTCGGAGGGAAATGGAAAAGCTGTCATTAATTATGGATATGAATTTTTTCCCATTAGTCTAAAGAGGATGCATTTTTCAAGAAATCTCACAGTTGACAAAACAGAGCAATTAATAACCAAAATGAATAGTAATTGGAAATAAATTGGATAGTGACTCAATAAAGATGTATATTAGGTGTTATAAATGCAGATGGGAAAAGATACCAGTGTTACTGTAATTTGCCTATAGATTAGTTACTGAGGTATAATTATAGTCAGGACAACTTTGAAAGTTGGAATGCCCAGAGCACGAGTAAACAGAACTACTGTGTTTGAGGTTACAGAGAAGCGCTTGTCATCTCAAAGTAAGCCAATTAGGTAAAACTACCTTAGTTAGAGTTGTGAAAATAATGACTCACAACAAAAAAAGTTTTTGCTTTCATTCAGCGAAAGATTGTTTCATTTATTTTCCAGAAAAATGTTGCCATTCGATACTTTTCTAACATCATTTTGAGACTCATTTGTCAATCCCTTCTTTTGGAAACCTTTAGAAAAATACCTTGGATCAACATATATGCTGAGGTGAACCAGGAGAAGGAGCAGGAGATGATTGGCTCAGTTGGCCCGGGCGACAGCACGCCTAAAATCACTCTGAGTGAGTTCTCCACATCCAAAGAACTCATGGAGAAGGAACTGGATGCCAGGGTCAAAAGTAAGTTTTGAGCTGTCATATTCACATTAAATGATGTTTGGAATCAAAATGTTTCTTGCTGACATTACTGTTAACTAGGGATGTCAATGGTTAACCATAATTGGTGAGAATATTTTTGACCAGTTCTGCATGTCACAGCGGATGCAGTTAACTGCACTACGCACCACTCAGATCAGGTGGGAGATAGACAGCCGGCTAGCCACATTAACATGAGGAAACAGAGTGCCCACTGCCGACCGTGTGGTCTCAACTAGGTAGCTAATATCACCCTGGGTCGGTTGTGAACCAACTAGTGGCGCTGCTTGTTTGACGATTACCATTAGTAACACTATCCTGACCCAACAGTGTTGTTGTGAACTTTTTGTGCTGGGGATGCACAATGATATCGGCATGTCATTGGTATTGGCTTATACTGGCTTTAAAATGAACTATCAGAATTGGCCGACGTTCCGATAATATTGGTGCGTCATTGGTATTGGCCAATATCGGCTTTAAAGTGAGCTATCATAATCGGCCAAAATGCTTCTTCTTATTTTGCACAACGATAGAGTATTACATACATTGAAAAGCATTGTATTTCATGTGTCCATCTGCTGGTGGGCCATCACAATAACATTATACATGCTTAATATGATGTTAATTCCACTCCAGAAGAGACTTGATGATCACGAAAATTTGGAAGGACAAAAGTGGATTTATGGATATCAGTATTGGTTATCGGCTGAATAAGTTGTTTTAGATTGGCATATCGGATATCGGCAAAAATTTCAATATTGTGCATCCCTACTTTGTGCTCAGTTTTCAGTCTCGGCTCAGTTTTAAGCTGCAAACCCCCTTTAGCATCACTGCTAGCAACATTAGCAGTGTCAGCATGGCTACTGGTGCTAACATGGTTAGCAATGCTAAAAGGGTTTTGCAGCTCAAAATGAAGCTGCTTACTCACCAGGGTGACGTGGGGATAGACTTGAGGGTGGGCACCATGTGTGCGCAGCAATGTTGTCCCGCCACCAGCACAGCGTTGCCAGTGATTATCGTAAATGAGGTGCACCACCAGCTAACTTAGCTCCCACCTGACGTGGGTGGCCAATGCCAACGTTACCTAACCAGTGGAGACCAGAGGGTGGGCAGTCGGTGCTACATTTCCACATGTTAATGCAGCCAGCTGGCTGGCTGTCAGCAAAGCCAACAGAAAATAAAATCAAAGGCAAGACATTTACATCACAAAATATTAAAATGTCACTTCCTGTAAACAGATAGAGCTTTGGTTGAGGAGCAAAAGCTCACTGAGTCAATGGAGTGCAGGACCAAAAGGAAAAGCCTTGTATTTTAGGTTTTTTTGCATTTTTTATTAAAAAAAAATAACTCAATTCAGTAACAAAACAAACCAAAATTGACATCTCTACTGTTACCTGTAAAAACATTGCTCGAGAGGGATGTTGATGTCCTGATCTGAGAAAGGATGTGTTTCTCTGCTTTTGGAGATGGTTTGGAGTGAAAGTCAGCATGGCACCACACAGCGTAAATGTGCAGATTCACCCCCCAGGCATACTTTAGCTATTGAATTTGAATTATTTTTAACCAGAAAATTGGCAACTTAATCTCCTTATAGCATTTTTAATTATTCAAAGAAAAGGAAAGCAGAGGGAGCCGCAGAGTAGAGACAGTCCTGGACGGGTTTTAACATAGTAAAGAATAGATTCCAGCAAGGCTTGCAGTACTGAGAACAATGAATAATTAATACAACCAACATGTTTAAGCATGCGGCCTCGGGATTCCAAAGGCCAGAGACAGTGCCGAGGCAGCAGCCTTAATCACTTAACTATTGGGTTACAATATGACTTACTTAAAAAGAATATTTCAATCCAGCACGAAATAACAAAAAGCAAACTGCCTGAATACTGCATGCTCGCTTTGACCTTATATGATGCACAGAGTCTGTTTTGCAGCTTTACCAAGAGAAGGCAGTACAGGTCATCTGGCAAGTGCAGTTCCTGGATGATTTGACTCTTAGAAAGCTGAGTCTGACGTAGGTGTTAAAATTCAGAATAACTATAGAGAAATGAAACAAGTCTTACACAGTTGTGGACACCCCCAAGCACCAAGGCCATCAGTATTCCGCCTTATTTCCAGCTGAATTTTTTAATTTTTTTTTTTTTTTCAGCTCAACACCCATTGTTATTTTTTTGCATACAACCCATAATCATCCACAGAGTAGATTCAGTCAGTTATGAAATCACGTAGCAGCTCGGCTTGACGGTGGTATAAGAGGTTGTTTTACATACTGAATGGGAAAATATAATAATAAATGCTGATTAGAGTGCTATATTAAGAAGCTAAAAATACATAAAATTACAATAATTCCACAGTTTAAAAATACACTAGACAAACATAATATAATAGAAGAAAATATGTAACTTGATTAACAAATGTGTTCCCACAAGCTTAAAGAAAAAAGGCAAGATTTAAAAATGATAGCAGAAGAGGAAGATTTAGTAGTGAGGGTTCTGACTGTTCCACAGTCTGGGAGGAACAGTAGTATATAGTAGGTACAGTTTTGAGTTTTTACCATTAGAAGTGCTATGGAACTTCAAAATTTAGAGGATTTGCTGCTTTTCTTTACGTTCTTTAACAGCATACTGACTATCTTTGGGTTTTGGACTTCTAAAGACCAAATAATTAGTTGATAAATCAGGAAAATAATTTGATATTAAAATTAATACTTATTTGCATCCCTCAAAGGCATATGCTGCAATCCATTGCAAGTTGGAAGTTGATAATTTCGAGTCGGTGTTCCTGACTTCTGATCTAAATGCGTATCCATGCATCTGGTCAGGAAAACACAAGCACCCGCAGCAGACTAATGTTTGTATGGCAAGTCTCTGTCAGAGCTTTACAAGCATCTAAAGTAAGGTTGAGTACTGAAAATCTATACGGCCGGTACCAACAGAGGTCATAGTGGTCGCAGTGCGGTTTCCGGTGCCTTTGTGCAGTCGAACAAGAGAAGGAGAACATATGTGTGCTGCTGACTTGACAGTGAGGCTATGGTGACCGGAGTAGAGAGTACATGTGGCAGTGCAGTGTGTGTACAGTTTAGGTTGTCAGTGAATAAAATGCTGCAACTGCTTTAGAAACAAGGCAAGTCCATGTCTCTTGCCTGCCATCTGCTTATTAAAGGGTGTTAGCCCCAAAGTTAGTATGCAAAGTTCGCCTTCTATTGGAACCTGACCAGGCTCAGTTACGACAGACCAACTATTGTGATTATAGTCACAATCTCAGCTGCTCCCAAACAGAAAATGGAGAAATGCCTGGCTGCTGAGTGTCTCCCGAAATAGGAAGACAATTATTAATCCAACTCAAAATGTCTTTTGTTGTTATTAGTCCAGTAACTGTTATTAGGTATAAAATTATTGTAGTTGGGTTAGGTTACGTAAATTTGTTGAAAGTGTTTTGTATTAAGTCCTATCTATACATCTACTTTAAACTGTCAGAGGTAATATATTATTCAATTTCATATTCAAATTTGCCTTTGCAATAAATAAGCAGTTCCTTAATGTCCTTGACCGTAGTTTTGTGCTTTTTTTTTCCTGTTAGTTTTTTAAGCATCAGGTCAGGCACCATTTCGGCACGGGTATCAGAGAACACCCTGCGCCCACTGCTTCTCTTCACTAATGCGCTGTGGTAATTGACCTTAGTCAATCGACTAAGGTCAATTACCACAGCGCATTAGTGAAGAGGAACAGTGTGTAAAGTAGGACAACTGTCTTGCTCGTCTTGCTGTCTTGCTCGCTTAATAAAATACCATTGAAAAAATGTGTAAACAGCTGCCAAGCAAAATAGTTTGAACTTCCACAGCCACCATGTTGCTGTGATTTCAAGTGTGTTTATATCAGCAAACTCGGGCTGGATGAATCTAACCAGAGTTTCCGACTTGAAACTCTGACTTTAATAACTGTTCCACTTTTCTGTGTCGAAAGTCCTTTTTTTTTTTTTTTTTTTATCGTTCCAAGTACAATGGATTGCGGCAATATTAAATTACTAAAGGGGTGCTACAGTGATTTAGTGTTGCGCTTCCATAAAGTGAGGGGAGACATATTTTAAAAGGAATGATCATAATCAGTGCAGCAGAGGAAAGATATCCTCATTTTTAGTCCCTAATTTGGGTCCAGCTCCAGAATCACTGGACACTACATTTCCCATAACTCAAGACTGTCTTTTATTACAACCTGCCCAGTAAAAACCCACAACTTTCAAATTCAACACACATACTTTGCTAGCAGGCTTTCTCACAAATTTGTGGTGTCCAAAACCAAGCCGAAATAACCCCAATGGCCTGTGATGACATCATATGTGTAAAATCAGTGTAGTTCCCCTTTAAACTGTACATTGATTCATTTAAACTACTGAGCTGGAATTAACAGCTTCTGTCATGCCTATAAATAATACCTATCAAAACAGAAATGTAGCCTATTCACTCTGTATTTCTCCATTCATCCTGCTAAAGGTATCATATTAAAAAGACAAATTTTCATAATGGCTTACTTTCTAACTTCTTTGCAATGTAACAGCTTCAGAGCCTTTGATAAAACAACATTTCAGTAATTAACATGAGGTGTCAATGTCAGAGAAGTTATTTGTTTTACAGGCACTAAAGTGCCGACACAGACTACAGTACTAACTGTCTTTGTTCTTTGCTTGTTTTTCTTCTTGTGTTTCATCTGTTTCTGCTCAGGGGGAGTTGGAAATGCCTGCGAGAGCACAAGGGAGATTCCAAACTGTACTAGTGTGTAAAGCCGGAGAGCAACAGTTTATGTACAGAGCGAAGTATTACAGTGTCGGGGGTTCTCTTTTTCTGTTTTGTAATTCTCAACACAACTGATGTTAATAGTTTTCTAAGGGACCTCATTTATACAGACTTGCACGGACGCCTCGTTCAACAACATCCATGCAGCAAATGTCAATTTACTCAATGAGATCATTGTAATTACTGGCAAAACTTATTCAGTTTTGTGGATGTATAAGCTACATAATGACATTTGCAGAGTGAAAAATCTTTCGTCAGAACCTATGAAGAGTTATGTAAATTTCCTAAGGAGTTTGCTTTGAAAATCATTTCTGCCTATATATAGACTATAATGTCTGAGTCTTCAATCAAACAGGGAATATTATTGAAATGTACAATATTATCATCTGTTCTGTTAAATGTATATATTATTACTTTCTACATGCTCGTAGTCTTGAGTACCATGGCGACGACGGATCTGACAACGATCTGTTTTTGAACGTGTGTTAAAAGTCAAACATTACTTAAAGAACTCAACTTTGTTTTGCTAAGGTCCTTGACTTGTGCATGTTCTTATTGAGGACACGATTTCTGTGTTGTAGATAAGCAAGTGTTGTAAATAGTTATTTTCTAATCAATCATCAAAAGAGCCCAACTGATTTTGCCCAGACTTCTGTTTTGCTCTCTCATTTTGTTCAGTTGCTGTCGGGCGATATGTATCTAGTAGAAAGGGTCTATCTGTTAATGCAGGTAGAACTTTAATGGCATATTATAGATTTAACTTCCCACCATTTCCCTGGAAATGGAATGAAAAGGATCAACATGATCATGATCAATATGTTTATATTTTCATTAAACATATAGGCATCAACAGAATTCAGACATTTTTACACAGATGACAGTTTTTAAACTATCTGAGCCAAACATTATTTGTCATCTTTTCATCACATTTTTCTACCAAGACAAGGCTCTAATAGCTCTGATTTCGCATCAGAACAAAAGCTGAATCAGTCACTACGGGTAGTTTCAAACTGTAGCTACCAGAGATCAAATTCACAAAACTGACATGCTGGGAAAACCATGATGATATTTGTTCCAGAATACTAAATGTGTATATCCTCTAAAATACCAGTAGGCAAAGGGTTGGGTTCCGATAGCAGGATTCAGTTCTTGTTCTTCTTAAGGCCCAGATACACCAAACAGACTTCAAAGAACTAGCAGTTTTAAAAGCTTACTGCTGCATTGCCTCAAGTCTTCTCTGTCTTGGCCAAGATGTTGTGCTTAAACACACATAAAGGCTACGATCAACAGCCATCTAGCACGTACATTCTGTGCCTACATGAGAGGAAATAACTCTTTATACAGTACCAGGAGGCCGAGGTAGTCTGTATTTGTCCCTCAAAAAGGGAATCCAAAAGACCAACAGAACAGATTCAAGACACTAGTTAGCCAGTTAGCGCATCAACAACACAACCTGATGTTGAAAGAACAAAGCATATTTACTGTGCACTTCCAAACAATAACACAAAACAATACTTTGCTCAATTCCGTTTCTCTGCTTGTGCTCTGAGCTGAACTGCCAATCAGAGTGACTTCATTCACTGACAGGACTCTGCAATTTCTGACACTGACTCAGCATGCTGAATCATCAAAAATATAGCCAACAAGGGCCAAAGATGGCCAATGGTGCGGGACACACCCCAAATGCTGGGGTGACAGGCGTTCACTAATGGCCGACCATTAACCACTGGCCGACTGTTGTCTTGGTGTGTCAGGCCCCTTACATTTAAGGTCTTTTAGTCTGTCTGTTAATCAATTGGTCCATTGAAAATATGGAAACATATTAACTACTGAATAGATTGCTATGAAACTGTGAATGGACATTCATGGTGCTTAGAGTATGAACTGAAATGACCCTTGTGATTCTCTGACATATAATGTTTTGCCACCATGAGATTTACATAGTGGTTTTAATTGGAATGTGTCAGCAACTACTGGATGGGTTGTAATGAAATGATTCTGATATTTATGTTCCCCTCAAGATATGCTCTAAACCTTGATGATCTCTTCACTTTTTACATAGCACCAGTATCAGGTCAGAACTTCTATTCATCCAACTCTTTGATTTATGACCAAACACCTGCAAAACTAAAAACATTACAATCAGTCTCAGCTGTAGGCTAATTTGTGTTTAGTGCTAATTAGCAAATGTTAAGATGATAACAAGCTAAAGTGAGATGGTAAACATGTAAACACTGAGCATGTTTGCATATTTTTCATTGGCTATTGGTTCAAAGCCCAGCTGTTGTAAGTACAGCCTCACAGAACTGCAGGAATGGCTGTAGACTCTTAGGGCCCTTTCACACCTACCTCATTTGGTCCAGACTTTCAGAATTTTCAGTTTCATCTAAACCAAAGTTAAAGGTGAGAAACCTCCCCTGGACTACAGTCAGGACTGAATAGCCAAACCTTAGTCTGACGAAAAGAGGAGGTCTCAGTCTGGGTCAAAGGGAATCATGGTCATTTATATCTGAAAGCCATTTTTGGATGGTTTGGACTTTCGGACCAATTACAGGAAGTTCTTAGTAGCCTAGCTCCTTTAAGGCATAGCTCAGTGTAAAGACAGAGAAAGAGAGATGGAGAGTAAATGTGCTCAGAGCAGAGAGGAAAATTAGCAGTAAATTTGTCTCATGGTAGTGAATTTACAGTGAGGTTTCAGTTGGTCCACAAATAAAATCTGTGGCTCCTACAGCAAAGCGTGTCTACAGTGTCAAGTAGGGAGTAGCAGGTTGCGTAGGTGATGTCAGGGTGTAGGTATGTGATGTATAGTTCTTGCGATAGCATCATTGCAGTGTGAAACCACAACTAACCGGATCAAATGGGTTCTGACTTTCAGGTGTGAAAAGGTCCTTGGTCTTGTTTTATCACCTTGCAAGAGTAATGTTCAAAACATTTGTGACATTAGCACACTTGACGTCTTTAGCTGGCTCTAGCCGATATTTATGTTTTATTTTCTCAGATAAAGACCTATTTATATAATAATGGTTCTGTGGTGTTGGCATTTCAAAACTGATACTTGCAGTGCACCATGGCAACCCAGTTGCCAGAAAAAATGTTCCCATTGAGTGTTTCTACAAATCACAGATATGGTCATTTGTACATTATTTTGTAGGTCATGCATTGAACAGTTCTCAGAAACGCTGTAGTGAAAGGTTCTGTTAAGGCACAAAAACCACTTGATTATGGTTAGGAAAAGGTCACATTGTAGCTTAACACACCCACATTTAGTGGCTGGGACACCACTGGGAAACGCTGCAATGTGTTGATTAAAGATTACTGGTTATGTTGTTTGTTGGTCTGGAACAGTGGTCTGCAGCTTGGCAGGCGTCTTGCCAATGTGACATGCCATCCACTACCCAGTCCACCTCCCAATGATAAGTCAGCTTTTATACTACGTCACTTTAGAAACAATAATATGGCACGAATGAAACGTGCAAATGTAACATATTTGTTGTTTGCAGAAGTGTGCAATGCGAACATTTTCTTTTGGCTACTTCTTCTGGAGCATCAATTGACACACATCACTTGAGGCGCATCAGTAATGGCTTTCAATGTGTTTGGGCCTTGATACTCCCAGTTAAACATTCATGCATTCCTTATCAATATTAAAGCTTGTTAACTTAATAATCAGAACTTGGGACCTCCAGTAATTAGACCAAGTAGCTTGTAAAAAAGTAAAGTGTGCACAGTAACTAGGTTACAAGCAGTGCATCAAATACACTTAATCAACATTTCGTATCTTCAGCTGCTCATCTCATTTCCAAGTTGCTACAACATTAATTAGACGTCCGCTAAAATCGGCAGTGTTTCTGCCTTAAAGGGTGGTTACAGATTTGAACTGAATCTTTGAGTTTTAGTGATTAATTAATCCAGGTTTCTCACACATCTTTAAGGCTACACCTAATGCTATCAAAACCCAACTCTAAGAAGGACGACAGAATCTAGGTATTTCAGAGGATGTATCATTGCCCATGCTATATGGAACAGAGAATATCCAAAATTCTTTATGATCAGATGTATTACTTTATTATCATTTTGTTTATGCATGGATATAACAGTAACTTGGAATGAACCCCTTCAGTGCAGTGTTTCTCATTTGGTCCCTTGCTCAGGGTTTTGGGGTGTCTTCTCCATGCAGCTTAGGGGAGTGTTTTATATTTGACGGCTTAAGTAGTCTCACAAGCCTTTCCTTCATTTGAAGAAAAAAAAACAACAGAATATTGCCTCTAAATATTGAGAGTGGAGCAGTTTGTGTTCATTTAAACATCACACAGTGTACGAACAGAGCAGACACAGTGCAACCGGGCTGGGTTGATGTAATTAATCCACTCTCCCTGGTGCCATCAGGCTCATTTTACAACCCAACACTTGACTCATTGCTTTGCATTTAGTTTGAAATGAGGGAGTAGCGTCCTCCCAGCATGCAACTCTCCACTAGCGCTGTGTTATCTGGGCCTACAAAAGCGAACTGAGTGGCCTCGGGTTGACTCCCGTAGGCTTCCTGGTATCCAACATGACAATAATCAGAGAAAGCTGGACAGCTGAGCAGAGGACACCCCATGCAGAGCTTTCCCACAATGCTCAACTCAAATAAACAGCACTTGCAGGAGAAGCGAGGGGCAGGGGAACACTGTACAAAGATATAAGCTGTCACATCACATATGCATTACCTCGAACAAAGCGTTCTCATCTCAAACCAAACAGCCAAGCCAAGTCTTGTTACTGCAGACAGAAAACACACTGAACAAACATTGTTTTGTAGCTTTGTTGTATTCAACACATGTCATAAGCAAAGGGTTGTTTGCTTGGCTGGATTTACTTCGGTTGGGGGCTTTGATGGTGTCACAATGCCGTAGTTGTTCTGAGTCTTATTAGCAAAACAGGATTAGGAGAAACAGAAAAAGAACTATCAGAAAGTTTGTGCTGAGCACAACTAAAACCATACTTTTAGTGTATTTCTTTTCTTTTTTTCCACTTGGACCCTTTGAGATTGTAAAGAATGTATGATGAATACACTTGTTCATAGCCAGGCCATAATACTTTGTAGCAGCTGTTGGTGTGTAAGAACTTGGTACTCTTTAAAAGTCTGTAAAGAAAACAAAAGAATAGCTACTGACAATGTCGTGCTTTATAGACCCTTCTACAGTTTGTAAACAATCATGACGTACATAAGTCTGCACACGCAATATGGCAACAGATGTATGGTTGGGTGCAATGTCTTGTGAAGCTATGCACCAAGGATCACAAATGCTACTTAAACAAATTGACATTGACAGATGGTGACCAACTTCCAGATCTGTGTGCTGTTAGTGAGTGGATACCAGACATAAGCAAGAGGCCCAATACTCAGTGGCAGAATACACGCTAGAATTTGATAGAGAAACCTAGCATGTACACCAGCAAGGAATTACCAGCATACAAGTTAACAGATGCTTACAACAGTGTTATCTTTGGTAATGTAAATAATGTCAAATACCAAGATACAGAATTTGAGTTGTGTATCTAAAGGCCCAGCAAACCAAATCAGACATCAAAGAACTAGTGGCGACAAAGGCCAACTACTGCAGAACCTCGCAGAGCCTTTGTCTCTGCTACAAAGTTACACTGAACACACCACAAAGTCTACTGCCAACAGCCAACTAGCATGTACGTTTTGCGCCTGCGTGAGAGGAAATAACACTCCACACTAGTTGTGTTCTGTCATTCAAAAAGGGAAACCGGAAGACCAACAGGTAGGAATCAAGACGCTAGTTAGCCAGTTAGCACAATACAACCCAGTACTGAAAGGACAAAGGATATTTACCGTGCACTAGCAAACAATAACTCAAGCAATTACCAAACGTTTCTGCCAAAGAGCTCAATGGCTAAAAATACAATCTTTACTTTTATGATAAGTTTGTTTCAATCTCACAACCTCTTGACTTTAGCCATTTCCTCACTTCCATTTCTCTTTGTGTGAACTGAGCTGAACCGCCGATCAGAATTTCATTCACCAATGAGCTCTGCCATCTCTGACACCAACAACTAGGTGATGCTAGCGTAGTTCAGAGCTTCATGATATAGTTGTTATGCTAACATACATTCTGTTTCTGTTTTAGTGTAACGCGAGAATTTTTGATCATGTCCGCAGTCCAGTGGTGGCAAACTCATTCAATAGCTTGCAGCCATGAACGCTGCCTTTGTTTGAGTTTAACAAGTGATCATGTTAACTGATGTGTTGCAGAATAAAGAGACACAAAGCACAGGACTGAGCGTTTGAGGGTCTACTCATGATTTGTACATCATGACAATTTATATTGTCTGACAAACAAGCAGTCTCAGTTGACATTCCTACAAGCTTTCCAAAATACATTAAAAGGTGTTTCCTGTCACTTAAGCTGCTGTTTCCTGTTACTGATAATCAGTTCTGGGAACAATTGTCTCTCTTCAGCTACCCAAATTTGACTAGAGTGATCAGAGTGATGAAGTCATGTCAGGTCATTTACACTTTAAGTTATCGTAGTAATTTACGTAAATGGTTGGCAAAGATAATTAACACAGATGTAAAATTGGCTGCAGTAAAATGAAAGGCCATCATTACGTGCACCCATAATGCAATCGGCTAAGTCACTAGTAAGAACGGTCACTTGTTAAACAAAACAGGGTTGCTCCGAAATGGTAATGATCCTGTCAGAACTCTGTAGAACTTGAGTCCGCTGTTGGAATATCAATTTTGACAACCAAACACACAAGAGTCAGACATTTTAATGCGGGTAGCAGCTTTAATTCATTGTTTAAGACGTGCCAACTCGTCTGGTTGGCTGGGACAAAACACCACTTCTGTTGCCAACATGCGTGCGCATATTTTTGATGACGTCAGCTGATAAAGGGTCTACATCTGCACAGACATATTTCAACTGTCACCAGTAAAAGAAACTCATACACTTTGGGATGTTTCTTCATTGTTCATTCAGTCACCACTTTGATCACTGGAAATTGCTGTCTCATCTGATATCTTAAATGCCACATTATACTGTAAGATCCAGATCCAGGGGATATCCATAATTGAAAAATGAAAGAGAATCTTGCTTTCGTGATATTTCAGAAGGCATAAGCATTGTAATGTTCTTCAGTGCACAAAAATCTACAATGCATGCATCATCAGTAATGTTCTGTTTCATCCTTATTTCGATATTTCTACGGTAAAGAAACTGTCATTTTGAAATTGTTTCAAATAAATGTATTTTTGTACATCAACGCATTTGTTTTCTGGGAGATGGAATTTATGTGAACTGAAGGGTGCTAATTAGATGATATTGACTGCAAATTATACTGCCTGCCTGATGACTCAAATTACCAGTACCTATCTACAGTATAAGCACTCAGAGGATAGCAAACTGCCAGCACTGTCCCCGTCTTCCTGATCCTCCTCCACTCATAGACTATATGGTGTGACCAAAACACTTTGCTATGCAGCTCTCAAACATATTATACAGTGACAGCATCTAAACAGAAAAGGATCAAAATTAATGTGTGTGTTTTTCTATTATTGTCATAACAGAAACAAGCGCTAATGTCTAATACTAATGACGATTGCTGGGTAAACAGCATTTGTGCGTATCCTACTATAGTGTATGTACATATATACACTTGTTTGCTGTTTAAAAGACAAAAAATCATATGCAAAGTAATTTGCTAATATTTGTTACACGAAGGTGAACACATCCATTCCTAATGTATTTTGCATTTTGCAGTTTGGGTCTTATTTGTGTTAATTACTAAGATCTGGGAATATGGTGACACTGCTGAAAATAATTCAGAAGGAGCAAGAAACACAAGTAGCATAATCAACTATCCATTTGATTACTCTAACTTATTGTAAGAACAAGCAAAGGCAAACAGCAAAGTTGTTCCCCAAACAATTTTACCATAGTTGATCATGCACACAGTTTTCGAGATGGGGAATTATTAGGGTTGGGTACCAAAACCTAGTTCCTTCACTACCGGTACCTATTCCATTGAATCATAACGCAGACTTCGGTGCTTCATTTTGGTGCCAGATTGTGTGTGTGGTGAGTGTGTCATCAAAAAGACCCAAGCCTAGCTCCTGTGTCTTGCTGATTAAAATTAAAGGACTTAGCCCCGGAGTTAGTGAGCAAAGTTAGCAAGCGAAGCTAGCCTCCCATTGAAACCTCACCAGGCTCATTTAAGGTGGCCTGTATAGATGGACCAGCTATTCTCATTACAGTGACAATCTCAGCAGCTCCTAAACAAATAATGGAGATGTCTGCCTGCTGACTTTCTACAAGTTAGAAGGACCATACTTGATCCCAAAGCAATGCAATACCCTATCCTAATTATCACCAACATGTTGTGTGCTATCACTTCTTGTTATACCACAGAATGAAGTGGTTCAGATAAACTGGCTAAATTATTAACTTGTTTACAGCCTGTTTGATCATCTGCTGTTTCTTTCGCTGTTGCTGTGTTCCCATAGATTTGGTGGGTACAATCAGTGGCGTAATGGGGGGTATATGCAGGTATACAGAGTCTACCCACCTCTTTTTCTTACAGCATTCCCAACTATCAGCCAAAAAGGCATAAAGAAAAGTATACCCATGTCCTCCTCAGTAACCTACTTATCTACTTAGTAGCACACCCACCTCACCAACTACAACTACACCACTGGGTACAATGTTATAACTGATAGAACCATTGGCCAAAACCAGTGCTTAATTTGAGCCAGAACGGACTGAAACGCATACCAGGATCTTTTCAGAAAAGGCCCTGGTGCATTCCGGAACTAATTTGCATGGGTCTAGAGCTTTTCACATCTAAAAACTACATACAGTATTGGCTGATGTCACTAGTCTTGCAGGGTGGAGTACCGTAGTACTACAGTGCCTCACGTACCACTACTGTGGATTACTGGGATAAGTTCAAAGTCCAATCGCAAGAGGGTGAGTGTCCATGCGCCATCCAATAACAGCGCGCGCTGGCCACCTGGCACTCAATATGCTGCTGTAGTGGGTTTTTTTCCAGACGTGAGTATCTTTGAGCAGTGAAAGTTATTGTTTATTTCTTTTTACTTGTCAGCAGTGATTTGTTTTCCACAGAGCTCTACGTGCGAGCATTTTACTCGCATTTGCGACTAAAAATAGTTTTCTGCCAGCAAAATAAATCATTCAGCACGCTGTGCGAGTACAGATTTCAACCAGCAGCAGAAACGAAAGGCGAATCCTGCCGGTTGTGGGTTGAACGGGGGTCACAGACAGGAAATCGGCGGTCAAATAGCCTACGGCAGCTCCACGGCACAAGATAACGGCTTACCAGCGACAGAGAAGTCCGACTCCAGGTCCAGTAGCCTAATTTCCTCTTTCGTTGGCGTCATGACTGCCCAGTAGTACCTGGACAACCGAGCCATGGCGGCACACAGGTATGTGACATGTCAGAGGAGAAACGAGCCATTCACATTTCTCTTTTTTGCAGGTAACGGTCCACAAACCTCACCGCATTTTAGGGACTGTTCTTTACTTATGAAGGGACTGCTCTTTACTTGTCAGGGGAGGAGGGTGGCTGGTTGATTTTTATTTTATTTATTTATTTATTTTATTTTGATCCCCCCTATGTTCATCACTTATTGATGCTGTTTTTGAAGTATGAATAAGTCAATAAGTATTTTATTCCATTGAAATATCATTGATGTATTATAGAAAAGTGATTTATCTTTTCATAAATGACAAAAGGCACATCTGCCTCATTTTGGCTGTGGTATCGTGATACTACTCAGAACCGTGATACTTTCACTGGTATCGTACCGTGGGTCCCAATTTTGGTACCGTGACAACACTAGATGTCACAACCATTCCATTCGGAGTTGCGCAGTGAGGCAGCTTGGGTGCCGCTTAAAAAAGCTGTTCCCCCACTTTTGGGAGTGGGGGAACACTGCTCTCTCAGAGGCTCAAAGTGTTCCCCAACTTCTGATTTTACAAATTAAGCACTGGCCAAAACTACAACAATAAGACACAGGATATAAATTACGACTTACCTTTAAACTGCAACACCCAGGGACTTCTTCGTCTTTGACACGTCTGCGTTACAATGAACTCTCAAAGTACTAACATACGGAGAGAGAGAGAGAGAGAGAGAGAGAGAGAGAGAGATGGAGATTGAAAATGAGGGAGAGATTTTTTTTTTCACTCAAGAACTGTGTGACCTTCATACAGTCCACAACTTGGAGATGGGATTTTCCTTCCACATGCTTGTCCATCAAATGTGTGTCATGTTGTTTTCGGGACTCATGAGTGGGAAGGTAAGTTCCTTTGATGGTACAGTGCATTATGGGTAAACAGACAACAATTTATTAAAATGTAAGTGTTAAAAATAATACTGGCTGCCTCTGAGAAATGTGGGTCTTTTCCAAATTCTCTTGAGAGATGATATGCTGATATTCATAATCTTTTAAGTTGCCATGGTGAGCCTTTCAGGAAACAGTTACCTATTTACCTGTTACTAATCCCTGGCAACAAAACCAATCAACCCCACAGTAAATCAAATTCTTTTTCAGAAGTTGCTGAATCCTCATCAGTACATGGAAGTATGTGGCTTCAGGTGGAGCACTGATAAACGAGTACAGAAACTCAAGGAATGTGAAATGACCAGGACTGTTTCAACTTTGGCAAAAATCTAGGCCCCAGTCTCCGCTAGGAAGGAGCAAGTAACAAAATGGTTTTTTAAAGAGCCTTTATAGATTGACTATAAATGTATCCTGAGTTGCAGTATTTCATTATACTGTGATGCTTTGCTGCCATGTGCTGATCGCTGCACTTGAAAGGTTCAGGGTCAAGTGTAGACACGATTGGTCCCACCTACATGTGATGGCTTTGACCTTGTAGACCACGTAGACTGAGGCATGATATGACTTGGGGCAATGGAGCAATTACAGTGATTATTGATTGGGGCTCTAATTATCACCACAGTGATGGTCCTGACCCTGACAAGCAAAATCTTTGATTTGATGGCTCCTACACGAGAATGCTGCATGCAAATGTCCATTCAGCTGAGAGCAGAGTGATTGGAAGCGAGATGTGTGTTGTGCTCAATGAAAGACTTTCCTCAGGAGAGAGGACAGCATTGTCATCTCAGATCCACCATCCTCTGTTCTCCCTGCTTCCACCCCCCCACCCCTGTGGGATTACTTCCACAAGAGTATGAAAATACCCACGTCATATCATAAAAGCCTCCCCCAATTACAGTTTATTTCACTTTTTTTCTGTTTTTCTCTGGCTGTGGCAGATGAGACTTGGACATGAAATGGAATTATTGGAGTTATCAATGCAAGATAGCAAAGCTGGCACAAACAAAAGCCATTTGTCTTTATTCACCAGGGAAGTCTGAGAGCAGCCTCATTATACTGTGGCTCGAATTAATCTTGGCCCCCTGTCTCTCCCTTTCACCTTGGGAGCCTGATACAATGTATTACAGGGCTCTTAGAATCCTGAACACATACTCTAACCCTTGGTGCAGGTTACTGATAGACTTGCATGTCAGGTGGAGGACAGAGGCACAGAACGCGCCAATGCAAGCTAAACGTGGAAAATAACAGGTAAAGTTTGGGTTCCACTGTCTCAGTATTACAGTTTCTGCACAGCTTGATTTTGTATTACATTTTTTAAAGAATGGTCGACAGGAAGTCAGATCACGGGAGGCAATAGATTTACACATTTATATTTTCAGCTGCATGAGCTGACTTTGGAAACAGTATGGATATGCTTTGATTTGAACCCTGAATGCTTTGTGACATAGATTTTATGATAGTGGGTGTTTCTCCATCTGTGGCTCACTATGACGTATGTTACTAACATGAGGAATCAATGATAAGGTAGGACTAAAGGCAAAGCTACCAAACACCATTGACATGTGGATGAATTAGAATTAATGATGGTGAGTGAGTACAACCTACTTCTTGACTGAGATGCCACCCATCCACACCCTTTATTTGCATCACTGAAGCCACCATTTCTTCTCATGGTGCTACCAACCTCCTCCACTTTCCCCACTCACAATGCCACTGATCACATCACACCCACCCTAGCACTTCAAGCTACCAAAACAAGTGTTTATGACATGTAATCAATCTTGTCAAAATGCCAAGGTTTTACATGTTTTTAAGTGACTAGTTCAACATTATCAGTAGTTGAAAATATGGTTAATGGTGTTTTGTGCAACTGCCAATAGTTGCCTGGCAACAGCAAAGAAAGAGTCTGGACCAGTGACATAGTCAAGACTACCTAAACCGAGACCAAGGGTGCCTTAACGCTTAACCTGTTCTAACCCGTTTGGATCGGTTCAAAGAAACTCAGGTCCATTTGCATGGATAGTACAGCTCGTTTTGACTGGTCTGAAAGCTGTCAGTCAAACCCTGATGTGGACCAAACAACCGAACCAAGATCACGCAAAAAGGTAGGTCTTGGACTCTGGTGCGGTCCGTTTGTGGTGTGAAAGACAGCAAACCAACCACAGGATTTAATGATAGCAAATATGTGATTTTAGCAGGATTTCAACAGGTAAACCAATTATAAATCCATCTGCTGATCATTAAAATTGTCCACGATTTCATATTTGATCCTGTTAAAGGCCCTATATTCCATAAACTATTTATGCTAATGCATACATGTAACCATGGTAACACATATGCACATCTGTGAGGGTATTTTGCCTGATTAAAAAGTTGGTAGCACTGCCGTCATTGTATCCAACTCCATGTACTTTGTCTGCTCATTAAGTCCATCAAAAGGTGTGTGACAGTGTTCCCACAGTATACAGCCCCGAACTATTACGGTACTCTGACAAGACGCCTTCTTTTCATCCTGTCCATGTTAGTCATTATTCATAACATGCAATTTATTCACAGTCTAACAATAGCCTACTAATAATGCTTACAATCAGTTATTTCTCTATGAGAAATCAGAAATATAAAACACTTGAGAAACATTAAAGTGCTGCTGCATAAACCTCTGTCAGTTGCCAGAGTTTGATTTCCCTATATGAGTCCTAATGATGTAGGATGAGAAACTCAAACACTATCCAATCAACAAGTCACCTGTCTATCGGTGAAACTTCCAGTTTGCC